>NC_051087.1:11719383-13120466 GCF_901709675.1 Syngnathus acus | reverse complement strand
TCACTTGAGGGCAAAGCGACGACCGACCGAATGCAGGGTGGGATGCTCACCTGGTCCCCATGTTGATGACGGCAGAACAGGGAGAGCCCCTTGTACCTTGGCTGCAAGAACGCAAGGGGGATCAAAAAAGAGAGTAATAACAGGTTCAAGGGCAAAGTGAGCTGCGGTAACTTGCGGACCTTTTTTGCAGATAGATGGCTGCTCTTTAGCGCATGACCACTCATCAAATTGTCCAGAAGATGACAGAGCAAAGCACTCTTCGAGTCCTGTAGACTTTTTTCCCACCAACTGCGTGACGTAGTCCTGCGGACGACACGTCGGACGCCACTTGAGCCTGTTTTGTGTTGCGCTTGGTTGAATGAGTTTTTCCATTCGGTGTTGGAGCATTTCAACTTTCTTTTGGTGAAATCCCAATTTTGAGCGTTTCGGTGAAAACTGCATACTGGGACAAGTTTCATCATGTCATCCTGTTTTATTCTCCGGAATTCCGTCAAATTCTGCACTTTATCCTACAAGACTGATTCCTTTTTTTTTTTTTTTTTTTAAATCTCATTCAAGTTTTTCGTAGTGAAGTGAAGTGAAATTTATTTTTGAACATAAGATCGACCAAACACAAAATCATTTTTTCACATTTTCACATGATTTCATGTTATGCCAATAAGGCACATAAATCAACATGTTCAAAAAAGGAGAAGGAAGAAGCTATTGCTTGTTTTCCCTACCCCTTTTATACATCATAATTCTCAACAGTAGTTAGTTTTTTCGAAGTACAGAAACCTGATTTATCGGAGGAAGATAATTTTAGAAATGAAAAGCAGTTTATACAATAATATTCTGAAAAGAAAAATAAATAAATAGGATATGGACTATATAGCTGAAAACAGACAGGCAGAAGATTTCAATTACTATAATTTTCTAGTGTCAAATTTTTAAAGTGTTCTTTGAATTGGGCATTGTGTTTACTTTCTTTGATCGTTACAGGTAACTTATTCCATAGCTTTACCCCATTGACAAATATGCACATGCTTTTGAGGGTGGTGCGCACCTTAGGTTGTAAAAGACTCCCTCTCCTTCTTAGACTGTAAACACTTTCTCTTTCTATGAACCATTTTTGTATATTAGGGAGTAATTTTTTTTAGCTTTATAAATAATTTGTGCGGTCTTGAAATCTGTTCATTTCAATATCATTCTAAAGGAGAAACGGCAAGTTTGTTCCGCAAATGTTCCAGCTTATATACTTCAAAAGCATTTTTCTATTCCATTCCAATCTTTTGCCTTTGGGTAGAGGCGAATGCCAACTTCTTTAGACTGCAGTAAATTTTTAACTTACTGTAGATTTTCCGTCAATCCACTCAAAAATGTTTTTCTTCTTCTTCAATCCCACAAAAGGCTGAGATCTTCCTGCGTCTCGCATGTGAGCTTGAGGAAAGCAGAACAAGCGCTTCAGCACAAAAAGAGCATCCACTTGTCGGATGTTTCTTGACACTTGCTGACCTGCCAAGAAATTGCCTTCATCCGCTGAGAGGACGCTGGCCAGATGACCTTTGTTTCTTTTGCAAACCCTCTCGGCGGCCCACTGCACCTTCTTCACCCCCTCGAAACGATAGCAAGACTCGTCAAACAGGAATTCGCCAGGGTCGCAGGAGGAAGCTGAAGCCACAAACAAACTTGGATTAGAGAAGCACGGCGGGACGGTGGAAGAGTAAAAACAAGCGTGGCAGCCACTCACTCTCCACTCGAAGGTAACCAAAGTCCTTCAAGGAACACGGCCGGCCCTCCGGGCAGTCTGCAAAAAGACCACGCAAGTGAAATGTCACTTTCGACATCAACATGACAACTCCTGAGCAGGCTCACCGTCCAGCGGGCGCTCGCACATAAACGGCAATGAGGATCTGCACGAGCCGTGTCGCCACTTTCCTGGCTGAGTCCACACACCTTGGTTGACGTACGCGCAGGAATCCACGTCGGAGCTGTCGGGAGAAGTCGTGATAAGCATTTCAGTAATTTTTTCTTGCTTTCTGGTGAAAACTTGACAAAAGGTCTTTTTTCCCCTCATCACGGTGCTCTTTCCCATTTTGGAAAGGGGCCCCAAAACCTTGCCTGACAGTGAAAGGACATCAAGACGTGACTTTTTTACCTTCCAACCTGACGGGAGTCCCAGTTGGAGTAGTTTCCCGTCACGCGGACATCGGACCAAGTCAGCTTCTTTTGCTTCTTGTCATACCGACACCAAGCCTCTTCGCATTTCTGCACAGACCAATCCCGCTTGTCAATCGCGTACCGGTAGAGAATCAACTGCTTGCGCTTCCGTCTCACCAGATTGGAGAGTCCGATCCAGAAGGGGTCGTCGTTGCCCATTTGCTTCTTCACAAAGGCTTCCTCGCCCGATGAGGCGACCGAGACCAGGTCGCCGCCCTCCCCGACGCAATCGTGCCGAGCCCCCAGCCAACCGTTGGGGGTCGCCATCTTCTTGTAGCAACTGAAGCCGAAAGGGAGCCACCCGTAGACCGTATCACATGACTTCTGATCGACTGAGGAAACATTTGGGGGATTGTAGAATATTTTTATTTGACGCATATTCCATTTATTCAAGCTCATCTCTGTTGAGTGTGGGCCTCAGGTCGTGGGTACTTTTAGCCCTCAAGAAACGCTGACGTACGAGTACAGAGAATAGAATTGGCTCAGCTGGCTCCGATCCAATTTTAACCATCAAGCAGTCTTGTTTGTGACCATCTTTCCCCCGAGATAATACTGGCAGTCTGGGATCAGAGTTTTAACAATGAGTGGTTTGGTTTGTGACCGTTTAGGGTAGAGACTCAATGTAAAAAGCACGAATTCTGGAAGGCACGGGAGGAACTTTTCTGGACGCGAGAAATTTCCACATCTTGGAGGAATAAAATCTTTTTCCAATCAGCTGATTGTCTTGAGATATTTTTTCCTTCCCTGAGGAAGCCACTTTCAACAGCGAGTTCCCGGAGATTAACTAATAATAATAATACATTTTATTTATAAGGCGCCTTTTAAGGCACTCAAGGCTGCCAACTGACCAGCGAAAACAATTTATCACAGTATTATCAACGTTTTGCCACCAATGTTGTGGGAAACAAGAAATTCAGACTAGCTGCAGTCTTGATTCCAGTTTTGCCGATTGCGTTAGCTCCATGACTGACAATTGACACGCTCACAACACACATATTTCATCGAGAGGACTTCAGAAGTCAGTGCGAATCGGCCAAGCGGCACGTTACCTCTTCCTCTTCTCTTGCAGATGTAGCTGCTGTTTTTTCGGCATTGGTCAAATTTCCAGTCGCCGTCGGCAGTGAGCAAGGAAAGGCAGCGTCCGCCAGTGGCGTCACTGGCGTTATCTGGAAGGAGACGACAGACGCTAAGCACTCGTCCGTTTTGTCGCCGACAAACTTTCGGCGGGTTTGAGACCGACCTGCTTTCAGGTTTTTGTAAATGAACGGGGATCCATCAGTCCACTTGCTGCCTTCAGTGATCTCGGCATTGGCGCCCAACCATAGAGTCAGCGGAATGTCGCACAGATCTTCCAATCAAAGTTAAACAACGATCAAGAGGTGCATTGTTCCTTCTGGAATCCATGCGGCATAAACTGTGCAAGGTAAAGTGCTCCATCGTGTCTTCCGGGCACTTTACCTTGTATGAACTTCTGTTCAGTGTCGTCGGCAAGGCTGAGAAGGTCGCCTCCGTGGTCGACGCATTTGTCTCGCGCCTCCTGCCAGGTCACGTCCTGGTTGTGGCTGATCAGGTAGCAGAAGTCGTTGGCCGGGTTCTCCATCCACCTGCCGCACTTTTCGCTCCAGCCTGCAAGCGAGACTCGCGTCACGTGAGGGCCAACTGGCGACAAGAGCGCGACCACGGATGTGACGCCCACCTAGCCTGAATCTTGACGACGGATGAGCAGTAAGAGCCTTTCGGACCTTGGCTGCAAGAGGGATCAATAATGAGCGCGCGAGTGAATGGGCAAAGGGAGCCGTCGTGACTTTCAGACCTTTTTTGCAGATGGCTGGAAAGTTGTTAGTGTCGCATCTATAGTCATCAATAAAAGGACCATAGAACACAGCCATGCAGTTGTACTCGAGAAGTTGCAATCGTGGGGTGTCGTCCTGCACACATGACAGAGATAACGAGCGCATGATGGCTTTTTTTTTTTTTTTTTGCTCTTGTGAATTACAATTCTAATTGCCATCAAGCTGCAGCTTTGTCCTTGTTCCAGCTGATTTTCTGAAAAACATTTCTTCATAGCTCTTCTTGTAACATTGCGGCCATTCCGGTCAAAGTTTGACTTTTTTGTTTTTGTTCAAGAAAGCTTTTTCCTGCTTAAATGACACTTTGTATCTCACTTTTATCTTTTGCATTTCAGTACGACATCTCATTCATTCATATCATATCATTCTGGACAAATGACAACTTTTTAGGTCACTTAAACATTTCACTTACGATAGATGTTCCATCAGTATACTCATAATTGCCATTCTTCCTCGCGAGTCCCACCCAACCAAGCTTATAGCTTATGTGAGCTTGAGAAAAGCAGAACAAGCGCAAGTTGCAAAGATGCTGGTGAGCATTGCGGGATGATCGTGGAATTGTCGGTTTGTCTTGGCGCTCACCACCCAAGAAATTGACTTCGTCCTGTGAGTGGACGCTGGCCAGGTGACTTTTGCGTCCCTTGCAGAAGTCCTCAGCGGGCTGCCAATTCATCTTCTCCCGCCCAAAATGATAGCAAGAGTCGTCGAACAGAAAGTCGCCAGGGTCGCAGGAGGAAGCTGAAGCCACAAACAAACTTGGATTGGAAAAGCACGGCGGGACGGTGCAGGAGTAAAAACAAGCGTGGCAGCCACTCACTCTCCACTCGATCGTAACCGAAGACTTTAAAGGAACACTGCCTGCCCTCCAGGCAGTCTGCAGAAAGACCACACGTTTGAAATGTTCCTTTTGACATCATAATATAATTCGTGCGGGCTTACCGTCCAGCGAGCGCTCGCACATGTATGGCAACGAGGATCCGCACGAGCCGTGTCGCCACTTTCCTTGCTGATTATCGGGGTGCACGCCAAGGTTGACGTACGCGCAGGACTCCACGTCGGAGCTGTAGGGAGAAGTCGTGAAAAGCATCTCAGTATTTCCTCTTACTTTCTGATGAAAAATTGACAAAAGCTCTTTTTCCCCCTCATCACGATGCTCTTTCCCATTTTGGAAAAGGACATTTTGACAGTGAAAGGATGCAAAAACGTAACCTTCTTACTTTCCGTTTAGACCTTTAGCCCAGTTGGAGTAGGTCACAGTCACGCGGACATCGGACCAAGTCAGCTTCTTTTGCTCCTTGTCATACTGACACCAAGCCTCGTCGCAATTCTGCAGAGACCAATCCCGCTTGTCAATCGCGTACCAGTAGAGAATCAACTGCTTGCGCTTCCGTCTCACCAGATTGGAGAGTCCCATCCAGAAAGGGACGTCGCCCATTTTCCCCTTCACGAAGGCTTCCTCGGCCGACGAGGCAACGGAGACCAGGTCGCCGCCCTCCCAGACGCAGTCGTGCCGAGCCCCCAGCCAACCGTTGGGGGTCTCCATCTTCTTGTAGCAACTGGAGCCGAAAGGGAGCCAGTCTTCTTCACACGCTGAGCCCGGATCAGCTGAGGACACATTTGAGACTTGTATGACGTACTAGCACAACGTCAGCAGCGTCTTGGCATTTGTTTCGAGTTTTGTTTCAAAAGACAGAAAGTTGGTTCAGATTAACCCAAGTAGTGGGTCAATCCAATCGGTATTTCTTTAAAACGAATTTAGGTTGTTTTCGCAACCAGCATTCATTCCAGTGCATGTTTCTCCATTTGCACTTACAATGATATTCTCCCGTGTTATTTTTTCAGATTTTTAAAGTCCTAAATGGCATTCAAATGCAAACAACACACTGAACACACCTCACTGCCAGTGACTATTGGACGAAAAAGAAAATGGATCAGCTGTCAAAAGGATAACGTTAAAATAGAGAAAAGAAGCTTGAGATTAAGTCATTTGTGGTGGCATTTTGCTTGCTTGCATCGACAATGTGGCAGGAAGCTTGTGACGCAGTGAATCAAAAGGCACGCGCTTTTCGTTTTTGGTCGTTGCCTTCTATTAGCTCACCACTAAATGACACTAATTTGTACACTTAGCCCACAAAAGACATGATCAAATACGTATGTATATGTACTGCTTGCTCTAAGAACCTAAGCCCCACATTATTGATGTGGCTCCTTTGTTAGCGTAATGGAGAAAACACAGCAATGAAATGGGAGAACGTCAAGTCAAGTTGGGGGTAACCAAACTTGGTTTTCCTGGAAGTCACTTTTTTTTATTTCTTTACCTCAGGGGTCAGCAACCCAAAATGTTCAAAGAGACATACATACTCTCAGTTCCAACTGGGTGATCGGCAGCAAATTTAGCATGCATGTTCAGTCCATTCTTTCTTAAAGCCTCTGTTCTCATCAGCAATCTTTCTCTTTTTGCCTTTTGAATCCATGGCCCATCACTCACACATCTGGTTGTTTACAACTCGCCTGTGCTATGTCGCAGGCTATGACCCAATTTTGCTATTTGGCGCCATTCTGAAATTCGGTATTTTTAATATAATTACAACTACATACATTTTTACAGCATAAGAATGTGTCATGATTATGCTGTAAAAACATTTTAAATAACCAACAAAAAAAAACAACAACATATCTTTCCATTTTCACGCATTTTTGCAAAAGCTCCAGCAAGCCGCTAGAGAATGCTAAAGAGCCGCATTTGGCTCTGGAGCCGCGGGTCGCCAACCCCTGGTTTTGTGGTTTACCTTCACAACAAAACTGTGGTATTGAGGCCGTGGCTCAGGCAGTAGAGCGTGTCGAGCTAAGCTTCCTCCTACTTTTTTTTTCGAGCATTCTTTCATATTGTTTTGTTTGTTGGTTTATTCGTTTGTTTGTTTCATGGACTTAAATTTGGCACTTGAAAGTGTTATTTGTTTTATTTCTTTCGTTTTATGTTTTAAATATGTTCAAAATAAAGATATATCATCATCATTAGGAACCGGAGGGTTGGCGGTTCGACCCTGGCTCTGTCACAGTCACGTGTCGTGTCCTTGGGCAAGACACTTCACACACATTGCCTCCAGGTCGCCATTGAAAACGAGAAAGTGTTCTCAATGGACTTACCTGGTAAAACATTGAATGGTTAAAAATAGAAAAATAAAGCAATAAATACAACAAAAGCGGCGCCCAATGAAAGAACGAGCGTCACGAGCGCTTTCGGGTGCGTTCTCATCGTCTGGGAGTCCACAAGGGGCCAAACAGCCCGCGGACAGAGGCGAGCGGGTGGGTGCCTTCCACTTGCCCTCGCACAGCTTACAAACAGTCGGGCTCGCTTACGCGCGCACGCCGCCGGCTTTCTGAGGGGACGTGACGTCATTTGGCCCGTTTGACTACAACCTCTGAGCAACGGAAAACTTCATTTTTATTTTTGTCGAGATTTTATTCGGGAAGGGCAAAGCAAGCACTTCACCAGGATAAAGGGGGCCCGGGGGACGTCACCTTTTGGGCTTCGAACCGGGCACAAACCTGCTTAGTTGGATCGAAGCTAAAGTGGTGACGTAGTTTATACTTTTAGTTTGTCATAATGGATTTGCCGGTAACGTCATTTGCTCGTTAAACAAGAAAATATCAAAATCATCCAGGAGACCTTAAAGAAATCATTGGTCACTTAATTTTTATTCTGTTATAGTTCATTGATCATTCATGAATGCAAAGGGTCTAAAGGTCGTAGTTTAGATACTTTGCATTCAGGACTGATGTGAGGCATACACCTGTTCAATTGAGCACATTTCTTTTCATGTCTGCGCAGAATATCCATGGACACTACAGTGCCGTAGGGCAAAAAGATGATTTACAACAGCTTCAAAGTCCCAATATACGGAAGAGGATTAGGGCCTGTGAAGAGGGACGGGATTCTGAATTTTTTTTCTCAGAATTCTGACTTCACTTTGAAGTGAAAATTGTGACTTTAAAGTCTGAATTCTCACTTGAAAGTCTAAATTCTCACTTTAAAGTCGAAATTTTGACTTTAAAGTGAAAATTCTGACGATAAAGTCTAAATTGTGACTTTACAGTGAAAATTCCGACTTTAAAGTGAGAATACCCACTTTCTGATCTAAGAATTCTCACTTTAAAATCAGAATCCTGTCCCCCCCTTTTTTTTTTCTTCACCGGCCGTAATCCTCTTCCGTACCAATCCAACTCCGAAATCGCAAATTACTCACTTGACGAAGTCCACGCGGCGCTCAACGCAAGAATACGCACAAGGCGCGCGGCCAGTCCCATCGCTCACAGGAGAGGATATTCCACGCAAATAGTTTGCAGTCAACAAATTCGACTCCAAATGATGGACGGACTATACTAGTCACAATAAGCTTGCGTGTTCTGATGCCACTCGGACGTCGACCACCACGTGACGTCACAAACGCTCCGAACACGTTTGCACGCCTTTGAACTGCATGGCGAGGGTGGACGTGACATCTTAGACGCCTTTCACTCGCAACAAAAATAAATAAATAAATAAATAAATAAATAAAGGAGTGGGGAGACAAGTTTCGTCGCTTAAGACTGCCAACAAACCTCCGAGTTGGGCTTGGATCAGAGCCAAAGTGGGGCCATGTCTTGTGTGAATGCATATGTCAGCGGCACAATAGAAATGACTGTGTCAGGGATCACCAAGGATAAAAACTCAATCAGTGCACAATGGAATACGTTCAAACCGAAAATAAACTTTTCTTTTTAGCATCAATCTACAGTTGTGTTTGAACACAATTCCTCACCACTCAGAAATAGGAAAGCATTGGCGCTCATTGGAAACGGGTTAACACGACTTGTTCAGATATTTCGTAGTTAAGCCGCTTAACTACGAAATATCTGAACAAGTCGTGTTAACCCGTTTCCAATAGTGGGGCGCGCCCCCCTTGGGGGGCGCGGTGCAATACCTGGGGGGGCGCGTGTGACCCTGGGGAACAGGCTTTTTTTTTTTTTTTTTTTTTTTTTTTTTGGCAGTACTAGAATAAAGTGTAATTGCGCATTTACTACAGTAGGCGGCAGTGGCGCTCTCATTGTTACTTCTGTCACTTTTGCGACAGTGCAACATTTTACGACTTACAAGACAACAGGTTTGCCTTTGTTAGCACAAATTGTTTAATTCACCTTGTTTTGTAGGTTCAAGTGTTTTATATATTGTGCTCCTGAGTTAATGTTGCTGAACTGAATATAAATAAGTTATTATTTTTTTAGTTTTTGTAGTTTATTAGTTATTATAATTATTAAATATTATTTATTGATTTGATTTAATTTTGCAATGGTGCAATTAGTTGGTCAAACATGTTTACAGTTTAAACAAGGATTTATTTATTCTTAATTTCAGGCATTGATGCACTTAAAATCTTTTCTGTTGCAGACTTAAAACACGATTTGATCAAGTTATTCTTTGTAAGTTTGACCATATGTCTTTCTTTTTTTCTTTAATGTTAATAAGGATAAAATGTTATGCAGAGATGGATAGTCACGGTGGGGAGTGGGGGGCGCGAATAGTTTTCTTCTTGCTAGGGGGGGCGTAACAGAAAATAATTGAGAAGCACTGAGCTAAGGGCAGTAACTCCTTGTAGCAAGTCTGTAATGTGCCTTTTTACATTCTCATGCACCTTCACTCAAATTAGTCATTTTTATAACATCATTTGTTTATACCAATGTTTGACCGATTCAACGCATTCCAACTTCAAGAGGCTTGTGACGCAGAGGGAGGAGTTGAGTGACGCTTGCTGGCCAATCAGAGACAAGAATAAGGTTCACCGCGACAGGTGAAGGGGAAAAAAATGGTTCTTCATTGCATTTTTCCCATTAATGTGTCATTGTGATGATTGTTTTTCCATCCAAGACAACATTACGTTTTTATATATGACATTAATGCTTTCATTATTCCTCATTCCTTAGGAGCAAAACATAGTTTTGAATTAGGCTGTGCTCATATATAGATTTGCAATACATAATACAATATTAATGTATTCATTTTGAATTTTAATTACAACTATATGTGGTTACAAATTTTTTTATAGTGCAAACTATACTCTGTCTATGTGCCATGATAAATTCATCATTTTGTTTCATTTTATTTCTCTCGAGACTACCTGTACAATACAAATGTGCTTGGTGAGACATTTATTTGTCGTGTTACCAAGTTTGCTTCCCTTTTCTGATAAGCAGCTGCTACAGAGACAGATGATGATACTCAGACATTTTTATTTCACAATGCTTCAACGTCGCAAAGACACAGACACGAATTCAGGCTCTACTCTGAGCATTGTCCTGGGTTCGGCAGGGTTTGCGTGACAGGGTTTTGCCCGGCTAGGCTGGCCTCGCAGCTCACTGACTGGGCCTTGCGCCACTGGTCCGGTGAGAGGCTCAAGGTGCTGGTCCAGCTGTAAAGCCCACCTACATCAGCCTCTTCCAGGGAGCTGTGCGATACCCCCGAGGTAGCGGGGGCGCCATCAACCTTCCAACCCAGGGTCCAGGTTTGGGGGCCCCCTTTGGCCAGGCACACGGCTGTGGCCTGTTCCGTTTGCAGCTGCTCCTTGGAAGGAGGGAAGAGGGTCACGGTGGGCCGATGCACCTCACCCGCTGTCAGGGGGACAGGACAAGAGAGACAAGCAGTTTTCTCCAATTGCACACACTTTCAATGTCACTTAGGTCGTGGTTCGGCTCATGTGATTTACAAGAACACACTTTATGAAACACTTACCTTTTCACTGGGCAAAAAACGACCAAACGGTCCTAATACGTATATGTCATAATAAACATTATTCCATCATTGCATTGTAGGTACAGCTACACTTTGGGAAATAGCCGTTAACAGCTAATATCAAATTAGGTTTTTAGCTATTACTCAAGAAAGGGCTGGGCGTTTGTTTTGTAAAAATTGACAAAAATAATGTTAGTCGTTTTCCAAAAGCTGGCTAAGGAACTGGAGAATTATCAATTATTTTGATGCAAGATAATAGATGATCAAGTAAATAGTACTCACCAAGGATAAGTTTGGTTCCTTCTTCAGCGAAACTCCACCACAGTGATGCAAAGCGGTGAGCCGTCCGTACAAAAACTCGTCTACTGTCAATGAGCAATGATTTGCTGTAATACCGAAAAGTACAAGTCCAAACAGGAAGTGGCGGCCTCGCACTTTCACAAAGGCAGGTGCGCTCGCAGCTTCATTTGCATGCGCCTCTGCCATCTCTAAAACATGATGAATCAGCTCAAAAAAATGTTTGCTCTCCAATACTACCACAACGGTCAACATCGGATATGTTAATTGTATTTCTTTCAGTAATTCTCTCACATGCCACAAGAAGGCGTCTGCGTAACAATATTGGAACTCGTCCAACACTAGCAGAGAATCATGGCTCTAAAATTTAGTCTAAATTGACAATTGTTTTGTTTGTTGCGCGCTACCCCGATGAAGATGATTGTGAGCAAAACCATGTTCATTTTTGCTAAGTACAGCGCAGCTACTGATGCACTCAGACGTGGAAAAGTCCAAAAAAGGAGGAAGTGATATCTTCTCGCTTTCACAAAGCCAGCTGCGTTCGCAGCCTCATTTGCATGAGCTTCTGCGCTTCTTCAAAAAGTCTGCAGCACTCCTTTTGCGCAAACACCACTCGCACTACGAGTCAGAATGTGGTCTTCCGCGCTTGCGCTTGTCCTTTGGGCTCTGCTGATTCCTGGTGAGACGCTTTGAAACTTGGTGTCAGAGCAGAATATTTCATAGGAATGACTAGTTTGACTTGACATTTGGTGTTGCTTCATGGTGGCAGTTGGGTTCTCATTCATCTCATTTCAGGATCTTCTGCCCAGAATTTTCTGAGGCAGACGGACAGACTCATGTCTGTCTCTCTCGGAGGAAGGGTGACCATCAGGGCCACAGGGAGTCAAAACATTGGTGACGATCTCAGTTGGTACCAAGTGAAACCTGGACAGGCTCCCAAACTGCTCATCTACGACGCATCAACAAAATACTCCAACGCGCCATCTCGATTCAGCGGCACTCGATCCGGCTCTGACTACACTCTGACCATCAGTGGTGTCCAGAGAGATGACCTGGCCGAATACTACTGTTTCGCCTACTACGGCGATGGCAGGTCGACACGGTGACTCAGAGACGTACAAAAACCTCCTTGGACTTTTGAGAGAAGTGAAAGTGGTCTGTAGAAGGTGGCAAGTGAAAAGCAGAAGACAGAAGATTGCTCAACATAACCGGTCAGAATTCAAGTTTAATTCAAGACTATTTATGTATATTGAACTATTTATTACAATATAACATATAAAAAAATGTCCTCATAAAAATACACATCACCACAAATCTTCTACTGATTTTTAGCTGTCACAACAGTAACATTGTGCCCGAGGGGGATTACATACAGGTTATTGGATTGGTGGCGAGTGACGTTGGCGGACATTGTTAAGAGAGACAAGTTCAGGACGGTGGTGGCAGCGTGACTGTGACTGTCAGTATCATTTGACATAATTCTGTAGCATTCCCCAAGTTTTTATTCAGCTTCTTCGCCTTCACACGCAATTTCTACAGAAATTGCAAATTCTAGCTGTTTTTAATATAGTTCATGTAGCATAAACATTTACCATTGTATATTATTCAGAAACGTTTTTTTTTTCTTGGATTTACAGTCTTGGCGTCGGGTTTCACACATCGTCGCTTGCAACGAACATTTTCGATGACCCAAAATAAACATCTAAAAATGGTTCAGCACCATAATCTTACAACATCATTTAGAAAACCAACCAACTACTGTAACTTAAATTGAAATAAAATAATACACGAGAAGAAGAACAGAAGGATGAAAGCGCCACATCTGGTTCTGGAACCATGGCAACTCACAGAGCTGAACTCACTGTTTGTGCATCTTGTGAATTGTGTCAGGATTCCTAAAAGGTTGCAAACAGTTTCTTACGATAAGAAAATATGTTGACGCCTATTAAAATGCAAAAGTCTTGTGAACGGCTTCGTGAATACGAATGAACCCGACCGAACAATCAACATTCAGGACGTGCGCAACCCTCGCTACTTTTTGCGTCTCAAGTTAACCCTTGCAAAAAGTGCTTTTAAAATAGTTTGTATGACAAATGGAAGGACACAATGACTAGAGATCAGGAGACAAACATCTTAAAAGCTGGATTTTAATGATATTATTAGAAGAAATTAGGGCTTACTGGTGACTGAATGTTTTCTAAGCATGTTATGCATGTTATGAGTGGCTTAGTTATTGCCCAAATAAGGGAGTGGTAAAAGAAGTTAGAACATGGCTTCTTTTCTCTTCCTTAACCAGCCTAGCCTCAATTTCTGGCCAATGACCCGTCCACCCAGTGAATGGCAGGTAATCCGTTGAACAAAAACAAATAAATGAATGGATGAAAAAGCTCGTTGCTAAAAGTGAAATTAAAGCAAACGGAAGTTCAATATAGTTAGCAAAGGTTATTTCGAGCGTACGCTATGCAGTTTATCTACAGCACTGTCAATACAATACACTTTTAAAAGGTATTTGGAACAAAACGAATGTCATGTTATGATTGTTATCCCCACCTAGAAGCATAAATAAACAGCATTGCTGATAGAGCACAGCAATAGTTTGAAAATACAACAATATTGTCATTCGAAAAATACCATTGCAGCTGTTCATTGCAATACCACTTATACTAGTGTACTTAATAGTACTTTTGATATGCTACTGCAACTTCCACTGTCTTCTTCATAGTAATATGGTATAGGTTAGAGTTCATCTTTCTCTTCTCCTTGGCAATAGCATGATGCTCTCTGGCTGTTCATGTAGGGTCTGCAGCCCAGAGTCCACACTGTGTTGAACAAAGTGTCTGCCACCGTTTCACATGCTGATGAGAGAAAGTAACGGACAAGAGTGGAAGTCAGTCTTTCCAGCAGCATTATCAACAGTACCTGCCAGAAAACACTGCAATTTTAAACTCATTACTGGGCCTTAATGGTGATTCAGTAGGCTGTTTTAGCTCTTGTTTTGTTAAGCAGTGGGTAATAATCCTGAAAAAAACAAATACCGTTCCCCTCATTTATGGATTAAAAAAACAACAACTCTTGAGCACAAATTGTTTGTCAACTTATTGAAAGCATTTAAAAGCAACCCATTTATTGGATTGCTCTGATTTAACCATCAGTGACTTACAAAGAAATAGAAATGTTAGACATCATTCAGCAACTTAGATTTAAGAGAAGCCAGTTTTTTGTGTGTGTTTCTTTTACAATGCAACAAATGGTCCTCAAACATTCAACAAGGTGAGTATTGTATGAGGAAATGGTATGAAGAGAGGATACCAACCTTCAACTTTGGACACGAAACCAAGGCTCTTCTTGAGGTCGGTACAGATGCTCTGGAGGCACCAGCGGAACTTGGAGTCACAACGGTACTTGTTTGAGCCACAGGTATCATAACACATGTCCAGCTGGTTGCAGCACTTGGTCATGGCGGGGATTCCCATATCCATCTAGGGCACAACAAAAGGTTGCCGTAATCATACACCATGAATGACTGTAAGATTAAGTTTTGAATCAGGTCATTTGAAAACTGGTTTTGATGACATTTTTAGGTCAACAAATGCATACCCCCTCTGGAACAGGGAGACCAAAGAAATATGAGCTGCACCCATCAGGCTCAGGCATCTGATACCCAGGACGTGGAATTGGAGGATTACCTGAGAAAGGTGAAAAATCCAACATCACATGTACGTATATAAATATTTCGTGGGGTCAAACACGTCTTGAAAAATCAGATAACAGCATGAAACCATCTTGCTATCAGCTGAGGTCACAGTCCATTTTCTGACCCTCCCAGATGATAACAACATTGATAATATCAGGCGCCCTGTAAAAGGGTGTTGTACTATTTTTTAACTTGATAAAAATTATAGGTTGTCACTGTGGTGTATGTATATATGTATCATTGTCTTCATCTGATCAGCATGACCAAATTAACTCCTGAACGCTAACACTGATAAAACAATGCCAATATTAAACGTTTATCACTTCAAGACAGCAAAGCTCTGACAACGCTGGATCAACTGACCCACATTCTATGTTACTTTGTGCATCAAATCTACTTCACCATATCGGCAGCGGTACTGGCAGAGTCCATCCCGTCCACCCATGAACTCCAGAATTGAGTCAAAGTAACCGGTAGCAGCCTCAAAGCCGCCTCTCAGAGAGTTCAGGCCCCAGTCTGTGTCGTCTTCCTCCTTGCCATTGGATGCCGGAGTTGGAGGTGATGCTGCTGCGACAGTTTCCTCGGTTTCTTGAGTGACTGCACTGCTCAGCAACAGGAGCAGGAGGGTAGAAATGAGGGCCAAACGGGTCATCCTGCACCTCATACAGTTCAGCGCGCAAACTAAAAGCTGAGTAGTGAAACCGCACAACCTGAACTTTGAGCATGCAGACGTCAGGACAACCTCACATGTGGAGGAACAAAGTCCAGGTTTTGTCTTGCAGAACTTGTAATCACTCTGTGATTAATGGCACGCATTCATACAGTGCACTGTTCAGTCTGATTTCATTAGATTTACTGTAGTCTCACTTATTTAAAACAAACTCACAACTCTTGTTAGGTTTGGGGAAGTTTTCTCAGTTGGTCAGGTGTGCTCCTGGTCCAGTGAGGTATCGCCAAAATAACAATAGTATGTACCATGGAAACAGGGAATACAGTAAGCCAAATGCCAAAGAAATGTTTGCAATTAATTTTTTTGTTAAATGGAACACTAAGAGAGTTGCATTAGTCTTTGTATCTGATGTGTGTGTTTTAATACTTATGATGGTCTTTATTTGACAAAACGATTTTAAAAGAAGCAGATCTTGTCCAGGGTCAATCAAGTTAACCCGCCAACGTTCAAGAGTACCAGTATTATTTGCAACTGTGTAACAGTACAGTAGAAATGATTTGCAACTTCGTGATTACAGTATGTATTGCCATTATTAAACCAGTATAGAGGAAGACAATAATCATTCAGCGTTTTAAAATACTTGATGTTGTGATGAGACATGGTAGCCATGACGAGTATAATTTTGTTGCGTTACACTTTAACGCCACTGCATGTTTTACAGTGTCGTCCCCTTGATAGTGCAGCAAAGCACCAAGAATCACCTTTTGTGAGCCAACTTGAGTCCAAGGACAACATGAAGATGAATCTAAACGTATTGAACTTCTAATTTCCAATGGCTCAAATTTGAGTAAGTCTCCAAAGTGTCAGCAAATATATCAAATAGGTGAGGGATGAGCAACTTAAGTGCCATTGGTCGGCCACATCGTGCCACACAGTCCCTAAACAGATGTACATATGTCGAAATGCCATTTGAATTATGGACAAAATATGTGCATACATGCAAAATCTTGTATTTTCTTTTCCATTACACTACATTTCTCAAATCATGTATAGAAGATCCACTTCCATAACCCAAAAACAAATATATATAATATATATATATCAAATAGGTGAGGGATGAGCAACTTAAGTGCCATTGGTCGGCCACATCGTGCC
This sequence comes from Syngnathus acus, assembly GCF_901709675.1. Lineage (NCBI taxonomy): Eukaryota > Metazoa > Chordata > Actinopteri > Syngnathiformes > Syngnathidae > Syngnathus > Syngnathus acus. The sequence continues at coordinate 13,103,835 of NC_051087.1, read as the reverse complement.
ACACAGTCCCTAAACAGATGTACATATGTGTATATTATATATATATAATATTAATTTATATATACTATATATATATATATATATATATATATTAGGGGTGTAACGATTCATCGACACACATCGATTAATCGATATAATGCTCTACGATTTATTGGCATCGATGCTAAACGTAAACATCGATTTATATCGCCGTGTTTGACCTCGGACATTAGACGCGACTTTATTTTGAAATCCAGTTCATTGTTGCTTGCTTCCTCTTTTCGGGAGCAGTGCGCGGCGTGCTGTGTTGTGAGCAGAGCAGGCACGTGAAAGGGGAGCCGACAACTACGCGGCTCCTGGGCTGGTGCTATGGCTAGTGTCCAAGAAGACGAGGAAATTCGCTCCCCTTTGGGCTTCAAGTCATTCGTTTGGAAGCACTTTGGATTCCAAAGAAAAGATGGCTCAACGGACAATTAAAATGATTGTAAATAAATAGTTCAGTAATGCACTTTAAAGTTAATGGTATTACAAAAAAAGAAAGAATATTCATTTTTCTTTACTTATATGAGAAAAAATATAGGAATTCGATAAAGTTCAGTGTTAAAATAAGCACTTTGTATACTACAATACTCTTGTAATTTCCTAAATAAAGAGTTTGCAGTACCTTGTTGATTTTGCGTATGAATTGTTATAAATCAGGATATTGTTCTATATTTTTAATTTAAAAAAAAAAAAAAAAAATATCGATCGTGGAGCACTATATCGTGATGTATCGTGAATGAATCACAGCAGGCTTTAAGATATCGGCAATAATCCTATCGTGATCCTTTGTATCGATATAATATCGTATCGTGACAAAACCCGCGATTTACACCCCTAATATATATATATATATATATATATATATATACAAAATAAAGCATGTTGTTCTGTACTGACCCCTTTGAAACAAACAAGTATATTGGCATGTGTTACCCAATCAATGTAATTTCTTAGCTGAACATTTAATTCTTTCTACTTATTACTTAATACACTTAATCTTATTTTTTACATGCAGCCCTATTTATGTTTCTGTAATCACCACAGATATTGCTCGCAGTTTGAACTCATTTCAATTAAAACGAAAACATTCCGAGGGACCACGAACGCAGCAAAGCTTTGTGACGCCAAATTTACGGGACAAGACCAAATCGGAAACGTAATGCGACGTAAACTGAAAGACATTATTTTGTTTTTGTCATAATGTCTTTCACAAACCTCTTCGCGAGTCTTTCTGGAAGTGATGCGACGTCTTTTACAGTCAGGTAGTAGCGGCAACCTTCGTATTTAAGTTTGCATTTGATACACTTTTACATTAAGCCTCGCTAATGCTACTTTTAACTCATCCATTTCTTATAAGGGGCGACATTGACAAGGTTCAAAGTACTACAAGCAAAAAGAGGACGAGCGAGGGTGAGCAACCTGGTCCCCATACAAAGGTATGTTAAACCGTGTAAAACCTCACAAGCATTAGCATTTAACCACAATCTAAATGTACTTTAATATTTTGCATATTAATGCTGCGTCAGACGGTCAAACGGCTGCTTTTGTCTTAGTCCTTGCGAAAGAGTGAAGAGCTTGTTAAGAGCAGACGGCATCATTTAAATGTTAACTAAATGCTCAAATTTTACAGTATTATCACATTAGGGTCACACTGATGCTGTTCACTAACTTTCTCTCTTGATTGATAGATTTTCTTGTGGGTTTGAGTTGCTGCAGGAGGGACTGGTGCATTGACAAAATAAACGTGGACATAATTAAACAACATCTTAAATCTTGGGTGCAAATGGTTCAGAAATGGGCAACGACGTAAAACATACTGCCAAACTGGTTGCAAAGTGTCTTAAGAACATCTAAAGTCAATGTTTTCATGGAATGGCCGTCACAGAGCAGAATCTCAGTCGTGTTCAACATTTATTAGCAGACCTGAAAAGGCATGTGTGAGCAAGGAAGCCTCCAAACTTGATTACACCAGTTCCGTCAGGGGAAATTGGCCACAATTTCTACTAGTACAGTATATTTGTGTAAGCATATACAAAACATTTCACGTAGGCCATTTGATTTACAAAGCTAAAGCAATGTATCCATACTTCTGACTTGGAAAGAAAGTCATGAAAAATTGCTGACACAAATCCTTCTCTCATTGTCCCAAAATTCAGCACATACCTTTGATAATTTCAGCTGGCTTAGTTAGAACAACAAAAATTGTACGAGTTCGTGTTGGACAATGAGGGAGAAAGTGTCTTTCATACACTGTGTGTAATCTTGAGTTCAACTAAACAGCCCTAAATTGACAAGAGATGATTATATTCGTTTACAGTATATAATTGTGACATTTTTTTGGTGGGGTGCTGTGAGAATTTTCCACTGTAAAGTGATAACCCTCACATTCCTTTCACAGAAGCAACGTAACTGGACACAGGCAAGCAAGCCCGATTTGGACACCCAAGATTATTCCAAGTCGTTTGACTATCACGTGCAGCTCACTGACCACAAGAATAAAAGGGCTGGCTTCACCAAGGGGTCACCATATAACTGTGCCAATCAGGTCAGTTACAGTGGCCCCAAATTTCAAACAAACCACAATGGCAACCGGCAACAACAGACAAAACAGACCAAGCAGCAGAAAGGTCGACAGCAGAAGCGAGGACAGCCTCAAAATGGAGGGGGACGCCATCAGACAAAAAGTTCAAGGAAACCTGCAGACAGAACAGAACGCAGAAATCATATACAGAACAGAATTAAGACTCGGGTGAGATTTATAATTGTGACAGATTCAAGTGGCTGAATTTACTGCCATTCTTAAAGTTCTTTCTCTTTTTAGCCAGTCAAATATTTCACAGAAGAGTTTAAGGAACAGAATATTTTGTTGGTGAATGAACAAATGGTTTGCCGACATTTTCTTCATGGAAAGTGCATCAAGGTGGGTGATGTACTGGAAACTGATATCCAACAAAACTTCAGTATGTAAGGTGTTGATAAATTGCTGTATTCTCTTCCTCTTGTTGCAGGGTGACAACTGTCAAATGCAACACATTGAGCCTGAGAACGATCTCGTCAAAACGCGTTGCAAGTATTACATGCAGGGAGCCTGCATGAAAGGGGAGAAATGCCCGTTTATGCACAATATCCTTTGCTTTAGCCAAAACAAAGTCATAGTGGACTCCACTACAGGTAAAGACGCTTCGGTAAAATGTAGCATAGCCTACGCGGACCTGCTGTTTGGGTCAAGTTTCACATTAGGGTAGAGGCCAAAGTGTTTACGTTTTAATATTTTCCTTAACAGCTATGCACGGTCTTTCCCATGCAAATTTTTCCATAAAAAGGGAAAGTGCTCTAAAGGAGACGACTGTAGGTTTTCTCATGAGCCGCTTAATGACATCACCATGAAATTGCTGAATGAGGTGGGTGTATGAAGTTTGCTTTGTTCACCTTTCAATTGCAAAAATAAATAGGAAAAACCCTGACATTGATTCATCCATAGATTTATCATCAATTTTGATCTGAGCCTAATCACAAGTCACAACAAAAGACAAGCGCGGTACGTTTAACGCCAAACAATCATTTAGATTAGTCAGTCTCGACTCATCAAAACTACTATCCGATGAATGATAAGATTGGAGATGCTGGTTGCCCTGTCCAAACCAGGACTTATCTAAAATGTCATCAGAACACCTACAGTTCAGAACTACTCACTTGTACGAAGGTGGAAACGGTGACAAGGGTCAAGTTTTGATGTTCATCAGTCCATAGTATGGCAGATTCGCACTGCTGCTACTCTCCCTTCGCGTGGCAAGTGCATTGTGATGTGAAGAAAAATCTAATGACTTCCAGAAAACAAAAAAACATGTCAACATAATTGTGTGGTATTGCTTCAAGAAAATGGTGTCCATTAGATGAAAATCAGATCACATTTTATGACCAATTTATGCCGAAATGCAATATTCCCAAAGGGTGCGCAGTTGCGTACTTCTTGCAATTTCACAACTTCCAAACTACTAACCATTTCTTTTTCTGCAGTTTATGGAATATGAAATGGAGCTTGCCAAGAAAACTGAGCAGTCTTCAGTTCAGTCCGTGACAGTAGATGAGCCGGAGGTCACGCAAGCACCCAATCTCGAAGAAGAAAATAAGGCGTCTGATAACATAGAACAGCCCTTCAAGTATGTGCTAACCCAATATGTAGAATTGCATCTGCAGCTGGACTCACAATAAAAGAATTGTTTTCTTTTTCCAGGTTCAACTTTTATAACAGTGCCACCTCAAATGCAAATAATGAGGAAACATGTCAGAGTGAAGAAGTAGATGATGTCACTCAAGAAGATGGTCAGCCATGTGAACCAGCTTGCCAGTCTCTGTCAAGTAACCTCAGTCCTGAGCCACCAGTTTTATATTCTGTTGAAGCAGTCCTGGGCCTTCAGTCGTCCGGCGTCTTCAAAACTCACATAAGTCCAAATCCGACTATCATCCCTGTCCTTCCCACTTCCCCTGGTTGCAGTGACTCAGAAAATCATTGTGAGGTCCCTTACTCAGTTAATGTTGTCCTCAGAGCATCTACATCCACAGATAGCTCAACTTGGAGTGGCTCACCTACCAATGCTGCACCAACGCTTCAGGTCGTATCTTACACTCCAGCAGACGAGCGGAGTTCCGCAAGCCCAAATAACAAAGCTTCCAATTTATTAGGTACACAAAACAAAGTGCTGAGAGAGACTTTGAAAAATACAACAGCCCTCAAAGTGGCTCAAGACAGTCATTGTGACGATACGGCAGCGCCTACTACGACTTCAAAAGTCACAGAAGCAGAGGAGTCTCCAGAAAACATGAGAGCAGAACACACAAGACCTAGGAGCCCTCTTCAGGGTCCGAGAAGAGACAAAACCCAGCATCTAACAACAGACAGTGCTCAACAGCTCAAGTCCTCCAAGCGGGGCTTACAAAGCCTTTTTTCAAGCCCCCCTCACCTGATATCTCCTCAGAAACACTCACCACCCTCCAAGTCCCGTCAGGTGCATGATTTCCATTCCCTTAGTCCGTCATCTCAGAGGTCCACACAGTTCAAAGAGAGTGCTTCGGTTCCCGCTGCACTTGCCAGCCCCTTCTCAGAAAACAATCACCTTCCTCTGCAGTGTCACACACAATCTACTCTCACTTCCGAGGCGCCAAAGGTACATTGTTCTAGTGGAACTACAACACATTGTAAAACTGACTGCCTTAGCGTGTCTGCACCTTATAAAACCTTGCAAACGCCATTTAAAAGCCTTTTTGCAAGAAGCATCCATGACGCTCAGAATTCAACAATTTCATCCATAACCCGCAACTTGACAGCTTCTCCCAAGTCTACTAACGTCAAATGCCAAGATCCCATAAAAACGACCGCTGAACCAGACCAGCCTCGTGCTAGTTCTCTCTTCGGCCTATTTGCCACCCCTCTCGGTTTCCACTCGCCACCATCCATGTCTCAACCAAATCGTTTGTACCAGCCAGCAGCTCTTTCCTCAGATACCGCTCAAAGCGATGCTCCTTCCATTGGTAAGAAGACCCAACAGAATGCTCATGAACACCATGATGAGAAACTGATGAGTTGTGATGCAAGTTGTCTTTTTCATTTAGTAGGTTCTTCATCACCAGCAACTTCAAATTCAGTCCTGAAAACACTCTTCCTGTCACTGAGCCCATATCAGCAAGACAGACCGTAACTGATTGGTCTTCAATTCTTCAGTTACGGCAGATATTTAAGTGGATTCTCATGTATCAAATTTGTATTTGGGGAAAGCAACAAAGCAAAATGTCTGGGTTAGTTTTGTATTGTCTACACAAAACATGGGCGCTCCAGTTGACGTGACTTTTGAAGTCAGTTTTTAAAATTTATTTTTGTATTACTGTATATTGAATATGTTTATACAATGTTTTTTTTATTTTGAGCACATAATGAAGTAATTACAATTAAATGTCATGCAAATTGAGGTGCATTGTGGTGTCTATCCATCAAACCATCCAATTTCTACACTGCGTATCCTGTTCAGGGTCACAAAGTGGGAACTGAATCTAGGCTGCTTGCACTGAAGTTGGACATGAACCACTACAGCATTAATGACTTGTGACGGTAAAGGCGCGACTAAAACAAGTGCTTACTGTTTTTTATTGACAAGTATTGTTGTATACAAGGGTCCTGACAAGCAAAAAAAATACTTTGGACCCCAAGCTTTTAATGCTGACAATACTTAAATTTTGGGGTATCTTGCATAGTGATTGTTTAATGAAGACCACACAATCTGATCATTTTTTACCTGCACATTAAGACTCAATGCATCACTTGTAGTGATGCCAGGAGATTTATATAAGGTGAGCAAGACATGGTCACCAGCCTATGCTTGTTTGTGTTGAGAGAAACATTTGGAACAACACGAAACAAATTGAACGCAAGCTTCAAAACTATGGAGAAGAAAAAAAAAAACTATCAATACCAAAAAATTATTTAAAAAAAAAAAAAAACTGCCTTCGAATATGATAAATGTTTTTAAGAGTAAAATGACTGTTTTAGATATAACGATGTCTAAATACTGTAGTTTTCCAATTTTGTTTCATGACTAACCCGAAGGCTCACTCTTTTAAAACTTGAAAACGCAACGTGCTTTTTGCCAGCAGGTGGTGACATTTGTCTGGGAAATGACATTGCACGTTTCGTTGAATAAGTCAGTTAGCCCGCGCAAAATACACGACATTTGACACAGGCACTATGTTCCTGTATTCTCCTTTCAACGCAATGGCGACGTGACTTTATGTTACGGCTTTATGTGCCTTAACGATGACCTAATGAGCAGTGCTAAGTCATTACGTAAAACGTTTTATATACAATACATAGGTATATGTGTATATATATATATATAGAGAGAGAGAGAGAGAGAGAGAGCGAGAGAGACAAGTTTGTTTACAGTATAAAAATAAGAAAGCAACACTTCAAAACTGCAATGTGGTTATGATTTACAATGTAGACCATTACTGAAAGGTACTTGTATTCACAAAAGCAAGGTTGCACTAATCGTCTGTCTTGCTGCAGAAATTAAGAATATGATCTGAGAACTGCCACAGACAAAATGGATGGAATGACCGAACAACAGGAATGCGTTGAAGGGCAGATTAATAAAAGGGTGAATAAAGATACAGTATATATAATTGTTCTTATACGACAGTAAATTGACTTGGTTCACTATTTGAATATTATACACTTGAGATAAAACTGATTTTGTTTCAAGCTGAAGGAAAAAAATAATACAAATCTAATGACTTTTTCAAATACAACTGAAAATTAGAGTTGAGCACAATACTTATTTTCAAGAAACTTGGTAATTATCAGCCACATAGAATGTTCTATATTGTGACTTTCCAACTTTTAATTTAATTTTTAGGAGGAGGATGTAGCAGAGGCTCAGTGCCATGAGGAAAACCATGTCCAACCACTTCAGTCAGTCCTTAGACAGCAAGAAGCAAAGTAAGCATGTGACACACTCTGCTTCCCCTGCAAATGACCTCTCGTACCATTTTCTCTCTTATGGATTAGGCAATCGGAAAACAGATGAGTTAATTGGAGAGTTTAACATTGTTTATACATACCTACCTAGAATAAATGATGAGTCAGGGAATGCTTTGGAGGAACAACCTGTCTTGGACACAAAGATCAGTACCCTCCAGTTCCCATGTGCTTCCCTTGACCACAACACGTATGAGGTTGTGAACAAAGTCCACTGGTGTGTGCCGGTGGATGAGGTTTTGGCAGTCCAGAAGCATGATGTGGTTAAGGTCTGGATTGTCACTCGCTTACTTCAACATGTCATTTTCAATGAACAAAACTTCCCACTTCAAAGTGGTCATGGATTTGGTTGTGATTTGGAGTTCCTTTTCAGCTTTTCTCATGTTCCTTTGTGTGTCTGTCTTGTTAGGATATTGTGTCCACTTGTGTTCAGTTACCCGGTCCCTCGTGTTACCCAATCAGGTCCCTCCAACCCCTTGTGTCTGGTCCAGGTGTTCCTTGTTGTCTGGTCAGTGTTTTTGTATTTTGTCCAAATGTGTTAAGAAGCGATTCCTTTCTCAAAGCGCCGTATGCTCATTAGGGACAGCTACTGGTCAATACCGTATCGGCCCGAATATAAGTTTTTTGCATTGAAATAAGAATGAAAAAGTGGGGGTCGTCTTACATTCAGGGTCTAGACATTACACCCATTCACAACGCTAGATGGCGCCAGATATCTTTAAAACGAATACTGAACTTAACTCCCCAGGCCAAAGCGCACCCCTGTCACGAAGAATAAAAATAGAAATAGCGGTAGCACGGAGAAGAAGAAAAATAAAAAATAGCGGTAAGAAAGAAAAAAGAAAAAATAAGAGAAGAGATAACAGAAAATGGTAAAACCAGAAGCCATTCATTTACAAATGTGGTTGCACTTAAGTGTACATATTTATATGTACAGATATTAAGATATGATAGACAGTCTTTGCATGATTTGAATGAGGCAAAATAACATGCTTTTTCTCTCGAATATATTGTTATAATCATTTGTTTCAGATGTACTGTAATTATTTTCTGTATAAAAGTTAGATTTGGTTTTTTCAAACTTGAGTCTTGAAAAAGAGGGGGTCGTCTTATAATCAGGGTCGTCTTATATTTGGGCCCATACGGTAATACTGAAGTAGAAGTAACAATGCTTCAGTCTGAACATAAAATCAACCCAGTCGGCCATGTCACCCAAAAATGTACTATCTGTGCATGCAGGGGTATTTAGTTATAGTCAGGAATATTTATTTACCACACACATTGGGATGTTTTGTATTTAAGAATTAGTGTGTTTCATGAAATGCAAACCAAGGTGTGAGCCCCAGTTGTTAAATTCCCGGCGCAGCAGCTGAATGTACACTACCATTCAAAAGTTTGGGGTCACTTAGAAATGTTCTTATTTTGAATATCAAATTGGTATTTTTTTCAACGAGGATAACATTAAACTAATCAAGAATACACTTGATACATTGCTCACGTTAATGTGGTAAATGACGATTCTCGATGCAAACGTCTGGTTATTACTGCAATATCTACGAAGGTGTAAAAAGGCCCATTTCCAGCAACCATCCCTCCAATGGTCCATTGTGTTTGCTAATTGTGTTAGAAGGCTAATGTATGATTAGAAAACCCTTGAGCAATTATGTTAGTTTTCATGGAATACACTAAATTTCCTGGGTGACCCCAAACTTTTAAACTGTAGTGTAATTTAACATTATGTTTATGAGCAACCCTGAATAAATATGAGCTCCTAACATTACAAAAAATGAGCCTCGAACCCGCGATTAGGACTTGATTGACAGTCTTTGCAAAAGGTATACGTATATAAAAAAAACAATGAAAACATCCACTAAGTACATGAGCACTCAAATATTTTCTAATGCACAGTGTGACTTGTCAACTACCTTTAAGAAAATGACAAACGCCCCCAGGGTTACATATGAGGCAATGGTACATGGAAGGACCAGTCTGTCATCTGTCACATGATTTTTTTTTTGGACCTCATACATGCTTCGATTCGGGGCTACATTTAGCATGCCCACTTTTCTTCAAGAATGCTCCAAAGCACTGCTTCATTTGGCCTATCATGAGTTCCAAGCTGCTTTCCTGAATTTTGATTACACTGCCCTTTTTTATTTTGGACTTTTGTTGCGTTTTGCATTTTCAATACCGAAGTACCTTATTCATGTATCGTTTTATTAAACTTGCCATATTTGCACTCCTCGTTTGCTTTCCTGCACTTGGGTCCCCAATCCTGCTAAAACATTAACAAATTGAAAAAGTTGAAAAAGTTAAAAGTTGTTCAAGTTTTCTCTTCCTTTAAGCAATGATTGTGTGTGTGTGTGTGTGTGTGTGTGTGTGTGTGTGTGTGTGTGTGTGTGTGTGTGTGTGTGTGTGTGTGTGTGTGTGTGTGTGTGTGTTTCCCCTTTCAGGCATTGGTTAAAGAGGGGCAGAAGACAATGGATCTGGAGAGTAAAGATAAGGCTATCCAACAGTTAATCCAGGAAGCTGCTGTCCGCACCAGGAAGGAGGTACACATGCATGGAAGAAATTGCGTGTATGTGTGTGTATGTGTGTGTACACCATATTATACCATATATATATATATATATATATATATATATATATATATATATATATATATATGTATATATATATATATATATGTATATACAAGTGTGAGTGAACTATGACTTGTATATTCACCAGGTAGATAATGTGCGAGAGCAGTGCAACGTTGAACTCCTGCACATGATAGAAGAGTTGTCCCATTTGCAAACGGTAAAACCCTTTGAGATTTAATTTGCTCTCATCTCAACTGGTGTTCCAGTCAGTGTACAGCCTCTACACTGCTCTCTCTTATTGTAACTCGCCCCAACTCTCTCCAGGAGTGTGCAATCAAAGACATTCAAATCGAGAGGTGCAAGCAAGACAAAAAAGCCGTTGAGAAGGAACTGGAGAAGGTACTTTGCATGAAATGGAAGTTGGAAGATTTTTTTGTGTGTATTTTAAGGTTTTACGTATGACAAGTTTTGCATTTTGTGTTTCTTTCAGATGACAAAATACCGGACAGAGCAAGACCTTGAAAAGATCAATGCTCTTGAGCTGAGATGCCTAAATGCAGAGAGGATAAGAGACGACATGAGCGCCACTCTGCAAAATGCTCAAAGCAAAGTAAAAAAGTTTGAAATTGAGTGAGTGAGTGTTCTTTTTTTATTATTTAATTGTTACAGCTTGCTTCCAAGCTACATGACACCAAGTCAGCCACAGGCAGCGGTTGTCTTTTTCTCCCATCTACAGCAACAATGAAGAGCTGCTGTGCAGTCAGGAGGAAATACATCGTCTGCAGAGCAGTTTGGCCGCAGCTCGGAAGGAGTTTGACCGTATCAGTGAGGAGCGACTCCAGCTGCAACAGGAGAACATGCAACTCCGCAGGGAGATTGATGAACATCAGAGAAGAACCTTGCTGAATCAAAACAAGACCAAAAATCTGGTAAATTGTTTCAAGTTTTTAAAGGACAGCTAAATAAAACAACACAAAGTACAATAAATTTAATCAATAAACTATAGCAGAACATTTCTCTGCTATCAAACATGTCTGCAGAATGTGCTGAAATTGCACACCGCTTGAATGTAAGCTTTCAATCAAATACTACTGCTATGACCTAGAAAAAAATGTGTCTGCCTGTGCCGAAATCAAATACACCAAAATTTCTTTACACCACGTGCGCCACGAGTTAGATCTGCTTTTACCGAGTCTAAAATTGAGTCTACTTTTAGTTACCAAATTTGCAGATATGCTAGGGAGGACGGCAAGTACCCCCAGTCAGACATAGCACATCTACCAAATTAACAAATTACTGCTGGACCAGTCCATTGCCCTAGCACAAAAATGACGATGTGCCTGTTTTTTTACATTCTGGTACCAACTTGTGGGATGAATCTAGGATGAGTTGAATCATATTCTGTATGATTACTGCATAAATTCAACAATATTCATCATTTCTTTTACAGTTGCCGCATAAATTGCTGCTCTGATTCTGTTCATTATTTTCCCAGATGTTGGAATTATATTCATAGATTCTTTTCATTCTTTGATATTCTTATGCATGTGTGCAACTAATTTCCCCAATGCAAGACTAACACTATAATAAAGGCTCCGCTGTGTTATGTTAATTTATTTCTTTTGGATTACTACTTATTCAGAATTCACAGCCAGTTCATGAAGCAGATTTGTTTTTAATTCACCAACACATTAAAAAAGAGTTATTGCAACCTTTTTCCGTTTGAATATAAGAATCCTTTTTGTTCTGCTGCCCATTCCCAGATAATGCAGATGGAGCAAGAGTGCAAGTTGAAGGAGCAGACATTCAACGCACAAATACTGATGCTGGAGGAGAGAAGCCGTAATTTACAGGCTGAGAAGATGCATCTCCTCGCAGCACAGCAGAGAAGTATTCAACGCTCAAAAGATGAGGCAACAAACATTACAAAGGCCTTTGAAGCCAGAATTCAACATCTCACGTAAGAACTGAACAAGATATGGAATTCATTTAATGAGTAAAATTAATGTTGAAACGTGCAGTTGACTTACCTGTGATTATGTCATTCTACATTTTAGGACACAGATGAATGAACACAAACTGCGATTACGTGAGCTAGAAGTACAGCTCAGAAATAACCAAGACACTCAATGAGGTTTGAGCAACACACAAATAAAACTCTTCATCTGCAATGGACTCTCGCATGGCATGGTGGCCTTAACTTCTGGTCAGAATGTAAAAGCATATAATAAGCTGTGATTGGTTGCGACCTGAGACAGGCAACCTGCGATGTCATTGTCAGGCCACAGCGAGAGGTAAAATGGATAAAAACATATTTTGCCTGTCTAATTCATATTCCACAAACAAAACAATCAGAACACTGTGTTCTGACTTGTTTGATTGTACAGAACATTGTTACAAAGAAAATCTGGGGGTTGACTTTCCCTTTGAACACATAATGTAAGAGGCCACTCATGCTTAGTATCTCAATGATACAGTGGAACCCCAGAAGTCGACCACGTCGGTAGTTGACATATTTTAAGGTTTTCGACGCATAATGTCTGTGTTTGCCTCTCATCTCGAACAACACTTTGTAATCCGACGTTAGTTGACGTTGTTTTAAACCACTGTGACGCCTCACTGTGGTCGTGTGCGGTTCGCTTCCGGAAAGCTGCACGCGCTAGACGTCAAGATCACGGGGGTGCACGCTGAAGATTTGAGTTCACGCTATAACAACTGTAAAAAGAGAGCTGCTTTATGTTATATTTAAGAGGCTGGGTCACGAATCTGTATAAGAGCAAGCTTTAATGCGGGAGCTTTTTCAGAGATGCAAGACACTTGCTCAACTTCCGCACATTCGCAATGACACGAGAGCAATGAGTGCCTGTGTGCTTTTACATTCGTCACACGGTATTTGTAAACAAAAGCCATCCTTTCATTCACATTGAATCGCTTCTGGGACATTATTTCCAGGACTAATGCTCTTCTACCATGGATAAGTACGTTTTGTGTTTAAATAGTGTTATTTTGTCATGTTAATTTATCTTTATATCAGTATTTGTCTTTTAAATGTCCGACATGTCAAACGCTGCTTATGGACCATGTAAGGCTGTGCTCCAGGCTTTTGCTGTACAGTATTTTCATTGTTTTTGTGGTCTTATGTACTGTTTTAGACAAAATTGGACAAATTGCTTCGGAACGCGTTGACTTTGCTTCTTGACGATCCTTCTGGAACGAATTAGCATTGAGATCCGGGGTTCTACTGTATACCTATTGATTGTAAAACTATATGCATGTGATCTGAATTCATCATGATGACAGTTATTATTTTGCCGACAACGGTCAGTTTCGACATCCCAACAAATCAACAACTTTGAAGCAGCATAATGAAGATTTTTGACTGATATTTTTTTAATTTTTGTGTGGTTACTATTTTTCACCCTTGTTGCTGTAAAACTGGAATTTCAGATCTGTTATTTTGACATTCAGTGTAAATTTTCACACATCAGTCCATCCAATATTCTCCACTTAACAAGGCCAATTCTGTAGGCGCAGTAGTCTAACTCATGTCCATACCTCTTTGGCCGAAGCCAACTTCACCAGTTCCACCTACATAGGGGACACAGTGCACCCAAGTCTGTTGTGTGATGTAGGCTCTGATGTGTCCATGATATGCATTGACATACCAAACACATAAGGGATGTATCCAAATTTCACATCCGAGTCACCTCAGTTCATTCTCAGATAGCCAAGCATTTCACGCCAACTCTAAAGTGAAGTCCAGACACTGTCAAAGAACTTGATTTCCATCAGCTAAATTTGCAACCTTGCCTTTTCTGTCACTATATGAGAGCACGAGACAATGGGTGAGCTTGTACATTCAACCAGGCAAGCTTTGCACCAACCACTCACTGAGCCTTGAAATACCTCAGTTGCAGCTCAATGAATCCAATAGGACAAAAACGGCTGTTATCATTTGCAAATATCATTTTGGACAGAATACCTACATTTTTTTAAATAAGAAAATTAAAATTCTATGTGTACCAACATGATGTCTAGTGCTTGACAGAGTCATTACTTTCAATAATTGCCTATACAGTACATACAATGATTACTAGAAAATTGCATCACTCATGTCATCCGGGGTTATATAGATCTGCTGCTCTATCCTTCATTGGCTAAAAGGCAAGTCATGTGCTCAGCAGAACCACATTTCATCCTGGGGCTGAGGGGAAAAAAAACTTTAACCCAGCAAAGAACATCCAGACACGTCAACTCAACCAGTAAGAAACGCCACGTAAAATAGTAAATTAATCACCCCAAATTATGGTAGTTGGACAGTTTGATGACAGTATATGATGACTGTTTTCTTGACAGTGATCCATACAGGTTTGTCCATGAGTTACTTGACTGTATTGGTCCAGCCATGGTCATTTATTCCGGTGCTGTCTCAGTGTCAGCCGGCTGGTTGCCTTCAAGAAGTGTTTTTTCTTCAGCAGGCACGTCATTTCCGGGCTGGCTGGTACAACCATTGTTCTGAGTGGCAGCTCCCATCTGAAGGCCAGCCTCTTCTTCCTGCTCTTGATAATACTGGACTGTTTTTCTCTTGAAACATCCCAGCTTTGTACACAAAACAAATGATGAGAAGAGGAATTTGAGTAGAATCCACCCACTGACATTCAGATCACTCACCTTGTACATGATGATGGTAACAAGAATCAAAAGTGAAAGTCCAAATCCAGTTCCCGTGAGTATTATGAATAGTTTATCAGGCGAAATGATGAACTCAACGTGAACTTCAGTCTGTTGACAGATGAAAAATGAAGTATATAGTATATGTATGTGATTTATGATGATGATTACTTGGTGGTATTTTTTTGTGAGCAAAATATGTCCAGCAAAACATACCAATTTCTGTGTGGGGTTGTTCTCATTCCACATGGCATCTCTCTTTTCATGTGACAGTCCTTTAGTCTTTGCATCACAGTGTGACCATTTGAACATCATTAGCATAGCAGTAATGTCAAAAATGCTACCTGGAGCCAGATTGATGTGAACATACCTCTTGTTCATGAGAGGAATCCAGTACATATCGTTGTTGGTCGTAATCAATGTGGATCATGCTTTTGAACTTGACCTCTCCAATGTCTCCAGTATATCTTTTCAGAAATGCCTTATTCTGCAAAGTGGGAGTTTTATCAGTTGCCAGATTAGCTACATGTGGCATAGCTTTTCTGTGTGAGTGCATGAAGGAAATTAGTACTTACCTGCGCACGCGCCTCAAGATTGCTAAATTGTACATCTCCAGACAATACAAACTCGGTGGACGATGCACTCTCCAGCATGACAGTGTCACACTCAATGATTTTGCAGTGTTTTTCTGGGGAACAATACTAAAAACGAAGGGAGAAATCAGTTTGAGTTAACATCATTTGTAAATGGACAACTGTGAGATTTATTTGACTTACTTCAGAATTGATTGCAGTCATGTTTTTGCACTGACTTTTGTTCTTGAGAAAAAAGATACAATTGAATAAAGACTAATGTAAATGTCAACATGCAGACAGCTATCGGTTTTGTGGAACTATGAAAGTTACCTGATGTACAAAGACTTGATAATTTTCAAATTCAAAGTTGTATTGGAGTTTAGTTGGAAAGCTCAGAGACACATTCACAGGAAAGGCTTTCCAGCCAGGGTTATCCACCTGCCAAGAGTGAATGTGCATTTTTAACAAGGATGTGGAAGGGAAACTGGTATCCTGCCGTGACAGCATCTATATGCTAAAAATACATTAAACATTTAAGTTTAACCTCTCACCCGCACCTCTAAAGTGGTCGAGTTGCTAGTATGAAGTCATGATAGTAAATATTAACCTCCGGTGTTAGCAGTACTTGTTGCCATAATCAACTCATGTTTAAATAGATGTCTACCTCTAGTTAAATTATTGGTTTCACCTTATATATAATAAACATCTTTTTGGGGCCTGTGTCCTCTTCTGTGAAGTTCACATAAGTGGTGGTGTCCTCTTTTCTGAAAAATCAACAACAAAAAACAATGCAGTAGGTATATAAAGGAGGATCCCAGGGTCTTTTGAGTCAACCATCAATCCATTTCCAGAACTACTTATTGTTTTTGGTCAATTTTGAATCCATTTGTTGTTTCGTTCTATTTGCTGGTTAGTGCGAAGCTAGAGCTTGTGTCTAAGCTTCTAGTTTTACACCGACTGATTTCACCCACTGCACAGTGCACATTTTATATTGAAATGTATTTTTTATATTTCTCTTTTTTTCATTTACTAGTTTGGTTCTCGACCCCTGTGCAATTGCCCAACTACTGCCGATTCTAAGGCCGGGTATAAAGGTTGGCCAGGTATAAAGGTTGGTATAAGGTTGCGTCAGAAAGTGCATCTGCGTTACAAATTGCGACACAAATCATGTGAGTGACTCGCTGACAAGTGACGAGCCAAAAGTCACGACCCCTTCCATTTACTGATTGTAAATATGGCGGAAAGAGACCATAAACTCTGTATGTATAGGAAAAGCACAAGTCTCACAAGGTAACAATCCTGTTAATAAGGACTTACACTGTTATTGCCATTTTTATTTCATATTGTACTGGAAGCATCTTGGTCAGGTTAGACATGGTGGAGTTGTTATTATCACTGAGAATACAAAACAGGCAGACATTTTTAAAGAGTAGGAAAATGTTCAAACATGAGTAAAACCATAGCAAAGACATCTACCTTTTCGCAACCACACTAATTGCAATAGTGTCATTCCATTGATAATTGGTGGAGATTTGGAAAGAGCTCTGAAATGTTGCCTTCACATGCAGAAAAAAAGAATGACGTTAGACAAGCAGAAAGAAACAGTTCAATAAAAGAAATTATAAGTGCATATTCAAGTGAGTTTAAGTGCGGCTTTATGGCTAAATCATTTTCCATTTTTCCAATCGTATTATGAAACAAATCTATGAGGATACTTGTGCTTTTTTGGGCCCACGGACATTTCGTTGGACATGTGGTTCAATTTTGCTCGCTACTATGTCATGAGGTTGCGTGCTTAAATTGTGCTTAAGTTGAACTCACGGTTGATCTGCTGCGATACACAGGAAGGCTGATTCCACATATTGTTTTGTCAAATACTTCTTCCAGATCATCGCAGTTGTGGGGCGTTCGTCTTGTGGCCTGTCATTGTTTTAAAAGTATAATATTCATACTGATATATTCAACTTGGTCTTTTGTGATCAATATTTTTTGGCAGTTATACCTGTGTAAGAATTTGAGACATCCTGGAGTAGGAGAGGCCTGGGGGGTAGTACATAGTCAAGCTGGTGTTGTATGAGTCGTCACCATGATTGGCTATTGTAATGGACATGTTAAAGTAAGATTCTTCAGCCACCAGTAATGTTGGAGTCCTAAAGGATACAGCATATATTTTAAATGTATGAATATGCTGTGCTGCACTAGCAAGATATACTTACAAGAAGTTGAAGTCCACTTCGATTTCAGCAATACAGGTGTCATTCTTTTTACACTTTCTTTCAAAAGGGACCTACATGTATAGTTTGAAATGATCAGTACATACTATTAACGCATGCTAAAATGAAAATATACATCAGTGATGTCACAGCTGCTACCTCGACTACAGCTTGTGTTTTGCCATCTGCATTGAGGACAACATCTGCATGCTGACTGTCCACCTGGGAGAAGTTTAATTTGATGCTGAGAGGTGACAGTGTGTCTTTCACACATATCTAGGAGGGGAAAAGTACAACTGAGACATACTTACTAGACCAGAAATGCTCTTTTTTAAGTATTTTTAGAACACAGGAGTAATTGCATGAATGCATTCATACTGGCATGTAGATGAGGTACAGGAAGCATTTGTCTTTCTCCAGCAATTCATAGGTGAAAGTAAGACTTCTTGATTTACTGTCACTCTGACTGAAGAAACCTCGATGTGATTGTCTCATTGGATCCACATCAAGCATGTATGAAATGTTTAGTCCTAACTTTGTGGACCCTGCAGACACAAGTTTTCGGATTACAGTGCATGCACAAAGTATTCACAGTGCTTTACTTTATTTTGCCACATTTTATGCAAGCCTCATTACAAATTGATTGATGATGGATGGATTGATTGATTGATTGATTGATTGATTGATTGATTGATTGATTGATTGATTGATTGATTGATTGATTGATTGATTATTTTCCTCAAAATGTTCTATGCAACCTCACGTCTCAATACAATATTCGGATTAATATTGTGTTTGCGGAATATGAATCAAGTGGCAAAATCCACCCTTTTTTAAACATCTTAAGGGGCGGCCATTTTGACTCTCGACTGAAAATCACATAACAGTTGCCAGGTCTCAATTAACAACCAATCGCGGCTCACCAGTTGTCTCAATTTAGTCATGTGATGTTTGCAAGCTGAGCTGTGATTGGTCATTAACCGACCCCGTACCTTTACCAAAATGCAGTACTAACTTAATTGACTTTACTGTATGCATGGCCTTATGATCTACTTTAAAGAATACCAAGTTGCAGAGTTACAACTGTAGTACATATTGAGCGTGATGTTTAATATTGTGGTTACCACATCAGACAGTAAAGCATATTAGGAACAGCTCTCATTATGATGCAGCACAGTTCTACACTACTGCAAACTACAACTACAAGAATTATGATTACTACTACTACTACTATTACTACTACTCTCTGACAGGGTCAATCCAATTGAACAATGTTACCCTTGTTGTGGCAAATTATTTGATGCATCTGTTGTATTTTGCTGTGTGCTCATAATGTTGTGCCTGCTCATTGAATAATGACCATACATAACTCAGTCAAGTGGAGCCCTCCACCAAGGCAAGCGACCAAAAAAAAAAAGCTGGCGTACCATAATCGTGTTTGCCTACTCAAATGTTGATTAGTTAGCAAGCTACTTCCTGATTCATGGAAGTCAACAAACAGATAGACGCTGCCATTCTTATCAGGGAACTTGTTCTATTAATGCTGCATTAATATGAACAATAAATCCTAACAACAACTTTGTCCTGAAACTCACCAAATCTAAAATGTGGAAAATTGGTGGAAAATAATTCTATACTTTTATATGTCCCTGGTAAGTTGATCTGCCCTTCTATTTGCTATTTGTTTACAATGTCAAAATGACCACTGTGAAATTTGATACAGTAATTAAAACAACAGAGCTAGTGCTGGAATTTTGCATTTTTTAATTTAAGGGGTCATCATTCTTACCTGGTTTACTCTTTGTTGTTTCTACTATTCCAAAGCAGACTGTTAAGTTAACCATGGGTAAAATCGTGTCTGTGTTCGTCGAGCAGTCAAATTGGTCAATGCTAATTTCCTTTGGCTGAAAAGACAGACGAGCTATAGCATTAACAATGGGCCTGGACCTGGAATAAACAAGAGGGGGGGAGATTTTAGATGTACATACTTATTGCATACAGCAAACTTATTGGGTACCTATTGAATACTTTTAATGAGGATATAAACAGTCTTCAGGTTCTGAAACAGTGATGTGCGGTGAGTTTCACGATTGATGAGCCACTACTCCTCTGGAGTCGGATTTGAAAATGTCCAAAATAGAAGATTAGCCTATATTTCTTTTATTCTATACAAATATGACAATTTAATTTTTCAACATCAATATTTGTTTTCAAAGCTTTTAATTATGCTTCAATCAATTTCACTCTGTTCAAAAATTTGATAGAAAAAACAATCTAAATTAAGCTTCATTAACTTAAGTTCATTGTTATTGGTGGTGATGTTTTTGATTTTTGCTTATCTCTATCTCTGAAATTAAAAAAAGCATTTCGTCTTACCTTTAAAGTGAATGTCGGAAAGCCTGATTATAAAATTACTCACATGACTGGTATTAGATCAGCTTTTCTGCTGTTTCTAACAAGTCAATTCATGTCAAAATTGGTAAAGAATTTTAAGAGTTATCATTAATTTATCAATTTTATTATTTATTATATATTTATATTTATATACATAGATATATTATTATATGTTATATATTATATAATTTTATATTTTTTATTCAAATGCATGATTCATTTATTAGTTATCGTTAAGTTATCATAAATTTATGGCAGCACGGTGGAACACTGGTTAGCATGTTTGTCTCACACCGGCCTTTTCACAAAGCTATCCCACTGGTCAGTCGACACATGGGTGTTGCAATTTGACCGATCTAAAGAGTTGCCAGACGCCAGCGATATGTACTGTATATACAGTACAGTACTGTCTATGGAGGAATTATATTCGGAAAAACTGTCACCATTTCAACTGATGATTGGCAGAATAATAACGGGTTGCCCATACACATATACAGGTCTTCACAGTAGCAGAATATGATGTTAGAGCTATCAACCCTAACATATGATATTCATACCTTAAGACAACAGCTGCTCCATAGGACCCAACAACAATGTCTGGTAGAGCATCATCTCCGAGGTCAATGTTTCCGTTTATGGCCTGCCCAAAGAATCTCATCCCGTGTTTTATTTCCCGCCCTAAGATTCTCTGGAATGGGAGATACATTTCTGGTATGTATTAATACTGCAAATTCATTGGCCAGGAACATAGAGATCCAATACAATAGCTGTATCAATGAGTCCAACTTTCCAAAGATAATGCAAAATTTTAATGATACTCAAAGCAGTTTTAACAATAAAAAAAAAGGTTTTTATTGTGGTTTTAGTTCACAGTGTTGTATATGCTCAATGTCCATCCATCTATTTTCCGTACCGCTTGTCTCCACAGGGGTCAGGAACCTAGCCTAGGAGTTATCGGGCAGTAGGCGGGGCGGGGTACACCCTAACTGGTTGCCAGCCAATCACAGGGCAATACGCTCAATCTGTTCACATAAAGTATGATGCAGTGTTTCTATCCTACAGCTAACTTCAGGGATGATAATTAACACACTGCTCTCAATATAGTGCCTGCTCTCTATATTGCTGTTGTCACAGCGAACAGTATATTGATCTGTTTTGGACTTCTGCAAGTGTACCTAATCGTATGTCAAGGGATGGTTTAAAATAGCAACTTTTAATAACTAAGGGATGGTGGAGTTAACTGTTTCAGACAGGAAGTTGCAGCAGTTGTCTGACTTGTATTAACCAAAGACAGTCCCTTCAAGTTACAGTGTTATACAAACAGTATGTCTCACCTGACTATAAACACTGCGTATCCCTTGGTGTCTGTCCCCAAAGTAGATGTACACTGCCCCCGCATTAGCATCCTCAAGAGGAGCCCCAACTGCAACATCTCGCAGCCCGTCTCCATTCAGATCTGCAAGACTGGCTATGCTGGTACCAAATCTCCCCTTGGACAGTTGGGTTACATTTATTTCCCTTTTTAGCAGCATCTGGAGAAAGCAACCTTTTAAGCATATTCATCGATTCATTAGTTCTTAATTCGCATTCCAGCTCACCTCATCAGTTAGCATGTAGACGTAGATTTGTCCCTCAGACTTCTCCTGAGGGTGGTAAAACAGTGGTGCTCCCACCAGGAGAAAATCACTGTTACCGTCCGAGTCCACGTCTACAGTGCAAAGGTCTGCCCCAAAGTAGGAACCAATCTGCATGGACATTTTGGAAAACAAATACCGTTTTTTTCCATGTATAATGCGCAAAATTTAACTAATTTATTGTCCTAAAATCTGGGGTGCGCATTATACATGGGTACAATTTAAAAAAAAAAAAAAAAATTCTTTTTTTTTTTTTTTTGTGAAGAAAATCATGGTACAACAATTTTTGAAGAAAATCTTGTCACGGATGGTTTTTTACAACGTCACTTTCCTCTCTTTTCATTTTAACCTAACTGATTGCGGTGGTGCCTTTCTGGGCAGTCGGAGAAATCAACGCCAACAAAAAAAATACATCCAGCCTAGTTAAGAAATCACCAGAAAGATCACCATGACAATTGTGAATAATAAATAAATAATTATTATATATATTATATATATTATTATTATTATAATAAATAATTGTGATAAATAACTGGAACCACTCAAATATTGGTGATCCCGTTGAGAGTCTCACATATTTCTTCGCTATCGAGTTTGCTACTGCATGCGCAGTGATACTGACCGGCAGAATAACATTTGGTTGTTCCCAAAGATGATCTTTTTTCTGAAATAATTTTATGTTTACGGACTTAAGTAACCCGGCCGGGTCATACCAAAGACTATAAAAATGGGACCCATTGCCTCCCTGCTTGGCACTCAGCATTAAGGGTTGGAATTGGGAGGTTAGATCACCAAATGATTCCCGAGCGCGGCGCCGCTGCTGCTCACTGCTCCCCTCTCCCCCAGGGGATGGATCAAAATCACACGGGGATGGGTCAAATGCAGAGGACAAATTTCACCACACCCAGACGCGTGTGTGACGATCATTGGGACTTTAAAAAAATAAAATAAAATTTAAAAAAATAAAAAATAAAAATTTGGGTGCGTATTATACATGGGTACAGGCTTTTTTCCAGCATCAGCATGCCATTTTTAGGGTGCGTATTATACATGGGGGCGCATTATACATGGAAAAAAACGGTATATGTCTGTTACTTTAAAAAAAATTCTAAAAAGCAGCGGGTGTTTTGAAAGAGGAATATTTCTCTAGGTTCTTTTCTGTAGCTACGAACTACTCCGTTGTCATTTTGAATTTTAAAAACATTTTTTTCTAAAGTCAAATTAAAAAATGATTTTTTTTATGCATAATACTTGACTACATACAATAAATTCTGTGAATTTCACCAACCTGCTCCCCGTTTATTCGTTGGCTTACATTCCAGCTGTTCCCGTTACGCGCAAAAAGTACAATTTGTCCTACATGCTCAAATCTTGGTGCACCTGTGAAATATAGTGGAACCCCATTCACCTGTCCCACAGAAACGGAGTATCCTGCAAGAAAATACACATTACAGGTTATACATTACTGGAATGTTGAATGCTATAAATATGACTACTGGTAGTCAGGTTATAAGTGCTTTTATTTTTTTAAATCTGCTAATGTTGTTACAGGGAAGTTGGACATGGGTGAGAACATGGATTTGTGCGTGTTTGCCACTTCATTTGCTACCTTGCGCATCATCAATTAAGGGAGGGAATGTATAACCCATCCATCCATCCATTTTCTGTACCGCTTAGACCACGGGGGTCGCGGGTGTGCTGGAGCCTATCCCAGCGTCATCGGGCAGTAGGCGGGGGACACACTGAACCGGTTGCCAGCCAATCGCAGGGCACACAGAGACACACAACCATTCACACTCGCACTCACACCTAGGGACAATTTGGAGTGCTCAATCAGCCTACCAAGCATGTTTTTGGGATGTGGGAGGAAACCGGAGTGCCCGGAGAAAACCCACGCGGGCCCGGGGAGAACATGCAAACTCCACACAGGGAGGGCCGGAGGTGGAATCGAACCCGCACCCTCCTAACTGTGAGGCGGACGTGCTACCCAGTGCGCCACCGAGCCACCTGGAATGTATAACCATTATCTTTTATATTTGACTATGCAGCTTTTAATTTATACATTCATGGACGACAATTACGAGCGTTGTAAAAAACTGAGAATCCAGCTTCTGGCTCCTCTCGGCAATGCAAGCAATTTATATTTCACAGGTCATCAATGGGTGTTGGATTTTATTGGTCTTTAGTTTTATTTTTTGTATGACAGTTGGGAATTTTAACATGTACTGGTCATTCATACCTTTAACAATTGTTTTATTGTAACAGTTTGGCCCTTAAAATAGAAGGTACAGTGTTTATTTGTTTTCTTCCGCTTATCCAGTTCAGGGTCATGGAAGAGCTGGGCAAGGTACATATACAGTATGACTGAAACTCACATGGACACTCAAACTTCCCAAAAGTGTGAACCTTTGGGCCGTTTATAATTCCATTATCTTAAAATGCAGGATTTTGGACTATGGAATGAGTGCCTGGAAAAAGGCCCGAGCAGAGTCAAACCCAGAACCTCTTGACTGTGATATACTACATGCAGGAACCACATGTGGCAGAAGCATTTCATTTGATGTGTCGGTGGAGGGTTAAGAATCACAAGGTCGAGGGACGTTGACTTGGATTGTGACTATATGAAGGTTTCACTATAAAAAGGATCCAAGGGATTTTCAACCTCCACATGGACGCTGATGTGTCGAAATAGTATAGCCTATACCGCACTAGCATAAATGATAAAGAAAGAACCATTACCCATGTAAGAGTCCATCTGCATTTGCGGATCTTCAATCTCTGTCTCCATTTGAGCTTGGCGTTCGTACAGAGCACCACGCCAGCTGTTTGATCCCACTGAACCCAGAATTAAGGTGTCCTGTAATGGGGAATCACGACATTACATTTCATCACCATTATCATAATTGAATAGTAAAATGAAAATCTCTGGTGGGAATACAGGAATTACTGGCACTATGTTAGAATGACAATTAGATAAGCTTCAGGCTAAACTGTGGAAAGTGAAGTGAGCCAAGCCAACATTTTCTTTATAATAATGTGTTCTAGGACCCCCAATAATCTAAACTTGGTGATGAATGTTGCGTTTGTGTGGAATTTGAATCAAGCATAAAATTTCCCCCGTTTTTATCCATCTCAGGAGGTTGCCATTATGCCTCGTACAGCTCCTTGCCGGTGACTGAAAATGACATTAAAGTATGTCAGGGCTCACCAGGTTTCTGGGTTTGGTCACGTGACATTCACAAGCTGCGTCCTTAGGCCCTATGATGTCATTTTCAGTCACCAGCATATCTGTCAGTACAATTCAAAATAGTCGACCCCTGAGATGGGGTAGATTTTTCTACTTAATTGACATTCCACAAACATTATATGAATCTGAACTGTTTAGACAAGTGTGCTTGCATAGAACATATTATTGTAAAGAAAACTTTGACTTGACTTCCCCATTGATAGAGGTCGCTTACCTTGTAGAATGCAGCACTGAATCCCCTCTGCGACATTTCATTGTTCATGTCTTGGGCCCGAGCCACTTTGTTGTCTCCTTCTATGTTAAATATGTGTTCTTGAAAGTTTTCCAGTAATCCTGTGAGCCCTTCATAATTCTCAATTTTATAAGCATATTTGTCCTTTGGGTCTGAGGCAATAGGATTCACTTTATTTAGGCTTTTAATTTTGACCTGAAACCACAGCAAAAACAAAGAACATATTACTTCTATATTCGTTTTGACTCAATGCAACTTGTCCAATTTGAATTCAAATTTAGTATGGGAGTTGTTCAACCAAACAATACATGTTTTCACTGTTCTCAACAATAAACTGAAATTCTCTGACCCCAATAACAAATCGAATGATACGTTTTTCAGTATAGGTGTTGATAACGTAATTTGCGTCTCTATCGTCGTCACTTGGATCTCCATCTGTGATTAGGACCAGAACTTTGATTGCATCGGATGAGGCTCCAGCCTGTTTATTTTCAAAGAGGTTTGTCCTGTTGGGGGGAAAAAAGGTACAAATTGTGTTTCCGTTCATAATTCCCAAAAGAATAATATTTATGACCTGTATGTACTGTATGTTAAATTGCAAAAAGAATTACTACAATCTTCTTTTGTCTCTCTCGATTTTGCCCTTCAGTTTTCCCACATTGTATAGCCTCATTCCAAAAGGGAACAAAATGTTTTACAATTTCGACACTCCATTGTTCCATGTGAAGAAAACTGTCTTTTTTGCCAATTTACTAAAATAAGTAAATGAATAAAACATTTTCACATATTATTAATATGGTATTCACAGCTTTTGCTCAATACTTTGTTGGTGCATCTTTTTGAAAATTATGCTCAGACCCCCAAGGAAAAAATCCCAGCTCCACCAGTGTTCCAGACATGTTTGCCCCGATTCAACTATGATGGCTTAGCGACTCAAGGACATTCACAGAGTTCTCCTGAAGCCACTCCTTTGTCATTATCCTGTTGGGAGGTAAACCTTTGCCCCAGTCTGAGGTCCTGAAAACCCTGGAGCAGGTTTTTTGTATACTGCTGCATTCGCTTTTCCCTTAATCATGACAAGTCTCCCAGGTCCTAACACTGAAAAACAATCTCGCAGTAGATTGTTGCCATTGCCATGCAGTTTTCATACTACTTACAATACAAATCTGAGGGCTTGGTGGGTGTTGGTGAGGCTGTCCATATGAGGTTCCGCTCTAAGTTGTTTTTCTGCATTTCCATTTTGGTAGTCAATGAAATCAAAGACTGTTCTGTGAGAGCTGGAAAACTGAACTGCTGCAAACTGAAAAACATACAATGACTTTACGTGTTAAATACAGTGGAGCCTCTGAAGTCAAACTACCCAAACATTGTACAACACGGAGTTCACACAAAATGTGCTGGACACATATAAGTGCCAATAGGTATGCCCACACTTGCTCTGTGAGCAACTCCAGAGTGGAAGAGAGTCCAACCCCTCTCAAGGGGACTGGGTAAGGGTAAATGGTGCACATTAATTTTATTCATCATGGAGGCCATACTTTGTCTGGTTCCTAACTCAGGACCTGTTTGCCCAATCAGAGATATAAAGCCCTTGACAATTTAACTCCTAGGATCATTGGGACATACAAACCCCTCCAATATACGGTGACTGCTTCACCCTATTCTCAATTTGTTTTAAAATCAGGGCAACTTTAATGGGGACCAGTGTCACAGAACAGATTATGTTTGTCTTTGAATCTTCCACTGTAAACATCACAACTCTGTTGATGCGCCACTAACCTTGATTGAAGTGTTTTTGAGGCTATTCATTATGTCCAATATGAAGTCTTTATTCTTGTTAAAGTCATTCTCATCCATGCTAAGTGACCCATCAAAGAGGAAGACGAGATCTACAGTCTTCTTTCTGCATTCTACAACGAGAATACATTAATTCTGGAAAATCTTTTTGGACAAAATCAGTAGCAATGTTTAGAGATTTAACATTTCACATCACTTACCTTGAAAGATCGGTTTAAAAGAGGTGATCTCCTGAAGATCCTCTGTCACTTTGAAGCAGACACTGTTCAGGTAGGAGTTGTCATAACATTCATGAGCCACGTAAGGGCTGCAAACCTTCATGAGAGCATGGGTGACAAAGGTTGTATCAAAAATTTGTGGCTAGATTACATTTTGAGCAATGACAATTTGGTACACACTTTTAAAGAAACAGGAAGCCCAATGCGATATTTGATGATTTACAGAGACTGAAATGAGCAGCGGTCGCATCCTGACCAAGAAAGTAGCGACTACAGAGACCACAAACTGTGGTAGGGTTTCTTGCCCCTTTTTTTGACACTTGATCTCTATTCAGTTAATGTCATTATTCACAGAAAAAGCAAAGAACGGGTGTTATGACAAGACATAAAACATGAAAGTGAACAATCACAAAGAAACAAACAGAAGACAAATGCACGAAGCAAAAACATGATTATTTATTTACGAAACAAAAGTGAAAATCGCGTGGCATGAATATGGCAATAAATCATTTGTGGTATTCTTACAGTGAACTGCGAGTGTATCGGGTCTTCAGCTATGGACAGTCCAAGGTGCTTGACTTGTAATTCTTTGTCTTCAAATGAGAGTCCTGTGACAATAGCATTTCAGTGGTACCATTATTATTATCTCTGACATGTGCACGTCTGAAGGTGAGAGGCACCGTGAGCCGGATTTTACAAAAATCATAGTGACCCCCACACCTGTTGCGCATTACTATTAGTATAAAATAGAACACATAGAATGAATAAAATGTGTGGATATAATTCTGGATTTTCGGGCTGAGTCATTCCACATTTTGAAGAATTCTACTGGTACATTCCTGTCAATGAAATGGATCATTGAACCAGCAAGTAGTCTGCAAATATACAGATATAATGAACTTTTGTCTGATTTTTTTTTTTTTTTTTTAGAATTCTGCCTCTGCTGTTTCATTAACAATCAAAGTCTCTTCGTTGTGATTCCAAGGCATCATACAGTCTTCATCGCATACTGTACCTTGTGGGTTGAAGCACTTTGTAGTTTGGCTATCATCTGGTTTGCATACTGCCCCAGATCCATTATTGTAAAGCGGTGCGGTGACAAGTATTCTGAGGATGAGAAAAACACTCATATGGATGAGTTACCGTAATTTCCGGACTATAAACCGCACCGGACTATAAGCCGCACCAGCTAAAATCCGGGGATATTTTGATTTTTTTCTTATATAAGCCGCACCGGACTATAAGCCGCACGTGCACACGAGTTTTTTTACAAAGAAAGCCTTTTTAAAGTTTTAATAACATACTTTAACATGTCTTTCTAAACATTGCCTGTGACGCAGCAGTAGTACCGCAGCAACACGGAAGTGTGCACGCGAGTTATTAACAAAGAAAGACTGGACACAAAAAGCTTTTTTAAAGTTTTAATAACATACCTTAACATTTCTTTCCAAACACGGAAGTAACACAGTACTAATAGGGTTTGATTAAATAAAACATACCGGTAAAAGTCACTGAGACGCTGCGGTAACACAGCAGCAACACGGTAGCACAGCACTAACAGGGCTGATTAAAAAAGCATACAAGTAAAAGTACAAAAAAGAGCTTCATCGTCTTCATCTTCCTCCTGTGCATTGAAACCATCGAAGTCTTCCGATTGGAATAGCGTTAGTTATCCTTTGCCACACACTTTCTCAGTATCTCTTTCGTCGTCGGTTTTATGCATTTCTTCTAGCATTTTCCATAATGAGGGTCTGTTCATGCTAATTTTATTAATGCACGAAGCGCTAAATTCCATTAAACTAGCGAGCGACACGTATAGCTCCAGAGTAGACGGGACCACGAAATAAAGAAAAGGGTGACGCAACACAATGTCATCAACATCGACTGCCTGTAGCTTAAAAGCGGCATCATATGCATCTCTTTTGTCCCCCATAATGACGGTTTGTGTATAGAAGCTTCCTTTCAGTAATGTCCGTCTTAATCTCGTTCTGTCTCATCTTTGTGTAAATTTTACGGCACTATTTGCCTGGCGGATGGACATGCGATCAACACACCACGTTTTTCCCCAGTGACCGTGTTATACATCCCTCCACCCAGCAAAGCGGTGCCGCACAACAGCGGTCCACAGCCTTTTTACGAGTGTATAAAAGTGATCAAGTCATCACAAAAATCATGGAAAAAATCCTATATAAACCGCACCGGACTATAAGCCGCAGGGTTCAAAATTTGAGAAAAAAGTCGCGGCTTATACTCCGAAATTTACGGTAGATGTGATACTGGTGAAATATCTCTCAGAGACTGATGTATTTTGAATTACAAGCAAGGTCAATTGAACCACAAAAATACATGGAATAAAAAGTAAAAGAAGAAACCAACTTACCCCTTATTGGAGCCAGATGCGAATTGAAGCACTTTGTACCCAAAGAAATCTTTTTGGTTGCCTTGGTAGACTTTAGGGTTTGTGGTGTCAATGTTAAATGTCAAAGACACAGGGAGTGCTACAGTTTGTGAGAAAAAAAAAAAGTCTGGCTCAGGGTTTTGAATATGACAAACTGTTCAAACGCGTATTACTTTGTGTGTACATATATCTCTTGAAATTTTCTGGCCGAACTCCATTAAGAACTCCATTAAGAATTGGAGTTGTGATTGCAACTGCTTAGTCCATACAAACCTCAGTGATTTAATTGGCAAACACAGTTGTTCACTTCCATGAACAAGCTAACCAAATATAGGATGTTCCTTTTATGTTTCTTCAAGGAGCTCATAAAATCTGTAACTATGTCTTTGCCTTATCAAAACTTTTAACAAAAAACCTTGTCAAACAGTATGTAGTTATTAAAAATAACTACATTATGTAACCAGTGTACCATATAAATGCTTGCATGCTTGGTTAGTTTTACCGTATTCAAGTCAAAACATTTCTAGCTTCCCTTGCTTCTTTGAGCGTCTTGCAGAGGCAACAAGTTTGAACATTCCAGATACACACAAAAATGTTATTTATCTCTGCATCGGTATCCTTTGATTTATACATCAAAATTGTCTTACTTAAAATTTAAAATGTAGATAACTTACCAACAGTCCACATGAAGAGGAAGAGGCAAAGCTGAACACACATCTTTCTGGTTGCAGTTCTCCATACAAAGACAAGGTTCACTGTGGGGCCTCTGCAATGCTTCCGGTCTCAGGCGTTTCCTTTAACAGGTGGTTGTGACACTTCGTGTTGACTTCTTTCATTATTACTCACATAAAATCTTGCCAATATTTTATTTGTTATTTCTGTATTCAAGTCATTGCTCTATTCAAATCATATTTAAACTTCTACTTTATTTGTTATTGATGTATTCAAATCATATGTTATCCTGGTCAAATTTCTGTTTTCTTTTTTTTTTTTTTTCATGATTATCGTAGTATTATAGGTAGTACTGTAGTAATGTAGATTGTGTGTCTGGCAGTGAAACCCTTGGTTGTAATCGGGACGGGACTGGATGAGCAGAATTGCTTCAATCCTTGCTTCGTCCCTTTTCGACAAGTCATGTAAAAAAAAGTTAAATGAAGTTGTAATAAGTGTGTTGTACTTGTCAAAATAAACAAAATCAAATGAAAAAAAAAACATAAAAAACAAAAAGGAAACAAACTAACATTAATCACTGCAGTTAAGAGAGTAATAATAACTCTGCAAAGCCACCTTGTAATTGTAACATTTTGGTCTCTTTGGGAAAACTTTCACTTTACACGTCTGTGGCTTCTGGGTGTGAGAATCTCATCTTGTGAAATGTTCTTCCTCCTTTGCAATGTGAGAACTAGAAGAATTTGTCATACGTGTGGGGGGCCAGGCAGAAACAAAATGACTCCCAAGTTTCTGTTTGCCCCTATAATCCAACGACCATAATCCAATTTTCACAAATGGACAAAATTAAAACATATTTAAAAGAGCCTTGGCGTAGACCGGACCAATGAATGAATGAGTTGTGAATGATAGAGTTTTGCCATTTTTGTGGACTTCAGTTTTGTCAGACAGCCTACAAACATTTGTTCATACTGTGCTAAATGATCATTTTGCAGAAACACAAACATTTGCTGTCAAATGAACTGATGCTTTATTTTGGTCAAGGGGCAAACAACTTTATTACAACATAAAGTACGTCATTGTAACACAAAAATAAACATAACCCTGTGTTTGGAACCACAAAAAAATACGTTTTTTTTTCATTGTATTTAAATATTCCTTGAATCGTAGATGAATACAGATGTCATCAACATTATGAAGCAATGTTGATAAGAGTTATTCTGTAACCCCCCAAAAATAATTAAAGCAGAATCTGTTTTATAATTTACATTCTTCAAAGGTGGCACCTTTTAGCCACATAGTAACACTTTTGCACATCTTATATTTTCTCAGTCAGCTTTATGATGTGGTTGTAGTTGATGCTTAAGGACTTGGAATGAATTTAATTTCACAGCTCTGCATTATCAAGAGTTAATTGATTTAATTTCTTGACCTTTTGTGTGTGTGTGTGTGTGTGTGTGTGTGTGTGCGTGCGTGCGTGCGTGCGTGCGTGCGTGCGTGCGTGCGTGCGTGCGTGCGTGCGTGTGTGTGCGTGTGCGTGCGTGCATACATACCTACTAATGTCTTTTATAGATTGGGATGCGGCTATGTTCTGGATTAAGCAATTACATGTACATATAATGGGAGTCAGCACACATCTGTTACCGTTTAATGTTTCTCTGATTGACCCCTAAATAAATTTCAACTGTTCTAGAATGAGTTTCTTTTTCCTATTGTGATACGTCTCTTTAACCACTCACGTTTTTATTGTTAATAAATAGTTACATTTCATTTTTGTGAATGCACAATACGTTTTGGGTGCTAATCCTTCATAGAGGGAAGACTAAGGAATAGGTTTTTGAACCTTTAGTGAGAAGTCCACAACTGGGCACCCTTGTGTAATACATCCCAGGGAAATGATATCTACACAAGGAGAGAAATACTCGTGTAGGTTATCTGGTGTCACCCCTCCACTGGCTTCTATCAAGAGAGCTGGGAATTCTTGTTTCAGAGAAGCAGCTGCAACATGAAGCACCTGTAGTATCGTATTTTATTGTTGGTTGTTGATTTTTGTAAGGGAAATACTGCAAGTTCTGTCATGATATACTGTGTACCTGTGGCTGGAAGTTGTCAAGCATAACTATGTCTGCTCCTGCTGTGGCAGCCTCCATGGCCTCCTCTGTGGAGCGACACTCCACTTCAATCTTACTGCTGAAACCACACACTGATCTGGCAGCTTTCACAGCCTGGAGAACAGAAAATGATTGGAATGATTGATTGATCAATTGATTGATTGAGTTATTGATCGGTCGATTGATTGATTGGTTGATTGATTTCCACTCAAAATGCAGCATGCCCACCTCTGTGATGCTTCCTGAAGCCCAGACATGGTTGTCCTTCAGCATGACCATTCCACTCAAGTCCTGCCTGTGCATGGACACAGTACCCACCAGCATAGCGTACTTCTCCACCAGGCGGAAGCCAGGGGTTGTTTTCCGTGTGCCTGCCACTTCTCCGTGCCATCCTCCTGCTCTTGCCAGTTTCCTGAGTTGAGAACATCGAGTGGCGATCCCTGAGGCTCGAGCAAGACAGTTTAGAGCTGGCCTTTCACCCAGGAGGAGGCATCTGGCCGGGCCTCGAACCACAGCAGTAAGCGTGACAGGATCTGGCCCTGTGGTTCACATTTAATTGTCTACAGTTAGCCCTACAAGTATTTTTATGATGATGCTAACAATGTTTCTTGCCTTAACATTTTATACCACATTAAATGATTCCCCGCACAGATGAATGTTTGTGAAGGGTAGGAAATAGGTTTTCCCAACTATATAAAATAATATGTATCATGAATGTGATGTGCATCACATTATGTACAATATGTACATGAAGAAATAACAGTCGAGGCAGAGCATATTGGCCTTTCCACCACTAAGCAAAGATGGAATATGTCAGTATGTTTGCTTTGACTCCGGTACTCCAATCCCAATCTCCTAGTAATGTAATTGTAACCGAACTGCAGAGAGTGCCAACATCCATCATCACAAAAAAAAAAATACAGTGCATTATAAATATGTTTCTGGTTAAGATAGTGGAGACAACATGCAACGGTGAATAGGACTGCTCAAATTCACACTTTTTGGATGAGCTCAGAGTGTATCTGCGTTTTTTTTAGCTAATCTGATCGCATTCAATACTGACCAATTTCATCTCCATCCCGGTGAAGCCAATCCACGGTACAGCCGACTTCAGTGAACACTGCTGTGAAGAAGGGACTTCCTGCCAAAATACTGTGTGGGCTTTTACACAACAACCTCGCCTCCACCTGCTGTGAGCCCACACACACTCCCGCAGGATCGAAGTTTGGTGTGTCCTCCGCAAGCCATGCCTTTGCCAACTGCATCACAGCATGAGGTGGGAGTGAGTGGGCGGCTGTGTATTTAGAGGGCAGCATTCTGTAATCATTCATGAAACAAAAGATAAGATGGTCTATTGTCACTGAAGCAGAAATTGAAAGTAGAAAAATACTTAAAATAGCTTTGCAGTTTCGTTTTACTGCATCCTGTGTCAAACAATCTGTGAAGAAAATGATTAGGACTGGTCGTTCTTTGTCACACAATACAATACAACACAAAAATCCTTTGCTGTACAAATGCACATAAGATGTAATCATGTAATACATTCAGTGAGAAGAACATAAGATTAAGTACATATACAATTTTATTTTCTAAACTCCTCAAACGACTCAAAATCAGGAACTGAAATTGAAACTCGAATTGGACTTGGGTGAATCGTTCATTACAGCCCATGTTTTACTAACCTTACAATCACCCCTGAAATGACTGCAGCCTTCGTGGCGTTGTGAGTGTGACTGAGGGTTTTTAGTGGAGGAAGCATTATCATGAGACACCTCCGTATACTTTAGGTCACAAAAGGCTGCAGTTTGTTATGGTAATAAAATGCAAGCAATCTACAAGACACAAATTTATTTGAAAAAAAAAAAAACTAAAACCTGAGCTTTTTTGCATATTACTATACTTGAGTTGCTGGCACTGAGTATGATTATGTGGGCTTGCACTGTGTAATATACAAAGATACTACATATAAAGTTGAATACCTCATTGAAGTGGTCAGAAGTACTCATCTGGAACAGTTTTATAGGTTTTCACTCTTTACGACACTATCACTTTCATTAGCAATGAACAGAACTGCCTCAAAGAAATTATTGTGGCATTACTCATTGGCTAAGACAACCCATTTTTGATCACAGAGTAGACATAACTTGTTGATTATACTTACTACGCTAAAATCTAACTCTCTGTGTAACACAAATAAATACCATTAAGATGTTTACTTACTTTCTTTTGTGATTCGGCTTCCCCTGCCGCTGACTGCGTTAACCACAAAAAATGTGAAGTGGAATTTGACCCTTGGTGCATGTTGGAATGTTTATGAGCAACAAAGAACAAGTGTTAGCACTGTGAACATATTGATTCCTATTCTTTACAGGCATAATAATGAATGAACTATTAAGGGCCATGTGCCAGAGAATTTAAGTTGCTCATTTATTGTCGGCAGTTAATAAAAATTCTAACTCATGATAGACTTTCTTTGTGGTTTTTCTGTGACATTGCACACATCAGGACTGACTGGAGGTTTAAGCATTGTTTTGTTCCACTGCTTATTGGCCATTTGAAAAGATAAATGTGATAACCAATGTCAAAAAATCGTGAAAAACTGCACAGTGTTTGGCTACAACAATACAGGTGGAAGGGACAAAGTCTCATTTCTACAGAAATGTGGAACTGTCAATGTGGAGTAAACATTTTGTTTGTTTTTAACACTACCTATGTGTTTTAACATTAGAAAATCCATGCTACAAACTCCCCCCTAGAGGTCTTCATTATCAATGTTGACATTTTCATTCAGTACTCTTAAGCAACAGAGTCACTCACTGACCGTGTCGTGGTACACTTGCCTGATTTTAGTGCAGGTAGCATGGGTTCAGTTTTGATTTGGGGCAAGTGTGTTTTCTGACACTGAACAGTGACAAGTCCACAAGTGATGTCTTTTACCCAAAGTCAGCTGGGATAGGCTGCAGCTCACCCATGAGCCTGACATAAGGATTGCAGCAAATGCATGGACGGACTCTTAAATATAACACTGATCTTAAATTGAATATCGGTCAATTGTTGCCACCTGACTCCCGCCATGCAAATCACTCTTAAGCTTTGAGCTTGCTTAATGTTAGACATAGTCAATGCTGTTTTACTTTAAGTGAATACAGCCGTCAATCATCACGGGTCATTAACTAAAGCTGTCTCGGTTTTACCTCCACTTGTCTTTGAGAACTGCTTAAATTAGGGGCCGATTTTGTTAATAAAGGGCACTTTGTCTTGTCTTTCCCAGTGCATCAATGTTTCTTGATCATTTAAAAATTGCATCACATGACCCGCACCACAACTTTTCACAGTCTGGAAACTATTGTCCCCGCCCTTGGTCACCTGGAACACCCAGTGAGAGGTGCCTACCAAAATAGGGGCATCAGTGTATAATCTGAGCCTTTTTTGAACACTAATCCTATACACTAACATCAAATGAACACTAATATCAAATGAATTGCTGGAGGGACTACTTTTGGCTGATGGGGATATAGCACCCCCTAGCCTGGTGGAGCGCCATTGCTGACAGAGATACATAGCACTCGAAGGAGATAATTACAGTGATCCCTCGCCACTTTACGCTTCACCTTTTGCGGCTTCACTACTTTGTTTATAAGTGACGATAGATTAGAGTTAGACAAACACACAGACAGATAGATAGACAGATAGATAGACAGACAGAGAGAGAGAGAGAGAGAGAGAGAGAGAGAGAGAGAGAGAGAGAGAGAGAGAGAGAGAGAGAGAGAGAGAGATGGTGTGGGTCGTCACCATGGGCATGCGAAGGTCAGTCACATCCAGGGTCTCTCACAGGGACCCGGTCAGCACCAGCCGGATGAGCAGGGCGGCCGAGTCACGCCGGTCCCGACGGCTAGGGCCAAGCACAGGAAAGATATCAGCCCATGCCTAGCCGATTTGCACAGGCAGAGAAGCCGTAGCCACTAGGGCACGGCGGCGCTGAGTGGACGGTCGAACCTGGGACGGGCCCGACCGCGGCCATACATCGCTGCGGGCCAATATCACATTACAGACAAAGAGAAAGGAGAAAAGAATGAGATAAACTGCTGGGTCAAAAAACAACCCGATTTGGGTCAAAAATATGACCGACAAATTGACCCAACTCCCTGGGTCGGTCGAATTTTTAAGCTTGCAGTTTTAAGAGTGCATACTCTCACATTTCAATAAGCACGTCTCGTGTGTGCTCATACAGGACAAGTTCCCACCACTAAAACCTAACCACAAAATCAGACACCCGTTTTTGCCTCTTGTTCAACTGTTCATTGAGAATAATATTTGAACTTTAAGACACAAGTCTGATTACTATTATTTTGACATTTGCTGTCAGGAATGGGCTGAATGCTATACTGCACTTTTTCCAGCAGTTCTTTCATTTATTGTACAACTGTACTGTACAACGCTTGTGACGTGTGAAGCTGTGTGCGCGCGACTCGCTCACCAACATCGCACGAGCACGAGCACAAGCACGAGCTGAAGCTTCACTGCCAGTGATCAGGAAGTGAAAGAATACGCATGGAGGGTGTGTCTTTCGCTTCCTGGCTATGCTTTATTTCCAATAACACGGTCCTCCTTGGATAATCGAATGGGCGACTCGGCGAGGTCCAAGCGGCGGGAGCAGCTAAAGCGCTGGGCCGGTTCCTGTACCGACAAAGCGTCGGCCTTGCCCCGGCGGAGATGGCGAGGCGATGTCGTGGAAAGAGGAACCGAGGAGTCAGAGGCCGAGCTGCAGGAGCCTCCAAGTGAGCAGCTCATTTCGAGAAACGATGAAAGCAGCCCGCTCCTCAAGAGAAGGTAAGTCAAACCTCTTTGGGGAACACTTGAACACAACTTGTCTGCTAGCTGCTGGTTAGCTTTGCCCGAAGGTCCATCTAGAAGAACGTGCGTGGACCTGTGTGGGTGGACTACAAATGAGATACATCGGCACGTCCTTTAGCTTAGTACAGCACAGTTCCCTATGCTTTAAAGCTATTTTACAGTCGAAAAAGTGGAAGGTCTAAGAATTCTGAAGGCCTTTAATGTTTTATTCAAGCCATTAGTGATGGGGCACAATGGCCCAAACTGTATTGACACTGTGTTGGCGCTATGTCACGCCGTTGCTCAACACGGACGCTGCTGAATCTTACACATCGATAGTGTTGTTATTGTGAAAATGATATTGTGTAGGCTACTAGTCTTTGGAGTTCTAAGGATTCGTTTTCTATTCATTTTCACACACGCATTGATGAGGCCGGTGTGCTTCAAAACGATGGAGACAGCAAATATATGTTTATGTATATTTGCATTAAATATCAAAATAATTACAACATGGTGGAGCACTGGTTAGCACGTCCACCTCACCGTCCACCACCCCTTTAGAGACTCTGAGTGGTCAGAGTTTCTGTGTGTGTTTCTGTAATGAAATCAATAATTTTGTACATGTGTGTATATTAGATAATTGAATGTTCCAAATTATCTGTAGGTCTAAATGTCAGTGTGAATATGTCGGCTCCATTCTGACCCTTTCCTAAAGTCAGCTGGCTCTGACCGGCTCACCCACAACGCTAATGAGGAAATGTGGCATGGAAAATGGATGGATTGAAAATAATCAAATCTGAAAATACTAAGTGAGTCTTCATCCTCCATTCTGTCCGTCACACTATTTAGAAAACGGGTGAGGTTTGACCGAGCTGCAGAGTTCCTGGCTGCGTGTGCCAGCGGAGACACAGATGAGGCCCGAGTGATGCTACAAGAGGCCAAGGACACAATGAGCAGCAACAAGGAGGATGGACCAGAAATTGTTAACTGCTCCAATGCTGATGGAATAACTGCGTTACATCAGGTGAAGCTGCTATTACTGCCTGAGTTTTATTCCCTTACTGAGAATAAAACTTGTTTTTAAAATTGAATCCTGCAAAGGCCTGCATCGATGGTAGCATGGAGATGGTGTCATTTCTTCTGGAGCATGGTGCCAATGTGAACCAGGTTGACAGTGAGGGCTGGACACCCCTACACGTCGCTGCCTCCTGCGGCTACCCTGATATAGCAGAGTAGGTTGCTCTTCAACACTGTTCAATGTTTGCAAGGCTGTACCAATTGTACTCTGCATCTGGAAAGTTTTCACAGTGCTTCATTTTTGCCCACATATTGGCATTTTACAGCCTTATTGCGAGACGGAAACACTTCATGTTCCGCCTTGAAATTCTACACGCAATAAGTCTTTTGTTTTAAATGTTTGCTGATTTATTCAAAAAATGGAAATAAGAAATCACTATATGCATCAGTATTCCCAACATTCTTTTTTGACACAACCTTGGCAGGAATTCCAGCTTCAAGTGTTTTTTAGTCTGATCCCACAAACTACACACCTATCTTTGAGCCTATTGCTCTTAGGAACATTTCTCAGGCACCATCGGGTTTGATGAGGCCCGTTGCTGCACAGCCGTTTTCAAATCTTTCCACAGGCTGGGCCACCTCCAAACTTCTTCATAGTGGCCGATTGTGTGTTGACTTAATGTTTCTTGCTAAAATGGCCAAATTGTCTTAACCTTTAATCATGTTGATATATTGCAAGCATTGTTACCGATCCCACTTTTAAATCTATACAAACGTGTTTTGGTTTTGTTTTTTTACTAGATTCTGATTTCAAAGCTACTTAGTCATTGATTTGCTCCGTACATGTGGTATACTACATATGAGGCAATCATATGGTTCATCGTCATAGAGGCCCTCTGAGGGAAACCATAACTACTATGTAGCCTGTGACAAAAATGACTTTGTGCCCCAACCTCTGCTCTAAATAATCCTGTCACAAAGGTCTACAGACATGAACGTAGACGTCATACCTAGTTGTCCCCCGAGAGGCGCTGCCAACTGCGGGTCTTTACTTGCATAGTTGTGTGCCTCTTCAAATCGTGTCCGCTCAAAGATCATCAGTGGAAAAAGGAATCGCCTGAACTCCATTTTTAGCTTCTTGGCAGAGATTGTATCGTTTTTCAAATGGGATATTTTAGTTTTCTTTGAATCATCTTGCAAAAATCCAAACCACCAAAAAGATTAGCTTTGTCATTAAGAGATGTGTGCAGAATTGATAAAGGGAAAATAATCCTTTTTCAAATTTTGTAAGAAGGCTGTATTGTAGTATGGAAAAAGTGAAGCCCTGCAAATACTTTCTCGATGCACTGTATAAAACAGTGTCTTGATGCCATAGTGTTCTGTGGGTGCCAGGCTATTTGTGCAGTCAACAATGCTATCATTGTTGCTGACTGTGTTTGGCAGGACAACATGTCAGCTAAAGAATGAACATGCTGGGCGTACCACATTGTGTAGAATTTTAAACCGTTTTAAAGAAATGAAAACACATGGTACAATATTATAACTCGACAAAGAACCTTTGTGTTAGCATTGATGTTTCCTGTTAACAGCTAATTTATTCATTTTTAAACAGTTTGTCGCTCTGCGCTTGATTATCAGTTTCCTTTTGCGGCATGGAGCTTCTCTCTCTGCTGTCAATTGTGATGGTGACGTTCCTGTGGACATCGCCCTGGATGAAACCACTGAGGCCCTTCTCCAGGAATACACTCTGAGACAAGGTAAATGTTTTTTGGCGACCAAACAACATATTAGCTCACTTTATGTAATGTATTAACAAAGCCTCACATTCACTTAAAGTCCCAATGATCGTCACACACACATCTGGGTGTGGTGAAATTTGTCCTCTGCATTTAACCCATCCCCGTGTGATTTTGATCCATCCCCTGGGGGAGAGGGGAGCAGTGAGCAGCAGCGGTGCCGCGCTCGGGAATCTTTTGATGATCTAACCCCCCAATTCCAACCCTTAATGCTGAGTGCCAAGCAGGGAGGCAATGGGTCCCATTTTTATAGTCTTTGGTATGACCCGGCCGGGTTTGAACCCTCAACCTTCCAGTCTCAGGGCGGACACTCTACCACTAGGTCACTGAGCTGGTCTTATTTGCAAACTTAATCCTAATGAACTGTAAAGTACAGTGGCAGGCAGTCACCAGCGCTCAGTGGCTGCCTGCCACTGTTTACCCAGAATAAAATCCTCCGCATCAATAGGCATTAGCGGCCTCTTAACGAAAGCTAAAGCTAACAAAAGCTAACCAGCTGAGGAAACGTTCTCTCTGGCCAACCAACTATAATTCTTTGGGAGTGGCTAATGGTGTAGGGGTGCACTTGCTTGGCTTGTGTGCCGACGCTGTGAGTTCGATTCCCACATATAATGGTGTGAATGTGTGTGTGAGTGACCCCCCCCAATAAAAAAACTATAAAAAATGTTTTGCCTCGAGTGGTATTGTGAAAGAGGCTAACGACAGATTTGACACACTGCGTAGAAGGGCTTTACTTTGACCGTACTGCTGAACAGTTTAGTTGGAGGTCGTTAGGTGACCAACTATTTGCATCCAGGCAAACGCTCTTGCCACCACATGACGCATGTGCACTCCCCACATAGCTATGTCATACATACATAGCTGCTTTGGGCATATTTTAAGATTTCATTCTGATCAGAGTACAAATATTTGGATTTGATTTCGTGCATAGCCCTAATAAATGGAAAAGCACAGAAATTGCATATAAGCTCACTATCAGTTTTAAGCACTTTGGGGTCATTCATCAAGCCTTTGTCTTGTCTCAATAGAAGTCTCAACTGAATCTGAATTGAATTGTTTTGAAAATATTGGTATTCTGCTTGTGTTTAGGTTTGGACTTAGAGGCCGTAAAGCGGGTAGAGGAAGAGCAGATTACAACAGATGCTCGGACCTGGCTGACTGAGGGACCACCTGCTGACATACGACATCCAAGAACTGGAGCCACTCCTCTCCACGTGGCTGCGGCCAAAGGCTACGTGGAAGCGCTCAAGTAGGAGGCTTTTGACAATTTTCAGAGAGGAGAGAAGCATTGAGCCATCGTACTTCAAGTGAGAAAATCTCCTGTGACACTCTTTTTCACTTGATGATCTCCAGGCTACTTTGTCAATGTGGGCTGGATGTGTCAGCCATGGACTTTGATGGGTGGACGCCTCTACACGCTGCTGCACACTGGGGTCAGGGGGAGGCCTGTCACATTTTAGCTGAGCAGATGTGCAATATGGAAGCCCGCAGCAGCTCAGTGAGGCTTCCCTTTTTGATTTTCATGTAAAGTGAATTGGTCTTGTATTCTGGACTATTTCTACTTGGTTTATCATGTATTCTGCAGGGTCAGACGCCTCTGGATGTAGCAGATGAAAGTGTGGAAGAGCTCCTGGAGGAATTAGCTCTGAAACAAGCCAATGTGAGGCATTTTTTCCTGAATGAATCCAGTCAGGTGCCCATATCACTAACGTCTGTGTGTCTTGAACCATCTTCACAGTGGCGCAACGAGCAGTCCATACGAGAACGGCAAAACCAACAAGGTGCTACCAATGTAAATGCGCAAAGTAAAAAACGAAGGTTTGTATTTATCCAATACTTTTAGGCCCGGCAAACATCTAATGTAGCTCTGTTACCCTCTTTCAAACATTAGAGTTGATGACAATGATTGACCGGTGATTGACTGGTGGTCATTGCAAGGAGTGTACATTGCCTCACACCCAAACTGGGATTGGCTAATGCTTGAACAGGATGAGCGGTATTAAAAAAAAGTTTTAGTAAATAGATAATTGTCAAACTCTTAAAATGTTTCCGACCTCTTTAAATACAAGTGTCTTCTCATGGCCACCGCCCTATTTTGACATGTGATATCATCTTCATATTGCTATTCTTCTGTATGTCAATTCCTCACTAAGTGAAATTACTGGACAGTGTCCTTAAGGGTTTTTTTAATTGTAGATTTTCATTCAAAAATTTTATGAGACCCAGTAGGGCTGCTGAATTAATCAAGTTTGAATCATAATCACAATTTTGGCTCCAGACGATCTCCAAATTCATAGAATCGAGGAAAAATTGTTATTTGGTGTTTGTGTTCTGAGACACGCATGAGCAACTCAACCGCGTCATGAACTCGTTCATATTTTGGATGAACGTGAACTAAATGTAGCACATTTTTGTTCCGTTTGTGTTTTTGTGAACACGCTCATTTTGGGGCCATTGAATTGTTTTGAACCTCAGTTTACTTAGGTTCAAGGATGCCAGGTTTTCTCTTCTTAGACTTCCAAAAAAAAAAAAAACACTAAACACACAGTAAACGAGGCTTAAATAGGCGGTGGAAAGGATTTGGCAACCCCGGTCACAAACAGTCGCACGGTGCGATGGCAGACGCTCCATTCGATAAAAACTCATGTCGCGCGACAGGCAGATTCGCTATTTCTTGTCAAACGGCAACGATAAAGTATCATCCTGTCAAAGTATTCTGAAATTTGGCATGAATTGAACCACAAATTACTCTTAAAGAGATTGTAACTGTTTTAGTTATTTATTTGGGCTTTGCACCTTTACCTTTGCACTTATATGTCCCAAATTCTAAACGTTTTCTGGTTCTTTAACAAGAACATGTTATTGTGAATGGAATGTGTGAAAACGATGAGAAAATGCCAGGGGTTAACAGCTTGTAGCAACTTTTTTTGATTGGGGTCGAAGAAAAGAATTATTTCATTTTTGGAACCATAAACTTGGTTCATAAAATTTCAATCATGAACTATGAACTGACATGTTCATTTTAAAATTTGAGCACTGAGCTTTCCACCAGTTTGTGTAGAAAATGAACTTTCCCAACACTGCTGACAGGAGAGTGTTGTTGTTTTTTAATAAATAAATAAATGCTGTTCCAAACTTCTTCAATAAGTGCTTTTCCAATTTTAAAAACATAATTGTGCAAATAATCATGATTTAGATATTAACAGAATAATCGTGATTATGATTTTTACCCATAACCGAGCAGCCCTGTAAAACCCAATGAAACACACTGCATGCTAATTTCTGCCTCTACGTTGTTGCCACCAGGAGCTCAGTGTGCAGAATGAGCAGTAAAGAAAAGTTGAACCTTCAAGACCAATCGAAAGAAAGGGGTGTCTCAGGAGGCCTGGAGCTAAGCGAGGACAAGGAGAGCAGTCCAGGTGATGATAATTGCCTTGTAAAAATCATTTGGTTTCCAATATTGTCTGTGTTGAGGCGCAACCAAGTGTTTGTTGTCATTCTCCAGAGAGCTCCACCGTGTCCAGTCCAGACACTGAGAGTGGGACCACGTCTGCAGCCAGTCCAGTTGACAAGGTGGGATTTAAAAGCCTTGCTTCAACCACTGTACAGTATATCAAAAAGATTTCATTTGTCATGACACCTGTTCAAGATCTTTGGTTTGGTTATTGCTCATATACAGTATGTATAAGGTTACAGGGAGTTGTAAAATGAATTCAACGTCAACAGTGTTTACACACGTTTTGAACTATATACAATACACTTTTGTGTACTTCCTTTCTAAGTGATCACATTTTCAAATTGAGCAGATCAAAAATTCACTTTCCGCACTCTACACTTAGTCTCATTCAACAGTTTGAATGCTCTTGTGTGTTGTCTTTTTTATTTTATTTTTTTAATTAGGATGATACTATCCCAATTCGAATAGACTGTTGAAATCTGTGGTTGTATGTATTTTTACAATGTAGACATCAGACGAGAGAGGCGGCGAGGATAATAGGGAACAGGACAAGGCAGTTCGCACTGCGAGGGTCCAGCCCACCCCACAAACGAGGGAAAGCACGTCTGAGAGTCCCAACACACCTACTACTGAGCGGCGCAAGTAGGAAACATACTGATTATCCGGTCAATTCTACATGGAATGCTCCAAAATGTTTATTTGGTGCAGGTGTGGCTATTAGCGGTATTGTCCTTTGCATTTGTTCAGGTTTCAGGCTCCAGTCAGAGATGAGGAGTCTGAGTCTCAGAGGAAAGCTCGCTCTCGACTTTTGCGCCAGTCCCGCCGCTCCACTCAGGTATGCAGAGGGGGTTTGAAGTGTATTGTTATAGCGAATCGCACTGTTTACTTAGGTCCACAGCTGTCCATTCAGCTTTAAAGTTGTTGAATGTGATTGAGAGGAGCAAGCAGATGCAGCAAACCTTACACGTCAAATGCTTGCACACCTCACTCGTGGTTACGTTGTTAATTTAGACTAAATTGAAATCATCAGTCAGAATGTAAACCTGGCTCACCTTGGATTTTCTGAGCAAAATGAAGCTTTACCTAACTGGCAAGTTCTTTTCTTAAGGCTACACAGCAGCTTTATTGTCCCAACATCTTGAAATCTCATCACATGCTGTGTGTATTATAAAACACTGTGCCATAATTACACTTCGAATGTAGTTACAGGCCCAATTATTTTCCTTTCACCACTGTCCTTCTGTTTTTAGTACTGGATTGCAGTGTTATTATTTTACTACTTTCAACAATAATCATTTGACTCCACAATAAATGTCAATTAATGAAATTAGATGAAGCAACTCACTTCATCAGTTAGTAACTGCTGTAGCAGTGAAACCTCTACAGCTGTGACTAGTGTGACAAAGATATTTGTCTCTTATAGTATTTATTTGGGTTAACCCTCTTGTTGCAGACCGACTTCACTGACATTGGAGCTAAATGCCAAGAAAACATATTGTGTTTTGTCATGTCTTCTCAACTGAAAGTTCTCTGTGAATTGTGGTTGGCTCTTTTGCAGGGTGTGACCTTAACA
Source organism: Syngnathus acus (assembly GCF_901709675.1). Taxonomy (NCBI): domain Eukaryota; kingdom Metazoa; phylum Chordata; class Actinopteri; order Syngnathiformes; family Syngnathidae; genus Syngnathus; species Syngnathus acus. Next base: position 13,058,866 of record NC_051087.1, on the reverse strand, counting down.
GACCTAAAGGAAGCTGAGAAGACCATGTCGAAGGCTGCTGATCCCCTGCTTCGTAACGTTCAGCCCGTCAGCCCCATCATCACGCTCACTCTAGCTGAGAGGGGTGAGTTTGTTTGTGTAAACATTCTATCGCTACTCAGGTTTTTTCTGTTCAACTTAGCATTTATGCTGTTGTGCCATAGAAAGAATGAGGAAATATGTTTTTTTTGTTATATCATTGTTTTTTTTTCCTTCATCAGTGCTCACCAATTTTTTGTTCTGACAAGTCAAGATGTTTGTATGTGCCAAGTTCAGCGATTGAACATAATACAAAACGCAGCAACACAAAATTGTCAAAAGGCTAACCTAACTCAAATAAAAGAAAAACGAAAGAAAACGAGCTATGGATTTGCGTCCTTCGATACAACTGTTCAATCACAGTAGGAAGAAGTAAAAAACAAAACAAATTCTGAATACAGATTTGACTTGGATAATAACAATGAAATAGTGGTAGAACCCAGAATTTGGGGGGGTTGATCCCTGGCCATTGTGACCAAGTTTCCCTGAGCAAGATAGTGAACTCTCCCCGTATTTAAAGCACCTTCTTCATGCGTTACAGATACAGACCCAGTGAAGCAGGAGGAGCCTGAGGGCGACAGGCGCCTGGGAGCGAAGGACAGGAGGCGAGCGAGAAAAGAGAGGCGCTCCACCGGCGTCATTCAGCCGGGTGGAGAGGTGAGAAAGACGCTCATGCAATCAAAAACAGCAAAGACCTCACAGCCAATCAATTGATTCGTTTTGCATGAAGTATTGCCACCTCAGAAGTTTGCTTTACAGGTACTGCTGGTCTGCCATTCACAGATTTGTACTTTTATACTTTTTGGGGATGTTAACATGTTTTTCCAATTTTTTTTTTTTGGGTCGGCCTCCATGATAGCGACGATCTATGTGCTCTTTTTTTTGGTAGCGTTAAAGTTAATTCTTAACGGAAAAAGTGCTAAAAATACTAAATTGGGCTTTATCATTTGTAATTCAAATTTTCCATTCCTCTGGTGTAGGTGGTTGTAATGGACATTAAAATTGGTTGTCAACTCCTAAGCCATTCAAGGATACGCCAAGTCCACTTTCTTTTGTACATCATTTTCACAATGGTGAATACAAACTTTCTTGGCCCATTGTATGGTCCCATACTACAAAAAGACATAAAAGAAACATTTGACAAATATGCATGCATTTTCCACCACTTACCCTGTTTAGACTCACGGGTGAGCTGAAGCCTGTCAGCTGATTTGAAGTGAGTCAATTAAAAGAAAAATGCATTCATGCCTTTGGGTTTTTCACTGTCTTCAATTCAACCTCCCATTCTTGTTTTTGGATTATGGGAGCAAAAAGGAGTATCTTGAAAAAAAAAAAAAAAAAAAAAACATGGGGCATGGGGAGAACATGCAACTTTTCAAAGACTCAAAAACTTTTACCATGAGGAAGAGGACCAGAAAACCATGAGGCAGAGGACCAGAAAATATTTGCTGCTTCTGGCAAAGATAATGAGCATCACCCAGCAGGCTAACATTACATGCCCAACTAAAATCAGAACTCACCAACCTTTTTGAAACTGAGCTACTTCTTGTGTGTTATTTGATGTAGGGTCCAAGGGGGACCAACCCCATTCTGTTCTCATTTATGTATGTATACCCAGCGCATTGGGTTGAAAAGTTGCCCAAGTATGCTACTCATACTGATGAGATAAAGCTAACAAGATATAAATTAGCCGGTTATCAGTATACCGATAGCTGTGCTTAGAAATAAGTAAGAAGCAACTTTCATTCCTGAAGCCCTTTCAGGCACAAACCACCTGTATACCAGGGGTGGGCCATCTGCCCTGTCGGGATTTGAACCCTGACCTCTACATTATGAGGCTGTGATGTTACCCAGCGAGCCAACCAGCCTGAGCACGTCAACTTCGAAATGCATCCATTAACCCAAGCTTGAGTAAAAGTACCGCCGTGCTCAAATTTCTCATATATCAAGCAAGTGGAAAATCAACCCAGTATTTTTTGTGTTTAAATCTCTGCGAGGGTTTACGTTTTTAAATGATCAACTTATACAACAACCCTTCCCCCCCAATATCACAATGTTCCATCACTATTGAGCTATTTTTAGAACGGCCCTGTGACTTTGTCATGTGGTCCTTGGGGGCTACCTGGTGCCCACCTCACTAGATTTTTTTCTAACTGGTTTATAATACAAACTGACTTAACTAACATAGATGTGGCCTGCTTTTAATGAAAATAGTCAAAATTGTCCAAGGTGTGTCACTGACAACCGGTTTGTGTTTCAGAATGATGATGAGGATGCTCATTTTGATGAAAACGACCCCTCCGTGTAAGTTTTACTGTCATGTTTATTATTATGTCGCCGTATTGTGATTTTTGTTTTCCACCATAATCTGCTGTGATAAAATATTCATGGTGGGCACTGCTTTCCACACGTAGGCCCTGACTCAGCACCTCAGTAGCAACCCAACCCCTACCATTGGAATTTTAATTCGAGTTAATTTTGCTTTGAGTTTTGTTTTTTATTTTAGTAAGTTGTCAGGGTGTTTTTGTTATATATTTTCCCAAAACACTTTAGTTTTAGTTTAGGTTTTGTGTTAGTATTAGGTTTTTTAAAAATGTGTTTTGCTTTCAGTTAGTTTTTGTTTTTAAAGTAATTTTCGTTTTCATTTTATTGTTATTGTTGATGCAGTTAAATGTTTTTTTTTTTTTTTTTTATATTTTTAAACATGGCAGTACTGCAAATAAGTGCCTTTGGATTTGCGTTTTAACATGGAGTCAGAAGCTCAGACTAGACCATTGCATGACTGATAGCAGCTTCTTGCATGCCAGAATAGCTTGTGTTGTCAATAGGACATCAAGTCAATACTGTATATCAAGTTGAGTCATGCCTCTAAATCCTTTGGAGGGATTTACTATCTGTCCCCAAGTATTTTTATTTCACTGTAGTTGATCTTTCCAATGTCTGTGTCCATGTTATATGTGGGCCCGGCTTCCCTATCGAGAGAGTTCCTTTTCGCATTTCATTAGAAGAAAAAAAAAATTAAGACATGTAATCAGAGTTCTCTGTTCCCCTGCAGTGCGAGTGGATTAGAGGACGCTGACTACAGGATGGTACGTGTCGGAGCTCCTCCCCATGCAGATGTTTGCACATACCTACAAAGGAAACACAGGAATGTTATAAACGAGATTTGGCTTTCAATAAAAGTTGCTGGATGTCTGGAATGCTCACCAAGATATTTCCACCTACTGTATATGTGCAGACCTCTGTACCTTCATTAGAACCCGACTATAGTGAGCCTTGACTGTCATAGTTTTCCCCCTCCAGCTCTACTTCCAGGTACTGCAGCAGAACCTGGCACTAAAGGACAAGTTGCAAGAGACGGAACTGCTGCTCAGCCAAAATAAAGTGGAGCTAGAAAGACTCAGACAGGTCAGGCCAGTTTGACGTTTGATTTGGAAACAGAAGTTTAGCTAACTGGATTGTGTGAACCTGGATAGCTATACTAGTAGTAGGTTGCAAAATCTCCAGAAAGATTACGGTAGAGTTCCATGTGACATTAAGATGGCAACATTTGGAAATATTCCAAACAGAAAACTTTCCTCAGAATCACCTCGGATATTCAAGCATAAATATAAATCATTTCGACTTCCCTCAACCCCACCCACCATCCCCCTCACTTCACTCAATGGCATTGTATTGGAAACTTCAAAATATGGCTCAGCAAAAAAATACACCAAAAAAAAAATACAAGTGCCAGTTTGTTACTTGAAAATCTTGGGTTGGGTTATTCGTAAACCAAAGCATCACTCTGTGAAATGTGTTTTAGTCAAAATATTTTTTTACCTTATCTTTTAAGAGGCAATCTTCAATTTGAAAAATCTTGGTTCATTCCTACAAATTTTCATTCATTTTCATAGAAAGTTTCTAACTTTAAAAAAATTGCTGGACTTTTTCAAGGATAAGTTGAGAAGAAAAGCACTGGGTTTGACTTGTGATTCTAGCACACGACTTGACAATTGCTCTCTGTGACAGAGTCAAGATGGCAGCACAGATAGACCTGCCCTGTTGGAGCTGGAGAGATTTGTAAGTACACTTGACAATGATGAAAGGAAGAAGTCTTTCTTCGAACTCACTCACTTGAGCTTGTTTTGCCTTTTTAGGAGAAGTTGGCCCTCCAGAGGAGAGCAGTAGAACTGGAAGACGAGTTGAAGGTTCTTACTGACTTCACAATGATTAGCACGCTACAGTAATAAGTACAATTCACATGAAGAAGCAGAGCTGGATGCTCACGTGTAAAAACAAAACAACTTTTCCATCAAGTGGGACACTTCAGTCCAGTTTGTCGTTCAAATAATAGTCGAGTTTAAATCTTCTCTCTGTTGTCCATTTATTCATTCCCATGCATCCGCTATGCAGAGAACTGGGGTACATCCTGGAATTCATTAAAAAATACATGCTGTGTGTAATTTTATGTTAAATGACACACGTCATGGTGGCTCGGTGACGCACTGGGTAGCACGTCCGCCTCACAGTTAGGAGGGTGCGGGTTCGATTCCACCTCCGGCCCTCCCTGTGTGGCGTTTGCATGTTCTCCCCGGGCTTGCGTGGGTTTTCTCCGGGCACTCCGGTTTCCTCCCACATCCCAAAAACATGCTTGGTAGGCCGATTGAGCACTCCAAATTGCCCCTAGGTGTGAGTGCGGATGGTTGTTTGTCTCTGTGTGCCCTGCGATTGGCTGGCAACCGGTTCAGGGTGTCCCCCGCCTACTGCCCGATGACAGCTGGGATAGGCTCCAGCACACCTGCGACCCCCGTGGGGACTAAACGGTTCAGAAAATGGATGGACACACGTCATGCTAAATCAATTCTCTTAGCCAAAAGGCTTTTTTTTTTTATTTTATTTATTTATTTATTTTTTTACCCCTGCAGATGGCACTCTGTTCAACATTGATATGAGAGTACAGCCTTGCCCTTTCCTTTATTCAAACCATCTAGAGGAGTAAAAAAAAATACAACACGTTTCTTGAAGCTTCATTTTCCAATCACTAGACACCATTTTATGGCCTAGAGCCATAAAACAATGGAATAACAAATTGTGTGCATTGTGTAAAACTACACGTGCCTTTTTGTGCCACGTGACAACATAATCTCAGGCCGCTAAGCAAAGTAGTCTATTGGAAGCCATCCGAAACATTGAAGCATCCTAAATCAAGACTAAAGATACCCACAGTGGTGTTTTTTACGATGGCCGGTGACAATCTCCAAATAAGAGAAGACAATCTCCTCTGTCGGATAAGTTTCTAAATAATTTGTGTAATGATTTGACACCAGCTTTTTGTTCTTTCTGAAGGTTCTGGGAGACCTGAAAGCAGACAACCAGAGGCTCAAGGATGAGAACGCTGCTCTCATTCGCGTTATCAGCAAACTGTCCAGATGAGTTCCACCCCCCCAAGCCCCCCCAAAAAAGAACCTTAATGTATTACAGGACAGAGCAGAGTTACAACCATGTCAAACACATCCAAGGGTAACCGAACAGAATTTCAGGGCTATTCGCAGATTTACTGTATGAGAAGCTGAAGTGCACCTTCTGTGGACTGGGGGTGTTCTCCTGTTCATATTCTCTTTTAGCTTCCATTTTATTTGTTGTTTTTAACTGGAATGTTTTAAGTGCTTCACTCCTTGTTTGTCTAAACTTTGTGTTAAGACAGGGGTTTTCAACTGGTTTTGTCCAAGGGGCCACCATTATAAGCAAGAAGCAACTTTGGGACAACTGCTTTGGCGGAATATTATTACATCTTGCACCGAAGGAGGATAGACCTATACAGGCTATTTATTTGCATCGGTATGTCTATTTTGGGAATCTCAGCTACATTTGGCATAGTTTGGGTTCAGAAAATTAGCTGGAAAATAAATCATGTTGAAATAATAAATTAATTGTATTTTTAAAAATGTGAATTATTTTCCATTTCCTTAGACCACTCGGGGCCTCAGACCACCGGTTGACAATCCCTGTGTTAAGAGACTAAAAGCCATGCTAATTAATATTTTTGACCTCAAAGGTTGAAGTGAAAAATACTCTTGGTTACTAGGAAAAGAAAAAAATGCATATGTGCCAAATCTTGTCCAAATTGAATGAATGAATGTGGTGTAGCCTGTCTTACTCTTTGGGATGAGTCTTGACTTTTCCATTTAAACTGCTGCAAAGGCGGACCAAGCGTGTAAAAAAAGTTTCTCTGTGTGTGTGTTTGTGTGCGTGCGCGTGCACGTGCGTGCGTGTGTGTGTGTACAAATGTGTAAATGGTGTACATACAGGAAAGAACAGCGGCATTTGACATCATTGTCATTTCATATTACTTTCTTTAAACTGGATGTTGCTGAATGCATCAGCTTGTAAGCAAAGTACAGTAATTGCCCTGGAATGTCTTTCTACTGTTAAGTTGACAAGGCCCAATAAGGGCGAACCTGTCCACTGTTTACCGTACTGCCATTTAATGAAACACATTGCATGTCAGGTATTGTAATGCTGTGCCTTCAAGTATTTGCTCTATTTTGTTATGACAGATTAATATTGTTAAACAATAACATACATACATTGGTAAACAATAACATACAATGATTTTGACTTATTTTTCTTTGCATTTCAATATTTTGTTGGTGTAAGAACAAGTTTATGCCGGAATGGATGCCAAGGGGAGGCTATAACAGTCAGAGATCCATATAGCTTCTGTTACCCCCCCTCCCAACAATTTTTGATATTCCATACTATCTTTAGCAAATATTGTTGGAGGTTGTGGTTTCTCCTGAGTTCCGTAATGTGTATGCTGTTAAAGTCAAACTACCACAACTAAGAGCCTAAGTTGAGCAAAATCTTTATTGACCAAGAACAATCACAAATGACATCATGTACAACCCCACCAGCATGCCAGTGATTTCATAGGAACTATACAATGTGGAGGAATGTATGGCGCAGGAATACATACAATAGCTTTTGTTGAAACCAAAAAAGCTCTACATCCATATGCTCTGGTGCAGTACAAGTTAATTTGGGGTTGGTTACCAGTCACATTTGTTTCAAAACAGTCTTTGTATGAAATACTGAGTTAAGTATCTGACTGTTGTTACTGCGTTTAAAAGGGAAAAGAAGGCTTGCGGCTGAACTTGACACCATCAATCACTCCCATCAGCGGGCATTTGTTGACTGTGCGACACAATTGGAACCGTCTTGGAAGGTGTTGCAGGGGGCACGTGTAAGGCAAAAGAGGAACACCACCAAAGCAAACAATACAAACATTTGTTATTTTCTTGAGATGATCATTTGTGATAAGGCTTCAGGCTTTTTTTGTTTTGTTTTTTTTCCTCCAATTTTTCCAAACATTCATTACCCTGCAATTATAAAAGGGTTTATTTGGGGGAGCATTGGCCGTGCCCGCAACTGACAAGTAGTCTGTCAAAACAACCTCCACTTCAACAGGGCTACAGGTGGGTGTTAGTTGACAGCGAAGTGAGCCCTTGACTTTCAGGCTACCTGGCAGCAACCGTACACACGGTGAGACTAGTCTTTAATCATAAGGCATTTTTTATGACCAATCATTCCTGGGCCACACTCATTTTAAAAAGGAGTGTACATGTAGAGCAGCTCTGAATGAAGGCAGGTATTGGTCGTCATATTAAAATTCAGCAAGCGAGTAGACAAGGAAAGGAATGATGGATGTGGCGGGGAGACAGCTGATTATCAGTTGATGTTGAGACAGTCACACAGTTACACAACCAGTGATACAACTAGGTAGAAAGGCAAACTCAAGTTGATTGTACACTTGCTTTAACCATGTACATGTACTTCATTCTGAAAGGAAGACACCATCCTGGAGAAGCGGCAACCAGCAAAAGGAAAGGAAAGAAGCAGGGGGAGTGAGGTACCACCAATCAAAGCTTAATGAGGTGATGTGATCGGATGGACGGGGTAAAGTGCTGCTACTGATGCTAAGAGGAATCAAAGGAATGTCAGGGTGAAGGCATAAGCTGACAAGGCATAGCTCATAACATGAAAACATACAACAGTAAAAAAAAAAAAAAAAGGCCAATTGGCGGAAGGAGACTGCAGGATTGCGGGGCGGGGCGGGGCGGGCGGCAGGCGTCTTGGGACAGACACGACAGTTAGACATCTTTCACTTGCTGCCCACTCAAAGGCCTGTTTTAGTCTTTCCAGTCTTTCTTGATGTTGAGGTTCCACTCCCAGGTCAGGTGGTCGTGCTTGTCGTCATCGGTGAACTTGGATTTGATGACGTAGTTACCGCGGGCCAGCATGCCTTTAGGAGCCTCCTCCACCGTGGTCAGAAAGTCATATGCAGCCGGGCGGGGCCCATAGCTGCCCACCATGTAGTCCGATTTGTCGACTGCGAACACAAACCGGAGGGAGGGCATTACAAGGGGAAAGAAGTGAGAAGAAGTACATCTGAAGAGCTCTTCTATATTACTATTGCTTATTCTATTCACTGAGACCTCCATCATTGAAATTGTCCATCACTGCTCTAGACCTAAAAAGACAACACAGCTTCTTTCTGACCTTCTCTGTATTTCTCCATTGGCACCCTATAAAGCAGTGCTTTTCAATTAATTAATTTTCTGTTATAACCCACCAGGAAAAAGATACTTTGTCAGTTTTGAGCCGGATGCCCTTCCTGGGGCAAGCCTCTGCATTTATCTGGGCCCAGTTGACAGTATGCACTGGTTTGTGCACCATCCATAGGGATGGGTTCTGCAGGCACATTTCTCACAGCTCAAATCAGTCAAAATGTTCACTCACTCCTCATTCCTTTCCTGTATGTCTGCTGCACATATTTCAGACCTGAAACAATTTCCTTGTTGACCTGATGAGACAAGAAAAACATTAAGTCGAGTTAAGATTAGTTGATTGAGTGATCATCATTAAGACATTCAATGCATTGGCTTCATGCAAACATCTTAAAACAGGAATTAATAATAAAGTAGGAAAACTGCAAGAAAAAATTCTAATGATTTCTTTCAAGGAACACAATATTACTACAGGAATCAGCAGTAATCAAATGGGGGGGTGGTTTTCTCAACTACAGTCACAACAAATGGTGGCATCTTTGAATTCATTTCATTCACTGAGGTTCAACCCTGTTACAATTCGAGATATTAATAGAGGATGTGACTGCATGCATGCCTAAAGGACAACACTGACCTGCACCACACTTTTTATTGAAATGGGTTTTATGGGCTGCCTTGACTTGTAATGAGTCTCATTTATCTGATTTCGTACAAGTCAAATCCAAATAAATGTACCATAAGCATACAGAAGTTCCAAGAGCGTATGTTCATGATTCTTGTCACAGCAATTTAACATTATTTTTTTATTATCATTTTTAGGGGGGGGGGGGATCCCTGTCTTTAAATTTCTATTAGACATTTTGAATACACTGTCGAACACTCACTATGTGAAAGAAAAAAACTACAAAAATAATTAAAAAGTACATCTGAGACTGTAATTCTTGATCTTTGTGGGATTTGACGAAAGCTGTGATAGACACCTCGAAACTGTTTTCTTGTGAAAAAACTGCTTGAATTATCCATCCATTTGCTGACACGCTTTTCACAAAGACAGACAACCATTCGAATTCACACCCAAGGGGAATTTGGAGTGCTCAATTGGCTGTCAATGCATGTCTTTGGAATGTGGGAAGAAACCGGAATACCCGGAGGAAACCCACGCAGGCACGGGAAGAACATGCAAACTCCACACAGGAAGGCAGAGCTGGAATTGAACGCTGCACCTCTGAACTTTGAGGTGATGTGCTCACCAATGACCACTGTGCTGCCTGCTTTAATTCGTTTGAACACAATTGAGGTAAAAGGTTTTTTGTCGCATCTACAAGCGTTCCTGTTTTCTCATGGTGGCCCCGATTTGGAGTAAACAAGTTACTGAGTATTGTAAAATCACGAAGTGTTACACTCACCTGAGTGTCAGTTTGGCCAAAATTTTGGCCATAGGCATACTGAGTTGTAAGAAGAGCTGCTCTCACCTTAAAGCTGATCTTTATTTTGTATTCAACTCCTTCCTTTAGAACAAAGGCCTCATCCTTGAAGGATTCCAAGTCTCCTGGTGGGAACCAAAATCAAACTGGTATCAACAAGTTATAAGTATACATATCACAATTGTAGTGACCAACATTATCACAGATCTAAAAATATAACAAAAATCACAGATTAATGTTTGTTTTACCCAGTTTTATTATTAATACAAAACATACATGAGGTGTGTCAGAAAGGTTCCAGGAATGGTGTTCCAAAGGTTCTATTTCAAATGCAAACTACAAGCATTCTCCTTCAAAATAATCCCCCTGGAGTCTCACGCAATTTCTCAGTCTCCTTTGCCAGGCTTCCAAGCACTCTTGAAAGGATTCTTCGGGGATCCTCCGAAGCGCAGTCGTTACGGCCAGCTCCATACTGCCCACATCTTCAAAACAGGACCCTCTGATGACCGCCTTGAGTTTGGGAAAGAGGAAAAAATCACACGGGGCCAGGTCAGGTGAGTAGGGAGGTTGCTCCAACACGGCAATGTTTTTCTCCGCCAGGAACTGTCGGATGCTCAGGGCATTGTGTGCAGGCGCGTTGTCGTGGTGTAGCAGCCACGAGTTGTCCCGCCACAACTCTCGCCTCTTCTCGCGCACTGAACTTAACAAACGCCGCAGGATCTCTTTGTAGACGTGCTGGTCGAACGTCTGGCCTTGTGGCAAAAACTCCCAATGAACGATGCCCTTCACGTCAAAGAACACAATGAACAACACTTTGACTCTGGACTTTACTTTTTTGGGTCTTGGCAGAGTTGGACTCTGAAGGTCAAGGCTCTGCCGTTTGGTTTCCGGGTCATACTGGAAGATCCATGACTCATCACCTGTGATGACTCTACTCAGCAAACCTGGTTCGATTTCAAGACGCTCGAGGATGTCCTGACAGAAATGCATACGTCGATCCTTGTGGTCATCGTTGAGCAGTTTAGGTACCATCTTTGCACAGACTTTGCGCATGCCCAAATCTTCAGAGATAATCTTCCAAACGTTGTCCCGGTTCATGCCCAGCTCATTTGCGATCAATCGAACCGTCAAACGCCGGTCGCCGCGCACCATCTGCCTGACGCGCTCAACGTTGGCCTCAGTTCTGCTCGTTGAAGGCCTTCCGCTTCTTGGGTCATCCTCCACATGCTTACGTCCCTCTTTAAACCTCTTGCACCACTCAAAAACACGGGAGCGTGACATGGTCTCATCCCCGTACACTTGCTGGAGTAATCCCAGTGCTTCCGACGGCGTTTTTCCCAACTGGACCAGAAACTTGAGGTTTGTTCGTTGCTCTGTGCTCATTGCTTGACGACCTGACACAGAGGATATGTATATAAAAGCATGTAAAATAAAATAGTTGTTCCTAATCAGCAACCCTAGAGTCGTTTTTGCATGTTAGAAATTGTTAGGAACAGTAAACCAAAGGAATAATCATGCATGCAGGGCACGACTCTAAAAATGTACTAATTTAGGACGACAGTGATATTTAACAGGAAACATGGCTTGGTGTACAATTTTGGATTATGATCATGCCAATCGCACCTCAGATCTGATATTTTTTCTCATTTACTTCTGAAAGGATAGAAAAATGTCCGAATGTTCTGAACTACACTTTTCCATCCCAGTGTGTAAGAAGTCGAAAATTGCAATGAAAAGCTGCCTTAGTGAAGGTCTGAGTAGCGATAGTGCCATTTCCTTTCATTGTGATAATTTTATTTACAATGTCGCTGTAACAACCGCTTCACAGAACATAACATGAAATTATCCAACAGAACACCACATAAAACAGCAATAATTCAGCCATAACTATTCCTACATATGAAGCGGTTATAGATGAAAGAGGTTCGAATCAAAGTCTCCTTTCACTGATGGATCAGAGGCGTTATGGTCACAGCGTGCGTGCATGACGTCACACACGTATGCTACACGCTAAATTTGAAAAGCAAACAATCAGCAGTAGCATCCATTGATAGAGGGAGACAAAGAGAGGATGCTTCAGTTCTCCTCTTCCATTTGGTACATCCACTTCCATTCCAAGCGCCGACTCACAGTACTAGGTACACATCTGTACCGATGCTCTTCTCAACTGAGCCTCAGCTCTATCAGCCATCCATCCAGCCGTACCAACGTAGACTTTCCAACAATGCTGACATTTCCGCTGAACAAAACAGGGCCGTGAAAAATGCTGCCCAACACAGGCGCAAAAAACAACAACGCCCCGTGGCCATCAAGCACCAACAGTCAAATAGACATTCCTTCCATCAAAATCAGTGCTGCCGAGAAGGCACAACCAAGCATATATTTTTCTCCTACGAGGAAAGTCATGGCCAAAAGGCCATTCCATAAAGGAACAAAAAACACCACATAACCCAAAAACAGCTCGAAGATGCCGCTATCTTGGGTGGGGGTGGGGGGGGTTACATTACAAGAAAAATTACAAGCACATTAGAAATTTTGCGCAGCGTGGTTTCAACAAAGTCAAGTTACCAATTAAGTGCTTGTCTGTTGGCTGCAGACGCCAAGAAAACGCTAAATCAACGAAATAGTACGCACACATGTATGGTCAGTCAATTATGAGATTCTATTGTGCATACTAACCCGGTTAATCGCCTCCTGATGGATACAATACTAAGGAAGTAAAAGAGTTTCTGGTTTTTGATGTGCTATAGTGCCGGTGTTAGTCAGCTCTGACCCTCCGCATGGCACTTCAAGTGTGCCTCGGGAGCACCCACATTGAAGACATCAATGGGGAAAAGGGAGCAATATATAAAGTTTGATAGAACTCAGCTGTCTCATTTTTGTGTCTGGTCTCGTATTTGCCAAAATAATGCCACCCCCTGGCTATAATTTTAAGACTGTGTTATTGTTCTGAAATAAGGCCTTTTGGGCATTATTATGGCTTACATTTGAATCTTTTTGCAGTGGTCCACTACAATGTTATTTTTTTATGTAAACATAGTTTTTAAAAAATATACAGTAACTCTGTGATAATAAGAGCTGTAGAATTTCCACACATTCTCCTGTTTGTGCACTTCTCTGCCCTGTCAATTTGAAATATTTTTTTAAATAAATGATCCTATTTAACAGATTACTTGATTACAGAAATAATCAATCGCAGTCCTAGATTCAAGAAAGTACAACATTTCTGATCCATAAATCATCCACTTGGGACTTACCTTGCAAGTCCAGCACCAGAGGATTCGGGGCGCTTTCACACATCAGAGCCATTTGGGTCACCTGGACATTGGCAACGCTGGGATCTGACAAGAATAGAACAGGCGTGAGCGCTTGCAAATTTGACATTCCACATGAAATACACATTATAAATGAAGGGCATGGAAAGAATTTGCTCACTACCAACATGGTGATAGATACATTTGTTTATATCATCATTTGTAAGTGTATTTGTGTAAACTATAGAAAGTATAAACATAATTCAAGCTTTCAATAATAATGACCATGTGACAAATTATACTACAGTCCTCAGTCATTATCAGTGACTTGTACTGTATGGTAAAAATCTGGTTGTGTATTTCATCTTCATTATAATTCTCCCGTCTGGATAAATAATGTTAATGTCACAGAGTTAAACATTTGAACTAACAGTCTTGTCATTCTAGAGCTCACCGTTTTCTCCAATTGTCTAAGGCAGTAGATCTCAACCTTTATTCAGTGATGCCCCCCTGTGAAATATTTTTCCAGATAACCGATGAAGGGGGGACAAAAAACAAAGACTTCAAATAGTGTAATGTGCCACCATGGTCTGATTTATGAAACTTAGGAAGTTAATTTGTATTGTGGTCTGTCTTGAGCTACGTTGGGAAAAAAAATTGTGCAAATAAAAAATGAACATAAAGTGTCCTCTAGCATCATAAATTCATTTAATGAACTTACATTTTCCAGACTGATTTCCATAACCTTATAATTATTCTAAAATGATTTTTGTAGGGATGACCCCCGGGGTGCCCTCACATACTCCCACTTGAGATGCCATAAACAGAGTATTATTGAATGGCAGCATCCAAAAACTCTTGTTGTGCATGTTGCTGGATATAGAGAGCTTGCTGAAGCTTGTCTAGCAAAGGCCACAGTTGCTGTGATCAGCAAAGACGCATTACTCCAATGGCTCATATTCTCAATCTTAAATACATAATGTCCAAAAGCTGCTTTAGTCTACTCCCTTATGTTAAACAAGGACATTGCACTTTTTTGCAAACTTACCAACGTCAAACTTCAGCTCACTCATCACTTCAGTCACTTTCAGGTAGGCACCTCCTTCTATGACATCATCTATTTCCCTCCCTGCCAAACTCGAAACATTGCTATCCTTTACGACTATTAATGAAGGTTTAATGTGATTGACTGATAGCTCACACACAACTTATTTTTTCTAAATAGATATCTGATTTACCAATGTGATGTCATAATTCTTAATATGAGCCCAATAATTATTGGCTTGAACATTATTGCGCATGCCATTCAACAAAGCAACTGAAAGAGCAGCTGCATTACCAGCTTCAGTGACTGCAGTGCCGAGTAAAGCTTCCTTGTATTTACGTAAGCTCTCATCATCTTTATCCAGCTCATGGATCTCCTGCACAGTCTTTTGGGCAGGTGGCTTGTAGTTGACAATCTCGGCCTCCTCATTTTCTGCGGCGATGGCTGCGAGCTGCTCCGGAGTCACATCGTCCTCAGCCATGTCTGGTGATAACAAAAATGAGAACAATAAGGGTAAAAAAAAAAAACTAAAAAAAAATGGGAATGACGTTGCAGCTCCCTGGAAAAACAGATGTCCACAATGATAAAGAAGAGATGCATGCAGCCAAGTGACTGAGCGCAAAAAATGGCAGAAGCGCCCATCTTAAAGCTTCTCCAGATGCTGCTGACCTAACAGTGACTGCTACGTGACATCACATCAAATCACTTCTCTGAAATGACATCACCACTATAGGAGAGTTACCTATTTCATGACTGCACACAAATGATACAACAGAGACAATCACACTCAGTCTATTACCCTTTTACACAAAATGCCATGTTGATGAGAGCTTGACTAAGATGCTTTTGGCCAATATGTTAATCAATGTTGCAATCAAAAGAATCGTCTTTGCTTGGTACAGAAATCCAGAAGCTTTGTGCCTTCAAATGAAACAGCTGACCAAATGCCATGACTCTTTTTTGTGAATGGACACAGGCAGCTCAAGCTACATAAGAAAATGGCTGTCAATAAATGAAGGTAAGTTTACAGACGGATAGAAAGGAGTGGCAGCTAAAGACATGCGAGTCGGCTTCCCGTGCACTCTTGAGCCAATTACTAAAACATAAAAATCTTTACTGGTGCATTGCATTTGGTGTATGTTAAGAGGGTGGTGTATGTAAAAAGCATTGTAAAAAGGAATACGCTTGCATTTGGAATGAAAACCTCAGTTTGTTGATTCAATAGTCCTCTCGTGCAATGCGTTCTTGATGGCAGCACAGAGCACGTTTACAAGTTCCAAACGTGAAACAACCCTGCTGAATGTCAGCACAATGCGAATGCTAATTTGGGCCATAAACTCAGTGATCGGCAAGCTTTTAACTTAACAAACACACGTCTGTCAACTGCCGTTATATGTCGCGTGGTAGCAGCTCATCAATGCTGTTGGTGGGAACGTTCCCTCCGAGGCAATGCTCAAGTGCTGGAAATAAATCAGAACTTGCTCCTTTCTCAACCAATCTTTATGGATTTTCTTTTCCAGACTTCCACAAACATGAACACAGCAACAGTACTTGTACACTTTCAAATAAGGTTGTATCGGCCCAATACCCGGTACTCGCCCATTGCTGAGATGTATTTATATATCTGCTTGTTTATCTCCCCTAACACATTTGAATGAGAAACTGTGGTCCAAATCTTTGACTGGTCTTGCATAACATATATGGGAATTTTCCCAAATCTGGTTTGCTCTCTTATGTGGGTAAGGAAAACTTCTTCCCCATACCTCTTGTGGCCTGCCCAAACTAGCAGTTATCAGAGGAATGTTGCGAGGGGAAAGCACCCCAATGACTACCAAACGTGTGCACTCCAAAGCATGTCAGAGCGCAAGTCAGTGACATGCTGGCTCATACAAAGTTGTGGCTGCAGCATTTTTGGTAAATTAATATCACAATCAAGGCTGTGAAAATGATAGTCTTAACCTGTGTGTGCATGATGTAACTTTAGGCAAAAAAAAAAAAAAGCCACTTCGACTTAGGGAAATGGATCATTCACGGAGGCGTGAATGGGACAAAAAGTAATGCATTATCATACTCTAGGTCATTAATGAACTAACAATGAGAAAAGCCCTCACGATTTGGCTCCATCCGTGATGATGACATTTAAGAATTGAACAAGAGCTCAACATCGAGGTTCACACCATCCAGATGGATGGTGGTGGCCAGAGGAGCATGCAAACGTCAAATGGCAGAGGAGCCTGGCGACTGTCTAATTCACAAGCATTGCGTGGCCTGGCCTTCTTCTGTTGATCCCCCCCCCAAAAATGCTGTATCACCAAACCAACACTGATATGCAAGTAACTAGGGAGGTGATATGCTTATGTCTATCAGTCATTAGGGGTAAAACAGTTGAAAGTTGAACTAGTCCTCTCCCTAAAAAAAAAAAAAAACATTTCATCGTTGAGGACAGGCGGAACCATTCATGAAAAGACCAAGCAAGACCGCAACGTCTTGCAGCAGAATCTTGCCGCGCCAAGGCACAATTAATACGAGCACAACAGGAAGACGACAACTGTACGAAATGAATTAAGTTATATCTTGTTGTCGGGAAATAATTTGAAGAAATTATCATAACTTTTTACTTTACGCCGTCAATTTCTGACAGGGTGGGGCTGATGACAGGGACAAGGGGCTAATGGCTAATGTGAACTGAACAATTCAACCAAGCTAACCAAAGCCAGCAGGCTGACGCTCCACTGGCAAGTTCGAGCCTGCCAGGTGGGTGAGGGGACAGGAATATAACGGGTTAAGAACCTCCAACGAGAGAAAGGTTCGCCTTGAACAGAAAAAGAGTAGACAAACCTTTTTGTTAAAAGCAGAGATGCTTCCAGGTGCCTTGCAGTAAGTGCGTTCGTTGTGCGCTGCTGTGCAAGAATGGCGAATAACGGAACGGCGCCGCCCGGTGCGCCACCCGCCCGCGCAGGATTTCCGGGAACAAAGCTACGGCGAGACTAAAGTGTCAAACATACTTCATATCTGAACGGGTTATTCATTGTATATATAGGAATTACCTCACCCCGCCTTTCAACACAATACCGTATTTGACATTAACATTTTGTTGTTTAGGTACAAGTTAGGTACATGTTTTCTTACTATGGGCAAAATAAATCAAATAAATCAAACGAGATGTAGTTTATTATTTAATTAGGTTTATTGATTATTCTATTTTGGTATCTGTAATCTTATCCTAGAAGTTCTAGGTTCTTAACCTGGGTTCGATCGAACACTAGGGGTTCGGTGAATCGGTCTCAGGGGTTCGGCAGAGCCTCCACTGCGGAGGTCCGAACACACCTGATTATCGTGTAAAATCGTGATAACATATCTGAACTGGTCTCGCAAAAACACACTGATTTGCAGGTATGTAATTTGTTCATGCATTGTGTTGGTTTTGTTCTTTGAACAAGGTGATGATCATGCACGGCTCATTTTATGCACCAGTAAAAAAACATCTATGTCTTGAATTTTAATTTTGTGTGCGTGAATCTTTCGCTAAGGAGGGGTTCGGTGAATGCGCATATGAAACTGGTGGGGTTCGGTACCTCCAACAAGGTTAAGAACCACCAGCCTAGACCATTTAATAGCATAATTATCAAGTCAGTTGTCATTTTGAAATGAGTAATCTTGGTCTCATTTTTTTTAAACCACAAAAAATGGCATTTGAATTGGGGGTTGTACCCTTTTTTTTAATTTAGAAAATGACAATATGCAATTAAAAGCCTTCATTCAAACTAGGGTTAGGGAATCTTGGCCCCACAAGACTCATATCCCGGCTGTTTTCCATGTATATGGCTCTCGTGGGAGCAGGATTCCCTACCCCTGATCTAAATGAATACCTCCGAGATTGATTCAAACCCACATCCACTGACTGTAAAGCAGACATCGAACCGATACTGTAATGTCCACAACACATCTTTCAACTTAAAAAAAATAATAATTTTGAATGTTGTTCTATTTCTCCCTTTTATCATGACCTCCTTGGAAAGTCCAAGCATAAGGCCCAAATACCACTTTTTCATAATATTATTTGTAATGTAGTTGCTATACTTTACCTCAACTGGCATAAGATTTAGGATTTGGGGTTGAGTTCAGTGATCAGTTAAATCTACTTCCTTTGTATTGGAAGTGTTGTATTACTATAACAATTTGGTGAAAGTAGACTTTCTTGCTTTCTCCTGGCATTAGAAAATGAACATGCCATGAACAAGACCAATTTGATTGTTTATTTATGTACAAAACCCTGGGATGTTCACATATCAAGTATACAGTACCAAGTGACAGAAATTATGAAAGGTTTGAACATAAAAAGGGTATTAAAGTAGTAAATCAGTATTGCAATTAAAAAACACAAGCTATTGAGGGAGAAACGCCAGTGTTGGTCTATCGCCAAAAACAATAGAACACAAACATGGATTTTTTTTTTTTTTTTTTAAACATTTAAAATGGAACACATAGTTCCATGCGGCAAAATGGCTTGTAGATAAAAATGAAATGAGATCCATCGTGGTTTTACAAAATTGTAGAATTCATGTTTTTTTTCCAAAGCTCTTCTAATTGTTGTTTGCCTGTAAAAAAAAACAAGAAATCAAAAACATTTAGTTTTCAGACTTAGAGTGTATGTATATATATATATATATATATGAATGTTAATAAAGCAAGCGTCAAACCGCAGCATAGCGTACCATAGCATTGTAAGCATCCAACTGAGCATCCAACTCTTCAGCTGATAACTGGGGTCTGTTTCCTCTTCCTCTCCCTCGTCCACTTCCACGTCCCCAACCTCTTGAGCCTCCACTGCTACCACCTTGCCTCCGTTCACTCCATTCACTCCTTTCACTCCTGTCACTCCTGTCAAGCGTGGACTGACCGAGCCGGCTCCTGTCAAAGCCTCTGTTAGAACTGTGGGCAGACCACAAATCAGCTTATAGGATAAACAAGAAAACACAACTCAAGATACACTAATAATCAAGGGGTGCAATGAATCCCTGAGTAATTTGAGTACCTGCTCAGGAAATGTTTTTTGCCCCTAGAACCAATTTATTAACATGTACATATTTACATTAACATCTACATTTGACTTTTACTGGTTGCGTTGGCCACTTATATAAATCATTTGTGAAGTTAGAGGTAAGAACCTCCAGGTTAGGCAGGCAAAGATGCTAGGCTAGCATACTGTCGGCTATAAACAAACACTAGTCTGTTTACTTACTACATAATGCACTTTGTTATGTGTCTGTCTGCTGTTTAATTTCGTATTGGGTCACTTTATGGTGTATTTCTATTTCTATTTGTTGCCATGGAAATCAATTGGGAAAATGACATTAAAGGCGAGGAAATACAGGTTGTACCGACAGTAACCGAAGTATGATAAACCTACGCAGGCACGGGGAGAACATGCAAACTCCACACAGGAAGGCCAGAACCAGAATTGAACCCACCGTCTGTGTGAGGCGACGTGCTAACCAATGCCCCACCATGCCGCAGAAAATAAACCTCATATATTTGTAATTTCTGAATATTCAACTGTTCAACGTTCATTAGGATACCTGAATAAAAAAATATTCAATATCTACATCTCAACTGAGGATTGAATGACGGTGGAGACTACTCACCTTTGTGTGGACTGTCTACTTTGCGAGTCGCCGTCAGATGTCACCTGTACAATCTTCATGGGGCGACCTGAAAGAGTGAGATGACAAGAGAGCACACTTAGATATGCTGGCATGGTAAGAAGGTTGCTGTCTAAGAGGCAAATCCCCACCATCAAGAGGGACTCCATTATAGTGTTTCAGAGCTTTGATTGCATCTGCTGGCTTTTCAAAGCAAATATCTGCACTTCCTTTGCTGCGGCCAGAACGGTCATAATGGATTGCTACTTTACTCAGCGGCCCGAAGTCTTCAAACAGCTCCTGGGGGGAGAGAAGTCAAGCGTGGGTTATTGTCACATTGACACCAACACGGTGACGTTTAAGAGCTGTGTAAATTACTTGAATGTCTGAGTCGGACACTCCAAAATCCAGGTTGGAAATGAGCAGTTTAGTGCCATTTTCTGCTCTTCTGTCTGCTCTTGAGCTTTGTCCCCCCTGTTCACCAGAATGCTGCTCAAACATGTCATGCTGCCATTTGTCTGGCAACTCTCTCGGCTAGGGGAAGAAAATGGCAGTTTAAACACCATATAAACCCAAAATGCAGTCAGTGGGTGAACAAACATAACCACACGAAGCGTGCAGTTAAAGGAAGGCCTGGGAAGGTCACCCTTGGAGCTGGCCTGGTTCTTTGGAGTAAAGTGATGTAAGGCAACGACAGAGCACCATGGAGCAGCCATCTTGATTGAACAATGAACATCAAAAAGTGGCGACATGGGCACAAGGCCTGTTGCGTTGAGTAGGTTGAGTCTTGGTGAGGTAAGGCTGGTAGGCCCTAACCCTACGAACAAAAGCATTAACAAGTATGGAAGCCCGTAAGGGGACATGAAGGGACAACACACTTTTGAAAGAACAAAAAAACTACAAAATCTCTCAAAACACTCCTATCCTTAACTATGTGAGGTGCAGTTAACATTGTTGTCCACTTGGGGTCCGCATCCTCAAAATATATGACAGTTGAATATGTAATGAATGAGTGTATACCCAAAGTTCCTATTGAAATTATCATTTAAATCAAGCATTGTCAACTGGTGGTCCGCGGCCCTCTACTTAATCGTAGCGGTATCGCAGGTGGGCCGCAAAATTCTAAATGGAAAATAATTGTAACATTTAAATAAAACTGATGTTGAAACCCCCTGATTTAACTTCTTTCCTTCTGCAGCAATAATGAACTATGAAGTAATTTAATCCAATACTGAATGAATGGCTTCATCTTAAAACAACACATTTAGACAGGATGACAGCAGTGGAAGCATGTCAGTGCCATAAGTGTCAACATCAAAAGGTCGGGTTAAGACAGATTTGATGAACAGATTATCATTCTCCAAAATTAAGATGCTCCTCTCCACAGGGCCAAAAAGAAAAAACTATGGAACTTTGGTTGAGGTAAAGCAAAAGGTCTGCAATGCATTAAGTACGCCAGATAATTAGATCAGTGTTTCCCAACCTTTTTTCATTCACGGCACACCTTTTCATTGGAAAAAATCTCGCGGCACACCGCCAACAAAAATCTGTTATATTACAACGAAAGACGTAAAGTCCTATTCCTATATATATGTATGTATGGAGAGTCGAATAATTTAATTGAAATAAATACTAAATATTCTTTAAATTGTATTCCTTTTTTTAAATAAAAGTGACAGTTTTTTAAAAAGGTTTTAGACGGTGTAAGAAATAAACTATTTAAAGTGATTGTGATTAAAATAAAAGAATCAACGTGATGTTGTTTACTGTTTTAGACTAGGTCTATAAATATTGCAACAATAAGAACAAAGTCACTTTTAAAGACAATCTGTGTTATGACAGCAGCTGAGTGGCTGTCACAGTCGAGGTGTCTCGACTTGACTGTTTATTTTATGTTTGTGAAAAATAACCAATCCAGGTTCTCCAGTTGAACTGCATGCTCTGATTTCCATTGGACCACAAACGCACCACAACCGTCATAGTGTCTGTCACTGTTAGCAAAAGCACACAGCAACACACACATAAACTGAATATGTGCCGATGCAATACAATCAGACCGACACAATATGAAATCTCAAGATTCTCCGATTCGCCACGCATGCACGTTTAGCAAGTGGCTGACCAGGCCTTGCGCGAACTGACCAGTGGTTTGGCAATCCTGTTTACAATGCGCTCCGTAATTAATATTTGACAATCCCACGGCACACCAGTGTGTGCTGAGTACAGTGTCAGCATTTTTTCTCTTCAAAAACCTCTCCATCACTGTCACTATCGACTCGTCTCGCTATCCACAATGACGTCGCTGTCAATGCTACCTGCATGGGCATCCCATATACCTGCCGCTGCATCCATGCGTCACCAATTTTCTCGTCTGCAAGCAAAAGGCAA
The DNA here is from genome assembly GCF_901709675.1 of Syngnathus acus. Lineage (NCBI taxonomy): Eukaryota > Metazoa > Chordata > Actinopteri > Syngnathiformes > Syngnathidae > Syngnathus > Syngnathus acus. Next base: position 13,036,507 of record NC_051087.1, on the reverse strand, counting down.
ATCGCTACCTGCTGCTGCCACCTTCTGATATGGAAGACATGATTACTCTGCCGGGCGCTACACCGCACAGGCGCACAAATTGAAGAATTTCCCACGGCACCCCTGACAATATTTTGCGGCACACCAGTGTGCCGCGGCACCCCGGTTGAAAAACACTGAATTAGATAATTAAATGTCTAATTGCAACGCTGAAAACCAAAGTTCAGTAAATTAACCCTTTTTTTGTCAGGAAGCTTATTACACACAAAATGAAGTGAAAGGGTTCTGAGCATTTTAGTAGTCCAAATTCACAAATTTCAGCCTCTCAAATACAAATACTCCCTATTCATCCATGAAAGAAAATGAGACAATGCTGAATATCAGCTTGCCCATATTCTGAATCAATCACTATCCCATAAAGTCATTCCCAAACATAGTCTATTTAAAATAAAATCATAGATTTTGTTCTACATAGTTGTACACATTTTAAGGTAATTGATGAACGTATGCAAGAACTGAGACATACTTAATTGGAGCACTGCCGTGTGTTGTCATTTATGATTAAAGTCTACAGTAATCAGTCAATTTTGAAGGGGAGCCCCCTAATGTGATTTACATAGTAAAAAAACATAATTTTCATACAGCATGTACTGCAGGGTTGGGCAACTTGAGGCCCACACGTGGCTCTGATTCAGTGTTTTTCATTATTTATTTGTATTTGGTTTGGGAACAAAGCTCAATTGATGGAAACCATTAGAGGTTTATCGGCATACGTCCCGCACCATTATTAATTGGCCCACGAGAAATTTTATAAATAGAATAGAATATGGCCGACACGTCCATTTTTGCCTGTATGTGGCCCTCATTGAAAACAGTTTTGATACTTTGCTCTACACTGTAGTTTTAAGTTATCAAATCACTATTCACTGGCAAGCATCTGCCTGCACAGTTTCATACTGCTTTTATTTAATCCAACTTGAGTAGACCTAACAATTTTGGCATAAGGAACGACATTTGGAACATGGGACCAGAATAATATTAACATTGCATGAATGAATGAATGAATCGGTAGGTGGGTGAATAGACGGATATACCTATATTTTTGTTCAATATTATTTTAAATTGTATTTATTTACTTTGCAGTTGTTTTCCTTCTTGCAATGCATTGTGGTCGATACTAAACTTTTGAGTGGACATCGATGGTCACTGCTTTTCCAAGTGCATTAGGGGTAATTTTGAGTGTCCTGCATTTGTGCCGCCTGGACATTCGGACACCCCAACAAAATGGTGTAACCCATTGATAGCGCACTACGCGATATAGCAAAGAGTGTGCACATTCGGACACAGCCTAAGTTTGTTTATCCGGAAATTGACCCAGAAACACATTTACGCAAATTAAAGTTTAGCAATATTTCGCTTTTTTCGACCTTTATCTTTTTTCCCTTTCATCTCACTTTAGGTGGCGCCGTACACAAGCGTATTAACTATTCAATGAAGGTATTTAAGATCGTGCTTACTCTGGTGTACGGTGTGGGCCTGTTGTCTCGCTCGCGGTTAGAACTCCGCGCCGACCTCGAAAATCCACCGGCGAAACCAGAACGTTCACTCAGGCGGGACGAACCACCACCACGGCTTCCTTTGCTGTTAAGCTTGATAATGTCGTCCAGAGACATGCTCATTTTGTCGACCATGGTGGAGCGAAATGTTGGTTCAGACAGTGTCGGAGTACAAAGAAGTTGGAACAGCACAACTGTATTCGTTCGGTATTGCAAATCCCTCTGGTGGCGTTGTGTTGCGTGGTGCTAGCGGATATACGTACACAGTTTACGGAAATGACGTAAGATACGTAATAACCAGCACTTTCGCTCATTGGTTACATGTCGCCAAAGCTTTATTGAAACTTGAAAATATGCACGTTTTCTTTCATTAAAGACTTTTAAATGCTAATGCCAACAAAACCTGCAATCCCTTTGCCCTGCTCAATTTAATTAAACGTTTTGTAAGGTATAATAATGTTTCATAGGTATCGCTGATATTTCATGAGTTGGTAGAAGGATAGTTTGGCAATCCAGTCACCATGTAGAAAGCATTTACAAAAAAAAAAAGTCAAACAGACACATTTTAAAATAATAATAATGTAGCATTTCATTTAGGGATTATATATTTTTATATGTAATGATCGTTATTTTCTAACATGCTGTAATGATGTGTATATTTACGTTATCTGGGTTACGTTTCATTTGTAGATTGCTCTGCGACGTTCTTCGTGAGGGCGGACGGTAAGAAGAAAAAAAGGAGGGAACGGGAGTTGAGTTGAGAGAGAGGAAAATAAAGACGTAGCTGAATCAGTCTTGCCTTGTCGGTATCTTAGTTTAGCAAGGAAAAGTACCAAAAGGTATGCACTGTATACCCATTGTGAACCGCCATACTTTGGCCTCGGAGACTAACAACTTTTAAGGATTACAATAGGATCAATATGGCAGAATTTCAGGGAAAAAAAAGATTTGAATTCTAGGTGAAATGTTGTTTTCTGACAGAGTGATGATGAAACTTTGCATCACTTATTTTTTCTTTTCTCGAGCTCACACTTCTGGACTTGTATGAAAAATTGGTTATCATTTATAATGTTCCACAATTTGAATTACGTATATATTTTCTCTATGAATGACTTGGAATTTCCTGTTTCAGATTTTAGCAACATAATTTTGTCAATGGGTATACACATAGTACCAAATGGAGGACTAGTAAACCCGCTTTCTCAGAATTATGACTGACCTTGACCATGTTTTTCTTATGCCTTAGGAAAGTAAAATCAAGCACTTGTGCGAAGAAAATCCCCACTACATATAGTAACCACATGACAGGATTCCTCTTTCCACTCAATGTGTACACGCTCCCGCGGCAGGGGATTAGGATTTTCACGGGGGTAACTACTTTGGCACAACAGGGTTTCTGAAAAAGAGGACACCCTTTTTTTGGGGTGTTAATGGTAAGAGCGCTGGGGGGGTTGCTGTTGGTTGGAGCGCTGTAGTGTCCGACAGGGGGGGGGGGGGGGGGGGGGGGGGGTGCTGTTGGTGAGAGCGCTGTAGTGTCCGACGGGGGATGCTGGAGTGCGCTTCGGCAATCAAACAAAATCCCGGACAATTTTGAAATTCCACCCCGGACTTTTTTCCCCCCTCAAAAGTAGGACATATCCGGGGAAAAGAGGACGTCTGGTCACTCTATCGTACGTTATGGCTGTTGTAAAAATTGGCTTTAACAATTGAAGTGCAAAAAAAAAAAAAAAAAGCTTACAGCACCTGGTATTCCCAGGCGGTCTCCCATCCAAGTACTAACCAGGCCCGACCCTGCTTAGCTTCCGAGATCGGACGAGATCGGGCGTTCTCAGGGTAGTATGGCCGTAAGCCGAGAGACGGTTCATAATTTAGCCTTTTGTAGACACAATCGCCCCAGAAAAGCAGCGACGTGTACTTGATGGCTGTTGTAAAAGTTTCCTTTCACAATTGACGTGCAAAATAAATAAATAAATGCACCTGGTATTCCCTGACGGTCTTGTGGCACTCACCCGGCGAGTCTCCTCCGATGGCTTAATGCTTCATTAACATCTACCTGTCCGTCCTGTGTCACACCTCAGCGAGTAACTGTCGAAGGTTTTTGGTTGTGAATTGACCAAGCTGTAATTACCAAATCTCAGTAACAAGGTCACGCCCTTGTACTTTACAAACACTCCACAAATCTTTGAATTTGAATGTACAAAAGGAAACACTTGATTCTTAAAATGTTACGTTTTTTACAATATTTATGTTTGATTTATAGACCAATAGTGATCCAGCCATTTGGTTCATGAAAGCTAAACAGTGCCCCCAACACACCTTAATTTTCCAAAGTTCACTGCGCAGAGCCATCTACCATTTGGTTGGTAATTGTTGCACCACAGTGATAGAATCTGGAACTTTCATGCACTAATACACGTGCACACACATCCTGGGAGGCCCATTTGCATGCAGATGTGGCGTTGAAAAGATGTTTGCCTCCTCATGTGACAACCTGAGTCATCTATTAGACATACATCATGTGATACGGTCTCAGTCGCCCCCAGACTTCACATGATGCATGAAGTTTGACCCATCTGATACGCTGCTGATAGACTTACCCATCAAAAGTTCAAGCCAAGGTAAAACTGACCTGTGTGATTGTTACATTAGCTTTATATTATAGTTCCATAGGTTAAGCGTGTTTTTTAATGTAGGAAATGGAAATTGTTTTGAAAAATTTGCTCAATAAATTGTGGCAATGGTAACTGACACATGTGAATTAAACTCAATAAACCATGTGGACAATAGTTTTGATGCATAATATTATTCGGGAAGTCACGATTAGATTTTTTCCAATTTGTTCTAACATCATACTCTTTCAAGCATAACTGAATACACCCCATTCCTGTAAGTTTGGGCCCTGAATCTTTGTTCTGTGAAGTGCCTTCAAAAAACCTTTTAAATTGAATTGTTAAAACATGTTGGGACAATTAAAAACCAAAACCCATGGGAACCCAGGGCAACTTGCTCCATATTCTGATTGATACATTGATTGAGGTTTTGCATTTGGCAAAGTAGAAATCCAACTTGAAATACTCATTCAATAATTTATTGGCTTTTGATTTTACACACAGAGTTCAATTTGCAATAAACACAATGATTTGTCATTGACATTACATTTTATTTGGTAATTAATAAAGATTACAAATATACAATGTTAGAAAGTGTAACATGCACAATATTAAAAAGTATAAATATTAAAGTGTCCGACACGACCAATCCTTGCTAATCATTGTTCTTCCTTTCAGCAGCAGCTCCACATTTCTTTCTCCTTTGTTTTTTTATTGAAAACTTTAAAAGAGCCGCTGTATGCAAGGTTATATGCTGCACTGGGATTCTTCTGTCTCTTCAGTCTGGCACCAACAGCATTGACAACATCCTCCACCTTATCACGTTGATAGGGCACCTCCCCGACACCGCGTGGTCTACTTGTGCATTTGGCTGATGTCTCAAAAAACACCATGTTGTGAGTCTTGGCAAAGTTCTTGGCCTGATCCTGGCTCACCAGACCATCCGCCTTAACGACATCACGGAGGTCACTCTTGTTCCCAACCAGGAACCTGTTAAGAAATCAGCACAAAAATGAGACAAATCTTCTAAAGTAGAATAAACAGTACATGTAATTTAGGCCTTCCTGCAAACCATATTAGTGTCAATGAATTCTCAATGCAGTAAAACCCTACATCGTCAGTTTGCTGTTTTGGATCAAAGCAATAAAATATATTATTTTGGGGCCATTGTGCAGCAATCTTAGTGTTCTTTTGATATCTAATCAATGGTGTTTTTGGCAATCAATGAATGATGGGAACATTTTTTTCTTTTTACTTTTCTCCCCGATGAAGCGAGTATGTAGTCTTAATTTGTAGCAACTGTACTCCCTGACATTTATTAATGTATATAAATATCAAAAGGTGATGTTAATGAATGTCTGTTGTGTTTTAATTTGTTTATCCTTGTCAGTTTGTGTGAGCCCTTTTTTAGGGCTAGCATGCTAGCTAATACTATTAATGGGATTCATGTGAAGGGGGTTGTTTGTACTGAATAATTCCATTCATCCATTTTCTATACCGCTTGTCCCCACGAGGGTCGCGTGCGTGCTGGAGCCTATCTCAGCAGTCTTCGGGCTTTAGGCGGGGGACACCCTGAAATTAATTGCTTATGTGGCATGCTTTCAGGATCATATACATACTATTGTAGATACACTGTGTTGACACTGTTGAATATTCATTTTGTTGGTAGAAACCACAGCAAATTAAATAATCTAAAAATAAATGACAATCTCTTGTTTATATCTGTACCTAGCCACTGTAAACTTTTGCACTCCTGCAAATAGTGTCATTAAAACCTTTCCTATGATCCTCTCCGTTTTAACTGCTTTGCCACCATCTCTCATTTATAGGCTGGTAATTTGAGGGTCCGGCCCCTAAGGTGACTGCAGTAAAATTCTGGTCAGCTGACAAATATAGTTGGTGACCCCTACTGAACTGCTTAGGCTTTTTTGGGGTCAAATGCAAACTGGGGCCTATGCAACTTGACCTAGAGTGAAATCAAAAGTGCACCCTGGACTCATCATCTGTTGAGCTGTTACCTGAGGACTTTCTGGCCGAGAGAGTTCTGTCTGCACTCTTCTACCCAGGCCGAAAGGCTGTTGAAGCTGGCCCTGCAGGTGACGTCATACACGAAGAGAACTGCGTGCACATTGCGGTAGAAATGTTGCACCATAGACTTACGGAAGCGCTCTTGTCCCGCTGTGTCCCACAGTTGGAGCTGGTGATACAGAAAACACAACAAAACAGACACAAGAAAAAAAGAGGAAAGAATGACAAGATGGAAAAAGTGCTGAAAAGCATGTGTTGAAATACCCACTCGCCAACAAACTAGCACGAACAATGAAATTCAATGAGTCACCAATAAGACGGAAGAAAGAAAAGCAACACATGAAATACCAAGTCTCCTCTAAAGCAGGGGACGCCAACTTTTAATACCTTAAATGAATTTTCAAATCTGACAGACCCCACATACCATATCATTTGGGGATGGGGGTATTTGCAAATCACTCCAGCAATGCCGAAAGGTAAATATGCAGGAGTTGACTGTACACCTCATAAAACAACCTCCATGAAACTTGAACCATGTTAACTATCCACATTCAGTTTTGAAAATAGTTTTTGTTCGCAGAGGTTGCTCTAATTTAACCAAACTACTGATTAAGTTCACAAAGGCGGCACAGAAATGCTGTTTCTGAACAAAAATACCGGGGCGGGGGGGTAATTGAGGACTCTGGGTTTGATTATACAGCATGGATTAATACATCACAGTATGTTTATATACGTGTATGATAAAACTGTCCAGAGCAATGGAAATGCTTAAGACGTTAGTCCTGCTCACCACATTGTCTATCTACTGCTTTTGGCTTCATTATTTGATCCTCTTGCATAAAAAGTAGACTTTACTATCAAACTCTGCTCAGCGTCTTGTGCCGTTTGTCTACCCAGGCAGCATTATTCAAACGGTGGAAGTCATTGTGAATGTCCCAAACATGAAACGAAGCAAAACAATTGTTTTCGTGCCATTTGGGGAACAAGAACAAAACACACGTTGCATTTGCCCCATGTGGTTGTGTTTAAGATAGCATTAGCATTGATTTCATTCGTGTTCACCAACTGGACAGATAAATTCCGACGTGGAAAATTCCTCCTAAAGAAATTACCTTCATGTTTTAGACAGGCAAATTGAAATAAGTAACTTCACAAAACGCACTGGTGATGAATAAAACGGCAACTCTGACATACAAAATAATGTTGCATTTAAGTTTATGTTAATTGACTAACAGTTGTTTCACCTATTAGAAAGTATTTCAAATCCTCAATTTGGTCTTTAATTACAATACACTTGCAAATTATGCTTTTGGCTTCTTACCTTGATCATCTCTCCGTCGATGTCAAGAACTATCTCTCGGAAGTCCACGCCGATCGTAGCCTCCGCGCTCTTGGGGAACTGACCCGCGCAGAGTCGGTGTGTGAGGCAGGTCTTGCCTACCGCAGAGTCCCCGATAACGAGCACTTTGAAGGTCCTGCAGCCGCTCAGCAGCGACGACACACTGCCCAAAGAGCTGGACAGCTCCAAGGAGGACTCCATAGTTCTCGCGCTCGCTTTCACTTGAGTGAGACTTGTCCGCACCTTCCTTGCATAGTGTGAGTGGCAAACTGCGGCGCAGCAACGCCGCCCTCAAGGACACAAAATGGAGTGCACTCCGCCGCACACATCCGAACACGTGAAAACAGAATGCTAAAATCGCTACAAGCCTGCAGTTGAAGTACATATCCTTAAATAAAAAAATAAAAAAACGCATTACAATGTTCCTTAAACCTACGATTGAACAGTAGCATCAATGTTTGTTTGATTTTAAATGTTATTATTTTTCTCACTTTTTTGGTCCATTTGTCAGTTATTGTTAAATCAGCTAAAAGTTAAGGATGAAACAAAATATTACTATTAGTAATATGTAAATTCGAAATGCCAGTCAACATTGAAGTTATGTAAAAAAACTTAAAGATTTAACTTCTATACGTTATCATTTAAAGAAAGCATATGGTGTAAATCAAGTTTATTGAGCATTTAACCATGTTAAAATACTATTTCCTACGCAAAGTGGTGTTTTCCTCTATTCACCCAACTTGGAGCATTCCCCCCTCATTCCTCCTCAAGCACCAGCCCCGCCCGTGTAAAAAAAAGACCAGTCCTCACATTGTGACGTCACACCGCCACTAAACGCCCAGTTTCTCAGAGCAGTTGTCCCTGCAACTTGAGTTGATGTATGACAGTTGACAGACTGAGGGCAAAAGTTTGAAAAAATTTAAACTTCATCTTGCACTTGAATTTGAAAAAAGAAGTGTATTCCAAATAAAAACAATCGTATGAAACGTATTTTCATGTTGGATATAATTTCTAATCCCGGCCTCACCCCGAAGATCAAAAGAAACCCCTTTTCATTCTACCGCTTTAATTTCTAGGCAGAGCTTTCCTGCTGGGCTGCCCTCTGCTGGCTCTTTTGACCGCTCTACAGCGCATCCGTGCGTACAACTTAAAAAAACCCCTCAGTGAGATTGTCCAATAGCTTCTAAAAACATAAAATGAACATCTGTGTGACGAATTTGTAAGACTTATACTTTTATTAACATGTAGAGCGTTGCTCCACCCACCCAAAAAACAACAACCTTTCAGCCTCACTGTGATGATGCAAAGGGCCATTTGCACGGAGGAAAGTTTGACATTCTGTTGTGTAACAACAGCTAATGTAAGACAATGCATACAGACAGAAACAGGACAGACAATATGGGCTGTTATAATGAACGTTTGTTTGTAATAATAAAAATGTCATTTGTACCGAAGTTGGCACATTTTATTAGAAGAGTATGTTCTTTGACAATGATGAGCACTTGATGAGCGTGACCCGAGAACTTGGATACCACCAGTATGACTACATCAACCAATGCAAAAGAAAAAAAATCCCAACACTTTACTTTTGTGTGGTTTTAATACAAAAATCCAGAGATATCTTACATTGCCATCTCAGATTTAATCTTTCACATTAGAACCCAAATTAGAGAAGGGCAAGAAATAAGGGAACTGGTATTACCAAAACAAAAGTGAACCAATTTTGGGTGCTGAAATCTTTGCATTTTAATGTTCGACCCCAGAGAACAGGTTTGAATGACAAATTCTGACCATGTGAAGAGTCATTCGGATTTAAATGGAAGACCCTTCTGCATGAGTTATAGTGTAGCTGTAAAAAAGAAAGTATGAAGAAATCACTTCTGTGAAATCAATACTTGGATGGACAGGAGGCATCTATGATATTGCTTAGATCCATCACTTTCTCCTAAGTGTGAGCATGTCGAGTAGTAGTAGCAGTGTATTCAGAACCAGACAAAACACAACCTTGCAGTTATCATTCTATGCTACGAGCCGCTCTGTAGTAACAGACCATATATTAAAACGACAAGGGGATCTAGTGCCTTCTTCCAGGCCGCGTTGTCACACTCTGCCGCACACTGTGTGTAGAAGGACTGCCCACTGGTGCTCAAATGATTGTTACGGCAGATTCAAATTCACCTGTGCTTGATGGATGTCCTTATCATCGACTTCAAGTCCTCATTAACTCTGCTCAGCTTCCTGCTGACTCGGGTCAAACTCACTGAGCACACAATTGCTCCCAAGTGACAGCTGTGTCCCATTTTGCATTTATTAAATTAGCTTTGCTTGTAAAAGAACCAACCGATGGGCTTGTGGAAGCGGCAGAGTCAAACTCCAGTGGTTGTCATCTCAGAGAAACCAGTCAGGTCAGTTTCACTCCAACATTTGCCAATAACTGTTGCTTTTTTTCCCCCTCCCAATTAATATTCAGTGTGGTTGGTTGCGCTATTAAAAAAGTAAAATGGCCATTTTGTTATCTTCCTCCCCTTTATCACAAATAAACAAAACCGCACACATGCTCAAGACTCATTCACATCCATGACACACACACACACAAACATACAGTCCTGATTTTCAGCAAATGGGAAAGAGCCAAGCCATGCCGGGTCAGACCCAATGTAAGCTGAGCCAAAGAACGAAACATCTATTTCGCTTCCCGTGTGTCTGGCTCTATAAAATTACTGCCAGGCGTACCACAAGGCTCTGTGCAAGGCCCTATTCCTTTTCTCATCCCCCTTTGTCTGGTCATGCTCACATCTCGTTAGCTAGCTCTTCTGTTTCTGTGGACACATCTCCATTAGCGATCTTGGTGTTCTCCTCGTATCCAGGCGGCATGAAAGCTAATGTATAGGGGTAAAGCTTGTGACACACTGCACGATATGAATCAGCACACTCCTTTGAGTCGCTCAGGGAGCCACTCCGAAGACTCTCCAGGACATCTGTGCAGATCTGAATAAGAAACAAAGCGTCAATTGTTAATTGACAAATCAGCACAGAACTCCATTAAGCCCTGCAATAACTTGTTGGGTCTTTGAGAAGCAAGTTTGCTATGCAATGACTGACTGTAATATATGGAGCAACTTTCTAATTTCGAAGACCAATACAGTGGATCCTCGGTTTTCGAACGTCCCAGTTCTTGAACAAATCGGTATTCGAACAAAAAATTCGAGATTTTTTCGCTTCGATGTCGGACGAAATTTCGGTTGTCGAACCTCGCGAGATGAGCAGAGAGTACCCGCATGCCAACTGACTCCGTTCGTTATTACATTCTCGTTACTCTGAGGATTGCATCAACCCTAATCATGCCTCCAAAGGAAGCGAGTGGGAGCAGTAAAGCCATCCTAAAACACAAAGACGCTCTCAAAGCAATGCGACAGTGAGCGCCCGGTGCGGTGCGGTTGCGCGATCGGACCAAATTAAGCTGCCTGCGCACTGAGGTCCACTTAAACATAAGGACATTAAAAATATTTTCTAAATTTCAGCGACGGCTCTGTCACAATAATGCGACCAGCGCGGTGCAGTTGCGCGGTCGGCGACGCGCTACGGTTGCGCATTCGGCGGTGCGCTGCAGTTACGCGATCGGACAGAAATGCGCAAATGACAAAATGCTGAAAAAAAGGCTTTTATTTTTTGCTTGGAACGGATTAAATTTGTTTCCATTATTTGTAATGGGAAAACATGGTTCGGAATTCGACCGATTCACTTCTCGAACAGCCTTCTGGAACGGATTGTGGTCGAAAACCGAGGCTCCACTGTACTTGCCAGGGACTTGAGGCAAGGATTTTATGAAAAGGGGAGGGCGAATACAGGGCTGCAGCTATCTAATATCAGTAATTAGTAATAGTAGTGGCAACAATAGCCTGCTGAAAATTCTATTGAATAAGTGTGTATTTGGATAAACTATTTTACATTTAACTGGCCGGCTTGCATTGGCTGTGTTTACCTATCTATAGCTATGGCCCTGTGATGAGCCAATGACATCAAGTGTGATTGGTGGCTTGTGCATTGATGAGGAACTAGCTTGTAGTCGTAAGAACTGGTAGGAATTGCACAACACATTGACCATCGACAATTCATACGTATGTTGTGGTATTATGCTTCAGTTTGGCACAAAGGCAGGCTCGTGTGCGGCACGAGTGGGGCTCTCTTTCCTGGTCGCTTACCGGGGCTGCTGTGCTTCCTAACCTTCGAATCCCATATTGAGAGAACAGAGGCAAAACTAAAGCCCTCCGTAGCAGCAGCCACACTGATTTTTTTCATGAATTTGATCAAAATAAATAATATTCAAAATTATCACAATGTGTCATGTGCATGGCGAGTTTATCTTTCAGAGTTTTGCGTAACATTTGGCAGTTCTTCAATTTGCCACGTGAACGCCCGTCACGGATTTGTGTCTCAACATGTTTGACTGAAGTGCAAAATGTGAATTTTGACTTGCAAACTGCAAAGCAAACCCCCTTATTTCGAGCCTTGCTTCATGAACAAACATACCTGGATAGATCTGTTTTTGAGTGACTCATCGAGTGCGGTGGCCAGTTCAACTGCTTTAGACAATGTCGACGAGTCCATGTACACCATCATCTTAGCAGCTGCAAGAAGGACAGGATGTTACTTTGTCAGCTCATTTTGTGCACGTGTGTACTGCTGTGAGATATGTCAACATACACAAAAGTATAATATAAAAATGTCTACTATACGAGATAACCCTATAACCATTTAAAATCATTAATTCCAAGAGTGCGGTGTTGCGTATGGTCTGTTATACGAATGTAATGTCTGAGGCATGATTAAGAGATTTCTGGACTAAACATTGGTTGATTGGTCATGTCTGCAGAGTATGACGTGGCTTTTGTTGTTTGCGTGATTGTTCAAGTATTGTATGGAGTCTGTGCAGTGTGCATGTGCTCTGGTAGGGAATGCTTTGTGATTTTTTTTTGTGTGACAAGAGGGGCTTTAGATGCCCAACACCTGGACGCTACGCTTGCATTGTGTTAACAAGGTATGAAGGTTAATGTAACTGCAGCAATTCTTGCTGTAGCAAACTCATACTTCTCTACGGTGCTGCTTGAGGCACACAGATGTAAGCAGCTTTGGACATTAAACGACAGTACAATGTACACATCGACAGTGTACTACGAGACCTGAAAACCAGTTGTACTCCCAGATTTATTTTAATGGCCCTTAGTGTTGGATATTTGTGTTTTAGTATACATTTCTGTCTCTTTTGTGTATGAAATATATAGTGAATTATTCATATATACACTACCGTTCAAAAGTTTGGGGTCACAAAATTGTTTGGGTGACCCCAAACTTTTGAACGGTAGTGTAAATATTATTATAATAAAATATTATGAATTAAATATTATAAATTATATCTTATAATAAGATTATAAAAAATCTATGACTATAAGTATACATATATATTATAAGATTTTTTACACAGAAGATTATATATATAATCTATAAATAATTATCTAAATAAATATATACACTACCGTTCAAAGGTTTGGGGTCACCCAAACAATTTTGTGACCCCAAACTTTTGAACGGTAGTGTATATATTGAATTATTCATTCATTATTAATATAGATTGAATTATTCATTCATTCATCTTCCGAACTGCTTCTCCTCAGTACATGCAACATACCAGCCAATCGGTGTGGTACAGAGTTGGAGTGTTTGGAGAGGTAGGCCTGGTTGAAGCTCTTGGCATTGCTGTCGCCAAACAGCCGGGTGACTTCTTGCTTCAAGACTGTCCGAACCATGTCAGGCAGCTCTTTGCTCTCTGAAACTGAGCAGAAGGGAAGGCGGCAGAGTGTAAGATGTACAGTAGTGTTCAGAATAATAGTAGTGCTCTGTGAATAAAGAAATACCTAGGATGGAAGGTACTTTTTATGTTTACAAGGAGAACAAGGTACACATACAGTCTGTTAAATTGAGCTATTAGAAAAAAGACCGGGGACACCCGAATCCCACCTGTTTGAGAAACTCACTGACTGAATGCCACACTACTATTATTGTGTACGCCCCCTTTTCTACTTCTCCCGACTAATAGCCCCCAATTTTACAGCCTTAGGAGTGTGCATAGCATAAATGCTTGGTCTTATTGGATTTGTGAGAATCTACTGAATCTACTGGGTGCCTTGTTTCCCATGGAAAAATAAAATTATACTCAAAACCTGGATTAATCTTTCTAGTCACACAGCATTACTATTATTCTGAACACTACTGTGTGTGTGATTTGATGGAAATAAAACAAACAACCAGGTGAAAGAACATGAGTACATAAAGAGCAGAAAAATGCTCCAGATTTTTTTTTGCTTGACAGATAATGGATGGATGGGTGGATGGATGATTTTACCTCCTTTAAAGAAGCGCACTAGACACTGGTGTAGCCATGGGTGGTCTGGGTCGATGGCTAACGCCCTTTTCACTGATTGGAGCATCAACATGTACTTTTCTGAAGAGATAATGCCCATAAAGCATGTTTTAGTAGCAAGTTTAATAATGACAGAATACACAAGAGTAACTACAAAGTCCTTCTTGTTGCATTGAGGTGAAAAAACAAACCTTTTCTGAAGTAAATTTCAAATGCCAGTAGGTGTGTGTCAATTTTATCTTTGACAAGGTTTTTGAGAGGTATCAGAAACTTGACTGCTTCTTCCAGTGGATTTTCTACCTGCATACATAATGTCAGCATAAAGGTCAATATCACTGTGACCTGTTAAGCCTTCTGAAACATCTACTGTATCACTTAAAACAAACCTTGACCAATTTGTCCGGAATGAGCTCCTCTTTCGGGCCTCCAATTTCTTCATCGTCATCCTCCTTCTTCTTTTTTTGATTTTTCAACTGCTTCTCCTTTTCTGCATTCTTCTTTTCCTCCTCAAGCTGGGCCTTCTTCTGAGCTCTCCGCTGCTTGTTCCTGAGCTTCTTCAGCTCTTTGTCCGACAGGTTAGCTGTAGGAGAAGAACAACGTGTAAGAAAGAACGGTCGTAAAGGTTCGACAATAAATTGCAACACCCCAAGATTTATAACATCTTCGTGCAAAAGCAAAAATACTATATCATGTAGCTATTATCTGAGCTACTTCAATTTGTCAGGTATAAGCGAATTGTCTGTTCAGACTACGGTCAAATTGAAAAAGGATCACATATGAAGGTGGCCCTTGTCGGACTGGGTTGGTGGGGTTGGGATCAGTTAAACCGTTCAGACTGTCATAAAAAATCCGATACTGGTCGCATAAGGACAAAAGAGTGCAATCTGGGCCAGATTTGCCTGCAGTATGAACCTAGCCTTTGTTACTGCAGTAATCTTTGTTTAAGGGTTCCTTGGTGTCACTTCCACACGACTTTGTTTTCTACAGTAAGGTTGGCATTTTTTGTTTTCTCATGTTTTTATGTGTAATATGCTTATGAACCAGTGCGTCTTGCGTGAACAAAAACTTGTGATTTCTTAAAATTTGTGGTGGGTTTGGCTCATCTGATAGGTACTGACAAATGGCATCGATATAAAATTTAACCTAAAAGCAGTTTTCATTACCAGTGTCGGCCTGCAACTCCTTGCTATCGTCAGTCAGAGGATTGTCATGAAGGCTCAGGTATATCTGAATGGCAGTGACGGCGGTCTTGTAGTAAAAGGGATGCATTCGAAGTACATCCTCAAGTTTCAGCAGGTCCACATATGAGCGCAACGTCATCTTCCTCATGCAGTAGGTGTGGAAATCAAACTGGTCGTCCGTGATCTCCACAAAATGCTGGAGGAGCGCAGGCAGACAAATTGATGTGATGTGGAAATGAATACAATCTGTATAAAACACACAATTGTAAGGACTCATCCTGTTCAACAAAACCTACTCTTTCAATTTCATGGCACTTCTTGAGGGCCTCGCCATATTTGTTCATAGCCTTGTAGGCAAGTGCACACTCTGTCTGGAACCACATACACTGCATCTCATTCAGGTTCTCCACTGCTGATGCCCCCTCCTGGACAAATACCAAACACAGACATTAATGACATTCATTTATAATGACCAAGCCACAAGAAACAAGACATGCAGACTATGTAGAAGTTTATGGTATATTTACTGTATACTGACCATCTATACTTTGACACCACTTCAAAACAGATCTTAGTTTACAGTTGTGAAAGTGCTATACATGTAAATAAAAATGTATTGTATTGTACTAGTAACATAAAAGCAAATATTCCAGGAATTAGACATAGACCACTGTGGATTTTTCTTTCATTAACAGAGGGGTACCGACAATTTTGTCCACGTGTATGTTTATAGACTCATCTGAAAGCTTCTTTCAGCATCTACTTGTGAATGCGTTCTCACCCGTGTGAACTTGGAGCACATCTCCTCCGCCTCTTTGATCATGCCAGCCTTCAGCATGTACTTGGCACACTTTGAGTTGATGAATCTGTCAGCAGTGTCCAAAGCCTGTGCCTCATCCATCCACTGTGCTGCCTCTCGAATGTTCCCAGCATGCTGCCAAAGAAGCTACATTCAACACCCGCAAATGCAGAAAGCAAATATGTGTTATAGCAAAGGTTACCTTGTAAATCTTGGCTTTGACAACAAAGAGTTCGATGAGGGTTGGAGTGCTCTCAATGGCTGTGTTGATGTATTCCAGAGCCAATGTCTGTTGACCAACCATGTCATAGTGCTGAGCCAGGAAGTACTGCACCCAAAGCAATGTGGTTGGTGGCTCCTCTTTACCATCATCTGCGACAGGCCAAGAAACCAGTTAAATTCATAAAATTATGCACCAGACAGCAATAAAAAAATAAATTAAAAAAATGCCCATTGACCTTCGTCAATTTTATTATTGAAAGAGACACGCGACTCCAAAAGTATCACCTCTTGTACGAGGACTGTTTGCAGCCTGTTGGGGCTAGTAGGGCCTGAATTACCCAAATTCATTTGAAAAAGACATCACATGCTAATGGCCAATCACAGCTCACCTGTTTTCTGGGTTTGGTCATGTGACATTCGCAAACTGAGGCGTGATTGGTTGCTACCTGAGCCTTCAGCAAATTGGGACCTTTTCAGTTAACAGCATGTGGTAAAATGTGCTTTTAAAAGGATTAAATGTATATGAAAAATAACATATTAGGGATGGGCGAGTACAAGCATCGTTACCAGGTATGTGTGCCGATACTAGCTTTAATTCGTGATATCGGTACCCGTGACGTCATCTGATATCTATTGTGGCCGTTTTCTGATTAGGAACTAGCAACTGTGGATTATCATCCTGAAAGCTCAACAATTCCTATCATCACATCTCTATTTGAAATACGCTCATGTGTTTGCTCTTACCATTTGGGCTGAACAGTCGGGAGCTCTTTAATGAGGTCTCAAATCCGACCACTAATTCTTCTATAATTGACACCTGCAATTAAAAAGATGAACTTACTTGTAGTTTCCAATAAAAACAGATTAATAATTAGCTTTGTTATCTTTCGTGCAATTCCAGTTATTTACATTACCAGTCAAAAGTTAATATATTAAAAAAAAGTACCGTAATTATTTGACTATAAATCGCGTTTTTTTCCATAGTTTGGGTGGGGGGGCGACTTATATTAAGGAGCGATTTATGTTTTTATCCAAAAATGTTCCAAAAAAAAAAGGTGAAACCGCGATAAACGAACCGCAATGTAGCAAGGGATTACTGTAATTTGAATTTCAAGTGACGTCAGCAGCGCGACGCGGCGTGGCGGTTGTTTACATAAAGGACAAAGATTGATCACGGGATGACGAAGATGACGAAGGGCCCCACGTACTACCGGCATCATTAGCGGCTTTGTTTCTAAGTGACACGGCGGACGAAGAGTTTGAAGGATTTAAGGATTTGGAGTGACACAGAAGGTTTGAAAAACTATTATGGCTTTTACCCACGCCCGGTCCTACTCGACGGAGCTCTCTTTCACCTCCGTGGATTGAAGTCGGGGGCCGGCGCTCGGCCGGGTGGCTGTCCAGGGACGGTGGATGGGGCTCGGACATGGCTTTTACGCACGCCCGGTCCTACTCTACCGAGCTCTCTTTCACCTCCGTGGATGGAAGTCGAGGGCCGGCGCTCGGCCGGGTGGCTGTCCGGGGACGGTGGATGGGGCTCGGTCATGGCTTTTACGCACGCCCGGTCCTATTCTATGGATCTCTCTTCCTCTTCCGTGGCTGGAAGTCCACGCCGCCACACGCCTGGAAGTTTGTTTTGTTAAATAAAGAGCCGTTTACCAAACCTACGTCTTTCCTTGTACTTTGTTAACGCTACAATATAGTTATATACTAGATCTGTGGAATAACGACGAGGCTGACGTCAGGGCTCACGCGCGGCGTTGTTGACAAAGGACGAGGAATTTGATTGATGGATTTAATGATTTAGAGTGCACAGATGGTTTGATAATATTATTGCTTATATAATAGTTATTTGATTTCTAATTTATATATCGTTATATGGGCCTGTGGAATATTTTGAAGTGCAAGCGCCGTCAGCGGTGCGCACCCATTGTTGACAAAGGACGATCGATGGATTTAATGAATTGGAGTGACACAGATGGTTTTATAAACGTGTTATTTATGTAATAGTTTTTTTTAAATAACTCTGAATGTTACGTCAGGGCCGTTCTCAGCTCTTTGTTTGTGTTTATGTCACGTTAGCATACCTATCGTTTAGCCTGTTGTTGCTCGTTCATGACTGTTCTTGGTGTTGGATTTTGTTGAATAAATTGCCCCCCAAAATGCAACTTATACTCTGGAGCGACTTATATATGTTTTTTTTCACTTTTTTGGGCATTTTATAGCTGATGCGACTTGTACTCCGGAGCGACTTATAGTCCAAAAATTACGGTACTGAACTTTCAGCTGCACGTGGTTAAAATGTGTCCGACTGACAATTTTCTACCCTTTTCCTATAATACATTCAATTGATAAATGTTAGTTTAACACATTTTAATCATGCACAATCGACGTACATGTCCTGAATTAAGTAAATTCAATGGAACCAAAGAATCTTCTTTTCTCCAAGTGCGTCAAAACTTTTGTCTGGTTAATGATTCACAAAACAAAAATCTGTTATTTAACTACTGATATCAGTCATAACTGAACCATTGATGTTACCTTTTCTTTGTCGTTGTAAAGAGATTTCAAGGTGGTGAAAACAGGTGGACATCCTTTACTGAAGTTCATCCTCAGGTACCTGTCAAGACACTCTTTGAACTTCTCACCTACAGGATAAAGATGTGGTGTGATGAAGATTGTTAGGGGGGATATAAAATGTACAAGTATCTAAATCTACTAGCCTGTTCTTATACATCTCATCATGTTAGAAGTGGAGTTACTATTAGTCTGTTAGGACAAGAGTGATTATTGGCCACACCAGTAAGAAAGTTGAGGGGGAGCCGGCGAGGAACGAGGCCTTTTGGAAACTTCTCCCAGGCATCTTCATAGACCTTAAATCTCTCCTCCACACTGCCTAAAAAAAAGACAATATGAAAATTTAAAAGGAAGTCAAGTCAAAACTTTTCTTTACAATAATATGTTCTATGTGCACCCATTAGTCTAAACACGCCATTCGGATGAGTATTGCGTTTGTGGAATATGAATTAGGTGGCAAAATTTAACCTAACCCCTTTTTATTGTTCTCAGGGTGCGGACATTTTGACACTTGCTGTCGACTGAAAATGATATGAAAGTGCCTAGAGGCTCATGTAACGACCAATAAGGGCTAGCCTGTTTGTTGGGTTTGGCAATGTGACGTTCGCAAGCTGAGCCCTTAAGTGCTTTGATGTCATTTTCAATCGACAACAAGTGGCAAAATGGCCACCCTTTGACATGAATAATGACTAGAGGCTTTTGCTGCCTAACTAATATTCCACAAACAGAATATTAATCAGAAGACTGCATTTAGGCTGATGGGGGCTGCATAGAAGAATTTATCATCACTTGACTTCCTCTTTAACACATTGACAATGCACCTTGAAATAGTTTCTATATTTACTTCATTGTTGGCGATTCTAACAGCAAAAACACCTTACTTGGTTTTAGAGCTTTCTCCAGGCCGTGATAATATAACCAATTCTCTGGGTTCCTCTCTTGCATGCGATGGTAGACATCTGTAGCCTCATCCAGACGCTCCAACTTTAATAGCAACTCCCCTAAAAGAGAAACACATATTCAACTGAGCCCGGAACTGTACTAATTCCAAATAAAAATGTTGACATTCCAATGTTGAAGCTTTAGATGGACAATTGTCTCTTGTCCAGTCATTGTGACGTTGAGAGACTTGACTCACCCCTTGTCTCTTCCACTGCCAATTTGTCACAAATCTGCTTTTCATAGTTTGACAAGTGCTCCAAAGCCTCCTTGTAAAGACCCGCTTCTCTCAGCACCTGGTTCTGGTAAAGCAGCAGCTCACTATACTCGTAGTCCACTTTGTCAGGAGACGTCTACAAATAAAACACATAATTTGATACACAGAGGAAAGCAGAAAAAAATACTGCTGAGTAAGGTGTACAATTCATGGTGAGCATGTGGGGGTTGTAGGAGAAAACACAATAGTCTTGGATTGACTTGCATATTTGGATTTTCAGCTTTTTTCAAATTTATAAAACAGAAAATTAAGATGTTTTTCATTCCTGAAACTCAATCATCAGATAAAAGAAGCCCAAACATACAGGAATCCCCATTGAGGGACGAGGATGCACTGTAACTCCGACAAAAAGATGAAATGTGAATAACCGTGGTACACAGCAAATGATTAACTTGGAGATTAAAGAACCTCTGCAATAACTGTACTAAAGGACCACACCAGGCCAGTGACATACTTTTGAGCTTGACAATGACCAGCAAATTAGTTTTAGGTTAGTAGGGATGGGCAAGTACTGATACCAGAAATCATATCGGCGCCAATACCAGCTTTATGATCAGGAACTCAACATAAGAAATTAGAAGAATAGAACATGAATTTCATGCAATTTTAAGCGGGATTGGTATATTGGGATATGAAGGTCATTTTCATAAATTATCTGTCATTGTTTTGGGCGGAAACTTTAGGTATCAATAAGTAGCTACTTGTGGAATTTGGCGCTTTGTATCGGGGTGACATAATTCAAACAAAAATACGGTTTTGACTGCAAATGAATACCCTTAGCAGTACAGGAAATTTGCTCTTTGCCGCCTCCATTATATTCTGTCCATCCACCACGCTCAAAGGATGGTGTCACAGAAGTTTTCTAATTTCGTTATGACTATCTAGCAACACACTGCAGTGTTCATTTGAGGCACCCACCATTTTATGGAAGTTACTGTAACGGTACGCTTCAGATTATATTCATTTATTTGTTGTGGCAACTAAAGCATTCAAGTTTTTATGTCCCTTCATTTTCCCACTGTTGAGAAGTAACTTGAACAAAAACTACTTTGCCAATAAATGGCATGACCAGAAGTGTGTATTGAACCTGGTGCACGTAGCTGTGACTCAATTGTGCTATGGATGCAAAGGACATGCTGACACAGCCACTAAGCTCTACACAGTGAGATTATTTATAAAAGGGTGCCAAACCTGTTGTGTTTTCCTGAACTCCTCAATGATCTTTGCTGCCATCTCATAGTCTTCCAGGAGATGATAGGCAATGGCATAACCAATCCAGGAAGCTCGCTGAGCGGGGCGCAGCTGCAACAGCTGGTACCGTGTCTCCTACAGGAACAATGAAGTACACAGGATTTACTAACTTCCCAGCAGAACTAGCAGTGTGATGTTTTGTTACTTGAAGAAACTCAAGTAAATACAAAACTTACACTGTGGGAATTTCTGAAACTTTTGCCCAAATACTTACCCGATAACCTTCCAGATCTCTCATCTGAATCTGCAGCAACGACAGATCTCGAAGGATCTGGAGGTTGTCTTTGTCCCACTTAAGCGCGTTTCGGTAACACTTGATGGCCTCATCGTATTTTTTATCAGAGCGCTGTAATAAACCGTATACGTGCCAGCCTGATAGGTACACAGAGTTAAGGAGTGTAGAAATAAATATCACAACAAACAAGTTTGCCCAGCCCATGATTTGGCAGCTGGGCTGGCTTGAAGACCCATGTTTAAGCAACAGCCAAGGTCCTTGAGAAAAGGGGAAAGAATTTAACAACATTGGAAATATAATCTTGTAAACCCGAATCTTGTAAACACACTCATTTCAAAACGGACAGTGTTTCGAATGATTTGTTAATTCAATGTTCATTGATTTAAAAAAATGATTTCAATAATTGCAAACAAATATATTCTATCGCAACGTACATTTTTAAAATATAATCTGAGGTCAAGTGATCACTAATTTCATTACATGGGTCGCGCCTTGCCCTACAGGACGCTGACATGTTTTTTTTTTTTCCGCCGTTGGAGTTTTCAACATTTTCCATAAACTCTCTACACAGCTCTACATAGTGGGGATAAAGTTGAAATTGTAACCCTGTTGCTGACCCAAATCATCTTGCTGTGAAGCCCACTGCCACAGGAGCCTTCATTTGACACACTTAATGATTCAGTGAACATGAAACCATCAACCTTTGAAGAAATTAATTACATTTGAAAAGTATTTAAGGATACAGACGTGACTCTTGAGGTCATTGCGCAGGCCTCTTCTCACCAGGTCATAAGCATCTTCCTTCTTGCCCAGGCAGTTAAGGGTCAAGCCTTTCATAGCTAGGGTTTCTGCAAAGGAAAATAGGATGCTTGCTGAACAAGAGCTTCCAGCCTTTAAAGAGGACAATTTCTATGTATCACTCCATGGATACACACATGCAGTTTGGCTACAAACCTCCATGCTCTGCAAACTTGGGGTTGGACAGGATTTGTTTGCAAAACTTGAGTCCATTTCTGTACTGCTTATGCTCATAACATCGCTGTGAAAAAGGCAAGGAAAAAGACATCACATGAGCACAAAATTCTTTTCAGACCTTGCAAAAACAGGACGGATGAACGTTAGCTTGCTGAAATACATTTTTGTGCCAACACTGAGACAGATGCTTAGTAGATATGCCCCAACACATGACTGTTGTCTATGGAGGAGCAAAACTGCAAAAATAAAAAATAAAAGTGAAAATAAACACAAATATTAATATTGTTTATACCAATAAAAATACAATTCTACTTTCATAACAAAAGAAAACTTCAATGTGTATTTTGTATTTATTTTCACATTTATTTTGATGTTTCTAATTTTTAAAACATTTCTATATTTTACTTTTATTTTGTATCATATATTTTTGTGTTTTCGTTTCCATATATTTTTAAATATTTTTTTCATTTTCTATATTCATTATTATTTGCACTTTTTTTCTTTTCTGTGATTTCGGTAGTCTTGGTCCTGCAATTTAGAAATATTCAAATGAGAGAGGGGCCCTATGTGTGTCGTGGGTTAAAGTATTCATCTATTGGTTGATCAATAAGTGCAAAAATTACCATCACCTACCCAATAGGCAAATAGTTCACCCCAAGAAACACTCAGGACCGCCCCTTGATTTGAATAACATTTCCTTCAGCATTTCATTCATTCATCTGCCGAAACACATCCTCAGGCGCGTAGCGGGTGTGCTGGAGCCTATCCCAGCAGTCTTTGGGCGCTTGGTGGGGCACATCTTGAACTGGTCGCCAGCCAATCATCGGGCACACAGACAAAGATTCACACCCACACTCCGGACAATTTGGAGTGGTCAATCTGCCAATGTTTTTGGAATGTGGTTCATTTCTTTTTAAGAAAATGAGTTGCACCAACTTTTGCAAATCTTGTATAAATGAAGTAAGTAGTTGTATGTTGATCGTAAATGTTCTGTGGTGCGTTTATCTTTTGTTCGAAGTGTGTTTATCTTTTTCGCTCTGGAGGATGTTTATCTATTGTGCACTTACTCGGCCATAAGACAACGTACACACTGTATTGGTACGACTCATGTTCAGTTATGAATTGCCGCAAACCCAATGGCCTACCTACCACTGAACTCTCGGGAAAGCTATAGTGACAGTTCAGTGTATTTCGGACACAGAGCGCAGTAGGCGGATTACGAAAAGGCCTACTTTTACTGTTTTGGAGGGGTTTTCTTTACACAAGTATCAAGTTGTTACTTCTACCCAAGTACAGAGCGTGAGTACTTTTCTCACTTCTGTCAATAGGAAGAAATACCTACGATAATTACAATTAAAAATTAATCATTCAGAAATACAAAACTCCCCAGTGAACATAAACCAAAAATGTACTTGCATTAAAAGAAAATTACCAATATTCAAAGTGCAGTTCGTGTTAAAGAGTTTTTTCTTTTCACTCAGGAATCCGTTATTGCAAACAGTTTGTTTGAAAACAATGCCAAAATTGGCTGGGTATGCTACTTGATGATAGTGAACCGAACTGTGGGATGACGTCAAATTGGAACGTGCCGAGTCGCGACTGTTCAAACCTAAGCAGCACGCAGTCCAGCTCCCAACCCACATTAAGAAACCCTAGAACCACTTGCCAATGTGCACATGCCACTAAGATCGACTACACAATGTACAAGGACACATTTGTTGCGACTTGACAGAGCAAAGTCGTGTACATTCCGCAAACGACAACACAGCTCGAAGCATGGAGCGAAGCGAGGGCATGGGTGTTAGCTTGCTAGCTGCCAAAGTACAGCAGGCAGGCCTGAAGGTGCTACGGAATTGCTGACACTATCATGCCGGAGATAACTCAACTCACTCTAAACTGAACCCTCGGGTCTCACACTTGAACCGATAGCTACACTAGCGTGGAAACCTATAAGCCACAAGGGCAAAGCCTTGCAAACAGATTAGAAGCGACAAATAGCCATATTGTTGAACTAAGTTACCTAGCCTATAAGCTAACACTAGGCTGCTAGCGTATGTCACTTTCTATAGCGGTTAATATGTCTACAAGTTAGCTAGACACGCCGTTTCTAAAACAAACCAAGAAAACACATTAAACGTTGCCAATGAGCATCCGACGAACAAGTCATATAAAAAAAAAAAAACACCAAGTCCCCTTGCACTCGTACCACGAGACACACTTAGCTTTTTTTTTTTTAGCTTGTTAGCCATTATTGGACCACGGGTCCTTTCCAAACTAGTGATGCTTATCACACAACAGCACTTAGATGTTGCTTGTACTTCATCCATGCATTTGGGTCATTTTGCCGAAATGACCACTAATCGATGGCCACCATCACAACAAAGCAACGGCCAACCATTTTGGTTCCGTACAAGTGACAGCGACGTTCACGGCCGGAGGAGCTAAGCCATTCAATGAGTCCATTTTGCTAGCTCATGTGCTAACAGCCCGAGTGCCACCGGTGGCTATGCTCTGTAAACTCGCCAGTACTCCCGCTCACCATTATGCCACTTCCAAGAGAGCAACTCACCAAAATCCTCTTAAAGAGAGCGTTCTCTTTTGGTGGTAAAGTAACTGTCGGCATTGTAGCAGCAAATGAGATCAGTTCCCTCTCGACCTCAGCACATGTAACGTTAGCTAATGCTAGCGCGAACAGGCAAGACGAGTCGAGCCGAGTGACGGACGGGCCGGGCTTGCTTGCCCGTGGGGCGCCCCAGTTCGATTGCTCGGCTTTCTGCCTTTGTCTATTTCCCCTGACGCACTGACGGAACCCTGACAGCTTCAAAATGGCGGCGACTGCTGTGGGTACTTCGACCACCTCGGCAAGGGGCATGGGCTATTTTCTGAGAAACATTTTAAACGCGAATCTTTTTTTGTCTGGTGCTGAAGGTACAGCTAAAATGAACATGGACATGTTTTCTTAATGTTTGCCTTTTTTTTTTTTTTATTCCGATACAACATCAATCAATGGGAAAATCCAAGAGACTTTTTTTTTGGAAGCTTGACATTTTTTCCCATTAAAGAATTTATTTATTAGAAATTGAGTTAATGATCTCATTGGTAAAAATGTTCAAACATATATTGATTAACGACAACATCAGAATAAAATACAATAACGGATAGTGGTCTCTTTTCTTCTTAAATATACTGTATATAGATACAATTGCATTGTATATATAAGAGCAAGAGTATAAGAAGATTCCAATTAAATAATCTTTTAAGTTCAAACCAATAAACCTTTCTACAGTACAGGTTTAAACTGTAATTGCACAGTTTCACCCTGCAACCTCAAGATGGCGTCATCTCGACAAAAAAGATGAAATCACATTGCCGCACACAGAGACAAAATTTGATGCTGATCATGTACCAGTAAGTCAACATTGCACCACCAATAGACTGTATGAAGTGATCCAACCATTCAAATATTTATACATTATGTAAACCCATTTATAAATCAGGTTAAAAGAGGCAATTGGAGCGCTTAGGCTCTGTGACATTAAGATGCATGTTTATTAAGTAATGAAACAAAAAGATAAAGTCATCCAGTTGTAATGAGACAACTTTAAACAGGTGAGTCTAGGAGAGGAAGATTAAGGAAGAGAGAGAGACATAAGTGTTGTTTTATTCATGGTAGGCGACATCTTGGGCCTTGCTTTTCTGTTATCTGGTGGCCTCCTACTCCTACAGCACAACAATGGCTCCTGCTACCACATTCATCACCCTGACACACCACACACGCACACACTCACACGCACACAGACACACACAAACACAAACACACACCATCCCCCAGCAACCGCATGTGCCGTTCCACTTTGGTCCACCTACAGTACATTTCCTCACCTTATTAGCCTGCGAGAGAGGGAGGGAGAAAGAGAATGATCTCCTAACTCATCACCCCCTCTTGGCGACACATCATTTGTCGTTCTGTAAGGAACTCATAACAGTGCTTCTGGAGTGGGGGCTGATGTCCTGTGTGCAGAACCATTTGGCTACAGGAAAATAGTGGCTGCCATTAGTTTGGTTTCACCACTGAGGGTCCACTGAGATGCCAGCTGCAATTCTCTGCAGGATGAGATCTTTTGCCTCCAGTGTTTGCCTAAAATATACATACATATATTTAATAATAAATATAAATGTTACATACATCTGAAAAGTGCAGCATGCATTTGTATTCAGCCTTTACTCTAATACCCCCAGTTACAATTCAGTGCAATGAATTGCTTTCAAAGTTCACTTAATTAGTAAATAGAGTTCACTTGTATGTAATTTACTTACGCTCAGAATAAATACACTTGTTCTGAAATGGCCTCAGTGGTTTGTCAGGGAATACCAGTGTACAAGCATTATTAAGTGTAAGACCAGGGAACTCACCAGACAGGTCAGGGATAAAGGAGTGGAGAAGTTTAAAACATGGTTAGAGAATGCAAAAAAAACAAGAAAAAAAAATCAAGTTCTGAAAACCTGAAGCAACATTGTTCAATCCATCATCCAGCTGCAAACGAGCACATGACCATTTAATCGTATGTCTGCTTTAACTGGCTGATTTTGTCGTTTTTGATTAAAATCAGGTGATATTTTCACAATTTTCTTATTGTTATTAGCTTTTATTTATTTTTTACACATTATAACACAAGACAAAGACAATGGCATTCAAACAATCCCAAATTGTTGATTTTTGTAAAAAATTAGACAAACTAGGATAAAGAACAAAATAGTAGAGGAAGTCAAACGTTCCACCTGTTATTCTGTTATTCATATCTTTATTGTTTTAAACAGTGGTCCCCAACCTTTTTTGCGTCACGGACCGGTTACGTGTCAGAAATATTTTCGCGGACCGGCCTTTATATAAATAAATAATACCATTTATAGAAATAATTAATACATTTATAATAAATATATAAATACGATGAAATAAAATGATATGACCGGCATAAAAACAAGTATAGACGACATAAAAATGAAACTCGCACTGAGCTTGTTTCTCGGAAACGAGCCGGTCCAGTCTAGGCGTAATCGGAGACAATGACACCCGAAGTGGTTAAGGTTTGTCGGTTAATGAGGGGATGCTTGGTCTCCATGTGCTGAAGCAGTTTTGAAGGCTTCATTGCCTCGTTAGCTAGCCTGTCGCCACATATGCCGAGTGCGCTTGGCGCCTCAGTCACCTGTCATATTTTTAGTACGACTCCAGAAATGTTCTTTTAAATGCAGCTTTCCTTTTCTTAGAAGTCGTAGCCTCTTCTTCTTCCGTCTCCTCATTGGGCTTTTTTCCCTTTCCGAAGAAGCTTTCCAAACATCTGTTTCTTGCTCATGTTTGCTTGCTCCGCGGGCTCGACTGAGGTGACATGTCACGTGACCGAGATGAGCATCTTGACCTGAACCGACGAATGTAATTGGGAAAGAATTTTTCTGTGCGGCTTGGCGTCCAAGTGACCCACGGACCGGTACCAGTCCGCGGACCGGGGACCCCTGACCTAAGATGCTGATTGAGACATGTTGATTTTGGGTTGTTGCCAGTGTTAAAAAAAAAAAAAAGACAATTGATTGTTGTTCATGTCTTGATGTAAAGTTTGCACTGATTATTATCTGCTGCAGGGATATTTGCACTTAAGAAAAGTTGCTTGATAATGCACAAGGTGATGTTACACATGCTCGGTAGCTCCGCTACTGGTGGTGGCGTGGCGGTTAGCAATTAAAGACGACAGTTACTAGCCCCTACCGCTTCGTCTGCATTTTTGAAGAATAAGACAGACAACACAGATGTCAGCTCTAATTTTGGAATATTTTCGAAGTTTCAGCGACGGCGCAGTCACAATAATGCGTCCGGCACGCTGCAGTTGCGCGGTTGGACGGAAATGCCGAAAAATAAGCCTCTCCAGCCTGGATGTCAGCTCCAATTTTGGAATCTTTGCTATTTGGGTCAGCGACGGCGCTATTACAACAATGCGTCCGGCGCGCTGCGGTTGCACGATCGGACCAAAATGACGAGAGAGAAAAACTTCCTGCGCACGGAAGTTCAAAAAGTGACAAAAAAGAAGAAGAAAGTTTTTGACAGCTTTTTATTCGGTAGCACGAATTTTTCATTGCGACCTGCATTTTGCTGTATCAAAGTAAATGTCATGAAAAGGGGAAAAACCCTACATGGAAGCGCAATGTGTTGTGTTGGGTTCTTTTACAAATAATGACTGCTGCTTTGAGTTCACAGGGAGCCAGCCTCTTTATTCATTGTATATTGTCTGGCCTCTAGCGGTGAAAGACGGAACTACAATGGTATGGATGACACCACGCAATCAATATAGGTTTGAAACTCGGGTTATTGTTTCAATGTCGAAGTTAAAACTAGGCTTGCAGTTTCCGAATGCCATACGTGATGGGTGTTGTAAAAAGTTGCTTTAACGATTGACGAGCAAAAAAAAAAAAAAACCCTCACTGGACCTGGTATTCCCAGGTGGTCTCCCATCCAAGTACTAACCAGGCCCGACCCTGCTAAGCTTCCAAGATCGGGCGTCCTCAGGGTCGCATGGCCGTGAGCGGTGGTTGAATCCAAAAGTTTGCATTTTATAGATAAAATCGCCCCTGTAACCAGCTTTTTTCCGAGTTTTGGGGTTTCATGGAAACTTGGCTATCGTGACAAATTTTTGAGGGTGGCTGATGGGTTTAGGGGTACACCTGCTTGTAGGGGTGTAACGATTCATCGATACACATCGATTAATCGATATAATGCTCTACGATTTATTGGCATCGATGCTAAACGTAAACATCGATTTATATCGCCGTGTTTGACCTCGGACATTTGACGCGACTTTATTTTGAAATCCAGTTCATTGTTGCTTGCTTCCTCTTTCCGGGAGCAGTACGCGGCGCGCTGTGTTGTGAGCAGAGCAGGCACGTGAAAGGGGAGCCGAAAACTACGCGGCTCCTGGGCTGGTGCTATGGCTAGTGTCCAAGAAGACGAGGAAATTCGCTCCCCTTTGGGCTTCAAGTCATTCGTTTGGAAGCACTTTGGATTCCAAAGAAAAGATGGCTCAACGGACAATTAAAATTATTGTAAATAAATAATTCAGTAATGCACTTTAAAGTTAATGGTATTACAAAAAAAGAAAGAATATTCATTTTTCTTTACTTATATAAGAAACAATATAGGAATTTGATAAAGTTCAGTGTTAAAATAAGCACTTTGTATACTACAATACTCTTGTAATTTCCTAAATAAAGAGTTTGCAGTACCTTGTTGATTTTGCGTATGAATTGTTATAAATCAGGATATTGTTCTATATTTTTTATTAAAAAAAAAAAATAAATAAAAATATCGATCGTGGAGCACTATATCGTGATGTATCGTGAATGAATCACAGCAGGCTTTAAGATATCGGCAAATATCGTATCGTGTTCTTTGTATCGATATGATATCGTATCGTGACAAAACCCGCGATTTACACCCCTATTGATTGATTGATTGATTGATTGATTGATTGATTGATTGATTATTGTTTTCATAGCATCAATGAACCTCTCGGTTGTCTATAAGCATGTTTCTGGGTGTGGGAATGCAATGAACAATTTTGCCAGCAGCCGCCCCCAACTCCCATCACCCTGCTGTCCTTCAGAATCCCCCCTCATCTCGTTTTTCTCTGTCCAAGATGGTGTCGCTATTGAGCATGAGTAATGTTGTTGTCACCGCTGCAAGTCTCCATTTATCAACGTCAGATGGGAGAACAGGGCGTCTATGGCGGATGTGCAGGTGTGTACAGGAGAAAGAAGAAGCTATACTGTGAAGAGAAGAGAGATTTAGCAGTGACTGGAGGAGGGAAGGTAGATAAAGGTGGTCATAGTGAGGAGGCAAGGCAGCTGACAGAGCGCAAAGGAAGGTGTTAGGAAAAGATGGATCCCAGCAGCAAGCTTCTGCGCCTTTGTGTGGTCCGTGAAATAACAGTCATAGGTTCATCGGTGCTATTATTGACAGAATAATCAAAGTGGAAGTCAACCTCCAAATTTTCTTTGGAGATATACGGTCAATTGCCAACATACGACGTCATCATTGTTATCCCACTAGACAGCGGCACGTCGAGATGACGTCAGTTAGCATCCCAAGAAGGTGATGATTTCCTGACAATTAAAACAAGAAAACATAAGAAAACATGAGCGTGGAGTGCGTATGAGTGATCTTGCAAGACAATATGGCCCTAAAAACTGTTGGTGAGAGCGCTGGAGTGGGCGACGGCAATCAAACAAAATCCTGGACAACTTTGAAATCCCCCCCGGACATTTTAATAGGTAGCAAAAGTAGGACATGTCCGGGAAAAAGAGGACGTCTGGTCACCCTAGATGAAGGTTCAATTAAGAACTTGTTCTTAATTGTTTGCCTGGGTAAATAAAGGTTAGATAAAAATAAAATAACATTCTCGCAAAAGAAAACCTGATTTTGACGTCTTTGAGAAGAGGAGGAAAATGGTTGAACAACAAAACAACACACGAGTTATTCTTGGCGATTCGTTTTTGCGTTGGTGTGCACTGAAGGAGAAGAAGGGAATCAGAAGTGATGCACTGTTAGCCAACAGTTGTTGTGGACAGGTATGTTTGTCTGTATATTTTGTGAAAATAACTCATTTTACGGCCTTCTTGAATCATGTCAGCTATATTGAGACATGTGTTTCTACTCAAATGGCAGGTAAATAAACTCATTCATAGTTGAGTAGAAGCACCTGAGGCTAAAGCCAAATTGTGCCAGGCTTTTTACTTTCTGGACCTGCATTTCCCATCTGTGGTTATAGCTAAGGTTTCAGTTGTTGAGGCGAAGGGGGGACCAACCAGTTGTTAGGTTTGGAGGCAACTACCTTTTTGTGCAGGGACTGATAACTTTGAATTGTTTCCCCCCCCTTAATAAATCACCATAAAAATGTTTCCTTTGCCTATCTTTTACATTCGTTTGATGCTCTTAAACGGTAAAGTGAGAGCGTGTAGAATTATGTGCCACCTAGTGGTGAACTAATAGAATGCAACAAAGTTCCAGAATGTGCAAAACCACAAATAGACCACACTTTGCAAGTCTACCACGATGTCCTCAGCAGAGGTACAAGCAAAATCTCATCACAAACAACTTCTAGTATTCCCGCAAGTGCATTTGATACACATGCTTTCGTCATTGATCCATGGCGGCAAGACATATCAGCAAGGTCAGCATTCTGTATGGTGAGGCGTGAACCATGTAATGTAATAGACAAACTTATTGTAATTTCTGTGATATTATTATTATTTTCTTGTCTATTGTAATCAATATCAGATCATGTTTTATGACAAATGTAACCAGGTATATATATTTTTAAAAGGCTCACGTATCCGTCTTTCAACTGTATGTAAGAATCGAAAGCAGTATTGACTAATTCGTTTTCTGAAATCTTCTGCAGACCACAAAGTCATAGATCAAGAAATAAATGACAACAACTGATTATGATCAGCGAGAACATTCTCTTTATTATATTTTAAAAACAAAAAAGTTTTTGTAATTCTGTTTTGTTACAGTTTCAGAGTTCTGTACAGAGTAAAAAGAAATAAGCACTGCTTAAGAACAGTCAACTCTCAAACTAAATAAACAAAAAAAAAGGAGGTTTACAATAGAAATTAGTAGTAAGACATTGTCTGAAGTGCAATGGCATAGCTCAGATGGGTTAATCATGAAACAAAAAAAGTCTAAATTAAAAATACTTCTCTATATTGGCCAACAAACAGTAATTCTTTACAGAGTAGAGACTGTTCTGTTATCTGATGTAATTAAACCTGTAAAAACATATTTACAAATAGCCATTATCTTATATATATATATATATAGATTTTTTTCTTATAATCACATACTGTATGTCAGCACCAGTAAAAAAACAAACAAACAAACAAACAAACAAACAAACAAACAAACACAAAACTAAACATTAACAATAGTTTTTTTGTTTTGTTTTGTTTTGTTAAAATGTTGTCTACAGACTTGGTCCCAGAACACAATGATAATTGCAGGAAGTTTGTTTTGCTGAAGCGAATAAACAAAGTCAGGATGAACCTTCACTTTAAAGAAGACAAGACTAACCCTAAGAGTGACGCAGGAGCGCTTCACCACCTCACAAAGGCCAACCTACTTTAGTGCTCTGACAGTGTTGGTTTATTTGTCATTGAAGCCTACTTGGAGTTCTTTGCAAAGTTTTGGACACCAACACTGAAGTTTGACTACTTTTCACAAGAAAGGCTCAAGTAAAGGCTTTGTTTTAATGTCCTCATAAAATTGCTACAAAATAAACCAATTGTCAAACTCGGTATAGACAAATGGAGAACTTCAACTCCCCAAACAATGACAAAAATAAAACACAACCTCATTTGCAGGTATTAAAAAAAGTCACCAGCTCTTCTAGGGTGTTTATTTAAAGGGTCGGATCACACAATACCAACAACCATGAAAACAAAAGCAGTAATGGGCATGGAGTTCCTTTACAGGGAAGAAGGCTTTTTGGTTTGTTAACTACGGCGTCATCCTCCAAACATTCACACCGATGAGCTGACGACACAATAACGCACAGCCACAAAATTATACAATTATGGAAGGAGGAGGTAAGATCCCTAAAAGCATTGACACTTTTCGACATGTTGTTGTTGATTTTCAAACCCTAAAAGAGATGGAAATTTCAGGCTTCTCACCTGGGAAGCTCATAAACTGTACGACGCTCTACGAGATGGCAGAACAAGCAATCACGGAATCTAATGAATAAATCCCAAAGGTTTAGCAGTGGTTTATTTTTCTAGTAAAGCACCAGAGAGGGGACAACATAATTCTTCACAGTAGGTTTATAGTATGACACCATTAAGTCGGAGCGCATTTGTTTCATTGCAGCGCGCGGTAGTGAAGGAAAGCCACAAGGTAGCAAACGGATGTGACGGGATGGAAGAAAAGGCTGTGGTGCAAGAAGAGGACAAAAAGATTTCTAAAAGACAAGTCAAATTAAATAAGGCCAATTTCAACTTGGTTGTTTTTTTGTTTTTTGTTTTAAATGAGAAAGACATTAACCAGCATCATACTTTGGAGGTCAAACAACAACTAAGAAAACAACATGGGGGGGCAATTTTCACTTTTCGTCTTTTTTTTTTTTAAATAAAAGAAGTCACTTGTGGTGCTTGGATACATTCAGTGCCCAGTGATCATTTCGCCTTCACTGTGTCCGACGCATGCGATGTGCTTTGTGCCACACAGGCAGAGCGCTTCATGTCGGCAACCCAGATTACTCATGTGTCGTCAATTTAAACAACTGAATGTGCATGTGCTAGCTTTAGCTGCCTGTTAGCTCCTTCGTTCTCTTTGTGTTCTTCTACTGTACATGGATGCTTGTCATCCCCAGACATGCACAGAAACAGGACCTCCCCCTTCCCTCCAATGAAAAAACAAGCCAGTTGCCTAGCAAAAAAAAAAAACAAAAAAAACCAGGCGAGGGCAGAGACTCTCACTTGTGCGGCGAAAGAGATGAACATCATTTGTTCTGTTGTGATGTTCACAATTTCAACAGCGAAAGGAGTGTTGAGAGCAAGGAATGATTCTCTGGAGAAAGGGTGGGAAGGATGTGTGGGGGGGCAACAAATAGATCAAATGGAAAGAGCGAGCGTGAGATGGAGGGAGAATTATTGGTGCGTGTTGGAGTGTGTATGGGGGGCACATTTTGAAGACAGGAAATGGCAGGATTGAGAGTACTTTGGACTCTCTCTCAGCTCCTCACACAGTAGAGAGATGTGAAGCACTGAGCTGGGTGGCACAAACACAAATAAACTGCTGTCTTGAGGGCAACTTTTTCTTCCCTTCCATCAGTCTGATGTGCTGAAGCTACGGCTCAAAACGCTCTTGCACAAGACAAAATGATTTCTCAGTGCACATACACGCGCCCAACACAGGAACTCTGAATTGGTATCTGGATGTTTTCACCTTGAATTCAAAAGGCTTCTTTACTTCTAGATCTTAGGTGCAGAGTTGCCATATTTGTCGCTCTAGTGAAATGCTTATGCGGTGCTAGCTACACAAAGGCATGGCCCAACTTAGGAGGGCATCCTTTTTGGGTCCAGAGTCTGCTGTCCAAAGTGAAGGACCCTTGTGTCAAAATATTGAAAAAAGCCATATGCTTTAGGTCCAACCAGAAAGGTCCTGTTCAAAGAGACGAGGAGGTTATGTCATAAGATCTCTCACCCAAAGCTTGCCACATTCGATTCCAACCCTGTGTATGTGATAACCTCAAAGAGACAAATGTAGGAAGCTCTGCACCTAAGGTTCCTAACAGAAGAATCCTTTTGGGAAAACAAATATTTGACAACCAAGAAGGATCAAAGTTGCCGCAATTGCACTCCTGCGGCGTGACTGAGATTCTACACAGACAACAGTTAACATTGGACAACATTTGCATCTTGAAATGTTTAGTTCATCCAGTCAAAACTCGTCTCCAGTTTTCTTTTAGGCTATTGGCTGGGGAAAAACTCCTCCATCCAACCATCACTCGAGTCCAGCTCTGCTCCTGATCCATCCCCCAATCCAAAGGCTCCTCCACTGGAGGGCCCGCCCCCATATCCATAGGATGACATGTCTTGATTGGCTGTCCTTTGGTAGCCCTGCGTCTGACTACCAACACCCCCAGGTCCGTAGGGTCCAGACCCCCCACCAGTCCCTAGGCCCGGACCCCCGGGGCCTGGCCCAAACGCCCCCATTCCAGCCACCCCTGGACCCAAAACTCCTTGGTTTAATCCCTGGCTCATGACCATGGGGCGGGACTGGTTGGTCCTTGGCTGACCGCCCATGTGAGCACCCATTGGGCCACCCATACCCGCTGCCGGGTTGCCCACCCTGGGGTCCATCCCCTGGGCCATCCCTTGGCCCGGCCCCTGAAAATGTTGCTTGGCCACTCGTGGAGGTTGACCTGGCTGCATTCCGTAGCCCTGGGCGGAGCCAAACCCGACCCTATCCCCTCCTGCTCCTGTAGTCCTTCCCATGCCTTGTAGACTTTGTCCTTGTTGCTGTGGCCAGCCTCCCCCGGCCATGTGGCCGCCACCGCCGCCCGCTCCCAGCATACTTTGTAGTCTTTGTGCTTGGGCTTTGGCATTAGTTGGGCCTTTGAGGGGTTGCTGGGCCATGGGATTCATCAACATCCCTTGTCCTCCATAGCCTCCGGTGCCACCTGCTCCGGGCATACCTCCAACTCCAGGACCTGCACCCGCCTGCCGGTTTTGCCCTCCAACTGGGTTGTGCTGCTGCGGAAGACCGAGGGAAGCTTGCACACTTTGGCCCTGGTGCTGTTGCTGGTGGATCATTTGGCTCCTGGAAGGGTTGAGCCCGTAGAGGGAACCTTGGTTAGACCCTTGGGTGCTGTAGGGTAGGCCCATGTCAGCTTGGGGTCCTACGGAGCTCCCCTGGCCCTGGACAGAGCTCATCTGGACCATCTGCTGCTGGTTCTGCTGCTGCTGTTGGAGAAGCCGTGCAGCCCGAATGCTCTGGAGAGCTTGGCTCCTAGATGCCAGATCTTGAGGAGGACCTGTAAATAATACATAATATGCACTATGGTCAATAATAATTGACAACCACATAATGTCATTTATAAGACACGGACATTTTGTAGAAGGGTGGTGGTGACAGCTGAACTTAAACCATTGAAGTGAAACATCAGAACTAAAAATTACTGCTATGGTGAGTGAATGCAATCAGTTGAAAACATTCTGGTTGCATTTCTTAAAGATTAAGAAAACATTCACTAAATTTATAAAGGCAGATATTACATGCATGAATAATTTATCTATGGAATAATGCTCCAGTGAAGTTTGAGGTTTCCAGATCGTCATTTACAAAATGTATTTTGTTCCACTTTAACATACTTCATCTTTAAACAGTGTGCATTCAATTCAACTCCTACTACGGAGTTAGTGACACTTTTCTTTCCTGTCGAGGTCTTCTAGCGTGGAAATTGCTCTAAATCCTGTAATAAACCCACTTCTGACATCATTCCACTAATCCCTCACCTCACAGCTTGGCGTGCAACAGTAACAGTGCGAGAACAAAGAGGATCACACTCTCAGGATTTGTGCAGTGAGTAGACGTACGGCACTAATAATTGTAGACATACTAAACGTGAGCATGACTGAAATTTGAGGCGAGACAAGAGACTAACTGTTTTTACTTACTTACTAAATGGTCGGGAAACAACTCAGGCCCACGTGGCTTACTCGATATCTTTTGGACTTTCAGTTATATATTCTCTGATGGCTACAAAAGACTTTCATCCCGAATTTGCACCTTCCTCACCGAATAGTCTTCATCTCCCCATCATCCTCACACCCACTCTCTGTCACTTTCTGTCGTTCATGCCAGCCTCTCCACGTTCCAGATCATCTACCTATTCTTCTTGCTGCCACCCCCCTCCATCCTCTCTCCCACTTCACTCCTCTCATCCATCTCTCTGACTTCACCGGAACTCTGGGGGATCCAGGACAGACAAGTTGCCGTGGTAACAGGCAGAGCAGGAGAAATCTCTCTCTTTTTTAAAAGACACACACGCACGCACGCACGCACGCACGCACGCACGCACGCACGCACGCACGCACACACACACAAAGGGAGGCAAAATAATCGAATAGATAATTGATAGAAACAGATCGAGGGGATCAGCAAACCATTGGTTCTAAAACTAATGAGGTATTTTTGTAAATATTGAGTTTAGACCATCTATGTCTGATTACAAACTGCTTCTTTGGACTCGGTGTGTAGTTAAATACATGTAGAAATGTTTGCTCGTGTTGGTTATTCACCTTGATACTGACTGACTTGAGGGAAGGGATTCCTCTGGCCTTGGCCCATCTGTCTTGGGAGATGCTGCTGTTGGAGCTACGCAAACACACACACACCAATGTAACGTCATATAAAATAAACATCATAAATCAAAAGACAAATTAGCAGAGTGTATTAAAAGCAGATGTGGTGTACACACTATGGTAAGATGTTTTGAAATCTCATCAAAGTGACGCTCGTGGAGTTACTTACAGCGTGTGCTTTTTGTCTGCGCATGTGCGTTCTTTCATTAGTATGTGTAAATAGAGAGTCCCCCAAAATTAATAGAGACATTAAGCCAGACTTTGGTACTTGGACTGCAGTGTAATCCATCTTTAGATGTTTGGTACAGACAGATTGACCAGTGCTAACCCGGAAGCAGAAGTTGCAGCCCATTGCGTTTGCGTGGGCTGTGCGCGCTTCTGTAATTCAGAAGAGACACACTAAACCTCAGCGGGGTGTTCCCTTCCAGACCGCAATTTAAGTACATCTGTGTATGTTTTTGCAGAGCCAATTGAAAAGTAACATGGTGGGTGGTGACTTCAGAGTCCAAGACTGGTTAACACTTGGTTCACTCACAGAGAGAGAAGTAAAAAGAAAACAGCCCATTATCACAGCAGGTGGGATGTGGCCAACAACATGAACATAAGCGTGCACACATGCTGCAGAGATGAAAAGGAAGTGGTGAAGAGGGTAATTAGACATGCAGCCAGACAACAGTGGGGAACATCAGGGGATGGATAAGCTGCTCTTATTCATGGACAAAAATACACTGTACAGAAGAAAAAAACAATGTAGGCCAAAATGATAACATGTCATGGATCTCCACTTAGTGTAGCTCACCTGTTCGGCCAGGAGTTGCTGATGCTGCTGCTGCCTCTGCTCTCTGAAGAGCTGCTGCTTCTGCTGCTCCATCATGTGCATCTGTACCCTCTTCTCCTGCTCCATCGCCATCATCTGTTTCATCATGGCTGCCTGCTGCTGGTTTCCCGCATAGCCTGGAGGTGGACCTGACCCCTGGTTAGGCCCCACTCCTGAGGCCACGCCGCCGGCAGGGTGTGGAGGTGGGATGGCGCCAGGAGGTCGGGACATACCCACTACACCTTGCTCCTGGAGAGACATACGGAAAGAGGCAATTGTCAGTTCCATTGAGGGCAGTCATGGGTGGCGACTGGCGACATACTGGGACTAAAGTTTGGCCCGCGGATATTCATTGACAGGGTGGTGGAGTGTGAACGGTGGCCGTCATGCACCAAACTAATCGTCAAAAAGTTGTTGTCGGGGTTGGGGGTGAGGTGGGGGTTGACTAGGCCCTGAAATGGACTGGCCTTTTGGGACTCTCCTGAAATTCCCCTGGTGGAGGCAGAGGCGGATTGCGGTGGTGGCTGACGACTTGCAAGCACCTAGATTTTCAAGCCACAGTCCTTTGATGCTGAGGATTTTTCTCAAAATCCATACTGTGCTCTCTTTACAGGAGCTTTTTTTTCTCCACTCCCCTCTGTTATGTTTTCTTTTTACTTGAAAATGTATAAGGTGCTGTAAAAAGCGGCGCGATGGACTCCTGTTTTGTATCACCTGGTTGGTCATTGGTTTTTTTCTGTCACTTGAACGGGGATGACCTGGTTGGTCATCGTTTTTTTTGTTTTAATGGGTTGTGTCTATTATATTTGGTTGCACCCTGTGGTAAAATGACAATCCGGTTTCATATTCTGTGTGAGCTAATGTGCTCATAGTAGCATTCATGAACTGCCCAAACTGATCTTTGAACTAAATTTTGAACCAACTGGCAGTTGACCATGCGTTGTAACGCCACAGTTCTGTTGAATTTTCTTTCTATGTTAATTTTAATGCATTGTCATGTATTTAACCCTGGCTTGTTGTTCATTGCATCTGCTGTTCTTATTTACTCTGGCAGATACATGACGGATGTATAAGCTGCATTAAGGAACACTTGAATGTCTTTATTTCTTTCAGTCCAGTATTCACAATAGATTACATCTGGACTATTGAAATGTTTTGGTGAACACACTGCAATATACAATCACTGTTGAAATTATTTATTGTTTCTAGTTCATATTGGTTTGTAAAATGGGATTCATTCTATTAGCATTGTCATATCGTAATGACAAGTTGTCAGTGCAAAAAAGGTTTACATTTGGTGACATTTAAGCCATGTTCAAAAAAGTTTTGAAATATATTTAATGAAAATAAATCACAATTGCAACATGAAGTGGAATGATCAAGGATCACTATCTGTGAGTGATCAAATGACTTTCATCTGAGTGAAGTGGTATTGATGTATCGCTATACCTATTGTATACAAGCACATGTGCATATTTTGTATCTGTCTCCAAAGGGAGATACCCAAAAGTATCACAACACCGCATAAATTCAGCCGCTTTGTTGCATAAAAGTGTAAAAAGGTATCTTTAGCCACATCATCCTGAGTCTCCGCAATAGCAATGTTGGTTGGTCCTTACTGCATATATTATCTCCTTATTAGCATATAAAGAGCATTTCCTTCCCCATTTAGCCATATGCTAATATGCTTAGCTCACAGGGGGAGCATTTACTGTATGAATTTCCTAAAGCTCGATGACTGGATATTGTTTAGCCCAACGAAGGGAAGCAGTAGGTGTCTGAGGGCAAAGTGACATCTGTACACATCCAAATGCATCAGCACAGTCTCTCGCATGACTCAACGACAAAGCACATGCACCTGCAGGTGTAGGAAGACAGCAGATGCGGGATTAGGTTTCAGCCTCCTAAACTGTATTGAAGCGTCGGAGATGACAAAAACCCGGTGCAGAAACCAGAACCGTCGTTTCCAGATGGTGCAGACAGCCGCACCAGACTGATCGATGCTTTCAGCTGCGCATCTCGACTATCGCTGCTGTCTTCCTTCGGTTCACCACAACAGAGATGGAGGGAAGCGGAGTAGTTTCATAAGCTGACCAACAGGTGGCACTGGTGACCTTAAAACAGCTGTGTGTGTGTGTGTGTGTGTGTGCGCGCGTGCGTGTGTCATTGGTCTCTTAGCAGATGGCTCAATCATGACTGCTCTGATCTACGATTCTGCCGTCTCCCCCACGCACAACCCTTTTTTTCACATCTCTCCAAATGCTCCACCATTAAAAACTCTCTCTGCTCCTCTTCAATCTTTTGGAAAACACAGGGCCCCTGGGCGTCTGCGTTGTTGTGTGTTTATGTGGTATATACGTAGGCTATAGGAAACCGATGCAGGACAAACAAGCATACAATTGCATGTCAAAAAGGCTGCCAAATGACAGGAGGAAGATGACATTTGAGCTGCTTTGTGCAAGGTGGAGTGAGGGAGGGAGAAGATCAAGGAGGAGAAAACGGTGGCCTCGGGAAGAAGAAGAAAGCAACAGTTGCTGCGGCAAGGACCAGATGGTTCTTGGATCAGAAGCTACGGTTGCCCTTCACAACACTTGGCACACACTCACGATCCCACACCTAATCTGTTCCATGTAAATATTCTGCTTGGGAATCTTTTGTCACATTTGCCGTGAATATCATAAAATACGAGTTCTCTCAATTGTCTCTTTACCTCTTGTTGTGTGTCCCCACAGACAGTAGCTACATTCTGGCACTTTTGCACTGTGCAACAGAAATGGGTCAATGCCTACTGAGGCTGCCATGTGCACAAGTCAAGTTACCAGTTTGCTGCAGGAAAGGAAGAAAGGATGTGGTGGAAAAAAGATGCATTACAGGTTGCATGTGTGTGTGTGTGTGTGCGTGCATGCGTTTGTTCAAGCACAATGTGTTTGTGTGTGGCGGAGGCTGTCAATTTTATTGGGTTATGAGGCATACAGAGCACAGTCAATTACATTACATGTGAAGCAAGCTGGGATATAGTGTTTGTGTGCTTGTGTGTTTGTGTGCACGTGTGTGTGTGTGTGTGTCAGTGAGTGATTGCATGCAGATGTGGGTGTGGGTGTATTTGTGTGTGGTGAAGAAGGCAGTAATTCATTTCATTCCTATCTTACACGGAAAAATTAATCATGATTATGTTCATTTTTACATTTTTCAATGTATTTATTTTTATTTCAAATCATACAATTTCTGGAGGCTATTAACAGTGGAATCTCGAATTGCATATGTCTTTAGTTATGAACAATTCGACTGAGGTATGAAATTTTCATAAAAAAAAAAGAACTTTGTTAACAAATGATATTCCATACACGAACAGACTTGGCATGGACGGGTGGTTGGCTCTATGTGTTGTGCTTGTTCAAAACTAGATGTATGGATGCACGTGTCCCCACGAGTGGGCCATGGGGGACCGTGTCAAGTTGCTTGTGCGCCGCACTTGAGGCACAAGCTCTAAAAACTAACAAGATTTGGGGAATTTTAGAGGAACGGTCACATATTCACACTTCTACACCTTGTGGACAGCTTTCCAGAAGGGTTGAAGCTGTTGTATCTGCATGGGGTGGGCCGACATCATATTGAAACCTTTTGATTAGGAATGGGATGTCACTCAAGACTCCTCTGAACTTACCTAAATAAATGTACTATTGGCTAATGTAATGAAATAGCTTTCGCTTTATTGCAGTACACTTTTCACGGCCTTGCCGTTTTGCTGATTTTTTTCGCAGGGTGTCAGTGTATTATGCCATTATTCATTAATCCATCCATCCATCCATCCATCCATCCATCCATCCATCCATCCATCCATCCATCCATCCATCCATCCATCCATCCATCCATCCATCCATCCATCCATCCATCCGCTCATTCATTTTTACAGTGTCGGACTGATAAAAGGCAAATGGAGTGCACTTATATAGTGCTTTCATCAACACCTTGGTCTTCGAAGCGCTTTACAAAGTCTCACATTCAACCAGTCGCATCCCGATTCATACCTGCAATGCGTCCCTGTTTGAAATCGCGATGGAGCGCACCGGCACTCTGTTTTTAGAGCACTCTGAATAACCGAACGGCACTTTTGATCGACGTTCTGTTCAGAAACTCCGAAGCGTTTTCAAATGTGTTATTGAATTTGTTAGCCAGTTATACTTCATTCTACATTTTAGAAGTAACATTTATTAAGCGTAACAAATATTCAGAAAGAAATTGTTTAAGGGTGTGAGGGTGCTCGTAACTTAAAAACTTTAACATAATTAACATTCCATCCTTCTCGTCCGCTCCGCTGGGGGCAGAGCAGGCTCCTCTCACAGCCTGCAGCTCGCTAGTTGTTCTTCATTTTGCATTTTAAAAGTGAAACTTATTTAGTATAACAAGTATATTTTATTAGTTTGATATAGTTTAAAGTAAAGTACAAAAATGAACAATTTTTTGAATAAGCTAAACAATTATTCCGTATAACATATGCACTGGTAGTGTTGGGGTAAATGTTACCAAGTCTGAATCACGAAAATGGGTGGGTTGCATCAGGAAGGGCGTCTGGCGTACAACAAATCATGCAATTCACTTGCTGTGGCAACCTCCAACGGGACAAATTGCAAATTTTAAGAATCAAATAACTAGACTTGCTTTACCTGACGTGATTGCACAGTGGAAACTTTAAAATAGAAGACTGCAAAATACATACAATACAATTCTTCTGTATAAAAACTACAATGAAATGTCTTGCAGGACAGACAGTATAAACACCTGCACATAATTTGTGGAAAGTCCATGCAAAACGATGTGTAATGGCAATGCCATTATAACAAATTAGCAAAGGCCAAACTGTACGGAGAGCAAAAGGACAGAAGGAAGCTTGGAGGAAATGCATCGTAGCACTGTGCATCTCATTATGAAGTGATAACAAGCATGGCTGTCCAGATGAGCAACATTTGATTGTGCAAGGGCAAGAGACTGCGAGTGAAATATTTTTACACCGATTGACATTCAACTATAATAAGCACATGTAAAGTGTGCTGCAGTGAGGCGCTCTGCGCTTGAGCTTTTCATGAAGTATGAAATGTGCTGGTCAGAACTAACTTGAGGAAACCCAACACATTTGTGTTCTTTGATGCCCAAATTTGCTGCTCCTGCAGATAGCTTCACTAAACACGCGACATAG
Organism: Syngnathus acus; assembly: GCF_901709675.1. NCBI lineage: Eukaryota > Metazoa > Chordata > Actinopteri > Syngnathiformes > Syngnathidae > Syngnathus > Syngnathus acus. Next base: position 12,993,204 of record NC_051087.1, on the reverse strand, counting down.
CGTATCACCACATACACATCGACGGTGAGCAGATGGCGCAGTCAGACCTGACAATATTCAAATAGCCTTGCAACTCCACGTGTGAAGATGCCACCACTTTGACCCACACTCGTACAAGAACAAGGACATGAAGATGTACTCTATGAAGCCAAAGTCACCCACTGTCCCTAACACCACCTCCTCATTCTCACATATAGTCAGTTTCTCCCAAAAGAGAGTTATATTTAAACTGCTGGAGAGCAGCCTTCTTCCCCACAGTGGTCTGTTTAATCTCTAACATCTCTGGGCTCTAAACCCGAATTGGCCTATTTCTGAACTACACACAGAGTGTATATGCTTAGGAAAACAGTTTGGAAGTAACTATACACACTCAGATTAGAGAACAGTAAACGGGGTCAAATCCTTTGCCAATAAGTGAATCAACACGGTGCAGTGCTATTAAACCCGGATTTGAAAACATACAATCACAATAAAGATTCGGATTCTAAAATAGCTACCCGAAAGTGTTTACCAAAAATACCCAAAGGACAAAAATTATAGCACAGTTTCCACCCTGGTTTTGTCGTCTCGCTGAAGTTAGCCTGCTATGTGGGGAGGATTCATGCAAATGACTGCTTTACCTGCTTGCCTGTGGCAAACCCACTGCCAAGTACTTGTTCTCAATCAACCCAGAGATTGTCTCAAAAAGCGACACATTAACAGCTAGAGATGGGCAATTTACCAAATTTTGCCAGTTTTTCCTCCGGTCTTGTCCTTTTGTCCTTATTTTGTCCTTATTCATAATATAGTTGTAATATATATGGCTTGTACTCCGTGCATTCGCCAAAGCATGCACACAGACACACAGGCAGAAGATAAGACACACTCATCAGTGGAGGAAATGATGAACTGATGCTGATTAATTATATGCTGATGAAAGTATTCTTTCATTTTACCGATAGGCAGAGGACGTGCTCTCGTTTTACGAAGCCGACTATTGAGGGGAATAAGATGTGACAGAAGGTACACTTTAAAAGGACAGAGGAGTGAAGCAAGTCATCTTCGAGATGGAAGCTAGGAGAAGAAAATGAGAACGAAGTGAGAGGATGAGATCATTGGTGACCGTCAAGTGCTCGTGGCGAGCGAATGAATGTACCACCCTAAGAGGGACCAGGTGCTACAGTAAATCCCCTTGGAAACGGTCACCATGGAAACCTGAACGTGTGTTTGAAAGATTGCCTGACACGTACACGCATTTCAGCTTCGTTCATGGTGTGTGTGTGTGTGTGTGGCGGTAGCGTGGGACGTACTGGAAGAGCCAATGAGAGATTGATGTGTTTGTATGTAATCTAATTATGGTGGCTGAGAAAGGTACATCTGAGATCCATCTCAGAGCCGCAGCAGGTGGACTGCTCGTCTCTTTGCTGCCTCTTCTCCTTTCCCCCTTTTTGTACTGTATGAGCTGCATTCATGTATATCATCGCCCGCTTCATTGCTAGTATGCGTACGGCGGGAAATATACAGAGCGACTCGGAGCGAGCTTACATCTAGAGGTAGCATTAAACAGAAGGGAAGAGATTTCAAACGCTGTGTGTGTGCTCTTAACACACGGCAAGTATTTGAGTTCTTTCCGGGGAGAATTGCGGGATCAGTGTCATTACACGGCTGGTAGTGGAGGTAGAAAAATACTTGTGAGTGTCCGTCCTCACATCTCTGTTTACCTCCATTCCTCTGCCTTGTTAGGACAGGGAAGTAGGCTTCTTTTCGATTTCCTTCTTCACTAAACGTTATGTCCAAGGTTTCTTTTTGTTTTTCTTCCTCCTCCCCCTCTTATCATTTGCCGCTTGCCCATCGTTCTATCATTCATTTCCATTTTGACTGAATGAATGGATGAAGCGCCTCCATTTTCTTCTATCACTCGTGCATCTGTCCGGCTGCTTCTCTGCCTCCTTCATTGGCCATCCACCTTCTGCTATTGATAACCCCAAGGCTCTTTTCAACAGCCTCATCATAGCAGTATACATCTCTCACTTTTTATTTTTCCCTCTCTCACTTTTAGTTTTTCTACATTGAAGATCGTTCCATTTTATCCTTACTGATCATCCCCAGTTTGATAACCTCGCGTTCACTATTTAGCCCTTCCCTCTTTTTCGGTTGGCCGTGCAGCCACTACCTCTCTTTGTTCCTCCCTCCATCTCTTCCTCTCTAAATGTGTCTCTGCCTCTGTCATAGACCTTCTCCTCCCCTCCTCTCCCTCTCGCTCTCTCTCTCCAGAGAAGCCATTAGATGCTGCTGTGAGGCTATAACTCTTTTACTCTCTCTCTCTTTTTCTCACTCTGGCTGTGGTCTCAGGGCAATAGCCTCCCCCTCCCCCCCTCCCTCCCTGCTGCATTCCTCCTCAACCTCGCCATCTCTCGCTTCCTGTCTTTCTTTAGGCACTCCTTTTCTCTCTCTCCTTCTCTTCACATCACTGTTCGCTCTTCCGCATCTATCCGCTGTGCCTCCTTCCATCTTGATCCCCGCACCCCCCCTCGTTGTCTGCCCCCACCTTCCCCTGCATTCTGCCATCATCCGACGAGATAGACTTCTCTATAGCCTATGCATGCAAATGAAGAGAATGCAAACGGAAAGCCATGTTTGCATTCAAAATCGTGTGTGCTGCACCTATAAATTGTCTTAACAGAATAATTAATGGATGTATTAAATTTCTTTTTGTGCCAAGTCACCGTAACTTAAAATTCCTTTCTTTCCGTTTATTGTATTAGAAGATAAACTGTCTTAGCCCCCACCCCCCGTGATAATCCACTCAGCACAACGTCGTTTTAGTTTCTTTTGTCTTCTAGAATGAGCTGGGTTTTTTTTCTCGACAAGCTGCACCTTCAGCTATCTCCATCGCCCCTGACTGCCCATCTATGTATGCCATTAATCTTTCCTGCTCCTTACCCTTCCCGCTCTAGCACGCGGGAGTGAGACAGAGAGAGAGTGAGACATATGGCCGGAGAATGACCATTAACTCCAAGCCAGCATCGCCAATAATTCCACAGCAGCCCATTATCCACAAAGAGCCAAAATGGCCTTCGGTAATATGATGAAATCTTCTGTAAAAAGTAGACATGGGACTAAAAGCATGAGGGTGTAGAAATACTTCCACTCCAGAGGAGCGTTACCACATTATTGCATTCTACTCATTTATCTGGCTGTCTCCCTACCTCCCACATTTTGCACAATCCAGAGTATTTCTTTCAATTCTCTACATTTCATTGAGTTTACTTTTGCCCCCCCCCATCATATTGCACTACACATCATATTCTGGAACATATTCTCTTCGCCGGAGTCGCCGGGTTCTGAAAAAAGGATAGAAAAGGCTAATCTCCCATTCAACTAGATATCAGCGTGAGCCCATAACTAACCAAAAATGCACTTTCAAGGACATGAGTGAGCATATAATGTGAGCAAAAGGGATACCACAAATGGGCCTAAGAACCCAATTTGCTGTCATTGCTATCAGCTACTGGTGGTGTTAAAAGACTGTGTGTTTTAGAGAGCGAGTGCATTGGCGTACTGAAATGAGCCCAATCCGTTCTCCCTTCTCCACCATGTTGTTCCACGGGAGGTGGTGAGGTGATGTATGGACCCCCTGTGATCACCCGACTCAGCAGAACAGATGGACAAAGTGTGAGACAGAAGTGTGCAGTAGGAGACAAAACAAAAATGTTTCAGCATTAACGCAAAGTGGGACTTCGTAATGAAATGCCTGGTGTTGTTCTCCAAAAGGAGAAGTGAAACACACTCATCATTGTTTTGTCAGGTGAAGTTTAGCACCACACACTTTCTTGTGCTTTCTTTGAAAAAACTTCCTCAATAACGGTCACAACCTGGAGCCACCTTCCCACCCAGTGCTACCTGTAATTTTAAAGAAAGATCTATACTTATACTAAATAGAGCTTGGAATTAATGTCAGGTTCGTCAGATTGTTTGCTCATAAAGTACATGTTGTGTATAGAACACACAATGAAGTGAATTTAAATAAATGGAGAAATAATATGAAAGAAATAATCCAGTGGCCAGTCCCAATCGAAATGTTGTACAACTTCTATTCAAATAATATAGTGAAGTGGAAAGAATTAAAATGAACACAACAGTGCTTCAGGTAACATTTAGTATTCAACCTTAGTTTTGGCAACACAAGTTTGTCACAGTTTAATTCACCTGTAGTGTCTGAACAATAAAAAACAAAACAAAAAAACAAATACGAGACTGATTGTTGAGAATTACAACGGTCTAAAAACGGATGTTCACGACAAGCCCAGACAGCAACCCCTGCCAAATTTAAAACTTTTAGTCGTGGTCGAAGGCTTTACCTGATTGGAAGCTAGATGCTAATGCTAAAGCCACGTCATGTCATGTCAATGATCAGCAAGCTTGTTACAAAAGCATATGCCAGTCAACTGTCGTTAGATGACGTGCGGTAGCAGCCCATCTCAGCCACACTGGTGGCAGGCAATGTTCCCTGAAAGGCATTGCGTGTGTTTTTAAAAAAATGAGTCAGTTTTCATGACACTTATCTTCTAACATGTGCTATCAATACAGAAAATGGGGGCACACTTTGGGTGAAAACGCATGCAACCACTGAAGAGGTGTGACCCATTGCAGTGAGTCCTGCATTGTAAAGTTTTCCTGAGACGAGAGTTTCATTGAGATCCAATTGAAATATATTTCATACTTTTAAATGTGAAATTGACTTGCCTATGGATTATACTGATCGTCCCCAGTAACGTGCACGGCTCATCCAATGGGTTACTTTGAAGGAGCATGTGTATTTGCATCCTGTACTTGACAAATAAAATAAAAGTAACTTATTCCGAGGACTGTGCTCATGACTAAATGTATATTTGAAGCTGTTCCATTAATTGAAAAAGCAAGTAAGCCTGCCTTTGTTCCAGCCACACATATTTCTATGGATTTCATGACCCACATCTGTCAAAAAAAAAAAAAAAACATTCAAAATCTAATCTTGCCATTTTCTATAGGAGTCAATAGGAGACTCTGCACAGCCCCAAAAGTGGAACTGCGTACCTTTCCTGACTTAAGCACCTGGGAGAACCAGACCCTTTGCTCGTACGGGTTTACGCTTCAGGTTCTAGAGGGCATCTGGCAGATACATATGTATGCCTTTAAATTAATCCGTGATCGTAAAGTGACCAGTAGCCGCCGCAGTTAGCGCTGAGTACCGATAACTTGAAATAAGTCCGGCTATCTTCCTGATCCCAATGTCCGGTATTTGTACTCACCCATTCCTAATATTCATTAATAATAATATAAAGAATGAGATCATAAAATTCATGCAACTCCAGTTGTCTGGTCACCATGGTAGCCAAGCAGCCAATCTGTCGTAACTCTGGTGGAAAACAAAGTGCTCTCTACATAAAACGAAACTGAAGAGCCAATTACCTCGGTTGAGACCAGAGATGTATTTGAAAACAACAATGCCATTGAGCGAGATATAAGAAAAAGGGAGGGGTGGCGGCTGTAAGAATGACACGAGAGGGACGGAATCAAAGCTTTTGATAAAAGAATGAAAACACTCATCTCCACGAAATGAGGCAAAAGGGCAGGGAAAGCAGGGAGAAATATATTGGTGGAACGGTTTTTGAAAGCGAGAACTGAGATCGATGTGTCAACAAATACTGGGGGGCGGGGGTTGCTTTTGGGGGAGACGTGGGGACAGAGTGGGAGGAAAGCAAAGAATAATACAGAGAAAACAAGCTAAAGTCAACAACCCAAGGACAATCGAATTAGAGAAAAAGGTATGAGAAGAGACAGATGTCAGAGAAAAGAGGCTCCGCGATATGGAAAAGATTCTTGAACAACGAATAGAAATTTGTGACATCAACTTTTGACGGCACAGAATTTAAGGCGAGATGAGGGGGTGGGGTGATGGGACTGAAAAGATAAGAGAAAAGAACGAATTATTGTACAATTCTGCTAATTAGCGCCCGCTCTACCGACAAGCTCAGCAAGGCGGCAGGCATTTACTGAAGAATTGACACTAACCTGACGGCCCTTGGGTGGGAGGGGCCTGAGGTAAAGGGGAGGTGGGGGTGGTGTGAGCTGTGGAAGGCAGAGAGGGAGTGAGCCGGTGTAGCGGGCGGATGCACAAGGAGACAAATGGATGGTGATTGAGAGGAAGAGTGGGGGGAGGAGGTGGCAGTTGCGGTCTGAAGTTATCTGAAAGCACTCCATCAGGCTAAAGACAAAGACAAAGAAGATCGAGGGACTCCAGGGCACAAGATGGTGATGTCTGTTTGTCCATATATTGAAGTTTTTACATGAATTCACAGCCTCATTTAGTCTCCACCTGCAGCAGTTAACATGAAGTCATCTATAATGTAGCGAATCAGAATAATCAATACTTTTTTTTTTTTTTGCTAAGACACAATTGACGGTGTTACATGGCTGAAAATAATTATAAACTGTATTTTTTTTGGTAAAACACAATTGGCAGTGTTACATAGCTCAAAATAATTCTATCTATAAACTCTGCATTTTGAACCATTTCTTGTTAGCATAGACTGTAAAAGAATGGATAACTGATCATTTGCAGTTTGTCCACAAGTGGCGAGGCACGCCACGCGTCAGGAACGTGGCACCCGACAAAACGTTACTTTATTCACCGCATACACATGCCGCGGTTAATGGTTACTGGTGGATTCAAGCACAAGCGAAGAGGGCGAAATGAAAGAGAGGGGTTAAGTCGTTGAGTACGAAGGGATTTAGACCTCAGAGGAAGAGAGGAGAGAGAGAACAAAAGTAGAGCAGTAAATGACTCAGTGAGCGTGTAAGTGTTTAACTGTGCCATACTGGTGTTAGTGAGTGATAAGAAAATCTAGAGGGGCCACGGTGAAGCTAATGCTACCAGGTCTCCAGCACTTTCTTGAATTTGTTCTTGCTTTTATGGGTCCCTGTTGAGCCACACCAGATGTGGGAAGCAACGAGAATGAGAATATTGCATATGTCATTTCTCCTTTTTCTTTTCTCTCGAGACTGCGGTGCCTCTCCACAGATGAGCCACCCGAACTGATTGACCTTATCGACAAGTTCCACTTTTCTGCGAGTATATATGCATGTGTGTGCGTATGAGCATATCTGTCCTGTGAGACTAATGTTATGCCTCTAGGTTGTGCCGCAAAGAAATCAATGAGAACAAAACCTTTTCCACCTGAGAAAACCAATGACTGTGGCTTTTGCAACACACGCAGAAATGTGTCGGTGTGTGTTAAACACGCTTGCAGGTCGAGTTTTGCACCTCCTCTTTATCCCCGTAACAAATAGGGATAATAAAGCAATTTGGTAAACCGTGCATACCTGTCTACTATATCCGATGTTGTCTTTCAAACCTGGAGGTGATCGTTAAAGATGTCTAATGGTGGCTGTGGTGGGCTAATGCGTCAGGTGCTCTCAGAGAGCAGAGTGGGCCATTTGTGATGTGGCTGCTGAGATTGATTGGGGTGGGCGAGAGCAGCATATTCTAGCGTTGTTAGCCTTGCTCATTGACCAAATGGAGATCAATACGCAGAGCGGCCCGAGGACAGTCTAACACATGTGCGTGCGCACACAAACACACACACACGCACGCACGCACGCACACACACATATATACTGCCCAAATGTTATTGCATATATAGACATTGCTCTGTGGACAAACACGGAAGAAAAGAAAACAACACACACACATACGCCAACAGCCCGTGGTCTAAATAACGTTAATGATTTGACCATTAGGAGGGAGGCATGAATCAGTGGTAATGGCTACCAGGGAGGGACTTTATTGATACATTGTAACACATGCACGGGAATATACACACAAACAAAATGGCATGTCTAAAAATGCAATTAGAGCGACGGAACAACAAAATGCCCGAACGTGTCTAAGAGTTGCATATCTGCCGACTAAATGACAGTAGAAAGAAAAACATGTTTTTCTATGATGCCAATTATGCTGAGAAGTACTCAGAGTCAATAGATGTCTGACAACACCTTTGCGGTAAACATTTATGTTATGTCACTTCACTAAGACTATTCTTATTGGTGAGACACTAAAAGAAGTTGAATTTCACCTATGGTGGTGTACAGAATAAACTCGGTTTACAAGAAAGTTCCCTTCCTGCTGTGGTGAAGTCACCTGATTTTGTCAGAAGGCACTGTTGTCTGTCATGAACAGACTGTACACTCTTCTAGGCCATGCATGTGCATGAGTCAAAAGAAAAAAAAATACAATGCAGCTCGAGAGTGCGCCTTCGTGTGCTGCACGATGATGTTTTTCATATGCCATTGTGCAAACTAGATCATTAAATGACGTTTGGATATTAAAATATCATGCATACAGTAAATATGTGTATAAAATAAAACCAGTCAATGTGGCGACTGTACTGTTTGAGTAAAGTGGAAGGAAAAAAAAGAGAGCCACTGTTGCAGATACCCTTTGAGATGTTTATTCAGTGGGACAAATAATTGCTGCTCTTTGCAGGGAGCCAAAGTCAGTTTTTTTGTGGAAGATGCATCTTAAAGGTTGAGCATTCTTTCCAAATTTTTGTTTTGTTTAAAAAAAAATCTTATTTTTCTTCAATGCATATCAAAGGGTGTCAATAATACTCAGACTGTTTCTATTCGCAGGCCAGTCCGGGCCCTATTCCCCACCAATAGTGGGGGTCCACTGTATTGCTTTTTTCATTTCATCACTCAGTAGTTTTAATGGAATGTTAGCATTTTGTCACAAGTTCTCTGTCCAGATCTTCATGATTCGTCTTTAACTGATAGAAAAGACTCATCATGTTTGAGTCGCTAGTAAAGACTTGTTGGCGGCATGTTGTGCAGATTACCATTTACTGGCGGGTGTCCGACTAAAGCCAAACCATGGAATTACCGTTCCAATTTTACAGCACCAACTGCTTGGACTGCTGTCCACTTTGTTCCCTGGTATGCTCTTCACATCTGGCATGTTGTTTATATCCATGCTCCTCTAGCAGTGCTGTAAACGAGTAGTTGCGTGTGATGTAAACATGCTAGCACAAAGCTGTAGCGTTGCAGCAGTTACATTAACCTCACTGACTGTTCATACAATGTTTGTAGCTTCCAAGTTGCAGGACATCTGCACAGACTCCGTTGAAGTCAGCCCACAAGTGACCACTTGCCCATAATCATCCCTGTGCCCCACTCTCCAGGCATGACCAATCAACCAACAATGAATTCAACTGTTAAATTAATTTAAATATTGAATTGTGAAGTCATGCCTGGAGAGTGAGGCACAAGGATGATGTTAAAGAAGCCAACTGTTGTTATGGTACACAACATGCACTACACTGCGTGTGCGCCATTAGAATAGAATAGAATAGAATAGAACAACAAAGTGGAGGTACAACAAAATTGCAGGTGGCTTTACAAGATGCTGGTACTTGGTATAAATATAAATAGTATAAATATAAATAGTATAAAGAGTGTAAACTGTGTAGAGAGTGTGAGGATTTGCAAGTGTTGGTCTGATATAGAGTGACTTTAGACAACCTACACTTGAGTGAATTCCAGAGCAATCCAATTGGCAGCTCGCGGCCCACAAGCAGCCCGGAACAAACCCTCAAGTGGGTCAGCCTGTGGTCCAACCTACCTGAATTGAATTGCATCGCAATCGCAGTATGTTGACTAAACATAGAAATCAGAGAATAATATCTGTTGAGAGGCTGAAATAAGAGGAGTTGGACCATTTTAAGTTTGAATGATCTAAACTATTACTCGATTAGCAAAATACTTGTTTATTAATTTCAAAATTGATTAGATGTCGATTAATCGATTGATATAGACAGGTCTAGTATCTATATTTAGAAATGACGGCGAGTGTGCTCCCCAGGCAACAATCATGGGTCACATTTTCTTGTGCTTGGCCCCGAAGGCAGCAGGCTTAAACGTGGACAGTGACATAAAAGTTTAGAATTCCTGAATTCCAAGGTGAGCCTCAACTTCACAACCAAGGTCATTTCATCTGAAAAGAGTGAAGAAAGCAACAGGGTAGGTGGAATGAGAGAGGAGCAGAAGGAGATATGGAAAATAAACTACTATATTTAGCCTGATATGACATTCCACGGAAGTACAGTATATTACTGTTTTTACTGAAGGAGGACAGTAAGGGATAGACAGTGGATTCAACACATACGTATGTATGATAATGATAATCCCATACTTTTTACAGATCTGAACTATATATAATATATATATATATAATTAAGTCACACAATGGGTTTGCAGTAAAAATGTTTCTATATATCGTCAAATTGAGGCAGACTATCTTACTATATGGTTCGTGGATGTTTTCAGTCTCATCTTCTGCCAAGGAGGAGGAGTGAGAAAGTTTTTTTAAATGAGAGAAACAATGTAAGAAAGCACGAGTTGATATACTATAGTGGAAATAAAGAGGTATGGCATAGGGTGGTTGGAGCAGCAGAAGAAGAGGAAACAGAAGAGCGGAAAAAGTAGAAAAACCTGGTTGCCAGGTGCTGTAATATATTCGATTGTGAACAAGTGTATGTGATTATCTCCAATAATAATCATAATAATAAAAAATAATTGCCATCCAATTTGTAATATCATCATTCTAGTTCCTGAACTATATTATAAAAATAAAACTGAAGTGAAATTGATGCCCAAGACGCCCAAGGAGAGCGTACAAAGTAAACGGGAAAGATAGATCGAACGATAATGACGCTACAGAATAAGGGAAAGGCTGTGCAAGTTTGTGCAATTTCAGCAAGATCTGTTTGTGTGTGTTGTTCCAGATGGCAAGGTTGACGTTAATGAATGATTGGTGCTGGTGGCATCACACAAAGAGTGTACTTAGAGACGGAATAAATAAGATCATGTACCTTCTGGTAGGTCCCTTTTTTATGCATTTGCCAGATTAACAGCATTGTAACAATAACACTCGGGTATTATTCTTGCTTAGGGTCACTGATTGGAAGAAACAAATCTTATAACATTAAAACTATTTTCAAATCATGAATATGTTGCCATAAACAACATAAACAAGCCAGTATCAACATGAAAAACTAGCAGCTACTTTAGAGAGAAAAACACAAAACACCAAAAAGCTGAGAAATACTTAAAAACATCCAGTGGAAAGTGGGGACACAATAGATAAACCAGTTTTGTAGCATAACTAAGACAGCACATTTCTTAAGCGTCACTCTCCAGCACACTTTTGGATTCGTCACTAGTTGCAACTGTGATCTGGCTGCTGGCTGAGGCACATCCCCATTATCCAGGTTTCACCATTCAGTGTACTGATGTCATATGTTGTCCAAATAACAACTACTGTATAAAACCCAGTGATTTCCATCTAGCTTTAAAATTGTAAAACAATTGGAAAAGACAATAAAAGTTCTTATCTTGGCCATGTGCTTGCATTGGATGCAAACATTTGAAGACTGTTACAAGATAATAGAAGAATTGCCATTCATTTCAATTTGAAGGAAAAATGCTATATTGGGATAGAGAAGTATTTCTTTCACTGTTTTAGGGAAATGTGGATCCAAATTAATAATGGTATTGGTACTTTGTGATTAAAGTGTTGAGCACTTGGTATTGGTCTGAAAAAATAACGTCATTGAACATCCCGAGTCTTCAAGCCACACATCCAAACAGGTAGTGTATGTAGGTGTATTACTATCTGAACTAATTACAGTAATCCCTCGTTTATCGCGGATAATTGGTTCGAAAAACCACCCGCGATAAGTGAAATCTGCGAAGTACGGTCACCAACAAGAAGTACTGGGCAGGCTAACGAGTTAGCGGAAATATGCTAATTGCGATGCGATCGTGCTAACACGCGAAAACGGAACATTTGGAGCAATACTACATTGTCCTAAAGGTTAGACACGTTTCCCTGAATTTAGAAGTTTTATTTTGACTTTTAAATGTTTTTAAAAAATCTGCGATGTAGTGAAGCTGCGATAATCGAAACGCGAAGTAGCGAGGGATCATTGTACCAGCACTGGCTTGACAAGCTGACATACATATTGCAATGTTTTAAATTATTTTATGAAACTGTGTGGAAAAGCTGTCCAATGTGCATTTGTATAGAATAGTAAAAGTGCCGGAAGACAAGGTAGCATACTTTATGAGCAAACACTTAAACAGTTCTCGACATGTACAAAAAGAGCAATGAGGTTTGGCTGACAGCATGGAACTACCAAAGAGGTACACAGACAAATAACCAAACCACACCCCATCTTATCTCCGTTCCCTAGTGTCTCCACAGGGGCAAAGTGTTGGCATGGCCTGCCTACACAGAGGCCACAGAGAGATTTACCTCCTCTGCACTGCTTGTTCTGAGAAAGTAGGACAAAGAGAAGGGTAGATGGAAGATGAATGGAGTTTAGGCTGTGATGGGCAAGGTCGTGTAAGTATGGAGATTTTATAGGGACATGGCGCCCAAGGTGACTGTTGTGACTAAGAGTGACGCACACATCATGGTCTCAAGTTCAGAGTGTAAAAGACGGGCTGGAGGGCCAGACTGAAGAAATAAAAAGAGAGTGATAGATGGAAAATGAGACCGATTTGGTCTTTACTTGAGTCGCGTTGGAAAGTGGAGAGCTCAGTGTGTGTGTGTGCTGCAACAACCCCCACTGGCAGATTACAGAGTGACGTAGTGTTATCATTTCGCTGATAGGCGGTCTTCCACAGGAGGGGGATAGGGAGGAGGAGGAAAGGGTAGTGAGGGGAGGGGTGAGGACAGAAACGGGGAGGGGTGACAAGTCTCATTGCTGGAAAAATGGTCTAATAGCAAAGAAAAGGGGAGGGAGAGAAGGAGGCAGGAAAAAGGGAAAAGTGAGGCAGAGATAGAGACATAGTGCTGCACAAAGGAACAGAGCAGACACAAAGAGGAACAGAGGGGTAAGGAAGGGAGAAAGATGGCTGAGACCTTTTTGTACACATGATCAGCCAGTACAAAAGCAAGCCAAAACCTTAACAGTTTAGGAATGGGATAGAAGAGTGGAACAATGAAAGACAGGTGACGCAGACGTGGAAAGGCAGACTATAAAATTATTAACACACAAAAGAGAGAGAGAGCAAAAAAAAAACAAAAATCAGAACGGGTGGTTCACACATCGTGCGTGCTGGTCCCCACATGGCAGCATCAAGAAACATTTACAATGAGGCAGCTGTTCCATTAGCTACTGCCATTGTGCCTAATTACATCCTGGTCTTCTTAGACAAACATACACACGCGCACACACACACGCAGTCTCTCTCTCTCTGTCGCACGCACACACACACACTAAAAGAGCATATGTGAACGTAAACACACAATCGTTGCCTGTCCAGCCAACCAAAAAATCCCAACCACGCACGCTAACAAGGAAAGGAACTTGGCGCAGAAGACACACACACAATGTGTGTGTTAATCACAGTGCACAGTCCCTTACACCCTTCCAAGCCCCCCATACAAGAACACACGGCAGAGAAATGACACTTTATACACAGACACAAGCACGCACTGCATGCGCGCACACCTCCCCCAGCTTTTGAGGAGGATCTGAGGCATTGTGAAATACCAAACATACCAGAGAAGCCACATGAGAGAGAAAAAGGCAGCGTTTGAGACGCCTCAAAAGGCACACTCACACTCTGAGATGCACTGCTTGCAGTTTTACAAGAATGAGGCTTTTCACACATCAACACAAGCACACAAGAGCAAGATAACACGATTCAACGCCCGATAGACAAATATGCATCGATGCCAACCCTGCACAGAGACACACACACGAGCACACATACAGGCATAGACTTTCCGCTTAATCAGCTCAGTGTTGTAGTATTTGGATAAGAGGCACTCCTAAGACGACCTGACAATGGTGAGACGGGAGAGCTTACACTGTATTAAACCAGACGAACAGTACCCAGCCATTTTTCAAGGAGTGTAATGTTGCTAACCTGCCAAAGCAATGATGTGGAAGAGGCACTGAACAAAGTTGGTTCAAACTTCAATCCGAGCGTGTGGAATTGTGAACAAAGTGTTGGATATCAGAAGGCCACTTTACTGCTCACTTTGAAAGTACAGTTTGTGCTCCATCCACCAGGTGTACCCGCCGCACATTGTTTTTATGTCACATCTACTTCCATATACATACCAGTGATGTCATCAATGATAGGATGCCTCAAGTCAGCCATGTGACTTCACTCAAATGCAAATAATGACCTAATGTTAGCATATGTATTTTCTATATCAAGCAAGCCTCATCTGCAGCAAGACACTCAGCACGCCGCCTGAAAATGCAGATATGATCATTTTCCTCAACAAGGACTGTTTTTCTATTCATACTGTATGTGCTGCTAGTCTGAACCCGGTTGCTAAATTGCTCTGCTTTTGTCTATCTACACAGCAGGTTAGCTCATCAGTGGGAGCCACGTGTCCACTCATTTACAGTCACGTGTAATTGTATTTTTACGAGTTTTTAAAAATACAACTCTCCTTTGAAAGGGAGAAATATACTTCCATTAAGGTTCATAGGTTTGATGATAACGCTGTGAGAAATTCTGAGTAAAGTTCATAAAAAGCATAGAAGTATTCGTTGACAAGTTCAGACAATAACTGATTTACATCTCTGTTTAAACCAGGGGTGTCCACACTTTTCCTTTTTTGTTGGGCAGTGGGGGTACTGAAATGATGTTTGATTGGTTGAAAATATGAGAGAAGAGAATAAACTTCTCCTCTTTGACCTTGCCTTTTTAGATGATTATTATTATGGTGTTCACAATTATTTTGCAGCTGATTAGGGCTAGCAAAGGAGCCGCCGTAGTGCGCTGGTCAGGAAATAATGGGCGTTTCGACATTGCCAATGAACCAATCATAGGACGACTTAGGACATGTGACATGCAGCAAGACGAACAAACTTTCTGTCCTTCCATACTTTCTGTGTCGTGCTCATGAAATGTCCCTTACAAGCAGTTTAGCTCACGCAACAGTAGACAAGACTTCCCATACCGTCATGCAAGAAGATCATTCATTTAAACCAGGGGTTTTCAACTAGTTTTGTCCAAGGGACCACCCTTATAACCAAGAAGCAACTCAGGGACCCCTGCTTTGGCAGAATATTATTTTATTTGGCACTGAAGGAGGACAGACCGAGCTATTTATTTGCATCTATTTTGGGAATCTCAGCTACATTTGACATAATTTGGATGGGTAACTGATTCACAAAATTAGCTGGGAAATAACTAAAATTTATACCTAACATTTAAAAAATTTCCATTTACAATTTCGCGGACCACCTGCAATACCACCAAAGACTATAAGAGGGCCGCGGACCACCGGTTGACAATCACTGATTTAAACCATTTATGCTTTTTTTCTCTCAGTTGATCTGCCGAAGTCAAATAACTCAAAGGGTTTGTTTACCACCATCGGAGAATGTTTTTGCCTTTTGCCACCCGAAAGAACCTTTGACATCGTGGTGTCATATATAGTTCAAATAGCTGTACATCATTGTTTTCTGTTTTAATTCTGGTCTAAAAAGTCTCATTCACACATTATTGTAAATACGTAGTCGTTTTTGGATTAGTAGGCCTGCGCACCAGCTGAAATGTTTGGTTGTCTGACCTTAACAATGACGGTTTAGAAAAAACACCCAGAGGCAAAGCAGGCAGTTGTCTCACCGAGTCTGCAATCAGCAAGAGTAGATGTAATTCTCCCATTCAGAACAGGTTTCAATTATTTCACTCTCAGGATTAAGATGGGGCGAGTCCCTCTTATGAGTGACTGCGTTACCATTGCTCTGATGGGGACATTGTCCATTACACCTCATTGGTTCCCTAAATCACTATTCATTTTCAACGGGGTACCCTGTAGTTTAAACCCACCGAGAGGAGCAAATGAGAGAGGATACAAAAGAGAACAAGAGAAATCGGTCACGTTGCGGACACCACGTCAAGCCAAGCAAATGCAACATCTGAAGAGATGCAACCCCGTTTAGGACAGGTATGAGCTGTTATCACTCTCTGGCGCGTTCTACCTCACACACGCATGCACACGTGTGCACACACACATGCTGTCTTCATTTCCATCCCCCACCTTGATTTATGAACTCTACCAGGGAGATTGCTTTTCACAAGAGCAAAACATATAGCAGCCTGCCTTTGAAAAAAACTATATCACATGCACGACCCCCCCCCCCCCCCACACACACACACACAAGGTCATAAAGCCATGCCTGCTGTCTATGTCAAGGAGAAATGGAGAAGAAAAACAAACAGATTTCTTAATAGTAAAACAGTAGTGTTGAGAGGTGACTGCGGAATACCTGACTTAGATGCTTATTTCAAATCCAGCACCCCACCAACAATAAGGATGCACCCAGATCTGCACCAGAGTAACAATAGTTAATAGTTAAAATATAGTGGTGCTTTGAGATTAGCAATAAACCGATTATCGACTGGTTCGGTTATCGGCGCCGATATTCTTCATTTTGATAAATATTTGCATCAGCCTTCTTAAAAAAATCGGACAGCCGACAATAAATCAATTTAAAACTGTTTTGTCATCAGGGAACTATTTATTTAAATGTTAATTTTTCAAATCAAATTTTCAACTATTCATTTAAATTTTAATTCAACTTTAAATGAGATGCTGCTGACCATGGGAAGTCTCTGTACCTTGTTTTTCTTTGATATTAACACAAATATAAGTCAAATTTGAATAAAATCATCATCCATCCATCCATTTTCTGAACCGCTTAGTCCCCACGGGGGTCGCGGGAGTGCTGGAGCCTATCCCAGCCGTCAACGGGCAGTAGGCGGGGGACACCCTGAACCGGTTGCCAGCCGATCGCAGGGCACACAGAGACAAACAACCATTTGCACTCGCACTCACACCTAGGGACAATTTGGAGTCTCCAATCGGCCTACCAAGCATGTTTTTGGGATGTGGGAGGAAACCGGAGTGCCCGGAGAAAACCCACGCGGGCCCGGGGAGAACATGCAAACTCCACACAGGGAGGGCCGGAGGTGGAATCGAACCCGCACCCTCCTAACTGTGCGGCGGACGTGCTACCCAGTGCGCCACCGAGCCGCTGAATAAAATCAGTTATTTTAAAATGTAAAAAGCGAATAATGGAGAGCTATTTACTTACGTTTTCATGCAACTTTAAGACATGCTGATCCCTGTGGGAGTTCCTTTAACTTTTGTTAGAATTTCAAAACATCTATTTTCTAAGATTACAAGTAAATTTTCATTCATTCATTCATTCATTCATTCATTCATTCATCCATTCATTCATTCATTCATTCATTCATTCATTCATTCATTCATCCATTCATTCATTCATTCATCATCTGAAAATTTCAACACTACAAATCTTAAAGTTGTTCAATGTTAAAACAACCCATATGATTCTATTTTAAGCATTCCACAGGTAATTATTATTTTATATATTTTTGGCAAAATGGTGGTCTAATTTCTTATGAAATGGGAGTTATTTTGGTGGCTAAAACGCATGGTTCACTAAAACACTGCCTCCTCTGTACTTACACACGTTCGACTGTAGACTTGAGGTGTGGTTAATAAACACTCACAAAAGAGGGCATCTCATAATTACATAGTGGGTGAAAAAACTCATTGCACCAAACAACAATAACTAGTAGTTGAGGACACTTGTACGTAGAAACATTTTTAATTATTTTTCTAATTTCTAATTTGATGCACAAAAATCTGAAAAATAGTGTGTGTGTGTGTGTGTGTGTGTGTTTAGTCGGCAGGGGCGGTACGGGGGTTGCTTTTTGCTGCTGTGTTTAGTTTAACTGTTATTGTAATTTAACATTTTGTGAATTTCTGCAGTGAAAAAAGTGATTTAACAGTAATAAGGATGGACATTTTAACTGTACTTGCAACACAATTATTCTCAATCATTTATTAATATCCTTATTTAAATAGGCCATCAATTGTTGCAGCTACAAATATAGTTAAGGTTTTATTGTTCATTAAGGCTGCTGGAGCATGGGCTTTTCAAGAGATGAGAAATTAAATCATGTGTATTCACCTTGGAGGTTTACCTCCGTACCTGTGTTCAACATGTCACACCTGGTGAGAAGTTGCTCCTGCTATATTTCTATTCTGGGCCTCAACCTTGTGACCTTGTCATTGTCTTTGTGGCTATTTTTGTCATGCAACTATGCCCAAAGCAGTTCATGAGACACCAAAATGTGTGTGTGTGACAAAAAACTGTTGTCAGCTAAGAGTCCCGGTGTCAAACGGTTACTACATAAAGACTGATGGTGGCTCATTTGTAGCGCTGACAGTGAGGGTGTGACTCTCTGAAAACAATAACGTAACCTCTATTGTCTTGTGTCCTCTAAATTATTTTCTTTGCAGGCTTTGTAATCAAGACACATGCTTCATATCACTAAAGTGTGCTTATGTATTGTTCATTTGCATATATTTTTCAATAAATTTAGTGGCCACTGCATTATGTACAATTAGATAGCACTAGGGCAGCTCGGTGGCGCACTGGTTAGCACGTCCGCCTCACAGTTAGGAGGGTGTGGGTTCGATTCCTCCTCCGGCCCTCCCTGTGTGAAGTTAGCATGTTCTCCCCGTGCCCGCGTGGGTTTTCTCCGGGCACTCCGGTTTCCTCCCACTTCCTAAAAAACATGCCAGGGAGAGAGACATAGTCTCTCCAACCTGGGCCATTCTTGGGAGCTCCTTCCAGTTGGACATGCTTGGAACACCTCACCAGGGAGGAGTCCAGGAAACAAGATGCCTGGACCGCCTCATTTTGCTCCTCGTGATGCAGAGTATTTGACTCAGTGAGCACTGAAGCTGTGTTACGCTTGGCCGGCTGGTACTCATCAGTGTCCAGTGTCCCACGGGCCAAATAAGCTTGATAGGACTCTTTCTTCAGTCTGACAACATCTCTTGTCTTTGGTGTCCACCAATGGATTGGTGGATTGCCACCACGACAGGTACACTACCGTTCAAAGGTTTGGGGTCACTCAGACAATTGAGTGTTTTCTATGAAAACTGACATAATTGCACAAGGGTTTTCTAATCATCCATTCACCTTCTAACACAATTTGCAAACACAATGGACCATTGGAGGATGGTTGCTGGAAAGTAGATATTGCAGTAAAAACCAGACGTTTGCAGCTAGAATCGTAATTTATCACATTAACAATGTATAGAGTGTATTCTGATTAGTTTAATGTTTTCCTCATTGGGAAAAATAGCGATTTTATTTAAAAAATAAGGACATTCCTAAGTGACTCCAAACTTTTGAAAGGTAGTGTATCAACCACTTTAGGGCCACAGCTCCGGTCGGCCACCTCAACAGTGGAGACACAGAACATGGTCCACTCTGACTCAATGTTCCCCGCTTCCCCTGGGAGAAGGGCGAAGAAGCTCTGCCGGAGGTGGGAATCCAATACAAGCTGTCCAATGACACAACCACAAGTCAAATATTAAAGGGTGGGCCATGGGACCATATGACAGACGCCAATGGGAAATGTACGAATATAAAATGACAGGATATTTATCTGGAATAAAAGGTTCCTGAATGAGAAAACACTAACCAGTTTAAGATCACCTGGAACATTCAATTTTGTGTGGGGTTCTGAGTATGGTCAATAAGCTTAAAGACAGGAATTCCAGAGCAAACAATAAATGTCAATCTCTATACTTGAGAGGATTTGCTGAGTTCAATACAGTTTAAATCCACATTTCTGCATGGGCTTTTTTATACAGTCTTTATCAGCTGGTCTACAATGGATGGGTGGAAGAATCAATTTGCTATTTGAATCAATCTGAATTACAATTTTTCAAATCTTTAAAGTTCACAGTGGAATCTTAAAAATCGAATGTCCCAAAGAATGACCCAAAAAACACACAGTCGCAAAAAAAAAAAAAAGAACAACCTGCATGTAATATGTCGCATGAGGGTTCAGGAAATTGTGCGACACCGTAGCATCCCCCAAGAAACATCAATTGAGAGCATCGAAGGAATAATTACGGGGCTCATGTTTTGACATCTATTTCCTTTTTGCACTACTGCCATGCATGATGTCAACAGCTTTTATTTACACACTCTTATCCATGTGGATGCGCACACACACAGGTTGGCTGTTGATGGTGCGGGTAAGGATGTGCTTTCCCAAGCAGTTTCAACTTTTTGTGAGAGTGGCAAACATTCCGGTATGTATGGTAAGCAGATTTTCTGCCTTCTTGCACATAAACTACAATATGCAAGTGTGTGACAAGGTAAGATAGAGCAAAGGAGGAAAAGAGTGGAATAGAGAAATATGAGCGGCGTTAAATTGTTTAAATTAAACCATACTATGGAAGATAAGAAAGGATCAATTTTGTGTCTCCCATAGTGTGTCAGTCTTCATAGGTGAACGCACATGATCGGGAAGCCAAGTTTGCAGCAGGAAATGACATGAAACCCACGACACTGATGATCAATGCTGTGAAATTGGAACTCTGGTTGGAAAGTGAATTATCTTTGCTTCACCGGTGATGATGTCTCACTGCTCTGTTTGTTTGATCAACTTTGTGGATGGAATTAGTGTGACAGCAAATCTTTATTGGTATGGGTTTGTGTTAGGGGTGTAAATCGCGGGTTTTGTCACGATACGATATCATATCGATACAAACGATCACGATACGATTATTGCCGATATCTTAAAGCCTGCTGTGATTCATTCACGATACATCACGATATAGTGCTCCACGATCGATATTTTTATTTCTTTTTTTTAAATAAAAAATATAGAACAATATCCTGATTTATAACAATTCATACGCAAAATCAACAAGGTACTGCAAACTCTTTATTTAGGAAATTACAAGAGTATTGTAGTATACAAAGTGCTTATTTTAACACTGAACTTTATCGAATTCCTATATTTTTTCTCATATAAGTAAAGAAAAATGAATATTCTTTCTTTTTTTGTAATACCATTAACTTTAAAGTGCATTACTGAACTATTTATTTACAATAATTTTAATTGTCCGTTGAGCCATCTTTTCTTTGGAATCCAAAGTGCTTCCAAACGAATGACTTGAAGCCCAAAGGGGAGCGAATTTCCTCGTCTTCTTGGACACTAGCCATAGCACCAGCCCAGGAGCCGCGTAGTTGTCGGCTCCCCTTTCACGTGCCTGCTCTGCTCTGCTCACAACACAGCACGCCGCGTACTGCTCCCAGAAAGAGGAAGCAAGCAACAATGAACTGGATTTCAAAATAAAGTCGCGTCTAATGTCCGAGGTCAAACACGGCGATATAAATCGATGTTTACGTTTAGCATCGATGCCAATAAATCGTAGAGCATTATATCGATTAATCGATGTGTATCGATGAATCGTTACACCCCTAGTTTGTGTGTTTAATTGTCTCCATCCCCTTCATGGTTTGTCCACTGAAATCGCTATATGCGTAATGTTACCAAACCCGCAAAACGTGATAAATTGCCGGATTGTGCACATTCTCTTCGATAATAGAATTCTAAGGTTGACTTAAGGTTTCCAAGTTTATGATGACTAGCTAACAATTAGAAGGTAGTTTCTAAAGCAAGGTAAATCACTTCACGTGAAATGACTTGCTTGGGTTACAAGTGATCGTAACACTAGCTATTTTTAAAAATCTCTACAATGCGATCAGAGTTCGGATTAAAATTATGATCAGATGTATTGTTTACACAAATAATATTAATCCGATTAGGACTTGCGTGTTCATGCATGCTTTGACATGCGCAGTTCAGTTTGGGCAGATTGCAGGCGAAACAAAATATCGCTCCATCCATTCCTAATTTAAACATTAGCGTTATTTCGCATATTTTTCACATTGACAATGCAGCTTCTGGTAATAACCAATTGTGTATAGTGACATCACGGTAGAGCACGTTTGTTTTGAAATGTCGGAATAAGTGTTTTCATGCGCGCCGATCGAATTATCAATCAATATAAACCACCCCTCTCATTCGGAATAAAATCTTGATGGGAATGTGCTTGATTCGATCAGAATATTCTGAATGGGGTGTGTACATGACGTATTTTTTTATCCCAATGAGGCGTTTAATTTGAATAAATGTGTCCATATAAACATTGGTACTGAAGCTAAGAAACCTACAGCATTGATGCCACTCAGGATGATTACTGACCCAGTGTACCATTAAGGTATGTGATTGTGTTCGCTGTGATGGGTCATATACGGAAGACAAACTGATTTAAGTGTGCCGTGGCAATCAAAGACTTCTCTAATCTTGAACTACACACTAAAACCTAATGACTCACAGCCTTTTGCAGCTGCAAACTAAACAAAAGGCTTGGTAAAAAGCCCCCCCCCCCCCCCCCCCCAAAAGAAACCTAATTTATGTTTGGATGTTCTAATCAGGACAGGGGCTCTCCAGGACTGGACTTGGAAACACCTCATATGTACAGTATGTACTGTATGTAATTATGCATGTACTGTATGCACAGTGCTCTCAACAATTATGGGCACCCCTAATTGAGATGTGTAAAAGCCTTAAAGTAAGTTCTGCGTACTGAAGCGTACAATCATGAAAAGTATAGAAATGGTTCATCGGACACATCATCAGTCCCTAAACCTAAACCCTTTGAAAATCTGTGGAGTCGGTTTGTCACTGTCAGATATTTTAGGAACCAATTGTTTTTCTTGGCTGGTTGGTATATATTATTTAGTGATTAAAAAGCAACAAAGCAACGTCTAAGCAATATCACACACAAAGGACTGAAGGTCATTGTTTTCTAAAGTAAAAGCAGGTGTTTGCAAATGCCTTATTTTGATCAAACGCAAACAAAACGTCTGCTTTCATGGAGGACTGTAGAATCAGAAAATGAATACTTTTGATCTCTTAACTCAGACGAAATACATGCTTTTTGGAGTGATTGCTACTTATCCATTATTTCCACTGTACTTTTTTCAAGGAACACTTTTTATGAGACAAAATTAGGTTGTTTTCATGAATTTTGTCAGTTTTTGCTTTATTCTGTCATTTGTGTCAATATCAAGTACAATAATGTTGGATTAGGGTCCTTTAAGAGTGGATTATCGGTTTCAAATCTATTTGAGGTCAATTGTGTCCGTCTATTCTGCGTGCCTGCAACACCACCTCCTTGCACATCTCTTGTATTATCCTCCATTCCCTTGAGCGCTGTATTGGTGGTCATGAGGTTTGAGAGGAGAGGGCTGCCACGAGAATGCGCAGACTGCGACTCCGAGACACAAGTGGGTAAACAGTATAATTCTGGTGTCTGCTCTTGGGCAAGTTCACATTATGTGCTAGACTAACCAGTCGTGTGTACGTATGTGTGTGTTTGTTAGCATCTGAGTGAGCAGATGGGGAGGATGGGGTAAATTTAAGGGACGAGGGCAGGGTCACATCTGTGTCTTCTCTCATGTATGCCTTTGTGCGTGTGTGGTGCCCACATTTGGTACCATCAACACAAACAAGATGATTACTGATTAGTGACACGGCACACAATTACATAAAAATCAAATGTCTGACCTCCCACATTTCTTCAGCCATCAGTTTTTCTGTGAAATCTACCATCGACATCTCTTGATTTGGTTAATTTGCAACCAAAATCCAATTAGTTAAACACTGATAGTATTAGTGAGAGTGTCAGTGCCTTCAGCATTAAAGTGCTCAAATAGTGGAGCATTTAAACAGAGACAAGCTGTCGCGTGTATGCACACACACAGAAGCAACCCCTGTCTACCCTCATCTTGGAGCTGCCATTGATTTGGGCTGTAAGGTGCCTTGGGCAATGGTTTCCACAGCAACCGGCAGCTGAGGAAGGCAGCCAAAGTTTGAGCTGGTGTGAGGGAAGTGTCTGCATGATGTTTGTGTGTGCGGGCTATTTGTGAGTATGTACACGAGCAACCAAACATGAATATTTTTTGAGTGTTTGTGTGTGTGTGTGAGAGAGGTACTGGCAGGGGGACAGCAGTCTGTTTAGTATGCAGCCTTCTGACTGCATCTGCCTTCCTACCTTTCTTTGGCTCACAGGATTCAAGAAAGAGAAAAGAAAGATCCATCCATCCATCCATCCATCCATCCATCCATCCATCCATCCATCCATCCATCCATCCATCCATCCATCCATCCATCCATCCATCCATCCATCCATCCATCCATCCAACCCCCACCTACATACCTACCGACCCATCCTTACTTCACCAGCCTCACCCCCACTGGCTGTTAGGCAAAATCATGATACATTTTTCTGAAATTCCCAATGGCCATCTCTGTCATTACCATTGTACCATGAGAAAAAAAAATCAGAAAGTCGTAGGAAGATGCCTATTGATATACTTTGGTTTACTGTGTTATATGTAATGTAACTAATGACTTCAGACTAATAATGAAGTTAATATTTTGACTTCCACAACGATTTAGGTTTCATGGCGTCACGAATAAATAAGTCATAAGTCGCTAATACATAGTATATTAGCTGACGCTAATACAATCTATTCTGACCAGTGGCTATGGGGTGGCCAGTAAATGTTCGCTACCCCAACTGGTTGAAAGTTAAAAACAACTTTGTGGGGTCGGTGTTGCATACTGCCGCATATTGTATGTACCCATAATGGATGCTTATACTGCTATATGCAGAAAAACAATGCAGAGGTTATCTACACCTCAGATGGCACAACCGACTAGCCTCTAATCTCAGAAACAACCCCAACATTACAGATATGCATTTTATCTCATGAAATCATAAATTTTCTATAAACACGTAGACAGCAACAACACTATTGAGTCAAAGCGATGTGGTGCAGTACCAGCAGCTTCCTCTAAGCACAGTGTTTAAGGAGGCGAAGAGGGAAGGCTGCAGGGAGAATGATGAGAGAAGAGATATAAAGAAAAAAGTAGACACTAAAAGCACAGAGAAAGCAGTTTGTCGTGTGTGCCTCTTCACAGGAAGCATCTCAGCAGAGTGAGGGAGAGCAAATACACGCGAGAACACAGCCCCCCCATTAGCCCTCTCCCTTTCCACAAGTACACCCCTCCACAACTTGCACCCACCCCCCATCTTCAGAGACTCACAAGGGATCTGAGAGCAGCTCAGCTCAAGCCCTGACACGTGTGCCTGAGAGAGGGGAGGAGTTAGAAAGTGAGCAGTATTCAATGTATGTGTGTGCATGTGTGTGCTTGTGAGAGCGATAGAGTGTGTGACCGAGTGAGCAGACGATCCGTGAGCGTGAGGGAGTGCGATATTGCTCTCTCGCCGCGTGGGGAGAGAGCCAGTCTTTTTCACCTTCCCCTTATTCCTTCTTTCTATCTTAGACCTTTGACTTCTAAATTTACTATAATCTAGTACACCTATAACTCTGTTTAATAAAAAAAAAAAAAAAATCAGCAGTTAAAAAATTCTGCTAATTTCCTTCAGCGACAAGGTGATTGTATCACAGCAAGAATAAAGCAAACATAAATATGTGCATGTATACCACATTGAAAGCAGTTGTATTGATAGTGAAAGTTTAAAGTAAAATGTGTATCTTCTTTTTTTTATTTTAACCGATATTAAAGGCCTTTTTAGCATCAGTTGTAGACAATCTGGTCACTTCAAAATCAAATATTTTTCAGCCTCGTCTAATAAATAAACCAAATTTATTTTAGCATTATTTATTTATTTATTTTTCAGCCTCGTCTAATAAATAAACCAAATTTATTTTAGCATTTGTGCGGTGGCCCACGGCCCGGTACTGGTCCACAGCCCATTAGTTGGGGTCCACTGTGCGAGACAATTATAAGTTTAAATTGTAAATAATTGTATATTTATAATTGTAAATATTCAAATATCTGTGTCATGTCTGCATTCTATGAGAAAGCTGAATTCTTAAAAGCCGTGACAGTAGGGGGGGGACAAGACATTCATTTGGTTCCAGATATTCCCACCAACACATTCCTTATAAATGTAATTGATCCAAGTTGGTCTAAAATTTGCTCACAAGCTTTTTTGGTTTATTTCACTGTCAAGTTGAGAGATGATAGCGAGTGTTTGTGTATAAAATCATATCAACTCATGTATTGGCTAGGTCTTGGCATTTGAGTCCCCATGTGGGAAACGGCAGCTGCTTTTCCTTGAGAGCTTGTGCACGTCAGGCTTTTCCGCACAACTGGTTGGAGAATGAGATGAAAAGAAGGGCAGAGACAATGATCAGAGTGGAATTACCTGAGGATAGCAAGAGGGGTGGAGAGAGTACGCAGCAGGAAGGACTTCACAAGTGTGCGCATGCATGTGGGCGTTTTCACAGCCTGTTTATTGTTGATGGTGTGTGTACGTGAACGTGGGGGCTGGTGTCGTGACTCATGGGGTTATTAGCACCGGCTCAAGCTTCTTCATGTACCGGAGTCGGTGTGTGACACCGACATTTCCTACATGCATCACAATATGCATTGACTTACTAACACACAAAAATGATCAAACTTGCTTCAGTTTAACATGGCGTTTTTTTTTTGGGGCCGAAGCGTTGTCAGTCCATCTTGCATCCTGTTCTAATTATGACGCAGATTAGAGGGAGAGATCTACGCAATGTTTTCATATTACAATACTGCACATGCACTAAACATACTGTACATCATGCTGTACCCCTCAGCATTTTTTCCGAATCATACACATAGATGCCTGGACTGTGTGAACACACTGAAAGTATCACATCAAACACATACAACCATGCCAACATCTACCACAGGAACATGCCTGTGATTTTTCTTTGCCGAGAATGTTACCATCGTGGCAACCTCGGCAACAGCCATAAATTAGCGCACAGCATTATGTGAGGAGCAACAATTAAAGCTTGACTAATAAGCTTTTGAGGAGCACAGCTGATGTTTCCCTAACAGTTCGCCTAAAAACAATTACAGTGATGTTTGAGCTTCACTTGTGAAATACATGCACGCACACACACACATGCACACACACGCACACACACACACGGGTACACACACACGTCTACTTCTTTCTTCAGGTCCATGAAAATACGCATACGGCATCCGGAAAAAATAGAAACCCAACGGAAACCTTGCGTAGCTTCGCATGCAGCTACGCTCCGCAATGCAACTGCACCTGACTTGACACACATGCTCCAATGCTTTCTTTCCCTTGTGGCGTCCGAACGGAGGCCTTAAGGCAGGGGTGTCAAACACATTTTTTTCGCAGGCCACACTGTAGTCATAGCTTCTTTCGGAGGGCCATTGTGACTGTCAACCCAAATAAATGTATGAGCACCTCATATTATATACAGTAAAAGCTACAAAACAAACTGACAAATAACTCGTTTTCAAATCAGACGAGTAAAAACTGACGTCTCAGCTCTTCGTTTGTGTTTATGTCACGTTAGCATACCTATCGTTTAGCCTGTTGTTGCTCGTTCATGTCTGTTCTTGGTGTTGGATTTTGTCGAATAAATTTCCCCCCAAAATGCAACTTATACTCCGGAGCGACTTACATATATATGTTTTTTTTCACATTATTGTGCATTTTATGGCTAATGCGACCTATATTCCGGAGCGACTTTTAGTCCGAAAATTACGGTAAGTGCCTCTACATTATCTACGATTTTGCCCTCATTTTGTTTAAAGTAAAAGGACACTAGTCGAAATTGTCCACAGTATATAGTCCAATACAATCCCATAAGATGCAAGAAGAATATAGAAATATTTTGCATTCACGAAGTTCCATTTTGCATTGCTCACTTATTTTTCCCTTTAGAGCTGGTTGCTCCTTTTTCATATTCACTATATTCACAAAACAATAAATCTCCTGCTTCCTGTGCTTGCTTCTCTGCAAATTTCTCTCTACCCGTGCTTTTGCAGTCTCCAGTTCTCCTCTGCTCACTCAAATAAATCTCTCAAACCCCTCTCCGCCACCCATCGAAATCTACGAAACACACACAAACACATATGGGCACATTCGCACGCAGGCAAACACACAACCCTCTAGGCAACAGCCACAAAGGCCCCATATTAATAAATCTGGTCTTTTATTGGTGCTGAGTCTCTCTGGCAGGAGGGTAAGGGGGGTGGGGTGGGTGACGATGAGGAGGAGGAGGAGACTCAGAGATCAGCACAGGGGTGACTAACTAGTCATATCATGAACGTAACAGAAGATGTGTTTGTGTAAGAAAGAAACACAAAGAAGGAAAGAGCATTCATACGCCCATTCTATTCACAATACAACAGCACAGACATAATTAGCATTAAACACACCATGAAAAGAACCACTTAGACCTTTATCTGGTGTCGCAGTTTGATAAAAAAAAATAAAAAATAAAAGGTAGGTCTACCCACAGTATTTCTTCTCCAATGGATTATTCAAGACACCTGACATCTGGCTGAACCAGTGAAGCATTCTGAATATGGTCATGTTGGTCACCAGGCTCTGGAATCCAACTGCCTGAGGTGGGCTTTTGGTAATGACATCGGCAAGCTTGGCTTAGTGGACCAATCTCAGCCATCAGTCAGCCGTGACAGATTGGGGGTATGAGCGAAGGAGCTGTTTGGCTTGCTGTTGGTGTGTGTGTGTGTGTGTGTTTGTGCGTGTGCACGTGTGTGTGTTTAAGTGCATGCGTTTGTGTGTTTCGGGGCGGAGGCGAGGGGGCTATCAGTGGTGGTCGCGTTGCAGAGGCATCAATACGCTCTCGACAGGCCATTTTCCTATTCCCCAGCCCTGGCTTGTTGCTGGGGTAACTACCGCCATTTTACCTTCACTGGCCTCACCACTGAAAGTCTTTAAAACAATTGGATGTCTGCCTGTTTAAATGACCTCTACCTCCAGAGCATCATCTGTATTTGTCAAGAAACGATTGTTTATATAAACCTTTGGTTGACAGCCATCATCCTGCGCATGGACCAACTAAGCTCGAGCGTACGAGCAACTAAAGGATTACTTGTTCTCATTCCAGGGTCAGATCAAAGAAAGAAATGTGGCCGTAGTGCTGACAAGCCTCCGGCACAAATTCAATGTCAACTGCTCACCAGCACTAATGATCATGGAGAGCATTAAACAATTAACTTACCTGTCCATGAGGCTGCATGTTGTTGTAGGGGATGTTCTGGTTCAACACTTTCTGCTTCATCAACAACATTCTCTTCTGCTCCTCACTCAGATGGGCTGTTTGGCCCGGAATAGGCCCTTGGGTTTGTCCTGGCCCGGCGCCTTGGCCTCCACCGGCCATGTAAGGAGGCATCATAGGGTTCTTGACCTGGCTGCTGCCTCCCATGGGTGGGGTCATCCTGTGATCAACCCCACTGCCGCTGAAGTGACTCAGTGGCTTGGTGTTGTTATATGACAAAATGGCTGCTGTTTGCTGCTGCTGCTGTTGCTGCTGCTGCTGTTGCTGCTGTTGTTGTTTGGTCAGGGTGTTCTGGGCGATACTGTTCTGCTGTTGCTGGCCCATCAAGCTCATGTGATTGTGAGGGAGGTAGTTGTTCATAGGAGCTTTGGGCCCGTTGTTGGGGGCCATTCCAGCCACTAGAGGGGCCTGCGCTGTGTTAAAGGCTTGCGGTGGATACATCATGGGGCTATTGGGTTTATCTTGGTTAAAGGGTCCAGCATTGTAGGGACTGGTTGGTGGACCTGCTGGTGACCAGTTTGCTGCTTGTTGCTGCTGTTGCTTCTGTTGCAACAGTTTAGCACGCTGCTGGGCAGCCATTGCTTTTAGTTGCTCTGCATGGGAAAGTTCAGGTGTTACTGGTCCTACTGGCTGACCTGGAGCGACCCCAGGTCCCGTTTGTCCGGTGCTTGTTTGACTAACACCTGGGCCAGGGTTCATCATGTAGCCATTGCCAGGCCGTGAAACCGCTTGCGTCTGAGCCTGGGTCGGGGTCTGAGGAGAGCGAGCCACGCAGTTATGTAATGGGGACCCTGACGCCATCGCAACGGCAGGCGACTGCTGCAAAGGTTGCTGAGGAGGTGTTCCGTTGGCAGTCGTCGCAAACTGCGGGCCTGATGATGATGGTCGAACCTGAGAAGAATTCACAAAAAAAATAACAGCGATGCCATGTTGATGTCATATTGATGTTGATGTAGCTCTAAATGTAGGTCAGAATACACAAAAGTAGGTACAGTATACAATTATAAAAAAGTAGAATCATCAAGCATATTTTGTTGATGTGATACTGTTGCATATCTACTTTTGCACCTTCCCTGTATGTAAAATCAATCATCCAGTAAAACACATGGGAATTTATATTGCTGCACGTAATAATTACTGTAATTTCCATTGTCAAATGTTCCATTGGCACCAAATAACTTATTAACCCTTCCATAACGGTGTGGGGTGTCTTTAGCAGGGGTACTATCTTAAAAGCCCCTTTTTACAAAACATGTAACCGTCACAGTGGCGATGTAAGATATGAGTTTAATTTGTTTCGTGATTACGCTTGTAACCCAAACATTCTCTTTTCTCAAATCATCTTTCCCTATTGAAATTAATGGTAAATGCCATTAACATGTTTCAGTCTATGTGCCAGTCATTCAACCATAGAAAACAAACATTTTCATTTGTGCTTTTTCAAAAGGACAAATACCACACAAATCAGCACCAACAAATCTGAAACCATGGTTCTCAGTCGGAAAAGGATGGACAGCCCTGCCATGTCTGCCATCTAGTGATTGATGCTGGTATTACAACTTAAAATTTAAATGCCGTAAAGCCCAGGTTATGCCTTTGAAATGAATTGGGGGATATTTTCCCTTTACTTAAAATATTCTAGAAGAAAACATTGCTAAACCTCCAATCAACATTTTCCATAAAAAACATTTGCTAACTCAAGACAAAGAAAAAAAAAATCAAATTGCGCAGAGCCATCGGTATTCAGGGGTCCACTGTAGTAGAAGAAACATGTTTATTAACTCCCCACCAAAATAAATAAAATAAAAATCTTTTTTTTTTTGAGTGGTCTTTAGCTATATGATGCTGCTGTTACTTATGCCATCTGTGCGACTTGGCCAGCCGACACTATGCTACAGCGCCGTTATGTGTTGGAGCACTTTGACTGCATTTTTTCCCAAAGTACCGCTAGTTGGAAATTATGGTATCATGTCATTTTTGCACGATAAAATTCATAGTATAGAACTGGGCCCGGTACTTAGTGCATCACTACATCAGACCACGACATCATTTTTCAGTTTGCATCAGTCCGTCTCAGATGAGAGGGCCCTGAGAAATCGGCAGTGTTTCTGTATGTTGTTGATATTTGGCTTTTGCTTTGCATAGTTGAGTTTTAACTTGCATGTGTAGATACGACAAACGTATCGTCTTGGCTCAGTCCCTGAATTCGCCCCCCCCCCCCCGAAAAACCTATTAAGTCATAGTTTGAGCATTATATATATATCTTGCCTTTTTAGTCTAGTCGATTAAATAAAGGTTGAAAAGAATTTGTACAACTTGTGTCTGTACACAAAGTACAAAAGTAAAAAAAAAACAGAGACAGCTCTGTAATGGAAAAAGGTATGCACATGTAAACTTAAGATTTCTTTACTCATTGAAATGAAAAGTGATAATTATGTAGGGGTCATTCTGGAAGTCCAACTGTCAAATGTAAGATGCACTGTCGACTGCGTACAGCTTCGGCAACTTCTGACGTGTTTTCACGTTGGTATCGGGTATTTTGGTTCCAATGTTTGGACAATCTTGTTAAGCCATGGGTTTTCCGCAACACTGTATGGTTGCCCCTCCGTGAGTCGTCACCTTATCGTGGTGGAGGGGTTTGCGTGCCCCTATGATCCTAGGAGCCATGTCGTCTGGGGCTTCATGACCCTGGTAGGGTCACCCATGGCAAACGGGTCCTAGGTGAGGGGCCAGACAAAGCACGGCTCATCAGCCCCTTATGATGATAAAAATGAATGGATCACGTTTTCCCTCGCCCGGACGCGGGTCACCGGGGCCCCCCTCTGGAGCCAGGCCTGGAGGCGGGGCTCGAAGGCGAGCGTCTGGTGGCCGGGCCTTCGCCCATGGGGCCCGGCCGGGCTCAGCCCGAAAAGGAAACGTGGGTCCCCCTTCCCATGGGCTCACCACCTGTGGGAGGGGCCAAAGGGGTCGGGTGCATTGCAAGCTGGGCGGCGGCCAAAGGCAGGGACCTTGGCGGTCTGATCCCCGGCTGCAGAAGCTGGCTCTTGGGACATGGAATGTCACCTCTCTGGCTGGAAAGGAGCCCGAGCTGGTGTGCGAGGCAGAAAAGTTCCGACTAGATATAGTCGGACTTGCCTCCACGCACAGTTTGGGTTCCGGTACAAGCCCTCTCGAGAGGGGCTGGACTCTCTTCCACTCTGGAGTTGCCCACGGTGAGAGGCGTCGGGCAGGTGTGGGTATACTTATTGCCCCCCGGCTGGGCGCCTGCACATTGGGGTTCACCCCGGTGAACGAGAGGGTAGCCTCCCTCCGCCTTCGGGTGGGGGGACGGGTCCTGACTGTTGTTTGTGTCTATGCACCAAACGGCAGCTCAGAGTACCCACCCTTCTTGGGGTCCCTGGAGGAAGTGCTGGAGAGCGCTCCTTCTGGGGACTCCGTCGTTCTACTGGGTGACTTCAATGCTCACGTGGGCAATGACAGTGAGACCTGGAAGGGCGTGATTGGGAGGAACGGCCCCCCCGATCTGAACCCGAGCGGTGTTCTATTGTTGGACTTCTGTGCTCGACACGGATTTTCAATAATGAACACCATGTTCAAACATAAGGGTGTCCATGTGTGCACTTGGCACCAGGACACCCTAGGCCGCAGTTCGATGATCGACTTTGTAGTCGTGTCATCGGATTTGCGGCCGCATGTTTTGGACACTCGGGCGAAGAGAGGGGCGGAGCTGTCAACTGATCACCACCTGGTGGTGGGTTGGCTCCGATGGTGGGGGAAGATGCCGGTCCGACCTGGCAGACCCAAACGTTCTGTGAGGGTCTGCTGGGAACGTCTGGCGGAATCCCCTGTCAGGAAGAGCTTCAACTCCCACCTCCGGCAGAGCTTTTCCCACGTCCCGGGGGAGGCGGGGGACATTGAGTCCGAGTGGACCTTGTTCCGCGCCTCCATTGTTGAGGCGGCCGACCGGAGCTGTGGCCGTAAGGTCATTGGTGCCTGTCGTGGCGGCAATCCCCGAACCCGCTGGTGGACACCGGCGGTAAGGGATGCCGTCAAGCTGAAGAAGGAGTCCTATCGGGCCGTTTTGGCCTGCGGGACTCCGGAGGCAGCTGACAGGTACCGGATGGCCAAGCGGAACGCGGCTTCGGCGGTTGCTGAGGCAAAAACCCGGGCGTGGGAGGAGTTCGGCGAGGCCATGGAGAATGACTTCCGGACGGCTTCGAGGAAATTCTGGTCCACCATCCGGCGTCTCAGGAGGGGGAAGCAGTGCAACGTCAACACTGTTTACAGTGGAGATGGCGTGCTGCTGACCTCGACTCGGGACGTCGTGTGTCGGTGGGGAGAATACTTCGAAGACCTCCTCAATTCCACCGACACGCCTTCCATTGTGGAAGCAGGGCCTGGGGACTCTGAGGCGGACTCTCCAATCTCTGGAGTTGAAGTCACTGAGGTAGTTAAAAAACTCCTCGGTGGCAAGGCCCCGGGGGTGGATGAGATCCGCCCGGATTTCTTAAGGGCTCTGGATGTTGTGGGGCTGTCATGGCTGACACGTCTCTACAGCATCGCGTGGACATCGGGGACAGTGCCTCTGGATTGGCAGACTGGGGTGGTGGTTCCCCTCTTTAAGAAGAGGGACCGGAGGGTGTGTTCCAATTACAGGGGAATTACACTCCTCAGCCTCCCTGGTAAGGTCTATTCAGGGGTGCTGGAGAGGAGGGTCCGTCGGGAGGTCGAACCTCGGATTCAGGAGGAACAGTGTGGCTTTCGTCCTGGCCGTGGAACAGTGGACCAGCTCTTCACCCTCAACAGGATCCTCGAGGGTGCATGGGAGTTCGCCCAACCAGTCCACATGTGTTTTGTGGACTTGGAGAAGGCGTTCGACCGTGTCCCTCGGGAGGTTCTGTGGGGGGTGCTTCGGGAGTACGGGGTACCGAGCCAACTGATAAGGGCGGTTCGGTCCCTGTATCACCGATGCCAGAGTGTGGTCCGCATTTCCGGCAGTAAGTCGGATTCGTTCCCAGTGAGGGTTGGACTCCGCCAAGGCTGCCCTTTGTCACCGATTCTGTTCATAATTTTTATGGACAGAATTTCTAGGCGCAGCCGAGGCGTTGAGGGTGTCCGGTTTGGGGACCTCAGCATCGCGTCTCTGCTTTTTGCAGACGACGTGGTGCTGTTGGCTTCTTCAGGCCGTGATCTCCAGCTCTCACTGGAGCGGTTCGCAGCCGAGTGTGAAGCGGTCGGGATGAGGGTCAGCACCTCCAAATCCGAGTCCATGGTCCTCGATCGGAAAAGGGTGGAATGCCCTCTCCGGATCGGGGATGAGATCCTGCCCCAAGTGGAGGAGTTTAAGTATCTTGGGGTCTTGTTCACGAGTGAGGGGAGGATGGAGCGCGAGATCGACAGGCGGATCGGTGCAGCGTCGGCAGTAATGCGGACTCTGTACCGGTCCGTCGTGGTAAAGAGAGAGCTGAGCCAAAAGGCAAAGCTCTCAATTTACCGGTCGATTTACGCTCCTACCCTCACCTATGGTCACGAGCTATGGGTCGTGACCGAAAGAACGAGATCCCGGATACAAGCGGCCGAAATGAGTTTTCTCCGCAGGATGTCCGGGCTCTCCCTTAGAGATAGGGTGAGGAGTTCGGTCATCCGGGAGAGACTCGGAGTAGAGTCGCTACTCCTCCACGTTGAGAGGAGCCAGATGAGGTGGCTCGGGCATCTCATCAGGATGCCTCCTGGACGCCTCCCTGGGGAGGTGTTCCGGGCATGTCCCACCGGTAGGAGACCCCGGGGACGACCCAGGACGCGCTGGAGAGACTATGTCTCTCGGCTGGCCTGGGAACGCCTTGGGATCCCCCGGGATGAGCTAGATGAAGTGGCTGGGGAGAGGGAAGTCTGGGAGTCCCTCCTGAAGCTGCTGCCCCCGCGACCCGACCCCGGATAAGCGGAAGAAGATGGATGGATGGATGGACTGTATGGTTGGTTGGAAGTTCTCGCGTATGAACACAGTCATTCGATTCAATTTCATTTGACTGACGATTCAGAGGATTGAGTGAATCGATATTGAATTGTGGGGGGAAATTGCTCCCTCGATTTTGAATTGCAAGAAGTATTGCAATGCAGTGATGAATCGAGTTTTTTTTACCCACCCCTATTTCTTGGTGATGGTTTTGCACACAAAACATCCCAACAGCTTGTATCCTGCTTTTAAAAGAGGGCGTTGGTCACCATACACCGTGTGCACCATTATTGGGCAAGTGAGCATTTTGGCCATATTATCATTTTTATGCGTATTTTCCAATTTCAGGTTGTTTAAACTTGAAGGCGTATTGGTTTTAAGCATATCAAGTGAAGTGTATTTGTGTAACGAGGGAGGGTGCGGCCTGAGGAGGTCAACACCCTATATCAAGCTGTGCATAATTATCCGGCAGCGTCTTTTCTTTAGGCAACATGGGCCAAAAAAGAGATTTAACTGATTCTGAAAAGTCAAAAATTGTGAAAAGTCTTTCAAAGGGATGCAGCACTCTTGAAATTGCCAAGATATTGCGGCGTGATCACCGAACCATCAAACGTTTTGGTGCATAAGGTCAACAGGGTCACAAGAAACGTGTTGAGAAGAAAAGACGTAAATTAACTGCCAAAGATTTGAGAAGAATCAAACGTGAAGCCACCTAGAACCCGTTATCCTCCAGTGCTGTCATATTCCAGAACTGCAACCTACCTGGAGTGTCCAGAAATACAAGGTGTTCTGTGCTCAGAGACATGTCCAAGGTAAGAAAAGCTGAAACACGACCACCACGAAACAAGAGACACAAGTTGAAACGTCAAGACTGGGCTAAGAAATATCTCAAGACAGACTTTTCAAAGGTTTTATGGACTGGTGAGATACGAGTGACTCTTGACGGACCAGATGGATGGGCCCGTGTCGGGCCCAGAGCTCCACTTCGACTCAGACTCCAGAAAGGTGGAGGTGGAGTACTGGTATGAGCTGGTATTATTAAGGATGAGCTAGTTGGACCTTTTCAGATTGAAGATAGACTCAAACTCAACTCCCAAACCTACTGCCAGTTTTTAGAAGACACTTTTTTTCAAGCAGTGGTACAGGAAAAAGTCAGCATCTTTCAAGAAGACCATGGTTTTTATGCAGGACAATGCTCCAGAGCATGCATCGAAGTACTCCACTGCATGGCTCGCCAACAAAGACCTTAGAGATGAAAGAATGATGACATGGCCCCCTTCCTCACCTGACCGAAACCCTATTGAGAACTTGTGGGCCCTTCTCAAACGGGAGATTTACAGTGGAGGAAGAGAGTACACCTCTCTGAACAGTGTCTGGGAGGCTGTGGATGCTGCAGCATGGAAAGTTGATTGTTATCAGATCAAGAAACTGACAGACTCCATGAATGGAAGGCTTGTGGCTGTCATTGAAAAGAAGGGTGGCTATATTGGTCACTGATTTTCGTTTTTTCCTTTTTTTTTGAAATGTAAATTTGTAAATTTTGAGTTTTTTGATTATTATTCTCACTTAAACATGAAAATAAACAAGTGATGTGGGTACTTATGTACACTAACAGTTGCCTAATAATTGTGCACGCACAGATTTTCTCCTTAGAAAGCCAAAACCTCAGTTTTACTTTATGAAAGAATCAGATTGAAGTTTATTAACATTCTGGATTGACTGCAGTCACTGTAGTTGTTCAATTATAAAATTAGTTCTCAAAAATACAAATTCCTAACAATTGTGCACACGTTGTAGAGCATTTGGGAAAGCAACCCAAACACAAAATTAAGTGTGAAGTGGCGGAATTGGAAGTGCTAGTGGAGGAGGCAAACAATTTTGAGGACAAGCGTAAAAATCCCGCAGTTTTGGGGTAAACTCACCCCAAGTGTGTGACAATTGAATATATGTACCGGATTTTCCGCACCATAAGGCGCACCGGATTATAAGGCGCACCTTCAATGAATGGCCCATTTTAGAACTTTGTCCATATATAAGGCGCAGCGGATTATAAGGCGCACCTTCAATGAATGGATGAATTTTAGAACTTTGTCCATATATAAGATATACATTTGGCCCGCGGGCCGGACTTTGGACACGCTTGCTGTAGTGGCTCAATATTGGTCCATATATAAAGGCGCACCTGATTATAAGGCGCACTGTCGGCTTTTTAGAAAATTTAAGGTTTTTAGGTGCACCTTATAGTGCGGAAAATACGGTATATGTGTTCATCCTGCATAAAATTGCATTCAGAACTTGGGACAGTCTGGCCAAAAAACTGTTCTGGGACAGGCAACCACCAATAGAGATCTGGAAGTTGATGAAAGAAATTTGAGAAAACCCCATAGAAACTGAGCAACAGAGTGGCCCAATGAGAGGACACAAAAGAAGGGCCAGGCATTCTACGGTCTACCAAAAGAAGACAAAGTGTACCACTGCCGTTTGGATGGGTGGCTCCTCCTGGTAAGGAGTCGCTGTCCTGCGGTGGGGATGTCACGAGTGAGCCCACCAGCGCCGCCTGCTTCCCCATTCACTTAAGAGTGAGGCTGAGACACTGTCCTTTGCATTGAAGTGCGATGTGAATTCACTTGTACAGTATGTTGGCTGAAAAATGCTGATTTTATCACTGCTTTTTATTGTTAATACTTGGCCTGTTTTCGTGACTAACCTGCCAGCATGGCTGAGTAAAGAAATGCACGCAGGCTCATATGACCACTTTGATGTTCAGCGCTTGATTGTCACAAGCTTCTGAAAGGACCCAGACGCATGGAAACGCACCACTGGAAGGTTTGTCATTATTTGCATGGCCTAGCTCCATTTAGTGACTGGCTCCAAGTCAGTCCTTAGAAGCTCAGAAGTTGCATTATGTTGGGATAATTTCTGTTGGCAGTTCCAAAATGTTTACTTGAACAGAAAAATTTTCCCTACTGCCGCTCATTTTGTCTGTGCAATGGTGAAACCGCTTTGTGCCGGGTTTATCCCCGTATCTGCTCCAAATCATCCATCCATCCATCCATCCATCCATCCATCCATCCATCCATCCATCCATCCATCCATCCATCCATCCATCCATCCATCCATCCATCCATCCATCCATCCATCCTCCCCACCGCTTGTCCTCCAGTGCAAATTGTCTCAGGTTTAACAAATAACATCACGTGTGCCAAATTGATCTCAATGAAGATAAACCTCCGACAACACACAAAATGCATGTTTATGCATGTGCAAACCCGCAGTGGTTAATCACAATTCTAACTGTTACCGGCTTAGAAACCAAACACTGTTGGCTGTTGGTTCACACTGACCGAACTGAATTACTATTTTGGAAACATAACGATGGATTCACTTTCCCTTGAACTTTGTAGTACTGACCTGTGGTGAGCCCATAGGCACCTGTGGACCACCCTGCGGAGGCTGAGCAGGGGGAGGAAGGGATGTCGGTGGCACGGCGCCCCCTACAGGTGCTGTCGTATTCGCACCCGCTTCCTGTGGGCCTGGAGTCTGATTGTTTGCCGGTCGACTAAAATCGCCCTCTTTTTTGTCTTCAAAGTCTTCATTGAAGAGGTCGTGCATGTCATCCTCCGGAACTGTGTTGGCCAACTCATCGATCAGCTCCTGCCACTCTTGATCATTGAGGTTAATGTCAGAGAATAGCTTGTTCTGATTAGACAGTGATTGGGGATCCGAAGACTCTATTCCACCTCCGTCATCCAGCGGTTCCTGTTTCAGGTCTTTGAGGAGGCTGAAGCTGTCCTCCAAGTCAAGTGAGCCATTCATCTTCATGTCTGAAAGATGACTGCCACCGTTCTTCCCCAGCTCATCTGCTGGCCGCCCGACATGATTACCGTTGCTGTTTGTGCTGTTTCCAGTGGAAGTGTTGGGACCGCTAAGTAAGGGCTTGATATCTAATTGGTGGTGCAGTGGAGAAATTGGTGGAAGGTTGTTGTTATTATTGTTCGGAAAACCTGTTAGTGAGTCTAAGCCACCAGAGGCCTCCTTTCGTAATCGCTTGCTAGTCGGAGAGTAGCTGCCACCATCGCAGATGCCATTCTGGTCTCCATTGAGGGGCGATCTTGCGCTGTCCAGTTTCCTTTTCACCGTCTCCTGGAGCTGGCAAAACATGAAAAAAAAGATAAGTAACTTGAAAAGCTAACCACCTACACCAAGGATTCACACTCACATTCACATCTATGGATTCCTCAATTATGCTAAGAAGTATTTTGTTTTGTAATAGGAGCAAACAGGGGTAACCAGACAAACTCCATGTTAGCATGTGCAAACAAAGAGACCACAAACGCATGTTTCCAAAATAAGTCAAACTGTAAGGCGGCTGTGCGAACCACTTATCCCACCTGTCAAAATTTGTGATTTCAGTTTTGAATACAACAGCTGGTATTTGAAACTACCTGCATTTAGTGTCATTTATCACACTCACATTCTATTTCATCAAGAGAGAACTTGTGATTGAAGAGGCGGTGAAGAGGGCTGTGTGGGTCTTTCACCGCTGACAATCAGCCTAATTATTTCCATGATATTAGACTTATCTATGTATATATTCAAGAGGTATTGATATCGCAAGCTAAAAAAAGCACGTGAGGGTTGATCTCGTTGTGTCGTAGTAAGAGGAAGATCTCAGGTAAACGCATCTGCTAGTGAACAGCCAACAAAGCGTGAGCATGTGTAAAATCCTTCACTCAATGGGTTTAAATAATTGAAGTCTCCAACACACAGACTTTGATTTTGCAAGCAAATATGGTTGTTTGGGCGTTCGTGAAGCGATAGACATGTGAGGGGTGTGTTCCAAGATTTCCTTAAATGCCTGTGACTGATGTTGATAATAACAGACTTGACTTTCAAAGCCCACCTATAAAAACTGCCATAATTATTCCGCTGGCGTGAGGGACGGCACCCACCCACACAGAAAAATGTAAGCAAGGACGCACAGGGTTTCTGTATATGCACCCAGTAACAAAAAAAAAAAAAAAAATAGAGTACTGAACTTCAGCTCTGCTTAGAACTTTTCGATCCACATGCTATCTTGCCCGCACAAATGTGAGTGTAAGAAATGTACGCATTTTAAATGTGGAACAGGATACAAAATTTTGATGGAAATCGATCTGTAAAGTCACACAGACTTCAAATTAGACATTACATCTGAATTAATTTAAATTAAATTATTAATTTAATTATCAATTCATTAAATATTAATTTCATTTTAATTAGTCATTATTCAAGCCCACATGAGATGTTCAGCTCTTATTGGTAGAGTCAAGCAAGGATGCCTCTAGAAGTGTTTTGCTTTTTCTTTGTCTTTTTAGTGCCGGTTTAAAAGAAAGAAAGTACCTCAACATGGGGTGTAAAGAGAACATGAATTTGAGAAATAAAGAAGACTAAGGTGAAGTAAACTGACTCACATTCAAAGCAGTGAACTTTTTTTTTTCAAACCTTTGGGACAAAATGGAAAAAAAGGGAAATGTGTGACACTCGTTAATCTTCCTAACCGCTTATCCTCACAAGTGTCTTTTTATTTTTAACATTATACTATATTTTTATTGTTACACCTTTATGACACCAACTATGTTAAAATGTCGCTTAAAAATTGATTTAGACACGTTGGATTAATGTGCCGTAGTCGGTAGTTCGACTATCTAAGTTCAACCATGTTGTTTCCTAATTATATCCATAATTGACAGTAATACACATCTCTTGAACAGCAAATGAAGCGAAAATTCATTGTCATTCTCATAACTATTCACTCGACAGTAAATAGCATGAAAAAGACCTGGGTGGAGAGGAATGACCAAACACGTGAGCAACAAGTGAAGAAAAGACAAACTAATCAAGGTATTAGAAGTCGTTTAACCAAGCTGGATACTTGGCTAGATCTGACAAATAAAGGCAAAATGAAACGACAGGAGGATTTAAGACACAAATGGCAGTCGAGAGAAAAGGTAGCAGTGTGCCCCTCCTCTGTCTCGGTTCCTTTGACATAATCACCTGGTGACTCTTTTACTTGCTGCCAGAGAGAGAATGACAAAACCAGACAAAAGTGTATGTAAAGGGTTTACATGCACAAGGAAGAAGGGATTTATTTCTCAGGATGGTGGTCTTCTTCCGTCAAGTGGAAATGTTATAAGAACACAAAGATGAGTGAAGAGAGAGGGCAGGGGAGAAAGGAACAGCGAGCCAAATGACAGCAGGGAGCAGACGCTGAGAGGGTGATCAGAGACAGAGAGGAAACACAGAGATGGAACCACTAAGGTGCTGTTGTTATAGCAACTGCTGCTTCTGCTCTGCTGCCTTTGTGTGCTACATCCTACTTCCTCCTCCTCCTTTTGCCACCCGGCTCTTCCTTCTACCTCTCCATCTCCCCTACTCCCTTAGACTTGCTCCATCTTGCCACACTGTAATTATTGTATTCTTCTGGTGTAATATTTATAAAACATGTCATTTACCATTTTATTTCACACCAAGACCTCACTCTTCACTATCAAGACAGTGCACTAAAGAATGAAAATGTGTAATCAACCTGCATACTCAAATTCTGAACTTCTTGCTCCTTGCTTTTCGAGGTAAATGCTCAAACAGTGGTGTAAGTAATAAGAAGGACGCATTTATAATAGGTGTCAATTATACATGGATTTTGACGATTCGTGGACTGGTCCATGATTACCATGTGCTATGTGTGGCTTCAATTAATCCATACAAAAACAAGCAAATAAATCCTGAAACTAAATGAGTGTCTTGGAAGAAAATACTCCTGTCACAGTCGTGCTCCGTTTTTTGTCTATTTGCGATCCACTTTCCACTCACCCCACCACTGCTTCACTATGCCAGCCAGCCACTCTCACCTCATTACAGCATACAGGTGCTCCAGACCAGCAATGGAGCTACTATTTGAGCTTCTTCTGTGCACTTTCTCATTGCCAGATTGTTCTTCACACTTCCATGCAAAATTCTCCAGAACGATTCCTTGGACTGCTCTGCCATTGTGAACCCTCTCTGCGTCTGACCTCATCGTTCACCTCAGGCTTCAGTCTCTGAGCATGAATTCTGCTTAACTTCTTCCTCCTTTTTGTCTTGCCTGTCTATGTGGGTGGTTGGCTGTGATGACATCGCAGTGTGAGTCTTGCTCCCTGTTGATTCCTAAGGGTTGAGACTTTTCTCTGTATAGGCCCCCAAATATTGATAAATATCAACATGAACACAGTCCACATAGTCCAGCATAGAAGTGATATTGAGATACTTAACCTGGATTTATACTCTGTGCCCTGAGCTGTCACCTTATCATGGTGGTGGTGGTGTTGAGGGGTGCCCTAATGATTCTAGGGGGCAAGTTGTCTAGGGTTGTACCCCCACAGCACCCATGGCAAACAGGTTCTAGGTGAGAAACCCCAACCCATGAAATAGAATGGCTTTGGAAAACAATTTCCTTTGTCAGGACACAGGTCACCAGGGCCCCCCCTCTGGAGACAGGCCCGGAGAAAAGGCTTGATGGCAAGCACCCAGTGTCTGGCCCTCCACCCATGGGGCACAGCCTGAAGAGATAATGTGTGTGTTC
The DNA here is from genome assembly GCF_901709675.1 of Syngnathus acus. Taxonomy (NCBI): domain Eukaryota; kingdom Metazoa; phylum Chordata; class Actinopteri; order Syngnathiformes; family Syngnathidae; genus Syngnathus; species Syngnathus acus. Next base: position 12,950,537 of record NC_051087.1, on the reverse strand, counting down.
CTCTGGCTACCTCACGCAGCCGAGGATATCGAAGATGTCCAGTTTGGTGGGCTATTACGTCTCGGATTTCTGCAGATGATATGGTTCTGTTACCTTCATCAAAACATGATCTGCAACTCGCTTGGAGCGATTCATTGCCAGGTATGAAATGGCTGGGATAAGAGTCACTAGCTCCAAGTATGAGGTCAAGGTCTTCAGGCAGAAAAGGGTGGAGTGCCTGCTCCAGGTTGGGAGAGATCCTGCCCCAGGAAGAGCAGTTAAGTATCTTTGGGTCCTGGTTACAAGCAGGGAAAGAATGAGGCGGGGTGTTGACAAGAAGATTAGAGCAATTTCTGCAGTGTTGTGGACTCTCGACTGACGCTTTCAATTTACCGGTTGATCTACATCCCCAACCTCAACGATGTTCACAAGCTTAGCCATTACAAACTAATCTAGGATGGAGGGTGTTTGAGGCATCAGTTATTCGCCGATTTTCGGTGTTCATGGCAGAGCTCATTCCTTTTCCTAAGGGAATAGCGAAGGTTCACTGTAAAACCTATAAAAATATGATCGCTGAAAAGTCTCCATTCTATTTTATGTTATTCGATAAAAAGTTGGGGATTTTACAATATGTCACACACAGAGGCGGGGTAGCCACGCTTGACGCTAATTGCCATATAATGAGTAATTAGAGGGTCAGGATCTTGGTCAAGGACACTTTAACTAAGTCTGTGTAGGAGCCAGGGCTTGAACCAACAGGTGAACACGTAAATGCAAACACACAGGCACATATACAAACAAAATCACATACCCACAGCTCGCTAGCAGTGACTTTTGCACAAGAAATATTTGATACCGCAGCACGGTGGAGCACTGGTTAGCACTTAGCATGTCCGCCTCGCAGTTTGGAGGGTGTGGGTTCGATTCCACCTCCGGCCCTCCCTGTGTGGAGTTTGCATGTTCTCCCCATGCCTGCGTGGGTTTTCTCCAGGCACTCTGGTTTCCTCCCACATCCCAAAAATCATGCTTGGTAGGCCGATTGAGCACTCCATATTGCCCGTAGGTGTGAATGGGAATACGGATGGTTGCTCGTCTCTGTGTGCCCTGTGATTGGCCGGCAACCAGTTCAGGACCACCTACTGCCCGATGACTGCTGGGGTAGACTCCCGCACATCCGCGACCCCAATACTATCTACAAATTCCGATTTGTGTGCTACACATACACATGTTAGAGGAGAGATCTGGGCATCTTGTTATACCTCAGTCAATGTTGAAATCCAACTTTAAACTAGAGCTCATATTAGTAAGCATGGTAGCTTGGGGCGCAATATGTCTGAGCCATTTTGGAGTTAGTTGTCATGGAGTATAAAAAAGAATTGGCCAATGAAAACTGCACCCCTGGCAAATCTGTCTGCATGTGCCAGAAATGCCATTTGGATGATGAGTCGGACTAGTGAGGAAATTCATTTGTAACAAATAAAAACATCCATACGAAAAGAACCGGAAAAAAATACTCAAAAGAAAGAGTTGGGCAGGGTTGTGGGTGAACGAGGAGGCTAAAAAGGGAGGATTTTAAAGAAGCTGTCCTTCCGCACAAGGACAGCGGTACAAATACACATCAACAAACATCCATCCTATTGAAGTGTCCTTGAGCAAGCCACCGAAACTCGTGCCTTGCCTTGATTGCGACTGAAAGACCTTGACATTATGAAGCTGGTCATTGTCAGAAGGAAAAACTTTTACTACGATATAGAAGTTGTAGGCTATTTTGTGGAGCCCAAGACCGAAAAAGCATCATTTGTACTTTCATTTGTGAAGGCAGCACACTCATCACCAGTTGCACTACAATTATTGTGGTAGAGCCGTGTATGTGGTGCATGTAGCAGATTGCTATCAGCTACAAGTCACGTAAAATTTGACGTAAACTAGGCACTAAATTGAGCATATAAGACATGCCGCATACATTTGGTGTGCAATTTCTTAGCCCTCAACAGACAATAAAACATTTCTTTAAAGCTGGAACCATGACCCATGAAATTCAAACTGGCAGTTTGAGTAATCGGTTGTATGAAATATCTTCTTCCATCTATCTTTTTCTCATCAAAACCACATGAACATTAAAGGAGCTATCCAATTCTATCCACTCAGGAGTGCTATCAAGCGGCTTCTTGGCAACACTTTTGAAGAGGAACTTGGTGTGGTGAATATCTGTGCTATGTGAGTGGTGCTCAGTCCAGAAGAAGGGGGCTGAATTTGTAAGGGAAGACCAAGGGTTGGATGTGACAAAGTGGTGAAGCACCTTCAAGTATTTCATATTATTTTTTGGGGTGCCCTTATTTGCAGACTGTTTGCAATGTATTACTAGACGGTTCCTCTATCAGAACGCAATCATCAGTAAACTGGACGGTAAAGTATGGCCTGAAGACAAAAACAAAGCAAGTGGGAGAAAAGGCTACATGTGACAAGAGGAAAGTAGAAACAAAAGAAAATGTTGGCTGCAATCTGATCGTGAGTGAGTGAGTGAGTGAGTGAGTGAGTGAGTGAGTGAGTGAGTGAGTGAGTGAGTGAGTGAGTGAGTGAGTGAGTGAGTGAGTGAGTGACAAAATGCCTGCTGTACTGTACACACTCCTGATTAAAATGTTTGCATATGTCAAAACAATCCACAGGTACCTTAAACTTGACTAATTTTGCAATTTTCAGCAGTAAAAAGTTAATATATTGTCCAAGTATACTCAGGGTTCAGGTAACAACCAAATACGGCTCAGCTTGTGAACGTCACATGAGCCGTAATTGGTTGTTACCTGATCACTGAGCACGTGATGTCCTTTTCAGTTGACACCAAATGGGAAAATGCGTTTTTAAAGGTGTTAATTGTACATGAAAAAGAATGGCTATTAAATTTATTATAGACCAAATATTAACGTTTTACTGCTGAAAATTGCTATATTGGTGAAGTAACCCTTTTAATAAAAAATCCATTCTTCTATCAAAATGTGATAAAGAATTGCAGCACACTTAACCAATTGTTACACTCCGGTTGAAACTTGTCAGTTTTGGGTGGTGGTTCTCACCTCTGTAGTGACTACTTTTCCAAAAAGTGACAAGCAACAAATCCAGGAACCCTTTGATGGAGACTTCTGGGGATTCTGAGACTCGCTCCAGAGCACGCAGCATTCCAGAATCACGCTTGTGCAAAGCCACCACTAGTTAAAGTCTAACAATGTGCCCCCTAAAGGGTTGATTGCATTCTCTCTTATATAGGCACAGCGTCATCAATAAGGCGTTAGTTAGGCATTGTCAATTATTGTCACGGATCTTCACACATCGCCAAGTTCAAATAGCCTCCAGGACCCCGCACCAAAAACTTGGCCAAAATTCCAGAAGGTGTTGGTAAGCAGAGGCTGGCAATAGGTGTAGTCAGGAATGGCCCAAAAAACTTGAGGTGGGGTCAGATTAAAGAGCTCAGAGACACTTTCAGAAATAGGCACACAACAAAAGTTTTACCTGTTTTTGATTGGTTTTGATTGATTGATTGATTGATTGATCGATTGCTTGATTGATTGATCCACACAATTGATGGAGAGCATCTCCAGAGACCCAAAATGTAGGTACAATAACTACAAAGTGAAAGTCCCTTTAAATGAACGCATTCCATTTTGATTTTGACACAATTCAAATGGAAGTCCTTGTCATTTAAAATGTTGTCTGATCTTTGTGCTATGGGTTAAGACAATCCTTGAATACTGAACTATAGAGGAGGCAATGAAGAGGGTGTTTTACAAACAACAATTGCATGAAAACACTGTTGTTGGATAAAAAAAAGGGGGTGAACGGCACCTACACAAATTGGGGTTAAGTATCAAAACAACACACTATTGTCCTTTCTAATCCAGTCAGTTCTTTTATGTGAGTTTATGTGCAAAGAGTGAGAAAACTACTGACCCGATGCACAGACATGGTGGCCAAAGAACAACATCACTGTTTTAACCCTCTCTTTCCCCCCACCCATCTACAACCCCTCACCGAAAAAACAACGATGAGCTAGAAATTGAACATTTTAAAGAAGCAGTGTGACATTGATGGTTATGTTAATGTTTTCTAATGTGCAAGTCAAAGGATAAGGAGAGTAAGGAGAGTAAGTAGAAACACAGCGGCTGGAAGACGGAGAGAAGGAAAATGAGGAAAGACAGAGGGGAAATAGTGTTTGTGTGTGTGTGTGGTTCTTGGCTGAGCAGTTCTCTATTTATAGAGCTGCGGCTTCTTCCTGTTTCTGGAGCTGGACCATCAAGTCAAGAGAGGGTGGGGGTGTTGGGGAAGGAGGGAGGGGTTGGAATACAGTAAGGAACAGAGATGAGGAGAAAGAAGGACGGGTGGGAGGGAAGACTGGACGAGGCTTTTGGTAAATCAACAGATCTACTCTCTCTTTTTTTCCTATCACTTACTTTCTTTTATCCCCATCCCTTCTTCCACTCGCCTCCTTAACTCAACAGCATGGGCTGAACCAGCTGCTACAGAGAATGTACAGGAACGGGGGCAGTGCTAAAAACACAATTTGTTCATGTGAAAGTAAATGAGACATCTGACAGCAGATGTTTTTTAACTCACACGCTTGTGGAGATTCTGCTGATGCTAACCAGCAGCACATTCAAATAAAAATGATCACAATCAATTGAATTGACAATCTGTACAATTAGCGCCTTTTCAGGAAAAGGTACCACATGAATGGGCACCTGGAATAAAAAAAACAAAAACCCAGAGTGGAACCTGTGAGACAGAACACACTCTTTTCCAGGATAATGGTTGACCTCCATTTTGTTTGTATTTCAGTAATACATTTCCCCATAGGAAGTCATGAAGAAAATAAATTATTCATTCATTCAATAAAATCTAAGTGACTTGCCTACATCATGTCCACGCAAAGGCGATGCAGGTATGCTCGATGCATCACCGTTGTTAACCTTCTTTACCGCCACGTATAAAATTGACAAAACGCTATGCTTCTCTTTGTCATGAGAACATTCCAAAAAACATACTGCACACACCATGAACTTCTGCCTCCATGAGTGGAAAGGGTTTTATTGTCTTTACAGACATTCAGTTAATAGATTTATTTTTTGCACACGGGCAACTGCTTTTGCAGAACCAAACAGCCTGCCAAAGTGCATGCTTGCCGGCAAGAGGACGGAATTCAGCCAGCTGAGCAATGCGGAAGAGGAGACGACCAAACCATCGGCGGGATCCAGCTTGCTGTTACACACACATTTGCCAAGGAGATCCAGATCGCTATTACGCATACACAATGATGACGGACGGGACAACCTGCAAAGTCTTTGTAGTCTCAATGCGCAGGCTCTGCTGGTTGTCATAGTCATTAATTCCAGACACTAGCCTGGCAAGCCAGACTCAACCCTGTACTAGCAGCGATTGGGTCTGGTGGGGAGTCGCATCAAGCGCATTTCTGAGGCGGGGAAAACCTGAGCAAACAGACACTTCGAAGGAACCAATCAGCGAAGAGCTGATGTGACCTCGCAGAAAATAATCGACATATTTTGAAATAAATGCTTCCAATGCCGTCGGGTGCTGAGGTTTTAATAACTTGTTTTCATGTTTCTGGTTATTTAAAACTGATTTAATGCTGGATGATTAAAACAAACTATCATCTCTCCTGTGCGCCATTTTTTGACTTCCGCCGCACAAGAGTGATGTTGCACACTTCAAAGCAAGTAAACGACTGATTGAATGGTTGGTTTTGAACCAAGGCAGAGCCGTGGTGAATAGTGTGCTCTCGAGACACAATTAAGTAGTGGGTGTGGCTAGCCAGACTTGCCATTGGCCCAGCATTATATGGACGCGATGGGCGGAGGGGACTCACTTATTTGAGGGAGGGCTAATTTCAATGAGACAAGAAATGTGGTGCATTAAGTTTTCTACAATTCTTGATCCTTGGGGTATTTTGATGTAAGCAACCGATTGTTCACTGGGCTCATTACAAATATAATTATAAAGGGTGATTACTTCATTACTACAAGATCAAACGCTGGAAAAACAGACAGACTGAATGAATTGGCCAACGAACTACAATGCTAACATGGTCATTATTTAGTTTACCCAGAATTTTGTCATTACTTTTGGTTTCTCATGAACATATTATAGTTTGTTACTTGGGATTAGATAACTCGGGATGACCATTATCTCCTTCAGTTATTTCACCAGCACTCTTTCGGAGAACATTTCATAGCAACAAACCAAGTCCATTTTTTGATTTGAAGATATGAAAAAAAATTAATCATATCAAGTGCTTCTCATTTCACAAAGATTCCTTTCATTAACCAACACTGGCAAAAAGTGCTTTAAGGAAGAGCTGAAAACTGTTTAACAGGAACCTTTTCTAATTTTACGCTCCAAATTGTGTAATGTGTTAAAGGGGATGTGTGTTGCATGGGACTTTCATGCATTCATTATTAAAAATTAATTACAAAAAATGATACATCAAAACATTAATGCATTTCAATCGCATTCCAAACAAAGCAGAACCTTTGTCAATGCACTATTTCCTGGTACACCGATTACATTGGTGCATGCATCAGAGCTCTGCAAACAGCTACCAAAATGGAGGAATTGGATAAAGACGCATTGCTAGGAGGGATGAGAGAAACATTTCATTTAAGAAACTACCCGATAGAAGCCTTGATAAAATCATGGTTTTGTGAAAATTACAAACCACTGACTCACATCAGCCCTCTGATACCAAAGATATGAAGAATAAGAAAAGGCAGCATGCCCCTTTGATCGGCATGCCGACGGCGATCCTCAGTTAGTGGGGCCAAAGTGTCAGCGCATTCCATATGAGTGGAAGGCATGAAACCCAAGACAAGATACCTGCACATTATGTTGAAAACTGTGACCATTAACAACTAGGAAAGTGGGAACTTTTCATAGATTTTTTGTCCCCCTCATTTTTAAATGGTCTGTACTGCATGCTTTGATTTCGACACAAAAGTAAACCTCGTGAAAATTGGTTGAGAAATGAGAAAGTCAGGATTTATTTTAAAAAGATTCAAGAAAGTCATTATTTATTTATTACTCATAAAAACTCACAAATTCACTTGTAATACTGTTCTGAAAAATCTGCCCTAATATGCCATTATAACTTTTGGTCTGTTCAATTTTTGTCAGGCATAATTTCCATTTGTTTTTCTTCTGTTTTGTATCAAAATGCAATTTACTACATCAGCCCCAAGGTAACAATTTTGATGTCTGTTCCTTAATGCACGTGTCTGTTTGCTTTTGTCGTTCACTATATTTTAAGTTTATGATATTCTGGCCAAATATCATAATATGATCAAAACTTAAACTTAGACTCAATTTTATTCACCCCTTTGGATTGCTCCCTCATGAAATTCTGGTTCCAGTAGCTCACACAGAAATAGTAAAAAAAGAGAACACCTGGGTATGCCATCACAACCCTAACCCTTTTACCAGATTAATTAATTACAAAGCCTCTAATTAATTAGATTAATCTAAAACTCATAGTTAGTATTTACTCACTTTTAACAAACATCTTGGGGTTTTGTCTGTCTGTCTCCACTAATATAAAATAATTGTGTAAACTGTATTTCCTACTATCCTATCCATCCCTCACTAGGGTCGCAAATGTATTTAATGTGAACTCTCCTTAAAATTGAGCCCAAGTGCGCACGTGTAACTGCGATGTGCTAGTAAGGGGAAATCAAATCATTATAAGGACTCCAGGTATTCTGAATGGTGACGTAGCAGTTCTCCTGGGCCTTCTGGTGATTTTGTTAGACAGTTACTGTCCGTTTCAAGAAATGTGTTATTCAAGCTCAATACAAACGGAAAGAGGAACAAAGAGTGAAGGGGCAACTTTGGCTTCATGACCATATGATCAACAGGAAGAGCTCTACAGTTGTGAGTCTACGTGTACGTGTGCGTGTGTGTGTGCAGTTCATGCTGGTTTCACTGATTGGCTGAGTCCGGCAAAGTGCCGCATAAGGCAAGCATACGATTGGCTACATGAAACCCAGCTGGTGTCTGCCTCTGCCGAGGCCTGTTGTGAGGGCAGAACAGTACACACACACAGACACACAGATGCACACACACACAAACACACACACTGCTTTCTAGACGCTCTACAGCCTCGCTCTTTTTCCACCAGTTCTTCCCTCTTTGCACTGTTGCCCCTGAGCAGGGTGAGGAGGAGAACAAGAGAAACAGCGAGGGAGAGATGCTGCTATGGTAACGGATGGGGGGTAGGGGGGTCTACTTGGCAGGAACACCAGATTCTCCCAGGCTGCACACACACGCCAGTGTGAATAAGTGTTTTCTGATCTGAAGACTAGTTGAATGAAGACGAGTGCTGCTATAGAAATAAAGTTGAATTGAGTTGAATGTGACTATGTGTGATCTTGTGCTCAAGATTTAGTCACGCAAATCGATGGCCACACGAGATCACATTCCTTAAAACGGGAATCACGACACCCATCTCATTATTCTTCCTCCTGTCCCTTGAACTTCTCAACAGCAATCAGTCGAGCTGGTAAGTAAACTCACCAGCCAGTTCGTTCACTTGCCGGTTGATTAGAAATACCTGCGGCTGAAGCACAGCTCTACTTTTGGACCTGAATTTGAAACGTCTGGTGATATCCAAGCAAATTTGTCATCCCAGCTTGGCTTAAGTCACCTGATGACACAACCAACTCGATTGAAAAACTAGAATACAAACAAACAAAAATCTCTCTTCATTTTTCTGTAAATAAAACAAGGCCATCCAGTAACTGTGGCCGGCCACCTTGCCACTGTGCTTTTCTTTGAATATGTGTGGATTTGTTTACACAGCTAAAACATACAGTTCAAAGCGGCAAAGAACAAAGTTCACCCAAGTATACAGTTGATCAGTTGATGTGTTTTGGAGACGAAGGCAAGTGTCAACTAGTCGAAAGTATACACAAAACCACATTACAAAGCATTGGGTTGCATCACCTATGGGGGGGGGGAACTCACCGTCAACTCTTTTGCAGTGAAAAGTTATAATGATGATTTTGAAAGCAACGAGCAGGCAGGCTTTTGTCTGACATGGATTTATAGTATCGGCCTTCTGCTATAATGTGAAGCATGAGGGTCACAATTCAGGATTAGAGGTTTAGTGGATTGTTATGTCAATCCACAAGTTCGTCAGCTTCTGGCTTTTGTTGAGGTGCCCTCGAGGAAGGCTTCATGCCCACTACTCCAGCTCAAATGATGCCTCTTTTATCCCAATCACTCCTTGCATGCCTGAATCCGTGTGATGTGGTTATGTATGTGCTGTGCAACATAAAGGATATATTGAAGAGGGAGTTGAATTTCCCCTCGAGGCACATGATTAACTATATAATAACTATGAATGCAATAATAGTAATTGAGAAAAAAATCTTCAGGCCATAAACGACTTGTGACTGAAATGACAGTACGACTGCTGGTTTCAGCAAAGTAACTTTTGCCATTTTGCCTCATTTGTTTCTAGATACCATTAACCAGTAATCAATTTGACACAACTATCAATCTTTACAATCGATTAATCAAAACATATGCTCTTCTTTAACACCGGTCAACAGCAAATTTAAATCAGAGTTGGCTTTATGAGACTCTGATTTGAAAAATGTTTTGACTACTTTCTAGCACATCAAGTTTTCGAGATACTTTTTCACATTTTGTTTTCAAATTTGACCCATGAAAGCTTGTGCAGTTACAATTTTGTCATGCATTGTAATTTATAGCTAGGACATCAGGAAAAAAATCCACCCTTTGCTGAATCATATTTTAATAGATTTCACTAATTATATTACATCCATCCATCCATCCATTTTCTGAACCGCTTAGTCCCCACGGGGGTCGCGGGTGTGCTGGAGCCTATCTCAGCGGTCATCGGGCAGTAGGCGGGGGACACCCTGAACCGGTTGCCAGCCAATCGCAGGGCACACAATTATATTACATATGTATTATTATTATTATTATTGTTATACAAAAAATAATCTCAGAAACCTTTACTTGCATTTCCGATTAAAAAGAAATTTGTGAAAATGTGTTCACCTGTCCAATTGGCTTCAATAGATTCATTTCAGTCCCGTGACCTCAAATTGGTGTTTCAAAGATCTAATGAAATTCTGTACGTCGAAGATACACAATAGTTAGTCAATCCACATGACTGTGTAAATTGAAGCGTTAGTAAAACATGGCAACTACCGTTTATTCTACAGAGGCAGTTGTTACATACATCATAACTGGCATTAACAGGAATCTCCTCAGATGATCAGATAACAGTTACCCGCTACATTCCAACATACATTTCCCAGATAACAAAGGTCCCAGTAGGATTACCCAGTAAGGTCATTTGGATGTGTTCATCAAATACTGACTGGACCATTTCTACTACTACAGTACATGCTTAAATATAAACACCCCTTAAAAAGCAACTTTTTCCTATGCCTCTATCCACGCTGACCTACACTAGGGCGCCCTGTGTCTTCTGCGCAGAGCATACATACCCGTTATTACCCCAGCATGCAAGTATTGATCCACTGCCCTGGTGTGTATGTGTTATGCCAAGATCCTCAGACCTGTAATCAGCATGTTAATGATAGTTATCACCCAAGAAACAGCCTTGTATAGTTATTTAGGGTTCACAGGATACCACCAAAGAGGCTGTCGGCCTGAGATACAAACACACGTACAGACAATAAAAACACTCAAGGATACACAGACAAAGGTGGATGGATTGGTGATCTTCTCCTAATTAGGGTGAAAGATCCTTTTGGTGCTTGTCCACTAAATTAACATCGGTTCCAAAATGTCCCATAAGACGTTTCCCATGGTATGGAATTCTTGAACGTTTTCCTGGTGTTTGTAAGGACTCTGGCGGCATCATTTTGGATCAGCTGCAGCTACCTGATTTTTTAAAATTTATTTATTAAGACCTGCAAAGATGCCATTACAATAATATAATCTACTGAAAATAAAAACATTTTTCTGTGTCGTATTGAAACAGAAAACCCTTAAATCGAGCTGTGTTTGTTAGGCGTTAATAGGCAGATTTAGTAATAACTTTTAAGTGGTTGTTAAAATTCAGGTTTGAGTCAATAATTACACCAAGATTTCTGGATTGATTAGTCACGTTCAATGACATAGAGTTAAGGTGAGCGCTGATCTTTGCCTTTTCATTTTGGGGGCAAAAAAAAAAATCTCTCGATTGAGCTGAAGAAAATTCTGGTGCATGCACTCGTTGATTTGATGAATACACTTACTTGATGAAAGTAAGAGACTATAGTTATATAATGACGATGAAATGTAAAGTTGTGTGTCATCTGCAAAAGTATGATAAGAGATTTTGTGATGCCTCATAATCTGAGCAAGAGGCAGCAGAAAGATATTAAATTGTAGTGGTCTAAGGATGGACCCTTGTGGAACCCCACATGTGAGTGCCAATTGAAACAAAGTAGTCTTGTTCTTGCAGGTAAACTAATTGAATACAGCTAGTCTGTCGTGCAGTATATTATGATCAGATGCGGCACTGAGACCTAGCAATACCGAATGGTTTTGGTATTGTAGACCTCTATGTCTGAGAATTAGGACAGTTTCTCTCTATTGCGACATAGGTAGTAAAATTATTACTCCTTTCATCTTCGAGGTTTCTTTCAAATCGGACCACTTGGGATCTCTGGAGATGTAATGAAGGCGACTGTACGCATCACAATATCTCCGCAATTTGTCCAATTCCTAATAAGGTTAGTTAATTACACTTCACTTGCACACAAAGTCACAAACATACATACATTTTATTGAGATATTTATACGTATAGGTGCTTAATCCAATCACTATTCTGTCAAAATCAACACACACTCATCGCTTTGCGAGTGTGGATAGTGTGGCTGTATTTGGCACTATTGAAGAAGAAGCATTTCAGAGGTAAATGACATCATTACCATATAAATGACTTCCAGCCAAACACATCTGCTAATGTAGCCACACAAGCTTGCGCACATTCATACACACGCGTATGCACAGCGCACGCAAACACAAATCTACAGTATGTGCTCAACATATGTTTTTTTTTTGTTTTTTTTTCTGCAGCAGGAGTGACATTGCGTGTCCACTTAACACAGAAGCTCAAGCTTTATCTGCACGCATAATTTTATTTTAAAACAGTGTGCTCTGAAGACAGTGCCCACAAACACCACAGTGATTGGAAACATGCAATACACTTTAAGAATGGACAAATTACATGCATACATGCAAAATATTGGCCTTTTTTCATGCATTTTCATAAAAATCAACGGAGTCAAAATTTTATAGCCCATATCCCACTGTGCAAAGAACATTTGCGAGTGTTTCCAAAGGTAGCAAATATCGATTTTTCGTCAGGGTTTGTTCAAGGTCACAAATGCATTCACCAGATGTTCCCCAGCACTTTGAATAGTCACTGACAGTGTTTCTTGTTACAACAACAAAAAAATGTTGACGAACATCTGGGCCCTTGAATGGACACTGGCAAGAAATCAACATTCACTACCTTTGCAAACACTCCCTAAAGTTTGCCCCCCCCCCCCCCCCTCCAGTGGAATACAAGCTTAATATTATTGAGGTACTAAATTGAGTGCCTTCATATCATTCTAAATTCGCAAAAAAATATTAGTTCAGTAATCATGTCGTAGTATAGGGCAACTAAGCCATGTCTGCTGAATAGTGATATTATAACTTCAAACTAAACACGAGACCTCTGCAAACTAGAGAGAGGGAGGATCACTCGTCAGCGGGGTGTGCACAACCGAACCGATAATAGCAATCTCTAATTTTTTACCTGACCTGTCCAAACACATTTTCCAGAAATCTTGGACAGCCCCCCGATACGTTAATTATGTTCGATTTGACTTAACTTTGCATTAAGAATGATAAAAGCACAACAGTCTTTCTTGTATTGGACTGATAAGGTCACATCTCTACCGAGCAAAACTTGTCTCACAAAACGGGTTTACATTATGTTACAGACGTATTTTGGGAACAGAAAAAAATACAAAGGCAGGTTTTAAAATTCCAGGTGTTAGAACACCTCGTGAGATTAGTGCAAATGGGGCGCAAGGGTGTGAAGACCTCAAAACATAAGCGCACAGTGATTGGTTAAGTGTTGAGCGAGTATAGTATCACTTGTTTGTGACAAGCTTGGCAACGTGGACTTCGAAGTTATGATGGCCATTATTGTCCTCAAGACCAGAATGGCTTTTTATCTGTACTTTAGGTTCTCAATAAAGTGGTGGTAGTAATGGTGGTTGGCGGGGGTGGAGGTTAAAATGAGTGAGCACACAGACAGCCTGCGGCTTGCTTTCAACATCTCACTCTTTATCCCTGTTCCCCTTTTTGGTCCTCCCTCCCTGTCTGTGGTCCTCCTATCCTCTCTCCCCTTGAGCCCGCAGGCCATAAACATCCGCATGTCACACACATGCCATGAAACACAATGAGCATGCACTCACACGCGCTGCGGCAGACACACATGTACAGAGACACCACCAAGACGGAGGACACCAGCCTTTGTTCCGCAGTGTTGGTTCTGGTGTCCCTAGGAATCATTCATGCAAAAAAATAAATATTTGTGTGCCTGTGTGTGGTTTGGTGTGTGTGCGCGCTGTGTGTGTGTGTGTATGGATAAACCACCCTCTGCCTGAACGCCCTCCCACCCAGACTGTCTCTTCTTAACACCATCACTTATTCATGTGAGTGAACATTAGAACAGGATTCTTCTTTTCCATCTCACGACAGAGTATGTCATGGGTAGGCAACTCCCGTCCTCGAGGGCCGGTGTCCTGCATGTTTTCTAGGTCTCCCTGTTTCAACACACCTGATTCGCCTCCAACCCCAAGACTATCTATCGTTCTCCATCAGCGAAGAAAGAAGAAGGTCCAGGCCAAGAGCCACAGCCAAATTAGGGAACCATTGACACTTGGTTTAAATTTTATTAGCCTAATTTGTGTCTTCCAAAAAGATGGCTACATACAATGCTTTACAGTGTTCAAAATGGCGATGGTGGCTTAAATGGACACACGGCAGTTGTGATTGATGGAGCACCCGCACTGCAGAGGGGACGATCAGGGACAAACTTTACTGCCCTTTACTGTACAAAACTGTGTTCACGCATGAGTGAGAAAGCCCAATAATTTGAGGATTTTGAATGACATGCAGAAATAATATACAGTGGTATAAAATTAAAAGTTGTTTTTTGTCAATGTGTGCATAAAATGAGATCATGCACAAAATGTTGGGTTGCTGTTCAGTAGTTTTATGTCATCTTTGAATGGGGATTTTTTTTCATGCGAGAGAAGCCCTTTCAAAGGGAAAAACCAAATCACAATTTGATTATTTTTTGTTTGCATCAAAGCCTTTGTAGTGGAGGTGTGGATCCTTTGCGCAGAATATGTATTTGAGCATTACATTGCATTAATATGTTTTTTTGTTCAATAAAAAACAGACATGCAAATATTTTGTCCTTAATGGCATTTTTGTCATACAACTGGTTAGGAATACCACTGACAAAATATTGTGGCCCCTCCATCGTTTAAGTTGCCCATCCCTGACCTATAACATTTTACCATTCACCTTTCAGCACATCTGTACATATGCATAGCTACATATGACAGAGCACTAAAAAAGCGGTGGAGGAAGTTATTAATTATTTTAGCTGCTATTAGGAGGAAGCCATTAAGTCAATACCTCTGAAGACGTGTTATGAATGCCATTGATTGCTCTCTAGCTGACATACACCTCTCTGCTACTTGTCGATGCCTCTCCCGCTTCAATCCTTTTCTTCCTCCGCCTATTCTTAAGCACAACCTTTACATTCAATTATTCATTTACAGCAACAGCACTGTGCTCCTTTGCACCTCAAATTTCTCTACCAGTATTCAGATCATGATTTCTGCATCTTCCAAAAATGTCTGCGAAATCTGCAATAACCCCCGTGTGAATATTATTTGAAGGAATACCTAACTGGAAACTGAAAATTCTAACTTGGGGGGGGGTCATTAAATAAATTAAAGCGGGGCGGCATGGATCAGTGGTGGAGTGGTTGTCTCCTAATCAAAGGTTGTGGGTTCGATGCATTGCCCATGTGACCATGTCGAGGTGCCCTAGAGCAAGATACTGATCTCTGGTGGAAGAGGAGTCAGTGTTTAAAGCATTTTGAGTGACACATGCATGCTGCACAGGCAAAACGGTGCATTCAGAGTACTTTCACAACATTGGGAACCTAAACACATAGCAAAAGTCAGCGGGGATCACGTGAAGACAGGAAGCTCTTTGACCTTGGAATCTTAGGCCTCACCAGTCTCATATGCAACAAAGCACTAATTGTCAATGGAAGCTACACTAGCTGCGGCACCCAAACAGAGTATAAAACAATGTCAATGTGATTATATCTGAATGTATACACACGCTCACACACAGTGCTCCATTGTCCCCACAAACAAAGATGGGAGCACATGCATCCCCATGCCCCTGGGGGGGAGACTCGATTCTGCACCCACCCCTTAAATGCAACATGAATGTGCAGACACAGACGGATATTAACCCGCCCCCATGCTTGACAGCCTCTTTTTAAAGTAACAAACATGCCTGCAAAAGTGGGGGGTGGGGCAAAGGGGTCCCACTATGGTAACATGGGCATTATAAGCCAATTAGGAGTGCCGCCTGAGTGACTGACACACAGGGTGGAGAGGGCGACACGCTCACTGTCTGATGTTTGTGTCTGTCTCAAATTGCAATCCCTTCTTTGCTAAAGGGCTATTACGGGCACATAAACAAATGTACGGAGCACATGCACACACATCTCCAGGGCAGCCATCCAAACGATCCCCTCCCTCGAGATCCACCTCCTACATGCAAAGGCATTTAAAATGACTTCTTTGTCTCTAGCATGCTTGAGAGACGGAGGAGAACGACAGCAGAAACACAAGCAGGAGAGGGAAGAGGACAGGAGAGGGGAAAATGGCAGCAAAAGGGAAATGTTTTGTAGGAAGCCAGGACACCAAAGGAGGTGGGGAATGGGGAGGGGGGGTCACGGGGAGAAAACAGAGAGTGCATGCAAGAGAAAGAGAGAGCGAGCGAGAGAGAGAAAGAGACACGGATAGGAGGGGGGAGTGCAAAAGAAGACGAGGAGGGAGCGGGCTAAAGGATGAAAGTGAGGAGAGCGCAAGAGACAGCCGGGCTCCAGCGCTGCTCTGAACTCGTTTGATCCAGTTCGTCTCGCCAGGCGTTCCTCGAGATACATTCCTGTGGCTGGCCGGTTACAGAGCGAGCGAGTGATAATAAGAGCGAGAAAGAGATACGGATGGCGGGACCGTGTGAGATTGAGAAATGGAAGACAACAGAAATGAGGCTTCGAGGAAATTTAGGAAAGAGTAGTGGATGTTAAAAGACAAAAACAAAAATGGTGGTTGTCACGATAACATTCTGACTTCGATATTACACTTGCATAGAATACCTCGATACGATATGGAAACCATGCCATTAAGGATGAGACGAGGCACAAATCCCACCAAATGAGATGTTTTCCGAGACTGAGTCAACGAGACAGAGACGAGACTTTTGCAAAATTTCTAATACAAAATAATACATAATATACATTTTCCAGTTTACAAAATGTTTTCTTTTCATTGAGCAGAATAAAAGAAAACGAATGATCTAGCTCTAAAGTGCAAATATGAAAACAAACAGGAGTCACTTGTGCAATAACAGCTGTAACTGAGATCGTTCCTCTTACACAATAGCTGAATAAAATAAAAAGACTTTCCTTTTAAAGTACCAAACAAAAAACAAAGTTTTCCACACACTATTACATTTACATACGTTATTGTATAAAAGTATTAGCGCGCCAAAAAAATGGTTGTTTATAACTTCAGCATTTGAGCAGTATAAACTCTGATTAAATATTTACCATTTGACTTCCCGCCACCTTGTATTGTAAAGTAAGTGACCATACAGATGGACCATTGACCCGTAATGAAGTAAAATAGCACAGTCATTTTACCCCCATCATTTTTCTTGTACTGTCAGCTTCTATAGATTGCTAGACAGCCCACATTGTTTAGATATTTGTAGTTTTTCCCGGTGGTTATTCCTGTGTGCATTTGAAATATCCCACTGTCTTTGAATGCACCTTGTGTTAGGTGCAGACAGCTAGTGATGTCAGTGTTTAATCCTTTTATAATCCTCTGCGTTTTATAGATGAACCACAAAGATGATAAATATTCAGGAACAAGTGGTACTACCTGTTACATGGCACAAGTGATCAGAGTGAGCCACTCCCTTTTACGCACACAACAAATACGTGTCTGTGGTTTAAGCTAATGATGCTTGATAGTTAGAAATGTGTTGGATTATTTTGTACAAAAAGCAATTTGTGCAAAACAACTTCCTGGGTCAGTCCAATTTTTAACCTGGGCGCAGCAGAAGGGGTACGTAACATAATGCAATTAATACATTTAATTGCATTTAATGTTTACATCTTCCTGGGCAAATAAAGCAACTGTGAACATCACTTTGCTATTGCTATGTGATCCTGAAAGTAGCTAAACTACTGAAAAGCTATTTGATGTCGAAAATGGTGACATTACTGAGAAATGCGGTTAAACCAGTAGTATTGCTACCGCCCAACACTCCTGTTTATGTTTGTGGGCAGAATGTTACATACGCAGCACAGCGCAAGAGCTCTTCCTCTTGTTGTGGGAGATGAAAACTGGAACGTAAGCGATTACCAGCCTCGCGATAGTCGGTCCACAACTTCACAATTGATGCCCCTCACTCCGCTTCCCATCATTTCTTACAGTGATGAACTCCTGCATTCGTCTCACAATTTTTTTTTGCATGCATGACTATGAAGGGGTGAACCTTTCATAAACTTGAACAACAGGTACTAACACAGTTGTGAGTTTATGGTGTCAGGTGACTGTTTGGCAACTTGAGTGTGCCATGAATCTGTCCTCACCTAATGGCACAAATTATTTATGCTGGCAATTAAAACCTCAATTTACAAAAGGAGATGAACTCTTACATGCTAAGACGTGTGTGATGACATCCAATAAATTAGGCAAATATAGCAATGCAATGGAAACTAAACCATCTGCAGAAGGTGGCAGAATTTTTTTTAAGTAATGTCAACATTGTTCTCTTCAATAATATCGAAATGAAGAGATTCATAAAATGTCATTATGTTTCATTAAGCTGTCCCTGATGTTGAAGTACGCCTGTGAGTGCTGTTTTCACTTGTACCACTTGTAATGTAAGAGTATGACAGGAAGGAGGATCCTCCCATCTGTGGTGTCTTCTCAAGGTTTCTCATTTTTCCCCAGTAGGGGTTTTTGAGTTTTTCCTTGCTCTCCTGCGAGTTAAGATCAGGGGATGTTGAGAATAATTGTCAATTTTGCACATGTGAAGCCCTTTGAGACTTGTCTGTGATTTAGGGCTATATAAATAAACTTGACTTGACTTGTTTTGACAGACAGTCTCTCCCAGCTTGAGTCCTTGCAAATACACAAAGAGCCTTGGATTTTACACAATGCTTTCAAATCTCTATTATAATTCATTCATTAAATACAGTACGTATAAACGTGTGAGCGTTTGAAAAAAGGCAATGAAGTACAAAGAAAGATTGACAATATGTAAGTGTGTGTAAACACAAGGTTGGGGAGGTTTCGGGCTGTCATTACTTCAAGTCCTATTTAACACATCCATAAAATGCCTGAGCTGCTCCAAGACTCCACTCAATGAGTCTTCCTGGTCTTTCGTTCCAGATTTGTGATTCTCTTTCCCTTCCCCACAAAAAGTTGAATCTAAATGCATCTTTAACGGGCAGGTTTATGTCGTCCAGCAAAACTTTGAGCAAGAGAAAAAAGCCGTAAACATGAAAAAGGCTATTGAAATGCTCTTTGACACACAGTGACCTTAGTTTAGTTCCTTCTCAACCAAGGCATACAGAAAACTTGGCTTGGAAGCTCAGAGCACTAACCGCTGAGCTAAAAGTCGGGGCCGCCGTCCACACCTCATTGCCTTACAACCCCCATGGAAAGTACAACCGAGGCCAACATGATTGGCACCTGTCAAAAATTTTCATTCTGGACCTTTGTTGAAGTATAGGTCCCCTGTATCCCAGAAAGATCTTCTTCAACATGCAGATTAATCTATTGTTGATCAGCCGATCAACGTGCAACTAATACATTTATCTCGACCGGGGGAATTAGGGGTGGGGCCTGGAAATAAACCTGCTCTTCCCAAGTCTAAATTTCAGTCCATGTTTTTGTAATAAAATTTTGCAGATGTGCTAGAGTGAGGCAGAAACGCCCAGTGAGCGCATCTACCAAATTCACAAACACGCCGAAATAAACCATCGCCCCTGCACAAAAATAACGATGCGCCCACTTTCACGCCAAATGCAGAATACTTTGTCACTAAATTATTAGGTGCTTTGGGGGCGAGGCTGCTTTGTACGCCGGTATACTCACATGAGCACAACTCTGCCCCAATCACGCTAGATTAGACTTGCGCTGGCACGAAAATGACATTATACCCGTTTTTACACTGAGTGCACGAGTGCCACTCCACTAAAATAGGGCCCAAAAAGTATGTCATTTATGATAGATGTCGAGACCACAAAAAACTGTGAGCTTGTTAATACCCGCACGATTATGAATGAAAGACCATCCAGTATCCTCATTGGCCACATTGAGGTTGGAAATGCCCATGAAAAAGCGAATGTAAATTTCCGTATGTATTGATAATTAGAAATGCTCTTGAAAACTGGAAATTCCTATTGCTATGGTATATTCATATATTTATAAATGTAGTAGTGTATACCAACCAATAAGTAATATAAATGTTACAATCATACAGACATATGTGCCTGTTTTGTTTAAGGCATTTATGCTGTAATTAAGAAAAGCTTTGCCAACCTTAATCAATCAGTGCTAAGGGGCCAGAATTGAGGGATTATGTGGCAAAGAGGATGTTAATCTGTGGTTCTCCCAGGCGATGCGTGTTAGGGAGCCGCGTTAGATCCTGTCCTTTTGAGTTGAATCGGAGGTTAAGCTTATGTGAATTCTTAAAGTACATTAATAATGAAAAAATAAATAAATAAATAACCAGACTACATGACTGTCTGGTGTAATGCTTTGTTGTTACTTCTTTGCGTTGTCAGGAATGACGTCTTGTCACATTCACGATAAAATCTTTTGCAAACGTACCTCCAGTCACTGTCAATCTTTACTTCATTCATACGTAAGTATTTAAGACTAAAAACGGTGTGACCAAATACTGTCCTGGTGTGACCAAATGAGAAAGTGGAAATGTTAATATAAAGCCCTACACTCGTAAATCCAACATTGCCTATTTTCAATTTAATACAGCAAAATAGAAGCCTGGGGAGAAAAAGAATCATGTGGCAAAAACTTATCTGGCTGCATTTTATTTCCTTTATGCAAAGTCTGTCTCTTTCTATTAGTATTATGCAAGGAGCTTTATCACGAAATTTGCTGTTGCCATTGGCTCTTTGGCTAAATTCAAATGCCAAAGCTAATTGATACCAGTAGCGATTTCCTTTGTGGTGCGCAATACAGTGCCTCAAATCATATCGGTGCTTTTGTTGGCTTTGTATTTTGGCTTTATTCATCAGGATCTTTCTTTGGGTTTTGCATTACTCTGTGAAAAGACATTTACAGGAGCAAACCAACTCCAAGAATGGAGAGTGTCCCCCAGCCCCCACCATGCATATTTAAAAGAGCACAACTCGATTAAACCTGGTAACCCATTAACAGCTAAATATGACGATAACTCAAGAGTCAACACTGCAACAGAGCACGTCTTGCGTTGTAAACAATAGCGCAGTAGGCTCCACAATGTTACATACGATGATGATGACGACATTTCCTATTTTTCACAATTATACACCATAAAGTTGTTTAAATTATCTTTCTGAAACAAATATAAATGTGTAACTGTCACTGTCACAGGCAGGCTGGAGCATAGTGCAGCTGACATTTTGCAAAAGGTGATGTACCTGCTGGTATGAGTGAAAGAATGCTGATTATAATTTTGATTATCAAAAACAAAATCAAGGAAAATAGCTAAATATCAGATTTTAGATGAAATTCTTATGTTTTTTTGTTAGCATCTTTATATTTGTCCAAAAAAAACTGTACTTTTATGTGTATGGGGCATTGAAATTTACCCAAAAAACAAAGAAACAAAAATGATTTGGGGAAAGAAGTCAACCAACTCTCTTGTGTGGACTACAAAAATGTTCAAAACAAAAATATATGAGTAAAAATTATTTTATTTATTTATTTATTTTTGCAGAACCAGTGTTCCATGTTTCTGCATGGACATTAGTTACAGCGGACACTTTTGCGGCAACAGATTTGCAATATCAATTGTTTGTATTCTCTCAATAGCCTCATCAGAGTTAGTTCAAACTATTCAAATGGGATGAAAAGCATGATCGAAAACTAAATAGCTGTGCACAATCAAACTTATCTCAGGCGTGTTCAAGTGGTCTTGTGAACTTAGTATAACTTGCTTGTGTAATGTGATGCGATTATTGTGGGAAATGGCGATGAAAAATAAATACAAATCTGGTGAGTGTTTAAGTTTTACTGGGTTTTATTTTTTTTTTCCATCTTATTAAATAAGTTGTCACATCCCCTGGAGCAGCTGTTAATGGGAAAGAGAACCACTTGTGAATGTGAACACCACATATCACAAATTTCAATATTGAATATTATACTTGAAATTCACATCATGATCAAATGTCAAGTTTGGCAAACTCAAATGTTATGTGTAGAGGCGTCCTTATTTAAAGGACACTTTCCCCAGTAAAAAGAAAGGTCTGATTTCCTGAGTAGCCTAACTAATAGAATCATCAATAGGATAATCAATACTGAAAATATTTGTTTGTGACAGCCCTACCACAGTTAAATAACACCTATATTACATATTAATATAAATATAACCTATATTCTGTGTCTACCTGCTTCTGCAAGTCATCTCTGTGTGCATCCAGACAAATGACTCGAACTGTATGTGTGTTAACATACATTGTTTTGTGAAGAAGCACTGTGTGTGTGGCTGTGGACCAGTGTCTTTAGTAGACTTGTGGTAATCCTCTTAGCGTATGCTGCTTGAAGCTCAGAGCACATTATGTAACCCCTCTAATCCAACATTGCATCAAGCCAGACGGCAAAAGACCACAGCTCATGCTCTCTTACAAACACATGCAATCGCGCACGCAAAAACACACACACATACACTCTTGGAGTCCCAAAAACAGACATTAATTTCTTTGGAAAAATTATCAACGACCTGGATTTAGTGGTAGTGGGTGTTGACACTAATCATCTCTCTCTGACCTCCTCACATATCCTCTACATCTCACTAATAACCCGGATAGCCAATCAAAAAGATTAAAAATATATATCTCCTCAGCCTCGGCTCTCTATCTTCTCCTCAGGGCAACAGCGGTCATCTTGCCATGCCCCATTGGTCTTGAGCAAATCATAGTCAAATCACAGGAAGGACACAGATACACGATGATAGAAAATGTTGTTTTCTAAATTATAATTTCATGAGCTGAACACAAATCCATCTACAGTATTTTGCTTTGGCTAATACGGTGGAACTGCTGAATTCAAATAATTCAGTATGGGACGGATAATCCTAGGAATTGACATTTTACTCCAGAAAATTGATTATTTATTTAGCATAATATCCATATACCCATTATCTGCACCGCTTAACCTCATGAGAGTCGTGGGCACGCTGGAGCCTATCCCAGAAGTCATTGGGCACGGTCAAACATTTTGACAAAAAAACAATCACACACACAGAATTACAATTATGGACAATTTGGAGTGCTCAATTGCCCTACCTTGCATGTTTTGGGAATGTGGGAGGAAACCGAAGTACCAGCAGGAAACCCACACAGGCACATCCAAACTCCAAACGGGAAGGTCGGAGCTGGAATTAAACCCACGACGTGCTAATATCTTATTACTATGTTCCAGCTGCGACAAAATTAGAGCTTCTTCCAAGGAAGACTTTGCAAGGTTACATAAAAAGAATGTACTACGTATACCACTTTTAAAAGCGACTAAATTGGTTTTAAACCATTCTGGTTTAAATAAATAGCTTGTATCAAGACCAATCATGTATCATACATTGTACATATTATTTGTTTTTCTTTTTAAGTTCTAATGGATTCATTAAGTGCATTTACTCAATATTTCTCAAACTTCTAAAAAGTTTTATTATGTTTGATTAAACTAATCCCACTATATATGTTTCCCCTGAATTGGTTGCATTGGTCCACCTCTATTTTTAGCCCTGTGTTGCACAGATTAGGGGCCTATTTATAGTCTTCCTTATGTTGTCCAATAAGAGGACTCTGTGAAGGAGAATGGCAGTATCACAAGGGTTCACACACCGCCCACTTGGCACAGGGCCCAACCTCACTTTCCCTCACCCTCCCACTCAAGCCCTCCCACAGCCAACATAAATTGGGCGGCCCCTGGCAAGGAGCCCAACGTTTCAGTGAAAGAAGTTTACACCAGGTCCGAGTGTCTTTTAAAAAGACAGAAAAGATCAGGTCAATCAGTGTATTATACGTGATCATCACAAAAGATAATTGCTTGAACAAGGGCCCCTCCACCCTCTTAATCTAACAAAAATGCAGTCACGTTTTTTTTCCCTCCTTTCCTTTTTGAAAAAAGAGGACATTACATAATTCACCACACTGGGATTTTATCACAGACACACACTCATGATCCTGTGTACGCACACACACACACACACACACACACAAGCCCGCACACACACACACACACACACACATACACACACGCGCGCACACACACACACACGCACGCACACACACACACACACACGCACGCGCACACACACACACACACACACACACACACACACACACACACACACACATGCAGTTGACATACTCAACCAGACAGGCAACCTGTTCGGGTTGTCTGCATCATAGTCGCTATGACAACAGCAGGAGAACAATCCACAAAACGGCCACTCAAGAGGGGGCAGCCGGAGGAAGGGAGAGGAGGAGAGGTTGAAAGAAAGAGTAGGAGGGAAGAAAAGAAGGGAGAGAAAGGGGGAGAGAGAGAGAGAGAGAGAGAGAGCGAGAGAGAGAGAGAGAGAGAGAGAGAGAGAGAGAGAGAGAGAGAGAGAGAGAGAGAGAGAGAGAGAGAGAGAAAATGCAGCTGTGTTAATATGCACACAGATTTAAGAGAAGGAATTGCAAAAATACATGTCTTGCCTTTATAGCTGGTTATACTCCAAAAATCAAAAGACCACTTTCAGGTGCCCAGAACCTAACTGAAGCAGATACAGTATGTTCTTCCTAGTCATGCTCCTGCACAGAATTAGAAAGGTACATGAAGTCCCTAAAATCAACTGGGACAATTTGCCTCTGCTAAACTACTCCCTCCTACAGTGGTCACATGTAGTAGCTACCTTGAAGTCCAAAAACCATCTCAGTTTTCTTGCAGTGTTATACACCTTATTCTGCACGATTATGTACACATCTAACATATGTAATGTGCCAAGCAGAGATGACTTACCAGCCCCAACAAGCAAGACTTGCATTGGGCATGAGAGAAGTGCAGAAAGATGATAGTCGAATGTATTTATTCAGGGTTGTGATGACAAAAAGTCTGCACACCCTTGTTGAAATGCCAGGTTTGCGTATGACGAAAATATGAGAGCAGCAAAACTTTTGCACCATTAATGTTACCTATAACCTGTACGGATCAATTAAAAAAGAGAGCTCTTCTCTGAAGGAAAGTAAAATTAAACAATTGCCATGTGGTTGCACAAGCACTTTACACCCTCTTAACATGGTGATGTGTCTGTTGTCACCATTAATCAATCACTTCAAACTCAAGTTGGATGGGAGTTAGCAATTAAAATAACATTATAAATAATGTTTTGCAAGCAAATTACTAACCAGAGTCTTTGCCCATTTGCAATAAAGAGGCTACATACTGCAGATAGCTGTTGCTTAAAGACCGTATCCCACTGATGGAGAAGGTTTGCGAGTGTTTTTGACCTTGAACGAATGCGACCACAAAAAAAAAAAAAAACAGCTTAAGACATTGGTCAGTGCTTTGCTAGCCAAAAGGTTGTTGTTTCTTCATGATAGAATGAGACAGCCTGAGAGGGTAAAATCATTAATAGGGTCACATTAAGCTCAGCTTGCAGATGACATCCTATCTCACAGGTGTCAAACTCAAGGCCCGGAGACCAAATTTAGCAGGCCGCATCAATTTTTGAATTCAATGCGTTATACTGAACGAAGCCAAAGACAAACACTCGAGCTGTTGCCTATTGATGGCCTCTGCAGCTTGCTCACAAGAAGAAGCTCGCAAGCAAACTTATCCAGCGTTTGGCGCAAGGGCTATTTATCACTGTTTTGCAACACCAACGTGTGCAATAACCGACCCAGATTCTACCATGGGCCACAATGCAAAGTGAGATTCTATTTCGGGGAAACCATTTGGAACTAAAAAAAAAAAACAATTCCGTCGCGAGAACAAAACGACACTAAATGCATCTGCTTAATACGTTTCCAAATAATTCAATATCTGTCACTATATTGGTCTTCTGCAATTGATATTCAAGGCTAATTTTATTTATTTTTCCGGGAAATGCATCACTTACTGGATGATTTATTACATTTTACTTTTCTTTAAAATTCTGTCAGGAACATGACAGCGGTACTCGGAGTGGGAGATTGTTGTAAATACTGTGTATTTAATATTAACACTTCAAAAGATAAATGACTCAAAAAATTATTATTTATTTAGCAAAGACATTTCAACGATGCACAAATTAGACTGCAAACATTTAATTGTCAATGGCCGTTTTTATGTGAGGACATTTCCAAGGACCAAAATAAAAAGAAATGATTAAAAATATCACTCACTATGGTGCACTTAAACGAGCTGTGGCTGTTTGTATTCCAACTAGTATTAAGTCCAATTATGATTATTACAATTAGACTGGCACCCAACTAATGCCGAAAGAATATCTAAACCAAGGCTGACTTTAAGGAACAGGAAAAACCTTGAAAAGTGTCATCAGTGGCTTTTCCTGCAACCAGGGAAAAAACTTTCAGTCAGAAGATTGCCAAGCAATTTTTGAAAGGTTCTCTCCTGAGCTTTTAGCTTCAAACTCACCAAAGCACAAAAACATGAAAATTTGCTTGAACATTTCAGGAAAGAGTCGTGTGCTACTGGTTTTATTTTTGCTGCACTGTCACGACACAACATGGTGCAAGGAAGTTAAAATTAGTGATGGGCACAAGCATGATTACATTTGCCAATCTTGTTTCCGTCACGTTCTCAAAGTAATTTAACTGTTAGAGACTTACTTGGATTATATTTTGAAAAAAGGCAAATGACTGAATGGTCCTAAAATTCATGTCGAACAAGGCCACTTAAACTGAACACCCTCCATTGTTATTATTTGACCACATTATTGTATTTATGTGTGTTTATGACAGATTAAAAAAAAGTTACAGAAGCTCTTTGAACTTATATTCTTTGCTTTCATTTTTGGCTCATGGGCCATGTGTCTAGTGATATAAAAAGAGCCAATAGGTCTCGATTACCACGTATTACAAAATGATATGACTAGAAATTACATTAACATTATCCAGGAAGAGTATAATAGCATATCTGTAAACCCGGCAATAGGAAAGGAGGGAAGAAAGTGAGTGTTATTTTGAGAGGGGCAGCTGGTGTGTTTCCTTGGTTGTGATCGTTCTTGCTGCTATTTTGGGACACACTCAGGAAGTGATGTACAGACAGGTTGCTGATGAAGAATGCGCAAGCAAACACGGCTCAACCAAAACAAGTGTGACTGATTCTCCCAGGATGTCCACTGGGTGGATGACAAACAAATGAGAGAAATGTTATGATAATGACACACCTCAATGATACTTGACTGAGAAAAACACAACATATCCAATTTATTTGATCCCTGAAGATGGCTATATAGTGGACCCAGCCCAGCCGCGAATAGCCAATAGATAACTCCACTGAAAGTGATAAGAATGGTTGATATCACAGATGGGCAACGAGACTCAATTTTGAAAATAAATTTTTTGACTGTTGCTGAACCATTGAAAGATGTAATGTCAGTCTTAACCACAGGGTGGCAGACATCGCTCACCAGCGCCTCCAACGCAAGCTAGAATTGTGAAGAAGAACTTGTCACGGCAACCACAACATCAATCTCAAAAGTACAAAAATAGTACAATTTGTTTCGATTTCATGAGGATTTTCTAAATTTGTGTCTTCTAAACACATGGCAACAGTCCAGGCTTAATAGTGTTTCAAACATGTATAGCCGTTGTGATGATTCAGGACTAACTTTACTGCTTTGTAATTAACACCAGTGAGTAAGCCAGCCTTTTCATTTGAGGATTTGAATGACAGGCAGGAAAACATATAATAGTATAATATTAAAATCTTTGGGTCAGATATTTTTGCGACCGCATGCACATAGCGAATTCTTGCACTTAATGTAAATTTACTGTCCGGTAGTTTTGAGCCATCTTTGAATGTGAATTTTGATTGCGAGAGGGGTGAGGGGGTGGGGAAAATAATTTAACAGTCAAAGTGCGACATACGATTGCTTAAGCATACAAATTTTTCAATTCATGATGTGAAATTTAATGAAATATTTGACTCAACACCCGAAGTGCAGTGATCCCTCGCTACTTCGCGTTTCGTTTATCGCGGCTTCACTACATTGCGGTTTTTTTTTCCAAATTAAAAAAACATTTAAAAGTCAAAATAAAACTTCTAAATTGAGGAAAAATGTGTCTAACCTTTAGGACAATGTAGTATTGCTCCAAATGTTCGTTTACATTCCTTTAGAAGTCCGTTTTCGCGTGTTAGCACGATCGCGAATTAGCACGATCGAACTCGTTAGCCTGCCCAGTACTTCTTGTTGGTGACCGTACTTCGTGGATTTCACTTATCGCGGGTGGTTTTTGGAACCAATTATCCGCGATAAAAGAGGGATTACTGTAATTCCCACCGTACAACGTCATCATGGTTAGCCCACGAGACGGGGGCACGTCAGGATGATGTTAGTTAGCGTCCCAAGAAGGCTAACGCAAATGGTAGTCATGGTGAAAAAAGGAAGAAGGTGATGATTTCCTTACAACTAAAACAAGAAAACATAAGAAAACATGAGCGCGAGTGATCTTGCAAAACAATATGGCCGTAAAAACGTGTCAACAATTAGAGGAAGCCCTCAAAGCGGTCAAGCCATCCAAGAGGATCACCATCATCTCTAAACATCTCAGCCCTACCCTGGAAGAGATGGAACTAAGGTACAGTGTGTCACGTCAATCAACCTGTAACCACCCACCATTCACACACTCACAGCCACGCCCCACCAATCTTCTCATTCACCCACACCTGCCAGCTGCTCGTTAGACGCCCTACTTAAACTCCGCGATCACGTCACTCCCGTCAGTCTGTCCTGTGATGCCACTCGTTAGCTCACTGTGCTCTGTCCGTCTGACTCCTGTTCCGCTCTCTGACCCGTCCCGCCTTGCTTGCTGCCCTTCCGACCACCTGACTGTTACCGACCATGACTTGCTTGCCGCCCAACCTGACCACCTACCCGTTACCGACCACGTCTTGCTCGCCGCCCGTCCTGACTCTCCGACCACGATCACCGCAAGCGCCCTGCCCTGCTACACGCTTGCCTCGCTGCTCTCTCCACCAGGCCTGCTCCTGCCCACCGACTTCCCAGCGTGCCGTGGAGCGCGTTCCTCCAAGAAGCAGTGAGTTCCAGCCAACTGCCACGAACCAATCATCGCCCTGTTCCGGCCTGACCTCCAGCACTCCACTTTCCCTTCACTAAATCTCAATAAAGTCTGTATCACTCTGCACTTGGTTGCTTCGTCTGATCTGTCATACAGTGACAATAAAAACCCATTTTTATTGATTATTTCTTTGTAATTTGTTTCTTTTTACATCTCTCCGATATAATGTTTTATTGCTATGTGTAATTATCTGCAGTATTTATTTGAGGAGTTATCGTTGTTGTTTTTTTGGCTTGGGACGAATTAAACGAATGACAGTGTATTCTTATGGAAATATTTGATCCAATATACAAATATTTCAACATACAGAATAGATCCCGGAACGAATTAAATTCGTATGCAGAGTTTTGACTTTATGAGGTTATTCTGGGTAGTTGAGCACTGGTTCTTTTTTATGTGCATTTGAAAGATACTCTTCTGTAGATTGGCTCAACCAAAAACAGACATACAGATACTTTGTCCTTTTTGGCATTTTGGTCATTCATCTGGTTAGGATGTGTGCGGTCCTATGCAGACCCCAGTGGTGCTTATGAAAAAGCGTGCCCCTCTCAATCAAGTTGCACATTCTTAGTCTATATTAATAGTTTAGACAATACAGTAACCACTCTATTCTAAACACATTTTCAAACATTGCTGTACCCTTAAAAATCCAGCACAGAAAACATTTCCAGATAAAGTTCCTTCCATCAATTTTCTGTACCGCTTGTCCCCACAGGGGTCGCGGGCGTGCTGGAGCATATCCAGGCAGCTATCGGGCAATAGGCGGAGGACACCCTGAACTGGTTGCCAGCCAATTACAGGGCCCACAGAGACGAACAACCATCCGTACTCGCACTCACAGCTAGGGGCAATTTGGAGCGCTCAATAAATCTATCATACATGTTTTTGGGATGTGGGAGGAAACCGGAGTGCCCAGAGAAAACCCACGCAGGCACAGGGAGAACATGCAAACTCCACACAGGGAGGGCCAGAGGTGGAATCGAACCCACACCCTTCAACCTGCAAGGCGGACGTGCTATGTGCTAACCAGTGCTCCACCGTGATAGAGTTCCTGTAAAGTGAAAAGAAACAATGACTATGCTTCAAAATTGTGAAAAATCCACCCATTCCACGCAATGTGATAAAACCACGCCCCACTCAACAGTCAATCTGAATGCAAAATAATCCAGAATTGTTCCAGATAATTGCTGAAGCATGTCCCAAAGTGAACCAAACAAAATCCTTTACAATCTGCAAAGAAACAAGTTTGCCTGAGTGAACTATACACTAATGAAGGAATATAATCTCTGTTTATATCCCCTTAATATACATCGCATAATCCCCCTCGTTGGAAGAAACTGACAGGTCAAACTTTGAACAGAAAAATCCATGCACAACTCTCACTGTGACAAAAGGGGGCAGTATTTAGAGATCGTCTTCTTTCAGTCAGATTGTGATATTAAGTATACGTTGGGTAGAAGAACAACACTGCTTGCTGTTTGAACACAGATCCTCTCACAAGCCGCCCCTGTGTCCTCACTCTCGTGCTCTCCACTGTATTGCACTCTGCAGTATTATCAGATGTGTTTTCTTTCCCCCTGCACTGCAGCCACTGTGGCACAATTATCTGGCTACTGCACTAATGGCTATTGATGCAGCTAAGGGCCTCATATACACACACACACACACACACGCACACACCAACACACACACACTTGCAGATGCATTCATAAAAAATTCATGACGCTGGCTCAATATGAAGGTGCGTGTGTGTGTGCGTGTGTGTGTGTGTGTGCGTGCGTGCGCACAATGGAGTGGTCAGCCATAGAATGTATAACAAATGTCATTCATCAAAGGAGAAAAGAGGCAGATGATATCTGTATGCATATCACTTAGCATGACAAAAACGACAATATACAGGTAAATGCTGCTTTGAAAAAGCGATTCAATGTGTACTCTTAAATGTTACGTGAGGTTGTGTGTGTATGTATATATATATATATATATATATATGTATATATATATATATATATATATATATATATATATATATATACACACACAAGAGCCACAGCCCAAGTACAGCATGTGTGTCCGTGTCCACGTTACTGGAGTCTATGCTGTAGGTAATTCCCTCTTAGCGAAGGATTTTTCTTTGCAATGAACCTGCGCTGAGAAAGCTTTAGAGCACTAAGCCTCCTGGCTGAGACTGAACCTGGGATCAACCAAGACAAGAAGCAAGAGATGGAGGGAGGGATGGATGAAGGCAAAAGAGTGGGAGAGAAGCACGGGTGGGTCTGAATGATCGGGCAGATTACAGAGGAGGAAAATCTAAAGTCAAATGGAATGAAAAGATGATGAGAAGACAAGTTGAAGCAAGAAGGAGAATTCTGGGAGAAAATTTGAAGGGTTAATAAAGAACTGAGTGGGATAAAATTGGGAAAAGTGGTGATCCACATTAGGGATGTACATAAACAGCTCACAATGAACAATTCTGTCAATTGTGTGGTTTTGATTGCTTATCCAAATGACCCAAGGAGCTAAGTTGTCATGGCCCCCATGAAAAACAGGTCCTCGGTGAAAAAGCACAACAAAGGACTACTATGATGAATAAAAATATTGGAAAATGTTTTCCCTTAACTAGACACAGGTCATTGGAGACCCTCCTTTGAAGGCGAACGTGTAGTATCCATGGGGCCCGGCCGGACACAGCTCCAAAGGGTAATGGACTCACCACCGAGGGGTCAGGTGGACAAAGGCGGGGGACCTTGGCAGTCTGATCCCCAGCAAAAGAAGCTGGCTCTAGGGTTGTGGAATGTCACCTAGATGTAGTCAAGCTTGCCTTGACAGATAGCTTGAGCTCGTACCAGTCCACTTGAGAGGGTTTGCACTCTCTCCTACTCTCTAGTTACCCACAGAGAGAGGCGCCAAGCAGGTGTGGTCAGACTTTTTGCCAGCCAACTTGGTCCCTGTACATTAGTGTTCACCCCAGTGGACCAGAAAGTAGCCTACCTACGCCTTCAGTTGGGGTGATGGGGTCATAATTGTCAACAGTTCATAGTACCCCCTTCCGTCTTTGGAGTCCTTGGAAGGCCTGCTGGAGCGAGTTCCTGCTGGTGACTTAATCATTTTACTGGGTGACTGAGTGTTCACACGGGCAATGACAGTGAGACCTGAAAGGGAGTGATTGGGAGGGATAGCCCCATCGATAAGAAACCAGGTGGACGGACCCACACGTGTTTGTCTTGACCCCCACTGAATCCCCGAGACTGGCTCACCAAACCCCTGGGGTTCGATCAAACCCCGGTTAGGAAACACCGCCCTAGGGTCTAGGTGTCGCCAACATGCTCTCCACATTATCAAGTCAGAGGGTTCGTAGAGGCAAAGTTAGTGGGGGAAACGATGATGAATTATTAACCCTCATATAGATAGACCAATTGTGCTACTTTCGAAGTGTGTATCAAAGTGAATTGTTCATTGCATTCGGTGTTAATTTACTTTTTATGCAAAGTCCCAACTTCACTGGAATTGGCGTTTGTACGGTATATTAAAGGACACGTATCATGAAGAATCGACTTTTTTTGCTTTTAAAATCATGTTCTTGTGTATCTGGAGTATCCAGGAGTGTAGAAAAGTGTAATCTACCCCTCCAGGTGCTGCAGAGATACTGTTAAGATCGTTTTGGGGGGCTATTTTTCACTCTGTTCGGAGTTCTCCATTTTCTATGACGTTTTTTTATCTATTACATCACATGGGGCGGGACAAACCAAACAAGGTAATGGGTGTTGCCAAACGGAAATCCGAGTAATAAACATGGATCCGCCATGTTTAAGACAAATCCACCTTGTTTATTACTCGGTGAGACTTTTGTAGTCCAAACAACTCAAGGATGCCGAAGTGGAGAGATCAAAATGTTCCGTTGTTCAAGCCACACAAATCATTGCACAACATCAGAACCTTAAAGAAGTGCCTGGTCAAATTTCATTTTTCAAGCAGTGTTCCTACTTCTGTAGTCAAAGTCCTGCTTGTTAAGGAGCATTTCAGAAATCTTTTGTCAGTATAGAGAAGGATTTGCCGAAATACCTCATTTCATTGATTGTTCAGTTCCTTCAATCTATGTAAACGACGGACACAATAAAGCGATAAGTTTGAGATGACACAAAAATAAACTGTATTTCACTTTAATAATCTTGTGTTTTCTTAGCATTAGCGTCAGTCTTTGTGCTGATTTTG
Source organism: Syngnathus acus (assembly GCF_901709675.1). Taxonomy (NCBI): domain Eukaryota; kingdom Metazoa; phylum Chordata; class Actinopteri; order Syngnathiformes; family Syngnathidae; genus Syngnathus; species Syngnathus acus. Next base: position 12,917,391 of record NC_051087.1, on the reverse strand, counting down.
GAGCTGTGCGCCCTATGTTTTCACTTCTTGTGGGTGTATTTCGAGTAGTTGTATCAGATGCAGTGCATCGAAGGTGCTGTTTTATTCTTGGGCAACACAATAATATGTTCAAAGTATTTGTTAGCTTCTCGCTAACGCTAGCATTAGCTTACTTCGTAGCTTGACTGCAGTGCTTGTTTACAAGACGTTCATAAATATTGTGAGGGGATTTATTTGATTACGTATCATGTATGGTTGCATGGACAAGTCTTCTGTCGTTGATATCTTTTAATCAATCAAAACGTTTGTGGCGCAAGTAAGCTACCTCCTTTAAATAAAGCAACAAAAAAAAAGTAAACACTCCCTTGGCTAAAAAAAAATACAAATGTCGACCAGAAAGGGAGGCGCACATCTTGCGGCCTGGGAGGTGTGGGCTGTGACGTATCTAATTTGCATTTAAAGAGACAGGACCAAAACGGCTTGCTCTGAGCTGCACTTCAGAACAAGTAGAAAACGAGGAATTCAGACAAAAGTATCATTGTTCCACTTTATATAGGCCAGAACTAAATGAGTAAAACGTAAAACAGTAGACGTTATTACCGTGATATTTGGGCTTTAACTCTTACCTCAACATCACAAAACATTATATGCGACTAAATAATACCTTCACGTTTGTATTACACTTAACCCAAGATTAGCCACCGATCTGATTGGCTTTGCAGAGTGAAACGGTGCCATTGTGATTTGTGTTTTTCTATCAGCATCTAAGATGTGCAGAGTCACGCTCCTCTGAAATATCGACCATCTCTGAAATATGCTGTGCTGCAGGTGATGTATTTCTTGGAGCAACCAGCTTGTGACAAAACCAACTTCTCTTGCAAAACAAGAGTGCGTTATTACCACTCAACTCAAAGCAATGCTGCAGACCAAATGAAAAAAAAAAATGAAAAAAGACAAACCCGGGTGTTTTGCCTTAAGCACCTCTGCATGTTCTGAATGAAGCTCAGTGTTTTCATTCTCAGAGTTTCTCAGACATTCGACAGAGTTCACTTTCACATTTATCCCTTTACTGCACTGCAGAAAACATGCATTATTTAAATCAAATTGTAAAGTCGTATATACACAAAGAAGAGTATTTATGAGACGTTCTTTCCAAGCGTGTATCGTGCCTCCTCAACCTGCATGCGGCATTTTCATTTTTTGATGAAAACGAACAAAACATTCACCACAAAATAAATAACCATTTAAGAACTTCAATGAGCTGACATTCTGAGGATTTGGACTGTGCTGTATATAATTTATTTAATATTTTTTTATTTACCATTTTATCTAATGAAAATTGAATTTAAATCAAAATCTAATGTCTCCACTTACAAGCAGCCTCTTGGACCCCATTGTGTTTGTGAGTTGAGGAATACCTGTAATTTGTACACACAAAATCCAAAAAGCTGGCTGTTCGGTGATCAAAGTATGCAAGCAAATACAACTTTGTAATACTTGAATCTCCATCTCCATCCACCTTCTGAACCACTTCTCCTCACGTGGGCGTGCTGGAGCCTATCCCAGCTGACTTTGGGCAGTGACACCCTGAACTGGTCACCAGCCAATTGCATGGCACACACAGACAAACAACCATTCACACTTACGGGAAATTTAGAATGCTCAGTCAGCCTACCATGTATGTTTCCGGAATGTGGGAGGAAACACACACAGGCACAGGGAGAACATGCAAACTCCACACAGGAATGCCGGAGCTGGAACTAAACCCGCAACCTCTGCACTGTGAGGCGGACGTGCTAACCAGTCGACCACTGTGTACTTGAACATTTTAATTTAAAAAAAAAAAGGTTAAAAAGCAAATGCATCAGTTATAATTTAATCATGGAAAGGAATCAATAAATGTATGCTCTAGTCAAATTGTAGTCTCTAAATTATTACTCCGAAACAGAATGATGCTTTTGGACATTTACAGTAATACAGTGATCCCTCGCTACTTCGCGTTTCGTTTATGGCGGCTTCACTACATCGCGGATTTTTTTTCCAAATTAAAAAAAACATTTAAAAGTCAAAATAAAACTTCTAAATAGAGAAAACATGTGTCTAACCTTCAGGACAATGTAGTATTGCTCCAAATGTTCGTTTGCATTCCTTTAGAAGTCCGCTTTCGCGTGTTAGCACGATCGCGAATTAGCATCTCTCTGCTAACTCGTTAGCCTGCCCAGTACTTCTTGTTGGTGACTGTACTTCGCGGATTTCACTTATCGCGGGTGGTTTTTGGAACCAATTATCCGTGATAAACGAGGGATTACTGTACACTCAAGACAATGTGAACACATTAATTGTCACTGCATATTCATATGTCGAGAATGTTGTTCAAAACCTTATAGTCACGTTTGGCTCATTGGTAATGTGTGTGACAGTAAAATAAACATCAAGTCACTATCATTATTTCTTCTTCTCGTGCACACACACACACACGCTGAAACCTTAATATTAGTGATAACTTCATACATTCATATTTTACCATTTTAATATTCTTATGTGCATTTGAGTGGAAGAAGAGCCCCCGCCCCCCCAAGACACACACTCAAAAATGTAAAGCCGAAAACTGCTGAAGGTAACTGCTAACACAAAATAATGGCAAGACACATCCAGTGGATGAATAATCTCTTTGGATTGTGGTTGTACGGCACACACCAGTCCTATACCAGGAAAGTATTTTCAATACCTCCGTCAAAAATGAAATGATGTTTATTTAGTACTGATACTTTGAGGGTGATTGTGACAGGCTGCAGGAAGCAGTTTGTGCATCTGCAGCCACTGCGCTCTTCCATACTGGGCTGGGCCTTTCTTACTCCCCAAAGCAAGTGGAGAGAGAAAGAAGTGGCCACAAGCTTTTCCGGGTCTGCTGACGGTTCACAGCTTGTTAACAAAAAAAAAAGGCCCGTAAATATTATGCTTACATAGCTGACAGTCGGGGCAAGTGGAAAAATACTCAACAGCCTGACAGCAAAGCATGCTAATAAGTGTCACAAACCAGAGAAGGGAACACGTCCAATAAGGAAAATCAAGTCACTCAACTGCATCGTCAGTTACATAAAAGAGTGACGGGTTCGCAAATTTGACACAGTTAAAAAACATAAACTCAGAAGTCAAGGAGTATGAATTATTTTGTGACCAAGTTGTTCGACTGGTTGCATTTGACTAAGCAATTAATCAATAGTGTTTGTGGATGAGCAAAGTAGAGCACACACAACTCCAGCTACGGCGCTGCATTAAATCATTTGTTTTATTTCAACGTGCTTGTAAATAACAGTTTAAATGTAAATTTAACATTAAAAGAAATCAACCTCGGTTCACAAAGGTAATCTGTTGTGCATGAACTGAAGCAAATCTTCCTATTAAAAAAAGAATGGCACGGCAGGGTGGCTGCTCCTCCAGCTACATCACGTAACAAAATCAACTGAAGTCAAAACGGGTAATCACTTGCGCTTTTTGCCTTCTTGGCATCCATACTAAGAACTTATTTGGATCAAAAACCAAACAAACAAAAGACATGTATCGGATTTTAAAATAGGTGACAAACAGCACGGATGACATTCACAATGTCTCTGCCACATCGACGGACTTATCCAATTATTGAAAATGTCAAACAACAAATGTCAGTTATTTGACTTTTTGTGCTAATTCAGTCTCTAAACATCAAGTACATAGTCAATAATAAATAAACTGCAAGTGTGCTGGATCCATGCATCGCTAAAGCTGCAGATAAAAAAAAGCCGATTCCACACAAATTAGTTGAAAGAACATTTTCTACTTGTCTACTGAGGCAACTGTGAACTGAACAATATATAGAGTAAAAAAAACAATGTGTGCACACGTTTGTGACAAAAATCTTTCTTATGTAAAGCAAGTGTTGCATTTTAAACAAGGCTACAAACTTCAGTAGACGCAAGAGAATAACGGTATTCTTGTTCAAACATGTTTAACAGCTGAGCTGCCGTGTCAAAACTGGTATTTTATCTAATCAAGAGAGAACAGTGGTGCCTCGGACTATTTGTTCACAAAGTTGTTCACTTGAGCGCTGGCGGTGAACCCTGGCAAACCTAGTAGATGTTTCTCAAGTAACAAGGCATGATTCATCTGATTCTTTGTTTTGAATTGGGATCACAAACTTGACGAACGAGCGCTATATGATGACAGTGAACTTAGTTCAACTCATTTCATACTAAGCAGCAGTTTGGCAAACTGAACAGTGAATCACTTTTCTTTGGGCTTTTTCTGCTGAGGCGAGAACGAATTACCGCAATCCCTCGTTTATCGCGGATAATTGGTTCCAAAAACCACCCGCGATAAGTGAAATCCACGAAGTACCGTCACCAACAAGAAGTACTGGGCAGGCTAACGAGTTAGTGGAAAGATGCTAATTCGCGATCGTGCTAATACGCAAAAACAGACTTCTAAAGGAATGTAAACGAACATTTGGATCAGTACTACATTGTCCTAAAGGTTAGACACGTTTCCTCAATTTAGAAGTTTTATTTTGACTTTTAAATGTTTTTTTAATTTGGAAAAATAATCTGCGATGTAGTGAAGCCGTGATAAACGAAACGCGAAGTAGTGAGGGATCACTGTAATGGCATTTCCATTCACTTCAAAGGGTAATGGTTCAAAATACAGTAAGGAATTTAACTTAAATCAACCAGGCACCACTGGATAATAATTTCTTTAAAATATTTCACTGGCTAATATTTTCAATTCGCAAAAATACAGAGAAGTTGAAGTTTGAATTTCTATGTTTTGTCGTTTGTGATATTAGTGTTTTACCTAATGTTTTAGGATGCCAGGTTTCGCCATAGTATCACTTGAGTGCCAGTATTGAGGTATCTCTTTGCTCAGCAGCAATTTGAAACTAGATTACTACTAGATTACCGTAATTTTCGGACTATAAATCGCACCGGAGTATAAATCGCACCAGCCATAAAATGCCCAAAAAAGTGAAAAAAAACATATATATGTATATAAGTCGCTCCTGAGTATAAGTCGCCCCCCCACCCAAACTATGAAAAAAACCGCGACTTATAGTCCGAAAATTACGGTATTATGATGCACTTTATTTTGGAGTTAGGCAATCCCATTTATCTTCTCCAGTTGGTCCAAAATGCTGCTGCTTGCCATCTAAATGCGTTCTCAAACGACACCATTTTTTTGTCGTTCACGACGGTCGCGCTGTCACGCAAGATAAATATTCTTCTATGTCTTGGAGTGGGTGAGACAACACACAAGTCCATCACTGATGTAGTAATTCATTAATTGTAATGAAAGCTTTGTTTTGTAACATGTTGGAAAAGTAAAAGCAAATGTTTTATTAATATTTAACAAAGGTGATCGGTCTGCCTTCATGGAGGATGATAGAGATTGGGGAATATTTACTGTTGTTGACAAGCTGACTTTCTGAGGATTAATAATCAATTAGTTGTCGATTAATCGTTGCACCTCTAGACCAGTGTTTCCCAACCACTGTGCCGCGGCACACTGGTGTGCCGTGAGAGATGTTCAGTTGTGCCGTGGGATTGTCCACTATTAATTACGGAGCGCATTGTAAACAGGATCGCCAAACCACTGGTCAGTTCGCGCAAGGCCTGGTCAGCCACTTGCTAATCGTGCATGCATGGAGAATCTTGAAATGTTATGCTCTGTCGGTCTGATTGTGCTGCATTGGCACATATTCAGTTTATGTGTGTGTTGCTGTGTGATTTTGCTAACAGTGACAGACACTATGACGGTTGTGGTGCGTTTGTGGTCCAATGGAAATCAGAGCATGCAGTTCAACCGGAGAACCTCGATTGGTTATTTTTCACATACATAAAATAAACAGTCAAGTCGAGACACCTCGACTGTGATAGCCACTCAGCTGCTGTCAGAACAGCAGAGCGTCATTAAAAGTGACTTTGTTCTTATTGTTGCAATATTTATAGACCTAGTCTAAAACAGTAAACAAAATCACGTTGATTCTTTTATTTTAATCACAATCACTTTAAATAGTTTATTTCTTACACCGTCTAAAACCTTTTTAAAAAACAGTCACTTTTATTTAAAAAAAAAGGAATACAATTTAAAGAATATTTAGTATTTATTTCTATTAAATTATTCGACTCTCCATACATATATATATAGGAATAGGACTTTACGTCTTTCGTTGTAATATAACTGATTTTAATATAGGAGCATAACAGATTTTTGTTGGCGGTGTGCCGCGAGATTTTTTCCAATGAAAAGGTGTGCCGTGAATGAAAAAAGGTTGGGAAACACTGATCTAGACGACATGGGGATAGGAATTTAAGATGACCCTGTTACAGTTGGTTGTGTAAACATTCAAATCAAAGGGTAAAACGAGCACACAAAAATAACATTGCTAGTTGACGTTGTGTGGCAATGCTTTTGTTTTTTAATGGTTTATGTTTAGCAAAATGCAAAAAGAGTGTTGTTATTCCAGCACACTAAACGAAAGGATAATTGTGTTTGTGTGTGTGCGCGCGTGCATGCGCGCATGTGTGTGCGCGCGTGTGCATATGCATGCGTGCGTGTGTGTTCCTGCAGAACATGTGAACAAGCGTGGGAGGAGGGAATGTGGTTTGCAGCCACCCCAGATTAAAAACAACCAGTATGTGTGCACAGGAATTGAGGGGCAAAGGGTGAGAGGAAGTTAATGAAGACATAAGAGTCGTACAAAAAAGGCACTCTGCAAAAAAACTAAAACAAAAGCTGTACAACAGTCATCAAAGAAAACAGCAAGGAACAGTGTTTACAATAGTGTTTACCAAGTCCAAACTACACACCAGTGATGTCATGATTGTAAATTGACGTCACACACTGCGTGTGTGCATGCTTGTGCATACTGTTGAGTGTCAGCTCCATGCCAGCTCGGTATTTTAAATATAGCACTCGGGCAACAGTCACAGCTGACATTGCCCATGCTCTTGCCAGCAAGATCATCGACGCTACATTACTGCTTTACTAGAGAAAAGAAACCAGAGAAGTGGTGAACCCAGGGGGGAGAGGTTGGAGAGGAAGGGAGGGAGGGAGGGAAGGCCTCAGATTCATGAATACTCAGCCGCCCACACGCCGGCCTGACCTGCCAGCAGTCGAGCCGGACAACACTACAAGAGAGCGTGCGTGCGTATGTGTGAGACGGAGACGTTCCTTTACGAGGTGGACGCCAAGAAGCGAGTATAACCAAAAGACAGGTTGTCCCGAGCCGCAGTTTTCCCGCTACTAATATAACCCTCACAGCCTTACAGCTGCATGTTATGTGGGGAAGAAAAGGACATAGTGGTTGTGTGATTTAAAACACTGTGACATGTTGGTTGAAAATAACTTGTTCATTTTGATCTTTGCCCAAGTGAATGTTTTAATCAAGATACTGACAGACAATCAGGGCGCTGAGCACAAACCAGTTTTGTTTAAAACGCAACAGACAATTGACTACTAAGTGTTTTAATCAAGATCCTGACAGACAATAAGGGCACTGAGCACAAACCAGTTTTTTTTAAAACGCAACAGAAAGTTGACGACTACCGTATTTTCCGGACTATAAGTCGCTCCGGAGTAGAAGGGTGTATTCAGACATGAAAAGTCATTTAGTCCGCTTGTTTGGTCTGGACCAGAAGCGGACTTAATTTTTTTGATTTGGTGCGGTTCCTATTCAGACTGTACATTTTGCAAGTGAAGTATACACATCCACGCTTGTGACGATCTGTGTTCCCATTGGACAGCAATGACCAGGGCGGCACACAGAGCAGACCCGGAAATGGAGGAAAACATGCGAGTCCTACGCGCTGCGTTCCTGCTCTGCATATTTGTGCTCTACGCTGTTTGTCTTTACACCTGAAGCGAACCCCACCAGAGTTCGTTTGGAAAAAAAAAGTGGATCTCGGTCCATTTCTTTAATCCGCACCAGGATTCATTTGCGTGTATTCACACCTGCACAAAAGATCCGGACCAGCGTTACAATCGAACCCTGGTTCGTTTAAAGTGGACCAAATAATCAGGTCCGAATACACCAGCCATAAAATGCATAATAAGGATGAAAAAGATATTTATAAGTCGCACCGGAGTATAAGTCGCATTTTTGGGGGAAATTAATTTGATAAAATCCAACACCAAGAACAGACATGTCATCTTGAAAGGCAATTTCAAATAAAAATAGAATAGGCCACAACAGGCTGAACGGTACGGTATGCTAACGTTACATAAACACATAAACAAGGAACGTGCCTGACGTAACATATTAAGAGTTATTCAAATAACTATAGCATAAATAACATGCTAATAAGTTTATCTAACCATCCGTGTCACTCCAAATCATTAAATTCAATGAAATCTTCATCTTCGGTGTCACTTATAAACAACTCCGGAAACCCCGGAAGTATAAGATGCGGCGCTTCCTCTTCTACGTCGCTTACGTCAGACTCATTGTCAGTTACAGTTCCAATTATTCCACAGGTGTAGAGCGCCCTCTTGCGGTTTAGTGTGAAAATAAAATGTGAAATGATATAATGTGTTAATAATTTCACACATAAGTAGTTCCTGAGTATAAGTCGTACCCCCAGCCAAACTATGACAAAAACTGCGAATTATAATCCGGAAAATACGGTAATAAGGAACATGTTTAGTTGTCATCTTTAGCTAAAGAAATGAAACCTAAAAAGACATATCACATCTCATGGAGGTATCCAGCCAAAGCTTTCAGGTTTTAAAACAAAACCATGAACCATGAAAAATAGAAAAGATGTTACGATTCATTATTCATTGCCTTTCAAAAAGAAACACAATTAAGATATCATTTCAAAAGAAGATCCATTCATTTTCTGTACCACTTATCCTTACCAGGGTTGGAGGTATGCTGGAGCTCATCCCAGCAGAACTTGAGAAAGATGCAGGGTGCATATTAAACTGGTTGCCAGCCAATTGGAGGGCACAAATATACAAACTATCACACAATTCAATAAACCCACCTTGCATGTTTTTGTAATGTGGGAGGAAACCTGGAGCACCTGAAGAAAACCCACATAGGCTGAAGGAGAACATGCAAAGCCCACAGAGGAAAGCCTGAGCCCACAACCACTGAACAGTGATGCTAACCAGGCATCCACCATGCTGTTGAAGACACAGTTTCCAGTCAAAACACGAGACTGCTTAAGCATGTTAACAAGTAGAAAAAAATGATTTGTCTTCTGACAAACTAAAATAGACTAACCTTGCCTGTAAACTGAATTTTTTCGGTATTTGTGAGTTCGAAAAAAAAAAGGGAACCCATCTTGCCCCGGGCCCGCTGATTTTCTCTGAGCTGAACCGATCACAAAGCGACAGTGTGTTTAGGGGTGAGATATGCGGCTGTAACAAAAACAAGAAGCGCAAAGACCAATGGAAACCAACGAACCAAACATGGTGACGATCAGTGGACGAAATTGATTCTGTTCTTTGAGAATTTCCCAGTTTCATTTTAGAAAGGACAGTAAGAGGTACTTTATTCATTTTTAGATGGTGATTCCAGGAAAACATGACTGGAAAAACTGTTTGCAACCTTTTAGGAACCGTGAGGAAAAACATTCGCTACGTGCGCAAATCCTCGCGGTGGGATCCGAACTTTTAGGTATTAGTGACTTGTTAACTAATTTTCTGAAGCCGAGCCGTGACTGGTTGTGACCTGAGACCTGCCAACTGTGATGTCATCTACAGCAAGCAGCGAAATGGCTGCCCCCTGAGATGGAGAAAAACAGGTGAGGCTTGCTGCTAAACTCATATTAATATGATAATAATTAATATAATATTAATCAGAATACAGTGTTTAGACTAGTGAGGGCACATAGAACATATTCTTGTAAAAAACAAATTGTGGGTCGACTTCCTCTTTAAGATGCATCAACAGAATATGAAACACAACGTCAACATTATCATTTATCATGATTGTTTCAGTGAATATATTTCATTCTAAACAAATTACTGTGACAGGCCTTTGTGAATGACCAACTTCCACCAGATACAGGGTGTAAATAAGCTGCAGATATGATGAGAAGCACCAATGACACATTCTTCTGAGTTAAAGCCTGACATGTTAAAATGTCATAACCAAAACTCTGACACACAGCAGAAAATTTGGGTGCATGTGATGCATCAAAAAAACAGTGCAATTAGTGCAAACATTTAGTCCAGAACAGTGGCGAACCCATTTCGGGTGGGTCTTGGACAGCTAGAAAAAGTTCAATTTATTTCTAATTTGAATATTCTGCTACAGTACAGATGAGTACCAAGCTCCCACATAGAACCAAATAAGTAAGTGACAGGAAGTGTAGCTGCTTTGAGCTTTAAGTGCAGATCAACCTCTAGCTTGAGAACGTCATGGCAACCAATACGCTTTCGGTGATATTACATCAAACTCGTGCCTTTTCTTTGTTGTTCTTGACGCCAAACAAGTGGGTCGCGACAAAGTGGGTAGCATTAGGAAAATGCTAGCCTGGCAAGCCAAACTCAGCGCTGTACCAGCAGCGATTGGGTCTGGTGGTGGGGGGGTCACATCAAGCGCATTTCTGAGGCGGGGAAAACTTGAGCAAATGGACAGTTCGAAGGTGCTGAAGTTAGAGTAAACCTTTAATCTAGGTTGACACCAAAGACCTTCTAGACAACGTTTCCCAACCAGGAAAATGGTTACTTGTGCCGCGGGTACATGGCAACATGAAACATTTTACTCCCAAGATGGTTAGTGAATCCCGGGCAGACAAGTATTTTGTTCCTAATCATTCAAATTTAAACGCCTGTTTAAATGGGGCTTGTTTGGTTGAACTGCAGTTATTGTGGAAAAATTGTATAAGAAAAATATTAAAACGGCAGGTTTAATAGTTATTTTCATTTAGTATTTTTGTTAATATATTTTTTATTTTATTTTTTTATTTTCTGTTGTTGTATCAGTGAGTTACATAGAAGACACTGCCTAAGAATTAAATGTTAAAATTTGAAAACACCAAACAAAATGTTTTTCATTTAATAATAACTTACATTACCTTTCGGAGAATCGGCAACATATATGAGCGAGGGGACACTCATCATATGACAAAAAGGGTTTGAGGGACCGGATTGCACTGGTACTACTCTCAATGATGCGACTCATATGTTATGAGAATTTGGCTTTTCAAAGTGTGCAAATGAGTTTAGATTTCTCCAACAAGCACCAAGCAAGTAAAACTGAAAGAACTACCTGTCGTCCATGTTTGTCCATCTTCGCACCAGTGACTCCTTTAAATTTGTCAGCAGAGGTTTTAGGCCGCCACATGAAGTAAATAAAACTGCCCTTTCTTTTAAAAAAAAACGCTTCAAAATAGCTTCCATTCCTAATATTCCCCAACAACGAATTATACTATTGTTTCTCATCAACTAAAAGTGTGAATTTGAGTAAATTATCTTATTTCCTGCCCTACATAAACATAAAATCCTTCTACAAAGTGACTAATTTGAGCACGTTTACTGTAACTGACAAGAACATGAAGCAACATATAATAATATCAACTGTTTCCTCCCAAGGTGTCAACATTTTAGTTGGAACTGTCTTATTCCAAATTAGCCGGTCAGCCAAAAAACTCACTGCCACAAACCTACTATAATTTAATGTTGCATGTTAAAATGCTTGCCGCTCAAGTGAAGGCCGTTAAAGCCTCATTTTCATTTAACACCTTGTATTTTGAGACATGAAATGTTTAAGTTTAACATTAGGTTTATATTTGTATGAAATTGCCCAGCTGAAAATGTTTCTAGACAATATTATACAGTTTTTGGCGATGTAAAATGTGAATTTAAGAATCAAAAGTGTTCATCATATAAAAAGGGAAACCAATTGGTTGTTCATTATTAAGTTCAGTGTAAAGTAAAAATATAGTTTGTCCGAACACACAATTATTCAATAGAATTTTCAGTAGGATACTCAAGTAAAATATGAAACAGTTACGGCCCTAAAGTTCCTCTGTTATATTGTCATACTTTTATTGTTTAATAAAACTCTTGCTTCAGGCCCCGAGGATTTACCTGCAAAAATGCTCCAAATACCAAGTTGCTTCTCAAATGATGTCATTAATTAGCAGAGTCTGTATTTAATCAGTAATGTCGACCTTTACTTGAACTTTCCCGCCGTAGTAAAATTTACCATCCTAAACTTTAACCGTGTTGTGTCAAGGTACAAAAAAACAACAACTATTCAACATGTCATATTTGATCTCTTTCGGATTTGATGTGTTATTTTGTTTCCATAATAACAAAATTGTTAGAACATATAGGTAAATCCTCTTTATTTGTTGCAGGTCCTTATGATAATATGATAACTAATGCAACACGAACATGTGTTCTTTTTCCCATTCAGACCATACACAGAAATATATTTCTATAGGAAACGCTTGTGTAAAACAGGCTCAAATGAATACGACAAGATCAAATACAGTGATTATTAACAAAAAGTGGCCTGAAGTTTCTTAGGTATGATTTGATCAAACCATTCAAACAAGACAACTTCATCCTTGAAACACAAAAGTTATTTATGTTCTAGTTCTTCACACCAAGTCCCCCAAGAACTGTTGCTTGCTGTATGCTTGAGAACATTAGTGAACCCACAGATACTGCTTATGCTGAGTCATTAATGTGAATTTGCCCACTGAAATGGACTCAATCAGGCTTTCCGTAATTAAAGACTTGGTCCTGTCTTGATATGGGAGTGTCGGAGAACCAAGAAAGAATATACTGAACTCTTGAGATTCCACATGACAATACAAAATAACTGCCTATAAAGCATCTAAATAAAATATTTGAAAAAAAATCCAAGTTGTGAGTAAATGTGGCAGCTCACTGTTTAATGGCTATATTCTCATGTAAAGTCCTAATTTAAAATGTACCTATGTTGATCATTTGAAAGAATGCATGACATGATATAGCCATGAATTCACGTCACAAACCGCTGTAAAAACGAAAAGGCTATTGCTCAATTTAACACAATGTGGCAACAGCACAAACTCACATAGTGTTTTTGAACATCTCGTGGATGTAGCACACCTTCTCCACACGGCGTATTTGAAGAACAGACTGTAACATTACCCTGTGGGCATTTGTGTCTGCATGCGTGCACACAATGGCTTTGGCGAGAGCAACAGCAAAGCTTGGCTTTCCTCGAATGCCTGCTTCTGCAGTGACTACATACAGCCATCTAGCTGCAGCTCCGCTCTTCAGAGCAAATAGAAAAAGGATAGCACACGCTTCTCTCATTTCTCTTCCTCTACTTAAAACGATTCATGTCTTGACACTCCCAAGCACAGCACAGGTTGTTGCATTTGAAGTGCCGCCATTAGTGACGCAGAAGACCCTCCAATCTCCGAGCTTTTGTCAGACAATTCAGTTAAATGTCCACAAGGGCTACTGGGAGGTCCTGCATTGCACTCGAGTACTACGTCCGGACGCTTCTAGCTAGGCTCCTTAACAACAACTGCAACTTGCAAGGAAATTAAAGACACTCTTATTTTGCATCTCAAAAGGAGAGGACCTGGGCTCATTGCAGCAACAAAAGGAAAGACACTGTTGACATTCCAGACATGAGTCCTTTGGTCTTTTCTCAGGAAACCTGAGCCTGCCCACAGGAGATACAGTGCAAACAGGGATTCTACACAGTTTCTCTGTCTGTTCTGTTCGTCTCTATGGCCACATGCGATCACATGTTTTAGTCCAATTTTTTAAATGGTCAAAACCACAGTGAGAATCACAGAGGAGCACTACTATAATAGCAATCTGCTTCCCCCAATCAGAAATCGGCATAGCCTCTCTGTCGGCTCCCCTAAGATTCATTTGTTTTTGCAACACATGGAAATATTGCCACTACTCTGACGCCAATTTGAGGTCTGCTGCTTTGGTCCCCTCAAAATGAACAGGTGCCCGTGCGTCGCATCACTGACTGGTTATACTGACATCATGGTGTTAATTTTTAATTTCACAATAGTTAAACACCAGATTGTGGTTAGAGAAAACAATATCAATTCAAGAACCTATTTACAATTAGATGCACCTTCCTACTTTGCATTAGATGCTCCTTACAGAACTTCATACAATAAGACTCGAAGCGTGAGTATGTGTACGTGGTTATTTCTGTAGTAATCGATATTACAATGTATCCGTATGAATTGTTTTTCTAACCACCACCATTTAAATAGGACTTGATTGAATCACAAAGTGCCCTTTAAAGACTCAATCCTAGTCATATAATAATGTAGTCCATGTAAACAAACTGGCACTGGGGGACGGGCTGTTGATTTAGAAAGCATGCCACAAATCTGGAGCCTAAACTGTCATTGCTGAGAGCAAGGAAGCGTTTGTTACAACACTGATGCCTACTTGCAGGATATCACACACTTAACCCAAGAAAGGAGAAGTAGTTTGGCTGGAGGGGGTGGGGGGCTGAGTGCTCCTAGTTAAACACTTGTAAAACGCCCCTGCACAAGACAAAGAATCAGCTGTTAAGTATTAATGATGGAGTATTCTGTTACCCTTCCAAACAAACGCAACTTAGTCGGCGTTGTAGTAAAAGTGAGGCGAGCAATTACTTGTGAGTGAGCGTGTTGTCAACTAACTCTTCTAAGTGCGAGCGAACAAGTTGGTCGTGTAGTAGTCACGCAGCTACCGTTTGTGGTCCGTGGATGTTGAGTGAAGTGTCTGCGGAAGTGTGCGAGTGAAAGCTGTCTCTGGCTGTCATTGGGAGCGCGTCCTTACCGCTATAAGCGTGTTATTCCTCTGTTCCGTGGAAGCGGCCGAGTCTGGGTCCGCCGGCTGTTTAATCTGCGGCTGCTTACTGCCGCCGCTCCCGCTGGCCGACTTCTTGGCCCTTTGCTCCAGACTCCGTTGGTACAGGCTGACCGTCTCCCTGCGCTCGATCTCCAGCTGCTCGGCGTGGGCTTGCTGGTACCTGTTCTCGCAGTTGACGTGGTGTCTCCGGCAGCCCTCGATCCGCTGCCTCAGCCTCTCCACGACCGTGCTGTGTTTAGGTATGCCCACAGCCCCGGCAGGCACCATGTTCCCGGCGGCCGGGTTCATGCTGTTGTTGATGCAGATACTGCCGTTGGGTCCGGCAGCGGGGGAGGCGAAGTCCCCCATCACTGGGCCGAGTGGCTGCTATTTTGAAGGAACTTTTCTCCAACGTCCAGTCTGTCTTCACCGCCGCCCCTTCCTCCACCTCCACTACTGTTACCCCCCCTCTATGCGCTCCGCGGCGATGGGTGCCAAGGAGCCGGCCAGCGGAGGTCAAACCGGCAACAGCCCCTCAAGTGGGCGACAACTAGGGGCTTTAAAGGGCAGCGAATCTTGCGCTCGTACGGCCGAGAGCTCGCGAGTGACCTCGTCTTCTTCCCTCCTTCACACAGTTTCAAAACAAACAGCTCCCGAGAAGACAAATAGGATCCAACATGAGAGGCTTTGACAATGAAGCGTCTCTCCGCCACTCACAACAACTCCACTGGAAAGCGGCGGTGTGAACACGGGCAGCCGGTGTTCAAACACACACCAGCAGTCCCGCTGAGCAGCAACAGTCCACTCGCCGCTTTACGGTCTTGTCCTTAGAGAAAAAGTTTTGCAGCTTGGACCTAACGGGTTCCGGAGTTTCCAACTCAACTTGCATGTCATATGGTTACTGGTTTGAAAGGAATCCCGGTAAGGATGTCGCTTGGTTCTGTTGTGAGGCATCAAGAGTCCAGACGGCGTAAAATGTGAATATGGGAAGCAGTGGCGGAAGTGTGTAGTCACTGGCTGACGCCTGCCACCATCACAATAATCAAGTCAGCTTCTCCACCATGCCAGCGGAGTGATATCAGGACAGGAGTTGAGTAAAACCAGCCAGAGGCTGTGAGAAGCCCGCCGAAGGAAATCCGGAAAACCCGGCGCGGAATTGTGGCGGATCCGATGGTTCTCAAGTCCTTTTCAGTGATATGCCCCTTGAGAAATTCTATTAGCCAAGTATAACAGCGCAAATAAATATTTTGGGATGGAAAAAAAAAAAAAAAACTCAAAACAAACTGCTGTGCCGCCATTGTCTGATTTATTCAACTTTGGGCTCGATGGATGGATGGATGGATGGATGGATGGATGGATGGATGGATGGATGGATGGATGGATGGATGGATGGATGGATGGATGGATGGATGGATGGATGGACGGACGGATGGATGGACAGATGGGTGGAAGAAACTCAATTTACAGTGGTACCTCTAGAAGGATGTAGATATTGTATAGCACTGTCTAGATGTAAATAAAAACATATACTGTAACTAAAACAAGGAAAATAAACCTATATGTAAATATTTATTCACATAAACAAATTATCAACAAAGTGTCATCTTTTGGGAGTGAATCTTAATGCAGATGTTGACAAAAAGATATCAACTGCATTTGTAGTGGTATCTGTAGAACCTTGCATATCAAAATAATTATCAACAGAAAATGCCTTCCTTTGGGATCATAGTACATCTCAAAATATCTATTTTCTGTCAACACTGAACAGTTGCACTGAACTGAGTTTTAGTGAGACACTTCGCCTTGTGCTTTACTCAGGATCTTTTTCATTCTTGGTGGCAGGGAGGCAACTGCTGTGATCAAGCTCTTCCCTTGCTTGTATGTGATGTTTTAACTATTTAAAATCTCACATAGCTCCCAAAGTGCCTTCACATATTCCCCCAGGGGTACACGTACCCCCATTTGACAAGCATTACCCTAGAGCAGTGGTTCTTAACCTGGGTTCGGTCGAACCCTAGGGGTTCGGTGAGTCGGTTTCAGGGGTTCGGCAGAGCCTCCACTGCGGAGGTCCAAACATACCTGATTTATAAATTCGCATATCTGAAGTGGTCTCGCAAAGGCAACATCAGAAGTCACACTGATTTGCTGGTATGTCATTTGTTGTGAATTCATGCATTGTGTTGGTTTTATTCTTTGAACAAGGTGATGTTTATGCACGGCTCATTTTGTGCACCAGTAAAAACATCTCTGTCTTGAATTTGAAAAAAATAAATATATATTCACAAAAGAGGGGTTCGGTGAATGCGCATATGAAACTGGTGGGGGTCAGTGCCTCCAACCAGGTTAAGAATCACTGCCCTAGAGCCTAGACTATAGAGGACGTCGGTATATTACCCCCTCGACCTGGACATGCATGTACAATGCAACTGACATGATTGTCGTACATGTAAAATAAAATAACGATAATAATAGTTTGAGATGTTTGTTAGTTTACTTGTACACTTGCATGCTATTGTGCAGAGATGGGGACTCAAGTCACTGTGACTTGGACTCGAGTCGACTCGAGTCGCTGTTTTGATGACTTGTGACTTGACTTGACAAAAAAATGAAAAAACTTGAGACTCGACTTGGACTTGGAAGTTAAAGACTCGGGACTTGACTTGACTTGAGACACGATGACTTGAATGACTTCAGTGTTATTTAGTTTATGTTTTCAGTTTGAATATAAAATTAATAATACATTTAAAAAAAATAATATCGATAACACGGTAGGAGCGCAGGCTGAGAATGGCGTTGTCATGATTGGATCGCTACCCTGTCAATCAATCAGTCGTGCCCTCTCTACCTACCGAACGTGTTTATTGGAGAATCTCGCCCCTTTATATCAGATATGCGCAAACATGTCAGCGGGAGCGGTACCGCGAGTCATCACCTTTGGCTATCGCAATTACTTTTATGACGGCAAAAGACGGACAGCACAGTGCGAGATATGCAACAAAAACATTTCAGACAGCCAGACGACAACTTCAAACTTTGTCCGTCATCTGAAGAGCCATTCTGCCAAGTAAGTGTTTTTCATTTATCTAAATAGGTGAGTGTATATATAGCTTTAATGCAATGAATATGATGATGAAACTGAATTAAGTAAATATGACTTAATATGGAGCAAGTTAATAAATAAAAACTACAGTTAACTTGACTTGGACTTGACTTGATCTATTTAAGGACTTGACTTGGACTTGACTTGACCTATTTAAGGACTTGACTTGACTTGCCCAAGAAAAAAATGACTTGGGACTTACTTGAGACTTGAAGGTTAAGACTTGAGACTTACTTGAGACTTGCACATGTGTGACTTGGTCCCATCTCTGCTATTGTATTCCGTAATAAATTCGACCTTCACAGAGACTACCTGAGGAATAATGTCAAAACCTATTAATTGTAGATATTATTTCCAGTGCTGTAGATGTTTTAGCCAGTAAAATGCAAATAGCTTTTAACCCTGTCAAGTGACTGGTTATTAATAAGACAACCAGGGGAAATTATTCAATATCACTCCTTAAGTTAATCTCTTATAAACTACAGTATATTTGTTGTTATCATTATATATTTGTTCAACTAAATTGCACCAGGTATTTAAAATCAGCAAGAAACTAAAGAAACAACAACAGTTTAATATATTCTTTCAAAGACCTGTGTCTCCAAAGTTATATTTCAAACTGGGACAGAAGGTCAACCAGCACATACGCAAAGAGATTGTTTGCTTCGTTTACTGTAGGCAAAGATTCGAGAGTTGTCGCGGGACAAATTGTGGCGGCTTCACCATAACAACGCACCTGCTCATAATACAGCAACTTTAAAGTAAGATTTATTGGCTTCATCTTATGCGTGTTATTCATATTACTTTAAATTTGTCTTTCCTGGTGAACAACAGTATGCCCTGATTCAATGTCACGTTCGAAATCTGCTGCCTCATCTAGCAAATCTGTTTCTGTTCTGTTTTTGTTCAAGCTGGCCATGTGGATGACAATGATCCATTGACATGAAATTTCTTCATTAGAAGGAAATGTATTTAAAAACAAAACAAAAAAAAACATAAACGCAAACAACGACTTTGGAAGTAGTCCGTCTTCTATAATGAAATTTGCACGTTTTCATTTTCCTTCAGAACCGTAGCATTAACTATTAGAAGGCATTTAGAAACATCTGAGAGCAAAAGAGACGATGACAACACATGCCGAAGATTTTATCCAGAGGCTCCGCAGTCGAGTATTTGCATATGGCCAGTTAGCTTGATAATGGCATTTTGTTGCTCGTTCAAAAAGAAAATCTCTGTCAAAGGCTTAAACAATTTTAGTAACAGGGTTGTGTATATGTCAAGAGACACAACTTAGAAGGATAATTTGCCATGTTACAAATATGTTTGTGATATAACTATTTTTTCATAATGAGTACAAGAAATAAATACTGTATCAAGTTTTTTTTTTTAAATGTTATATTTGATATGTAAGTCGGTCACCGGTCTGAGAGGGAGGGAAAATCGCTATTTTAGGGGGTACCCAAGAGCTATTTAGTATTTTGAATAATATCTAGGAATTACTTTAATCACTTTAATCACTTTTGCACATGCACACATAGACCCCAAGTGGCGCTCAAGCACCCTTTTGTCCAGGATCACAAAAGTGCTCATTCTGCCTGCAACCCATTTTTTCTTTCATCATGTTTGTTTGTTTTATTTAAATTACACTCTGCCATTATTTCCACCTAAAGTGTTTTGATTAAAAATAATAATATGATAATGACAAGAATACTAACAACAAATATACAATAATAATATGATAATAATGTTAACATACGACTTTGGTATTTTTTTCCACCATAATGTTCTGCCCAAACGAGTGTTTTATTTTTACAAACTATTGAACAATCGTACTTGTTGAAAATGGGCTGCTTCTTTTGGTGATGCAATGTTAATGGATGCGCAAACGTTTTATTGGTCTCCTAAAAAGTGATGATTTTTGAAGGTACAACGATTCCGCCCAATGCCAGCAATATGCTCCCACCTTAATTTATTTGGGTGGGATTGGCTGTGTTGAATGTGTTAAAGAGGTGGTGGACTACATAAATTAAACACATACAATACTACTGGTTTTTTTCTTAATGCAAAGAACAATGTCGTGGATGGGTGTCTAATTTTTCACCTCGAGGACCTACCCTCAAAAATGTCTGTGCACGTGCCTGACTAACTACAGTTGCAAGTACATTTTGTCTCATTACACTTTACACTTTCAGCAAGATGCTATGCAGCCACAGTGCCACTGCAAAACATGGCATTATTATATTTGGAAAGGCAGAATTCATTATACAGCTCTTGAATTGGATCAAACTGGATTATGCAGATGTTCCTATTGTACAATAATCTGACAACAAATGACGTATGAGTTAATATTTCAGTTTTGAAATTCATCTATCAGCCATCACACTATAGCTGCTTGGTCTTTTAGCTCAGCAGTCAGTGCACTCGACATCCAAGCCCGGTGATGCAGTGGCGGTACGAGTTCAAAGTCTAACTTGGACGGCACAGGAAGATTTACAGTTACACGTAAAACAACCATTAATAGCTAAATACTATACTATTCTACAGGTATTTGTCAAGAGTTATGTCAGAGTAATAAGACATCAAAGTTTGAGAACCTTCAAAAATATGGTCCTAGTAGTGCTACCCAAGTCAGTGTGGCTGTCAGTCTCATCACCAGTCAGCGCTTTTGGACTTTGTTCAAAATATCGTATGCGGTTTTTTACTCTTTTTCAGGAAGCTGGTGGAACAGTCAGTGGCCCACATTTTAATTTGACGTGCAACAAATACTGCATAGTAAATGCATTGAATGTAACCTCATTATTTAGCCTAATCAGGTACTCCATAATATTAAATTGCTAATTTATTCATTGTCCTCAATGCTAAACAGAGTCATTCATTGAATATAGAGAACCAACACTGTATGCATAATTTTTGTCTCAGGTGGTTAATGTAAGGAGAAAGCCTGACAAAGACAAAAAACTTTGGCCTTATACACCGCTAAAAAAATTATTCCTATTTTTTCTCAATTTAAAGTTGGAAAGTATGCGAAGAACACTTATGCAGAATGATTGGTTCAATTCTTCTGTCCCATTAAATCATCTTTCTCCTCTTTTTATCACCAGTTCTTGTCCCTCTTCATTAGTCCTGCAGGCTGCATTTGGGTTCACATTACGGGGTCAAAGCTCCTTGTGGTTGTAGCTTGTAGCTCCTCCTGGTTTTTATTTCCTCGTAATGTACAGTTCCTCCTGGCTGAAGCGTTGCAGACAAATAGTCAGGTGTTCCAGATCTACTTTTGACTTTGAGTCCAGGACTTGGGCAGCACCCACCTTTTATTTTCTTGCCATTTTGGCTCATACTGCTTCACCTGATGTCATCTGTGCTTGGCCATACATGATTCTTTCCATCATATCATTCTGAGCTGACGTCAACTTAATATTACAGTCAAGTTAGCTTGCATAGCATAGCCAAAAGCTAGATAACACAATAACCAACAATGAACACATCAGGTAGTCCAGCCCCAAGGTGTTACTTGGGATGTTGTTATGTAATGGAGATGTTATTCATTACACCAATAAAGCTCAGCAGCAGAAAGTTTATTGTTTATCTCAACAATGGACACCTTGAAAATACCAACTTCGCTAACTACAACAAAGTCGACTGAATATGGTTCTTCAGATTTGGTTAGACAAATATTGCAAAGGAATAAGCTTATTTGAAGACAATAGAAACTCTGTAAGGTGGCGGCACGGTGGGGCATTGGTTAGCATGTCCACCTCACAGTTCAGAGGATATGGGTTTGATCCCACCTCCGGCCCTCCTTGTGTGGAGTTTGCATGTTCTCCCGTGCCTGCACGGGTTTCCCTCTGGAGCTCCGGTTGCCTGCCACATCCCCAAAATATGCTTGGTAGGCCGATTAAGCACTCCAAATTGCCCTGAGGTGTGAGTGTGAATGGTTGTGTGCCCTGCGATTGGCTGCCAACCGGTTCAGGGTGTCCCCCGCCTACTGCCCGATGATTGCTGGGATAGACTCTAGCATGCACGCAACCCCCGTGGTATAGAAAATGGATGGATGGATCATAACTCTGTAAGGGTAATATTAAATAAAGATAACTTAAAAGCAGTAAATTCAAAGTGAAATTTGATTTTTTTCTTCTTATACAAAAAGTGAATATAAGGACTATGTTGTGATTCGTGATGTTTTTCTCTAGCTTCTATAATTTGATGCTTGTTTGCACAAACCACATACTTGTTTGTTGTACTTGTTTTGCTTGCAAATGTAATGATTATACATCATGATCCTTTTTAGGCACTGATTAATATTATTATTTAACACAATTAAAAACAATTATAATGAAGTTCATGTTTTTCTCTGATTTTCCTAAGTAAGCTATATAAATAATTCGCAACAGTGCTTTTTGGGTTTTATTGTTGAAAGAAAATACTTTGTTCAACAACACTTGACTTGTACTGTCATTATTGATGAAAATTATGATGAATTATCATTTTTATTCATTATAAATGACAGTCACCAAGCATAATCAACACAGCAGACATAAATTGTGTGCATGGAAAGGTTATAGTTTTTAAATAGTTTCAACCAATACCAAACATAGCTGTTGTGTGTATGGGTGTACAAATTGGAGTGTAAAATGGTGAAAAAAAAAATACTAATTTCCAAGAGGAAATAGGCCATCTCAAAAACATCAGAGGATCTTGAGGCCGCAAGCACCCAGATTGGACTGAACACATAATTACGTTTGCAGTGTTCATTTCATATCTGGTAAGTTATTGTGGCCATTTGGTTTCATATCACTTCTGTCTTGAAATGTTGAGAAAATGGTCAAGAATTTTGACAAAAACTTCTAATTTCAATGGATGAGTTGTTTATAAAATATACAACGTATATTATATTTGATATTTTTTGCATATTAATTATATACTTTTACACCAATGTGTGTTTGCTTTTTAAACTGTCATAGATAATATACTGGATTCTGAATAATTAAGTTATGCTGTCGATTTGTTTACTAAAATTACAATTTTATAGGAGCTGTTCAATATTTCAACAGAGGCCATTGTTTATTAAAATAAAACCAAAAAACGCTGTTTTGGAGCACACGAGCTTGTGTCATAAAGCCACATTTGACAAAGAGAATCAACTGTGTGTCCATCCATGTCAGTGTGTGGTTGTGTAAGTGTTTGTTGTTGTTTAATACTTGTGCGGCTGCGCAGTATGGCCAGCTTAGCGCTTAAGGAATGACTGGAATGTTATTTTAGACACACACACGCACACACACACACACACACACACACACACACACACACACACACACACACACACACACACACACACTTCTATTGCCCTTCCTTCCCCACCAACACAGTTTGATATGACTTGTTTCCAACAGACAATATATTTACCCATCACCCCCTTTTTGATGACGATATTAGGTATTGTCACAAACAGCAAATGTTTTCAAGCCTGTGGAAGGCTTCTTCTTTGACCGGAAACAAAGTTAGATTGCACTTGAGGTCTGCGTTTTGTGATCAAAACACACAATATCTACAGTGAGCCAGTCAACCAAGGCAGTTGTTTTGAGAAGCCAAGGTGATTATCAAGAAATGTTCAAATTTGTTTTCACAAGATTTGCCTCTCAAGAGGAAATGCTCTCGAACCACACAGAGATGCAGTTCTTTGCTCTTTTCGCAGTCATGCCGGTTTGTCTACTCACGATTCAAGGTGTGGAGGTAAAGAATGAGTTTATACAAGAAGCACACACACACACAAACACACACACATTGATGGCTGGATGGAGGTATTAAGTCTGTAAATATGAACAAGGCTAGCAATCACGTCAGCACGGAGCCCTCCCGAGACCAAAATGGTGTCGGACTTATTTGGAGATTTTGTCCCACATTGACAGCGACCACATATTTTCTCCGCTAACTCTTTCCTTCTCTTCTTGTTTTCCAAATGATCTATCTGTATCCCTCTGTGTTCACCTTGTTGATTTGCACATGGTTTTGACATTCAGGCTGCACTGTTCACCCTGTGATGACCCCGGACACACGCTTAGATACCCATTGGGAGAAAAGGGCTCTCCTATCCTCCGGACTTGGAGAGAGGGAAAGGCGGTAGATAACGCATATTTTGCTGTTCCAAGGAGGTCCGACTAAATATTTGATGTGATCTGCCTCCAAGTAGAAATTGAAAAGAGGAGCGGGGATGATATTTTCAGGAGGACGAATGAAAAATGAAGGAATAAAAGGGGAAGATGTGTTTGCTGAAGGCAACACAGATTATTATTTTTGTGAAAGTAAAGGTTCATTTTGCCCACACTTAGATGAATCCGCAAGGGTATTAGAAGGAATGCTAAATATAGTTTATGAGGAAAAATTCTGTCAAATAAGAACTTCCAAATATACTCTGCCCCCATCCTTGTATCACCCAGGGAAGAAAATATAGCTGAGTAGTCATTTAGAATGTCACTGAGACATCCTGTCAAAAACATTTGCCAAAATACACTACTGAAACAGCGACTATCAATTTCCATCAAGCTGCTAATTTGCTTTTGAGGTACTGGCCAGGTACAAAGGAACCCATACAATTTGGAATGTGACTGAAATCTTGTGGAAAAATGACACCTCTCAGTTCAAACAAGTCTCACAAGTCCAACAAGTGCTGGGTGACGTTACCTGAAATATAAGAATATTTCACCTTGGCATATATAAGTGAAGTGCACACAGAAAAAAAATACCAATAATGATGACGATGAATTTCATCAAAGTGGAAAACCAGAATGGGTCCTGGCTGCTCATCACAATGTGGATAATAATCTCCTTGAATGGATCCTGGTTGAGTTCAGGGCTTTTGCTGTTTGCACACTTAAACTCATTGATTTATGTTATTGTCAAAAGCTTAAGGAGATTACCCGGTTGTGACACCAATGTAAGCAGGGATGGACAAGGGGAAAAAAACGGCCCTGGTATTTTTGGTTTAGACTGGATGAGTTTGGGGCTTCGTCCGACACCTTGCTGTGTGGAGAAATACAATCCATTCATGATGCTAGTCAACTAATAACAAGTGGTTATCTCACACTTCTGAGGTTCAAGGTTTTAATCTCAGCTCCTGCGTTCCTGTATGGAGTTGGCATGTTCTGCCTCGTGCTTTTTTCCTTTTTTTGTTTTTCCATTACACATTACAAAAACATGCTTGTGAATGTGAGAGGTTGTTTGTCTCTGTGCCCTGCAAATAAATGGCCATCAGTCCAGGGTGTAATTCGCCTTTTACCTGAAGTCATCTGGGACAGGCACCAAATCATTGCAACTCCCGAACAGGAAAATTGGTATATAAAATGGATGGTCATATGGATGACCAGTAACTTTTTGTGCTATGATTCATTTGTGCTAG
Source organism: Syngnathus acus (assembly GCF_901709675.1). NCBI lineage: Eukaryota > Metazoa > Chordata > Actinopteri > Syngnathiformes > Syngnathidae > Syngnathus > Syngnathus acus. The sequence continues at coordinate 12,892,120 of NC_051087.1, read as the reverse complement.
AAAATACAATGTACATGTTTTATTTTTAAAGCACAAACATTTGACAATAGATAATGTGGGAAATTATTTACAATTTAATTCCTGCTGCAATAAAATTTAAATGGAACTGCATGCATGTAGACATATTTTCTGTTGTCACCTGGTCATGTTGACTTGTGTAAAAAAGTCAACATTAAAAAAACATTTCAAAAACAATCTATCACATTCTGTAAATAAAATCAATTAGAACTTGTTGTGGTAATGACTATTAAGAAGATGACGATAAAACATCACTTAAAAGCTTTCCCGTAATCATGGAAATTCAATGTGCTTATAAATCTGATTTAATCTGTTAAATTTGTAAAGAATTTTAAAGCTCTCTTTGGACCTTTCTGTCTTGTGTTTGTTCTTTCCACAGAATATTATGGATAACAACAAAAACGATCATACACACAATTGTGTATCATGATCACAAAAGATCCTGGGTAAATTTGCTAATTAGGCATATGCTTTTTAAATTAGAAACAACATACCTTTTCCTTTACAAATATGTAAATTTTTGCGAAAAGGCTGAGCATTTGACACACGCGCACACATTTACTCACTCATTCATTGCAACTGCCACAGAGTTGAATGGGAAAAAAAAATGGCCCATTCATCCATCCATCCATTGAGGATCTGCAGCCCTCCGGCAGACATATTTGGTCAAACTCATTTATATATTTTCAAAAAAAGTGAATTTGCATCTTGGTAAAGTGCTTTGGATGTTGTGACTGTGGGTCCTTGATTGTGTTAGTGGCTTTATCAATGCTTTATGAACCAAGGCACGTATTGTACGTAAAATCGCAGAGCACATCAACAAGCAAGCAGTAAATAAATACACATTGAAATAGCGAGGAACTTGTCTTAATTTACTCGCAATTTCTTTTTGGAAGTTGAACACAAAACTGTTGGAAATGGACACAGGCTTATTGTACTTTCTGCCATCGAGAGGAATAGCATTGTTCTGCCTGCCACTATACGTTGCTGGCATAGATGAACAAGACTGCAATCATTTTCAGAGTAAGTGAAATTGGATGAATTCCCATGTTGCACCAGGTGATCTCACAGCACACCAATAGAACTCTATTTGGGAATCACACCAATTAGCATGATCACAGTGCAATGCAAGTTTATTTGTTTCATTGACAAGACGATTCAAAGTTCATTACATAAAATATTTAAAGCATCAGTAAAAGAGAAAGAACAAATAAAGACATGAAATCATAATAAAGCAATTTTAAACAACATTAAACTGATTAAAGTCAGGCATCAATCTGGAACAGTTGAGGACTGCTTTACACCAATGACAAAATAACAACAATAATAATAATAATAATCAAGCACAGAAATTTCAGCTGTACAAAACTCAAATAGTCTATTTGTTGCTTGTTGAAGGTACTGTTTTTTGGACATACTGATAAACTTTGGTTGCGCATGATTAAAATGTGGTCAACATATGTAATTTTCTACTATTTTCCAAAAAATATTGAATATGATATTATAATATGATAGATGGATGGATGGATGGATGGATGGATGGATAGATAGATAGATAGATAGATAGATAGATAGATAGATAGATAGATAGATAGATAGATAGATAGATAGATAGATAGATAGATAGATAGATAGATAGATAGATAGATAGATAGATAGATAGATAGATAGATAGATAGATAGATAGATAGATAGATAGATAGATAGATAGATAGGCAGGCAGGCAGGCAGGCAGGCAGGTAGGTAGGTGGACGGACGGACGGCTATATATATTTAATCATGCACAAACAAAGTACGCACAAATTAAGTAAATCCAATGGAAACAAAAGGATCCCCCCCAGTGTCATTGGGGCATCATTGTGGAGGAGTGAAGGCAAAATTGCAGGGAAGCAGCCATGAGGGCAGGGGTTATCTAAAAAGAATTATATTTTGGGGGTGGGGTAATAAATATAACCCCATAGTAAATTATAATTCTGTCTTATCCTAATAATATATAAAACCCTGTCTATCAATTTTTGTTTGGGATTGAAGCCAATTCGAGGTTCCTGACTCGGTATATACTACTGTACATTCCAACTTGCACTCAAGGAGTTGATTGCAATGGAAAGTCACGAAGTCACGTCTAACAATTGTAGCGTTGACTTATACTGCTTTAAATACAAGGTTAATGCATTATATTAGTTCACCACTAGATGACACTAGATTTGACAAAATGTACCTTTAAATGCATTACTGTAGATGGTGGCAATCAAAAGTAATGTGATAAAGTCAAATAATGATACTGTAAAAAAAAGAAAGAAAAAACTATGTATTTCACTTATTGTGCAACAGAAAGTTTTCAATTGAAATATACCACCTAATGGCCTGCAAAGCCTAGAACCTACTACAGGTCTAAGTGTCAATGAAAATAATATTTTTGAAAGTCATTGTATTAACCCTTGGGCAGAGATTCTTTCAATTACCATTAGATTTTGAGAATTACTGTCATACACTACATGATTTTGGAGTGTGGGGGAAGCAGGAGAACCTTGCCAAGCTATGTTCTATACTTCAGATTGATTTGTGCATCTCGAGCCTTAGGTCTGTCGCACACAAAGCAATGTGGGCCTTGCTTATGATAAATACAAAGTCAGAAATCCAACAGTAGTTGACAATGATGTTCCGAATTTGGAGGAAGAATTTGAACATTTCGGCCTGCAGTATCAAAATGGAAGGAGAATAGTGAATTATGTCTGTGATATTTTTACAAACACTGACAATCCCCCCATGCAGAACAAGTTTCCCTCTTTGATCAAGTTGTGCAAATGTTACCTGGTTGTTATGGTTATGTATCTGGAAATAACATCACGCGACAGCAAGCGAGCCTTCGATTTTCTAGTTCTAACGTGTATGTTATGTAAAAATTAACAACTGGGCTCCTGTCTGTTGTCAGACTGCTTTCTGTTCAGGGGGAAATTCTGTGTATGGTCAGACGAGATAAATTGTTGCAATCTCTCCAGCAAAATTTGTTAAAAAAAAAATTTCATCACCAGTCAACATCGATGTAAGTGGGAGGAAGGAAGCTTCGGTACTCATCAAAAAGCCACAACATATACAACGCAAACGTAAAAACTCCACACAAATGTGCTAACCTTTGCTCGCTCTTAAATAGAATTAGAATATCTCAATAAATAACTTTAATAATTTGTACAACTTTGTGTCTGTCAAAGGCAGTGACTATATTTTTAAAATATATTTACGTATATTTTCATCGTGTAGTTTGATGAGCAATAGTACCGTAGATTGGCATGGTGGGAAAAAAACACACAGAAACGTCTAAAATGTCTACTCTCTGCATTCCTTTCTATGCCTTGTAATAATAGCTGGAGTGATGTCAGCACGTTTTGGTCTGGATGCCGACGCAGGTCAAGCTGTCTCTGCAATAGGTCTTTCGATTACTGGCACTCAGAAGTAATGGTAGTAACACTCAAGTGAAACAACAGTTATTTTGTTGCTTTGTATTTTAAATAAAGTGTGCGTGCCCCCCAGAACAGTGAGTAAATGAGATGAGATATGAGAGAAAGAAATAACAGAGAGAGGTAGATTGTGGAGAGGGGAGGAGGGAGTTGGGGGCATGTGTGGTGAAGATCATAAACGAACAGTGTAGCCTTTCCTGGTTGCCCGCAAAGCCTGGAACGTATTTTTACTGGAACAGGACACATTTCTTTGGCCAAATATAGCCACGCATGTTGGCAAGGCACACGGTGAGAAATAATTAAAGAAAAAATAAAGTAGAAAAAACACTGTTTGACTGAGGGAACTATAGCTCAAGCAGAACATAACTTAATAGTTGGTAATACAGCTCTTAATCGCAGTGCAGAGGTCCAGGACTACACACATCTCAGGAGGGTAGTCCATTCCTCTTTGCGAATCCTTTCCAAATCCTAAACAAAAAACACTTGGCTTTAAGATTGTTGCTTGTCATTCTGAAGTTTTTGCTGCCTCCACAGATTTTCTACAAGATTAGGTTTTGCAAATTGGCTGGACCTCATTCTTCAGTCTGTATCGTACTTGTTCTTGTCCATATTATACTTAGCGGCAGTGTGGAATCAACCATCCAGTTGAAGGCAATGACTTTCGAATCTGAGCTTTAAATGGGTATTTGAGTGACCAAATGTCTACATCAACACAACACGTTGCAAAATAAGGCGGAAAAAAAAATGCATTTCTCATGTTAGAGGATGGCATTATTACTAAAACAAGAATCACAGTTTCCTTTATCTTCCATATACACCACCCTCAAACCTCTATACTATACACCATAGTATATATATATATATATAGTATACTGTAGAGCAGCTCACAATAAATATTCATTGATATAAAAACTTTAATAAAACACCAAAGATGCTGATGCAGCAGGCCTTTCTTTGTTCTTTCCTGTCCGTGTAAGCTAACTGTTACACCCTCTGAAAATGCCCCCCTCCTCAAAAAAGAAAATTAGTTTCCAAAACAAGTGAGCTAGCAAAATTGTTGATTGGCCCTAGCCGCATACGTTCAATTTTTTTTATAATGTCAGGCATGGTCTGACATAAAAAAATGGTCAGCGACAATTTCGTCGCATGTTTTTTTCTTCTACTTTTTGAACTCTTGTCACTCCAGACTGTGAGATGAGCACCCTCAAAATCTCTCGTGCATATAGGACATGTTAATGAAGTTGATGGCACCCATTATTGTTTAGTACATATTTAATATAGCGTGTATAAATGTAAGAGCAATGAAATTCTACAAAAAGCTCATAGACAAGTGTGTGTCTGTCTGTGTGTGTGCACGTGTGTGCAGGCACAGAAGAAAGCAGCACGAGTGAATGATATAAACACAAACGTAAATGACCATTTATTCCTCCAAATAAAACAATTGTCAATTTTCACATTGAATATTAAGCTGATACAGGTACTTGAAGATATTATCAAATAGCAAAATAAAAACAAATGAGAATAAATGTAGGGCACTTAAAATGACCCATAATAGACCTACACCTGGAAAAGTAATGGCAATCAATGTTCTCTCAAAAGTTGAATATGGTTGAATATATACGCTGCGAGCAGGAAAACAACACGGTGCAAATACAAATACAAAACCATGCGGTGCAGTTACTGTACACCCTCAACATAATTCCATTTATTTAATTGATAAGGTGTGGAACAAAGGAAATAAATACACTTCAAAATAAAAATACTTTTATTTACAATGAATAATCGGAGATTTGAATGTGCCAGTTTGTCATGACACGTACGATGGACGCCTGATATGCGACGAGGAGATAAGTCGTGAGCTGGCTGTCCAAATCGCCAAACAGAATTTGGGATTAATTACTTTTTAGTGGGACAATAGTGACTGAGGAGTTGGCGGATAAGGGTGGACATTCAGGTACAGCAACAGGTCTATGGAGGTAGATTGGGGTCAAAAGGAAGACACAGAAAAAGTCGGTTGAAGTCGAGGGTTCACCAAGTTTTTCTTTTTTTTTTTCTCCAAGGGTTTCACCAAGTGTAGCAAATTTGAATAGGTTGCCCCCTCCCCAAGTGAAGACAACCTGTGAAAATAAGTACCCCCCTTCCGTATTCAATTCCTCACCATCAACCGTTTCTGGTCAACAGTGATTGCTCATGAGCTTGACCTCTTCCCCAGCGTGGCTCGGCCGTAGAGCGATGGACTCCAAACTTGTGGGCGGTCGGTTCAATTCTCAATCTTGGTGTTCATGTCAAAGTGATGGCTGTTGAACTGCAAAATAGGGCATATTTGATCACTCTTATACCGCATTTGGTGCTCAGTGCCGTCTAAAACGGGGTTTAAAGTATACGTTTATCACAGGCATCAATTCTAAAGCTGCCAAAATCATGAATATGGCGTAGGTAAGTGCTGAGTTTCATTTGCTTTCGTTCCTGCGCTCCCTGAAGCCGCTGTCTCTGGGAGTGGTTCCAAGCAGTCTTGTTCAGCTCTCACATGCAGCTAGTACCGCGCCACCCACACCAGATTCAGGTCAAAAGTGTGAAACTCGAAAAAAAGATTTGAACCTGGAAATAAAAAGGTCTGAATCTGAAAAAACAAGAGTTGAACCTGAAAAAAAGAGATGTGAATCTGAAAATATAAAACATGCAACTGAAAAAAACCCATCAAAACTTGAAACTAGTTTATTCAAAAAATTTACCAAATTGAAGCAAAACTATTTTCAATTTGAAAAAAACTTTCATACAGGTAATTTTATTTTGAATACATTTTAAAAAAATTTCAAGTTTACCACGATTATTTTCAGTTTCAAGTTTTAATTTTTCAAGAACAAGTTTTGTTTTTTCAAGTACAAAACATTTGACCCCAATCTACCTCCATACAGGTGTCAATCACGTAGGTGTGGAAAGGTCTTCCTTTGCCCGCTAGAAGTCAGTGTTGTTCTTTCTAATGAACGAGAACGAGCAATTTCGTCGTTTGAAAATGGGAAATTGAAAAAGTAGAAACGAGCCTTTATCTCACCTTTTATTGTGAGTTCAAATAAGTTGTGAAACAAAACACGACTAAGAGCCAGCTATGACCTAAAAATGAGCAGGCTTGAAGAATGGCAAAGATTTAGCAGCCAACGCAAGATCGACAAGCGATATTCAAACTTAGTTTTTTGGGGAGGGTGAGGAGCACCTTCTCCGCTCTGCTCGAAGCTCGGAAACCCCTCGTAATACTAATTTTCTTCGCAGAATTCGTCCGTGTTTGAACTCCAATGCATTTGTGCAAAACAGACCAACCACAATCTTAAACGTCACCGTACTTCTTCCAGCCAATCATATGACGTGACGTCATCAAGAGGCACAGACTCCCGAGCCGATCTGACCGTCTTATGATACATTTTAGACTTCATTTTAAAATTAGGCAACTTTTCTGACTTTGCTAGGGTTCCAGAAAGTGATATAGTGATCGTGCCTTTCCAATGGACGCTGTCGTTGCTCTCACATGAATCCCAAATTTTATAGTCGAGCCTGTTGTTGCTGTTTTGCTGTGTTCATCGTTAACCACTAGAGTGCAGTCTAACACCACAGATTTCCCCCCTTTCGTGTCTTCTGAATGGCTTTCGGCTCAACCGGCTTGAGGCAGTCCTCCAAAACAGGACCGACAAACCAGTTAACCCAATAGCATATTTTAAACAGCATCAAGAAACTGGTTTATGACACATAACAGAAAAGTGTGCCCCGGTGACTATTCAGGTTAATGTGTTACTGCAGTGTGTGCATCATTTTGTTTTTATAAAACCATTTATGAGGTGTTACTGGTACTAAAACTTTGACCTGTGTGCAAGGAAGCCCTTTTTTTTTTTTTTTTTTACCTCTTACGTGCGCTTGTTGCCATAGTGATCATTTCCCATGACAACTCTTGTAACTCGAGCCACCAGTCAGGTATGGTAAGTAGTCATGACGTAAATGATTCAGGCAGCAGGTGAGTGTGGAGGTAGGGCAAATATTTCAAAGGCAAAAATAGGAAAAAACACTACGGTGAAGGAGAAGAAGGAAAGGGAGGTCATGGAGGCCAACTTGGAGGAGGAAGATGAGACTTTTACCAACATCTCGCTGGCAGACGACCCAGGTAAAGCCTTACAAGCATTCCTTTGTAAACATGAAAAGAAAGCTTACATTCTCATCTTAAAATTCACCAACATGTATGTACCAACAAACTTAAGCAAACTAAAGCTGTTGATTAAATTCATTATTTTCAGTGGCAAATCTTGCTATCTGCTAAAACCAAATACTAATCATTGGAGAAAACCACAACTGTGGTATGTACTATCATTTCTTCCAAAGTTGAATTGCTTAGTTCCTGGTATGAAATACCAAAAACGATTAATCAATTCCTTTTCCCATTTTGACCACTACCTCTAAGGAAAATATTCCCTCCTTCAGTGTTTAACATAAGAGAGAAGCCATAAACCACACTTTTGCTTGTCTGTGCACAGTTTGTAAACTATTTCATATTGAACTAATTTGTTGGATGCTGAATGAAAAACTACATATACAAGACTGCCTGTGGCAGCACCTTAGTTCTCCCGATGTTCACTTCATACAACCGTCTGTAAAAACAAATACTAACATAGACATACAATACTGTAGTTCTGTGAAGATTGTAATCAGTCATACTTCAAAGTTGAAGTCAAGTAAAACATGTTCTAGGTGCCCCCAGTAGTTTAAACAAGGTATTCTGAATACTTTTGCATTTGTGCATTATGAATTAAGCAGAAATATCGACCTGTTTTTATCCATCTCAGGGGATGGCCATTTTGACCTCGACTGCATGTTTCCTCTATTTAGAAGTTTTATTTTGACTTTTAAATGTTTTTTTAATTAGGAAAAAAATCCGCGATGGAGTGAAGCCGCGATAAACGAAACGCGAAGTAGCGAGGGATCACTGTATATACGTACAGCCTTCAATTGGTGGATGTGTGGATATTAGCGCCTCCTGTCGGTCGCTGTCGGCACACATATGCGGAGGTGAGGAATCCTCATCAGTGGCGTCATCGTGAATCACTGTGTGTGAGTGTGTACATGTGTGTTAGTTTGTCTGTCCGTGTTTACAACGACACTCCGTGTTTCGGAGAGCATACAGTCTTGATTTCGGTGAGTGGGAAGACGATAAATCGTTTTTATATGCTGTTTACCCCCGCGGTTTTGAATGTAATACAGCAACAGCATTTAGCTGCCCAATTTAGCATCAAATGTTAGCCGCATCCCGGTGGCCAAAAGAAATCAATAGGGCGGTAGTAGAAATACATTCGTAAGTCGTTCCGTGTGTTTGAACATTTACGCTTTTGATTTGTTGTTTTTGAAACGGTAAAGTGTAGTTTCATCAATGAGCGTTCGTAGTTGACCGCTAAAAGACAGTTAGCTAGCAAAGCTAAACAACGTAAACAACGGCCTACAAGCTAAATTGGTGGAATTTGCTTTGGTTAGAGGTCGTGATTAGACACAGTCTTTATACTAAAGCCTAAATGATTCTAAAGTATATATAATTTGCACTAGAGGCTCGGGTTTAATGTGTTACTTGATGGAGTTGCTCGTAATTGAATACGCTGCTCCACACAAGCCTATCTCAATTTGTTACATTGTAACTTGATTATTGACCGATAATGAGTGAAGGAATAAGTTTAAAAAGTACATTACAGTTGTTATTTGAATAAGAACCTGACCAGAAAACCGAGGGTCAGATGAAGCAACTAACAGGGTGCGGCATCTGCTAAAGTGGAACCTTCCATCGTATAAGCAATGCACCCATGCAAGTGTTTCCCAGTTTCTGAACTGCAAGTAAAAACATTAAAACAAAAGAAAACCAAGCTAGATGTACACTGCAAATCCAATTGGCCAATTGGAAATTTAATCACATTGTTTCTAAATTTTATTAGATTCACATACAATGAATGGTGTTCACCTGTTATATCGTGGTTCGTTTGCATCCAAGTCACGTCAAAATTATTTGTATAGCCCTTACTGATAGAAATGTTTTAAAGGGCTTCACATGGCCACAGTTGGCAAATGTTAAGGACATCCCCTAATCTTAACCCCCAGGAGTATTTAGGAGTTTTAGTGTAGAACCATGTGCAGGAACATACAGCTCTCCTTGGCGCGATTCTGCATAAATCAGATCAACAAGAACATCACAAGAGGATGTCCCTTATAGATTCTTTGAGTGCAACACAATCTTTAAAAAAAAAAAAAAAAAATCTGGCTTCAGACAGAACCTTCTACAATCTACATTATTGCTCAATGTATGAAAAACACCACATTCATATTTCCACCACTTGACAGAAAATTCAACTTTATTAATCGCTTATCATTCAAATTAACCACGGTGATTGCAAATGCGTTGTTTTGGCGAAAACAAAACCGTCTCCAGTATCGCATGATATAGCCAAACTTCGCCCTCGAATCTGGCCTCTGTGGTGATGGGCCGTGAGTTAAGGCTATGAAAATGTGACCTTCACAGCCTTCATTTTGCCTCTCTCTTCTTCTACGCTTTCCTATCCTCTTCTATGATGTTTAATACGTGGAGCCACCCGAAGACGCCCTGATTGGTCTAGCGACGACTTGTGTCTGGAACTTCAAAGTAAATGCTCCACCGGAAACACTGAACACATGCATATGAGCTTTTTCATCTTTGTTTCCGACAGCTTGGGCGAGTGGGCGTGTCAAGCAGTGTTTAATGCATTGCTGTCGTAGAGAATGGAGCAATGTGGGCGTCACGAAAGTCTGCTACGAAGCCTCCGTCACACATCTTTTCTAACAACGGAGTGAAAAGAAACGAGTGAATCAAAACCACTTAAGTGTTACCCATGCAACGAATCTGAACATTTCTAAGCTACTGATGGCTAAATGGCATGTTTTTAAATGTCGATACATTAACCCGAAACCTAATATCAATATGTGTGGTCAATCCACAAATTTAAAAAAAAAACAGCCTTAGGAGGACACAGCCTGTGAATTTGGACACAGAGACTAAGACGACCTAAGTTGTCCCCAAAAATTGGTCGACACGAAAATGTATGCTTCGAAACTATCATGATTCATTTGAATACAGGGACTCGATAAGCGCATTTGTCAAGCAATCAACCAAAGGATTCCCTAGGAATGGAATTACTGGGAAACAGTTTTCACCAACAACGGCTTGATCCCCATCCCTACTTAAGTGTGTCTTGTCATTCTGCTACAGTGGACAGCAGAGCTGCAGCCCTGTATACTAAGCCAGAGACCGATCTCTTCATCATGAACTGCGATATAGATGGTATGTGTACTCATAATATCCAAGAACCAATCATTTGTTGAGTGGAGGTGATACTACTCGATTTTCTTTCAGGGGACCTGGAGAACCAGGTGGAGATGGAGGAGAAGACGAGGCTAATAAATCAAGTGTTAGAACTTCAGCATACGCTGGAAGGTAACATAGCCAACTCTGGCTGCTGCAAATGAAATGAATTTATTCGCCACCAGTAGTTCCAATTAGTTAGCTAATTGGATCCTATGTAAATCACGGCTTATCACACCAGCTGCTCTTATGACCATCCGTAGCTTACGTCTTCAATTCTTTAATGTGCAAATTAATAATTGACATATCGACTAAACCAATTTGCCATCAATGAAATGATTAAGGTAATCAATCTGTTTACCCCGAAAATGTAATATTTATGTGATATTTAGCTCAATGTATTCAATTGTTAATCAAAGCTCTACAGTACAGCAAGGATCACTGTTTTTATTTTTAGGTGAGATATAATTCTTGGGTACCGATTAAAGCCAAAGACCACCAGTTTAATTCACACTTCAAAAAACAAAACTGAACAACTTATCTGTTTGTTGCAGACCTTTCAGCACGGGTGGACGCGGTCAAAGAGGAAAACTTAAAGTTGAAGTCAGAGAACCAGGTACTCGGTCAGTACATCGAGAACCTCATGTCTGCGTCCAGCGTCTTTCAGACAACGGACACCAAGAGCAAACGCAAGTGAGTTGAGCCAAGGAACCACATAAAGGAGGCGGGCCACGGGCTCCCTCAGACCTGGGCACAAATTGAAAATGTTGGTCACCTGTTCTGCTTGCTCTGACTGTGCTAATTCACTTTTAATCTGTCATGTGGCACTTGTTCCCAATTATTATTGCAGCAAAATTGTTGGTGGATGTGTGGAGCCCTCATTTGCGTGTGCAAAGCAAACAGGTAGGCTCCATGTAAAAATACATGTGTACGGAAATTGTGAAGAGGTGCAAATGATTGCAGCTAACTGTAGAGTTTAAGTACATTTTAATTAACATTCACATTAATATTTTACATGAAACTCCCCAGACATGAGCAGAAGATTATCTGGTTGCTCTCCATACTACAGATGAGGGAGGGGTGCCACATGACTGATCGAATTAGTCCATTAAAGGTTCATGAGTCATTTTACTGTCTTTGAGGTCATAACCTGGTGTCATTGTTAGCAACCTGATTTTCTGTTTTAAGACAATGTGATCCCAACTCCCTGATTAAGCCTTCAACATGTAAGCAGGCTGATGAAACCCAGGCTCTAATTATTAATGTTGTGACTTTAATGTCTTTGTTTTTCTCAAGTCATCATGAGTCCACATTGCATGACTGTCATGTTTTGACCACTGCCAAGCAGAACAGTCTTCCTGTAAAATGTATTAAAATGGCATGTACATCTTTAGCCCCTGTTAGCAAAGCATATCTATAATGAATTATAATTTGCTTTGCCAGTCATACTAAAAACATGATTTGCTGCAGGTTGCTTGACGAAAAAGCGTTGATCTGGATGAGTTAAGACATCCGGGCTCGCCAGACGCGAGCAGAGATCAGATGCTTTTTACTTGAAAGCAGTTTAGTGCATTTAAGTGCTATTGATCTATTGTGGGGAGCGCAGGACCGGAAATGTAATGCTGTTCTCCAAACTGAACTGCAAAAGGAAGGGCACGTCCCTTTTCCAAAATAGACGTAGCAGCAAAATTTAATGCCCTCGGTAAATGTTCATTTGATTGTAAAAGTAGTCATGCATGTCATAATAGTTGATGGAAATGCTCTCAAAAAGGGAAAAGTTGTAATTTATTATAATTATTTTGATATGTTTAGGTTGTTTAAAAATATTTCAGACTATACAATACACTCCAGGATCCATCTTATGTGAAAAGATACCCTGCGCACTGTTACTTTGGAGCATTGTTTTTAATAAAAAGTTTTATGCTCATTCTGGATTTATTGTGTCCCCAGTGACATCTTAATGACTACACCTGAGACAAATACTTATTAAATATTTCATTTTATTTTCAGAGCAATGTGCAGTATGCCAACAAATGTAAACAGATATGGTATTTGCCAATGTCTGGCAGGAACTCAACATAAGCTTTGAGACTTAAGGTCTACTGTGTTCCAAGGGCATGTCATAAAGAAGCACTGTTTTTGCTCAATTATACTCAATGGCAAGGCATTCACTGTTGGTGCTAAAATCACACACACCAAAGAACCATACATTTTTTTTACCACACGATTACAACCTTCCAGCCACTGGATACGGATATCTTGTTACCTCTTAAAAGGAATCCACCATGCACCAAGATAAAAAAAAATTCTGTCTGATCTGATTACCAGTGGGGAGAATATGTTTTAGTGCATTGCAGAGGTCTGCGCACTACTGTGTGCCTTTTAAGTTAATCATTTCATCAGCGCTAGCATAACTATTTGAAACTAAAGACATTGATCTCTAACTTGTTAAATATAAAATACACAAAAGTAAATGCTTAAATTAAACTATTTACAGAAACTTTAAGGTCAGCTTTCTTCACAGTGCGGTCACCTCTTCACACAACATGGCGTCCCCGCCTGGAAAAACTGAACAAGGAAGGACTTTGTGCCCTTCAACGTGTTATTGAAAGCAAAGGACAGATGCTGTACACTGCCTTTACTCTGAGGAGACAGATCAATGAATTGAGAGCGAGACTAACATGGTGGGCTTCCAGCCAGCCAATAGGTAAGCAAGGAAAAGAATGAATATTTTGAAGCAGACATTGAAATTTGGGGGGGGGGGGGGGGTTAGCAGAACACACTTATGATGCATCTGAAAGGCAAGACAAGGAGGACCACTGGGTTCAGTTTTGTCACAGAAGGATTAAAGATGCAAATGGGGCAACCGGGTTGACCGGAGGCTACCAGGAGATTGGAGGAAATGCATGTTCTGTCCTGCTCAACGAGTGACAGCCCTGCATGTTGTCCCTAAGGAGGGAGGGGGTGGCAGATACAGATGTCACCTCAGTCTTTCCGTACCCTCCTCTTCCTCACAGCTTGTTTGTTGCTCTCAGCAGCGTCACTGCCTCCATCCGGCTGGAAGAGAGGACACCGTGAGCAAAATGAGACCGTGATATTGTACACAACACTGTTTAATGTCACATTTCGGCTGCCTACGAATATAAAAAAATGCCTTCAAATTAAATGACTGATCTATTTTTAGGCTAATTTGGATTCCAGATCATAGTAAAGCTTTTCTGGGGCACAGACATTACTTTTTCCCTTACCTCCTCCTCTTCTTGAGTTCTCTCAGGAGCTTTGCTTTCTTCCTCTTCCTCCACTTCTTCCTCTTCCTCTTCCTCCTCCTCCTCCTCCTCCTCCTCTTCTTCCTCCCCTTCTCCACCATCCTCATTGTCACAATTCCCCTCTGGTTGGCCAGCTCTTGGATTTGGACCATCGTTGTCCTGAGCTTTTGCTATAGTTTGAAGTAAGACTGTGGTTAAAGAGTTAGTCAACGCCCAAATTTCTTATGTGATATGTAAAATATGAATTAAACAGGCGAAAGCCACCTCTTTATATACATCTAAGGTGGTGGCTATTTTGCCCCTTTGTCACCTGGAAAATGATAAGTGCGCGTGATTGGTTGTGACCTGAAACCTGGTAACTGTTATGTCATTTTCAGTCGACAGAAAGTGGCAAAATGGCCACCCCCTGAGATATAAATGGGTGAATGTTGCTGTTTAACTATTCCACAAAAGCAATATTGATCAGAATGTCGTGTTTGGATTAGTCGGGGCACATACAACATATTATTGTAAAGAAAATTTTGGGATTGACTTAAACGGGAAGAGCAACACTAGTTGGGGTGTCTGTCTCACCTGCAGGTGCTTCCTCCGCGTCCTCAGCCTCGATATCTTTGTCATCCTTGTCTGTGCCATCTTCTGCATCTTCCTCCTCTTCCTCCTCATCCTCTTCTTCTACATTAGTCTGCGGCACATCCACTTTCTTGTACATATAATCATCTGGTTTCTGCGACCAACATTTTTTATTTAAGATTGTGCAGATAAACATCAGCCTGCTTTGAATAACTGAATGGTACCTTAGGCCAGCAGAAGAGCACAACAAGTCCCAGGGGCAGACCAACCGTCAGAATGTAGACCACCCAGAGCCATGGGCGCTCCTCTGCTGCAATCATCAGCTGGGCAAAAATCCCGGGCTGATGGGAGGACGATTTGAACCCTTGTTGATCTCACTGAGCGTATCGATGCACATTTGCTGTAATAATTAATCGAGCGTCAACACTAACCTCGTTAGCACTGGCCACGAGCTTCTTCAAACCCCAGCTGTCCGAGGCCCAGCGGTCAGCAACTTCCTTGTGGGAGGTGACAATGAAGTTGTCAAAGTAGATGTCGGACGTCATGGACCACAATTCCAAGCCCAGGGCCTTGAAAGGCGTCATTTTGAATGGCTTCAGGTCCTCAAAATATTCCGGGTTCATGATTTTACGAGGCTTCCAGGCCCCCTTTAGGGAAAATCAATAACAAAATAGACATCAACACCCTCAGATGGACATGTAGGCAATGGGCCTGGTTTACTATGAAAAGCGGGTACTAAATTTACTTTAACAAGTTGTTGTAATAATTGCTCCCATTGAGTAATTAAATCAATGTTTTTGCAAAGACGACAACTCCTGTGCATCACTCGACACAAACACAACAGAAACTGCCATATTAATAATTTGGAGCTGTAGATAAATTTGTGACAGCGCCACAAGAAATGTTTGAGTGAAGGGGTTGAATGTGTTACCAGAAGATGCAAACCAGCAAACTACTTACTGACTTAAAGAATACACATCTATCGCTACAATAAATTAATACAGTAAGTGTTTGTGGCATAATTATAAAGTGTTGCGGAAAGGATTCATTCTCCCCATGCCTCCTCCTCACCACAATAATCAGAGTCATCATTTTTAAATTTGCATCTACCCCCGCCGGTATTTTGCCCATTCAGCTATAAACACACAATATGAACCACGTAGCAATTTTGTCCATTTAGTAAAACAAAGTTTGGGAGATGCCAGTTAAGAGCTTTACTTCTATACCCATTTGCGTGAGCATGCAATCATTTTTGCACCCGTTTTCGCACGTGCAAACCTTTCGTAAATCAGGCCCACAGAAAACAAAAGCAACGTCAGGCAAGCTGGAGGTTGGTTACCTTAAAGTTGGGGTTGTCTACCAGTGGGGCTTTCCACTTGCCTTTGTACTGAGGGTTGTTAATCATGGGTCGCTTCCACAGCCCACACCCTGGAGCACTTTCACAGGCAGGGTTGGGGATCTGCGGAGGCTCCCATTCTCCATCCATCTCTTTATCCCTACACATGGGAGAGCTATGAGGCTAAATCGTTCATAGCGTAAAAGACAAAACAATACAATACAGTGCAGTAGTAATCCCTCTCTTCTCACGAGGGGTGGAAACCATGATACCAAAAATCGGAATAAATGAGCCCCACCCCGAAATGCCACCAGATGGTAGCAAATGACTACTTTTGTCTAAATGAAGCTCCTTAAATCACTTTAAATTGTTTCCTTGGCACCAAGATGCCACCAGATCGTGCCAAAACAATACTTTTATTGCTTTGGCTTGAGCATGCTATATATTGTAAAAGAGAAAATGGGAGTTCCTGAATGCCAAAGTATGCTGTGCTTCATTGTATGTGTTTGTTGGAAATGTGTTCACTGTCTACTTGCCAGTCTTCTGGTTTCTCAGAATTCAGGTCGGAGATGTATTCAGGTTCCTCTTCCAGCCAGCCCTCTGGCTTCACTGCATCTGAGTCTTCAATCTTTGCAGGTGCGTCCTCATCCCTGACACAAAGCACGTTTTACTATAAATCGACAAGTCATCTGACAACATTTCAAAATGGCAATGTGCTGCCAAAGCTAGTTCTGCGAGCGCAGCTGTTCATATCACCAGTCGTCAGGTTTGACAGCGTCGGGGTCGGGAATCTTGGCCCTCTCGTCCCAGTCTTCGGGCTTGAAGTCGTTCGGATCGTCGATCTCTTTAGGCGGGTTGACCGGAGGCACCACGTCATTGAGCAGGTTGCCGCGGCTCACGCTGAACTGGTCAATGAACATCTCATAGCTGTTGTCTGGGTTCAAGACTTGCAACGAAGGAACACACAGACATGCATTACTGACACTAGAGTTTGTCAGCGCAACTATTTTAATATGCTGTCATGAGGTTTATTTGGTCTTTTGTGGTGGAAAGTAGCAGTGACCCGCAATGAATAAACACCATATGGAGGTGTCAATACAAGTGCACAGTGAATATGTGGTGTCAGAGCATCTCAAAATGCAACATACCAAATTCCATATTGCTAAATTTTATCTGCTACAAGGATGAAATCCACCCCCCCTCAAAAAAAAAATCATCTGCCACACATGCTGGCATGCTACCATACCTAAAGTATAGAGGTGAGTCTTCTTGTCAGTGTAGAACTTCTTGAGGTCCACATCAGCCCTCTTAGCATGCTTTTCCTCTAAATCTTTGTTCAAGGGATTCAGGTGACGGAAGATGAAGTGCAGCTTGTAGTCCTCGCCGCACTTGTCGGGTCCAAACATGATGGAGTAAGGTGTGCGGTCGTGGAATTGTTCCTAAAGGCCGGGAAAAGCCAAGACTTACGTATCGTGTTTAAGTAAGCCGATTATTCTCACATTAGCATGACCGCACCAGATTGACATCACCGGTGTCTGAAAGCAGTTTAACATAAGCCCCACCGCAGTCAATGCCATCCTGGAAATTAACTTCATACCTAGCGAAACAAACACAAACAAAGCAGTTACTCAACACAATTTGGCTAGGATCCATTTTGTTCATTAACCAACTGCAATTCCTTTGTTGTAAACGTCACGACATAAACATTAAAAGCCAATGTATATGCATGCATGTGTGTGTACAGACTGTATGACAAGGGGCTCATCCCGGAAGACAAAAGGTTTGTCCATCATGGCAGCGATGGCGTGATGCTTGGCACGGGATTTGAGCACCAAGCCTTGGTCTCCTGGAATCTTGTTCTCCTTCAGCTGCTCCACTGCCCACTTCCCTGCACAACAACTTTTTTCTTAGTGTACAATGGACACAATAAGGCACCCAGAGAATAAAAAATAAATCCTCTAACATAATTTCTGGTTGAAAGAGATAAAGAAAACAAACCATCATATTTGGCGATGTCATCATCTGCATCTTCCTTTACTGTTTTGGACACCTGCCATCTAAGAAAACCACAAAGACAATAAATGACTCCCAACTCATGCTCGTTTTAGTTATAGATGATGGTCTAAACAGTTTTCTCTAGCTACTGACAAGGATAACACCTGACTGAAAACATGTTAAATGTGTAATAACCTAAGTGTTATTCAATCATTTGCCACAATTTCTTTCCGAGGTCAAAATATCATTACGTTTTCACTTTTCAGATATGAAACAACTGTTATCTCCTCTCTAGATAATGTTGCAGTATGCCACGATGATCACCTTCAACTCAGTTTTGAGTTTTAACACCTATATTATTATATGTTGAGGGTTCACATGCCATTTTGCATCAAAAGCTCAGATTACCTGCCAAGTGAGCCATCATCAAATGTTTCAGCAAAGTGCACATCTCCAGCCGGCACAGGAGTCTCATATGTTACCTATGAAGCCAACATCAATAAAATGGTCACATTTCTTCCGGTCCCATTTTTAACTCATTCACTGCCAGACCAGTACAAAGTGATGTTTGATGTCAATGGCAGTGAAGGAGTTTCTATATTCTTAATATTAATAAAATCTTCGTCTTCTCACTTGGAAGGACACTTTGTCATTGGTTGTGCTTTGAGGGTCTGTTTGTTTTGCCTTTGTTTCCTCCACCTCCTCCTCTTCTTCCTCCTCTTCCTCAGTGACTAAAGGCTCCATTTCCTCATCATCCAAGGCAATCTCTTCATCGACATCTGATTGGTCAACTTCGGACTGCCCTTGGGCTATTACCACTGCCATGGTCAGGAGAAAGAGAAACACCATCCTCCACATCCAGCGCCTGTTCAGCATCATCTTTAAGGACAAATGAACATGTGGTGGTTGCATGTGAGGGGAACAACAGAAACAATATAATGACATAAAATACAATAAAGTGCATAAAAGGATGGAGGGCACAGATAATTAGAGGCTATGGCATTTTATCAGTACCCTTTGGCGAGGCTTGAAGTTAGTAATTTATTCCCCAAACGGCCTTCCTGTTCCCTCTAAAGCCCTGGGTAGAATTCATTTACATGGAAAGACATGGAACTGAAATCTGATTGGACGATAACCGCAAAAGACTGGAAACTGCTCAGTCAAGACACGCTATGAAATAAAGACGAAAGACTAGTAAAAAACAAATCACAATTTCATTTAAGTTATAACTGTAGCTTTGAAGTCCTGCCTGCACGCCGCAAAGTTAGCTAATGACCAAATTTGCTCTTTGTTGCTGATGACAAAGAATACTTTGTACAATTCTTGTCATGGGACAAACTGCAGTTCACACTTCACAGCAATAATTCAAATTTTTGCAAGTTTGAACTTATTAACACTTACCATGTAAAAATGCAGGGGGGGGGGGGGGGGAATGGATCTGATTCATGTCTCTCAAACTAGAAAAATGGAGCTGCCATGGAAGAGTAATTATTTACATCCCTGTAGAGTTAATCTGACACTATGTGATCAACAGCTACTTTGGATGCCATTTAACTCTGGAAATGTTAAGATTACAGTTTGGGAGTAAATTTAACCCTGAAACCAGTTCAATTCTTTAGGTGTTAATCTTAGCAAATTACCAAAATTAACAATATGATTTATTGATATTTATTACTACTTTTAAGTTATTTTGTGTGAGTAAGGCACCTAGATTCTGTTCTGTTGGATGGCAATGTGCATTAAGTTTGCTTCTGATTGGTCAGTCAGATAAAAGGCATGTAATTTCAAAGGATCAAAATGAAATGTAATGCACGTTTGCCATACACATAACGCACTTGATTCTTTATTGCGCAACCCAATACTACACTACACTACAAAAAGTCTATCCAAGTTATGGTTTACAGAATTTTGTTTTGCTAAATTATCCATTAATAACTTATTTTGGGGCTGTGTTGAATAGCTTTTCATCGGACTGCTTGACTTTTTTCTTCTTCCTGCAATTAGCATCTAAACATCAAGCTTTTTGCCCAGACTGAACTTCAGAGGCTCGGTTTGAATCTGTCAAATAAAAAACGAGATCCAATTAAAATGTTCTCTCAACATCACGACGAGCACATTCGATGATCAGCCTCGCAATGACCTGTGCGTGCACCGGGCCCAGCATCTCTTAACGGTCCAAGCAAGCTAAGCGAGCTGTCAAATCGAGTACTCTCGAGGTCCTGGGACAGGTCGTTGAGCTAACATGGCTGCCTGTGGAAAATACTGCGACGTCCAGTCCAAACTCCTCGGAGTTGACCGTTTTCTGCAGCAACACCTGCTCCTATCCAGCTAATAAGATCGCAAAGCAGTCCAATTCAGCTTATCTTCTAAAATGTCGCGCCACATCGTGTCAAGTGTAAACCCTGCTTTTTGATAACACATACAACGGTTAGCTTGTTATATTAGCAACGATATCAAAGGAGAGAGCGAGAATGAATGAGAGCGCACTAACCTCGCGTCTTGTTGTCGCGAAGAAAACCCACACAAAACTGCTCCCGCGCCCCCTCCAAAAACAAAAAAACAAAAACAAAAAAAAGCCCAAACGTTTCTTTGGCGCGTGTCGCTGACAAAACGAACGAACGTGCCGAACGTACACTTTGAAATAACGTACGCGATCCCGTTGCCCTCAGATGACAGCACGGGCCGAATAATATAACGGTTTACGCTCAAAGGGTTCGACTGCAAACAAACGCGCATGCGCATTAGACGGTGGGCTACGAAACGTCTTTGCTCCTTTAATACAACAGCCTATGTAATACGTTCATCATACGGGCCTTTTGATTAGGTTTATCAATGTTTGTCACGTAATTCATGACATATATTTAAAAAGCTCACATTATTATTATTATTATTATTATTATTATTATTATTATTATTATTAATAATAATAATTTGTATTACTAATTTTTGTTGTATTGATGTTACAGAAAAAATGTTTGTCATTCCAATTAAAAATTTATATGAAACCTATGTTTTTTTTCTTCAATGATGAATTAATGTGCCTTGTGATGGACTGGTGATTCACCAGTGGTGAACGATCCTTCACAACCCTGAGTACAGATCAGAGAAAATGGCGGAATTCGTGTTTCCATTACTAATACACGTCAAAAGTTAAAATATAGCAAAAATCTTAAGTGATTACAATGCTACCCTCAGAGTATTACTGCAACAACAACCGTATGGTCACTACTGAAACGTTGCAGTCAATACTCTTGCCTACTGATGGAGTCAATATAATCAACTTTCTACATTATACAATAAAAATATCCTTTAAATTGTGATACATTTTGAAAATCGTCATCAGATTCTGTTAAAAATATTCATTTAGACTGATTCTGATGACAAAAAAATACTCTAGACAGTGGTGAACACAAATATGAATCGGTTAACAGAATTATTTCATTCCACTGGAATTCCGTGTTAACCTTGCTGCAAGCTCTATTTATGAGTTCACAAAATTCCGACCTCTTGCCAGTTGTCAGGTTAATTCTGTGTTTCGGTAGTGACAGATTTTAAGACAGGCAAAAACCAAGAAAATATAATAATTGTACTTTTACGTGCAACATGAATAGAGTAAATGTTTTTCAGAAATAATGTACAAATTTGACACATTTAATACACCCAACTCTGAATTTGAACCAGTTCGGTAGAATGGCTCATATACGGTATATCGTATCAACCTTCTCTTTATTTTGTGAAGGTTTTAGATCCACTCTAAATCCTCAAAGTCACTGACATTATTAGGAAATTGGGGACAAAGGGGTTCAAGGTTGCAGTCTTCAGAGTCTTGCACAGCATTTTGCTGTGTATAAAATGCTACTATAGTTTTATCTCCATTATGTTATTTGCGTAATATTAAACCTGTATTTATAAATTGTGCATACTCGTATTTTGCATTTGTAAGAGTGATGTGCATTCCAGTTCATTTAGGTGAACTGTATCTTTAGAATCAGTTCACTCAAAAGATTCGTTCAAACAAATCGTTCAATGAATCCCCCTAATCCTAGGGTTTGATTGGCGAATATAAAAACAAGGAATAAAACACCAGACAAGTTATAACTTAAATGTTTATTAAAATAATAATAATAATAATAATAATTAAAAGTACATCTCAAACCAGCAATCGAATGTGAAACTGCTGTCGATATATTGGATAACAATATTTAGGCATATATATGCATACACGTTATTTAAAACCATACTGTAAATAAATCGTAAATCTACATTCTGGCTTCCATAGTTCACGCCAGGAGACGCAACATATTCACTGACTGATCCGTTGATGCACAAGTAGGCATTTCACTCATTGACTCGTTCGCGAATGGGAAAGACAGGATTCGTTCCCTCGCTGATCCGTTCTCGCGGTGAACTGGAAATGCGAATCACCCCGTGAGTGATTCACTCAGTGAGTGACTCACCCAATGAGTGATTTGTTCACTCACAGATTCGTTCGTTGGTGAACGGGAAATGCAATTCACGACTCGTTCGTGAACGGGAAGTTACATCATTTTCTTCGTTTTATTTTACGGCGAGGTAGCACCAGCTTCAATGGACATTAGTGACACCTACTGGTTGAAGTTATATATGAAAGGAAAAAAAAGTTCACTCTCGTTCACTGAAATGATTCGTTCTTTTTGAACGAATCGTTCACTCACGAGCCAACACTAATTTGTAATGTGCTTTGCGTCAATAAAGTAAATAGACATCAAACGGGGTTGGATAAAGGGAGCTATGGTGGATTTTTTTTTTATTCGAGATGAAGATTTTATTTAGTCATTTCTATTATTTTGTGTTTTTTGTATGTTTGAGGATTTTTTTTTTTTTTTTTACATTTTGTGTATATCACGTCGTGTCCTTATCTTGTCTTTAGTATTTGCATTCACTTTTCTTTTGCCTTGTTTTGTACAGCTGACTTCAGCCAAGTCGGCACTGGATTAATGAGGGTTATTCAAAGTGACATGAAATACGTCCTGAAATTCTTAAACGTAATTGCTTTTCCCTTCCTTTCGGTTCCGATCGGACAAAAAGTGGTGAGCGGAACATATGTTGTAGGTTATAGGACAACAGCGAGCACGAAAAATACACACTCAATTTGGTGTGACGTATATGGACTTCCGGGTTAAAGTTCACAAAAATAACAATGGCGGTTGCATGCCTCTTTTAGTCATGCTCCCGGAGTTTTAGCGTAGCGTATTAACGACTGAAGCAGAATGAAGGAGACACCTTTGTCAAATTGCGAGCGGGATTTCTTACTTAAAGCCATCCAAGAGAAAAAGGTATATATTGCACTTTCGTTTTGGAAACGCAGTCTGGTCTTGGTCGAAAACTTCAAACTTCCAGTTGAATCGTTATTGCTTCTGTTTTTTATTCAAACTTTCAGTTCAACTGTTATTGCCGCATTCAAATCATATTGTACTAGTCAAATTCAGTTTTCTTTTGCTTCCATTTCATGGTTGTGGTGGTATATACAAAGATGGTTCTGATTCTGATGTGGTAATGTAGATTGTGTGTCTGCCAGTGAAATCTTGTTTGAAATCGGGGCGGGACAAGATAAGCAGAATTGCTTTAACACGCTTCTTTTTTCGACAAGTCATGTAAAACATAAGGTGAAATGAAGCTGTAAAATTGTATTGTACATGTACCTGCCAAAATAAACATAAAATCAAAAACATTCTACATTGTCTTTGGTTTTGATGATTGAAATAAAAAAAATATATATATATATTGCGCAATTAAAACACCTACTGTATTGTCAAAGTCAAAGTCTGCTTTATTGTGAGTATACAGTCAAGTGTTCAACAAGTACTGCAAATGTCTTAAATCGTGTGGTATTTTCTTTTGCAGCGCCTGGATGGACGGCAGACCTATGACTACAGGAAATTAAAGATCATGTTTGGGACTGACTTTGGATGCTGCTTTGTAGAGCTGGGCAAAACAAGGTGAACGAATGGCCTCCAAAAAAGTCTAGTCGATAATTTGATTTTGTTTGCTTGCTTTATCAAATATGTTCACTTCCAACGTGTAGTTAAGGGCATGGTTTGAAAATGGGGGCTTTCTCCATTTGTATTAAGAAACAATATTTTCTCCACTGTGCTTGGGATGTCCGTTTATCCCTCATCCCGGCCTTAGAGAAAACTATTCCTTATGGCACAGAGGGAGTAGGGGTGCAAAGTAGTGTTAAACCTTATTTTTACGTACTACTGGCATGTTGTGTTTGATGCTTAGAGGACTCCACTCACTTAGAGGACTCTACTCATTTTTTCAGTTGATGCCATGGAAAAATAATTATTTCTCATAATCAAATTGGTGACTCCCTAACAGGGAAAGCAAAAAAAGTTCTTGAGGTGTCCAGTGAGCAGTGCTGTTCAGTGTTTCTGTGAACCTTTTTTCACTCACAAAACACTTTCAGGGTTGTGGGTGATGTGATCTTCTAAATTGAATTCATCTTCTCAACTATTGTATGCTGCTTTGCTTGTCATGGCACAGGGTAATGGCCCAGGTATCCTGTGAGCTGGTGGCCCCAAAAGAGAGCCGACCAAATGAGGGAATCATGTTCTTCAATATTGAGCTGTCACCCATGGCTTCACCTGCATTCGAGCAGGGCAGGTAAAGAAAAAAACTGCTTTGGTCCCGTTATTGTACTCTGAGTCTTGTTTTTGTACACAGAACCCTTCTCCATCTCATTTTTATCATTTGATTAGTCCAGCGAAGATAAAAAAAAAAAAAAAAAAAAAGCTTTATGATTTTCTTTCTCTGAAGGCAGTCAGAGTTGTCAGTGAAGCTGAATCGACAGCTGGAGAGATGCTTAAGAAACTCCAAGTGCATTGATTTGGAGTCCTTGTGTGTGGTGTCTGGCGAAAAGGTGAACCTCAACAGTTGACAAATCTAAAAACAAGCACTTTCTCTGTGGTGATGGTGACAGTGCTCCATTTGCATGACTAGGTATGGCAAATTCGGGTGGATGTGCACACACTGAATCATGATGGAAACCTGATGGATGCTGCCAGCATCACTGCAATCGCCGCTCTGTGCCACTTCAGGCGGCCTGATGTTGGTATTCAGGGAGATGAAGTCACTGTGGTGAGTTAGTAATAGCCATGGCACTTTATATTTACATTTTACCTGCCCTGGCATGTGGACTTTTGTGCTTCCTCTCCAAGTTACCTAAGAGGAACTATCGAGTCGGAATGCCATTGTCTATGTGTATGCTGCAACTGATTGTTTTTGCTCTCTCAGTATAGTCCAAATGAACGAGATCCCATTCCTCTTAGCATCTACCACATGCCCATCAGTGTCAGCTTCGCCTTTTTCCAGCAAGGGTAAGGCTGCAGCATATTGGACAGATTTTGGTACGCCTTCTTACGAATTTAATTGGTTCCGCGATCGGGTTTGTAAACGTTTATAAGTAAAAGCAACGGTCCCCCATAGGAATCGATGTAAAAGCAAATAATGCGTGCCGGTCTGTCCCAAAAGTCACACTTTTTGCCCTATTTTTCTATCTAATACGCACAGAAAACCAAAACTCAAGAACTCAAAGGCATTGATATGAAACTTGCAATCAGAAAGGAGCATGGCGAATGCATGCGTATTCGAGAAAAGAAAAGAAAAGCAACCTAGCTTCCAAAGATGGAAATTGACATTGAAAGATTTCTTTTAGTGTTGCTTTTTTGTTTCATATGTGGAATTAGCGGTGATCTCTGAAGGTATTCGATATTGACCGCTCTAAACATAATCAGGTTAACAGTTTAACTGCTTCGTCAGTAGTCCATTCCGAATTACAAGGTTTACAAACATTCATTCATTCATCTTTCATACGGCTTTTCCTCACGAGGGTCGTAGGCATGCTGGAGCCTTTTCCAGCTGACTTTGGGGAGTAGGCGGGGGACACCTGTACTGGTCGCCAGCCAATCGGAGGGCACACATAGACAATCAAGAATTCTACGCTCACAATCACACCTATAGACAAATTGGAGTTCAACTTAGAAAAACATTATTAGATCTTTACGTCAGTGAGATATTAGAACACATTTTTACTCCTTATCGCCTGTCAGATTATAAATAGAGTGGTACATATATTGTTTATGACCAAGTTTATAACTGAATTTCAATTTGTTCATCAAATCATTTTCCCCCATTGAAATGAAATGTAATTCGCTTGGTCCGCCCCTCAAAGCAAACAATTTCGTTACATATTTTTAATTAAGAAAAAGAAAACACAATGTACTTATTGCTCCTTTTGTTTTCTGTACAGGACATATCTGCTCGTAGATCCATGTGAGCGGGAAGAGCGTGTGATGGACGGCTTGCTGATGATTGCAATGAACAAGCACAGGGAAATCTGTTCTATCCAGTCTAGTGGTGGGATCATGTTGCTCAAGGAGCAGGTTAATGGACTCCTCTTGTTGTATTTTTCATTTTTTACCCGTTTAAATTGATAGCATGGATCAAAGTTGGAATAGGTCTTACGTTAAATTTCTTTAAGGTCATGCGATGCAGTAAAATAGCCAGCGTCAAAGTGTCCGAAATCACAAAGCTCATCACGAAAGCCCTGGAGAATGACAAAACAGCCCGGTGTGTTCACACTCGCCTACTTGAGCACTAAACGGTGGAAGTCCAGCGCTTATTCAGTGCGAACATTTTGATCATTAATGTTTTCCAGTAAGGCGGGTGGCAAGTGCGGCTTTGCTGAGTCTATGCCTCAAGAGCGAATCACTGCTTTGAAAATGGAAGAGACTCCAGTAGAGATGACGGATGCGACAGAACAAGCCAATGACATTGATCGGACGGTCGAAGTCCCTCCTCAGATGTATCTTCCTTCTGGTGTGAAAATCAAGTGTTTTCTGTTTCTTTCGTTTTTGAATTTATCGTGAAACCTTAACAGAGCAATACTAGAAGTCAGTCGCCGGTAGTGCCAATCCCGGGCATGGGCCATGTAGGCCAAGGGCTGCAGAACAACTGGGGAATTGAGGAAGATGACCTGGATGAAGAAGACAGCGATAATAAGGAAACCACAATGGAAGTGGAAGAAAAACGACAAGCGGAGGGTAGGGAAGGTTTATTATCGAATTGAGTGGAATCTAAATTTAATTCTGGTAATTTCAGCAAAACCAATTAAGTGACCTTAAAAATTGCTTTTCATTCCAGGAGATGTGGTTGAGCTGTCTGACAGTGACAGTGAAGAGGATGAAGTGGTCATACTTCAACCAGAGGCAACGGGAGGAGTTCAAAAGTAAGAGTTTCGACCAGAACTTGCTCGTTTTTTTTTTCAAACTGTTCGGTGCAGACAGAAAGATGACATGATGCAATTTTTAACCTGCCTTTAGCAGAGGTGATCCGTAAGTCAAAACCTGTGAAAAGGTGGTGTAGAGGTTAGAAGATTTGACTTTTTGAAGAGGCCCCTTGATGTGTGTTTTCTTTTTCTTTTTTTGGGGGGGGATGAGCAGTTTTGTTTGCATCAAACGTACCTTTTGGAATTATGACCCAAAAGTTAGGACACATTTGCAAGATCTTGGCTTCGAGGCTGTCGTCTTAAACCCTACTTCACAGCCCAGAGCTAAGCTAGAAATTGTTGTCATGTGGACTGAACATCTATTATTTGTCAGAAATTCCTCCGGTACTTAAAACGTTGCCACCTTCCCTGACCAATTTTGTTGTCGTTCTTTTTTTTTTATTTTTTTTTATTTTGGAGCGATGCCCAAATTCTGGTAATATCCCTGTTGTGCTGTTTTCTCTACCTGATGATGATGGTTTTTTAGTTTTCTATGATATATTAAATTATTATTATTAAATTGGTTTATGTGTACCCTTCTATTGTGCTTCAAGGTGTGACAATGTCAAAATGTCAGGCAAAGCCTACAAAAACATCTGAAGTTAATTTAAGGCTTGTCAGGGGCATTGCAAATGTGTATGCTGACTGAAATCCACTCTATTCTGTATCCACTTTTTCTCCCTATCAGGAATACAAGTACAAGTTCCCACCTGAAGGGGCCGGCAGCGTCAAAGAAACGGCACAGAAAATGAGAGAGAGCTCTGTTACCAAAACTCCAGTCCTGTTATGGATTCCTTCTGACTTGCCTTCAAAACCGAGTACTTCGAGAATATCAGCTTTTACTTTCTGTTCATTTTTCATTTATTTGAGTTCTTTCATGGGTGGCACGGTAGAGCACTGGTTATATCGTTGCCACACAGTTCAGAGGTCGTGGGTTCAATTTCGGCTTCGGTCTTCCTGTGCAGAGTTTGCATGTTTTCCCTGCGTGGGTTTCCTCCCACATTCCAAAAACATACATGCTAGGCCAATTGAACAGTCTAAATTGCTCGTGAGTGTGAATGGTTGTTTGTGTGTGCGCCCTGCGATTGGCTGGTAACCAGTTCAGGATGTTACTGCCTGAAGTCAGCTGGAATAGGCTCCAGCACGTTCACGTGAGGAGAAGGGGTCAATCAATGATCACCGTCTGCAAAAAATATCACTCATATTTTTTGTGTATTAAATGGTTTGACTGATTGGCTGTAGTTTGTTGAGCAGCCACCTGAGATTTTTTTTATATGTATTTTAAACAATTTCATTGTAAAAGGTACCAAAATATCCAAGGGTGGAATGGAGATTAACACACTGCATTAATTGGTCAACAGTCAGCATCACTTTGTGTTATTAAGGAACGGAAGAGGTGGGTGGATGTTTTCATTGCAGCACTTGCAGCTAATCAAAAGACGGAGTGAAGCCTCTGGCGGTGGGACTTTATCACCAGGAGATCTTTGGAGCAGTCCACATCATGCCTTCTTGGTCATGCTTGGACAGCTGTGGTATTATATGTATTTTATTATTACTACTTACTACCATTGCGTGGTATGCAATTGAATATATGTTACGAAAGATGGGCCAATTTTTACATTGTGTTATTTACATTTTATGCAACGTCCGAACAGCAGTGGAAATGAGGTGAGTGAAAGAGTTTATCGTGACAATTTTGCATTGCAAGATTATTAAAGTCGTCCCAGATCGTTGCGAAGTGCATTGGGGCACACGTGTTGCATGATTAAAGGACCTGGTTCCACAAATTTGTAAGGAAAGGTCTAAAAGGTCTTGGTAAGAAAATCATTAAAGTTCAAGTCAGGGTAAATTGAGTGAATTGGTTGAACTATGTGTAATTAAGTTTTGTGATCCAAGTCCGACATGTGACAGTAAACAAGACCAGCCACTGGAATTAAGAACACCAGAGCATTTAATGACGCGTTTGGACGATCGATGTGTTGGACTCGAATCTCTGAAGGCAAAATTGATCAGGTTCCATCGAGATTTGAACTCGGATCGCTGGATTCAGAGTCCAGAGTGCTAACCATTACACCATGGAACCACTACGACGTCACTCGGAATTAGTTTAGATTGTAAATTTAAACCAATTAAAGGGGCGTGCATGCGTTCCAAAAATGCTTTCATTATTCCTCATCCTTAAGAGCAAAATATTGTTTTGAATTAGGCTGTGTTTATATATGGATTTGCAATACATAATAAACTATTAACGTATTCAGTTTGAGTTCTAATTACAACTATATACGGTTATTTTTTTTATAGAGTGCAATATGTGCCATGATAAATTCATCATTTTGTTTCATTTTATTTCTCTCTAGACCAGTGGTCCCCAACCACCGGGCCGCGGACCAGTACCAGTCCGTGGGTCACTTGGTACCGGGCCGCCAAGCCGCATTGATCGACGATCAATTAATTCAGGTCAATACGCTCGTCCTGGTCACGTGACATGTTTCCCCAGTCGAGCCCGCAAAGCTAGCAAAAATGAGTAAGAATTTATTTTGAAAAATGTAAAAAAAAAAAAAATAATAAAAAAAGAGGCGATTCTCAGTACTTCTTGTTGGTTACTTCGAGGATTTCACTTATCGCGGGTGGTTTTTGGAAGGGATTACTGTATTTATTTATATAAATGTATTATTTATTTATATAAAGGCCGGTCCGCGAAAATATTTCTGACACGTAACCGGTCCGTGGCGCAAAAAAGGTTGGGGACCACTGCTCTAGACTACCTGTCACAATATACATGTGCTTGATGAGACATTTATTTGTCGTGTTACCAAGTTTGCTTCCAAGTAGCTGCTACAGAGACAGATGGTGATACTCAGACATTTTTATTTCGCAATGCTTCAACGTCGCAAAGACACAGACACGGGTTCGGGCTCTACTCTGAGCATTGTCCTGGGTTCGGCAGGGTTTGCGTGACGGAGTTTTGCCCGGCTAGGCTGGCCTCGCAGCTCACTGATTGGGCCTTGCGCCACTGGTCCGGTGAGAGGCTCAAGGTGCTGGTCCAGCTGTAAAGCCCACCTACATCAGCCTCTTCCAGGGAGCTGTGCGACACCCCCGAGGTAGCGGGGGCGCCATCAACCTTCCAACCCAGGGTCCAAGTTTGGGGGCCCCCTTTGGCCACGCACACGGCTGTGGCCTGTTCTGTTTGCAGCTGCTCCTTCGAAGGAGGGAAGAGGGTCACGGTGGGCCGATGCACCTCACCCGCTGTCAGGGGGACAGGACAAGAGACCAGCAGTTTTTTCCAATTGCACACAATCTAAATGTCACTTAGGTCATGGTTCGGGTCATGTGAATTTACAAGAACACACTTTATGAAACACTTACCTTCTCAATGGGCAACAAACGACCAAACGGTCCTAATATATGTCATAATAAACATTATTCCATCATTGCATTGTAGTTACAGCCACAGTTTGAGAAGTAGCTGTTAACAGCTAATATTGTTTCTCAAATCTGCTTTTTAGCGCTTATTCAAGAAATGGCTGGGCGTTTGCTTTGTAAATATTGACAAAAATAATGTTACTCATTTTCCAAAAGCTGGCTAAGGAACTGAAGAATTATCAATTATTTTGATCCAAAATAATAGATGGTCAAGTAAATAGTACTTACCAAGGATGAGTTTGGTTCCTTGTTCGGAGAAACTCCACCACAGTGATGCAAAGCGGTGAGCCGTCCGTACAAAAACTCATCTACTGTCAATGAGCAATGATTTGCTGTAATACCGAGTACAAGTCCAAACAACAGGAAGTGGCGGCCTCGCACTTTCACAAAGGCAGGTGCGCTGGCAGCTTCATTTGCATGAGCCTCTGCTAAAACATGATGAATCAGCTCAGAAAATATTTTTGCTCTCCAAGACCACCACAATGGCCAACTCTGGAAATGTTAATTGTATTTCTTTCAGTAATTCTCTCACATGCTGCAAGAGGGCGGCTGCGTAACAATATTGGAACTCGTCCAACACTAGTAGAAAATCATGGCTCTAAAATTTAGTCTAAATTGACAATTGTTTTGTTTGTTGCGCGCTACCCCGATGAAGATGATTGTGAGCAAAACCATGTTCATTTTTGCTAAGTACAGCGCAGCTACTGATGCACTCAGACGTGGAAAAGTCCAAAAAAGGAGGAAGTGATATCTTCTCGCTTTCACAAAGCCAGCTGCGTTCGCAGCCTCATTTGCATGAGCTTCTGCGCTTCTTCAAAAGGTCTGCAGCACTCCTTTTGCGCAAACACCACTCGCACTACGAGTCAGAATGTGGTCTTCCGCACTTGCGCTTGTCCTTTGGGCTCTGCTGATTCCTGGTGAGACGCTTTGAAACTTGGTGTCAGAGCAGAATATTTCATAGGAATGACTAGTTTGACTTGACATTTGGTGTTGCTTCATGGTGGCAGTTGGGTTCTCATTCATCTCATTTCAGGATCTTCTGCCCAGGATTTTCTGAGGCAGACGGACAGACTCATGTCTGTCTCTCTCGGAGGAACCGTGACCATCAGGGCCACAGGGAGTCAAAACATTGGTAACGATCTCAGTTGGTACCAAGTGAAACCTGGACAGGCTCCCAAACTGCTCATCTACACCGCATCATCAAGATTCTCAGACGCGCCATCTAGATTCAGCGGCACTCGATCCGGCTCTGACTACACTCTGACCATCAGTGGTGTCCAGAGAGATGACCTGGCCGAATACTACTGTTTCGCCTACTACAGCAGTAGCAGCTCGACACGGTGACTCAGAGACGTACAAAAACCTCCTTGGACTTTTGAGGGAAGTGAAAGTGGTCTGTAGAAGGTGGCAAGTGAAAAGCAGAAGACAGAAGAATGCTCAACATAACCGGTCAGAATTCAAGTTTAATTCAAGACTATTTATGTCTATTCCACTATTTATTACAATATAACATGTAAAAAAATATCCTCATAAAAATACACATCACCACAAATTTTCTAGTGATGGGGGGGCTTTAGCTGTCACAACAGTAACATTGTGCCCGAGGGGGATTACATACAGGTTATTGGATTGGTGCCGAGTGACGTTGGTGGACATCGTTAAGAGAGACAAGTTCAGGACGGTGGTGGCACCGTGACGTAGCTTGATAAGGCATCCTGCAGGGATAACTGGGTTTGCGTGGGGGAGTGGCATGGAAATTCTGTTATTTGCCACCACCAGTTGACTGTAAAACTTCAGGCCCCATGGCCAAGGTGTGCATACAATGTCGACTGAACCAAACCACGGAATCAGAATGTTTTTATTATGTTTAATTCTTTATTATTATTATTATTATTTAATTTGTATTATATAATATTCTCACACTTCTACTGTAGGGAGTGTTTTAGTGTATTGTTTGCTCTCATTTGGGGTACTAGATTTAGATTTACTGGGCCAGTATGAACCAATTACATCGAGTCCCCATCCAATTTTCATGTTAACTCCCTCCAGTGCATGACCAAGACCATTAAATCTCCAGGGGTCATTTGGATCCTGTGTTCTGATGTAAGAGTTCTATTCGCACGTCATTAGAGGGGCTGGGAAAGGGCTTTTCTTCAGTGACACAATGATGCGCAGACTAAACAAGTAGTTTTGACAATTTCGATGTTGACCTAAGAAATGTACCAAAGCTACTCAGAAAAACTATAGGTTAACAATTGTAATGTAGCATACATTCCACAAGGTGTCAGGAATACTATGAGAAGAACAGGCTGGGCCTTTTTTTTGTGGAGTCTGCATAATGATGTGATTTCGTTGAAGGTGAATATTTATAAGACAGCCATGTGAGTGACAGATGCCTGCCTTCTAGTTTGTCAGCCTCCACGGGGAGAAATATACATGTATATATATGACAAGTTTATTTTCAAAATGTGCTCTGCATCAAAACTTGACATTTTGTTTGAACCTACATTGAATGTGATGTAAATGATTACAACCTTCATGTGGTTACTCTCATCACTGTCATCATGACTCCCGCCCCCACACAGGACACGTGCACATTCCCGTAATACTTAAACCATTCTTTAATCTGAATTGGGCAAATATGTCCAAATTAATAAATCATATTCTATTATTTACACAACATTAATAATACCTTGTCAATCTTTTGTGTGACTTCTAAGGTATGTGACAATCATCCCTGCTCAGAAGCTTTGAAATAGTTGCAAAATCCTTTTGAATCTCAGCTCAAAGTCAGGGTGTGTTTTTATATTTACCAAAGGTTAGGGTCTGATTTTTTATTTTTTTTCACCAGTCAAGCAACACCTTTGCCAAGTAGGCCCTGCCACTCATTGTTGAGGCCATTTATATCCTCTGTAAGGAATGTGTGTCTATGTGATTGTCTAATACTTCCCAGCAAATCATTTATAGAGTATTTGGACTGATTTTTATTTGGTATTGTTTTCCTTTTCAACGTATATCAAGTGTAACTGTTTTTGT
Source organism: Syngnathus acus (assembly GCF_901709675.1). Lineage (NCBI taxonomy): Eukaryota > Metazoa > Chordata > Actinopteri > Syngnathiformes > Syngnathidae > Syngnathus > Syngnathus acus. Next base: position 12,858,363 of record NC_051087.1, on the reverse strand, counting down.
TCTTCTTGCAGAGGCTCGGTCGCCCCCAACTTCACCTCCTGCTCATGCATACTCGCACTCACATGCAAACGCGTGGCTCGGTGAGTGGAAAAATACTAGACGAAGCAGCTCTGGGAGTGTGCATGTACTATCACAAACCAGTGGCAGTCTCCTTGTCTATCTACACATAGAGGAATAACATCAACCGTTGATTAGTCCTCTCAAGGGCAACTTCAATTTGACACTGTTACAGTATATTGAAGCTATGCACAGACTGGCAATTGGATGCAATGTTTCAGGGGCCAGGAATGAATGATGTCTCGGGAGCACCTCGACAGTCCCCATACAGCAAACTAGCATTTCTCCAGCCATCTATATTTTATCTCCTGTTATTCCCATACAATGTTTCATTGCAGTAACTGATCTGACATCCACTGGATGGTTCCAAAGCGTTTACAGACAACTTTTGTCAGCAAAGGTCCAAAGATAGAGCAGATATTAAGCATATCATATGAATCAGTGATAAAAACAGATGCTAACGACACTTTACCAAAAGACAGAAGCGGTGCATTGAGATATCATTTGGCCAAGACAGACAGCAAAGTGTGTCAAGGCAGATTTGCATGAACCGGCAGCAGAAAAAGTACAGTACACAGTCATAAGTCACCTTGTAGGCCAATGAAAACGGCCTTATGCTAGTCATTCCTAGAATTCTGTATACGATACTCGGAGCCGGTGGAGCTGTGCCAAAGTTGACAGGAAGAGAGTGTTGCACAGACTCACTGCCAAAAAGGACAAGTTAGAACGTTTTTGAAGGGTATACCTTCACATTATGGATAATGTGATGTTATTGTTCTGCTCCAGAATACATTTCTGTCTTTTTGACACTTTGAAAAAAAATTGTTGTTGTCTCTCTCTTATTAGTGGCAATAATTGTACGTGGAGAAATTTAACATGCATTATTCATATGACTTTCACACCATAAACTGGAGTGAAGAAATTAGTATGTTAAGAAACAGACAATAATGCAGAAACAACACATTTCATCATTCTGTAAGTGTCTAATCAGATTGTTCTGATGTAAGGATCATAAGGTTACCTAACAGAATCATCACCCAGTCTTCATTTTTTAATCATCTTACTCCATAATCAGGGTTTTCTGTATGCAGACAATTGTTTCTTTTCTGTGACCATAGAGTGAATTAATGGTTGGAAGATTAATATAAATATTGATCTAAGAGGGTTTGAAAGGACGACGTGAGTGTAGAAAAGAAGGCATGAGTGGGGTTGTGTCCTCTCCAAGAAGGTCTTGGCATGACTCAGATGTCAGGTCTCAAATGACTGAATGAGTGGGTGTCAGCTTTTGTCAGATCAACTGCACGATTAGCGAGCATAAATACGAGGTCATCAGCACGGCTTGTCCAAGTGTATCAAATGATAACAATAAAAATGGAAAACTAAAGTTTGAAAATGTGTCATAGGATTTATGAATTAATGAAGCTGAGAAACACCACCCTGACTATGAAAAAAATGAATTTTCAGTGCCGCTCGTGGTCATAAGGACCTTCAACCTAAAATGTGCTTCGACACACTGTCAACCTAAAGCTATGATGGAGTGCCACGAGTAAGCAATTAGGCAAAGTCATTAGAGACGTGAAAAACATTCTCAGCCTTTCAGGTACTGAGCTCGGCAGTCAACTGTTCTGCGGACATCTGTTTTACGTGCATGTTACATGATCCATATGTTGCCATACCTTCTGGGATGACATGCAACTTTTTTCACTGAGGTGGGAACATATGTGGATTTTGACCTATTTATGTCATTGTTTTGTGACCAAACTTAATAACTAATTTTACAGCGGAGCGGTCTCAGACGGCAAGTCATTAACCAGCAGAAGAATAAGGCCAAGAAACGTATACTCAACAAGTGTGGGTGAAGAGGATACGGCAATGGACAACACCGTTAATGAGTTTTACTGGACTATTTTTGTGTAAAATTCATACTCTACCCAAAACAGGGACAGTACAGAGACCAGTCATTACCACGTCGGCCTTTCATTCGAGAAGAAAATCGGGGCTGGCGTTTCCTGTGTGGGGCAAGTGCAGGGAGAACACTTGCGAGGGTTATGCCAGCTTCCTCTAACAATCCAAAAACATGTATAGCAGGTTAAATGAAGACCTTCAACTGTTGGTAAGTGTCGTCACCAGTGTGAATGTGTGTGAATCTATAGGTGTCGTGTGTCAAACTCATTTTTGCCGCGGGCCGCATTGTAGTGCCCCCCCGGGCCTTGAGTTTGACACCTGATATACGGCCTCTCGCCCAGGTTTCAGTTCCCCGGCTGCCTCAAAAAAAACAAAAAAAAACAAATTGTGGTGCCCCTCAAAGTCCTGTGCCCTTTGCATTTGGCTTCATGGCCTACGTATATAGTGTTTGATCCTGCAAGAAAATACAATATTTGAAGACTCTGACTAACTCATAATTTAGCTAGGTTTTGAATAATTTGGTTCTTAGCAGTAAATGTTCTTTTAAAGTCAAATCAAACCTGTAATTGTACATAGAAAATGTATGTCAATATATACGTGTTATTTTTACATATTAATACTGTGAAATAGTTCCTTTCCAGGGAAATGATCGTCACAGAGCCTGCCTAATAATACAAGCTGAGCAACGGCGAGCACCAGCAGCAAATGCTGTGAAACTCAATCTTGCTTCTCTTTATTCGAGGTGTTTGTTGATTGCATCCACTTGTTATAAATAGAATGAAAGTAAAGTAAGAGCTCTCTTTCTCCACTCAAGGGTCCTCCTTGAAGTTGGTGCAAAATAAAACAGCTGTTGAGCTTGTCTTCAGACTTCAGAGTTTATTCTTAGCTTTTTTTTTTGCACGAGGGATTATATGTCATTTTGCTTTCTTTCACCTCTCTTCTCTGTATATGTGTTATCTACTTCTGGACAATGTTTTGGATAGCAAATAACAGATAGAAAGCTGAGTTTGACAAGACTAGACTAAAGAGCACAAGGAACAGCCTGTCTTATCAGTCAGGTGCAGCCTGTTCTATTCAAATGATGTATAGAAGCCACATGAATTTGCTGATTGTTATCATACAGCTCCATGTCACTTAAGAAGCGACTTAAGTTCATTACATCTGAATATCTGAATGTATACTCTGTGTCAACAGTTGTAGTGGAACATTAAATTGTTTTTATTGAAATCATTGGGTTGAGTACCTGCCACTTGATGAGTGTTCCAAATGTGAAATTAAACAATCAAGCCAATTTCCAATGTCAAGTCAATTGTTTTGCCAAAGCAATGGTTAAATTTGCCAGTTGTGTCCGTGTAATCTTGACACACAGGGGTGGCCCGGACAGCTCCTGCTGTACACGGAGATTCAGAGTCTCCGGAAACCACAAGAAAAATAGTCGCTAGATTTGTTGCCTTTCGCGTTACTACCTAGAGGGAATGGAAAAGACACTAATAAAAGCAATAGTCAATGAGTTGGCAACAGGCTTCGAAACCTATACTCAGTATTTACAACCAGAGAGTAAGCTCTGTCTTTATTTATTTTTTTAATGAAGTTTGATTTGCACTATGTGTAGTAATTGTTTTATGGGAGGGGAAAAGGGCTTTCACTCAAGAGGTCAAATAATAAACAGTTGCAAAAATCATTGCTGGTTGAAAAGCAGTGCACCAGAGGGTTTATGGTGTCTTCGATGAACCCACAGTGTGTCTAAAATGGGATTAGTGGTTGTTTCCCAGACCACAGCTTGTTTTAACAAGTCAAGCATTTAATCTCTACTTCCTTCCATCTAACACGCGCCTGACTTGTGGCTGACACTTGAGCCCAGAAACATTTTGGAGCTATACAAATATTGTCATTGTCATCGTAAGTAACCATACTGAACTAAAACACCAACCAAGAAAAAGTATGTTCTAACCTCTGCACTGTCTGGCAGTTGGTATATATAAAGCCCTTGACGGATGAGGTCACTCAAGGGTCAATTCTTGGCCCCCTTTTATTCAGCGTGTATATGCTACCCTTTGGAACGCTAACATTGACTCTTATGGTTATGTGGATGAAATTGAGTAGTCCTCAAAAGACAACAATTCATTTGGGCTGTATTATCATTGCCTAAAACAAACAACTAGATGAACCAAAATTTTCTTCAACCAACCCAAGACAATACTGAGGTAAGTGATTTGGGGAATTGAAAAAAGTTGCAGCTCATTCAGAACTTCAGCGGTTCTGCTACTGTTCTTCAAATCACTGGTTTAGCTACTGGATACATTTATTTATTTATTTTTAAAAAAAAGCTAATGATAGGCGGCTCGGTGGGGCACTGGCAAGCACGTCCGCCTCACAGTGAGGAGGGTGCGGGTTCGATTCCACCTCCGGCCCTCCCTGCGTGGAGTTTGCATGTTCTCCCCGTGTCCGCGTGGGTTTTCTCCGGGCACTCCGGTTTCCTCCCACATCCCCAAAAACATGCTTGGTAGGCCGGTTGAGCGCTCCAAATTGCCCCTAGGTGTGAGTGCGTGTGCGGATGGTTGTTCGTCTCTGTGTGCCCTGCGATTGGCTGGCAACCAGTTCAGGGTGTCCCCCGCCTACTGCCCGATGACAGCTGGGATAGGCTCCGGCAAGCCCGCGACCCCCGTGGGGATAAAGCGGTACAGAAAATGGATGGATGGATGGAAGCTAATGATACACATACGTATAAACCCAGTAAGGCCGTGAAGTCTGAAGACTTGGTTCAAATAGTGGAGCCCGGAGTTTAAAGCCTACATGGTTACATGGCATTAAGATGTTATGCTGACTGAATTGGAATACACTACCAAGAGAAATGATATCAAACCCAGGCACTAATGTTTTGAAGTTAAAAATGTTATATTTTGTTACCTTCATGCCTATGATTGAGCTCTCTCATTTACAATATAGTACCGTAAATTTCGGACTATAAACTGCTACTTTTTTCTCAAATTTTAAACCCTGCGGCTTATTGTCCGATGCGGCTCATATAGGTTTTTTTCCGTGATTTTTCTCATGACTAATACACTTATACACTCATAAGAAGGCTCTGGACCGCTGTTGTGCTGTTATGTTAATAAAAGTTATGCGTCCCTAAATAATTATCTCTTTCCTGACAATCATCTTTGTGTATATTCTCTTACAAATGGGAATTAAACATTAAAAACCTTACGCGATCATGCGGCGACTTTACATGCATATTCCCATCAGACACTGAGGAGGAAGATTTTGCTGGTTTCAGTGGACAGGAGAAAGACAAAGACGGCTCTCAGTGACATTGTTGACTGGTATGTTTTCTTTTCACCCGCCTAGTTAGTGCTGTTACTTCCGTGTTTACAACAAAATGTTAATGTTATTAAAACTTTAGCCCAGCTAGTGCTGTTACTTCCGTGTTTACAACGAAATGTTAATGCTATTAAAACTTTAGCCCAGCTAGTGCTGTTACTTCCGTGTTTACAACAAAATGTTAATGTGATTAGAACTTTAAAAAGGCTTTCTGTGTACCGTCTTTCTTTGTGAATAACTCGTGCGCACATGCGGTTTATAGTCCGGTGTGGCTTATATAAGTATGAAACTAAAAAAAATCACGAATTTTAGCTGGTCCGGCTTATAGTCCGGTGCGGCTTACAGCCCAAAATTTACGGTAGTAATATTTTTCAGCTAATTTACATTTTCCCCTTTTGCTGTTCCCAAGTTATTTCCTTGCAGTCATGACAAAGAAAACATAGTAACCAGTAGTCATTTTTAGATCAGCTTTTATTCTCGCAGAAGATCACCCCGTGGGGATTTACATTAATCGATTACAAAGTAGGACCTTGCCAAGCGGCAAGAGAGAACAGCCTTCACAAAGGTTCAGTATACATAGTTACTGACATGCATAATAGTATAAAACCACATACAGACAACGAGGGAGAAATAAAATGGAGCATTTTTTTAAATTATAAAACTAAAACCAGTCAAGGATGTTAATGGGCAACTTTTGGAGAATTAAAAACATTGGAAATAAAATATGACTACCCCAAAAGGTATCAAATAAATGTCACGCAACTACTCCACTAGTAAGGCACAGTTTTCCATCTGTAATGTCTGAATATCTGAAGTTGCATGTAGTGCTTGGGGAGCAGTGTTCGTTGTGATAACAATTCCCACGTGACACACTGCTGAATAGTGCAGGCCAATCAAAAGGCCAATCTGAACATAAAGTGATAACAGGTCTACATTCATTTTTTTTTTTTTAGCAAAATCCTGGGTACATTTTACTCCTTGTTCACTTGAGATACAAATACACGTTTGTGTTGTTCCTCTAAAACTAACAACGCATGGCAATCCACTTTTGATATAAAAATAACAAGAGTCAATGTACAAATTATGATTAAGCTGTACAAGAGTATAATACATTTAGAACTCACATTTATTCAAAAAGATGCATGCAATGAGTTCTGCTTTGATTCCACAAGTCTTTGGAAATCAGATTTTGACCATCTGACAATTTGTTTTAATTGGCATTCAGAAACAAGCGTTGAGCTCGAGCCCACTAAACAAGATGGTTCATATAACAAGATGGTTCATATACACACGTTCAACGGCATCAATTAAATCGGGGGGGGGGGCAAAGCAGTTTCCAGTGATATTTACGTGAAGGCTAGTTTAGGTTGTGCCTTATACAAGAAAATGTTTGGAGGCTCACAATACAATGCCTGAAGGCTAATCAGTTAAAAGGAAAACACAAAATGCACATTCTCTCAAAACAGGTTACATAACAGATGTCAGAATTTATTTTAAATAGTGTTTCTATTGATCACATATGCGTGTAGTCTTTAAATTGGAATATTTCCTTACATTGCACAACCAGCAGCATGTGACATGCTGGGGTGGGACAATCTTGGAGAGATGGGGGGGGGGGGTTCCCCTCATTGTCACAGCATTGTCGAAAAGAATACAATGGAAAGTTTTTAACAGGCTTGCCTCTGTTGACAGTCCTGCTTGAGGTGTTTGTATTCACATTATGGGCATGTTCACATACAGTAACTGATTGTGCGTGATTAAAGAACAACAATTGACAGTTGAGTTTATTTTCAAATCAGTGTAACTTTCTGTTTTATACGGGCATGGCTACAACGCAACACATTGAAACATTGATAAAGTTGCTCACAAGATGTGCAATCATGCAAACATACATGAAGTGGTTAGGGGCGTTGATGCAAATACAAGTGTAGTCAATACCACAACTTAACTGTGCTGAATGGGAGTAATTAAAAAATGATTGCCTTTTGCCCTTGTTTCTGAAGTGACAATTTGGACTGTATGTTGCAAGTAAAACAATCTGCACAAGCCTGTCGAATTGCGCAACACATCAGCTATAAAGGACTTGCTAACTACTTTCTCCAGTTGGACTGAACATTTGTGCAGAGAGCCAAAAAATGTTGCATGCGCGTTTTAGTCAAGGGACCACATTTGCATCCAAAAACAAACAATATACTTTTGCTAGCGTGATAAAATATATTTTTATAAATCTGTACATAACACAAATCCACGAAACAAAACAATTAATAAACTCCATACTTCTTTCTTTTCCAAATGGAAATGATTTTTAAAGGCTGTGCTCCTTCTGTCCATTGCAGAGATGTGTGATTAGCTGACAACAAGGCTCAGTAATTGGATGTTTTTAATGAATAACATTATATGCTACACTGGTGAATGGGTAACTATCATACACAAGCTAAGTTTACATTTCGTACTGTTTGATTGTAGAAGGAAGCTGATATTAAAGACGGGTGCTAGGGGTTTCCAATTTTAGGCTGTTCAGTATGTGATACAAAATCACACATTCTGTCCAGATTCCATTAACACTGTTAAACCTCAGCTGCTTAATGGCCATCGGCAAACCCCGTCGAGCAGACAAGCTTGTCTGCCTCCCGTCACGGCCCATTTCTTTGTCTTAAAGGCCCTTCAGCAGCTGGTGGTGTCCAGTAGCTGCTTGGATACGGCAAGTTCTTCGTTGTCTTCGGTGGGCCTCTCTTCTACAGGCTTGCTTTGCTTGCTTTTGGCCTTGTACACATCCCACTTTTCCGGCAAAAGATCCTTGTCGAAAGCCAATGTCATCAGCCAAGACACGACCATGATGGTGCCCAGCGAGACGAGCATGATCGTAGTACGAAAGGGGAAGAACTGAGTAAGCTTGCCTTCAGCATCCAGCCGGCAGTTGGGGAAGCGGATGATGGGCGGCAGGCCGATGAGGGGCTCGCCGCTCAGGATTCTCAAGATGATTCCCAGAAGGAAGCCCATGATGGCCCCGTAAGCATTTGACGCCTTGAAGAAGAGCACGCAGACCAGCTGAGGGAACATGATGGTGTAGGACATGTCTACGCCCACCAGCCAGAAGACGAGCACACTGCTGTCCAAGAAGGTGAGGCCAGTGCCAGCCAGACCGACAACCACCACCGAGATCCGGATCACCCACTGCATCTCGCGGTCCGATGCCTGGGAAGAGACAGACGGAGCGCGCTTCAAAACGTGCTTTTGAATAAAGGAACATCTAGTGTTGTCTTGAGGCCATGATAAAGCAACATAGTTTGTCACGGGCAGACAATTTCGGTCCTCGAGGGCAAGTGTCCTGCAAGTTTTCTATGTCTCCCTGTTGCAACACACCTGATTCCTGAATGAATGATCAGGATTGTTATCCAGCTCCTGCAGACCTTGCTAATGATCTGACCATTTGAATGTATGTCATTACTGCTAACATTCTTTAAAGCTACTCATACAATATGTAGCAATGACGCGTTTCAACAAAGTGCAGTCTGCCCAACTAAGTTGACAAAAACAGTTGATCAGCAGCAAAATGCACTACGTACACATAATTGCATAGAGGGCTAGCTGATAATCAGTTCCAATCCCTAAAACCACAGGTAATTCCATTTCTATCTCTGAGCACACGCTGTTGACACGCACCTGCTTCCGGATGATGTTCTTGTAGATATTGGAGGAGAATAGTGACGCAGAGGACAGCAGGGCTGAGTCCATGGAGGACATGACAGCGGCGGCTACAGCTCCGATCCCGATGATAGACACGTACATGGGCGTGAGGTATTGCAGGGAGATGGGGAGGATGGAACCTGCTTCGCCACGCTCATATGGAGTTGGCAGTCCATAGATTGTCGAGTTCCAATCTACGGAACGATTATATAAAGAGAGTTGATCAAAAATGAGGAAGCACTATAAACAGCAAAAGGCCCTGAATGTCTTTACACCGCGAGTCCAATTAAAAGTGGAATGTACCTGTCGATGCAGCCACAGCTCCCACCAGCACAGAGGGGATACCCAGCACCAGGCAGAAGGCGGCAGAGGCAAAGCAGGTCATTTGTGCCTGGGTGTAAGATGAGGCCGACAGGATCCTCTGGTAGAAAGCTTGGTAGGCCAAACCGCCGAGAGCCTGTCACAAACACGACCAGCACGAAATTTTACCGTTTTTCACATCTAAGGAAATTAACAGCTGGCATCGAATCCATTCCAAGATCCTTTTGTGGCAAGAAATCTCAAATCCAGTAGATCGTGTCGCAGGAGATATGTATTTTTACTGTCCGGTGCATATTTATAAAGCGATCCCTGACTCACCAGCAGCATGAAGTCGTCAAACCACTTGCCGGCTCGATCGAGCTCCACCGTGCCAACCCAGGGAGCCTGGAAGGTCTGGTTGTAGGCCGTCAGCGAGATGTCCACAGAGTGAGGGTTGGTCAACAGGAAAGGGACGCACACCCACTGTGTACACAACCACAAAGCTAAGCTGATTTCATTATGCACTGAGTGGAGGAAGTCTGACTGGAAACTAGGAATCCAAACCAAGTTTCTCTCGGCCCATACCATGAGTGGCGTTGCAGTATGTTTCACTATAACTGTCAAAGAAATATGGCTGCTGAAGTTGACCAAATCAGCAGTATTTTAGAAAAATATAAAGGCGTTAAAATTTAATGTAACAACTTTGCATCTGCTCGCAATGGTCACAAGTTTCCAGGAAAGAAACTAAATATAGCTTGCGGGGAGGCTGGTCCATGAGCTCCAGTTACGAACCAGAACCTTTTTCAGTTCAAACGTTATTTGGGCTAATTCAAAATGCGGGCCACATGCGCAGAACTGCTACGGCGAGCAGTAAATAGCAGCTAAGCGCTACTGTGACAGCTGTTCCTAGATGGCTACATTCTTAAAGACAGCAGTTAAAATAGGCTACCATAAAACGTCGGCATATTTACTGTACCACATTGTCCCTCACTGAAGATCCTTATACAAATGGAAAGTCTGTCACTTTTTTAATACAAATATTCTGCTGTCAAGCCAATACTCCCGTAATACTCCCGTGATTAATGCCTAATATCATTTGAAAGCGATTTGACTCAATTAAGAGCAAGTCATGGCAAAGAATTGCTGAAATAACTGATCATGCCCTTGATTTCCTTGTGGAAGAAAAGAAGTCTCCTCCCATACCAATGCATGCATCAGTGGTGCTTCTCGCCGCATATTTGGTCATTGTTTAGCTCTCACTATTTCTTTCTGTTTATTTCAATTTGCAAACGAAAGAAAAGTTGCTTGGCGGTTGCGATTTTCACAGCCCCTTCTATTTATCAGTCCAGCCCCCCTTTCACCCCGGGAGAGAAAAAAGTCCTGGAGCCGTCTCTGCATTTACATACCAGGCTGATAAAGATGAGAATGAGCTGGATCACATCTGTGTAAGCCACAGAGTAAAGCCCTCCCAGGAGCGTGTAGGCAATGGCAACGACGGCAGAGATGACAATGGAGTAGCCGTAAGAAAGGTCAAGGATCACACTCATAGTTCCACCTGGAACAAAACAGCATTGTGATGAGCACCAGGCAAGCAGGTTCATGGTGCAACGTACATTCATCACTGGAGACACATGCAACATATTTTTGTGATGGGATTAAATTATTATTAATATGTTCTAAACCCCTCTTTTGCTTTTAAATCGTTCTCTCTCCTTCTCACAGACATACATATACATGCATCCACTTTTAACGAGCTTTTAACATATTTATTTCATCCATCCATTTTCTGTACCGCCGTATCCCCACGGGGGTCGCGGGCTTGCTGGAGCCTATCCCAGCTGTCATCGGGCAGTAGGCGGGGGACACCCTGAACCGGTTGCCAGCCAATCGCAGGGCACACAGAGACGAACAACCATCCGCACACGCACTCACACCTAGGGGCAATTTGGAGCGCTCAATCGGCCTACCAAGCATGTTTTTGGGGATGTGGGAGGAAACCGGAGTGCCCGGAGAAAACCCACGCGGGCCCGGGGAGAACATGCAAACTCCACACAGGGAGGGCCGGAGGTGGAATCGAACCCGCACCCTCCTTACTGTGAGGCGGACGTGCTAGCCAGTGCGCCACCGAGCCGCCATATTTATTTGGTCATATTTAATTCATATCCTGAAAAGAACAACCACATATTACAATTGCCTAGCATAGCATTATATTAAACATCTCTAAACAAATCAGGTGGACATAAAGCAATGATATTAAAAACAGAACCAGAAGACCAGAAGCAGCCTATTGATTGTGACTCCATAACCCTCAATAGACACAGATCATTAAAAAAAAAAAATCAACAAACAAAAAACAGAAGTTTACGAAAGTAATGAAACAGCATGTGTAAAGAATGAGTAAATGTCAATAAGTGAATTTAAAAACAAGAAAAGAAAATCTTGTTACTCAAACAAGGCAAGCAAAACGTCACTACCTTTACTGTCTCTTCTCCCACCTTGCCAGGGTCCCCCCAGCCGCAGCCTGCAGCCACACCACAACAATGTCCTTAAACAGAGAAGTGTCAGATCTGCACCATCTATCGCTACTTACCACCCTCTGCCCTACCGTGCCCACCCCATCCCACTTTTGTAAAAAGACAATTTCTCACTTCTTGGTGTTTGATGTTTATTTGACTGCCACGTCGTTTACCCTCTTCCCATTTATTGCATTAGTAATACTAGTCTTAACGTACCTACGGGACCCCTTACCAACTAACCTTTACGTAACTTTGATGGCAGTTCACACTCGGCGCTTAAATGCCAAAATGTTCAAGGTGGGGTCAGTGTAAGTCACTCTGTACTCCACATTCACATGTGGTGAGTGGCAGAAAATGAAACTCCAAAACGCCACCTCTATTTATTTAAAAAAATTCCCCGTCTCAATGATGTCGCTATTTGATTTAATCCAAGTATTAGGTGGTAAGGTATATGCCAAAAGATGGAACAAAAGGTCCAATAATTCGTTTTTAGATGCCTTTTAGACAATCTTGAAGGCGAAACGGTAGCAGTTTTCTTCCGGAAAGAGTATTTTTCACTTGAAGGAAGGGCCTGTCTGTATTTTATAGTACTGAATGTCAGAATGCATTATTTTGTATTACTGGCAGTCATAGTCCACTCTTGAATTTATATTCAAGAAGGAAAGTGAAGCTATATACTGATGCCACATGTCAACTCAATCTCTTTGGATACGTTCTTATCACGCAAGTCCTTTTATTACCGAAGCCAAGGCTGGCCATGACGTAACATTGACTGAATTGTCAAGTATTCTTGGTTGCTATGCTTTACAGTTTTCGTGGCATCCCCCTTGTGTGTTGAGCTGTGGCCTTTAGCACGGCGCTACATTTAGGATAAAAAAAGATGGTGGAATGAGAATCAGGGGGCCCTTTGGCTTCATAGGTTAGGCCAGAGAATAAGGGTTGCTTAAATACACCCATGTTGTTTTTAGATCCTCTGCCGACCCAGGGACACGCTGAGTGGGGCAAGAAACACGCACACATACAAGGACACACACCACTTTCAAACGTGGCCGATACCAATTTCCTTCCCTGTGGAAATTTGACCGTGGCTGTTGATATTGGATGATGACTGACAGCATGTTTTCTTAAATGCAAAATTCTTTCTTCCACTGAACTGCTGCCCAATAAGGAGATGCATGATGCTTGGTGTAAATGGTTGAATTTTGCCTGACTACATTTTTTTGATTTACTTTTTGATCCCATTGGTGCTTTTTTTGTTTTTAATTTTTTTGCTGACAAACTTCTGTTCTGTTCATAGCGGTCATCCAAATGTCAGAAGGTTTTACTGAGGAGTGAGGTGTCTACCCAGGGATGAAATTGGTTTAATTACTTTGGACATATGTCTCAAGAACATTCCTTTTGTGGAGTGTCAGTGAACAGTTTACAGCGCTTCCATGGTGACTCAAACAGATATTACATGTATAAACATTACGCACGCACGCAAACACACACACAGACACACACACACACACACACACACACACACACACACATACACGCAGCTATGTAAAGGCATATCATTTGCATTGAAGCAATCAGTCAAATAGAAACGTTTTTCATGATACAAACAAACTGGTTTGAATAATTGATCACCTTTCACAATCAACAGGCTGCTCGATGATTAACCCCCTTTTTAGAATACCACTGGAAAAGAAGACAGCGTTAAAACACACACGCAAAAACATGAAATACACACTCAAACCCATTCGCACGGCACATCATTGCACTTACATCCACACCCACATAGACACACACAGCAACGTAAAGCATACAGAAATGACAGCAGGAATTACAGTGCAAAATATTGTTTCAAAGAAACAATGCAGTATTTCGCAAAGATCCTAGCACCGCTACTGAAGTTGTACTAAAATGCATTTGCCAATGCTGCCCCTAAAAAGTTTGGGATCACTCACAAAAATAACTGATCGTTCATGAATGTAAAAGATCAGCTTGGACAATTTAGAGCAATTATAGTCAAACATTTATGCACCCTTCCATGCATCCTGGGCTCATTTTATGTTTAACAACACACCGTAAAATCCTGTGCATAATAGGCACGCCCCCAAAAAAGTATTCCCAAATTGGGGGTGAGTATTATACACGGGTGTTAATATGACACAAATATATCCACCTTGTTTCGACATTTACCAGTGCGTAGACAGTAGCTAGGCATGGTAGCAACCAAAAATCATGCTATTCATCACGCTACCAATGCGATAAGGCCAACTTCAAAATAAACTTTACCCAACAAAATAATACAATGCCAAAGTACGCTTTTCATTTTGAAGTTGTTTTTGACAGCGTGTTGCAGCATTTTTCAGGCATTGCATCACAAACTGAATAAATAATCAAATATAATGTTAGTTGAACACAGTTTAATTGTGTGCAACTGGTGTACATATATGTTCAAATTAAGAACAAAGCAATCAGTTTTTTGTCTCCGCACACACTCCTGCTGCTCTCTTCAAAACAGGAAAAGTGCGAGTGGAGGAGTTTGATCCAAACAGTGAAAAAGAGGACAACTTTAAACCATCATGTCATATAATGTAAAGTGAGACTGTTATGTGAGCATTAAAAAACATAGTTATGGATACCAGCTATAAGGTTACAGTACATATTATACATGGGTACAGAGAAAAAAAAAAGTTTTAAAGATTGATTTTGGGGGTGCGGATTATACACAGGTTTGTATTGTACTTGACAGTGAAGTTTAAATATGGTCGCTACCTACAAAGAAGCTGGCAGAATAGCAGTAACAAAGCAGTCCGGACCATCACATCCGATTATCACTCTTCAGTTAGTTCCGTTGTTGCTGTACATAACTGTCATTTTGAAATGACTTTCCCTGTTACTAATTTTATTGGGAAGGATTCACATTGCTGTTTCGTGGGTAGCATTTAATGAAAGTCCTGGCCAAAATTATTCACCAAGATAATGTGCAAAGTTCTTCCATTATAAAAGCGCTTTTCTTTTATAAATATCGGCTTTTTTAAATGATCCCAAACTTTTGCCAAGTAATGAGATTAGTGTTGACATGCGTGTTGTTTATAAATTTAGGTGTCTTAGCATTCTCATTAGACTCCAAGAGCATGTACAAAAGCCATGCCCTTATAATTGTGTAGCTGTCCTTGACTTATTTTGGGTATGTCTGTCAGCTGAGGGATCCCGGCCCCTCACCACCCACCAGTGGAAGGACTTCACAAGTTAACATACAAGTGTATATTCTCGTAATTTAGTCTGGAGGGCATAGTTTCAACAAGTGCAGGAATAAGCACTCAGGGATCCATCATGGACATTTGACTACCACTACATCAATGGTATGACCTAATTCAATACGGATTTTACCTCAGTAGTTCCATGTATACTACTGACAATAATCATTTGGTCCAGTTGTTGTTTTTCTAGTGCACTATTCATTGTGTGCTTGGATTTGTTTAAGCCTGCACGGCAGATGTCCACATAATTACTTCACACATGCACTTCTACAGTATGAAGGAACTCACCCAGGCTGACAAGTGTGCGTGCCACCCACAGAACATCAGCGACCAGTGCAGGGAGGATCAGAGCATTGCTCATAAAGTTCCCATACTTCTTCTGGAAAGGATCCATCATTGTCACATACTTGTTCTCTCTCATGGGCTTTGCAAAGAAAAAGCCACCTGGAATAGAACGGAAAGCATTGGTGCAAAATAAAGCTGTTAGTGCAACAGAAAGAGCTTAGAATTTTCTCAGAGGAACGCAAAAATAGAAATTGACAAAGAGGGGGTTCAGAAGAATGATGACAGTATGTGAGGATGTTAAGGAAAACAAGTGTTCTCTTTAGATCAGGGGTCACCCACATGGTAGGCCTCAAGGATCACATAAGTAGGACATGGGCCTGTTCCCAAAATAACTCACCAGTGATTTTCTTGTACAAGCAATAAGATTGCACTGTACATTGACAGAGATGTATTAGTGATACAGTATTTATCTATTTCCTAATTATGTCGATAACGTGACAAGCGTCTTCTCATAAATTCATATCAGTTATTAGTCATAGCAAAAAGATTTGTTGTTTCAAATGTGTGTCAGTCCTCTGCACTAATCAGAGGCCAAGAAGTAGCATTCGGTTTCAAAAAAGTTGGAGACCCCTGCTCGAGATAAGAAAATACTATCAGCTGAACACAGGAGTCCAACGTAGCCAATAACGGTCAAGAACAGCACATGGCACCTCTTATTTCCCGATTTCACATAACGTTCACATTGTGCCAGCTATTGTGACATTGTCCCAGCAGGTCACATCACCTGTTGCAAATGTTTATGTGCATGTGTATCTCTCAGCGATTAGAGGTCTCTTTGGTTCAAGTCATCACTTTGCACCTGTTGCCTCATATTACCACCCGAAACTGATTTCTCCTGGTCCTATTTTTAAACAGAGCGACACTTTTATAGTTTGGTGCAGTCAGATGGCCGATGGTGGAGAAATTGATACTTATTAGTATAAATAAAAAACAACAACATTGTTAGTTTTTTTCCCTCAAAACGCGATATGAGATCGTTTGTGTTGATTTGCTGACAATTTTTATCATATTGCAACATGTAATGAAATGCTTAGAAATCACCCCCCCCCTCCCTCTCTTAAAAATGTACAGCACAAGTTCCATTTACATAGGGGGGGCATTGTTGTTGCATAACGCACAGAAGGACGCACTCCATTTAGCATCTGATTTTACTGGCATTTCCTGCTGCTTGCTGCTATTAATTTCAAAGCTTCTACACTTGTGTGCAAGTGCGTCGTTTATCATCGGGCCTAGCTAAGAATCAGAAAACATTTGTCACAAAGGGGAGAACTTTTCAATTTGTGACTTCAGTATAAACAAGTTCTACTCACCCAAGAAAAATGTGACAACATAAGGCACTGGCATGAGAGCCCACACTGCTCCCAATGTTGGATTGTATGTGGCTTCCGCTATACCCAAGATAAAACCTCCTCCTACCCACGTGGCTGCAAAGAAAGTTTTTATTTTTTTAAATATCTGTCATTTGTTGTCTTCCCACAGATAAACCAGCAACTTTTTATTACCTGTCAGAGTGAAGACGCCCACGAGCAAGTTAATGTTCCGTCCAGCAAGTAGAGTGATCTCCATTCCATCTCCTTTGCATTTTTTCTCCTCCTTCCTGGAACGCATGGAAGCCCAAATGCCTGTTCCCAGGATCAGCAGGTAGAAGGCTGCCATCACCACCAGACCCGGCACGTTTAAAGTCATGGTTAACTATTGCCTCTGTTGAACAGGAAAGACGTATAAATATCGGCCGCGTACACAAAACAAAGACAAATTGCACGTGTCCACTCAAACAACATTAAATTTCAAAATATTTGTCTTAGCCTGGTACAAAATGTGATAGGTGAGAAATTATGGGGTCTGGTTAACATAACATTTTAGCACATCCTTAAAATAATTCACATCGAATAGTTTTCTTTGAAAGAGCGGACGAGGAAATGCAACAGCAGACAGATTAAAAACGGGCTGGAAATACAAGGGAGTTAAAGGTGGTCTCACAATACCGTACTTCACAAAACGGTGGACAAACAACTTAAGTGATCTATCAGAGTACCTTGGAAAACAAAGTATTTTTTAAAACATCTCTACTTTAGGACACAGGAGAAAAAAAGACAGAGCCTCTGTTCAGTACAAAAAAAATGCATTGTAAGACCAGAGTCAAATTACAACTGCCTCAAGAATGTATGGACATTAACTTGCAAATGAGTACAGGTTAGAAAGGAAATGTTTGTCAAGGCCAGGGAATAAAAAATAGAAGCCAAGAGGAATGTGTACTATGTGTGTATGTATACGTGTATGCGTGTAATTTTGTGGAAGGTATAGAAGGAAAGGCCGACGGACCGGGAAAGTTGCCAAAGTCAACAAAAACTCGGTTATATGGCTCATGTGATCTACAAGTGGGTGCACTGCAATGCGCGGCTTTTTATCACAGCACACATTGCAGAATTCAAAACGTCGGGCGGAAACCTCCAACATTTGTTCAATTTGATACTGTTTGGCAAATTGACACAATTGGTCAGCCCCTTACGTGGGTGCGTTATGCGTACAAAATGATTACCCAATCGAAAGTGATGCAAACGCTTTGTGATCGTTTTTTTTTTTGGTCCCTTTGAAAAGTGATGGTTTGGGAGATGCGAGAATTCTACTCGACGCCGAAGTGTGTCTATTTTGTAAAGAGGGAGTCAGTGCACTATGTTCATAAGGGAAAAGGAGACGAAAATGATTTTAGAGCTCAATTATTATTCTTTTTTTTAAGATCCAGACAGCAGAGGTACACAGTGGAAACAGCGTTGTGCAAGTTTTTTTTTACTGTACATGGTTGCCACTTCTAAATCTCAACTGCATAAAGCACAGTAAAAACAACTTATGTCTGGCGTGTCCAAGAGCAGTGCTAGTGTATACATATACCGTCGGGGCGGGGAAGGAGAATTCCCTTAGGATGCTGTTATTTTTCACTAGCTTCTAAAACACACAGCCCACAGCAAGTCCAGATGACACAATCATCCTTCTGTCAGCCACTGTGTGCACAGCTAATACACCATAATCAATCATTACTGCATTAAATGTTGTCTGAGTTGCCCAAATTCATTTATACTAGTTGAGGAATTAAAATGGAAGAACAAACAACCCTGATAGAGAAAACGTTGTAGAGCGTCTTGTTTACTAACATGTGGTAACTGCCTGAAAGTTTTCAGAAGTTGAATCTTAATATTGAAAATGATATTTGTATTAGTGGTTTTCTCAATTCAAACAAGTGCACATTTAGTTGTTTGTAGATGGCTGGTTATTTTGGGGAGTCTCCTACTTGACTGTATGCAAGATATTTCACATTGGGGTGATGTCTGGATTCCTTCATAGGGATTGGACTGATTTTGAAGCTGGGGGAGGGGGGCTCCTCTTATATCTCCCCCCTTACACACTCTTAACACACAGTGATTGTGTATCGTCTGCCATTTCTCAGTGAGACTGGATTTACTTGTTACAGTCCTCTTAAAATACAATACAGAAAAGTATTGCCTGAATTATCTAAAGTGATTCAGTTACATTTCATTTACCGTCCCATACACTCCTGCATCTTTAGCTAGTGTATAGACATTTAAGTCTGGATTCAATTTAAATTGGATAACTGTAATTTTTGTATCCTCCAGCCAATCGTGAATACACTACCGTTCAAAGGTTTGGGGTCACAAAATTGTTTGGGTGACCCCAAACTTTTGAATGGTAGTGTAAATATTATTATAATAAAATATTATGAATTAAATATTATAAATTATATCTTATATTTGTATAAGATTATATATAATCTATGAATATAAGTATACATATATATTATAAGATTTTTTACACAGAAGATTATATATATAATCTATAAATAATTATCTAAATAAATATATACACTACCGTTCAAAAGTTTGGGGTCACCCAAACAATTTTGTGACCCCAAACTTTTGAACGGTAGTGTACGTCTGAAAGCATGCCAAGTTAATCTTGAACCCACTTGTGCTGGAGACAACAGTCAAGCTCCAAAACCGGGGTCAATGACATGGAAAAGAAAGTATGAATTTAGGCCATTAATCAGGCCCCCTTGTCAGTGTAATAATCCATGCATAAAATCAATCAAATAAAATGGATCTGGTTTGACACTGGGATGCAGGACTGTCTTTAACCAAATAGTTTCCAAGTGTTTCATTGACATGAAGGGCAAGGTCAAAGTGTGTTAGCATGTGTTGCTGCAAAAGCTGGCACTATTTGTTTGCCAAGGTCTTACTTGAAAATGTAGCTTCGAATGGTTTCTACATAACATTTAGTCTCGGTGAGTATGTTTGTTGAATAAAATTATAAGCCAAGGAACCCTGGCTGTCAGGTGGCTGAGATATCAGCAGTCGTTTCTTCCTCCCTCTTTTTTTTTTTTTACCATGATGGTGTATTGT
This sequence comes from Syngnathus acus, assembly GCF_901709675.1. NCBI lineage: Eukaryota > Metazoa > Chordata > Actinopteri > Syngnathiformes > Syngnathidae > Syngnathus > Syngnathus acus. Next base: position 12,838,566 of record NC_051087.1, on the reverse strand, counting down.
AAACCACACATCTAGAAAAAACCCCAACAACACCTCAGACATTCATTGTTAATGTTTGTAAAATCCCAAGATCCATATTTTTTCTGAATGTCAGCTAGTGGAAACATGATTGATTTGGTATAATTATAAAAACAGTGGCCTACTCATCTTTGGGCCAACTTTTTTTCTTTTCACTTCTGCAGTTGGACATACAGTAAACATTTCTCACTCCAGACGCATACATTCAGTGCAGCGGGCGTACTCGCACGTGTAATGGCCGCCACACACGTGACAAATACAGTACAGTAACAAACACTTTATTGTATTATCTCAGTACATGTAAATTTCTCTCACTTAGTCTGGCCCCAAATAGTGGGTTGGCTCTGCGTGTTTATATCTTATCTGACGAGTACTGTTGACAGACACTGATCACATCACTCTTGTAAGAGGCCCCCTTCAGTATTATACTGTATATACTGTCCATACTGTATTTTTGGACAAGTCACTATTTACACATTTTGGCTGGGGGTGCAACCTATACTTTAAAAATATGCTTTCGGTATTTATAAAATATGCTTGTAGATTCTCAGTTAATTTACCAAAATAAAACAATTTTATGTTACATATGTTTTAAAATGGCCACCAGAAATGGAAATGCAAAGCACTGAAGTATGGCAGCCGCCTGAAAGTTTTTGTAATCTGTAGAGTCCTTGTCACTTTCTTTCTCTCACTTGCTATCGGATCCCGTTTGGCTATCATTTTGTGGCTTTTCTGTTTTTTCGAATGAGCGACATGTTTTCTATACTGCTCATGTTTGGTGCAGTGCATTTTCGGCTGTGTGTACTGTAATTGTTTAGTTTTGATTAAATCATTAAACAATACCAAATCTGTCATTTTAACCGTTTATAATATGAGAAAGATTGCTATTTCAGCAGGTGAAATAGGTCAAGATGGTCATTTGGCCTCAACCCCAAAACATCTTTGAAAATCCCATTAGGAAGGTCATGCGAACATTTTCTTTGTTATAATATGATCTGTGCAGTCCGATTGTGAAAGTTTCAGTTGTGGAATAAGAAATAAACAACCAAAATCCACCCGTTTTATCCATCCCATAATTTTCAAAATAGAAAATGTCTCTCCTAATACATACACTCTCACAACAGCTGCAGCTTCATAAAACACTCAACAGAACATGTAACGTAACAGATCGACAATAATAAAATTTAACATTGTTACAACCACCAAGGGGCTAGATGGATTAAGGAATTTAGGAATATTATTTTTTATTGGAACTTCTGGAGTGCAAAAATTATGCATCAGGGGGATACGTTCCTCAGTATAAAACAAGGTTTTGAGGTAGGTTTAAATACAGAAAAAGTGACTGCTTATAAATTTAGGGAATTTCTATGTAGGGTATTTTATCCAACAGAGCAGCCGCAATTAGACATGTATTGTTGACAGGATATACACGGCATGTTTGACTTCACCAATTGACATTTGAAGTTGTTGCATCAGAGGGCTCAATGCAACCTTCGGCAACATTTGGCTGCCAGACAGCTGGCAGAGCATTTATTTATTGCCAGTGTAACTAGAGTAACTTTAGACATGAGGACACTCTCTGTCTAAATAAGCCATGTCCTCTGATACAGGTGCAGACGTGTGACTTGGCAATGCCCAGCTATTACTATCTATGAATACCTTCCTCCCTAGCCACATGTCTCAGTACTTTTCCGCTGTTGCTCACTATCTTCTCCATCACGCCTGTGATCTTGTGGATAGGTAATTTCCCACTATTAGCACCTATGGCCAAATTCCATACAATCACTTGCGCTCATTATAAAAAAAGTAAAAAACGGCTGATTGGTGTTAAAGCTTCCGTGAAATGTGACCTGTGTGTTTTGTCTCATAAAGACTAAAACAAAATAAAAAAAAATGCATATATATATATATATATATATATATATATATATATATACATATATGCACATTTTCCATCTTAATAGATATTATGAAGTTATTTGGAATACATATAGCCCATGACATTTTTAGTCGAGTCTAAAAATTTGGTTTAGAATTGGGACACACAGTTCTGATACCTTGGTACAGGGGTGTCAAACTCATGTTTTTTGCGGGCCGCATTGTAGTCATAGCTTCTTTCGGAGGGCCAGTATGACTGTCAACCCAAATAAATGAATGAGCACCTCATATTATATACAGTAAAAGCTACAAAACAAACTGACAAATAACTTGTTTTCAAATCAGATGCGTAAAAACTGGTCAAATATTTAAAAAAATATATATATTATTAAAAGTAAAGACAATTTGCAATTCTAGTAATGACATATCCCCCACTCCAAGCAGTGTAGTAGTGAGAAATAATCCCTGGGAGATAAAATTCACAAAAAGCAAACTGCCTGTACACTTTGGTGAGACCCTCTAGTTATGTGGCCTCAAGAGTATTATCACTCAAGGCTATTTAGAGCATAGTTATGTGTGCTGCTCTAACTTGAAGACAAACGGAAGCAAACAAGCATGCATACATTATAATGTAAATGAAAGCAACATTTAGGGCACATCGCATCTGAACAGGACATAGGAAACATACCCAAAACGGTGTTACACAGAACGTCTCAGGTCTTTGTGATGATGGGTGGTGGAAGAGAGAGATGCTATTCTTACAGGTCACAGAACACACCAGATGATTGAGTCCTTCCAAAGAGGAAAAATAAAAACATGCACTCAAATGGAATGATGTTAAACACTGCTAAGGAAAAAAAAAAAACTAAGAAAAAACCTACCAAAATTGTACTTAGTTTTGATTTAAATGGTTTGGCGTTTCAAATAAAATGCTGGCAAGTTAGGAGTTGTGGTTTACTGACAGACCAGTCTCAAGGAAGGGAGGGTGGCACTCTCTGGAAGTGGCCTGCAAGCCTTTCCTATAAAGCTCTCCAGGGGGCGTGACAAAGTGGCCAAAGTGGAAAAAAAAAACAGGGGACCACTACGACTTGATTGGTGACTGCTCCGAAGACCCAGTCGACCGACAGCCAATTAGCTGTGAGCAGAAAGCATGGCGTGGCCCAGCCCACATGTAAAGTCAATCCATATGTGGGTGACTGGTCCTGGAGTGCCCACTACCAGCACCTTCTCCATTCAACACTTGCACTCAATTCACATCCTCTACCCAAATGAAAATAACTAACTATAACTATAAATTGTAGATGTACGTATATATAACATAGGAATACAATTAACATCTTAGCTCAACATCTCACCTACCTGTTGTGTTTGACAGTGACTGAACAGCCAGCCTGACACCTCACACCAAAAACCTCACACACTCACAACATAGGAAAAAACATCTCTCTCAGGCTGCCTGTACTGTGTTGCTCCCTTACAGTTTGATTGGTGTGTACTGTGTGGATGTGAGTGCCTCCTTTCTCAAGACTTCCACAAAGCCCTCCTTGTTTCTCTCCATATGGTTTAATGCATGAAGTATTGAGTAAATCACATGGGAAGAAACGTTGCTACAGCACTGAAGAATAGAGTTCACGAAAGAAATGTACCCCTAGCTCTCTACTTTCACTTTGAAACACATCTAGATCCCCGGGCCTTGAGTTTGACACGTGAGATAAACATTTCAATGTTAATATCCACCTTACACACACTCATCCTATCATATAATGCTACGTTTGATCAGGAATTAAGACATTAAGAAGTTGGTAAGACTTCAGGACAATTGTCTGTTTGGGAACAGTTAGGGTAAATTAAGGCCTTTTCTGTTAGTGCAGAAAGCAAGGTTACTCCTGTATGAATTTGGTGTGAAAGAACAGTTTCAGATAGGGGCAACCAATCGTTTACTATATATTTTTTTACCTTTTTGGCTTTCTGCTCGTGCCGTAATTGCATGCTCTAATATGATTACAAGTCTGAGCAACAATATCATCAAAAGCCAAGTCAATGAATGCACATATTAAACAGTAACAGAATTCATTGGCGTCATCTGATCAAACATTAAAAACATTACACACAACTTGGAAAATCAACAATGTACAATGGGCACTGTCCTGGCACTAGAAGTGAACTTTGCGGAACGCTGTCGTGGAGATTTACAAGTTAACAACTTCCAGGCATTACTTTTAATATGCCCAGCGGGCATGAAAAGAACAGTTCATATTTGACTGTCACTCTAAGAAAGGCAACAAAAACACCAGTGTTGTGAAATAGGTCCAAATTAAGGACATGTAATGTTGACCTACAATTTTATAGGGTGAGTTTAACAGATAGTTCAAAATAAATCAGGATAATCAAAAGCCATCATCAAGTCAGTTTAGGTAAGAGAGATTTTCCTCTGAGCAATGAAATGCATCAAAAGGAAAATTGAACTCACAGCGACGGGCTGGCAACCAGTTTAGGGTGTACCCCACCTTGCCCAAAGTCAGCGTGGCGACTCCAGCACACCTGTAATCCTAAAGAAGATAAGTAGAACAGAGAATGAATGAATGGATAATAAGAAACAGCAAACCAGATTACACACGAACAAGAGCATTCAAAATTTCTGTGCAAATATTTGTCCAGATTCTTTGAGTCTCTTAATGACATTATGGACCATAATTGATGATGAAATGCTCTAAATTCATTGCAATGTTTCAGTTGAAATGTTCTTAAACAGTTGGATTATTTGTTAACAGTAGTTCACAAAGCAGTGAAACTGAGCCTTTTGAGGATAACTCTTTTGTAACCTATCATGACACTCACCCGTTTTCAATTAACCAGCTCACCTATGGAATGTTCCATTTTTTCCAGCATCCCTCCACTTTCCCAATGGTTTGTTATCCCATCCCATCTTTTTTTGCGGACATCATATTCAAAATGAGAGAATATTTGCCAGAAAATAACTTTCATTAGCTTGAACATTTAGTATCTTATTTGTATTGTGATCAGTTATTATAGGTTAAAATGGGTTTGCAAATCACTGTACTGTTTTTATTTGGTTTTAATAAGGGTGCCAACGTCACTGGAATTGGGAGTTCTCATAAATACGTATAAAAGAATCCAAATAGGTTGACAAACATTATGAAATATTTACGTACATGCTGCTATACCAACTAGGTAATTGTACATTATTTCATCAATCATATTGCTGGATTTGGTCCAGACCCCATTTCTTCAATATGCTAAGTTCCATGCATTTTCTATACCTCATGTACAATTAAGGTCATGTGTGAGCTGGAACCTAATGTAACTGACTTGCCAGAGAGATGAGGTTACAGTCTGTACTGGTGGCCAGCCAGTCGCAGGGCACGTTCCTCCTTTGGCAACAAATTAGCAGTTTCAGAGGATCTCGAGTTGTTTCAATTTCTAGGGGGAAAAAAAGAAGAGCACAGACATGACACAGAATTAGCTGTTTCAAATGGCAACTTTGTTTCTGGATTTAAGCAACACAAACAAAACAAACAATTGTGGTAGTCAATTGACATTTTACACCAAGGAAAGTGTGTGTGTGTGTGTGTGGGGGGGGGGGGGGGGGAGGGGGGGGGGGGGGTAAAACATGGAGTCAACTGGTAAATTTCCATTCCCAAAACTAACACCTACACCAGATTAGCTCTGCTTGTTTGGCTGCAGTTAAACAGGAGTGATCACACCTTGGAAGAGCTGTTGCATAAAACATGACTCATGGCTCCAACATGAGAACCAAAGGAGAAGATTAGCAAACTTCTCAATGAAGGTAAATGGTTATTCACAATCAACAGTGATAAAATCTGGACCAAGAACAAATTGATTTGGTTTGGTAAAGACAGAAAATTTAAAACAACCTCTTACTAGAAACTAGAAAATGCGCAGCAGAACAAATGAGGAACAAATGGAAGCCCCTGTGATCGAACTATTAGAAACCACGTAGAGGAAATAGGATTCACAAATCCAAAAAGATTTGAGAAAATGACTGCCTGAAGAAAACATTCGGGAATGAGTAAATAATTTTTCAAGATAATAACACATCTAGCCGTGATGTAAAAATTGTCAAAACATTCCTTAAAGACACAATCGGCCAATGTCAAGTCCTGCCAATGGTTCATTTCTCGATATAACTGCAAATCTTTTCTATCTGGTTGAAAGTTTAAGGAAATGGTCCAGGACAAGAGACTGATCTGACAACAAGATTGCTGAAGAGTTCTGTTTATCACACATTAAGTCTATGCCTCTGAGACTGCAAGCTCTTATATATAAAAAAAAAGCCAGACAACGTATTAGTGGCATTTTGAAGTGTTCATTTGTTGTTGTTTTTCCATAATTTCATAATTTTCTCCTCAGAATTAAGTGATTCGATAATTTTTCCTCGATTAGTTTTAGTTGCATGATTGAAACAATTGAATAAAGATTCTCCGAGACTGATAATTCTGTAATTTTCACTAGGGGTTGTATGGAAAAACAAGCGTACACAATTAAGTGAGTTTTTGTTTTAAGGGAGCAACTGACAATTGAAGCCAAACTTCAGAACAAGGCAGACGTGACCACTGCATGCTAACAAATCCACATCATACACTACAAAACACTTCTAATTACAGGGATGGCGCTACACTAGCCCGAGGGGGTGTTATATTGGCCCACCAGTTAAGCCCCCCCAACATTTTATTTGATAAAAGATGTCTATAAATTATTTTCTCACACTTAGAGAAAATGAGTGAATAAATAAGCATTCAATAAACATGTTACATGCATGAAAAACCCACCAAAGTCCAGGTGAGAAATTGGAAACTACACATGAAGGCCTGAGTGGAGGTTCCTATAGTGGACCTTCCTCTTGACTATGAGGCAGATGCGCTAATCACTGTCCGTCCATCCATCCATCCATCCATCCATCCATCCATCCATCCATCCATCCATCCATCCATCCATCCATCCATCCATCCATCCATCCTCTGGACCAATTCGTAGGTGCTGAATCCTAACCCAGCTGACTGCGTGAGGTTGCGTATAACCCTGAAATGGGTGCCAGATTGCAGGGCACATATAGACAAATGACCATTCACACTCACATTCACAACCATTTAGATTCTTCACTTGACCTACCATGGAGGTTTTTTGGAATAGGGGAGGAAACCTGAGTACCCGGAGGAAACCTGAGTACCCGGAGAAAATCCACACAGGCACAGGGAGAACATGCAAACTCCACGTAGGAAGGCCAGAGGGCGGATTTGAACCCACAACCTCTTAACTGTGTACCAATGTGCTTGATTAGTTCTTTCCCCCGTACTTTTTACCTTACTGCATACTCATCAGGCTACTTTTTGCTTTTATTTGTTACATTTAACACCAGTATCTGTACTTTTGACTTGATACATTTTCAGAAAAGGGTTATTGTTACATTAGTTCCAATGCCTCTCATCATTTAAATCGTTTAAATGAGAGTTTTGAAGTTTAACGTTGCTATTTTCTGCAAAATCGGTCCGACTCGAGAGTAGTCAGACCACGAAGAGACCCCATGCAGAGTCCAAAGTTTCGATTGATCCCCACCACATCCAAAACGGCTTCCATAGCAACCCCAAGTGGTAGTGCGTTAGTATTTATTTTACCATATTGAGTCCATCATACTTACATTTCTGTTTGTATTCCTTTCTAAGTAAGACTATTGCTGACTACGGAAATATTTTCCATTTGAAGCGGTGCGTTTATACGACACCTATAGCGCAGCAGAATTTTGAAGCAGTTTATGATCAGACAACGTGACCTAATGCTGTAGGCTACGAAAATATGTCGCGTTTGACGTAACGTTAAATCTTTTGTGGTCATATTTTTTAGCATCGACATATGACAGCTATGTTTAGTCATAAACTTTAGATAACACAATCGAGACGCGTCGTCCTTTCTTTCTCTGCTGCGAATATGCGTAATTTACGTCACACGTGGGTAATATGTTCATGACATAATTTTTTATATTGTTGACCTTTATTTTCCCGAGTGCTTGTTTATTTGGATTATAAAAGAAGTGCTGAGTTGTTTCCATAGAAAAATAAGCACTCCTGCAATTTAGAATGTTGCATATCTCATAAAAATATAAACTCTCTAAAAAAAAAAAAAAATGTACCAAGCATTTTGTCTACTTTTATATGCATGGATAATAAAAGCAGAATATTTGGACATTTTACGACAACATTCATTCATTCATTCATTCATTCATTCATTCATTCATGACAGCAAGTGTGTGTGTGTGTGTGTGTGTGTGTGTGTATAAACTAGCAAATACACGTTCATAAATTAACACATTAATCTAATCTCAACATGTAACATATATCAATACATTAATTTCTAACACTTAATTTTATTTTTTTATTTTAAGAACTGGAGTCCTGTTCTCTGTGAATAAATGTTGATGTGAATAAATGTGCAACTCGATGTTGACGTCAATACGATGACAGCGATCTGACTTCCTAGGTAAATGGAACGTGACACCATTCCATGATGACGGGGGTTGTGCCGGGCTGTGAGGGCACGCTGCCTCATACTTTCAGTGGGTAAACATGCCAGTTAGTTCTTCACTCTGCTGCCTTTGGCTTTATAATTCATAGAATCTCTTACTCTTTGCTCGTTCATTTACTTGGATAATATCTCATGTGTCGCAACTAATCAGTTCCTGTGCCAGTCAATCACACGAACAAAAATAGAATAGAAAAGTTTTTGTCATTGCACAATACATAAAATAAACGTCGACCATTTACAATTACGTCAAATTTGTACATTTCAAAAGCCAAACTTGAGTTTGGTTTTGGTGCTCAGGACTCAGTTCTTCACACCACCAGCTTCCCGAGGAATCTTATTGGAGGCGGTCATACAATTTGGTATTCCTGTGGACTGTCAAAAATGTAGTAATTATTAAGAGCAATTAAATGCTTATATTGCCGTTTGCTTTTTTTTAATGTAAACATCTTGCAATCTGAAGTCCAAAGAAGACCTACCCAAGATCTTCATATAGTCAACAGACTAGCTTCATTCTGTCTATCCAACAACTTGATCATTCAACTGACATGGCTTTCACCAAATGGGAGGGATCAGAACCAGATTGACCACCTAATGATCAATAGCAAATGGAGACGTTCATTGAAAGATGTCAAAGTGAGAAGGGAGTAGATGTCTTCAGCGACCATCACCTTGTAATAGCAGACATCAAATTAAAGTTAAAAAGATCAGGACTGATGCCCAAAGGTCGCCCTAGATTTGACGTCGGCATGCTGAAAGACCCATCCATAAAGAAGAACTTCACAATACAACTCTGGAACAGATACCAAACTCTCTCCGGTACTACAACGGACAATGTTAGTGAGACTGACATCGACCAGCAGTGGACAAATATTGTCGAAATATACAAGGAAAGCAACAAGAAGACTATTGGACACAAAAGGAAACAGCATAAAGAATGGATCAGTAGGGAATCATGGCAGACTATTGAAGAGCGAAAGAACTCGAAATCCAGAATAAATAACACTAAATCAGCAAGGATCAAGTAAGAACTCAAGTCCAGTACCAAAATACCAAACAAGGACTACTCACCACAGAAAAAGAATAATAAGACCGCTGAACAGAATACTTCAGGGAGATCATCAATAGACATCCCTCTCCACACCCAATAGAAGCACAATTAACTGAAATTGCTGATCCGAACAAAGCAATTAAGTGTTGCCTGCCGACTGCATATAGGCAGGCATACGCATATCATAAGAAAACGGATGGATATAAAACTCCAACTGCACATACAATATGTTGTACTGTGTTATTTGTACTGAACAAAAAAAAAACACGGCACAACCATTAAGAAAAAAGCCAATGGCCTCAGATAAAGTAATTGGAGGATAACAAAGGAGAGAGTGTGGATATTTTGAGAGATGGATTGCAGTGATCACTCACTGCACGGGTGCATTCCAGCTACAAAGACTCAACATGTCGTTGCAACATGGTTCAGTGGCAAACCCCCTGAAGATGTATAGATATATGGTACACTGTCAAGCTGAATGCAAAGCAAGGGAAAAGATTAAAATAAAGAAAGCAGAATCAAGTGGTTGGGTTCACCGCAATGAACACTGGAATAGTACTGGAATGCAGGTCTATGGGTATGGTGGAAGTTACAGACTAAACAGACCAGCAAGTAGGTGGCAGGGGAGGATAAAAAGACACCAGTGGTACATATCAGGGCAGGGCCATCAGCCACAGCTGCAAGAGAAGCCTTGGAGAAAATTCAAGAATCAACACTCAATGAGGGAAAGAGCTTACTGGTGCCAGATGAAATTGACGAGAAATAGCAGAGTAGAAATTGCTGATCTGATGACAAACATGACATAAATGAAAAATGAAAACGTTACCCCGACAGGATCTAATTTATAAGGGATTTTGTGTAGATTAGGATTTTGCTTCAGCAACCAGCAAAGATGCTAGACACTTTAAACTATCAGCTAATTAATCGCTTCCTTCATTTCATTTGCTCTGGTGGTCATGATGGTGGTAACGCTGCCACAACATGCATCGACATCTTTATTGACCCCAATCGGACCATCTGAATTTGTTCATTTTGTGTACCCTCCACCTGCAGGTATAAATATTTACTAAACGTTAAAACTACAAAAGTCACAGTTTTTTTATATTGATAATCTCTCCATTCAATGTTTTGGGGAAAATCCTTGACAACCCCTGATAATGGCTCCACAAGGGTGCACACATTTCCTATACAAACACAAATGAACTGATTTACAAATCATGCCAGTAGAAAACAATTTTTTGTCCCAAGGGTAAGAAGTAAAAGTTCATGCTCGCTTCACTTTAATGATTACAACGTGAAAAAAAGTCAAGGTACAGAGAATAATGTGCTGATAAAAGGAGCCATATTAAATCTGCAAAATTCAAAACTGTTCCTCTTCACAATGCAGAGTTCAATCAAACAGCAAGCAAAGGCAATGAAAATAGGAAAAAGCAATGTTGACAATGTACTGAATCAACAGACACTATGGCTTTCCAGACAAAACAGGTCCGTTTACAACACATCTGAAAGAATGGGGGTCAAATCTTGGTCAAGGTGGAAATTATTATTGCAGTGGTGCTGAATGAAGTCAGAGGGATTTTATTGTTTTAGATTCTTGGATTTCAGTCTAGCCCTTTGCCCTGTTTAGACTGACTTTTGCGAAAACAATTTCCCCTCAGCAAAACAAATAAATACACGAGTAAAGGAGGCAGAGAAAAAGAGACTTCAAAACTATTTTGGAACACGTGGCCGCCACACTGAAGGGGAGTATGAGTGCACACAGCTCACTCTTCTCATAAACATACTGTATAAATGTCATTGGACAGACAGGGTCTACAGATTTTTGTCCAAAAAGGATTTGATCCAGACTATCGGATGTGGCAACTGTGGATCATTCTTGGTATCAAAATGACTCAAAACATTCATAATTAGAATGTGGGGTAGAAAGGAAGACTGGAAAGGTTTTACTGAGTTGGAAAGACCTTCGAAGCTCAAAGATGAAACAGAGGCTAGCCTTTTAAATAGATGCAAGAATTTCTATTTGGAATTTCAATTAGCAAAATAGCTGATGGTGTAGGGGTACACGCGGCTGACTTGTGTGCGGGCAGTGTGGGATTGATTCCTGCTCAGTGGCAGTGTGCATGTGGGTGTGAATGGTTGTTCGTCTCCATATGTGCCCTGCAACAATTTCAGGGTGTAATCTGCCTTTCGCCCAATATCAGTTGGGATAGGCTCCAGCGCCTCTGGCACCCCTGAACAGGATAGGCAGTGTTGCAAATGAAATGAAAATGGATGGATGAATTTCAATTAGTAAACGGTGAAGAGTACCCTGAGCAAAGCATGAAAACTCCATATAGGAGGGCTTTAAGTTAAGTTAAAGTTAAAGTTAAAGTCCCAATGATCGTCACACACACATCTGGGTGTGGTGAAATTTGTCCTCTGCATTTAACCCATCCCCGTGTGATTTTGATCCATCCCCTGGGGGAGAGGGGAGCAGTGAGCAGCAGCGGTGACTCGCTCGGGAATCATTTGGTGATCTAACACCCCAATTCCAACCCTTAATGCTGAGTGCCAAGCAGGGAGGCAATGGGTCCCATTTTTATAGTCTTTGGTATGACCCGGCCGGGGTTTGACCCACAACCTTCCAGTCTCAGGGCGGACACTCTACCGCTAGGCCACTGAGCTTCAGATTTGATGCCAGAACCTTTTGACAATGAGGGCGACTAGCTTACCACTACTACAAATTTTGTGCATTATTTCGTCGAGGATGAACCGAACCTAATGCCCTCTTGAAGTTATTTATTTTTTATTTATTTATTTATTTGTTTATTTATTTATTCATTCACAAAAATTCAGCTGTTTACTTATTTATTTGTTTACTTACCCAAATTCTGCTGCTAAATACATGTAAAGTGAAGCTTCAGTCCGTTGACTATTGTCAATACTTACTGCTCTAATGCTTCGATTTCTGTAATAGATTGACCTTGAAGTACGTGAATGCAACAAACATTTTGTAATGTCAAAAGTCATTTGTGTTTGTCAAATTGAAGGTTGGTTTATGTTGCCGTGTTTACTCTGAATCGTATTCCTTAACCTTCACATGTTCGGCAGCAGGTGCGCTTAGAGTCACCCACCACGGCCCATGTACCCTGACTTAATGTGTTTGGCGTGTTGCTGCGTAATTAAATAGCTTTGATAAGGTCACTGCAACTATTATTGTTGTTCCCAGTAAGGATAGGGTGTGAGTGGCATTGTGAACACATTCTGATTCTGTGGATTTATTTCATCTTTGCGATATGTGCCCGTGGAGAAACCTCTACTAAAACTCTATGACACATGCTGATTGTAGTTTGTCAGTTATCTACCTTCCAAATGATGACCTTGAATTGGAAAGGGGTTAATTGATAATTTGTAAATAATTGGTAAATTGGTTGGTTTCCTTGTGTGGCATTGACGCAGTTTTCATGGATCTTCATTTGAGTTGAGATGAAGCTGTGTACATCTATGTTCTTAAAAAAATATTGAGTGTATCTGTTGATGGCCACGTCCACAACAGCAAAAATCGTAACTTTTTTCACGTACACCACAAAATTTCCACTTGGAGTAACTTAGGGTTGAGTTTCTTGACCAAGGGCACGTCAACATTGCTCATTCAGAGCTGAGATTCAAACCAGCGACCCTTCAGTTACTGGACCGGCTGTACCAAGTGAGCCAACATCTTAAATTTTGCTGTTTTCAAGTGACTCAAGAATGAATTAGCTCAGTTAGTCCATCTATGGCACAGGTGTCAAACTCAAGGCCCGGGGGCCAGATATGGCCCACTGCATCATTTTCTGTGGCCCGCGAAGACAAACTGCATTGAATTTATGTCATACTAAAATTGCAAATTGTTTTAACTTTTAAAAAATCAACTTTTTAAAATATTTGAAAAGTTTCCACTCGTCTGATTTGAAAAAGAATATTTGTCAGTTTGTTTTGTAGCTTATACTGTATATAATATGAGGCGTTCGTTTATTTGGGTTGACAGTTATTATGGCCCTCCGAGGGAAACTATGACTACAATGCGGCCCGTGACAAAAATGTGCTTGATACCCCTGATCTATGGCATTTCCTACTCAAATTGATGGAAATGGCAGTAATGCTGTATTGTAAGTACTTTGAATGGAACCTGTGAAAGAACACTTTGCCTTTTATTTGGAGAACTGATTACATTTTTAGTAGTTCACTTTTGAGGGAGGGCAGACAATATACAAGAGAAAAACAAGAACTGACACCCTTAGTGTAGGACATAACACACAAGAGAATATACTGCTAGTGTCACAACAAAATTTGCGCAGTAAAAGTATTATGTTGCCTTTTTGGCATGAAGAATGCATGCACTTCAGTAGAGCATATCTGAATACAATCCAAATGCTTCAATGTGCACGGGTTTAAAACGGTGAACTGATAACAACATGGAGCTTGTTAAAAAGCCATAAACAGTAAACACAATTTTGTTGAGCCGGGAATAGAAAATAATGTGACGTTACCATCTGCAAATGAAACACATCTTTAGTGTTTAAGCCACGGGGTTAAAGCTTGGGAAAGAAGGCACATTTACAAATTTGAACTTCACAGTAATTGAACTTTTACTACATGTACAATTCGGACCCTGTCAAAAACAATGACTGAAGTACATCATTGAGATCCTGAAATTAATATAATGATTTCATAATGATCCCTAATGAAGGGGTTCTACTGTTTTGGCAAGTATCACAAACAAGTTAGGACAATCTGCACCAATATTAACATATGAATGGTTAGTAAGAAACATTTTTATATTCAGACATAGTTGAAAGTTGCATCTTAATGGCCTTAATGTAGTGAACTTTGCTAATATAGATGAGAATGTGCAAAATGTGCCAAAGCAATTTTGAAGGCTTAATTTTCTCATTAGTGGGCCGGTGTGTGAGAATCACCTTTAGTGCTAAACATTTGTTGAAGTTTTCATTTTACTTCAGCAGTCTTTTTCTTGGCTATTGGAGGCTGTTCTTTTGTTTCATTTCTGAAGAGGCTCTCCAAAGTTGTTTGCTCGTCATTCAGTTTGTCAGTGCTTCCATTTTTACAACCGTAGAAGAGAACCGCAAATATGCGAAGGTCACCTTTACAGACTTCCACGATCACCAAAACGGGATCACCTAAATGCGTTGTGGAATTTTACTGTCCTTGTGTGCTGTCCCACTGAACCAGTGTTGTCCTCGCAATGACCGGGTGTCACATTTCTCTATCACCCGTCATCTTATCATTGTTTAATTTGACCCTGAGATGTTCATAACTCATTTGCTGAAGCTAAAGAACTTTCCAGAGTATTACTTCCCTATTACAATGAGCTAAATAGTTTAAAGGTGGAAAAGTTTCAGTCAGTTTAAAAAAATGTTAAATTTAGACAGAGAAACTCCCCAATTTTTATTTGGGACTTTTATTTTTAAATTTTGCACCCTCTTCCCGCCAAAAAAGGAGGTAAAAGAATGATATGAACACTTTAAACTTGAAAGGGTTTAAATTATTATTATTCACTACCTCACTTTGTGATTGGCTGCACGTCACTGTCAGCCAGCTGCGTGTTCATTCGCCCTCGGAGGACACAACACACGATGCTAAGTCAGGTCAAAACAATCCAACACATTGAATATCCCCGATTTGAGGTCGGACATCCTCCAAGCAGCCGAGATCAGTCCGAGCACATTCCCTGCTAAGTTTATCTTTGAAGCCATTACGAGATTTAGGGCTAAAATCTGGCCAATACGTATCATCCATCCATCCATCCATCCATCCATTTTCTGTACCGCTGAGTCCCCACGGGGGTCGCGGGCGTGCTGGAGCCTATCCCAGCCGTCATCGGGCAGTAGGCGGGGGACACCCTGAACCGGTTGCCAGCCAATCGCAGGGCACACAGAGACAAACAACCATTCGCACTCGCACTCACACCTAGGGACAATTTGGAGTGCTCAATCGGCCTACCAAGCATGTTTTTGGGATGGGGGGGGAAACCGGAGTGCCCGGAGAAAATCCACACCGGCTCGGGGAGAACATGCAAACTCCACACAGGGAGGGCCGGAGGTGGAATCGAACCCGCACCCTCCTAACTGTGAGGCGGACGTGCTACCCTAGTGCGCCACCGAGCCGCCTTAATTGTACATATTTTTGATGTAATTTTTATGCGATTCACTCCAGTTCAGGCTTTTCCGAAGCTCAAGCTCATGACCCTCCAGTAAAAAACTAAAGGATAGAGGTCAAATCTTTATGGTCAAGCAAACAAACATACCCATTCTTTATTACCAACACCAAATATGAAACATCAGTTAAAAGTATCACCAATTAATAACTATGCAAGGAACTCTTCATCTCATGTTGCTCAGTCTTTCAAAATCTTTTGGAAATGAAAACAGATTCCATATAGTCATTCATTAATGGCCTAGTTGTTTTGATGACGTAAATTAAAAGATGCTGCCCTTTCCAGTCAAAGCTTGATAATTAAATGTTAAGACACAACATTTTAAATTGTAGTGGAGCTGCCTGATAATTAACTCATATGAATAAATAGTCACAACCCATTGAGCGAAAAAAAAAAGCAATCTCTCATCTCATAGTTATCACACAGTGTGGATAAGTGACTTACTTGTAATGGAGTGACCTGAGCTTCAATCTGTTCACCATTAAATACCATATTTCACGTTGAGTATGATGAACTACTATAGCCTACGGGTTTTGCTCTTCAAAGCAAATTATTAAAATAAATAGACTCTCCCCTGGTTATTGGCCATGCACTTGTACATACGATATAGATTTGTATGCAAAAAGAATAGCTTTAGAGTGGACAAAGGATCAAGGAATTTGAAAGGCTAGTGACTCAGCCAGAATGCTATCAAGTGTCAGAATGAACATCCAGGTGCAGCCAGGAGTTGATGGCGGAACTTACATAAGTTCTTTCGAGAGGTTAGTGCTGAACCACCTGAAGGAGGTCACGGGCCCCCTGCTTGACCCCCTCCAGTTTGCCTACCAAGCAAACAGGTCAGTGGATGATGCGGTCAACATGGGACTGCACTACATCCTGCACCACATGGACACCCCAGGAACGTACGCCAGGATCCTGTTTGTGGACTTCAGCTCGGCGTTCAACACCATCGCTCCTGACATCCTCCAACAGAAGCTCATCCAGCTTGCGGTGCCTGCCCCCACCTGTCAGTGGATCACCAGCTTCCTGACAAACAGGAGACAGCGTGTGAGGCTGGGGGGCATCACATCTGACACCCGGACCACCAATACTGGAGCCCCTCAGGGGTGCGTCCTCTCCCCACTGCTCTTCTCTCTCTACACCAATGATTTCTCCTCAGATGACTCTCCTGTGAAGCTCCTGAAGTATGCAGACGACACCACTCTCATCGGACTGATCCAGGACGGTGATGAGACTGCATACAGACAGGAGGTGGAGCGGCTGGTCCACTGGTGCAACCAAAACCATCTGGAGCTGAACCCGCTCAAGACCGTGGAGATGACAGTGGATTTCAGGCGAGACCCTTCACCACTTTTGCCCCTCACTATCCGCAGTAATACTATTCTCTCCACAGACACCTTCAAGTTCCTGGGAACCACAATCTCTCGGGACCTGAAATGGACCGGCCACATAGACTCTGTCCGGAAGAAGGCCCAGCAGAGGCTGTACTTCCTGAGACAGCTCAAGAAGTTCAACCTGCCGCGAGAGCTTCTGAAGACCTTCTACACTGCCATCATCCAGTCTGTCCTCTGCACCTCCATCACTGTCTGGTTTGGATCAGCCTCCAAACAAGACAAGCACAGACTGCAACGGACAATCAGGACTGCAGAAAAGATCATTGGAATCAACCTCCCATCTATCCAAGACTTGTACCTGTCCAGGACCAGGAAACGTGCAAGGAACATCTCTACAGACCCTTCTCACCCAGGTTGCAGTCTGTTTGAACTACTCCCCTCCGGACGGTGTTATAGAGCTCGGTACGCCAAAACCAGCAGACACCGAGACAGCTTCTTCCCCCAGGCTGTTGCTCTGATGAACTCACACCACTCATAGAGTCTCAGAGGCATTACTGTGCAATAACATCCTGCTCTTCACACCTTTTGAATTTGTCTACACTGTTTTTGCCATTATTCACATGTCCTGAGTGTTGTTAGTCACCTATATGTTGAACAGAGGGTGTGTTTTACCGAAGTCAAATTCCTTGTTTGGCACGCTCAAACATGGCGAATAAAAACTCTTGAATCTTGAATCTTGAAGTTCCTCCATCAACTCCTGAAGATTCAAAGTAATCGTTTTTATATGGATCCATGTACATATATTGATTCAGGGCAATTACAGAGCAGATAAAAAGCCACACACACCACAGGGAAACAGAAGATATATTGATTTCACGATCAAAAACAGAAGGGAAGCAAGTGACAGGGAAGAAAGTAATTGCTTAATAAAAACAACGGTTGAATCAGGAAACTAAATGAAGACAAGCAGCCAAATAAAGTGGGAAATATGAGTAGAGGAGGCAGTAGCCAGAAGGGGGAGTCCAAGGCAAGTAGACTGAGAATAGGATGTTCAAAATTGAACATTTTTACACTTTTTATTACATCTGACAGTTTTGTGAAAGATGCCAAGACATAGGGCAGCATGCATGATCAGAGGCAAGAAATTGTACTTAAATCCTAAAATCACTCATTTTGAATGAGTTAAGAAACTATATACTTCTAATATTGCCATATTTGTAAGCAACAATCATTTTTTTGTGGCCGGTTTTATCATCTTACGTCTGTGGTCCTCACATATTCCCGCAGCAAAGTTAGGATGAACATTTAGCTTGCAGTAAATGTTAACACGCATTAGTCAAAGTCTTCTTTGTCAATTTCTTCACATGCCAAGACACAAAGAAATCGAAATTACGTTCCCACTATCCCACGGTGACAAGACATAGTACACAATACACATACAAGTAAACAACACAAAAAAATAAAAACAAGAAGGCACAAACAATGAATAAATAAGAGTGCTGAATAAATAATAAATAAACAAATAACACAAGAAATAAGAGGAGCAAAAATGGAGCAAGTGTGCATACAGCAGACAGTCAGAATATAGCGCAAAAGTACAGGACGCTACGCAGAAGGGGGGAGAGAGTTCAGGATCCTAACAGCCTGGAGAATGAAGCTGTTGGTGAGTCTGGTGGTGCGGGAGCGCAGGCTCCTATACCTCTTCCCAGAGGGCAGAAGATCGAACAAAGAGTGAGCGGGGTGACTCACATCACTCACTATCGTGGTCGCCTTGCGGGTGAGATGGGAGGCGTAAATGTCCTTCAAGGAGGGGAGTGAAGCACCAATAACCTTACCAGCCGTGTTCACAATGCGCTGCAGGGCCTTCATGTTGTATTCAGTGCAGCGACCACCCCAAACAGTGATACAACTGGAGAGGACGCTCTCAATGGTGCCACGGTAAAATGTAGTCATGACGGCCGGAGGAGCTCTTGCTCGCCTGAGTTTCCGCAGGAAGTACAGGCGGCGATGGGCCTTCTTCGCCAGTGATGCGGTGTTGGTGGACCAGGAGAGATCCTCACTGATGTGCACCCCCAGGAACCTGGTGCTGCTCACCCTCTCCACCACAGCACCATCGATGGTCAGCGGCAGGTGTTGGGTGTGACCCTTCCGGAGGTCAACAACAATCTCCTTGGTCTTGTTGACGTTCAGCAGGAGGTTGTTGTCCTTGCACCACATGGTCAGAAGGTCAACCTCCAACCTGTATTGAGTCTCGTCGCCCTTGGTGATGAGACCCACCAGAGTCGTGTCGTCAGCAAACTTGGTGATGAGACCCACCAGAGTCGTGTCGTCAGCAAATTTCACCATGCGGTTGGTGCTGTAAGTTGCAGCGCAGTCATGCGTCAGCAGGGTGAAGAGCAGCGGACTGAGCACGCAGCCTTGGGGGGGCCCCCGTGAAGGCAGAACTGAAGTCCACAAACAGCAATCTCACATACGAGTCCCTACTCTCCAGGTGGGTGAGGGCCGAGTGGAGGGCAGAGCAGATGGCATCCTCAGAGGACCGCTTGGCTCGGTACGCAAACTGGAAAGGGTCTATGGTGGGGGGGAGAATGGATCTGATGTGCTCCATGACAAGCCGCTCAAAGCACTTCATGATGATGGGCGTCAGTGCCACGGGGCGGTGGTCATTGAAGCAGGACGGTACAGGTACGATGGTGGCAGCCTCGAAACACGAAGGGACGACGGCCTGCTGCAGGGAAATGTTAAAGATGTCCGTGAAGACACCCGTCAGCTCCCCAGCGCAGTCCTTCAGCGCTCGACCTGGGACGTTGTCAGGGCCCGCCGCCTTACGGGTGTTGATCGCGGCAAGCGCCCTCCTCACGCTATCAGCAGAGAGGCACAGGGGCTGCTCTTGTGGAGGGGGAGGGGTCTTCAGCGGGCAAGTGCTGTTCTGAGCCTCGAAGCGAGCAAAGAAGCGGTTGAGATCGTTGAGCAGACGGACGTCGCCCTCACAGCTCTGCGGCGCGGGCTTGTAGTCCGTGATGGTCTGAATGCCCTGCCAAAGGCTCCGTGCGTCCTTGCTGTCCTTGAAGTGGGCGGTAATCTTGCAAGAGAATGCCCTTTTCGCCTCCTTGATGCCCCGGGACAGGTCGGCCCTCGCTGTCCTCAAGCCAGCCTAATCCCCCGCTCTGGTCAGCTGTACACATGATCCACTTTTATAATTTATAATTTGAGTAGTTTTAAAACAATTACTTTTATACTATCACTTATCACTTGTCAGAGTAACACGATCTCATATACTGTAAGACATCAGGCCTATGACAGAATAACGGTGACATAATAAAAGAACAAAGCACAGCACCTGCATAGCAACTGGTAGGGCAAGGAATTCTGACAGAATGAACACATAAAGGACATAGCATAAAGGATTAAGACAAAGGACAAAGCATAAAGGATCAGCTACTGTATAGCAACCGCTACATCGATACATCCAGGACAAGAACCAAAGCAATTAAACAAACACAAGAAAACCGGCAGGGCTAGAACAGAAAACAAACAGCAGCTAGAAGTGACAAAGAATTAAAGAAATCAAGAAACTAATGCTGACTCAGAGGGCGGCGGAAAGGGTTGCACTGCCTGAGGAGGGTAGAAGGACGGCAACACAGCTTGTGCCCCCTCAGCGAGGTCAGAGGGTAGCCGCAGGGCTTAAGTCGCTGGAGAGAGGGTTGGAGGCTTGTGCGTCCAGAGAAGGGTCTTGGAGCCTTGGGCAGCTGGAGCAGGGTTGGAGGACGGCCGCGGTGCACGCAACACCGGGGTGTGGTCGGGCGACGGTCGCCGAGCGTGCATTGCTGGCGAGGGTTGTGTGGTGGTCACAGGGCATGCGTCTCTGGAACAGAGTCTGGCAATAAAGCTAATTCTGATCTGATTCTGAATGAAGTAAGTGGCTTGGGCACATGTTTGCAATGACACAATTATGGGAAGAAAAGGAGGAAACGACTGAGCTTACACAAAGAGCGTGGGGGGGGGTCAGCAGGCTGTGGGCGGTAGTGGTGGGTAAGATGGATGGAGTTTGTGATGGTCTGAGTGACCCATCAAGGAGGAGCAACAAGAGGGATTCCTGGCGAAAAGGCGAGGCAGTAGCTGGAAAGATGATCACTCTCTGATTGGAGGTGAAGGGATTGTTAGAAGGTGGCGGTGACATCTGTCTCCATGGAATGTGTCGGCACCATTCGTCACGGATGTAGACACAGATTCCTGCTCCTCGTGATTTTCCCCCCTTTACAATGGCCCTACTGGACTTCCTCCGTCAGAGGCCTCAGGTAGTACGTGTTGGCGAGAATGTCTCCGCCAGCATCACGCTGAGCACGGGGGCCCCCCAAGGCTGCGTGCGCAGTCCGCTGCTCTTCACCCTGCTGACGCATGACTGCACTGCAACTTCCAGCAGCAACCGCGTGCTGAAATATGCCGACGACACGACTCTAGTGGGTCTCATCACCGAGGGCGACGAGACTCAATACAGGTCGGAGGTCGACCTTCTGGCCACGTGGTGCGGGGACAACAACCTCCTGCTGAACGTCAACAAGATTGTTGTTGACTTCCGGAAGGGTCACACCCAACACCTGCCGCTGACCATCGACGGTGCTGTGGTGGAGAGAGTGAGCAGCACCAGGTTCCTGGGGGTGCACATCAGTGAGGATCTCTCCTGGTCCACCAACACCGCTTCACTGGCGAAGAATGCCCAGCGCCGCCTGTACTTCCTGCGGAAACTCAGGCGAGCAAGTGCTCCTCCGGCCGTCATGACTACATTCTACCGTGGCACCATTGAGAGCGTCCTCTCCAGTTGTATCGCTGTTTGGGGTGGTAGATGCACTGAATACAACATGAAGGCCCTGCAGCGCATAGTGAACACGGCTGGTAAGATTATTGGTGCTTCACTCCCCTCCCTGAAGGACATTTACACCTCCCATCTCACCCGCAAGGCGACCACGATTGTGAGTGATGTGAGTCACCCCGCTCACTCTTTGTTTGATCTTCTGCCCTCTGGGAAGAGGTACAGGAGCCTGCGCTCCCGCACCACCAGACTCACCAACAGCTTCATACTCCAGGCTGTGAGGATCCTGAACTCTCTCCCCCCTCCTGCGTAACGTCCTGTACTTTTGCGCTATATTCTGACTGTCTGCTGTATGCACACTTGCTCCATTTTTGCTCCTCTTATATTTATTATGTTATTTGTTTGTTTATTATTTATTCATCGCTCTTATTTATTCATTGTTTGTGCCTTCTTGTTTTTACTTTTTGTGTTGTTTACTTGTATGTATATTGTGTACTATGTCTTGTCACCGTGGGATAGTGGGAAACGTAATTTCGATCTCTTTGTGTGTCTTGACATGTGAAGAAATTGACAATAAAGCACACTTTGACTTTGTCCATGACAGGTCAGAGACGCACGTATGGAGCAGGTTTGAACCCAGAAGCAGACATGATGACACGAAAGTTGAAAAGTAAGTCTTGACCAACTATCAACAAAGAGCAGGGCTGGACGCAGAAGACATGGACGAAAACTAGACATTTCAACTGGAAGAAATCTCGACGGACTGAAAGCCTGAGCATACGTCTATACCAGTGGTGGGCAAACTACGGCCCGCGGGCCACATCCGGCCCACGGGACCGTTTAATCCGGCCCGCCAACCCTGAATTAATTGTATTATTAAACTTTTTTTTTTGTCATTTTGCCTGCAATGACTGCGTTTCCCCAGTAGATGGGGAACCGCTCGCCTGCGCATTTACTACCGGAAGCCGTGTCAGAAAGCTCGGTGCACACTCACAAGTGCGTGTACGTACGTACTCAGTAGTACGGACATGGCGCACTCGCGCTCTATTTGTATCAGTCCCGAATTTAGAGCGTGGGCTGTGACGACAGCATTCTTGTAATTCGCTCGCTGAGCTTTCAGATACAGTTTTACGCTAAAGCCACCCACAAACCTTCCCCTGGAATCCTTCCATTAAAATGAATGGCCCGAAGAAAAGAAGTGAGTGCCGAATGTTAAAAGAGTGGCCAATTTGGCTCGACGTACGCGACGTGACGTTCAGCCACATCAACCCGTCACAGATCGAGGTAAACGGATCTCTCCTAAGAATTGCCACAACAAATTTTACTCCAGACTATGATGCACTAGCAAAAAAGGGAGACCAACAACACTGTTCCCACTGAAAATGAAGGGGAGGCTCTCAAGTTTGTTGTAAAAAAATGCATTTTGAATATGATTTGTACACATAGCAGGGATTGAAACTAGCGACCATTCTCATTTTCAAACAATGCAGGATGCTCAAGGACATTGATGCACCACCTGTTTGCGACTAATCTTAACCTGTAAAGTTCTTAAGGCTTACTTTAAGGAAGTGTTTCCCGTTTCCTCACCTCTGTTACCAGGTGTTTGTGAGTTAAAACTCTGCTCTGATGTTCAGATACCCCTCACCGTGTTGCCGTTTTGATTACTTTATTTGGATGTATGCTTTCACCGATTCTTCAAGATGATATATTTGGTCAGAATGTTTGCTGCTTGATGTGATCTCATAAGATAAACATTTTTCATTAATCTGACCTGCAGGCACTGAAGTGATGGAGACTGTTATTCATAATAATAGTGTCGTATTTTATGAGAATCACTGATAGCAGTTTTTTAGTGATTTTTTTTTTAATGCTGTTAATAAATGCATTTGTTTTCAAAAAACTTGTTTGGAATATCCATGCTTTATTACCTACTAAAGGCCAAAATCTTTTATGCAATGACCTTTACAGGTCGCTTATATTACTTCACACAAACACTACGTCCATCTGCTCCTGGTTCGGCCCTCCGGTCCAAATTTAGAACCCAGTTCGGCCCGCGAGTCAAAAACTTTGCCCACCCCTGGTCTATACTGTCAGACATCAGGCCTATATGACAGAATAAAGGTTGCCATAACAGGACAAAGCATATAAGGGGAAACAGCAAATGCATAGCAACAGATACATTATGGAATTAGGCTTTTGACAGAATCAGAATGAACTTATAATAAAAGGATAGTGTAAAGGATCAGCAACTGTAGAGCAACGGCAACATCGAGATATAACCATTCACAACAAAAGCCCTGCGATTGTCAGTCTGTTCAGACAGTGAGTACCCTGTCTTTCGGCTGAAGTCACCTGGAATCGCTTCCAGGAAGTATTCCGATTTGTCTCTCTGTGCCTTGATCAAATACGCCAAAATCGATTTTGACTACCTGCGCTCGGAAGAAAACCCGCTTTTCCAAAGTCTAGACTTCAAGCCATTTCTTTTTCAGGACCCTAGCGACAGCCACAGTTGTCATCGATGGTTGTTCTGACATCATTCAACACCACTCTCATACAAGGAAGAATGTGTGCCAAGGTATCATGTTTAAATGTATGATGTAAGTATATGTGCTTTTAAAATGGGCTGAGCCATCTCATAGCGCAGCAGCCTTTTTAAGGTGTAAACAATCTCATCAATTTTTGTCAGCGATATAAGGTGACAGTCTAATAATACCAAATAATTGAGAGGGGTTTACTTGAAATTATTGGTTATTTATTTGTGGTGTACAACATAGTATTCAGTCTTAAGTCACAGAGGTCTTATTTGACAAAAGCAAATGAGATGCCAAGCAAATGAACATTGGCATAATGAATCAGTCACTGTCTTTTTAGTCACTTTGACACTCGTGATTTCCCGGTGTACAGAATGTTACAAAATAATATATCACTCTTTGTCTGTTAGTCACATTTCAATTAGCATCATGTACTTTTTACATTACATATACAGCATATAGGCGCACCCAAGCACCATTCAATTCATCACAGCTCCGAGTAAACTGAGCAGACAGCAACCTCTGGTGGCAATTTGGGAAAGAAACAAAGAGGAAAAGACAACGACCCATTTTGCAATCAATATAATACAATACAATTACAATAAAATTACAATACAATCTAATTTGATTTATATAGCATATTTCACAGCTGTGTAACAAAACACTTTATATATACATAATGGTACAACCACAAAGGCAGCAAAACAGTCAATTAAAACAAGTTAATATTCAGTACTTTCTATATTTATAAAGTAGACACCAATAGAACAATAACAACAGTCAGTCTAATGTTGGGTCGTAAGCCAAAGAATAAAAAAAAAAAAATCATTGGCAATATGTACAAAGGTTCTCTATATCGTCAAAGAAATACTAAATTAACATAATTCACAGCCATCCTAATGTACTGTACACACAGAATTATTATGATACAGTGATTTATGATATTGAGTTGGATCACAACGATAAAGCACGTGATTACTAGAAGTGGTATATAATTAGAAACTTGGCTCTTTCACAATGCTCGGGTCATCCAGTAACACGGTCACCTGATAACTCTCAAATATAAACCAAGCCGAGACTCACTTCAATTGTCCGACAAGGAAGTGACTGGTAATGATTCCAGCCACACAGATGACAATCATGACAAGTAGAACCAAGCTACGACGTAAAAGCAGTTGTTTCACTGTGAGAACATCGCCGACTATGGTGACTGCAGTTTCAGGCTGGTCTGGAATCTGTTGGTCCTCTGCAGTACTCTCACATCTGGGTGAAGGAGCAGGAACCACTGCAGTTTTAGAGTCTAGAAATGAAATAAAAGCGTGATGTATTGACTGATGGCCAAATAATATCACAATAATGTAGCTTCTCATCCAAGTATGTTGCACTTGCTGGTAGTTTTGACAAATTTGACCTCCATATCACTGTTTCCACTTTCATGTTGTCTAAACCATGCATTCAAAAGTTTGAGGTCACTTATGAATGTCCTTGTTTTTAAAATAAAATTATTACTTTTGAATGCGGATATCATTAAACTAATCAAGAAAACACTATACATTGTTAATGTGATAATTGACTATTCTAGCTTCAAACGTCTATTTTTTAATGCAATAAAAATATAGGGGTATAAAGGCCCATTTCTAGCAGCCTTCCCTCCAGTGTTCTAATGGTCCATTGTATTTGTTAATTGTGTTGGATGATTGAAACCTAGTGTCATGGAATATGGAAAACACTAAAATGTGTTGCGGACGGCACGGGAGAACAGTGGTTAGTGTGTGGATTTCACTTGAGGCCCTCACTGTGTGGAGTTTGCTTGTTCTCCCTGTGCCTGTGTGGGCTTTCTCCTTTTTCCTCCCACGTCCCAAAAACATGCTTGGCAGGCCAATTGAGCACTCCAAATTTCCCATAGGTGTGAGTGCAAGTGTGGATGGTTGTTCGTCTCTGTGTGCCCTGCGATTGGCTGACAACCAGTTCAGGGTGTCCCTCATCTACTGCCCGATGACGGCTGGGATAGGCTTCCAACCTACAGGATAGTACTCCTGTAGGTTGGAAGGATGGATGGATGGATGGATGGATGGATGGATGGATGGATGGATGGATGGATGGATGGATGGACGGATGGATAATTTATTGCCCAGTTAATTGGTTGTCTTACTGATGTTTTTGATGTTACTGATATCTGTTGTTAAAACCAGAGAACCATCAGTATGTGCATGTTCAAGCCAAGTATATTACGTAATTGCAACATGGTGATAATCTGCATTATTCTAAACGTGGACTTGCCTGGCTCGCAGTCTAGCATTTCCACCGTGTCTTCAACCTTGACCTGAACACCTGCTCTCCTTTGAGCCTGACCAGAGAGATACAAATATGTCAAAATTAAAATCATTTGAATTGCATGCCATGTTTGTGTTTTCCAGCAAATTAGTTATTCACATCATTGGCAGCCTTTGTCCAATCAAGACGGCACAAATATGCCACGAAGAAAATAGCCTGCAGTACCACACAGATCGTAAGACCAGTCCAAAGTCCTGTTCAAGAATCAACAGAAGCAAACAGAATCTCATGAGTCACGCTGTTGTGATGATTGTGTAATGTAAAACACGATTATGCTTGTTTCTTACCTACAACGCCCAATTGTGTCTTAAACAATAAAGACACACCTATTGGAAAGCCAATGAAGTAGTGTCCAACCAGGTTGGACACAGCACCGACCTTTTGTTTTCCAACTCCTCGAAAAACACCTCCACTCACACCCTTTGATGAGAATTTCAGTTAATTCTTTTAGATGTCAACATTGATCACTTTCCCATGAAATTAATCTTCTCACCGCAATAGCATCAGCAAGATGCATGACAGCAAAAACAACCATGACGTCAGCAGTCCTCTTTAAAATGTCTCTGAAGGAAAGATGAAGTTGGAAAGAAAACAAAATACAATACAATGTTAATGTTAATGTCAAGGTAAGAGTGTGGCAAATTTGTTATATTATCAAGTGAAGGTGAGATGACTCACGGATCTGTGGTGAAAATGTAGCCAATTCCATTTCTGGATAGTGTAAGGCTAAGTCCAACACAACAGGCGACTGCAGCTACAATGGGAAAGAGACAAACTGGATAAAATTCATGAAATGGTAACTCATCGTGATCCATGAATGTTTTTGCATTTAACCCTCTCCAAATTCATTTTACAGCATCATTTTTGGCATGGATGGCAAATCAGCTCATTTGAGGGGCCATGAGACAGATGTCATTCCATGTCACTGGCATGTTCTCTTTTTCTTGCAGTGACAACCGGTGGGCTGAATAGTTTGGCCGTTAGCTGTCTTGCTCGTCTGTGTTTTTGCCCTTACATGTACAGATGATGGAAACTTTACAAGACAACTTGGCTTGCACACTGTTTCCTGCACCAAGAGCATTCCCTACACGGACACTAGCTCCAGCTGCCATTCCAATGGGGAACTGAAAAAGTCAAATGTATAGAATCAGAAACACTTTTGAGTCATTCAAAATTCCATAATGTAGATCAGAGTGGCCAACATAACGCTCATAAAACACATGCGACTCTTTGGCTATCTTTTTTTCTGTCAGTCGGTCAATTTTTTAATGATTAATATTTTATATATTAATATTGTGAAGCCTGGTTTCATCTGCACAGCCATCTTGGAAATTGGAAGGAAAAGAACTGAGCAGATTGCTCCTATATTTCAAAATTGGTACTAAATCTTGATTGACTGGCTTATAGTATTTATTGGAAAGATACGGTATCCCTGTTAGCCTGCTCCGTTTTCGACTTGGCTTAGTTCTCAGTGGCTGAATGAAGGCGCATGTTCCCCTTTAGAAGATAATCACAGACAGGGTTGCTGGTGGTTAGGGACTTCTGCTTTATAGAATTGTATATTTTGTGCAGCGAAATGGAGAATTCTGCTCTCCAAACCTAAAAATGATTGCAAAAAATAGTCGAGTCTCCTACTGTATAAACCGAGATCAGAAAAGATCAGCGCTATTCAGCTAGGGTTTAAAATTTACGATACGTCCCATCGCTAAATCCACAGACCAGCAAATTTATTTGTTGTGGATACAAAATCTTCACAATATCTCTTTTTACAAAGATAATGTTTAGGTTCAAGAAACACAGTCTGACTTATAATGCTAATTGAGTTGGCCACCACTGAATGACATGAATTCCATTTGAGTTACCATGAAAGCCACAACAGTCAGGTTATAGATCACAGATTGGGCTCCCAACTCAATTTCACTAATTATGCCAGCAAGACATCCTCCCACTTCAAATGCCCACCACTCAAGGCAAAACATGAGCATGCTTGGCATGGCCAGCTTGACAAAGGGTCCCCACTCCTCGAGACACTCACGGGACCAGCCTGAGGGTCAAAAATCAAAGTCATCAACAAATATGTGTTTTAATGAGACATGAAGTGTTACATTTGATGATATGATGTGAAACCACTACTTTTGACCATTGTGACTGCCTCCATCATTTAATCT
Source organism: Syngnathus acus (assembly GCF_901709675.1). NCBI lineage: Eukaryota > Metazoa > Chordata > Actinopteri > Syngnathiformes > Syngnathidae > Syngnathus > Syngnathus acus. The sequence goes on along the minus strand of NC_051087.1, from coordinate 12,809,694 downwards.
GCCCATCTCCATGTAGAGTTACAGTCATTAACAATTTAGTTGAAACATCATCACATACTAAACTAACTGTAGGAGTAACCATAAATACTGTACACTGTACAGGTAGTGTACTATTATAACTTAATAAGATGCATACACTTATCCATTCATCATTGCATTGAAAGTTAGAAGGCAACTGACCTCCCCATGTGGCTTTGTGCAACCCCTTCCACCAAACATAGGCCAGTAGGATGATGGAAAAAACACACTGTGACATTGCATTAGCTGCGGCAGATCCACTTTAACAAACACAAACAAAGAATGTTATAAACACGGGTGTGAAATTAGAGGGGTTAAGTGCAAATGAGACAATATTGAGTTGAATGTTAGAAGCAAGAAGAGAACGAGTGCTAAATAAACTAGGACTGCAGTGTGACCCCCGTCTCCCTGTGGTGTGGAGAACGGAAGGGTGCTGGACAAAGGACAGAGGGCGAACTGGCAAAATTGGTCAATTGTTCACTAATTAGGAGGAAACAGTCAAATTTTGGCATCTTTACAAATCATATTTTGTGTAGTAACACTGAAATAAAAATACCTTCAAAATACATTTAGGCAAGTAGAGCGTGCATTGCATTGTGGGAATTAATATCAGCATAAAAATATCAAACACCTCTGCATGTTAATGATACTGAGTAAATATTACATTAATTGAAAGTTGATCTTCACCGTATTTGCAAAACATACAAGATCTGTATTTTTCTAAATAAAAAAAAAATGATTCTGGGAAACTTACGGAACTCCCAGTTGCAGAAGATGGAGGAAAACATAATTGACAAATGCGTTTAAAATGTTTCCAATTACACCGGTTACGACCTGAGGCCAAATAATTCCCTGCAAAACAAACAAAACAAAACAACGGACGCACACACACACGCAGGTTCTGTATTATGTCTATTATTAACTTTCATATAAAAAATATTGTATTGCTACACAGCACCTGGTTCTGAAGATATCTTCCCAGCAGCTGGTACATAAATGCCGCCTGATGGAGAAAAATCATAATCTTACTACATGATAGAAGCAGTCTACATAACTTATGGACAGAGACAAAAATGAACTCACTGGCAGAGAAGGCATGACGATCTTCACATACATTTGTGCCAGACTGTGAAGCACACAAAACGTCACGTGAAATTGCGGTATGGAGACATTAAAATATAGATCGCATGCATTATTATATTATAGTAATGTTTAGGATGTCACGATATTGTAAGGTATCTCGGTTTCAAAATTCTACCCATTATATTGCAGACACGCTCGGACAAACGTCACCAATGATATTTATTGAAGTGAAACACTGAACGCTGCTTTCAACTTTGGCTAAGGCCAAACAACTGTGTGCACCGGTGTGGTGCATCATCATGCATGGAGATGGATGCTTACATGCTGAATGCGTGTTGTATTTTTTTATATTGCGCAAATTTTGAATTCTTAGAATGGACTGTTGATGAGCTGTTTGTGTGACTTTTTATAAACTGAATCCAATTCAATAAAAAATGAGTCTGCATAAGAAAATCAAACCTCTTCTTCATGTTAATGGTAATAAAATTTGCTAAAACTCAAGGGATTTTTTTTACAATAAATAAAATGTGTGATTAACAATGATTGAACAATAAAAAAGAGATTAATCATGATTAAATATTTTAATCGCTTGACCACTAAATAATATTAGTAATAATAGTCTGATGGATGCATTACCTTCTTTATGTATTTATTATACTAATTGTTAACTAATAAAAAAATAAATAAATAAAAATGAATAAAAAATAGTATGCTGAAGGTGATGGGAGGATTAAAACGCGACTTACCTGGCAACCTCTGGGCTCTGTTTAACGGCAAGTAAAAAGGGTTCAGTATTGATGAGAACAGCCCAGCAGGGGAAACACGCTAGAAGGAGAATCAGAACCCCTCTCTGAAGGATCACCCCCACACGCTTCAGGTTTCCACTTCCAAAGGTCTACACAAGAGCAGAATCAAATAAATAGCAACACCGGAAGCCCACTAATGAATACTGTAGTTTTGATAGATGGAAGAAATCTTGATAGACAAATCCAAGGTTGAACTGTTTTGAAGTGGAGCTGAGAGTGAGCCCAAAGAGGTTTTGTTTCACGAAAAGTGCAACCTTTCTTGACGGCACTACCTGAGATATAAGGGTGTCACAGGTCAATGACAAGCCAGTCCCAACGGCAATGCCAGTCACATTAACCACCTGCAATTAAAGAAGCATTAATAAAGACATGGCGTATTACGGCCGATATTTCTTTGACATAGAGGTTTGAGCACAGCATTCAGTCAAACGTCCCTCTCAAATAAGTTCATTTACAATGTTTTTCCATAGTAAATTCCTGTCACCGAGGCGCCATCTCATGGAAAAATAATCAAAACTTCTGCCATTCAAAAAGCACTACCTCTTAATTGTGGGGTTCCCATTGTCACCCTTTGCATTGAAGTACTACACATTAGCTGATATCTTTAATTACAACGGCCAACTATAGAAAAGAGCCTACCATCTGCCAGGCAAAGTTATTTTACGAACTAAATAACTAAGACTAAAATTGATGAAACATTTTGTTCACGGAATAAAATACAAATGAAAATGCTTTTATAAAAACAAAAAATTAACAACTTACTTCTTACATTTCCCCAAACTAACTAAAACTAATAATAATTATAGTGAAAATGTCCTTTGTTTTTATCTTTGGCACTTCTACTCAACTGGCATTCTACAATAAAAAAAAAAACCCCACAAAACATAATAATGTAACTTCTGCTGTTGCCTTTCAGCAATAAGTTCAGGAATGCTCTGCTTCACTTTGGAAATGACCACCCTCACATATTTTTGTATCAGTCAGCTACTTTTTTTTTGCTACTATTTTTGAAAACAATTTAGATACGTCAAAAGGATGGGAGTGTTGTTAACGGAATAAAATAAAAATGAAAATGCTTTTATAAAAACAAAAAATTAACAACTTACTTTTTACATTTCCCCAAACTAACCAAAACTAATAATAATTATAGTGAGAATGTCCTTTGTTTTTGTCTTTGGCACTGAGTTTCATACAGAAGCCTTTGGGGTTGATTTAAAATGTATTTATTTTGATATTACTGCATGGTCGTTTCAATCAGTTTTACTCATCGATAAATGCATAGCACTTATCCTGCTCATTTGAAAACAGAGGTTATGAAATAAATGTTTTTTTATAGTATATTATGTCTGTGTATACTGTATATGTTATACACGCTGTACAAATATTGTAATAAAACAAACACATTAATATGTTATTGAACAGTTTGTCTATAACTCTCGCTGGTGAGATCACTATTTACCCAACAATTAAGTCAGAGAAGCAATGTTTTACCATCTATTTCAGATCGTTAAATATGATTTTTCACAGTATCCCTGACTCAAAATGTCACCAGTTTTTGTTGACTAAAACTAGAGGTGGCAAATCCAGATTCAGAATGTCAAAGCCTTGTCACAACTTGGAATTCAACCACAGCTGCTTCTACTCAACTGTACCCTCACATATTTTTGTATCAGTCAGCTACTTTTTTTTTGCTACTATTTTTGAAAACAATTTAGATACGTCAAAAGGATGGGAGTGTTGTTTTCTTCCTGTCACAAATCATACAAGTGGTGTGGACAAAACAGACTGTGTTTGTTCTTTGTCCTCCCCTGAACCCTTGAGGCTGGCTCACAGAACATCTGGGTAGTAAAGAACCACTTCGGAAGAACGTGCAAAATACACACAGAAACGATCACATCTCACTGTTGAGTCAATCTTGTCTTTCCAACGAAATCAAAATTTTGTCTGATAATTCATTATTTTAAATCATGTGGCTTTTGCAGACAAATTTGCTTGGTCAATTTGTCTTCGACTTGTTGGGTAAATATATACATTATCTTGCCAATTACATCATTCTAAGATCATTTTATGAACATTTAATACGCTGTTGCTCATAGATTTGGAATACAATGATCTTGTTTTACAGCGGCAAGAAAATGTTATGAACATTTAATACGCCGTTGCTCATAAATTTGGAATACAATGTCTTGTTTTACAGCGGCAAGCAAATGTTATGACGTCATTTCATCTATGACTGATGCATGATGAAATCTGTGCCTTAGGTTAAAAGTGATAAAAGTAATTCATTTCGAGAACTATAATTATGGCCAACAGTCTATTTACCCAATGTTTTCCAGCTTTAAACAAGCCACTTCACAGTTTGAAAACCCCAGCAAACATTTCAAAAGTCCCACAAATTGACACACTTGAGTCGTGCTGCACATGCTCAATCAAAATTAGCAGAATTATTGCTCTGACCAGTCCCCCTCCCAACGTTGTTTTGGGTGACAAATTACAGAGCACTTTAAGGTAAAAAAAACACAACAGCAATAAAAAAAATGCATTGATTTTTTTTCTGAAAGTAATGTTTGTCAGGCAAGTTAATTGTGTCAATGTACTAGTGGAAATAACAATAGGGCAAATGTCCTCACCGCAATTGCCAGTGATACAGCTGCAAATTGTGTTTTCCCTAGATGACCACAAAACACCATGCTGATGATACTGATCATGAAGATCATCATCTGGGAAATGACCTGGAGTAGTTACAAACAAAGTGGCAAATGGCTTATCACCAGTATTAAGATTGATAAAATATACACACACATACAATTACACAATTCGAGCCAAATGAAGCTTTGTCAGTCATTTCATCTTGGGATCTTACCACAGGTCCTGCCAGCTTCAAAAGGAGAATCACTTCGGTGCGGAAACTGGACGGGATGAATCCTCTAATGCAGTGGTCCCCAACCACCGGGCCGCGGACCGGTACCGGTCCGTGGGTCACTTGGTACCGGGCCGCCAAGCCGCACAGGAAAAAAAAAAAATGTATCAACGATCAATTAATTCAGGTCAAGACGCTCGTCCCGGTCACGTGACATGTTTCCCCAGTCGAGCCCGCAAAGCTAGCAAAAATGAGTAAGAATTTATTTTGAAAAATATTTCTTAAAATTGCAATTCTCTCCCAATTACATCCGTCGGTTCAGGTCAAGACGCTCGTCTCGGTCACGTGACATGTCACCTCAGTCGAGCCCGCAAAGCAAGCAAATATGAGCAAGTAACAGAGATGTTTGGAAAGCTTCTTCGGAAAGGGAAAAAAGCCCAATGAGACGGAAGAAGAGGCTACGAGTTCTAAGAAAAGGAAAGCTGCATTTAAAAGAACATTTCTGGAGTCCTACTTAAAATAGGGATTTATCGCCACAGGTGAGTCTGACGCGCTAAGCTCACTCTGCATAATATGTGGCGAGAGGCTAGCTAACGAGGCAATGAAGCCTTCGAAACTGCTTCGGCACATGGAGACCAAGCATCCTGCATTAAAAGACAAACCTTAACCACTTCGGGTGTCATTGTCTCCGATTACGCCAGATGGGACCGGCTCGTTTCTGAGAAACAAGTTCAGTGCTCACACTAATTCAACGTAATGGTGAGTTTTATTTTTATGTCGTTTATACTTGTTTTATGCCAGTGGTATCATTTTATTTCATCATATTGATATTTATTATAAATGTATTTTTTATTTATATAAATGTATTATTTATTTATATAAAGGCCGGTCCGCGAAAATATTTCTGACACGTACCCGGTCCGTGGCGCAAAAAAGGTTGGGGACCACTGCTCTAATGCGTCCCAACCACAAGCCGCGAGAAGAGGCTCCATTCGCCTCTGAATCTTGCCTCACCTCTTCGGAAGGCTCATTTGAAGCTAATCTTCTGTGCAGTTGTGCGCCAGTGATGCAAGTTACTTGATCTTGCTGTGACTGAATCAGTGGAAGGGAGGGTGAGGGAAAGGGAGTCAACTTGGAGGACAGCATAATCCCATATGAATTAAAAGCAGTAGTTGTGCAGTCACAGCCTACAAGGTTTTCTCTGCTGCCCTAAATACACTCAGAAGCACTGACCTGCATTTTCAACTTACATTAAATTGTATACATTTATTTCCCAAAAATATATCTTCATTATATAGCTTGTGTCTTGGCTGCCCAGCTTCCAGCCAGAGTAATGAGGAGGACACCTTTTACAAGTGAAGTGTGTGTATTTGCTAGTTTGTTTATAATTTAAGGTTACATTTTCAATTGCATTTTAACTTTTTTTCATTTTCAGTGTTCCATGCAACCGCTCTTTTTGGATGAGCTAAGGTGTCTTCACAGCGCTACCCCATCGAAAGGTTTTCAATTCAAGCAAAACTTAGTGTCTTACCTGCAGACATGGAACGGCGCTGTGTTGTTTAGGCTGTAGTAGAAATCGCACAATTGCTAAGTTGGTTGACAACTCCAACGGCAGTTGCCTCATCTACATTTTAGTTCCTGTAAATGTCCTCCGGCCCCAAAGCCCAAGCCACTACAGACTGAGATACTGCTGCCTGATGAAACGTTTATATACCGCAACCTCCTGGCAAGAAAACCTGTTGTGCAACATTACAGAATGTTTACATATTGTAATTACAAGGTATAAAAAGACCTGCACTTTTTTTTTTAACAGGAAACACATGTTCTGAACAGTTCAGGGAAAACTTTCTTGTTGCCTCTGTTGTTTATGTTCTAAATGAGAAGCACAACATTTTGCTTTTTAGTCTTTTGTTACATCAATAAAACGTGTGCTAACAATGTGTGTGTCTTTTTTATGACATTGAAAGATGACAATGTTGACATGGTGGAACACTGGTTACAATGCAGAGGTGGTGAGTTCGGTTCCAGCTCCAGTCTGGAGTTCTGGAGTTTGCATGTTCTCCTCATGCCTGCGTGGGTTTCCTCCGGGAACTCCGTTTTTTTTCCCCACATTCCAAAAACGTGCAGTAGGCCGATCGTGAACTCCAAATTCCCCGTAGGTGTGCGTGTGAGTGCAAATCTATGTGTGCTCTGCGATTGGCTAGCGACTGATTCAGGTTGTCCCACGTCTACCGCCTGAAGTCAACTGGAATAGGCTCCAGCACGTCTGCTACCCTTGAGAGGAGAAGCGGTTTGAAAAATGGATGAATGAAATATGACAATTACGCCATGTGGATGATGTAAAACTGTGTGTGTGTGCGTGTGTGTGTGTGTGTGTGTGTGTGTGTGTGTGTGTGTGTGTGTGTGTGTGTGTGTGTGTGTGTGTGCGTGTGTACTAGTTAGCACGTCTGCCTCACAGTTCAGAGGGTTTGATTCCACCTCCGGCCCTCCCTGTGTGAGTTTGCATTTTTTCTCGGTACCTACGGTTTCCTACCACATCCCAAAAACCTGCTTGGTAGGCCAATTGAGCACTCCAAATTGCCCCTAGGTGCGAGTGTGTGGATGGTTGTTCATCATCATCATCATCATCGGTTGAAAGTCCGCTTTCCAGGCGCCGCTGGGTTGGACTGGGTTCTCGATATGGGCTTCTTCCACCGGGAACGGTCCATGGCCATCTCGTGGTTGATGCCGAGTGCCTTCATGTCGGCTGCCACGGTCATCTGCCAGGTCTTTTTAGGTCGGCCACTGGGTCAGGGCCCATGCCTCACTTCCGTACGTCATACTACTAGGTGCGAGTGTGGATGGTTGTTCGTTTTATATATATATATATATATATATATATGGCAGTGATGTGACTATGTACATGAAAATCTTTACTGTATTCAGTTCAGCTACTTGAATTGAGTACATGCCGAACTAGTTACAGTTTTGCTCAGCAGGCCGTTATGCACTACATAAATGTCAGTAAAACACCTTATTTTTTATTTATTATTTATCGTTTGTGCCTTCTTGTTTTTATTTTGTGTCGTCTACTTGTATGTCTATCGTGTACTATGTCTCGTCACCGTGGGACGGAGGAAACGGAATTTCGGTTTCTTTGTGTGTCTTGACACATGAAGGGATTGACAATAAAGCTGACTTTGACTTTTTTATTGCAAGATTTCACAGCAAACAGGTGATCAGGCTGAATATGTTAAATTGACACATTGGGGGAAAATGTCAGAGAAGTTTACAGCAAGAGCCTTTTTAAACCAACAACAGCATCTACAGTAATCTGGACTTAATTGAAGAAAATGATTATGAGAATAAAATCTTTCTGATGTAAAATACAATGTTAAAAATGTAATTGCACAATAAGTTGTCACGAATTGAATCTGCCACATCTGCAATACATACAATGCCTATTACATATTAGAAATATGTATAAAAAAATCATTTTTTCAATAGGAGCCCATTTGCTATCACCATAACTGTCTCATCCATTAAATAAGCAACCCAAGTTTATCCCTGTTTCTCATCTGAAAAAATGTAATCAAGACTTGTCTCCTTGAGTTGCCGTTTGGAGTTAAACTGCTGTTCCCACTCACAGAGCTTGATTGTCTTTTCTTTCTCAGGTGGAGTGTATTCTTCAGTCAATGCTTTGTTTTGTTTAAGCTCCACTTTTGTGCACGCTCTGCCTGCACCTTGTTTTCAGTCTTGCAATCATTGGCCCATATCAAGGTGCAGAATGAACACTATTGCTGAATAAACACCAAACACAATGCAAAGTGATTGCATTTACATACATTATTGACACGTTTATAATCGTGGGTTTGATCGTGATGATTTACTCATAAGAGATGAGTTGACATTAGAAGCAACTAATAAACACACTATTGAGTCCTCCAGTGTTCACTTAATGACTGTCCGTTACAAACCAACACGAGGCTCATTTCAGCAGTTTGACAAGGAAGTGATTGGCGATAATTCCGGCCGCTAAGATGGCAACAAAGATAAGTAAAATCAAGCCACGCCTCAAAAGCAGCTGTTTTACTGTGAGAACATTGCCGACTACGGTAGTTGCAGTTTCATGTTGATCTGGAATCTGTTGGCCCTCTGAAGCGCTCTCACACCTGGATGTAGGGGAAGTAACTGGGTCCGGGTTGGTGTAAATCTCTGAAGATTCAAAAACACAACTATAGTTTTAACACTTAACAGACAAAAATATTTGCTTCACTTTGTACTCGACCAGAGACAAAATACTCATAATACGATATATTGCATTGCAATGGCTCCATATACGGAAATGACACTCGAGATACTGACACAGTTTCTGGCCAACATCCGAGTATTTGCAGTTGCAACTTAGTGGTGAATTGAACTTTGTCACCTCAGAATGTCTGTATTCATCTCCATGTTGAAAATATTTTTAGTACTATTTATTATTTTTATTTAGTATTATTTATTTAAGGGCGGCACGGTGACGCACTGGGTAGCACGTCCGCCTCACAGTTAGGAGGGTGCGGGTTCGATTCCACCTCCGGCCCTCCCTGTGTGGAGTTTGCATGTTCTCCCCGGGCCCGCGTGGGTTTTCTCCGGGCACTCCGGTTTCCTCCCACAGCCCAAAAACATGCTTGGTAGGCCGATTGAAGACTCCAAATTGTCCCTCGGTGTGAGTGCGAGTGCAAATGGTTGTTTGTCTCTGTGTGCCCTGCGATCGGCTGGCAACCGGTTCAGGGTGTCCCCCGCCTACTGCCCGTTGACGGCTGGGATAGGCTCCAGCACTCCCGCGACCCCCGTGGGGACTAAGCGGTTCAGAAAATGGATGGATGGATTATTTATTTATATTTTTAGTATTGTTTGCCGACCTACTTTCTTCCTTGTGGTATTCATTGGCGCCCAAATAATATTTGATATTTTTCAGCCATCTGGTTTAAGTGGTTACATTTTGGTTACATCAGGTAAAAAATACCTGTGTGCTCTAAAGATTAGGTTATATGTACGTATACGTATATATATGTATATACCTATATATACATATAGATATATACATATATCTATATAGATATATAGATATATAGAACTGTAAAGTGTTTTTTTTGTTTGTTAAATCATCAAAATAAAGATGGCTATTTGTACGCCTGAACTTACCGCAATCTTCTGTCTCGACCGTGTCGTCATGGGGGACCTGGACCCCGGCTCTAATTTTAGCCTGATTGAAGGCATTAAAAAACGTTACAATGCAAATCACTTGATTTCATAAAGTCACATTTGTGTTTTCAGAGAATTGAGTAACCCACCTTTTCAGCAGCCTTACTCCAATCTAGTTTGTATAGATATACGAGGAAGAAAGTAGCCTGCATGAAGACAGAGACAGTAAGACCTATCCAAAGCCCTGTTGAAGAAACAACAGCAGCGTTTGTGAAACTCACATGACACATTTTGATTCCAGAACATGCAGGTCTTACCTAGGATGTTCAATTTTGCCGCAAAGGTTAAGGCCAAGCCAATGGGAAAGCCAATGAAGTAGTGTCCCACCAGGTTACAAAGAGCACCAACCTTTTGTTTCCCAACTCCTCGGATGACACCTCCGCACACACCCTGCGGTGATTGTTGCAAGTTCACACAAAGCACATTTAAAACTTCTCCTAAAATGTCAGATAGGATTTTTTTTTCTTACCGCAACAGCGGCAGAAAGATGCAAGAAGACGAAAACCATCAAGGTTTCAGCAACCCGTTTCAAAATGTCTCTGAAGGTCATGAGACAAATATGATGAGATACAATATGAAAATTCGAGCAAAAGAAAAGCAAGAAGCTCTGTGAGGTGCTGACATGTAAAAATATTCCAAATAAATGATGGCTAATAATATGTACGTAATGTGATGTAATATGTACGCCTTCTTCACAAGCTATAGTCTGAATTTGTGAACTCATTGTTTTTCATTGTAATTTGTTCCCACTTGCACAGCATGGTATTAATTATGCGTGACTTTAAATTTTGATCTACAATCACATCAGATTACATCTTAATTTTATTCACTTATATAGTAATGTTTTTGTTATATACAACGACTGTTGTTTTAACTTACTAGATTATAATTAAATAATTCATTCACATGTTCTGATAGCTTTTTAATGTGAACTACTGTATTCTTTAAAGACAGTTCCTCGGTGTGGCACGTATTACGAGCGCCAAAGTTACTAATATGTAACGGTATAACTCACAGGTCTGAGGTGAAAATGTAGCCAATGACACTTTTGGCAAGGGTGATGGTAAGACCAACACAAAAGGCCACGATAACTGCAATGGGAAACAGATACAACCAGTAAGAGCAATACATGTTTACATTTCAGTCACCAGATCAAGGATGACAAAAATGAAAATAACTGTCCCAAAGGTAATGGTGGTGGGAGGGCATAGACCAGGGGTGTCAAACTCGTTTTTTTCGCGGGCCGCATTGTAGTCATAGCTTCTTTCGGAGGGCCATTGTGACTGTCGACCCAAATAAATGTATGAGCACCCTCATACTATATACAGTAAAAGCTACAAAACAAACTGTCAAATAACTCGTTTTCAAATCAGACGAGTAAAAACTGGTCAAATATAAAAAAAAAAAAGATATTAAAAGTGAAGACAATTTGCAATTCTAGTAATGACACACGAATTTGATGCACAATTTGTTTCTTATTCCGACATTTCTGTTATCCATTTCACTACTTGCCTATTACTACATGCCATGTGGTTTGTGTCCAATCTCCAATTAAGCAGTGTTTTTATGGCCTTATCCTTGCTGCTTAGCAAATGTCAAATTTACCGATATCATTTCCAGTTTACAAACATACATACAAACGTTTTCTTACATGCACAGATGATGGAAGCTTTGGTTGACAGTTTGGCTTGCTCAATGTTTCCTGCACCAAGCGCATTCCCTACTCGAACACTAACAGCTGCGGAAATTCCAAGTGGTAACTGCAAAGGTAGAATGTATAGAAACAATTATGCATTATTTAGGATTCCATCAAATAAAACTGTTAAGATCAGGTTGTGGCCAACACGAGATTTGTGAGATGAATGCAAATCATCATTTATCTTTTTATTTGGTTATCAGAGGTTAACCACTTTCACAAACTTCTGAAAAACGCTTTAAAATATTATTTGTTTCAATGATTATACAGCATACAGCTGATACGCCAAGCCAAACACTCTAATTGTGGCAAGACCAGAAACTGGTTGTGTAGCTTGTTTGCATGCATTTTTTCCATGTCATTTACTAGAAAGTCGTTTCTAAATAAGCCAACAGTTAGCCTAGCACCTTCTAGTTTTTGTTCCACTATACCAGGGGTGGCCAACCAGTCAGAGACTAAGAGCCACATTTTTTACTGTGTCATCGCAAAGAGCCACATCATACACATGAGCACACATGAACAAGTGGCGCTGAACATTTGAAGCTTTTAAATGCGCTAATGACGTCCGACATATCAGGAAGAATGGCTTGCCATTGCGTTCAACAAAAAACAACTTTAACTCTGTTAAAAACGTCCTGTGTTCATCCTCATATATTCGTTTAGCTGTGCATTATTTCCTTGCCATTTTTAGAGCGAAATTGACACTCCTCAAATGGGTTTGTCCCTCCTCCTTTGCGGGATTTCACCTCACGCGCATGCGCGTTTGACCAAAATACCATATTGAACTCAAGCGAAGCAAATACGCACAAAAAATAAACACAAATGTTGATGTGAACGTAAAAGAGCCGCATGGAACCAGCCAAAGAGCCGTATGCGGCTCGCGAGCCGCGGGTTGGCCACCCCTGCACTACACTTTCTTCCCCATTCTCTTGGGGCAGTCTGGATGGCCTATGCTACCATTATTATTTATTATTATTTGTGTCCACCACTGTAAGATACTTTTATTGTGGTATTGCAGGCATTCATTTGTTGTGTGGCTGCCTGTGCTTATGATGGTAATCAAGTTTAGATGAATTTGTTTCACTTACCATGTAAGCTGCAGCTGTGACCGTATATGTAACGGACTGGGCTCCCAGCTCTATTTCACTAATTGTACCAGCAATGAATCCTCCTACTTCAAATAGCCACGATTCCAGACAAACCATGAGCATGCTCGGGATGGCCAGCTTAATAAAGGGTCCCCACTCTTGTAAACAGTCGACAGACCAGCCTGTGGATCAAACCATTAAAAAATAATAAACATAACTTTCATAAGATTGATGTGTTATAAAAATAAATAAGTATAATAATTAATTTATCAATTGAAATTGAGCATGCATACAGTATGTGCTTAAATGGATAAATCCAGAAAGTAATCACTGAATATGTGCAGTAATGTTAGGTTAAAAACAATATGTAGTGCTTCTTGATAGGCAAATAATGAAAGTGGGAGTCATCACCTCTCTAATCTGTTGCATTGTTTAGTTACAAAATGCAACCAATTTTGTTCAAACATTACACATTTGGATTTTGCTCACAAAAGTACTGTAACATCAAATGAAATAGTGCAACTGGAGAGGAAAATGAATCATAAAGAAACACTAATCATTCATTCATTATCAGGTTTAAAGTGAGTGAGAGGGAAACTGACCTCCCCACGTGGCCTTGTGCAACCCCTTCCAATTAATGTAAATAAATAAGACCACAGCCAACACGTACTGTGAGATTGAATTGGCGGCAGCGGAGCCACTTGAACAAAGAAATAAACAGCATGATTTAAACACAGCTAAAAAAATTCTAGAATGTATGAGCTGCATTTAAACTATTCTTTTTCTAAAAGGTGATATCAAAGTAGAAACTTATTCATTGACTTGAATTGTTTTTATAATAATTGACAATCATTGGAGGCAATCACAATTGTCCAACAAAGAAATGAGGGAAACCTGTTCAATAGTGCCATCCACAATAAAATGTCAAACAAAAACACCCTTGGGGTTACAGAGAGACTTAAAATTACGCAAGGGGAATGTGCTTTGCATAATGAGGACTACAATTACAATGAATTATGCAATGAGAAAAAAACCTCTTCTGGAATATTAGCAGGCGAATTTCAGGTCTGGCTCCACTATATCAACAAAACATATTCTAATATTATTTTCCCAAATGAACTACTAATACTATCCAAAAAAAAAAAAAAAACTTACGCAACTCCCAAATGCAGAACATGTAGGAAAACATAGTTGATGACTGCATTTAAAATGTTCCCAACTGCACCGGTTATGACCTGTGGCCAAATGATTCCCTGCAAACAAACAAAGAAAATGGATAAAAACCACACTCGCAAACATGTTATTTACGTGTACATGATGAACTTGTGTGCCTCGCTTTACGGAACCTGATTTTGAAGATATCTCCCTTGCAGCTGGTACATAAGTGCCGCCTGAAGGGGGAAATCATAATTTTACATGATAGAAGCACACAAGGTCTAGTGCTATAACTCATGCAAACCAAGATGAATGTGAACTCACCGGCAGAGCAGGCATGGAGATCTTCACATAAAGTTGTGACAGACTATGCAACACACAAATAGCCATGTGAAATTTGGGGTTGGAAACATACATGAGCACATGTATTACATTGTACATACATTACAGCATACAATATATGTATTATATTTATTTTGTTAACTTCCATTACTACTACTACTAACTATTACTTTTACGATAATTCAAATGGGCATTAAGCAACTGAAAGAAGCCATGAAACGCAGTGAAGCATTGGTTTATAGAGTATCCAAGAGTCTGACTGATTTGATCAAATGGAATGATAAGAACAACAACAACAATTATTAATATTATTGTCATTATTATTATGAACAATAGGCTCTTTCCAAAATGAGTGTAACCAAGATGCTGCAGATTGAAAAGTGACTGACCTGGCAACCTCTCGGCTCTGTTTGGCTACGATCAGAATAGGTTCAGTGTTGATGAGAACAGCCCAGCAGGGGAAACAAGCCAGCAGTAGAATCAGAATCCCCCTCTGAAGGATCACCCCCACACGCTTCAGGTTTCCGCTCCCATAGGTCTACCCAAAGGCAGAATCAAATAAGCAGTGTTAGGAAACATTAATAATAATAATAATAATAATAAACTTTATTTGTATAGCACCTTTCATACAAGAAATGCAGCTCAAAGCGCTTTACAACAATGAAAGAAAAACATGAATACATAAAAACAAAACATTAATGTATGCATACACAATTAATAAAGTGAGTTTAAAATAGGAGCACGCTTTAATAAAATAAAGAATATATCTTTAAGAAAAGGTAAAAAATAAAATAAAGATAAAGATAAAATTAGGCTTAAAATGAAATTTATAAAACGTAATTAGTTAAATGCTCGGGTAAAGAAATGAGTTTTAAGTTTTGTTTTGAAAATATCTAGCGACCTGGCCTCCCTGATACCTATTGGCAGTGTGTTCCATAGTTTGGGGGCGTAATTAACAAAGGCTGCATCACCGATCTTCTTTCTGCTGTTGCTGGGAGCCTCCAATAAACCAGCAGCAGATGATCGCAGGGTTCTTGGAGGTATATAGCTAACAAGAGACTAATGATTTGTTTAGATTCATGAAATGTAAACTAACTTGATACAATATATTGTTGTTTAACTGTTTTAGTTGGAACCCGTACAGTCTGAGAGCCCAGTCAGAGTGGTTTGTGTTTCAATATCACTAATATAAATAAGGTAGAAGTGCAAGAAGTTGAGGACACTACCTGAGATATGAGGGTATCACAAGTTAAGGATAGCCCGATTCCAATGGATAAACCGGCCACATTGAACACCTGCAATTAAAGAAGCATTGTCAATAATATGTTATTGTACAGCAAAACACAGTAAAATGTTTACCGTGACCCTTTTCACAACAGTCATTTTGACA
Organism: Syngnathus acus; assembly: GCF_901709675.1. Taxonomy (NCBI): domain Eukaryota; kingdom Metazoa; phylum Chordata; class Actinopteri; order Syngnathiformes; family Syngnathidae; genus Syngnathus; species Syngnathus acus. The sequence continues at coordinate 12,794,027 of NC_051087.1, read as the reverse complement.
TTCAGTAGATACATACGTAACAGAGGATAAGAGTTCTCCATGCCATAAAAAATATGCGCAAATACAGAAATCAATTTTCCCATTTAACTTGGTCCACTTCTCAGAATGATCATGGAATCGCTCGTCTGATTGTTTAGAATGATCTTAGCATGACAAAAAATACTAATGTATCCTTTCTTCCTTTTTTTCCACCTTTCCTCCATTTTTTTTTTAAAAATGTTGGTTAAGTAGTTGACCGAAGTCTCCATTTTACAGTATGCAGTATGCTAGGGATCAGCAACTGGTGGCCGCACAGACCCCTTGCTTGATTAAACAAAAATAATAATAATAAATATGGGTGGGGGGGGATTATAAACTATTTTCCTCTCTATCTTGTAACCTTTCCTCTATTATGGTGGACCCCTACATCATCAGTTTGGCAACACGGGCTTACAAATTTGTAGATTATTATTTCAACATTTAATTACATATTTGTTTTCTGTTCATTTGTTTTTGTTTTTTGTGTTCATTGTTTTTTGGGCTTCCATAAAAAACAACTGTTGGGAGCCATCCCCTCACCCGAAGGAGGAGTGACGCTCCTGGTTGGAAACTGGAGTGAGACCTCATCTCCTTGTTTGTGTGTGTATATGTGTTTTATGTGCCCGTAATTGATCTCTGCACATCATTGGACAATTGCTTTGCTGTAACAACCCTGCACATTGGCTGCTGGAAGAAGAATGATTGTTGTGGGCTCTGCTGAATGGCGAGCTTCAAATTATGCTGCTGTCAGTGTCAAGACTGGCCTCTTTGACATGTCCCTCCTTGTCACCGTCACCTTGAGTTTCTAGTTATTGTCTTGCCCTTGAATAGTGTAGATCAGGGATCTCTGCCCTCGACCCTTGTTGGGGCGAGCGGTACGGAAAATAGATGGCTGGATGGACGAATTTGTGAAAGCTAGATGTGTTTGCTTTTTTGGCCCTGGCTTACTCTGAAGGAGCTCTTCACATGATATGAATCCACTTCTGATCAACCGTGTGGTATTTTATGTAGACCAACTTTTAGATAGTGGAGCAACTTTGAGATGTACCTGAAAGCCAGTGAATGAATGCTTTTCATCGCCTGAATGACAGAAAACTACCAAAATGTTGGTGGATTTGTGGACATAACCTGTATGTATTAATCACAGATAATTGTGAAAAAATGACTTACTGCAATTGCTAATGATACAGCTGCAAGTTCTACTTTTCCCAAATGACCACAGAACACCATGCTGACGATGTTGATCATGAAGATCATCATCTGGGAAATGACCTGGAGGAGAAAAACGAATACAATAAATATTGTCACTTGTTTCACTGTATTTTTAAAGTACCGTATTTTCCGCACTATGAGGCGCACCTAAAAACTTACATTTTACTAAAAAAAAAACACAGTGCGCCTTATAATGCAGAGCGCCTTCTATACGGATCAATTGATGAATTTGTTGATCCATACTGGTTGTACACAGTGCTCTGCCAAAATGTTTCAGTACGTTTTAGTACGACTAGTAAATTACAAGGTCGCATCGCTTCCCAACATTACGGCAACTGTAGTCGGGGGGCGTCACCGAATAGCTGTTGTACCCGCGAGGCTATTTCATTTCAAAATAGGCTGCTCCGTTAATGTTTCGAGTAAATTTACGCATCGATATGGAAAGGGAAACACAGGTAAGCAGCACCAATGCGTTAGATCGAACTTTAGTCAGTTCCGATCATTTTATAGGAGATCGTTTGAGAAACGCGATTGTTTACACTTTGCTGAGGCTCATGGGAGATTGCGAGCTGAGGCTCATGGGACTTTGCGGATGGCTAATGCTATAACGATAGCTGCTATACGCACCAGGCTATTTCATGTCAAAATAGGCTGCTCTGTTAATGTTTCGAGTAAATCTACGGATCGATATGGAAGGGAAACATAGGTAAGCAGTACCAATGCGTTAGATCGAACTTTAGTCAGTTCCGATCATTTTATAGGAGATCGTTTGAGAAACGCGATTGTTTACAGAGGGCTCGTAGGTTATTGGCTAGTGGATGCATACCGCAACCCTAGTCAACCTCAGTTTGTTGCAGTATAGCTTCTATTTTATGCGCCTTATAAGCCGGTGCGCCTTATATATGGACAAAGTTTTAAAATGGGCCGTTCGTTGAAGGTGCGCCTTATAATCCGGTGCGCCTAGTAGTGCGGAAAATACGGTAATGGTTGCCCATTTTTTCCCCACACTCTAACTACATTGATTTGTGCTTGGCAAATTGGTCTTCTGGATTAAATACATCAATTTTAAATAGAAATCTGAAATACCAAGCATGGCAGACTTTATATGAATCTGGGGGTGCAGCTATCGATTCGTTTTGTATTCTAGTTATCTAGCGATTACTTACATCGATTGATCAGATAAAACATGCTTTTGTCTTTTTTTAGAAAATGAAGACATTACTCAAGATGTTGTACTCTTGTATGTATTTTTTCTGCACAGCCATCATTGTAACATTGTAAAAGCTCTTTACACGGCCATTAAAAGTGCAAACATAAAATACCCGAGTAAATTAAAGATTAAAAAAGATTAAAGTCCCAATGATCGTCACACGCACACCTGGGTGTGGTGAAATTTGTCCTCTGCATTTAACCCATCCCCATGTGATTTTAATCCATCCCCTGGGGGAGAGGGGAGCAGTGAGCAGCAGCGGTGCCGCGCTCGGGAATCAGTTGGTGATCTAACCCCCCAATTCCAACCCTTAATGCTGAGTGCCAAGCAGGGAGGCAATGGGTCCCATTTTTATAGTCTTTGGTATGACCCGGCCGGGGTTTGAACCCACAACCTTCCAGTCTCAGGGCGGACACTCTACCACTAGGCCACTGAGCTGGTAAATTAAAGCTTATACTGAAACATCCGCAGAAACATACTCTGCGTGTACATAGTTCCGGGCACACGTTTACGCAGCTGAGTTGGGGCAAACGAATCGTCGAGGCAGAGTAAATGTAATCGATGCATTTTTCTAATCAAATTATTCAAAATACTTGATGAATCCTTCCAGCCCTATATGAATGTGTGTGGACATGTTGAAGCCTTATAAGCGAGCGGGTTGAATGATTTTATGAAACTGATTGCAGTTTTTCTGATATTGTTTTTTCCATTCATTCATAGTGGAGAATTTGAGGAGAAGTCAACCCTTTAATGAACCAGCTGTAAAGGAAACTACGATGTGGTTGGAAGGAGTAGGACTGTGACATTGTATCCACCATTGCAGAGAATGCACTTTAGCCTTCTCCAGCTCGGTGAAATATGACTTGAGCCCTAAAGGGAGTATTTGTTTCCTGGGGGCCATTGTTCTGTTCCAGTGGCGACAATGTCATCCAAATGTAACATTATTCTGGTGGAATCATTACTCCATTCAAGTGCAACTGTGGCTCTCTTAGCAAATGTATTAGACTACTTGAATAGCGTTTCACTTTACTCAAGCAGTGGCAGATTTGATGATCAAATATTTTATGAATCGTTCACTTTCTATGAAAATATGGGTTTAAGGTGTAGTGTATTGCTTTTAGAATGAAATTTATTTATTATTATTTTATTATATTTCTTTATCTTTGTATTAGATGAGTTGAATTTGGTTGTTTTTTCCCACAAGTTACTGAATTATCCTGTACTCTTTTGCATCTTCGAAATAAATCTTAATATATAAATAAACGGTCGGTCATCTTACCACTGGTCCCGCGAGTTTGAGGAGCTGAATGAGTTCAGTGCGGTAATTGAGCGGAATGCATCTGCCAATGCGTCTCAGACAGGAGTCCTTGGAAGCCGGTTCGTTGACTGCGTAAAATCCCCTGGTCTTATGGATTCGCTTCAACTTGATGTCCATGTTGACGGAAAGTGGCAGCGAGCTCTTATCAAGGTTAATTTGAAGCGTCCTGCGTGGAAGCAGCTCCCAGTAGAGGTGTCAGGAGGAAATGAAACTTCCCTTGGAGCGTCGCGGCAGTATTCCCTCCTACCGCCCCCTGTAGGAGTCGGTGCACGTGGATGGTGCATTCATGGCCCGGCCCATAACGCACAAAACGCATCCTGTCCAGGAAAGCAACCGCGGGCTAAATCGTTCTCCAATAATATACACTTCAAGACGTCTGACTATTGTGATAACAGAATGACATATGAACTTGGGCATGATAACCTTATTGTAGTATCCAACAATTGGATGACCTTGACTCATTGAGCAAATCTATCAGCTGCAGATGTCATGGAACGCCGACCAACATACATTTTCTTTGAGACTTTTGACTAATTCTAATAAAATCAGTGTAATCAATTGAGGATAGCAGATTTCAAGAGCGACTGCCTTGTTGCGAGAGCTCAGTGGATGGGCAGTACAAATATAGTAGAGCAAAAATATCGATATGTTGCAAAGATATGGAATGTTGTTCTTATGGAATTATTATCTGAATTTCACCAGTCAGACACAAACTTAAATGTGCATCGTCACCCACAGTTAAACCATTATCTAGGCCAGTGGTCCCCAACCTTTTTTGCGCCACGGACCGGTTACATGTCAGAAATATTTTCGCGGACCGGCATTTATATAAATAAATAATACATTTATATCAATAAATAAATAAATAAATAAATAAATAATACATTTGTAATAAATATATAAATACGATGAAATAAAATGATACGACTGACATAAAAACAAGTACAAATGACAAAAATAAAACTCACCATTACGTTGAATTAGTGGGAGCACTGAGTTTGTTTCTCAGAAACGAGCAAGCCGGTCCCATCTAGACGTAATCGGAGACAATGACACCCGAAGTGATTAAGGTTTGTCTTTTATTGCAGGATGCTTGGTCTCCATGTGTTGAAGCAGTTTTGAATGCTTCATTGCCTGGTTAGTTAGCCTGTCGCCACATATTACCTTTGCGGGCTCGACTGGGGAAAACGTGACCGGGACGAGTGTCTTGACCTGAATTAATTGATCGTCGATAAAAAAAAAATAAATAAATCTGTGCGGCTCGGCGGCCCGGTACCAAGTGACCCGCGGACCGGTCCGCGGCCCGGTGGTTGGGGACCACTGATCTAGGCAATTACTAGGAATGAGCGAGTACCAATACCGATTATCGGTACTCACGACATTGGCTGGTACCCTATTGTGGCAGTTTTATGATAAGAAACTAAAAATGAGAAATTCTATTGCCATTCATTGTCATACAATTTTAAAGTAAATGGCAATATATGGCAGCCGCGACGTCGCGTCAGCAGCCGCGACGGTTGTTTACATAAAGGACAAAGATTGACTCGACGGAGCTCTCTTTCACTTCCGTGGATTGAAGTTGGGGGCCGGCGCTCGGCTTTAGTATGTCATACTAAAATTGCAAATTGTTTTAACTTTTAAAAAATCAACTTTTTAAAATATTTGAAAAGTTGCCACTCGTCTGATTTGAAAAAGAATATTTGTCAGTTGGTTTTGTAGCTTATACTGTATATAATATGAGGCGTTCGTTTATTTGGGTTGACAGTTATTATGGCCCTCCGAGGGAAACTATGACTACAATGCGGCCCGTGACAAAAATGTGCTTGATACCTCTGATCTATGGCATTTCCTACTCAAATTGATGGAAATGGCAGTAATGCTGTATTGTAAGTACTTTGAATGGAACCTGTGAAAGAACACTTTGCCTTTTATTTGGAGAACTGATTACATTTTTAGTAGTTCACTTTTGAGGGAGGGCAGACAATATACAAGAGAAAAACAAGAACTGACACCCTTAGCGTAGGACATAACACACAAGAGAATATACTGCTAGTGTCACAACAAAATTTGCGCAGTAAAAGTATTATGTTGCCTTTTTGGCATGAAGAATGCATGCACTTCAGTAGAGCATATCTGAATACAATCCAAATGCTTCAATGTGCACGGGTTTAAAACGGTGAACTGATAACAACATGGAGCTTGTTAAAAAGCCATAAACAGTAAACACAATTTTGTTGAGCCGGGAATAGAAAATAATGTGACGTTACCATCTGCAAATGAAACACATCTTTAGTGTTTAAGCCACGGGGTTAAAGCTTGGGAAACAAGGCCGGCTCTACGCAGGGGCAACAAACAGATGTCCTGCCCCCTCTAATCAAACTTTTAGAAGTGAAAAATCCGCTGATAGAAACACACGTTAATCAGCCCCCTCTCTTCTCTCATGTCGGTGCAGTGTGTGTCCTCCCTCACACAGCCTGCTGTCAGGACTCCCCGCCCCTCCGCAAACATCCAATCACTGTGAGTTTGCAAATGAGGCAAGACGCAGCCAGAGAGTGTCAGGTTAGTGTCAGCGCGGTAGGAGTTGGAAGAAGCAGTAAAAACTCCACCAAACTCGTCGTAATGACCCGTGATATAACTAATGATTAACGACAACTCAAATAATAGTTAATATAACATTCATATTATATGTCCCCCCCCCCCCCCCCCCCCCTGAGAGATTGCCACCTTATTGTGGTCAGGGGGTTTGCGTGCCTCAGTGACCCTAAGAGCAATACCAGCAGAAGCTTTAATCTTCAGGTGGGACACCCAAGCTGGACAGGTCTTAGTGTAGAGGCCTGACAGAGTGCAATCCACTTCTCCAGGTTGAGATCTGGACACACAGCTAACAACTGCCGTGAAGAAAACACTAACGGTGTTAAAAATGTGTAAAAAAAAAAAAAAAAAAAAAGAACATGCCCCCTTCACATTTCTGACTGCCCCCTCTTACGTGCATTCCTAGAATTGCTAGAAGTGCATTCCATTTCCCTGTTGGGAAAGAAGGTGCATTTACAAATTTGAACTTCACAGTAATTGAACTTTTACTACATGTACAATTCGGACCCTGTCAAAAACAATGACTGAAGTACATCATTGAGATCCTGAAATTAATATAATGATTTCATAATGATCCCTAATGTGTCACGTACCGGCGCCACCGGTGACAGGACCACGCCCCCCTATCAGCGGAATCGCCGCCACCTGCCACAGGCTCATGGGCAGCGCTATATCAACGCCGCCAGCGCAGACCCGAGTGTCCGTCTGTCTCGTGATATTGTTTCGCCCTCCGGTCCACGACAAACTGACGTCCGTGAAGAAAGCGAAGATCCAGCAGAACAGCTTGTTTTCCCCAGCCTGATCGCCGATCCAGCGCCGGCTCCAGCTTCGCCCACACCGCAATAAAGATCTCTCTTGCCAGAGGCGTAGCCAGGAATTTTTCCAGTAGGGGCGCACGCCCACAGGAAAAAAAATCGAACATCACCCACGCCGTTCGCTGATCGCGAAAACAACATCCGGGTCCGGGAGGCAAACGGTGAATGGATAACATCGCGCACATAGAATAGCGCAAGCACATTCGCGCAAGACCGAAAGAAAAAAACGGCATGAAAATTAAGAATTTTTTTTTTTTTTTTCAACCGGGGCGCAGGGAGTGCTAACCGGGGCGCCGCCCCGGCTCGCCCCGGCTTGGCTACGCCTCTGTCTCTTGCTACGCACTTGGCTGCACTCTCCATTCCCTTACATCAGGGGTCACCAAACTACGGCCCGCGGGCCGGATACGGCCCACGGGACCGTTTAATCCGGCCCGCCAACCCTGAACAAATTGTATTATTAAACTTTTTTTTTTTGGTCATTTTGCCTGCAATGACTGCGTTTCCCCAGTAGATGGGGAAGCGCTCGCCTGCGCATTTACTACCGGAAGCCGTGTCAGAAAGCTCGGTGCACACTCACAAGTGCGTGTACGTACTCAGTAGTACGGACATGGCGCACTCGCGCTCTATTTGTATCAGTCCCGAATTTAGAGCGTGGGCTGTGACGACAGCATTCTTGTAATTCGCGCGCTGAGCTTTCAGATGCAGTTTTGCGCTAAAGCCACCCACAAACCTTCCCCTGGAATCCTTCCATTAAAATGAGTCGCCCAAGGAAAAGCAAGGTGGACACAGTGCCGAGCGTTTAAAAGAGAGTGGCCAATTTGGCTCGACGTACGCGACGTGACGTTCAGCCACATGAACGTCAACATCAACCCGTCACAGATCGAGGTAAACGGACCAACACCTCGGATCTCGCCTAAGAATTGCCACAACAAATTTTACTCCAGACTATGACGCACTAGCAAACTTTAACAAAAAAGACAGCGGTGTCTACAAGCCTACTGGAACCTACAAAAGGATTATAAGGAAGGAACACAAGAACTTTAAGAGACTGCTCATATGTGTCAGAGAGATTCTGCTCTGACAACTGAGCTGAACTTTTATCTGTTAAGATTGTGCATGGCACAACAGAAAGTTAATGTTCCATGGCTTTTTTTTCTATGAGGAACCCAGAGAGAGTTATTTAGTTATTATTTATTTCCTGGTTTTTCTGTGAAGAACTCAGAGAGGGTTATTTAGTTATTATTTATTTCATTAATAGTGTTATTATTTGTTTCCTGACTTTTTTTCTGTAAAGAACCTGGAAAGGGTTATTAAATAACCGTTATTTGGTTATATGTGGCTTTCTGGAAAACAATAATTTTTTTAAGCTCCCCTACGATCGTCACACTTTTTCTGTTACAAACTGACACCGGCCCCCCATCAGAGAAGGGAAAAGTTATGTGGCCCTCACAGGAAAAAGTAATTTTGAAGGCTTAATTTTCTCATTAGTGGGCTGGTGTGTGAGAATCACCTTTAGTGCTAAACATTTGTTGAAGTTTTCATTTTACTTCAGCAGTCTTTTTCTTGGCTATTGGAGGCTGTTCTTTTGTTTCATTTCTGAAGAGGCTCTCCAAAGTTGTTTGCTTGTCATTCAGTTTTTCAGTGCTTCCATTTTTACAACCGTAGAAGAGAACCGCAAATACGCGAAGGTCACCTTTACAGACTTCCACGATCACCAAAACGGGATCACCTAAATGCGTTGTGGAATTTTACTGTCCTTGTGTGCTGTCCCACTGAACCAGTGTTGTCCTCGCAATGACCGGGTGTCACATTTCTCTATCACCCGTCATCTTATCATTGTTTAATTTGACCCTGAGATGTTCATAACTCATTTGCTGAAGCTAAAGAACTTTCCAGAGTATTACTTCCCTATTACAATGAGCTAAATAGTTTAAAGGTGGAAAAGTTTCAGTCAGTTTAAAAAAATGTTAAATTTAGACAGAGAAACCCCCCAATTTTTATTCGGGACTTTTATTTTCAAATTTTGCACCCTCTTCCCGCCAAAGAAGGAGGTAAAAGAATGACATGAACACTTTAAACTTGAAAGGGTTTCAATTATTATTATTCACTACCTCGCTTTGTGATTGGCTGCACGTCACTTAGACTTAGACAAACTTTATTGTCATTTTGTAAACACTGGGTGCACACAAAACGAAATTACGTTGCATACGGCTTCCAACAATGTGGTGATATTGCGGCTGAATAAAAAGTGACATTCTATATAAAAATATGAAATAAGATAAGTATAAAGTGCAGCAGTGATAAAGTATGTAAACAGTGCAGGAAACAAAAACAGTATTTACAAAGTGTGCAGAGGAATGCTAAGTTGAATGTTCAACAGTCTGACGACAGCAGGGAAAAAAACCATTGCAGAACCTGGTGGACCTGCAGCGGATGCTGCGAAACCTCTTCCCAGAGGGCAGCAGGGAGAACAGTCCATGGTGGGGGTGTGATGGGTCACTGATAATATTACGGGCTCGGGACACGCAGCGCTGGGATGACAAGTCCTGAATGGAGGGAAGAGGAGCCCCGATGATCCTCTCTGCTGTCCTCACCACTCTCCTCGCGTTCTTCCAATCGGAGGCGCTGCAACCTCCACACCACACCGAGAGACAGCTTGTCAGAATGCTCTCTATGGTGCTTCGGTAGAACGTCCTCATGATGGGCGGGGGCAGGTGGGCTCTCCTCATCCTCCGCAGGAAGTACAAGCGCTTCTGCGCCCTCTTGACCGGTGTCGTGGTGTTCACAGTCCAGGTGAGGTCGTCTGTGATGTGGACCCCCAAGAATTTAGTGCTGCTGACCACCTCCGCAGCTGAGCTGTTGATGATCAATGGAGCGTGGTGAGGCTGGTTCTTCCTGAAGTCGACGACGATCTCCTTCGTCTTCTCCACATTCAGGATCAGGCTATTGTCTCTGCACCGGCCCACCGACTGCTCCACCTCCTCTCTGTAGTCCAGGTCGTTGTTGTCACTGATGAGGCCCACCACCGTTGTGTCGTCTGCAAACTTCACGATGTGATTGGTGGTGAACCTGGGGACGCAGTCGTGTGTCATCAGGGTGAAGAGCAGGGGGCTCAGGACGCAGCCCTGAGGGGAGCCTGTGCTGAGGGTGATGACATCTGAGGTGTTCTGTCCGACCCGGACTGACTGAGGTCTGTTGGTGAGGAAGTCTAGCAGCCGGTTTCGAAGGGGGGTGCCGAAGCCCAGGTGTTCCAGTTTTCCTACCAGATGCTGTGGAATGATGGTGTTAAACGCTGAACTGAAGTCCAGGAACAGCAACCGCACGTGGGTGTTCCTCTCCTCCAGGTGAGCCAGGCTCAGGTGAAGAACGGAGGAGATGGCATCCTCAGTAGAGCGGTTCTGCCGGTAGGCAAACTGGAACGGGTCGAATGTTGGGGGGAGTCTGGAGACGATGTGTTCTTTGAGCAGCCTTTCGAAGCACTTCATCATGATGGGAGTCAGCGCCACCGGTCTGTAGTCGTTCAATGAGGTGATTTGAGGTTTCTTCGGCACCGGAATGATGGAGGCAGCCTTGAAGCATACCGGCACTGTGGCTTGGCCCAGCGAGATGTTAAAAATGTCTGTGATGACACCAGCCAGCTGACCTGCACATTCCTTGAACACCCGCCCAGGTATGTTCTGGGGCCTTACGTGGGTTGACTCTTCTCAGAGTCTTCAACACGTCGGCTGAGTCAAGGCAGAGTGCCTCCTCTTCCTGATGGGGAACAGATTTAACTGCAGGAATGCTGTTTAGTGCCTCAAACCGCCCAAAGAAGTTATTTAGACCAGTGGTCCCCAACCACCGGGCCGCGGACCGGTACCGGTCCGTGGGTCACTTGGTACCGGGCCGCACAGAATTATTTTTTTTTTTTTTTTATCGACGATCAATGAATTCAGGTCAAGACACTCGTCCCGGTCACGTGACATGTTTCCCCAGTCGAGCCCGCAAAGCTAATATGTGGCGACAGGCTAACCAACCAGGCAATGAAGCATTCAAAACTGCTTCAACACATGGAGACCGAGCATCCTGCAATAAAAGACAAACCTTAATCACTTCGGGTGTCATTGTCTCCGATTACGTCTAGATGGGACCGGCTTGCTCGTTTCTGAGAAACAAACTCAGTGCTCCCACTAATTCAACGTAATGGTGAGTTTTATTTTTGTCATTTGTACTTGTTTTTATGTCAGTCGTATCATTTTATTTCATCGTATTTATATATTTATTCTAAATGTATTATTTATTTATTGATATAAATGTATTATTGATTTATATAAATGCCGGTCCGCGAAAATATTTCTGACATGGAACCGGTCCGTGGCGCAAAAAAGGTTGGGGACCACTGATTTAGACCATTTAGGAATTCAGCATCAACCTCACCCACCGGGGGGGGGAGGGTAAGTTGTAGTCAGTGATCGCCCGTATGCCTGTCAGCCAGCTGCGTGTTCATTCGCCCTCGGAGGACACAACACATGATGCTAAGGCAGGTCAAAACAATCCAACACATTGAATATCCCCGATTTGAGGTCGGACATCCTCCAAGCAGCCGAGATCAGTCCGAGCACATTCCCTGCTAAATTTATCTTTGAAGCCATTACGAGATTTAGGGCTAAAATCTGGCCAATACGTATCAATGGAACTTTATTTGATTTTGAAATGATCATTCCTAGTTGACACTGTAACACCTGTGTTTATATAATTGTACATATTTTTGATGTCATTTTTACGCGATTCACTCCAGTTCAGGCTTTTCCGAAGCTCAAGCTCATGACCCTCCAGTAAAAAACTAAAGGATAGAGGTCAAATCTTTATGGTCACGCAAACAAACATACCCATTCTTTATTACCAACACCAAATATGAAACATCAGTTAAAAGTATCACCAATGAATAACTATGCAAGGAACTCTTCATCTCATGTTGCTCAGTCTTTCAAAATCTTTTGGAAATGAAAACAGACACACCGTTCCAGCTAGTCATTCATTAATGGCCTAGTTGTTTTGATGACGTAAATTAAAAGATGCTGCCCTTTCCAGTCAAAGCTTGATAATTAAATGTTAAGACACAACATTTTAAATTGGAGTGGAGCTGCCTGATATTTAACTCATGAATAAATAGTCACAACCCATCCATCCATCCATCTTCTGTACCGCTTAGTCCCCACGGGGGTCGCGGGCGTGCTGGAGCCTATCCCAGCGTCATCGGGCAGTAGGCGGGGGACACCCTGAACCGGTTGCCAGCCGATCGCAGGGCACACAGAGACAAACAACCATTCGCACTCGCACTCACACCTAGGGACAATTTGGAGCGCTCAATCAGCCTACCAAGCATGTTTTTGGGATGTGGGAGGAAACCGGAGTGCCCGGAGAAAACCCACGCGGGCCCGGGGAGAACATGCAAACTCCACACAGGGAGGGCCGGAGGTGGAATCGAACCCGCACCCTCCTAACTGTGAGGCGGACGTGCTACCCATTGAGCGAAAAAAAAAAAGCAATCTCTCATCTCGTAGTTATCACACAGTGTGGATAAGTGACTTACTTGTAATGGAGTGACCTGAGCTTCAATCTGTTCACCATTAAATACTAGGGGTGTAACGATTCATCGATACACATCGATGAATCGATAGAATGCTCTACGATTTATTGGCATCGATGCTAAACGTAAACATCGATTTAGATCGCCGTGTTTGACCTCGGACATTAGACGCGACTTTATTTTGAAATCCAGTTCATTGTTGCTTGCTTCCTCTTCCCGGGAGCAGTACGCGGCGTGCTGTGTTGTGAGCAGAGCAGGCACGTGAAAGGGGAGCCGACAACTACGCGGCTCCTGGGCTGGTGCTATGGCTAGTGTCCAAGAAGACGAGGAAATTCGCTCCCCTTTGGGCTTCAAGTCATTCGTTTGGAAGCACTTTGGATTCCAAAGAAAAGATGGCTCAACGGACAATTACAATTATTGTAAATAAATAGTTCAGTAATGCACTTTAAAGTTAATGGTATTGTTGGATTTGGTCCACAATTTAGGGAGCGCTATCTGCGCCTCACGGCAAAAGCCATTGCCAATCACCTGTTATCCAATTTACTCACTGCGTGCTCGTTTAATTTCTTCAGATTTAGGAAAATGCAAAGACACTGAAGCAGAAATTAGACTTACACAGGTTGGTTGAGTTCAATCACAATTCTTGTTAAGAAAGCTCTGTTTTCAGGAAAGTACAATACAGCGCTGGGCCTTTCAAGAGCAGAAAGTCTCCATTCAGAAAAGGCAACGTTCAAGGTTCTTTGGTGAGCTTATATTCAGTTGCCCAGGCCGGTGTGGGGCGAGTTTGATGGGTGATGAGTCGTTGGGGTGGGGCGAGTTCGCAGTAGAGTTTGATTCCATGGGAGTGGGTGCTGGTTCTGGACGATTCGGTGTGTGTGTGGGGGCTGTTGTCTTCCATCCCGTCTTTCGGCCTTGGTGATCATCTTTGGCCGAGTCCTTGGCTGTCTCCTTTTGGCACCAGCTGGTTTTTATCTCCGAGTGACCTTCCTGTAAACATTCTCCTCCATCCTTGCACATATACTGTCGTACCTCATTCTTTCACTTTTGTCATTTTGTACGAATTTATGTGAGCTTTTTGGCTGTAACATCATTAATCTATTACTGTTCCCTGACTATGCAAAGTTAGTTCTTTTGATACTCCATGTCTTTGCTCACATCATTATATTCTTAGTTTAATCATGCTTCCCACCATATCTATTCTTTGTTAGGCAAAACATTTCCCTCTGTGCAGAGCGTTCAGTAGTAATCGAAAAGCTGGCGTCCCGCATTAGGCGACATATGACGTTTAGTCAAAACACAAGATATAATCAAGTACTGAACGGTCAAGACGACTCTGGCCGTGTCCATGATTTAGAGAGAAAACATCAGGCATGCATTACACAGTTCCTTAAGGGTCATTAAGCTATTTAGGCAACATATCAAAAGACATTTATTTTGCAGTGCACAGAAATACATATTGAATCGTGAAGTTGTAGCAACCTCTGTTATTATCTTATATCAGCGTATCTGTTATTGTGGCTAGGCGGGTTTTGTGTCTTTTGACCCTATTCCTTCAGTATTGCAAAAAAAAGAAAGAATATTCATTTTTCTTTACTTATATGAGAAAAAATATAGGAATTCGATAAAGTTCAGTGTTAAAATAAGCACTTTGTATACTACAATACTCTTGTAATTTCCTAAATAAAGAGTTTGCAGTACCTTGTTGATTTTGCGTATGAATTGTTATAAATCAGGATATTGTTCTATATTTTTTATTTTAAAAAAAGAAATAAAAATATCGATCGTGGAGCACTATATCGTGATGTATCGTGAATGAATCACAGCAGGCTTTAAGATATCGGCAATAATCGTATCGTGGTCCTTTGTATCGATATGATATCGTATCGTGACAAAACCTGCGATTTACACCCCTATTAAATACCACATTTCACGTTGAGTATGGTGAACTGCTATGGCCTACGGGTTTTGCTCTTCAAAGCAAATTATTAAAATAAATGGACTCTCCCCTGGTTATTGGCCATGCACTTGTACATACGATAGATTTGTATGCAAAAAGAATAGCTTTAGAGTGGACAAAGGATCAAGGAATTTGAAAGGCTAGTGACTCAGCCAGAATGCTATCAAGTGTCAGAATGAACATCCAGGTGCAGACAGGAGTTGATGGCGGAACTTACATAAGTTCCGCCATCAACTCCTGAAGATTCAATGTAATCGTTTTTATATGGATCCATGTACATCACCATCACATCACCAAGGGAGACGAGACTCAGTACAGGCTGGAGGTTGACCTTCTGACCACGTGGTGCAGGGACAACAACCTCCTGCTGAACGTCGACAAGACCAAGGAGATTGTTGTTGACTTCCGGAAGGGTCACGCCCAACACCTGCCGCTGACCATCGACGGTGCGGTGGTGGAGCGAGTGAGCAGCGCCAGGTTCCTGGGGGTGCACATCAGTGAGGATCTCTCCTGGTCCACCAACACCGCATCACTGGCGAAGAAGGCCCAGCGCCGCCTGTACTTCCTTCGGAAACTCAGGCGAGCGGGCGCTCCTCCGGCCGTCATGACTACGTTTTGCCGCGGCACCATTGAGAGCGTCCTCTCCAGCTGTATTGCTGTTTGGGGTGGCAGCTGCACTGACTACGACTTGAAGGCCCTGCAGCGCATAGTGAAGACGGCTGGTAAGACTATTGGTGCTTCTCTCCCCTCCTTGAAGGACATTTACACCTCCCATCTCACCCGCAAGGCGACCAAGATTGTGAGTGATGTGAGTCACCCCGCTCACTCTTTGTTTGATCTTCTGCCCTCTGGGAGGCGGTGCAGGAGCCTGCGCTCCCGCACCACCAGACTCTCCAACAGCTTCATACTCCAGGCTGTTAGGATCCTGAACTCGCTCCCCCTTTCAGCGTAGCGTCCTGTTCTTTGCGCTGTGCTTACTGTCTGCTGTATGCATGCTGGCTCAGTTTTGCTCCTCTTTTTTATTGGGTTATTGGTTTATTATTTATTCATCGCTCATTTTATTTATATTGTTATTTTTTGTGTATTATTTATTGTTTGTGCCTTCTTGTTTTTATTTTGTGTCGTCTACTTGTATGTCTCGTCACCGTGGGATAGAGGAAACGGAATTTCGGTTTCTTTGTGTGTCTTGACATATGAAGGGATTGACAATAAAGCTGACTTTGACTTTGACATATATTGATTCAGGGCAATTACAGACGAGATAAAAAGCCACACACACCACAGGGAAACAGAAGATATGTTGATTTCACGATCAAAAACAGAAGGGAAGCAAGTGACAGGGAAGAAAGTAATTGCTTCGTGAAAACAACGGTTGAATCAGGAAACTAAATGAAGACAAGCAGCCAAATAAAGTGGGAAATATGAGTGGAGGAGGCAGTAGCCAGAAGGGGGAGTCCAAGGCAAGTAGACTGAGAATAGGATGTTCAAAATTGAACATTTTTACACTTTTTATTACATCTGACAGTTTTGTGAAAGATGCCAAGACATAGTGCAGCATGCATGATCAGAGGCAAGAAATTGTACTTAAATCCTAAAATCACTCATTTTGAATGAGTTAAGAAACTATATACTTCTAATATTGCCATATTTGTAAGCAACAATCATTTTTTTGTGTCTGGTTTTATCATCTTACGTCTCTGGTCCTCACATATTCCCGCAGCAGAGTTAGGATGAACATTTAGCTTGCAGTAAATGTTAACACGCATTAATCAAAGTCAAAGTCTTCTTTCTTGTCAATTTCTTCACATGCCAAGACACAAAGAAATCGAAATTACGTTCCCACTATCCCACGGCGACAAGACATAGTACACAATATACATACAAGTAAACAACACAAAAAAATCAAAACAAGAAGGCACAAACAACGAATAAATAAGAGTGATGAATAAATAATAAATAAACAAATAACACAATAAATAAGAGGAGCAAAAATGGAGCAATTGTGCATACAGCAGACAGTCAGAATATAGCGCAAAAGTACAGGACGCTACGCAGAAGGGGGGAGAGAGTTCAGGATCCTAACAGCCTGGAGAATGAAGCTGTTGGTGAGTCTGGTGGTGCGGGAACGCAGGCTCCTGTACCTCTTCCCAGAGGGCAGAAGATCGAACAAAGAGTGAGCGGGGTGACTCACATCACTCACAATCGTGGTCGCCTTGCGGGTGAGATGGGAGGCGTAAATGTCCTTCAAGGAGGGGAGTGAAGCACCAATAAGCTTACCAGCCGTGTTCACAATGCGCTGCAGGGCCTTCATGCATTCAGTGCAGCTACCACCCCAAACAGTGATACAACTGGAGAGGACGCTCTCAATGGTGCCACGGTAAAATGTAGTCGTGACGGCCGGAGGAGCTCTTGCTCGCCTGAGTTTCCGCAGGAAGTACAGGCGGCGCTGGGCCTTCTTCGCCAGTGATGCGGTGTTGGTGGACCAGGAGAGATCCTCACTGATGTGCACCCCCAGGAACCTGGTGCTGCTCACCCTCTCCACCACAGCACCATCGATGGTCAGCGGCAGGTGTTGGGTGTGACCCTTCCGGAGGTCAACAACAATCTCCTTGGTCTTGTTGACGTTCAGCAGGAGGTTGTTGTCCTTGCACCACGTGGTCAGAAGGTCAACCTCCAACCTGTATTGAGTCTCGTCGCCCCCGGTGATGAGACCCACCAGAGTCGTGTCGTCAGCAAACTTGGTGATGAGACCCACCAGAGTCGTGTCGCCAGCAAATTTCACCATGCGGTTGGTGCTGTAGGTTGCAGCGCAGTCATGCGTCAGCAGGGTGAAGAGCAGCGGACTGAGCACGCAGCCTTGGGGGGGCCCCCGTGAAGGCAGAACTGAAGTCCACAAACAGCAATCTCACATACGAGTCCCTACTCTCCAGGTGGGTGAGGGCCGAGTGGAGGGCAGAGCAGATGGCATCCTCAGAGGACCGCTTGGCTCGGTACGCAAACTGGAAAGGGTCTATGGTGGGGGGGGAGAATGGATCTGATGTGCTCCATGACAAGCCGCTCAAAGCACTTCATGATGATGGGCGTCAGTGCCACGGGGCGGTGGTCATTGAAGCAGGACGGTACAGGTACGATGGTGGCAGCCTCGAAACACGAAGGGACGACGGCCTGCTGCAGGGAAATGTCAAAGATGTCCGTGAAGACACCCGTCAGCTCCCCAGCGCAGTCCTTCAGCGCTCGACCTGGGACGTTGTCAGGGCCCGCCGCCTTACGGGTGTTGATCGCGGCAAGCGCCCTCCTCACGCTATCAGCAGAGAGGCACAGGGGCTGCTCTTGTGGAGGGGGAGGGGTCTTCAGCGGGCAAGTGCTGTTCTGAGCGTCGAAGCGAGCAAAGAAGCGGTTGAGATCGTTGAGCAGACGGACGTCGCCCTCACAGCTCTGCGGCGCGGGCTTGTAGTCCGTGATGGTCTGAATGCCCTGCCAAAGGCTCCGTGCGTCCTTGCTGTCCTTGAAGTGGGCGGTAATCTTGCAAGCGAACGCCCTTTTCGCCTCCTTGATGCCCCGGGACAGGTCGGCCCTCGCTGTCCTCAAGCCAGCCTCATCCCCCGCTCTGGTCAGCTGTACACATGATCCACTTTTATAATTTGAGTAGTTTTAAAAGAATTACTTTTATACTATCACTTATCACTTGTCAGAGTAACACGATCTCATATACTGTAAGACATCAGGCCTATGACAGAATAACGGTGACATAATAAAAGAACAAAGCACAGCACCTGCATAGCAACTGATAGGGCAAGGAATTCTGACAGAATGAACACATAAAGGACATAGCATAAAGGATTAAGACAAAGGACAAAGCATAAAGGATCAGCTACTGTATAGCAACCGCTACATCGATACATCCAGGACAAGAACCAAAGCAATTAAACAAACACAAGAAAACCGGCATGGCTAGAACAGAAAACAAACAGCAGCTAGAAGTGACAAAGAATTAAAGAAATCAAGAAACTAATGCTGACTCAGAGGGCGGCGGAAAGGGTTGCACTGCCTGAGGAGGGTAGAAGGACGGCGACACAGCTTGTGCCCCCTCATCGAGGTCAGAGGGTAGCCGCAGGGCTTATGTCGCTGGAGAGAGGGTTGGAGGCTTGTGCGTCCAGAGAAGGGTCTTGGAGCCTTGGGCAGCTGGAGCAGGGTTGGAGGACGGCCGCGGTGCACGCAACACCGGGGTGTGGTCGGGCGACGGTCGCCGAGCGTGCATTGCTGGCGAGGGTTGTGTGGTGGTCACAGGGCATGCGTCTCTGGAACAGAGTCTGGCAATAAAGCTAATTCTGATCTGATTCTGAATGAAGTAAGTGGCTTGGGCACATGTTTGCAATGACACAATTATGGGAAGAAAAGGAGGAAACGACTGAGCTTACACAAAGAGCGTGGGGGGGGGGGGGGTCAGCAGGCTGTGGGCGGTAGTGGTGGGTAAGATGGATGGAGTTTGTGATGGTCTGAGTGACCCATCAAGGAGGAGCAACAAGAGGGATTCCTGGCGAAAAGGCGAGGCAGTAGCTGGTAAGATGATCACTCTCTGATTGGAGGTGAAGGGATTGTTAGAAGGTGGCGGTGACATCTGTCTCCATGGAATGTGTCGGCACCATTCGTCACGGATGTAGACACAGATTCCTGCTCCTCGTGATTTTCCCCCCTTTACAATGGCCCTACTGGACTTCCTCTGTCAGAGGCCTCAGGTAGTACGTGTTGGCGAGAATGTCTCCGCCAGCATCACGCTGCGCACGGGGGCCCCCCAAGGCTGCGTGCTCAGTCCGCTGCTCTTCACCCTGCTCTCTCTCTCTCTCGTGTAACGTCAGAGCTCCAATTTGGTGTCGTGGAGCCACGCCAGCATCTCTGGTCCCAGGTCGAAGAGGCCGGCCTCTGAGGGTGGTCTATATAGGGGGCAGGTGTTAATGATGTGGTCGGCTGTCTGCTCGGGGGCTCCACACTCGCATGCCGCACTGTCCGCCAGTCCCCACTGCCGCATAGACGTGTTGAAGCGCCCAACACCAGTTCTTAAGCGGTTCAGTGTGGTCCACTGCTGGCGAGGTAGTTCGTCTCCTCCTATGGCGCCGTCTCCTGGTTCCCAGACATAACGGTGCATGAGGGAGGGGCCAGCTGCCTCCCACTCCTGCTTCCAAGCTGCTGCCAGCCAGGCATCTCTGGAGATGTCTTCAGGGATGGAATTGAGCATCTCTTGTGCTGCCATGTTGTAGGGGTGGCGTGCCTTGAGTCTGCTTGGTGGAGCTGGAGTTGTTGTAATGTTGTGCAGGATGTGCCAGTTGTTATTTCTTGCCTTCCTGGCGAGAACGAGGGTGGCAGCCTCTCGCCGAAGGTTGGCCGGCGCTATTCCCGCAAGGACAGGCAGGAGGGACACAGGGGTGGGTTTCAGGCATCCTGTTATAGTTCGGAGGGCGTTGTTAATTGCCACATCCACCTTTTTGGCATGGGGGCTTCTGTTCCAAACTGGAGCACAGTACTCTGCTGCAGAGAAGACCAGCGCTTGGGTTGATATCCGCAAGATCTTAGCAGAGGCTCCCCACGTTGTTCCAGCAAGGCGGCGGATCAGTGCAACCCTGGATGTCACCTTTGCCTTCAGATCTTCGAGGTGTTGTTTGAAGGATAGGGTCCGATCCAGACGCACGCCGAGGTACCTCGGGGCTTGTTGAACCTCCAGGCGTTTGCCCTCGATGCTCACTGCCAGTTCTCTCCTTGCTTCCCTGGTGCTGAGGTGGTCTGATGCACCAACAGTCTTTCCAACGCTGAGCTGGAGACGCCACCCTGCTGACGCATGACTGCACTGCAACGTCCAGCAGCAACCGCGTGCTGAAATATGCCGACGACACGACTCTGGTGGGTCTCATCACCGAGGGCGACGAGACTCAATACAGGTCGGAGGTCGACCTTCTGGCCACGTGGTGCGGGGACAACAACCTCCTGCTCAGAGGCGTAGCCAAGCCGGGGCGAGCCGGGGCGGCGCCCCGGTTAGGACTCCCTGCGCCCCGGTTGAAAAAAATCGAGCTTTTTCGATTCTTCATTTTCATGCCGTTTTTTTCTTTCGGTCTTGCGCGAATGTGCTTGCGCTATTCTATGTGCGCGATGTTATCCATTCACCGTTTGCCTCCCGGACCCGGATGTTGTTTTAGCGATCAGCGAACGGCGTGGGTGATGTTCGATTTTTTTTCCTGTGGGCGTGCGCCCCTACTGGAAAAATTCCTGGCTACGCCTCTGCTCCTGCTGAACGTCAACAAGATTGTTGTTGACTTCCGGAAGGGTCACACCCAACACCTGCCGCTGACCATCGACGGTGCTGTGGTGGAGAGAGTGAGCAGCACCAGGTTCCTGGGGGTGCACATCAGTGAGGATCTCTCCTGGTCCACCAACACCGCTTCACTGGCGAAGAAGGCCCAGCGCCGCCTGTACTTCCTGCGGAAACTCAGGCGAGCAAGTGCTCCTCCGGCCGTCATGACTACATTCTACCGTGGCACCATTGAGAGCATCCTCTCCAGTTGTATCGCTGTTTGGGGTGGTAGATGCACTGAATACAACATGAAGGCCCTGCAGCGCATAGTGAACACGGCTGGTAAGATTATTGGTGCTTCACTCCCCTCCCTGAAGGACATTTACACCTCCCATCTCACCCGCAAGGCGACCACGATTGTGAGTGATGTGAGTCACCCCGCTCACTCTTTGTTTGATCTTCTGCCCTCTGGGAAGAGGTACAGGAGCCTGCGCTCCCGCACCACCAGACTCACCAACAGCTTCATACTCCAGGCTGTGAGGATCCTGAACTCTCTCCCCCCTCCTGCGTAGCGTCCTGTACTTTTGCGCTATATTCTGACTGTCTGCTGTATGCACACTTGCTCCATTTTTGCTCCTCTTATTTATTATGTTATTTGTTTGTTTATTGTTTATTCATCGCTCTTATTTATTCATTGTTTGCGCCTTCTTGTTTTTACTTTTTGTGTTGTTTACTTGTATGTATATTGTGTACTATGTCTTGTCACCGTGGGATAGTGGGAAACGTAATTTTGATCTCTTTGTGTGTCTTGACATGTGAAGAAATTGACAATAAAGCACACTTTGACTTTGTCCATGACAGGTCAGAGACGCACATATGGAGCAGGTTTGGACCCAGAAGCAGACATGATGACACGAAAGTTGAAAAGTAAGTCTTTACCAACTCTCAACAAAGAGCAGGGCTGGGTGCAGAAGACATGGACGAAAACTAGACATTTCCACTGGAAGAAATCTCGACGGACTGAAAGCCTGAGCATACGTCTATACTGTCAGACATCAGGCCTATATGACAGAATAAAGGTTGCCATAACAGGACAAAGCATATAAGGGGAAACAGCAAATGCATAGCAACAGATACATTATGGAATTAGGCTTTTGACAGAATCAGAATGAACTTATAATAAAAGGATAGAGCGTAAAGGATCAGCAACTGTAGAGCAACGGCAACATCGAGATACAACCATTCACAACAAAAGCCCTGCAATTGTCAGTCTGTTCAGACAGTGAGTACCCTGTCTTTCGGCTGAAGTCACCTGGAATCGCCTCCAGTAAGTATTCCGATTTGTCTCTCTGTGCCTTGATCAAATACGCCAAAATCGATTTTGACTACCTGCGCTCGGAAGAAAACCCGCTTTTCCAAAGTCTAGACTTCAAGCCATTTCTTTTTCAGGACCCTAGCGACAGCCACAGTTGTCATCGATGGTTGTTCTGACATCATTCAACACCACTCTCATACAAGGAAGAATGTGTGCCAAGGTATCATGTTTAAATGTATGATGTAAGTATATGTGCTTTTAAAATAGGCTGAGCCATCTCTTAGCACAGCAGCCTTTTTAGGGTGTAAACAATCTCATCACTTTTTGTCAGCGATATAAGGTGACAGTCTAATAACACCAAATAATCGAGAGGGGTTTACTTGAAATTATTGGTTATTTATTTGTGGTGTACAACATAGTATTCAGTCTTAAGTCACAGAGGTCTTATTTGACAAAAGCAAATGAGATGCCAAGCAACTGAACATTGGCATAATGAATCAGTCACTGTCTTTTTGGTCACTTTGACATTCGTGATTTCCCGGTGTACAGAATGTTACAAAATAATGTATCACTCTTTGTCTGTCCGTCACATTTCAATTAGCATCATGTACTTTTTACATTACATATACACTGTAGACGCACCCAAGCACCATTCAATTCATCACAACTCCGAGTAAACTGAGCAGACAGCAACCTCTAGTGGCAGTTTGGGAAAGAAACAAGGAGGAAAAGACAACGACCCATTTTGCAATCAATATAATACAATACAATTACAATAAAATTACAATACTATTACTATATAATTACATTACAATACAATTACAAGACAAGATAACATTATTTATATCGCATATTTCAAAGCTGTGCAACAAAACACTTTATATATACATAACGGTACAACCACAAAGACAGCAAAACCAGGGCCGGTTCTAGGAATGCACGTAAGAGGGGGCAGTCAGAAATGTGAAGGGGGCATCTTCTTTTTTTTTTTTTTGACACATTTTTAACACCGTTAGTGTTTTCTTCACGGCAGTTGTTAGCTGTGTGTCCAGATCGCCCCCCTGGGGGCGGTGGAAAGATCTGGGGGGGCGGTGAGGAAGAAAGGGGCGGTAGGGGGGCGGTAGGGGGGCGGCAGTCGATTTGTACACATAACGCCGCTCTGGCCCAGTCAGATCCGACAGCATAGACTACAAAAGCAAAAGCTCAGGTTTGTAATTTCAAGCTTGTAATGTTCAGAATTTTATCTTATAATAAAAACCGCATTCTGGCGGTCAACATCATCTTGAGTTCAAATCAACATGAAATTGGGGACTCGCCAGAACGCGCCGTGTTGTGTTGTGTTGTGTTGAGCTGGTTAGGGCAGTGGTCCCCAACCACCGGGCCGCGGACCGGTACCGGTCCGTGGGTCATTTGGTACCGGGCCGCCAACCCGCACAGAATTTTTTTTTTTATCGACGATCAATTAATTCAGGTCAAGACACTCGCCCCGGTCACGTAACATGTTTCCCCAGTCGAGCCCGCAAAGCTAATATGTGGCGACAGGCTAACTAACCAGGCAGTGAAGCATTCAAAACTGCTTCAACACATGGAGACCAAGCATCCTGCAATAAAAGACAAACCTTAAATCACTTCGGGTGTCATTGTCTCCGATTACGTCTAGATGGGACCGGCTCGTTTCTGAGAAACAAACTCAGTGCTCCCACTAATTCAACGTAATGGTAATGATATTATAAATGTATTATTTATTTATTTATATAAATGTATTATTTATTTATATAAATGCCGGTCCTTGGGGGGGGGGGGGGGGGGGGCGCTAGGAATTCACTGGGAAGCCAAAGGGGGCGCCAGCCTGCAAAAGTTTGGGAACCACTGCTCTACACTAAGACCTGTCCAGCTTGGGTGTCCCACCTGAAGATTAAAGCTTCTGCTGGTATTGCTCTTAGGGTCACTGAGGCACGCAAACCCCCTGACCACAATAAGGTGGCAATCTCTCAGGGGGGGGGGGGGACATATAATATGAATGTTATATTAACTATTATTTGAGTTGTCGTTAATCATTAGTTATATCACGGGTCATTACGACGAGTTTGGTGGAGTTTTTACTGCTTCTTCCAACTCCTACCGCGCTGACACTAACCTGACACTCTCTGGCTGCGTCTTGCCTCATTTGCATACTCACAGTGATTGGATGTTTGCGGAGGGGCGGGGAGTCCTGACAGCAGGCTGTGTGAGGGAGGACACACACTGCACCGACATGAGAGAAGAGAGGGGGCTGATTAACGTGTGTTTCTATCAGCGGATTTTTCACTTCTAAAAGTTTGATTAGAGGGGGCAGGACATCTGTTTGAAGGGGCAACGCCCCCTCTTGCCCCTGCGTAGAGCCGGCCTTGAAAACAGTCAATTAAAACAAGTTAATATTCAGTACTTTCTATATTTATAAAGTAGACACCAATCGAACAATAACAACAGTCAGTCTAATGTTGGGTCAGAAGCCAAAGAATAAAAAAAATAAAATCATTGGCAATATGTACAAAGGTTCTCTATATCGTCAAATAAATACTAAATTAACATAATTCACAGCCATTCTAATGTACTGTACACACATAATTATTATGATACAGTGATTTATGATATTGAGTCTGATCACAACAATAAAGCTCATGATAACTAGAAGTGGTATATTCTGCCCTTTGTAATAAGTTTAAGTAGAAACCCATGTTTACATGTAGTGCTTTACCTCCCTCTAATGGTTGCAGTGGGAAGTTGTTTTTGAGAGCAAATACAGGATGGCAGCAAGCAATGTTGACCCGTGTGCATGTGTTAAGAGCTGATGTTTAAACCTTTTATGTTGTGCCTTGGACAAGATTTGTCCGTGAGTATTATTCGAATTTTGAGAGAATATTTTATTTTGGTTATATGTGATGCTTAAAGTCAAAAGTCAAAGTCACATTTATTTATATAGCACATTTCATACACAGAGGCAATTCAAAGTGCTTTACGAAACAAATTATTGAAAGCAGGTGAAGCAGAGCATAGCATTTACATAAGTTCATTTAAAAAAAGTAAATTACAGCGTCATTGATAGATTATAGAACAGAATCACATCAGGTCAGAGCCTGGCATAAATTCATCTAAGAACATTTTAGATTATAATAAACAAACAGAAACAAAAACAACATCATTGCTTTAGTAGCAGCTAGAAAGCAAAAGAGAATAAAAAAGTTTGAAGTTTAGATTTAAAAATGGGTAGGGTAGGGTAGGGTAGGGTAGGGTAGGGTAGGGTAGGGTAGGGTAGGGTAGGGTAGGGTAGGGTAGGGGCAGATCTAATGTCCTCTGGGAGTTTATTCCAGCTGTGGGGGGCATAATGGCAAAAAGCAGCTTCACCATGTTTTGTTTTGTACCTGGGAACAATTAGCAGACCTGTTCCCGATGACCTAAGTGATCTAGAAGGTTCATAGTGTTGGAGCAGTTCAGAGAGGTATTTTGGCCCTGGCCCATTTAGAGATTTATAAACTATTAGCAGAATCTTAAAATCTATTCTATGGCATACTGGTAGCCAGTGTAGGGACTTGAGTATTGGTGAAATGTGTTCAGCTTTCTTGGTTCTTGTTAGAACTCGGGCAGCAGCATTTTGGATGAGCTGTAGTTGTTTAATAGCTTTCTTTGGTAGGCCTTCAAAGAGGCTGTTCCCGTAGTCCAATCTGCTAGATATGAAGGCATGAATTAATTTTTCAAGATCTTGTTTGGATGTATAGCCTCTGAGCCTTGCTATTTTTTTTAGCTGAAAGAAGGCACATTTTCTTATGAGTTTGATGTGGGAGTTGAAATTCAGGTCAGAGTCAATAATAATGCCAAGAATTTTTACTTGTTCCTTTGGTTTAAGGGCTAGGGATTCTAATTGAGCAGTGACTTTGAGCCTGTCTGCTTTAGCGCCAAAGACAATTATCTCTGTTTTGTCCTTGTTGAGTTGGAGGAAATTCTGGCACATCCAGTCATTTATTTGCTCAATGGTTTGGCATAGTGTATTTATAGGGGTATAGTCATCCGACGAGAGGGCTATGTAAAGTTGTGTGTCATCTGCGTAGCTGTGGTAGGCTATGTTGCTTTTTTGGAGTATTGGGCCAATTGGGAGCATGTAGAGATTGAATAGGACCGGACCTAGGATTGAGCCTTGGGGTACCACATGTCATATCGGTCAGGTCAGAGATGAAATTGCCGATAGAGATAAAGTAGTTCCTGCCTTGCAGATAGGATCGGAACCAGTCAAGAACCTTGCCGGAAAGACCCACACAGTTTTCCAGTCTGTCTAATAGAATTTCATGGTCAACCGTATCGAACGCAGCACTAAGGTCTAGTGACACTAGAATTGAGATTTTACCTGTTTAATGCAAACCTATTCACTGTAAATGTGATGTAGCTTGTATGTGTTTAGCTAACGCACAATTTTACTTGTATTTTCTCCTAGTTTTACGACGGTCTTAAGAGGGCAATGGTTTGAGGCCATTCTACAAATAAATCAGCTAAAAGAAACCAAGTTTGATTATTTGGAGCGTCGTTAACTCGCTGTCTTGCTGGTGAAAAACGAGATGCTTCAGAGTGAGGACAGCACAGGTATATAATTACAAACTTGGCTCTTTCACAATGCTCGAGTCATCCAGTAACATAACTGATAACTCTCAAATATAAACCAAGCCGAGACTCACTTCAATTGTCCGACAAGGAAGTGACTGGTCATGATTCCAGCCACACAGATGACAATCATGACAAGTAGAACCAAGCTACGACGTAAAAGCAGTTGTTTCACTGTGAGAACATCACCGACTATGGTGACTGCAGTTTCATGCTGGTCTGGAATCTGTTGGTCCTCTGCAGTACTCTCACATCTGGGTGAAGGAGCAGGAACCAATGCAGTTTTAGAGTCTAGAAATGAAATAAAAGCGTGATGTATTGACTGATGGCCAAATACTATCACAGTAATGTAGCTTCTCATCCAAGTATGTTGCACTTGCTGGCAGTTTTGACAAATTTGACCTCCATATCACTGTATCCACTTTCATGTTGTCTAAACCATGCATTCAAAAGTTTGAGGTCACTTATGAATGTCCTTGTTTTTAAAATAAAATTAGTACTTTTGAATGCGGATATCATTAAACTAATCAAGAAAACACTATACATTGTCAATGTGATAATTGACTATTCTAGCTTGTGGGCTTTCTCCTTTTTCCTCCCACATCCCAAAAACATGCTTGGCAGGCCAATTGAGCACTCCAAATTTCCCATAGGTGTGAGTGCAAGTGTGGATGGTTGTTCGTCTCTGTGTGCCCTGCGATTGGCTGACAACCTGTTCAGGGTGTCCCTCATCTACTGCCCGATGACGGCTGGGATAGGCTTCAGCACGCCCGCGACTCCTGTTGGAAGGATGGATGGATGGATGGACGGACGGACGGACGGACGGACGGATAATTTATTGCCCAGTTAATTGGTTGTCTTACTGATGTTTTTGATGTTACTGATATCTGTTGTTAAAACCAGAGAACCATCAGTATGTGCATGTTCAAGCCAAGTATATTACGTAATTGCAACATGGTGATAATCTGCATTATTCTAAACGTGGACTTGCCTGGCTCGCAGTCTAGCATTTCCACCGTGTCTTCAACCTTGACCTGAACACCTGCTCTCCTTTGAGCCTGACCAGAGATACACAAATATGTCAAAATTAAAATCCTTTGAATTGCATGCCATGTTTGTGTTTCCCAGCAAATTAGTTATTCACATCATTGGCAGCCTTTCTCCAATCAAGACGGCACAAATATGCCACGAAGAAAATAGCCTGCAGTACCACACAGATCGTAAGACCAGTCCAAAGTCCTGTTCAAGAATCAACAGAAGCAAACAGAATCTCATGAGTCACACTGTTGTGTAATGAAAAACACGATTATGCTTGTTTCTTACCTACAACGCCCAATTGTGTCTTAAACAATAAAGACACACCTATTGGAAAGCCAATGAAGTAGTGTCCAACCAGGTTGGACACAGCACCGACCTTTTGTTTTCCAACTCCTCGAAAAACACCTCCACTCACACCCTTTGATGAGAATTTCAGTGAATTCTTTTAGATGTCAACATTGATCACTTTCCCATGAAATTAATTTTCTCACCGCAATAGCATCAGCAAGATGCATGACGGCAAAAACAACCATGACGTCAGCAGTCCTCTTTAAAATGTCTCTGAAGGAAAGATGAAGTTGGAAAGAAAACAAAATACAATACAATGTTAATGTCAAGGTGTGGCAAATTTGTTATATTATCAAGTGAAGGTGAGATGACTCACGGATCTGTGGTGAAAATGTAGCCAATTACATTTCTGGATAGTGTAAGGCTAAGTCCAACACAACAGGCGACTGCAGCTAAAATGGGAAAGAGACAAACTGAATAAAATTCATGAAATGGTAAGTCATCGTGATCCATGAATGTTTTTGCATTTAACCCTCTCCAAATTCATTTTTACAGCATCATTTTTGGCATGGATGGCAAATCAGCTCATTTGAGGGGCCATGAGACAGATGTCATTCCACGTCACTGGCATGTTCTCTTTTTCTTGCAGTGACAACCAGTGGGCTGAATAGTTTGGCCGTTAGCTGTCTTGCTCGTCCGTGTTTTTGCCCTTACATGTACAGATGATGGAAACTTTACAAGACAACTTGGCTTGCACACTGTTTCCTGCACCAAGAGCATTCCCTACACGGACACTAGCTCCAGCTGCCATTCCAATGGGGAACTGAAAAAGTCAAATGTATAGAATCAGAAACACTTTTGAGTCATTCAAAATTCCATAATGTAGATCAGAGTGGCCAACATAACGCTCATAAAACACATGCGACTCTTTGGCGATCTTTTTTTCTGTCAGTCGGTCAATTTTTCAATGATTAATATTTTATATATTAATATTGTGAAGCCTGGTTTCATCTGCACAGCCATCTTGGAAATTGGAAGGAAAAGAACTGAGCAGATTGCTCCTATATTTCAAAATTGGTACTAAATCTCGATTGACTGGCTTATAGTATTTATTGGAAAGATACGGTATCCCTATTAGCCTGCTCCGTTCTCGACTTGGCTTAGTTCTCAGTGGCTGAATGAAGGCGCATGTTCCACTTTAGAAGATAATCGCAGACAGGGTTGCTGGTGGTTAGGGACTTCTGCTTTATAGAATTGTATATTTTGTGCAGCGAAATGGAGAATTCTGCTCTCCAAACCTAAAAACGATTGCAAAAAATAGTCGAGTCTCCTACTGTATAAACCGAGATCAGAAAAGACCAGCAAAAGATTCAGCTAGGGTTTAAAATTGACGATACGTCCCATCGCTAAATCCACAGACCAGCAAATGTATTTGTTGTGGATGCAAAATCTTCACAATATCTCTTTTTACAAAGATAATGTTTAGGTTCAAGAAACACAGTCTGACTTATAATGCTAATTGGGTTGGCCACCACTGAATGACATGAATTCCATTTGAGTTACCATGAAAGCCACAACAGTCAGGTTATAGATCACAGATTGGGCTCCCAACTCAATTTCACTAATTATGCCAGCAAGACATCCTCCCACTTCAAATGCCCACCACTCAAGGCAAAACATGAGCATGCTTGGCATGGCCAGCTTGACAAAGGGTCCCCACTCCTCGAGACACTCACGGGACCAGCCTGAGGGTCAAAAATCAAAGTCATCAACAAATATGTGTTTTAATGAGACATGAAGTGTTACATTTGATGGTATGATGTGAAACCACTACTTTTGACCATTGTGACTGCCTCCATCATTTAATCTGCCCATCTCCATGTAGAGTTACAGTCATTAACAATTTAGTTGAAACATCATCACATACTAAACTAACTGTAGGAGTAACCATAAATACTGTACACTGTACAGGTAGTGCGCTATTATAACTTAATAAGATGCATACACGTCTCCATTCATCATTGCATTGAAAGTTAGAAGGCAACTGACCTCCCCATGTGGCTTTGTGCAACCTGTCAGGGTTTTCCAAACTATCTTGATCGTATGATTATGTTGGAATGTATGTAACCAGTAATAAATAACCTAGCTAGATTAGTTTTATGCTTATGTTGGTGTGTAACCAGTAATAAATAACCTAGCTTGTCCCATCCTACACAATGTCGTAAAACATCCCCTGCTATGCTTTGACTAGAGGTCAAGGGTTTTCTCTTCCCTATCCAGTCCACTGTCACCCCCACCCTGTTTCTCTTAATAAAAATGCTCATGCAGGAGGCGAGAGTCAGACGTCATTCGATCATCGCTGTATGCACAGCGACGAATTGACTCTCCGCCTGCAGGTGCCCAGCTCAGTGGCCTAGTGGTAGAGCGTCCGCCCTGAGACTGGAAGGTTGTGGGTTCAAACCCCGGCCGGGTCATACCAAAGACTATAAAAATGGGACCCATTGCCTCCCTGCTTGGCACTCAGCATTAAGGGTTGGAATTGGGGGGTTCGATCACCAACTGATTCCCGAGCGCGGCACCGCTGCTGCTCACTGCTCCCCTCTCCCCCAGGGGATGGATTAAAATCACACGGGGATGGGTTAAATGCAGAGGACAAATTTCCCCACACCCAGGTGTGTGTGACGATCATTGGGACTTTAATCTTTAATCTTTAAAATACTTAATTGTCCCCCATGTGGTTCTTGCAAAATAAGTTAGAGTGAGCACCACTCTAACACAACCCCTTCCACCAAACATAGGCCAGTAGGATGATGGAAAAAACACACTGTGACATTGCATTTGCTGCGGCAGACCCACTTTAACAAACACAAACAAAGAATGTTATAAACACGGGTGTGAAATTAGAGGGGTTAAGTGCAAATGAGACAATATTGAGTTGAATGTTAGAAGCAAGAAGAGAGCGAGTGCTAAATAAACTAGGACTGCAGTGTGACCCCCGTCTCCCTGTGGTGTGGAGGACGGAAGGGTGCCGGACGAAGGACAGAGGGCGAACTGGCAAAATTGGTCAATTGTTCACTAATTAGGAGGAAACAGTCAAATATTGGCATCTTTACAAATCATATTTTGTAACACTGAAATAAAAATACCTTCAAAATACATTTAGGCAAGTAGAGCGTGCATTGCATTGTGGGAATTAATATCAGCATAAAAATATCAAACACCTCTGCATGTTAATGATACTGAGTAAATATTACACTAGTTGAAAGTTGATCTTCACCGTATTTGCAAAACATACAAGATCTGTATTTTTCTAAATAAAAAAAAAATAAAAAACTGGGAAACTTACGGAACTCCCAGTTGCAGAAGATGGAGAAAAACATAATTGACAAATGCGTTTAAAATGTTTCCAATTACACCGGTTACGACCTGAGGCCAAATAATTCCCTGCAAAACAAACAAAACAAAACAACGGACGCACACACGCACGCAGGTTCTGTATTATGTCTATTATTAACTTTCATATAAAAAATATTGTATTGCTACACAGCACCTGGTTCTGAAGATATCTTCCCAGCAGCTGGTACATAAATGCCGCCTGATGGAGAAAAATCATAATCTTACTACATGATAGAAGCAGTCTACATAACTTATGGACAGAGACAAAAATGAACTCACTGGCAGAGAAGGCATGACGATCTTCACATACATTTGTGCCAGACTGTGAAGCACACAAAACGTCACGTGAAATTGCGGTATGGAGACATTAAAATATAGATCGCATGCATTATTATATTATAGTAATGTTTAGGATGTCACGATATTGTAAGGTATCTCGGTTTCAAAATCCTACCCATTATATTGCAGACACGCTCGGACAAACGTCACCAATGATATTTATTGAAGTGAAACACTGAACTCTGCTGTCAACTTTGGCGAAGGCCAAACAACTGTGTGCACCGGTGTGGTGCATCATCATGCATGGAGATGGATGCTTACATGCTGAATGCGTGTTGTATTTTTTTATATTGCCCAAATTTTGAATTCTTAGAATGGACTGTTGATGAGCTGTTTGTGTGACTTTTTATAAACTGAATCCAATTCAATAAAAAATGAGTCTGCATAAGAAAATCAAACCTCTTCTTCATGTTAATGGTAATAAAATTTGCTAAAACTCAAGGGATTTTTTTACAATAAATAAAATGTGTGATTAACAATGAGTGAACAATAAAAAAGAGATTAATCATGATTAAATATTTTAATTGCTTGACCGCTAAATAATATTAGTAATAATAGTCTGATGGATGCATGACCTTCTTTATGTATTTATTATACTAATTGTTAACTCATAAAAAAATAAAAAATGAATGAAAAATAGTATGCCGAAGGTGACGGGAGGATTAAAACGCGACTTACCTGGCAACCTCTGGGCTCTGTTTAACGGCAAGTAAAAAGGGTTCAGTATTGATGAGAACAGCCCAGCAGGGGAAACACGCCAGAAGGAGATTCAGAACCCCTCTCTGAAGGATCACCCCCACACGCTTCAGGTTTCCACTTCCAAAGGTCTACACAAGAGCAGAATCAAATAAATAGCAACACCGGAAGCCCACTAATGAATACTGTAGTTTTGATAGATGGAAGAAATCTTGATAGACAAATCCAAGGTTGAACTGTTTCGAAGTGGAGCTGAGAGTGAGCCCAAAGAGGTTTCGTTTCACGAAAAGTGCAACCTTTCTTGAGGGCACTACCTGAGATATAAGGGTGTCACAGGTCAATGACAAGCCAGTCCCAACGGCAATGCCAGTCACATTAACCACCTGCAATTAAAGAAGCATTAATAAAGACATGGCGTATTACGGCCGATATTTCTTTGACATAGAGGTTTGAGCACAGCATTCAGTCAAACGTCCCTCTCAAATAAGCTCATTTACAATGTTTTTCCATAGTAAATTTCCTGTCACCGAGGCGCCATCTCATGGAAAAATAATCAAAACTTCTGCCATTCGAAAAGCACTACCTCTTAATTGTGGGATTCCCATTGTCACCCTTTGCATTGAAGTACTACACATTAGCTGATATCTTTAATTACAACGGCCAACTATAGAAAAGAGCCTACCATCTGCCAGGCAAAGTTATTTTAAATATTTTTTTATAGTATATTATGTCTGTGTATACTGTATATGTTATACACGCTGTACAAATATTGTAATAAAACAAACACATTAATATGTTATTGAACAGTTTGTCTATAAGTCTCGCTGGTGAGATCACTATTTACTAGGGGTGTAAATCGCGGGTTTTGTCACGATACGATATCATATCGATACAAAGGATCACGATACGATTATTGCCGATATCTTAAAGCCTGCTGTGATTCATTCACGATATAGTGCTCCACGATCGATATTTTTATTTATTTTTTTAAAATAAAAAATATAGAACAATATCCTGATTTATAACAATTCATACGCAAAATCAACAAGGTACTGCAAACTCTTTATTTAGGAAATTACAAGAGTATTGTAGCATACAAAGTGCTTATTTTAACACTGAACTTGATCAAATTCCTATATGTTTTCTCATATAAGTAAAGAAAAATGAATATTCTTTCTTTTTTTGTAATACCATTAACTTTAAAGTGCATTACTGAACTATTTATTTACAATAATTTAATTGTCCGTTGAGCCATCTTTTCTTTGGAATCCAAAGTGCTTCCAAACGAATGACTTGAAGCCCAAGGGGAGCGAATTTCCTCGTCTTCTTGGACACTAGCCATAGCACCAGCCCAGGAGCCGCGTAGTTGTCGGCTCCCCTTTCACGTGCCTGCTCTGCTCTGCTCACAACACAGCACGCCGCGTACTGCTCCCGGGAAGAGGAAGCAAGCAACAATGAACTGGATTTCAAAATAAAGTCGCGTCTAATGTCCGAGGTCAAACACGGCGATATAAATCGATGTTTACGTTTAGCATCGATGCCAATAAATCGTAGAGCATTCTATCGATTAATCGATGTGTATCGATGAATCGTTACACCCCTACTATTTACCCAACAATTAAGTCAGAGAAGCAAAGTTTTACCATCGATTTCAGCTCGTTAAATATGATTTTTCATAGTATCCCTGACTCAAAATGTCACCAGTTTTTGTTGACTAAAACTAGAGGTGGCAAATCCAGATTCAGAATGTCAAAGCCTTGTCACAACTTGGAATTCAACCACAGGTGCTTCTACTCAACTGGCATTCTACAATAAAAAAAAAAAAAAAACCACAAAACATAATAATGTAACTTCTGCTGGTGCCTTTCAGCAATAAGTTCAGGAATGCTCTGATTCACTTTGGAAATTACCACTCTCACATATTTTTGTATCAGTCAGCTACTTTTGTTTTGCTACTATTTTTGAAAACAATTTAGATACGTCAAAAGGATGGGAGTGTTGTTTTCTTACTGTCACAAATCAATCAAGTGGTGTGGACAAAACAGACTATGTTTGTTCTTTGTCCTCCCCTGAACCCTTGAGGCTGGCTCACAGAACATCTGGGTAGTAAAGAACCACTTCGGAAGAACGTGCAAAATACACACAGAAACGATCACATCTCACTGTTGAGTCAATCTTTTCTTTCCAACGAAATCTAAATTTTGTCTGATACTTCATTATTTTAAATTATGTGGCTATTGTAGACAAGTTTGCTTGGTCAATTAGTCTTTGACTTGTTGGGTCAAATATATACATTATCTTGCCAATTACATCATTCTAAGATCATTTTATGAACATTTAATACACTGTTGCTCATAGATTTGGAATACAATGATCTTGTTTTACAGCGGCAAGAAAATGTTATCAACATTTAATACGCCGTTGCTCATAAATTTGGAATACAATGTCTTGTTTTACAGTGGCAAGCAAATGTTATGATGTCATTTCATCTATGCCTGATGCATGATGAAATCTGTGCCTTAGGTTAAAAGTGATAAAAGTAATTCATTTTGAGAACTATAATTATGGCCAACAGTCTATTTACCCAATGTTTTCCAGCTTTAAACAAGCCACTTCACAGTTTGAAAACCCTAGCAAACATTTCAAAAGTCCCACAAACTGACACACTTGAGTCGTGCTGCACATGGTCAATCAAAATTAGGAAAATTATTGCTCTGACCAGTCCCCCTCCCAACGTTGTTTTGGGTGACAAATTACAGAGCACTTTAAGGTAAAAAAAACACAACAGCAATAAAAAAAGTGCATTGATTTTTTTTCTGAAAGTAACGTTTGTCAGGCAAGTTAATTGTGTCAATGTACTAGTGGAAATAACAATGGGGCAAATGTCCTCACCGCAATTGCCAGTGATACAGCTGCAAATTGTGTTTTCCCTAGATGACCACAAAACACCATGCTGATGATACTGATCATGAAGATCATCATCTGGGAAATGACCTGGAGTAGTTACAAACAAAGTGGTAAATGGCTTATCACCAGTATTAAGATTGATAAAATATACACACACATACATATACAATTACACAATTCGAGCCAAATGAAGCTTTGTCAATCATTTCATCTTGGGATCTTACCACAGGTCCTGCCAGCTTCAAAAGGAGAATCACTTCGGTGCGGAAACTGGACGGGATGAATCCTCTAATGCGTCCCAACCACAGGCCGCAAGAAGAGGCTCTATTCGCCTCTGAATCTTGCCTCACCTCTTCAGAAGTCTCAACCATGATGCTTATAGTGGGCAGAGAAGGAGATATTAAGGCTCATTTGAAGCTAATCTTCTGTGCAGTTGTGCGCCAGTGATGCAAGTTACTTGATCTTGCTGTGACTGAATCAGTGGAAGGGTTAGGGTTAGGGAAAGGGAGTCAATTTGGGGGACAGCATAATCCCATATGAATTAAAAGCAGTAGTTGTGCAGTCACAGCCTACAAGGTTTTCTCTGCTGCCCTAAATACACTCGGAAGCACTGACCTGCATTTTCAACTGACATTAAATTGTATACATTTATTTCCCAAAAATATATCTTCATTATATAGCTTGTGTCTTGGCTGCCCAGCTTCCAGCCAGAGTCATGAGGAGGACACCTTTTACAAGTGAAGTGTGTGTATTTGCTAGTTTGTTTATAATTTAAGGTTACATTTTCAATTGCATTTGAACTTTTTTTCATTTTCAGTGTTAAACATTCTACAGTCGCACGTTTGCAAAATTTTCAACTAACCTTGCCATGCAACCGCTCTTTTTGGATGAGCTAAGGTGTCTTCACAGCGCTACCCCATCGAAAAGTTTTCAATTCAAGCAAAACTTAGTGTCTTACCTGCAGACATGGAACGGCGCTGTGTTGTTTAGGCTGTAGTAGAAATCGCACAATTGGTAAGTTGGTTGACAACTCCAACGGCAGTTGCCTCATCTACATTTTAGTTCCTGTAAATGTCCTCCGGCCCCAAAGCCCAAGCCACTACAGACTGAGATACTGCTGCCTGTTGAAACGTTTATATACCGCAACCTCCTGGCAAGAAAACCTGTTGTGCAACATCACAGAATGTTTACATATTGTAATTACAAGGTATAAAAAGACCTGCACTTTTTTTTTAACAGGAAACACATGTTCTGAACAGTTAAGGGAAAACTTTCTTGCTGCCTCTGTTGTTTATGTTCTAAATGAGAAGCACAACATTTTGCTTTTTAGTCTTTTGTTACATCAATAAAACGTGTGCTAAAAATGTGTGTGTTTTTTTATGACATTGAAATATGACAATGTTGACATGGTGGAACACTGGTTACAATGCAGAGGTGGTGAGTTCGGTTCCAGCTCCAGTCTGGAGTTCTGGAGTTTGCATGTTCTCCTCATGCCTGCGTGGGTTTCCTTCGGGAACTCCGTTTTTTTTCCCACATTCCAAAAACGTGTAGTAGGCCGATTGTGAACTCCAAATTCCCCGTAGGTGTGCGTGTGAGTGCAAATCTATGTGTGCTCTGCGATTGGCTAGCGACTGATTCAGGTTGTCCCACGTCTACCGCCTGAAGTCAACTGGAATAGGCTCCAGCACGTCTGCTACCCTTGAGAGGAGAAGCGGTTTGAAAAATGGATGAATGAAATATGACAATTACGCCATGTGGATGATGTAAAACTGTGTGTGTGTGTGTGTGTGTGTGTGTGTGTGTGTGTGTGTGTGTGTGTGTGTGTGTGTGTGTGTGCGTGTGTACTAGTTAGCACGTCTGCCTCACAGTTCAGAGGGTTTGATTCCACCTCCGGCCCTCCCTGTGTGAGTTTGCATTTTTCCCGGTACCTACGGTTTCCTCCCACATCCCAAAAACCTGCTTGGTAGGCCAATTGAGCACTCCAAATTGCCCCTAGGTGCGAGTGTGGATGGTTGTTCGTATATATATATATACATATATATATATATATGTATAGTATATATATATATATATATATGGCAGTGATATGACTATCTACATGAAAATCTTTACTGTATTCAGTTCAGCTACTTGAATTGAGTACATGCCGAACTAGTTACAGTTTTGCTCAGCAGGCCGTTATGCACGACATAAATGTCAATAAAACACCTTTTCATAAAAACTACTGTATGTATTTTCATAATTTCTATAACATACTTTCAGTTCCCCTGATTGAGCAGAAAAGATTTTATATGCAAAAATATTTACATCTCAAAAACATTGTTCATTCTTAGCAAGAGCTCGTCAGTCCATGCCGTTAGTTTTGGTTGCTTGTCTTTCTTTTGGACTGCAATTATTCCAGAGAAATCTGTATGCATGCAAGATTTTAAAGTACAAACTAATTACGAAAGGAAGGGGCACATGGATGTGACTGAATTTGTCTGAATTATTTATGTATTGTCATTATTGCAAGATTTCACAGCAAACAGGTGATCAGGCTGAATATGTTAAATTGACACATTGGGGGAAAATGTCAGAGAAGTTTACAGCAAGAGACTTTTTAAAACCAACAACAGCATCTACAGTAATCTGGATTTAATTGAAGAAAATGATTATGAGAATAAAATCTTTCTGATGTAAAATACAATGTTGAAAATTTAATTGCACAATAAGTTGTCACGAATTGAATCTGCCACATCTGTAATACATACGATGCATATTACATATTAGAAATATGTATAAAAAAACATTTTTACAATAGGAGCCCATTTGCTATCACCATAACTGTCTCATCCATTAAATAAGCAACCCAAGTTTATCCCTGTTTCTCATCTGAAAAAATTTAATCAAGACTTGTCTCCTTGAGTTGCCGTTTGGAGTTAAACTGCCGTTCCCACTCACAGAGCTTGATTGTCTTTTCTTTCTCAGGTGGAGTGTATTCTTCAGTCAATGCTTTGTTTTGTTTAAGCTCCACTTTTGTGCACGCTCTGCCTGCACCTAGTTTTCAGTCTTGCAATCATTGGCCCATATCAAGGTGCAGAATGAACACTATTGCTGAATAAACACCAAACACAATGCAAAGTGATTGCATTTACATACATTATTGACACGTTTATAATCGTGGGTTTGATCGTGATGATTTACTCATAAGAGATGAGTTGATATTAGAAGCAACTAATAAACCCACTATTGAGTCCTCCAGTGTTCACTTAATGACTGTCCGTTACAAACCAACACGAGGCTCATTTCAGCAGTTTGACAAGGAAGTGACTGGCGATAATTCCGGCTGCTAAGATGGCAACAAAGATAAGTAAAATCAAGCCACGCTTCAAAAGCAGCTGTTTTACTGTGAGAACATTGCCGACTTTGGTAGTTGCAGTTTTATGTTGATCTGGAATCTGTTGGCCCTCTGAAGCGCTCTCACACCTGGATGTAGGGGAAGTAACTGGGTTCTGGTAGGTGTTTGACTCTGAAGATTCAAAAACACAACTATAGTTTTAACACTTAACAGACAAAAATATTTGCTTCACTTTGTACTCGACCAGAGACAAAATACTCATAATACGATATATTGCATTGCAATGGCTCCATATACGGAAATTACACTCGAGATACTGACAGTTTCTGGCCAACATCCGAGTATTTGCAGTTGCAACTTAATGGTGAATTGAACTTTGTCACCTCAGAATGTCTGTATTCATCTCCATGTTGAAAATATTTTTAGTACTATTTATTATTTTTATTTAGTATTATTTATTTATATTTTAGTATTGTTTGCCGACCTACTTTCTTCCTTGTGGTATTCATGGCGCCCAAATAATATTTTATATTTTCAGCCATCTGGTTTAAGTGGTTAAATTTGGTTACATCAGGTAAAAAATACCTGTGTGCTCTAAAGATTAGGTTATATATATATACACTATATATATATATATATATATATATATATATATATATATATATATCCATATCCATCCATCCATCCATCTATTTATTTTCTGTACTGCTTTATCCCCACGGGGGTCACGGGCGTGCTGGAGCCTATCCCAGCAGTCATCGGGCAGTAGGCAGGGGACACCCTGAACCGGTTGCCATTCAACCGCAGGGCACACAGAGACGAACAACCATCCGCGCTCACACTCACATCTATGGGCAATCTATGGTGTTATTAAATAGTTATAATGAGAAATGAGTCATAATGACAACATTTGAGGTTTTTAGGTGCGCCTGACAGTCCGGAAAATACGGTGAATATATATATATATATATATATATATACACACACACACACCGCTGGAATAAGCTCCAGCACGCCCAGGACAAGCAGTACAGAAAATGTACCACTGTGTATATATATATATATATATAGTACTGTAAAGTGCTTTTTGTTTGTTTGTTAAATCATCAAAATAAAGATGGCTATTTGTACGCCTGAACTTACCGAACTTGCAATCTTCTGTCTTGACCGTGTCGTCATAGGGGACCTGGACCCCGGCTCTAATTTTAGCCTGATTGAAACCATTAAAAAATGTTACAATGCAAATCACTTGATTTCATAAAGTCACATTTGTGTTTTCAGAGAATTGAGTAACCCACCTTTTCAGCAGCCTTACTCCAATCTAGTTTGTATAGATATACGAGTAAGAAAGTAGCCTGCATGAAGACACAGACAGTAAGACCTATCCAAAGCCCTGTTGAAGAAACAACAGCAGCGTTTCTGAAACTCACATGACACATTTTGATTCCAGAACATGCAGGTCTTACCTAGGATGTTCAATTTTGCCGCAAAGGTTAAGGCCAAGCCAATGGGAAAGCCAATGAAGTAGTGTCCCACCAGGTTACAAAGAGCACCAACCTTTTGTTTCCCAACTCCTCGGATGACACCTCCGCACACACCCTGCGGTGATTGTTGCAAGTTCACACAAAGCACATTTAAAACTTCTACTAAAATGTCAGATAGGATTTTTTTTTCTTACCGCAACAGCGTCAGAAAGATGCAAGAAGATGAAAACAATCAAGATTTCAGATACCCGTTTCAAAATGTCTCTGAAGGTCATGAGACAAATATGATGAGATACAACATGAAAATTCTAGCAAAAGAAAAGCAAGAAGCTCTGTGAGGTGCTGACATGTAAAAATATTCCAAATAATTTATGGCTAATAATATGTACGTAATGTAATATGTACACCTTCTTCACAAGCTATAGTCTGAATTTGTGAACTCATTGTAATTTGTTCCCACTTGCACAGCATGGTATTAATTATGCGTGACTTTAAATTTTGATCTACAATCATATCAAATTACATCTTAATTTTATTCACTTATATAGTAATATTTTTCTTTTTGAGTTTAACATTCACTGGTTTGATAGTTCATTGAGAACTTTCATTCCTTCATTATTCACTGTCAATGGGGTGAATTAAATGCAATTGCATTTGAATTAGATTTAGCACTTTACGAGAATATGTTATTGTAAATAAGTGTGATCGTAACAAAAACATAATACAGTGAGCACTCGTTTTTTGCTGGAGATGCATTCCAGAACCACCTGCAAAAAACTAAAATCTTCAAAGTAGAAACAATATATGGATTATTTAGAAAATGAAACAGGCGGCTCGGTGGCGCACTGGATAGCACGTCCGCCTCACAGTTAGGAGGGTGCGGGTTCGATTCCACCTCCGGCCCTCCCTGTGTGGAGTTTGCATGTTCTCCCCGGGCCCGCGTGGGTTTTCTCCGGGCACTCCGGTTTCCTCCCACATCCAAAAACATGCTTGGTAGGCCGATTGAAGACTCCAAATTGTCCCTAGGTGTGAGTGCGAGGGCAAATGGTTGTTTGTCTCTGTGTGCCCTGCGATTGGCTGGCAACCGGTTCAGGGTGTCCCCCGCCTACTGCCCGATGACGGCTGGGATAGGCTCCAGCACACCCGCGACCCCCGTGGGGATTAAGCGGTTCAGAAACTGGATGGATGGCTGGATAGAAAATGAAACACCATTGTATTGAAATTTCCGACACGTAATGTTTTTAGTTGGTTGCTAGGGAGCACAGGTGTAATGGAAGTCATTTAGAAAGTGTCTGCCTTCAGAAATACCACATTACGCTAACCC
Source organism: Syngnathus acus (assembly GCF_901709675.1). Lineage (NCBI taxonomy): Eukaryota > Metazoa > Chordata > Actinopteri > Syngnathiformes > Syngnathidae > Syngnathus > Syngnathus acus. The sequence continues at coordinate 12,752,303 of NC_051087.1, read as the reverse complement.
AGGGGACATCATGCATAGCGAAACCAAAGTGAGTCGGTTGCGGATGAATCTCCTGTTGCATTGTGGTCATATACATATATTAAAGGGTCCTCAATACTTTTACGCTACATAAACCGTTCCCATTCCCTTAATAACTATTCCCACACTGTTCTGTACATATATGGTACCTTTACAGTAAATAAAGAACAAACACGTGATATTGTCACGTGCTCCGATTCTTTCTGCACCAGTTTCTGCATGTGGCCGGCTGTCGCCTCCTGCGCTTGAACTCAGTCACGTCCACAGTGATGCACATTGCTCAGAGGCATGTGTGTATTTAAACGCCGTTCGCCCGTTACTTATAAACCCGTAAAGTAGCGCATTCGCAAAAGGTGAAGCGCGAAGTGGCGAGGGATCACTGTAAACACGTTTTTAATCTCAATAACAACTTTATATTTATTCACTTTTTCCCCCCACAACAAATGACTATTGTTTTAACTTACCGTTATTTCCCATGTATAATGCGCAAAATTTAACTAATTTATTGTCCTAAAATCTGGGGTGCGCATTATACATGGTTACAAATTATTTTTAATTATTTTTTTTTTATCCGGATATCATACGGAGGCCGCCATTACAGATGCGCTTTCTTCTCTGCTGTTCACTTCAAACACGCTCCATACGAACACAATGCTCTCGTATCAGACGCTTGCTCGATCACCTGCTCGTTTGCTGTCACAATGTACCCTACACAAATCCGAAACATTTCTTCGCTATTGAGTTTGCTAGCGCATGCGCAGTGATACTGACCGGCAGAATAACATCCAGTTGTTCCCAAAGATGATCTTTTTTCTGAAATAATTTTACGTTTACGGACTTAAGTAGGAGTCAAAATTTGGGTGCGTATTATACATGGGTACAGGCTTTTTTCCAGCATCGACATGCCGTTTTTAGGGTGCGTATTATACATGGGGGCGCATTATACATGGAAAAAAACGGTACTAGATTATAATTAAATAATTCATTTATATGTTCTGATAGCTTTTTAATGTGAACTACTGTATTCTTTAAAGACAGTTCCTCGGTGTGGCACGTATTACGAGCGCCAAAGTTACTAATATGTAACGGTATAACTCACAGGTCTGAGGTGAAAATGTAGCCAATGACACTTTTGGCAAGGGTGATGGTAAGACCAACAAAAAAGGCCACGATAACTGCAATGGGAAACAGATACAACCAGTAAGAGCAATACATGTTTACATTTCAGTCACCAGATCAAGGATGACAAAAATGAAAATAACTGTCCCAAAGGTAATGGTGGTGGGAGGGCATAGACCAGGGGTGTCAAACTCGTTTTTTTCGCGGGCCGCATTGTAGTCATAGCTTCTTTCGGAGGGCCATTATGACTGTCGACCCAAATAAATGTATGAGCACCTCATACTATATACAGTAAAAGCTACAAAACAAACTGTCAAATAACTCGTTTTCAAATCAGACGAGTAAAAACTGGTCAATATTAAAAAAAGATATTAAAAGTGAAGACAATTTGCAATTCTATTCTATTTTGCACGAATTTGATGCACAATTTGTTTCTTATTCCGACATTTCTGTTATCCATTTCACTACTTGCCTATTACTACATGCCATGTGGTTTGTGTCCAATCTCCAATTAAGCAGTGTTTTTATGGCCTTATCCTTGCTGCTTAGCAAATGTAAAATTTACCGATATCATTTCCAGTTTACAAACATACATACAAACGTTTTCTTACATGCACAGATGATGGAAACTTTGGTTGACAGTCTGGCTTGCTCAATGTTTCCTGCACCAAGCGCATTCCCTACTCGAACACTAACAGCTGCAGAAATTCCAAGTGGGAACTGCAAAGGTAGAATGTATAGAAACAATTATGCATTATTTAGGATTCCATCAAATAAAACTGTTAAGATCAGGTTGTGGCCAACACGAGATTTGTGAGATGAATGCAAATCATCATTTATTTTTTTATTTGGTTATCAGAGGTTTACCACTTTCACAAACTTCTGAAAAATGCTTTAAAATATTATTTGTTTCAATGATTATACAGCATACAGCTGATACGCCAAGCCAAACACTCTGATTGTGGCAAGACCAGAAAATGGTTGTGTAGCTTGTTTGCATGCATTTCTTCCATGTCATTTACTAGAAAGTAGTTTCTAAATAAGCCAACAGTTAGCCTAGCACCTTTTAGTTTTTGTTCCACTACACTTTCTTCCCCATTTTGTTTGGGCAGTCTGGATGGCCTGTGCTACCATTATTATTTATTATTATTTGTGTCCACCACTGTAAGATACTTTTATTGTGGTATTGCAGGCATTCATTTGTTGTGTGGCTGCCTGTGCTTATGATGCTGATCAAGTTTAGATGAATTTGTTTCACTTACCATGTAAGCTACAACTGTGAGCTGATATGTAACGGACTGGGCTCCCAGCTCTATATCACTAATTATACCAGCAATGAATCCTCCTACTTCAAATAGCCACCATTCCAGACAAAGCATGAGCATGCTCGGGATGGCCAGCTTAACAAAGGGTCCCCACTCTTGTAAACAGTCGACAGACCAGCCTGTGGATCAAACCATTAAAAAATAATAAACATAACTTTCATAAGATTGATGTGTTATAAATATAAATAAGTATAATAATTAATTTATCAATTGAAATTGAGCATGCATACAGTATGTGCTTAAATGGATAAATCCAGAAAGTAATCACTGAATATGTGCAGTAATGTTATGTTAAAAACAATATGTAGTGCTTCTTGATAGGCAAATAATGAAAGTGGGAGTCATCACCTCTCTAATCTGTTGCATTGTTTAGTTACAAAATGTAACCAATTTTGTTCAAACATTACACATTTGGACTTTGATCACAAAAGTACTGTAACATCAAATGAAATAGTGCAACTGGAGAGGAAAATGAATCATAAAGAAACACTAATCATTCATTCATTATCAGGTTTAAAGTGAGTGAGAGGGAAACTGACCTCCCCACGTGGCCTTGTGCAACCCCTTCCAATTAATGTAAATAAATAAGACCACAGCCAACACGTACTGTGAGATTGAATTGGCGGCAGCGGAACCACTTGAACAAAAACATAAACAGCATGATTTAAACACAGCTAAAAAAATTCTAGAATGTATTAGCTGCATTTAAACTATTCTTTTTCTAAAAGGTGATATCAAAGTAGAAACTTATTGACCTGAATTATTTTTATAATAATTGACAATCATTGGAGGCAATCACAATTGTCCAACAAAGAAATGAGGGAAACCTGTTCAATAGTGCCATCCACAATAAAATGTCAAACAAAAACACCCTTGGGGTTACAGATAGATTTAAAATTACGCAAGGGGAATGTGCTTTGCATAATGAGGACTACAATTACAATGAATTATGCAATGAGAAAAAAAACTCTTCTGGAATATTAGCAGGCGAATTTCAGGTCTGGCTCCACTATATCAACAAAACATATTCTAATATTATTTTCCCAAATGAACTCCTAATACTATCCAAAAAAAAAAAACTTACGCAACTCCCAAATGCAGAAGATGTAGGAAAACATAGTTGATGACTGCATTTAAAATGTTCCCAACTGCACCGGTTATGACCTGTGGCCAAATGATTCCCTGCAAACAAACAAAAAAAATGGATAAAAAACACACTCGCAAACATGTTATTTACATGTATATGATGAACTTGTGTGCCTTGCTTTACGGAACCTGATTTTGAAGATATCTCCCTTGCAGCTGGTACATAAATGCCGCCTGAAGGGGGAAATCATAATCTTACATGATAGAAGCACACAAGGTCTAGTGCTATAACTCATGCAAACCAAGATGAATGTGAACTCACCGGCAGAGCAGGCATGGAGATTTTCACATAAAGTTGTGACAGACTATGCAACACAAAATAGCCATGGGAAATTTGGGGTTGGAAACATACATGAACATATGTATTACATTGTACATTACAGCATACAATATATGTATTATATTTATTTTGTTAACTTCCATTACTACTACTACGACTAACTATTACTTTTACGATAATTCAAATGGGCATTACGCAACTGAAAGAAGCCATGAAACACAGTGAAGCATTGGTTTATAGAGTAGCCAAGAGTCTGACTGATTTGATAAAATGGAATCATAAGAACAACAACAATTATTAATATTATTGTCATTATTATTATGAACAATAGGCTCTTTCCAAAATGATTGTAACCAAGATGCTGCAGATTGAAAAGTGACTGACCTGGCAACCTCTCGGCTCTGTTTGGCTACGATTAGAATAGGTTCAGTGTTGATGAGAACAGCCCAGCAGGGGAAACAAGCCAGCAGTAGAATCAGAATCCCCCTCTGAAGGATCACCCCACACGCTTCAGGTTTCCGCTCCCATAGGTCTACCCAAAGGCAGAATCAAATAAGCAGTGTTAGGAAACACTAACATCACACTAATGATTTGTTTAGATTCATGAAATGTAAACTAACTTGATACAATATATTATTGTTTAACTGTTTTAGTTGGAACCCATACAATCTGAGAGCCCAGTCAGAGTGGTTTGTGTTTCAATATCACTAATATAAATAAGGTAGAAGTGCAAGAAGTTGAGGACACTACCTGAGATATGAGGGTATCACAAGTTAAGGATAGCCCGGTTCCAATGGATAAACCGGTCACATTAACCACCTGCAATTAAAGAAGCATTGTCAATAATATGTTATTTTACAGTAAAACACAGTAAAATGTTTACCGTGACCCTTTTCACAACAGTCATTTTGACATTCAGTTGATACATACGTAACAGAGGATAAGAGTTGTCCATGCCATAAAAAATATGCTGAGGATCTGTATGATTGTGCAAATACAGAAATCAATTTTCCCATTTAACTTGGTCCACTTCTCAGAATGATCATGGAATCGCTTGTCTGATTGTTTAGAATGATCTTAGCATGACAAAAAATACTAATGTATCCTTTCTTCCTTTTTTTCCACCTTTCCTTTTTCCTTTCCTCCATTTTTTTAAAATTTTGGTTAAGTAGTTGACCGAAGTCTCCATTTTACAGTATGCAGTATGCTAGGGATCAGCAACTGGTGGCCGCACAGACCCCTTGATTGATTAAACAAAAATAATAATAATAAATATGGGGGGGGGGATTATTAACTATTTTCCTCTATATCTTGTAACCTTTCCTCTATTATGGTGGACCCCTACATACCGTTTTTTTCCGTGTATAATACGCAAAATTTAACTAATTTATTGTCCTAAAATCTGGGGTGCGCATTATACATGGGTACAATTTTTTTTAAATTTTTTTAAAAAAAATTTTTTTTAATTTTTATTTTTTTATTTTTTTTAAGAAAATCATGGTACTGGTACGAGTATTGATTTATGTATTGTTCTCTTCTTGTCATGTTGTGAAAGAATGTGGGTTGAATAAATACCGAAAGAACAATAGTGTGTTTGTACTGTGCTCTGGTCATTTCGTCAAAGAAGGGATAATAGTCCTCTTCTCTTCTTGACTGACAATGAATGTGATAGTTTAATACAATCAGCAAATAACAAAATGCGTATTACAGGTAATATTTTATTTCACAACACTTTGCCTTGTTCCTTTCGTCTCTGCTGTTCACTTCAAACACGCTCCATACGAACGCAATGCTCTCGTATCAGACGCTTGCTCGATCACCTGCTCGTTTGCTGTCACAATGTACCCTACACAAATCCGAAACATTTGTTGCGGCTCCGAGTCACGACGAGGGGCAAGTTTTGGTTTCCAAGGGTGTTATTATTCCTCTTCAACGTCTCTCCCATACAGAGCCGCCTTTTTCACATGTCCGCACGTCACTTTCCTCTCTTTTCATCTGATCGCGGTGGTGCCTTTACGGGCAGTCGGAGAAATCAACGCCAACAAAAAAAATACATCCAGCCTAGTTAAGACCATACCAAAGACTATAAAAATGGGACCCATTGCCTCCCTGCGTGTGTGACGATCATTGGGACTTAAAAAAAAAAAAAGAAAAAAAAAAAAAAATTGGGTGCGTATTATACATGGGTACAGGCTTTTTTCCAGCATCAACATGCCATTGTTAGGGTGCGTATTATACATGGGGGCGTATTATACACGGAAAAAAACGGTAATCAGTTTGGCAACACAGGCTTACAAATTTGTAGATTATTTTTTCAACATTTAATTTTTGTTTTTTTTTCTGTTCATTTGTTTTTGTTTTTTTTGTGTTTTGTGTTTTTTGGGCTTCCATAAAAAATAACTGTTGGGACCCATCCCCTCACCCGAAGGAGGAGTGACGCTCTTGGTTGGAAACTGGAGTGAGACCTCATCTCCTTGTTTGTGTGTGTATATGTGTTTTATGTGCCCGTAATTGATCTCTGCACATCATTGGACAATTGCTTTGCTGTAACAACCCTGCACATTGGCTGCTGGAAGAAGAATGATTGTTGTGGGCTCTGCTGAATGGCGAGCTTCAAATTATGCTGCTGTCAGTGTCAAGACTGGCCTCTTTGACATGTCCCTCCTTGTCACCGTCACCTTGAGTTTCTAGTTATTGTCTTGCCCTTGAATAGTGTACTTCCTGAGACAGCTCAAGAAGTTCAACCTGCCGCGAGAGCTTCTGAAGACCTTCTACACTGCCATCATCCAGTCTGTCCTCTGCACCTCCATCACTGTCTGGTTTGGATCAGCCTCCAAACAGACAAGCACAGACTGCAACGGACAATCAGGACTGCAGAAAAGATCATTGGAATCAACCTCCCATCTATCCAAGACTTGTACCTGTCCAGGACCAGGAAACGTGCAACGAACATCTCTACAGACCCTTCTCACCCAGGTTGCAGTCTGTTTGAACTACTCCCCTCCGGACGGCGTTATAGAGCTCGGTACGCCAAAACCAGCAGAGCACAGAGACAGCTTCTTCCCCCAGGCTGTTGCTCTGATGAACTCACACCACTCTTAGAGTCTCAGAGTCATTACTGTGCAATAACATCCTGCTCTTCACACCTTTTTTGAATTTGTCTACACTGTTTTTGCCATTTTTCACATGTCCTGAGTGTTGTTAGTCACCTAAATGTTGAACAGAGGGTGTGTTTTACCGAAGTCAAATTCCTTGTTTGGCACGCTCAAACATGGCGAATAAAAAACTCTTGAATCTTGAATCTTGAATCAGGGATTGTCAATCGGTGGTTCGTGGCCCTCTAGTGGTTCGCGGCGATATTGCAGGTGGTCCGCAAAATTGGAAATGGAAAATAATTGTAAATTTTTTTTAAATGAAATTGATGCATTATTTTCCAGATAGTTTTGTGATCCATCAACTGACTTTGAACAGGTTGCCCCCTCCCCAAGCAAAGTTACAGGGGTGTCCTAACTCTAATAGAAGCGCTATTAGAATACCGTTTTTTCCCATGTATAATGCGCAAAATTTAACTAATTTATTGTCCTAAAATCCGGGGTGCGCATTATACATGGGTACATTTTCAAATTCCTAGCCATCAACTTTTTTCACCCAATGGTGATTCCTGACTGGCTATTTATCACGTGGCTCAGTCGTAGAGTGAAAGTCTCCAAACCTGTCGGTGCTGGGTTCTATCCTCAAGCCCGGTGATCATGTCAAAGTGTCCTTGAGCAAGGCATATTTTGCTCTCAATAGGGCTTGGCAGCGTCATTCATGGCAGCATCAATTTACTTTCTCTCTTCTTGGGTATTCACCAAGTGTAGCATATTTGAACAGGTTTCTCCCTCCCCAAGTTACAAGGGTCGGGGTTATAGAGTGATAGACTTCAACCAAGAAGGTGGTGGGTTCAATCGTCAAGTCGATTTAGACTTGAATTTTTTTCAAGCTAATTTTCTGAATCATTTACCCATTCAAACTACGTCAAATGTAGCTGAGATTCCCAAAATAAACATACAGATGTAAATATATAGCCTGTGTAGGTCTATCCTCTTTCGGTGCAAAATGAAATAACATTCTGCCAAAGCAGTGGTCCCCAAGTTGCTTCTTGGTTATATTGGTGGTCCCTTGGACATAACCAGTTGAAAACCCCTGGTGTAGTTTTTTGGTTAATTGAATTTGTGAAGACTGTTGGGATAGGCTCCAGCACGCCCTCGACCCTTGTTGGGACGAGCGGTACGGAAAATAGATGGCTGGATGGATGAATTTGTGAAAGCTAGATGTGTTTGTTATTTTGGCCCTGGCTTACTCTGAAGGAGCTCTTCACATGATATTAATCCACTTCTGATCAACCGTGTGGTATTTTATGTTATATAGTAGACCAACTTTTAGATAGTGGAGCAACTTTGAGATGTACCTGAAAGCCAGTGAATGAATGCTTTTCCTCGCCTGAATGACAGAAAACTACCAAAATGTTGGTGGATTTGTGGACATAACCTGTATGTATTAATCACAGATAATTGTGAAAAAATGACTTACTGCAATTGATAATGATACAGCTGCAAGTGGTACTTTTCCCAAATGACCACAGAACACCATGCTGACGACGCTGATCATGAAGATCATCATCTGGGAAATGATCTGGAGGAGAAAAACGAATACAATAAATATTGTCACTTGTTTCACTGTATTTTTAAAGTAATGGTTGCCCATTTTCCCCCCACACTCTAACGACATTGATTTGTGCTTGGCAAATTGGTCTTCTGGATTAAATACATCAATTTTAAATAGAAATCTGAAATACCAAGCATGGCAGACTTTATATGAATCTGGGGGTGCAGCTATCGATTAGTTTTGTATTCTAGTTATCTAGCGATTACTTACATCGATTGATCAGATAAAACATGCTTTTGTCTTTTTTTTTTTTTAGAAAATGAAGACATTACTCAAGATGTTGTCATTACTCCATTCATGTGCTTCTTTTAAAGTTAAAGTTAAAGTCCCAATGATCGTCACACACACATCTGGGTGTGGTGAAATTTGTCCTCTGCATTTAACCCATCCCCCATGTGATTTTGATCCATCCCTGGGGGAGAGGGGAGCAGTGAGCAGCAGCGGTGCCGCGCTTGGGAATCATTTGGTGATCTAACCCCCAATTCCAACCCTTAATGCTGATTGCCAAGCAGGGAGGCATGGGTCCCATTTTATAGTCTTTGGTATTTAGCAAGTTGAATTAGCAACTGTGGCTGTTTTAGCAAATATATTAGACTACTTGAATAGCGTTTCACTTTACTCAAGCAGTGGCAGATTTGATGATCTCGTGTCCCTCAAATTTTGGTTTGCAGTTCAAAGCAAAAAAATCAACCTGGAACTTGAAAAACTTGAAAAAATTTGGGGCACAAGTCAAAGTACCAAATAAATTTGTAGTGCGCATTTAAAATATGTCATTTGAGAAACAGGTCCTGGAACCTTTCTGGCACCCATTTTAATATGGTTGATCATGGCATCGACTGAATATGACAATTAACAAGATAACACATGTTAAATGTTTGATACCAAACTTCCAGGCAAGCACAATGAATTAAATATTAAAATAAAATCAATTTAAACCTGTCTTCTGTTTTGTATTAATATTTTTGGTTCACTGTATGATAAAGATACATCCCTCTTTGTCCCTTTTGTTGTTATTTATTTGTTCCCCTCTCAAGAGGGGCCCGATAAAACAGGGTTTGGAATTAGCTGACTGTACAATATTTAAAATTTTGAGGCTTTGATTATTGCAAATATTTTATGAATCGTTCACTTTCTATGAAAATATGGGTTTAAGGTGTAGTGTATTGCTTTTAGAATGAATGTAGGAACTATTATATTGATAAGCCAGTGAAACGTTAAAATTAAATAATATATTGGTGTTTAAATACGGTATTGTGAGAGAAGGTTATGGCAAATTAAAATATAATGTATTTTGTATAGATAGGTATGAATATTCCAAAATACTGATATACTAGTAACTACAAAATATATGGGGGTCGAGATAGATCCTTTTGGACATGTAAGTAATCTGTATGTATAAACTGGTTTATTAGTGGTTACCTTTATTACCCATCTTGTATTCATTATTTCGAACCATTTTTCTCTGTCTTTATTTTTGTATTAGATAAGTTGAATTTTGTTGTTTTTTCCCATAAGTTACTGAATTATCCTGTACTCTTTTGCATCTTCGAAATAAATCTTAAAATAATAACATAAATAATATAATAACTAAAAAGACTGGAAGAAACACAGAAATACACTGTAAAGAAAGAAAAATACAGTACATTAACTACGCCTATGGAAGGAAACCTGGTGCTGCGTTTATGGTCATCTTACCACTGGTCCCGCGAGTTTGAGGAGCTGAATGAGTTCAGTGCGGTAATTGAGCGGAATGCATCTGCCAATGCGTCTCAGACAGGAGTCCTTGGAAGCCGCTTCGTTCACTGAATAAACCCCCTTGGAATTCTGCATCGTCTTCAAGTTGATGTCCATGTTGACGGAAAGTGGCAGCGAGCTCTTATTAAGGTTAATTTGAAGCGTCCTGCGTGGAAGCGGCTCTCGGTAGAGGTGTCAGGAGGAAATGATACTTCACTTGGAGCGTCGCGGCAATATTCCCTCCTCCCGCCCCCTGTAGGAGTCGGTGTTTAATGCACGTGGATGGTGCATTCATGGCCCGGCCCATCACGCACAAAACGCATCCTGTCCAGGAAGGCAACCGCGGGCTCTATCGTTCTCCAATAATATACACTTCAACACGTCTGACTATTGTGATAACAGAATGACATATGAACTTGGGCATGATAACATTATTGTAGTATCCAACAATTGGATGACCTTGACTCATTGAGCAAATCTATCAGCTGCAGATGTCATGGAACGCCGACCAACATACATTTTCTTTGAGACTTTTGACTAATTCTAATAAAATCAGTGTAATCAATTGAGGATAGCAGATTTCAAGAGGGACTGCATTGTTGCGAGAGCTCAGTGGATGGGCAGTACAAATATAGTAGAGCAAAAATATCGATATGTTGCAAAGATATGGAATGTTGTTCTTATGGAATTATTAGATAAGATAATCCTTTGTTATTCCCTCAATGGGGAAACTCCTATGTTAGCAGCAGTACACTTAACATATACACACACACACGCATGCGGGGAAGGGGGTAAAGATTTTAAAGAAGTAGAAGGTATATATAATTAAAAAAATATGGACAGTGTATACAAAATACACAATACACAATATGCAGTGGAGATAAAAAAAATATTAGATAAAAAAAATAGTGCAAGTGAAGAAAAAAAAATTAAATAAAAAACAGTGCAAAGAAAGCAGGTAAAAGAGTGTGAGGTAGACAGATATTGCACATAGTGTGATTGCACATATGGTTATTGCACGTTATTGCATGTTATTTTGTCCGTTAGCTACGGTGATCGGCCTGGTTGTACAGTCTGATGGCAGCAGGGAGGAAGGACCTGCGATGCCTCTCGGTGGTGCATCGTGGGTGACGAAGCCGGTCACTGATGGAGCTCTCCAGGGCTCTGACAGTCTCATGAAGGGGGTGGAAGACATTGTCCATGATGGAGGAACGCTTAGCCACCATCCTCCTCTCCCCCACCACCTCCACCCGGTCCAGACTGCAGCCCAGGACAGCGCCGGCTTTCTTCACCACCTTGTCCAGCCTCTTCCTCTCCGCTGCAGTGATGCCGCTGCTCCAGCAGACCACCCCATAAAAAATGGCGGACGCCACCACAGAGTCATAGAAGGTCCTCAGGAGGCCGTCCCTCACTCCGAAGGACCTCAGTCTGCGCAGCAGGTGGAGTCTGCTTTGGCCCTTCTTGTATAGGGCCTGAGTGTTAACAGTCCAGTCCAGTTTATTGTTCAGGTGAACACCCAGGAACTTGTAAGAGTCCACAATCTCTATGTCCGTTCCCTGGATGTTCACCGGCGAGGGGGAGACTTTGCGCCGGCGGAAGTCCACCACCAGCTCCTTTGTTTTCCCAGAGTTAATCTGGAGGCGGTTCCGCCGGCACCAGTCCACGAATCTGTGATTCAGTTCTCGGTACTCCGTCTCGTCTCCGTTGTTAATGAGACCGACGATGGCGGAGTCGTCCGAGAACTTCTGGAGGTGGCAGGTTGATGTGTGGTGGGTGAAGTCAGCTGTGTAGATGGTGAAGAGGAGGGGGGCCAGGACGGTCCCCTGTGGAGCTCCTGTGCTGCAGACCACCGTGTCAGACACACGGCCTCCTGTCCTCACAAACTGCCGTCTGTTTGTGAGGAAGTCCAGGACCCATGATGTCAGCTGCTGGCAGGCTCCAGCATGGTGCAGTTTATTATCTGAATTTCACCAGTCAGACACAAACTTAAATGTGCATCGTCACCCACAGTTAAACCATTATCTAGGTAATTACTAGGAATGAGCGAGTACCAATACCAATTATCGGTACTCACGACATTGGCTGATACCCTATTGTGGCAGTTTTATGATAAGAAACTAAAAATGAGAAATTATATTGCCATTCATTTTCATACAATTTTAAGGTAAATGGCGATTTTGGGATATAGGTATTTTTAGAAAATTATGTCATTGTTTTTGGGGGAAACTTGATGTAACAAAAGTACTAGTGGTATACGGTGCTTGGGATTGGTGACTAGTTAAGTACTGAGTATTGTATTTGTATCAGTCTGGAAAAAAAATGGTATCGAACATGAATTAGCTAAGCATTGAGCTTACTAAATTTTCTGCATGAAACGTGATATGTGATATAGTTGTTGACTATATCAATATTGATATTGTTGCAATATTTATTGTACCTAAGAAAAACGACATTTTCTAATGAAGGAATTACTTTATTAGAAAATGTCATTTTTCTTAAAGTTTTTTTTGTTGCATCAAAAGTTGCCACTGAATATTCCCTCAGGGGGAAATCGACTGCAACAGAAACTATTTGTCGTCAAAGGGGCTAAGGATCACTGAAGCTTATTATGCAATGACGCACTAGTGTCTGATTTTCGGTTAATGTAAAACTGTCTGTATAACATTGTGAAAACAAGCTGCAGAAAACTTTTGTACAACACAAAAGTGACAAAGCAGTGACAACCGATGATGCCGGTTAAACTTTAAGAGAACATTAGTTTGCAAAAAAACAACTGATACAGCATCATAGGACACATTAAAAAAAGTCAAATATACGTGTACAGAATGAAAAATCCGGTAATGTGACTGAGCAGAATGATAGCATGTGTCAACGATACATAAATAGACACTGCAGTATGATGTAAATACTATATAATATTGTTGTGTTGTATCGTATCGTATCGTATCATAATGTATCGTATCGTATCGTATTGAATTGTATCGCATCGTATCGTATCGTATCGTATCGTATCGCATTGCATTGGATTGGATTTATTACTTTTGAGGAATTTTTTTAGTTGTCAATTAAATGTTTTCTCTCCCATGTTAATAGCACGGATTTCCATCTTGAAAATGCTAATCTCTCTCCTTCCTCCATTTTTCATGGAGTTGAAACGTGACATCATGCATTTCACTTTCCCCAGACGGAACACTAAATTGTGACGTTCCAGAATAATTAGCTTTCAAGATCTAAATCTTTTTTATGTATTCTATAATGTACCGGTGTTTGCTGTGTGTCGTCTGCTAGGAATGGGGTCTCCTGTAGTTTTTGTTAATTATTAGTTTTGTTCCATGCACAGGCATGAGGGAAAGAACACCGTGATTGAGAAATGTCATTTCCATTCACGTGCTGTGAAATGTTTCGCACAGTTACGTGCCACTTGATAGTGGATGACAAGTACTTTTTCAGCATGTGAGCTTTTGATAAAATGATCAAATCAGAATGATCTACCTATATGTAGTATATGCACGTGTACCTTGTACAGTGGTACCTCTACATACAAACTTAATTGGCTCTGCGGGCGGGTTTGTAAGTAGAATTGTTTGTAAGTAGAAGCAACGTTTTCCATAGGAATCAACGTAAAAGCAAATGTATGCCGGACTGTCCAAAAAGTCACACTTTTTTGTAAGGATTTGTAAGTAGAAACGTCTGTAAGTAGAAGCAACGTTTTTCATAGGAATCAATGTAAAAGCGATTAATGCGTGCTGGACTATCCAAAAAGTCCCACTTTTTGCCCTATTTTTCCATGTAAAAAATACAGAAAACCAAAACAATAGTTCTAGTTTTGCTTTTTCAAACCTTTAGAATAAAAAATAAATGTCACTTTATTCTTGACCTCCAAACCTTGCTTAGGGAGGTTCAGATTTTCTACACTTATTAAAAATACCCCTGAGAAGACAGAAAAAGTCAAGCTAAAAATTCACCACGAACGGCGCTACCAGATAAAGTTCAATATCTTGCGCAAAGACAATATGATACAATAACAGGGGTTAATGAGTTTTCCGACTGTGTGAGTGGTCATTGAAAGCGCCATTCATGGCAGCATCAATTTACTTTTTGGGGTACTCACCAAATGTAGAAATTTGATTAGGTGCCCCTCTCTCCAAGCAAAGCTTCAAGTGGCGTGTTTCATTTATAGAGTGATAGACTTCAACCTTGAAGGTAGTGGGTTCAATCTTCAAGTCAATTTAGACTTGATTTATTTTCCAGCTGATTTTGTGAATCATTTACCTTTCCAAATTATGTCAAATCTAGCTGAGATTCCCAAAATAGACACACAGATGCAAATACTAAATAGCCTGTATTGGTCTATCCTCCTTCGGTGCAAAATAAAATAATTTTCTGCCAAAGCAAGTGGCTTCTTGGTTATAATGGTGGTCCCTTGGACAAAACCAGTTGAAAACCCCAGATCTACTTAATAGGCATTCCTGTTCTGGGTTTCCTAAAGCTTGTTGCTAATAGCTTGCATTGCATCTAACAATTTGTGAATATGTGAAGAAACTAAAATTTGATTATTTCACAATCTAAATAATGTATCAGATTATATAATACTGTACAATTTAGATTTTTAAACCAACCCAGCATTACTGGTGACATCTGGTATTACAATTCATTCTCAGACTCAGTAACTCAGTAACATTTACTCATTTACCGCCTCAAAGCAATATATTACTGTAACGTGACCTCCAACACTGCATGTGAGCGTAGGGAAGCAGTGGACTTCCCCCTGCTTACGTCACAAGCAGCGGTCTTGCATAGTGACCTCCCCTCCAAAAAAGGCCCCAAGTTGTTTAATGACACTCTCAGTTAATGGTTACTGTCAAATTAAATGTAAAACCTTGAAGTCTGCTATTTCAGTGCTATTGCATGATAGTAAACGTCATAGACAGCTGAACGATTAAGAATCGATGTGGCAGTGTTATGCTTTAAGGCAGGGATTGTCAACCGGTGGTCCGGTGCGGTATTGCAGGTTGTCTGCCAAATTTTGAAATGGAAAACAATTGTAACTTTTTTAATTTACTTTCCAGCTAAATTTGTGAACTATTTACCCATCTCAATGATGTCAAATGTAGCTGGGATTCCCCAAATAGACAAACAGGTGCAAATAAATAGCCTGTATTGGTCTATCCTCCTTCGGTGCAAAATGAAATATTCTGCCAAAGCAGTCGTCCTTAAGAGACATGTAGCGAGACAATACTCACAGATATATATTATTTATTTATATCCTGCAAACAATAATCTCACTTCAGATCACTGAGTCATCTAGACTAGTTCTTCGTTTGTCTGCACAAGTATATTAAACTGCCTCGCAGTGGCTAAGTCGTGCATAACAGAAGAGCTTCAATGACTTGTTCATGATGCACAAACTGTTATGTTGTTTTTACCACAAGACGTACAGTAGAAATATTGTTTACAATAGGAGTTTTGCAGTATTGCTTACAGTGAACAAAATATCCATGAAATACACAACAGCATTCTGAACAACAAAAATACAACAATAAAAAGCCCAAATAAAAAGGGGGCACTAAAAAGAATCACAAATTTACTGTATCGAATGTCAGCGAACTTCAGGCTGAGACACGTATCGCATCTAATATTACTGTAAATCCGTGATACAAAATACAGTAAAAAAAATATTTCATTATTTCACATTTGTCTCCATGAAAATACCTTGAGGTCATGATGTTGTTTTTCGATGATGTCATCCTTTGTACTTACTCTGGATGATGTATTACTTTGAAAACTTTATGATGACACAAGTTGTAACAGTACATGACGGATGAGTTCATCTGGGTAGTTAGGCACTCAGGGCTATGTCAAAAGATGATGTCAGTCTTTTACGCAAAAGTGTGACAGTGAATTTCCTTGAGTTTGAAGGTGATGGGATGAGTTGTGTTGATTTTGTAGTAGAGTACAATAGATTAAGTAGAAAAGCAGGGGGTAAAAGAAAGAAAGGATTCTGAGGTGGAACATTTATAGCTTTACTATTGTTATATCAAGAAAGTTCCAGGACTTATGGGTTTATTTTAATTAATTAATTTTTTTAACAAAAAGGAGGCTATGACAACACTGTTGCCTATGGTGAGACAAAAACAGGTGATTGAGAACCAAAGATGGCTATTTATGAATGCTAATGTTTAAAAAGCTTTCCAGGGTGCACTTTTCAAGAAATAAGTGCCACCTGGACTGCTGATGTTAGACAACAAGGCAACGAGAACTACTGCTGTAGTTCCATTTATGAACAGGAAGGCATGAGCTCTTACACTTGACAAGTTGAATTGGTAACATTCTGGGATTGCATACAATTTAAAAAAAGTGTTCTTAGTCTTACAAAACAGTTGAAAGGATTTGAAAATTGTGGCTGATTGTGGAACGTCAAGTAGTAAAATTCAACAATTCAGTGTTCCACAAAAGCTCTGATACAAAATGCATTCTGCTTCAATTTTTGTTAACGTATTTCATATTTCAGTGGAACATTTTGGACTTGTGTCTTGTAATTATGTTACTTTAAAAGTTGGAATTCTACTTGAATAATTCCAATGAAAAACAAAACAAATTATGAGCAATTCAGGAGTTTGATTGCCTTCCATGAATCTACTCTTTATAGTATACTAGAAACCCTTAATTTGATTCATTTCTTGGCAGTCAACAATTATTTCATTTGAAATAATTTCAGGAAATTCAAATAATCTTAGCCTTGCAGAGTAGTAATTAGGAATGTGTGATATGCCCTCATATTCTAACCCACTAGTATTGTTACTATTTTGTGTTAGATTGCTTCAAATCACAAGGTCAGGAATAGATGTTTTTTGATTTTGTGCTCTCCTTATCACAACCTGTGCAACCTTGCAATTTTAAGACATCAGAGATTTAAACATGAAAAAAACTAAAACAGCATGCGGAGGTAATGCATTTTTAGTAACACCTTGACCTTTATTTGTAAAGAAGTTATACTGTGTGTGTAGTTTGAAAAAGTCATTGCTCCTTCCTGATTTCTTATTTTTTTGCATATTTAGTGTGAAACTATGCAAATAAAAATTTAGAAGAGAGCAAACACTTTTTCATGGCAATATAGTGGCAGTATAATACTACATATATTGAATTTTACCACATTCAATGTCCTTATCATTACCATTAAGCACAAAATAAGTATGCATTTAGTGACTGAGTATAGTGTGTTTAATGGGCAAAGTGCCAAAAATATAAGATAATGTTTTGAGAAGCATTGGTTAATTTTATTGATTAAAATATTTTAATTGTCCCATGTTAAAATGTGTATTTTTTTACAGTCTTGTCTCTTTACAGCAAGTAGACACTTATTCAGCACATGAACATTTGAGTGAAAATCTTGTGGTATGTTTTTCTGTGTGTGTGTTTTTCAGGACCAGCCGCAACAGAAATCAAGTGAACCGTACATCAGTGCGTTGTAAACCACTCTGAACAAGCTGGTCATTTTAACACAAACCACCTTTGTTAGCCAAAATGTGGAGTGGCTCTAACTTTGAACGGGCAAGTTTAGAAAGACGCAAATACAATGAGCGACAAAGAAAAGAAAGAATTTTTAACGACAAACTGAGAACCATCGGTATTGACAAGCAAGGCCTTGACAGGCAGCTGGATGACAAGAAAAAATGGAAAGATGCAGAAAAGTTTGAACAAGACACTTTTGAGGCCCAATTCCTTCATGATAGAAAGCAAGCGTATCTTCTTCAACGCAAAGAAGAAAGGGAGAAATCTGAAGCGGAGAAGAGCAATTTTCAGGAACAATATGCGCGTGCCATTCAGGAGAAATTGAACCGGGATGAGTCTGAGGAGCCACTTGAAAACATGATGCCTCCGGGAATGGCAGGCGAGGACCCAAACAGCGAAAACCGAGTATGCAGGCAGAAAGAGCAGCTGAGGGAGTGGCTGCTCCAGCAACAAATAGAGCTAGCCAGAGAGAAAGAAAGACAAAATAATGAAAGGTTGAACGATGACAAATTCAGAGTACATATAGACAATGTCGCTCAGGGACTGGAAAACGCCGTGTTAGAGAGAAGGAAAAAAAATGCAGTTGAACTGAACGAGTTCAATCAGGCATTGGCTGAAGAGAGGCAACGGTATGAACGGGAACTCAGAGATGACTTCAGAGAGATACGGCCGAGTCAGGTGGGGGTTCCTGGTATGTTGCACGCCTTTGATAGAAGGCCACGTCCCGAGAGCTCTGAGCAAATGAAAAAGTTCTGGAACCTTCAAGTTGAGGAGAAAATGATGACAAAATTGGAGGGGACCAAAGAGAAGCAACAATACGACCGTTGGTGCTCCAACACGACACGTACGGCTATGATCATAGAGAGGCAGCAGGAGCGACTGAAGAAGGCGCAACGGCAGGAGCTGGACTATAACAACACCACCACTGCTGAATATGACAGGCGCAATAGACCTGACATTAAAACAGGACGCATCGATGAAAGCTTCTTCGCCAAATTTAACACCTGCAGTCGCTGAAACGGCACTCGGACATCTCCATAGATTCCAATGGACAAGTATCATTTCACAAGGGCAGATTCAGAATCATATTCTAGAAATGTTTACTTGCATCTCTGACTAACGATATGTTTAAAAAAAAATATCGTTGTAATTAACGTACCTATAAGTGATTATAATTGCCCATGTTTAAAATTTACTGGGAGACATAAATGTATCACAAACTATGATCGAAAATACTTAATATTATTTCAAATGCAGACAAGAATTAAAATATTGCTGTTGATGATGGTGAAAAAGAATTACTGTAGCGGAGCAGTCCCGTGGAAAACTATGAAAATTTGACTTTAATTATTGACATTTGATTGTACTACAACAGGCAGGAGTTACATTCATGGTGCCAATGCTCCTGCGGGACTGTTGGAGAGAAACTTATCTTGGGCTGATGTAGAAGCTAGCGCTAGAAGGACTAGGTTTTGTTTTATTTACTAAAACGTCGGATTAATTTGTGCGCATCAAAAATGCTTTTGTATATCTTTGAGCAAGTTACAAATAAATTGGAACGATTGTCTGTTTTCCCTTACATTATTAATGAGCCACTTATGGGTTGTGCAGATTGGTGCATTTTTTTGGGCTTCCAAAGTGGCATTCGAAATTGTTGGGAAGCAATGCAGTAAGCACTGATTTGGACTATTTTCACCCATTAATTGATGTGTTTTTATTTATTGTAATCTATTTTGAACATGCATAGCGTGTTCTGTTTGATATTCTGTACTGCACTCTTCTTGGATATTATATTATTATTTTTATTATATATATGTAATTTTTATTACAACATTTCTTCAGTGAGGGATTAAGCGGCTGAGAGGTTTTATGTGCGCCTCCAGTGAGTTCTGTCCTTTGTGTCCAAAATAAGCCCCTCTGAAGCAACTTTGACAGCACACAATGGATTTGTAGTGCTAATACCATGTTCTGCCTCTCGTACTAGCCACTGTCTTTTTCCTCAGTTATAAGATAGTGACAAAATAAATTTACATTAGTCCATCTTTTTTATCCATCCCAATCTTTTCAGTCAGGAAAGTATATGGTTTGCTGAAAGAAAATATAACAAATAAGACTGGAATGATTAATCCACGACTAATTGATTATCAAATCAATCGATATTTATTTTTGGTCATTGACTAATCATTTAGATACTGCTTTTAATTTAAAATTGTCAAAATCATCAAGATATCAGATTTTCAACAGTATTCTTGACGAAGCTAGGGACTGAATCATTATGATTGTCCATTTTCTGCACTGTCGATTTGAAATGGGTTTTTTTTAATATAGGAGTGGAAATTGAGACATATTTTGTGTATCCGATTCACTGACTAGGACAAAATAATTGACAGATTATCTGTTATTAAAATAATATGTTGCAGCCTCCAAAATACATTTTTCCTCCATCTGAGGGGCTTGCGGGACAACTGCACTAAGGTAATACTGCAACAACTGCACTAAAGTATCTTACAATTTAGAATAATTGTATTAGATTGTATTGTATTGAATAATTTTTCTCTCTTTTATTCTCTGTTTATTTTGTTTCCCCAATTTCATTTGGTTCTATGACGGGATTTTGACTGATAGCAAACGGGATATTGTTTGTGTATTTGAATGTTCGGAATAAAAGTTGTCAATCAATCGATCAATCAATCAATCAATCAATCAATCAATAATAGTGATCAAAATTTAAGCTGCAGTTAGAGCTGATCGATGTGATGACATACACTGCCTTCCAGAATTATTGTCACTCCTGGCTATTCATCTTCTATAAAATTTTATGTGACTAAATTTGAAAAAAGTGGACAATCCAACCTTTAATTCAAAGGCATTTATTCAGTGTGAAAAAAAATTGAATTGATAAATAATTCTTAAATCAAGTGTGCCACAATTCTAAGTATCCCTGATGTTAATACATTTTACAACCCCCATTTGCTGACAAAAGAGCACCTAATTTCCTGTAATGTCTCACAAGATGGGACAACACAGAAAAACGGATCTCAATCATTCCTCATTCTCCAAATCATCCAGCGACCCGGTTCTACATTAAACTCTTGAGCTCACTTGACGGGCTTTCAATGGGGTTGAGGTCTGGAGATTGAGATGGCCATGGGAGGAGCTTGATTTTGTGACTGATGAAGTAGCCACAGGGTGGCGCAAATCCCTCGACTTGTTCTATATTATAGCAGCTGTTCCATGCTGGAAGCTAATTGTTACTTAGCAACGCTTCCTGCCGCACAATCGGCATTTGTCAAATTACAATATATAATTCAAAATCGAGCTTTCCATGACCACACTGAGAATGAGTGCAGTTGTAAACTGAACTTATAGACACTCCAAGTCGCCAGCACATGTCAGCGACTGTTCGGTCACGCAGGTTTCATCAACGGAGCATGAAAGCGGTTAATTGAATCAAAACGTTATGAGTTTCATTTTCAAGATGCACAAGTTCTTGGTACTTCCTCTTGAGCACGCAAGAGAAAAGATGCTGGGAGGATCTCCATTTGACAGTTGCCCTCTTTATGTGCCCCGTGACTGTCACCAGTCCAGTCCAAGATGTTTTCTGCCTTTGTGCCAAAGATACCTCACCCTTTTCAATAACATATTTCTGAAACTGCAAATTTTAAAGTTTTCTCTCTCCCAGTGTCCAAATTCACAGGCTGGATCTTCCGAAGGCCGCAGTTTCTGCAGCATGTCACTTTCCGGCATGACTCGACCCCACTTGGTGTTCAAATACACATCAAGCCTGTCCAAATTCTTCACAGTTTATGCATTCATGAAGGCTACGTAAGGAGGAACCTTAGAAGATATCAAAAGATCCAGCCTGCAAGTTGTCATACTAGAATTTGGAAACCATGTGTGGATGGGTCTTCCCGGAACTGACATTATGCACCTGAAAAATGCAGCCTGTATATCTCCTGTACTTTGCATCTCACTCACATGTTGTTGCTTCCTTCTCCAGGTGACTGTGTGTGCCTGCTGCCAATGGCAGTAACAACATACTGAGAGCTGCTCGGTGATCAGGAAGCTCCTCACACACACGTCCTATAACGGCGCTGACAGCGAGCAAACGTTCCTTTAGGCTCCGCGTAGCTGCTTCCACCGATCCAGATGAGGATGATGGTCGATACTTTCCATCTGTCACCTCTTGGAGTTTCTTGGCCTTGCTCTGAAATTCCATCAGATGAGCTTGGTCCTAGAGAGGAGGTAGAAAAGAAACTATGTGAATATGGTGGTTTTGGTGAGAATAGATGGTTCAAGCTGATGTCCTGCTGGGGAAAAAATATATACATTTCCCAACATTCATTTAACCAAGGCACACGGTGTATTTGTAGCTTCTGCCATCTTGTGGAAGATAATTATTATTTGCAGTCAATAATCTTTAGACTAATGAATTTCACATAGCACACCACAGATATTTTCACAGCTAGGAAACATTGCTCATTTGCAACAACGCTTTTTGTTGAGATTAGCTGTCTGGCTATTGAACCTGAGTCTCAGGTTGAACCTGACTATGTTAAAAGAGGAAAATATATGAAAAAAAATGAAAAAAGTTGTTTGTTGCATCATACCCTGCTTTTGGCATCCTGAATTTTTGCAAGATCAGCCTCAAGGACACCACTGATGCCAGACAGGTCCATCAGTTGCTGTTTGTGATGTGCGACAATGTTGTTCAGATTCACCCAGCTCTCCTGCAGTTCTTTAATCTCCTGGTCCCACTCTTTGACCATCTTAAAAACATCAGGTAATGTCAGGTAACAAACAACACAAGAACAACAAAACAAAAACAAAGATAACCTAAATCATGCAAACAGACAACCTTTTGCGCTTCTTTTATTTTGCGCCGCAAGCCATCATTGATGAGATTTAGCTCGCCCTTTGTGATTTGCTTTTTAGCGCTTCCGGTCAGGGCATCATTGCGCTCGATGATGTTTCCTCTCTTTTCCACGGCCGCGACACTCTCCCTCACGAGCTGCTCCCGCTGCTTCATCAGCTGGTTGAGCTGCCGCTGTTAAGTACATAAAAGAACACATTTTGTTGACACAGATGCAGACATTTACAATGAAATGAAACACCAAAACAAAGCATTTTTAATTGGAGAAATGCAATTTATTTTCAAAGTCAAAACATACAGTACCGTGGTATATATTTTATCACTATAAAATGAAGCATACGTTACTAAAACCACTGTGTTCAAAGAACAAAACAAGCAAAATCATTAATTCCACATACAAAACAAAAACTTAATAATAAATATTTCCGGCAAATAAGTGTGACTTACAGAGATACGTTAAGAAATGTGCGGCAGGTACCACTCTTACCATTTCCGCAACAAAGTAGGAGGACTGCTTGCAAGATATGTTGTTACAAATTGCATGGGTATCTCGAGGCCTTTCTTAACAATGGGAGACTATGCTAAGATTGAGTGTTGATCCGTCATTGCTGAGCAACCATGGCCCACACGTGCTGGCAAGTCATTTCAATGGATTTTGATGGTCATTGATCAAATAAAAGCAAATGATTAAAAATCTAATGAAATTATTTGTCATTGCCGCTTTCAAACCCTCGCCGCCATGAGCATAAGGAAATTCTCCTCACATATGAAAACAGTCCCTTTGGAGCTGAATAATTTCTTCAGCAATTAACGTGATAGAAGGTCAATGTTTGGGCACAATATGGCCGATATGCGCATGTATGGGCCAGGTGTGTTGTGACGTACATACATATATGCACTACATGCTCGTTTTCATTATGTGGTGAGTGTGCACATGAGCACATGTCTTACTGCAGCATTGCCTAGATCAGGGGTCTCAAACTCATTTTTGTCGCGGGCCGCATTTTAGTCATAGTTTCCTTTGGAGGGCCAATATTTATTAATATTTATTATTATTATCAACGCCTTTTATTATATAGAGTATAAGCTACACAACAAACTGATGACTAAATAGGTTTGAAACTGGAGACTAAAACTGTTCAAATATTTTTAAAAGATCAATGGTAAAAAAATTCTAGCAATATCTGTGTTTCTTTAATAGTGAAGACATTTTGTAATTTTAGTATTGACACTTGAAACTGATGCACAATTTTTTTTTGGGGGCCACATAAAATGATGTAGCGGGCCGTATCTGTCCCCCGGGCCTTGAGTTTGACACATATGGCCTCAATCGCAACAGGATGGTGGGGAGCCACATTGGGGGCTTGGGTCTAGGCCCCCCCCCTCAAAACCACCACTACTGACTGGCCACTTCTGAGAGATTAAACAGCTTGCTCTCATTTTACCTAGAGCCACCTTGAATTAAGATTATATGATCATTGAATATTTTCTAGATGAGGACAATTATGCCATCATTGTATTGCACTAGATCAGTGGTTCCCAAAGTGGGCGGTACCGCCCCCCTGGGGGCGGTGGAAAGATCTGGGGGCGCGGTGAGGAAGAAAGGGGCGGTAGGGGGGCGGCAGTCGATTTGTACACAACACGCCGCTCTGGCCCAGCCAGTTTTTGGTTACAAAAAAAAATCTCTGACTGCTATCAAGTGCTGTGGAACAAGGTCAAGATGTACTTCATTGCCTTCCCAACATCATATTTAGTAGAACGGGGCTTCAGTGCAGTCACCTTGCTTCTTTCCAAGCAAAGAAACCGACTGAAAATTACTGACCGCGGGGATCTACGACTTCTTCTTAGTGAGTTCCAGCCTGATGTTGAGAAGCTTATGTCCCTGCACCAAGCACATCCATCCCATTAATATTACGTGTGAGACAATGAAGGTTACTGGTGGAATGTTTATTTACGATTCTATGTTGCTGAAACAGTTAAAACTGCTAAAAAATAAATTGGTTTACTAAATACTAAATTGGGTTTTATTTGTGAAATACACATTTGTGTTTAACCTTTCTCTTTTCAAATTGCAGCAAACCAAATATCAAGAAAGAGGTGTTTGTTTCCATATGTGCCTTGGGGGGGGGGGGGGGGGCGCTAGGAATTCACTGGGGAGCCAAAGGGGGCGCCAGCCTGCAAAAGTTTGGGAACCACTGCACTAGATTATGGAGGACATCACTCTTATAATGTAATGATCAACACTCACATTTTTTCACACATTGAACCAGTACATGCACAGTACCTCCATACGGTGAACGTCTTCCTTCATTATCTGGATTTCTCCATGACTCTCCTCCACTACTAAGCGTGTCTCTTTCATAAGGTGAGTCTTCTTTTCCCACAGCATGATCTGTCGCCTGTCATAAAACACAGACGGATGTTAGTGAATACTGCATTAGTTCCAGAGATGTTTTTAATATGAAAGATAAGTGAATTGATATTGAGCAAACAACTGACTCAGCCTCCAGCAAACTGCTGAGAAGTTTCTCTTTTTCCCCCTGGGTCTTCTCCAGTTTCAATTCCATTGCAATAGACTCCCGTTCTGCCTCCTAATCACATAATATTGCAGATCATTAACATTTAGCGTTACCATTCGAACGAGAACAAGAACGTTGATGTGTCAAACAGAAAGGGTATGCCTTGAGTTGGTGAAGGAAGTCGGACTCTATCATAGCGTTCTCCTGCTCGACAGCATGGCCCAACTGGGTGTTCTTGCTCAGAAGTGTGTTGAGCTTCAGCAAGTCTCTTTGAAGCATCTTATTGTTTTTCTCCACCTCATTCTCGTCACGGTACATGACTTCAATCTGACCTGGTGGGGTTCAAGTCAGCATGATAAGAATTACATTTTTACAAATGGTAAATCTGATCTTATTTGTAAAAATGTGTCATAAAATACGTAACGTACGCTCCAGATAAATCTTCTTCTGACACATCACAGTGTACTTTGTCTGAAGTTTGTTGTATTCCTTGTTGTGAGCCTGAATCTCTAGCGCCAATCCAACAAGTGTTCCCTGATGCTTCAGCCACAGTTGCTGATCAGTCTTGATTTTTTCTGACAATTCCTCAGATTCAGTCTTGATTGCCTCAACTTTGATTTGCAGAGGACTGAGGTCTTCATGCTGGCAAAACAGGTACACGCACATTTAAAATTTTGATTCTCAAAGACACATTCTAAAGGTGTCAATAAATAAAATGTGTATTCCCTATTATATTCATACTCTTGACATTACCGACTACATACTTTCTATGTTTTTTTTTCTCAACAAACTGTATTTGAAATTAGACTTGACACAGATCTGATAGGCTAAATTGGATCGCCAGATGTTCTGCATTTATGCAAAATTGGTGATCGTTTGTAATGTCATCATTTGTTAATCGATTAATGACGTCATCCGCAAAATAAGACATTACAGCACACACAATCTCAGGGTTGTAATGTGTTGCCTTACTTAATAATCCAAGGTTTCTACAGAAATATCCCTCCCACACACAATTTATTTCCAAAATATTAATTTTCCTCCCATTCTGCTGTTCTGTGTATTGAGTGTTTATCAGTGTTTTGGGGATATTTTTTAGGATTAAAATTTTTTTTTTCCCCCCAATACATTTCAATGGGCATCAAGTTTACGCAAATTTGGGCTAGTTGTGATTTAGGCCAGTCCCATTCACCCAGGAAAAGGTGTTTAAAACTTTAAATAGATTAGATTGGTCCACCTTTTAGTTGAATTGTTGACCTGTCAATGTTTTTTTTAAATACCTGCTGATCATGATCGGCAACAAAAGCCTGATTGTGTACAGCCGATTTGTAATGAGAAGTACATTTCATTATACAATTGTAGTTTAATCCATTTCTATTTATGAAGAAGGGATTGCCTTAAAATGTTTGTTATGTCTGCTAAAAGTGAAGAAAATTTGCAAATTTGGTACAGATTTTCTGCAAAAATTTAAAATGTAACAGATCCATTTAGTAAGAAACAGCACGACATTATTTGCTTTCTCGGGCTAAATAAAATGGTGTGATGAGCCAGATCAAGGAATCCTTACCCCAGTGCGAGCTGCGATGAGATCCTTTTTTTTGTTGTAGTTAGCAATAGCGGTTTCTTTCTGTGTGACAAGTGCATCAATGGAAGAACTGTCAGCCTGATTAGATGCGACCACCTTGTTGTATTTTGTGATTTCCTCCTCGAGCTCCCTCTGAGATCGGGCCAAGTTTTTCAGTTTCTCATCGATCACTTTACTTTCCACGTTAGCTGCCATTATCTCATTCTCCAAATGCCACAGCTGATAGACCTAACAGGAGAGAAGGAATTGTGATGTCATGCTGGTCTCTATCTTAAGTAAGACCCAGACGTAGTAAAACATGTAAAAAAAAAAAAGAAACATTTCATATAGTGTTGTTAGAGCCCATTGGGCACCGTAATGTAGTGTTTGCAAACTTGTCATGTTTTGGTAAGGTTTTATGGACACGTAACGTTACAACGTTGGGTGGTATGGGTAGCAGAATTTCCTGTCGGCCTTGTGTGGTCCTACTCATTGTCTAGTCAAGGTAAACTTATTTGCTCCTATGTTAGACAGCGAAGTTCATTTACACAGTATGTAACCTGAATAATGACAACATTTATCATATTTTTTGTAGTTTTATTCTTTATAAATCAAAATAAAAACAAGATTACATGTGCAATGCAAGCAGGCTAGATACACTGGCTTGTAAGTCACGCTCACTATACTAGGTGCATGCAGAATCAAGGCTAACACTACTTCAAATATCAAGCCACTTCTTCTTTCATTAGCAGTGATAATCCCAGAAACAGTTCCTGTCGTCTTTGAAGCAAAAATGGACATCACACTTGTAGCACTGTGTGTTGGTGTATCCTGTAGGGCAGTGTCTGCAGCGCCCTCTCTTCTTCATCTTCATTGGGAAATGACCAAGAAGGTCCTTACGCACATCTGGTGGTGGATGTGGACATGTTTTCTTGGGTGGGACGCTGGTTGGATTCTCATTAGTCTTGATTGTGTCCTTCAGAATGAGAACGGATGCTAGCTGTCAGGTTCAGTGTCTCTTTCGGAGAGACCCCGAGAGCCCTGCAGTCCCGCTTGTAGATGAGCCAGGCGTTGACCACAGCAAGGGTGTGCCAGAAGATGTACATGTACCAGCAGCGAAATTTCACAGGGAACTTGTATTTGGCTGTGAATTAATCCAGCAAATCCACACCTCCCATATATTTGTTGTAGATGCTCACGATGTGAGGCCTTTCAACTTCTATGTAGGTCTTGTTGACTTTGTCCCAGCGTTGGATCTTCTCCACAGGCTCAGTTCCAGCAAAGGACGACACAAGTGTGACCGCTCGGTTGTCATACCATTTGACGGCAGAGATGTTGTGTTTCACCTCCACTCTGTGGTCAAAGGCTCCTCTCCCCTTCTTCTTCAAACTCTTGTCATCTTCAAGGTTGCAGTTGGGTAGGCGCACCTGCCTGGCTGTTCCGACGTAATGTATTCCTCGATCAAGGAGCTTCTCTACCAGTGGAACAGAGGTGAAGAAGTTGTCTGCATAGACCTTGTAGTTGTGACCTTCTGGCAGTGTTGAAGCTAGCTTTGTAACAACATCACCAGACAAGCCAAGTTCTGATTTGGCTCGCAGTCCATTGTTGCTTCCTTGGTAGACATCAAAGTCACACATCACGCCAGAGACTCTAGTTCTCACCCATACTTTGAAGCCCCATGGGTGTGGCTTGCCTCGCATGTACTGTTTGATGCTGCTGAATCTCCCCTTGAAAGGAATCATCATCTCATCCACAGAGTTGTGCTCTTCTGGTATCACCTGATGGCAGTTCTATCTGAATGAATCAAGCCTAGGTCTGATCTTCCACAGTTTGTCCTTCTTTTCAGTCTCTGGTACTGTCAAGTTGTTGACGAAATGTAAGGTTGTCAACAAAGACTGGAATCTGTTCCGTGGCATCACGTCAGCAACAGGAGGGTGTCGTGTGTCTTCCTCCCAGTACATACGGGTACCAGCCATTTGTACTAGGCCCATCTTCAGGTACATGCCCAACATTTTCTCAATTTCCTTGGAATTGGTGTTCACACATGTTCCCTTTGTTTGAAAGCTGTACTCATTTGTGTTGTCGTCAGAGACTGAATCATTTCTTTAGAAACAAACTGGTTGAAGTGGTGTGTGGAGAGAAATCACATCTTTGGTGAGAGGTGGACCAGAAAATTCAGTATTGGGGCTAGTGAAATCCTTTTTCTGCTACCGATATCTGTTGGCCTGTTTTGATGGTTGTGGCTCAATGTCTGTGTCTACTCGGCAGTCAGTGGGTGGTTGGTTCTCTTTCACATCACCACAATCTTCTTCATCTAACTCCTTGTCAGTTTCATTGAAATCCATGTCCACATCACTCTCTCCATTCTGGACAGCATCTATCACATCCTGCACACTGCAGCGAGAATCTTTCCTTGGAAATACCAATGCTGAAAATGAAAAATAAAAACCATGAGAGCATTTGCATTTACACATTCCACTGCAGTAGTCTATTAACATGCCATACAATAGTGTTTGACCAACCTATTGTGCTGTGACGATCATGGTCAAATTAACCCCCCACTAACGACCCTACCCTGCATTCCTGAACATTAACAGCTGTTCAACTTACGACCACCCTTCACATTCCTGAACATGGACAAAGAGGTTAATAAACTGAGTTTACTTGGATTCTTCCTGTACAGTGTAGAGTCTACACCCTTGTTTACAAATGTTACAAATACACACAATGTGTAAATATATTAGAAGATAATATAAACTAGAAGATCCATGCTGATTTACACTACACTTAGGCAGGTCACAATTAGGGCCTTTTTTGCTACCACGCTCTCCCGGTGTTGCATATCTGCAACACATACACTACATGCACTAATTTACATTTGGGGTATATATTTAACAAAATAAGCATGTCTAGAATCTAGACATTCTAATGATCACCCAAAAAAATATAAAAGCATTTTACTTACTTTTCTTTGATTAATCCAGTCTAGTGTAACAAAGAGATGTGTCCTTCACGCTGTCCGGCGAGGTGTGAGCTGAACAGCTTGTGGGTGGGGCTTAAATAACAATGTTCTAGCCAATAGCAGAGAGGGATAATGAACAATAGGACTACCTGACTCATGTTTATGTGGAAAAAAAAAGAAAACACTATTTTTAATAGTTTTAAAAAAAATGTTGCAGATCTGCCATTAATTTAAAGAAGAATATAAGAGTGGGGAGACAGTATCAAGTATCAACCCATGTTAGGATAAGCAATTTTCAAAATTGTTTTCATCATGGGCCACATCACTGCTATGGTTGCCTTCTGGGGGCCTATGAAATGTGTGAAATCATATACAGTACTGTAAATGTACCGGTAGTTGCTTGAGAGATGTTAGACTGCACCCTGACTACTGTCTCTTTTTGTACGTGTGGTCTTTCAAGAAATATTCAGCAGAATTGAATTTTGCCATTAGTGATTACAATGAGTGTATTACAGTTCAAAACAAAGTGTTTTATGTTCCCATAATTGGCCCTGCAACTTCTTGTCTTTTTAAGACAGCTCATTCATGGATAGCTCATTTTTAAAGTCAGAAGTCAAGGAAAAATAGTAGCAAGACATTTGGCAGTGAAATCCATTTCCATCAATACATAAAATGATGAAGCCTGAATTGTTCCCAGGGGTCTTGAGTTTGACTCCAGTTGTCTAGTTTCAATTCGGCTTCTATACTTTCTCAACAAGTTGCATTTTGAAAATGAAAATTATGTGAGGGTTTGAACCTGTAATTGTTACCACTACAGCCCGTTACCAAAGATGATTTTTTTAAGTACCGTATCGGCCCGAATATAAGACAACTCTGATTATAAGACGACCCCCTCTTTTTCAAAACTCAAGTTTGAAAAAAAACTTTTTGAACACCAAATTTAATTAAGTCCAGCATTCGCTTTAAAGATATCTGGCTCCATCTAGCGTTGTGAATGGGTATAAAGTCTAGACCCGAATGTAAGACGACCCCCACTTTTTCAGTCTTATTTGAATGCAAAAAACACCGTCTTATATTCACGCCAATAAAATATACCTTCTCTTTCTTGAGTGAGGCTTTCTTGTTGGTGAGTCGTTGGTAATACTGAGCGGCCTTGTTGTCCATGAGCTTCTGTAGCATTTGAGTCATGATGTAGTTCTCCAGTTCCAGGTG
The DNA here is from genome assembly GCF_901709675.1 of Syngnathus acus. NCBI lineage: Eukaryota > Metazoa > Chordata > Actinopteri > Syngnathiformes > Syngnathidae > Syngnathus > Syngnathus acus. Next base: position 12,721,332 of record NC_051087.1, on the reverse strand, counting down.
TTTTTCTTTGTTTTTCTCCAGCTTTCGTCTCTGATCAGTCACCTCAGCCTCAAGAATACTGTCCTCCTTAAGAAATAGAGAAGGAGACATTCAAACTCAGGCCAATCAAGTCACAACTGCCTCATTTGAGGTGTTTTGTCAACCTTCGTGAGTTCTGCGAGTGTCCGCTCCGTCTGCCCCAAAGCACGGAGGTAGATGCTGTATTGGGCCCACAGAGTTTCATGTTGGGTCTGCTTCTGAGTAATCATCTTTTTTGTGACATCACAATCCATCTGGCCACAGTTCAGCAGCATGGTCAAAGTTTCGCTTTCTTCCTGTAGCCCAGAGATGGATTTCTTAATGCCTTCAATCTCTCTGTCCAGCACAATCACTTGGTGCTCAGCCATGCTGTGGAAAACATAAGTAGCGGTAACTAAATGAAAGAAATTGATGCACGCCTTTGTTTTCACGTTTATGTCTTGTGAGCAGTAGCTTTGTGTATTTTATTCCTTTTTTCAGACCATCAATCACATTTGTGCTAAAATGATTTTTCCACCTGCAAGAGACTTTGACATCAATCCATTGTTGATGTAGAATTCTCACCGTATAGCCTCCTGCATTGCTCTGAAGTCTTCATCTCGTCTCTTCAAATCCACCAGGCTCTTGTTCCACTGCTGTAAAAGCTGTTTCTGTGACATCGCCAGAGACACCCTTTGCATTTCCGCCTGTGAACGAATGTAAACACAAACACACACACGCACGCACGCACGCACGCACGCACGCATTCTGGCGGTCATCGATGTGTATCGATTAATCGATATAATGCTCTACGATTTATTGGCATCGATGCTAAACGTAAACATCGATTTATATCGCCGTGTTTGACCTCGGACATTAGACGCGACTTTATTTTGAAATCCAGTTCATTGTTGCTTGCTTCCTCTTTCCGGGAGCAGTACGCGGCGTGTCGTGTTGTGAGCAGAGCAGGCACGTGAAAGGGGAGCCGACAACTACGCGGCTCCTGGGCTGGTGCTATGGCTAGGGTCCAAGAAGACGAGGAAATTCGCTCCTCTTTGGGCTTCAAGTCATTCGTTTGGAAGCACTTTGGATTCCAAAGAAAAGATGGCTCAACGGACAATTAAAATTATTGGAAATAAATAATTCAGTAATGCACTTTAAAGTGTAAGAATATTCATTTTTCTTTACTTATATGAGAAAAAATATAGGAATTTGATAAAGTTCAGTGTTAAAATAAGCACTTTGTATACTACAATACTCTTCTAATTTCCTAAATAAAGAGTTTGCAGTACCTTGTTGATTTTGCGTATGAATTGTTATAAATCAGGATATTGTTCTGTATTTTTTATTTAGAAAAAAAAAATAAAAATAAAAATATCGATCGTGGAGCACTATATCGTGATGTATCGTGAATGAATCACAGCAGGCTTTAAGATATCGGCAAATATCGTATCGTGATTCTTTGTATCGATATTATATCGCATCGTGACAAAACCCGCGATTTACACCCCTAGTATACAGCACAGGTGTCAAACTCAAGGCCCGGGGGCCAGATACGGACCGCCACATCATTTCATGTGGTCCGTGAAGACAAATTGTGCATCAAATTCGTGTGTCATTACTAGAATTGCAAATTGTCTTTACTTTTACTATCTTTTTTTTAAAATATTTGACCAGTTTTTACTCGTCTGATTTGAAAACGAGTTATTTGTCAGTTTGTTTTGTAGCTTTTACTGTATATAATATGAGGTGCTCATACATTTATTTGGGTTGACAGTCATAATGGCCCTCCGAAAGAAGCTATGACTACAATGTGGCCCGCGAAAAAAATGAGTTTGACACCCCTGGTATACAGGCTGGTCTCTACTGCTTGAATAAAGAATGTTTGTTTTAAACGACAAACTGCATTTAATTCACAGTCCACAATTGAAGGTACGCTGTGCTGTACTTACCTCATAAAGAGCTTCCTTGGTTGCCTCAGTTGTCTCTGCCTGGGCTTTGGTCTGAGCCTCATACATATCCTTCTGTTGTGTCAGTCTCTCCAAGACCTTTGTGAGGTGCTCCACATACATGTCCTGTTGGTGTCGTCATAAAAGTAAATCAATCAATACTGATTGATCATGGATAGAGCAGATAATGTGTTCACCTGGTTGAGTTTCTGGTCTTCGACTTGGGACTTTTTAGCTGCTGTTTTGCGTGTGATGTTCTTCATGGCTTTTAGATTAGAATGCAGATCTTCACTGATTTCTTGAGTGAAATTGAGCTGTGAGTTCAGTTTGTCTAGTTCGGTTTGTAGGTTGGATACTATGGATAAGAAAACCACATGTTCTTAAATTAAGTTGATGTGATCATTTCCAGCACCAAGCGGTAAACATGCTTGCTTCAAAGCTAAGGTTCTGGGTTAAAATCTCTGCTTGGGCCGACATGTTAGCGAACGTTAGTTAGGACAGGCTCCATTTCACCCGTGAGCCTAATGAGAACTCAGGTTCCAGTAAATGAATGAATAGTTGAATGATATCATGATTTTGTTTAGTAGGAATCTATGTCCCGTCAAATGTTTACGTCTCTATCAATATAATGACTTCTCTGAAGACAATCATCTTCAGTAGCGATGTTTCCTTGCACAGGATTGAAATCACAGCAGAAGGTGCAAGTCTTCTCATCTATCACAACGACCAATCTTTGGAAGGTATTAAAAAGTTTAAGATCATTTTAAAACGTGGAAAGACAAACCATTTTTTACCTGGTTGAAACAAGTCATTTAAAATGAAGTTTTTATAGGGGCGTGATTGTCCGATACAGTATTCATATCTAACATTCACATTGCTGGTGTCTGGCTCGATCCTCGTATTTCCAAAATCATCACTTTTCAGGAGACGCCCAAAACGGCAGGTTTGTTCAACCATTCGCATTCCACCGTGAAAAGGAGCAAGCCATTGTCAACAATTTTGATCGGTCAATAATTTGTAAGAACTAACACCCACACGTCGAGACTAACCAAAAGTGCAGACTTTTAAAAAGATGAGAATTTCACCAAAATGTGACTTCTGAGTTTTTGGCCTGACGCGAGCGACATGCATTAACAATAACGTGATTTAAAAATGTAAATTCAAGCTGAACATGTAGGAATTTCCTGACAAATACTACATCCTAAGTCCACAATCACAGGACGAGGTCTGGTAACAGTCATTGTGTGTCCCTGACAGATGTTCTGTCACTTATCCATGTTGTAGAAACAAAAGCATATATAACCTGTCTTTAAAATCATCTATTAGTTTTACAAATGACTCATATAAAAGCAGAAACTCTCCCAAATGAGGTGTAATGTATGAAATAATTTGCCTCATTACAGAAATATTGATCATTTAATGAACACAGAAAGGTTAGTTTTTGGCAAGACAAAAATTTTGTCGCCCATAATAATGTGAAAATCAAACAAATAATTCAGTTAAAATACAAAAATGTTTCATAACATTGGTGAATGGAGTTGTTGTGCTATTACAGGCATATTTAATATTTTGTCTGACTTCCATGAGCTTTAAGGACTGCACCCATGCAGTTTGCTAATGATTCATACGATTTATTGATGAAGTTGTCATGCCGTCTTACATGGCTGTCAGAGTTCAAGATTTTTTGCTTTTGTCTTCTAAGCTTCCTCTTTCATTCTACCCCAAACATGCTCAATGATGACTGGGCTGGCCAGTCCTGGACCACCTTGATCTACTCCGCCTTGAGGAACTTTGATGTAGAGATGAATGCATGAGATGGAGCGCCATCCTGCTGCAAAATTTGACCCCTTTTATGATTGGGAATATAAGAGGTACGTAGATAACTTTTGTCTTACCAAAATCCGACCTCTCTGTGTTCATTAAATGATTAATATTTCCGCAGTGAAGCAAATTTATATTCACACCTCACTCGAGAGCGTCTCAGCTTTAATATGAGTCATTTCTAAAACCAATGGGTGAATTTAAAGTCAGGTTATAAGCTTTTGTTTCTATACAACATGGATAAGTGACAGAACATCGGTCAGGAACTGTATCTGGGTGAGCGCTGTGGCGACCATAAGTCAAATGTGAATGCGCCCACTGCATTTTACTGTTCTCCATGTGTTCAATAGATGACAATTATTTAATAGCTTAGAAGCATTGCTTAACTTAAGATTGTCAAAATGTTCAGAATTTCAGTCTATTGACACTAAATATGTTCTCAGAATTTTCTCCTCTTGCATGAAAACAGACTCTGTGTTTAATCAGAGTACTAAGTGGTATGGTAGACAAATCTCAGAGCAATTCAAGCATCTCACCATCGGCTCTCGTGTTACTGCACTGGGTGGTAGCGCTGGACTGGCATAACTTGACTGCCTCAAGTTCATCTTGCACCTTTTGATGTTTTCCTTCAGACAAGACCTTGGTCTGCTGTTGGTCATCTAGTCTTGTCTGGAGACGTTTGAGCCTCTCCTGTTCCCTGTACAACTGCACGTATATTTCTTCTGTTTGGCTCGCCTCTGCTTTCTCAAAACCCACCTGCACAGGTATCCGAAAGCACACACATAAGTGTATAAATATCAAATGAGTGATCACAGAAATGTTGACAATAAATGCATGTGAGCTACACATTATCTGCCTCAGCATAAAATGGCAATCTAATCCAACCTCTTCCCTTAGATCCAGTTTGAGTCTCTCCAGATCCTTGATGAGTTGCTTCTTCAGTGCAGCTTGCTTCTTTGCAACCAGAGGCTGTCAACAGACCAAACATGACATCTGAATCATTCTGGACACGTGTGCGAGAAATCCTGACCTCTGCAGAGCACTGATTCCCAACCACCAAAGATCATCATTTCAGTATACATAGACTTTTTGTGTGATTGGGTAACACTGCAGCAGAGAATCAATATTGTTTTTGGCAGAATGTACAACCCATGTACTGTACGCCTCTAAATTTCAGTTGGACTGAATTGGATTTCATCATTTGAGTTTGAAGTGAGCTTTAAATGAAATCTACAATGAAATTATTTGTAGAAATATTGAAGAAGCTACAAACATGTTCAGCATCAAGAACAATGAGCTCATCCTCATCCTCCATCAGTGGTTCTTCTTCCTTCATGTCCTCTGAAGACTTTGCAAAATGGGTTGCTGACCCAACCTGGGAAGTATTGTCCTGCTCTGATACAGAAGAAAACATTATACAGTATTTTTTTTTAAATACTGTACTGAAGAGTTATACAAAAATCAATTGATTGTGATTATTAGTTTGCCTGTATACTGTACTTTATTTTAAAGTAACTCACAATGGATCTTTATGGAATATGCCATTACATACAACTTTGTTTTTAATTGCAATAAATTTGACAGTTTTGAGTTATTTTATAAAACAGACCAGTATGTCTAGTAGCAGCGGGGTCTCTAGCAGCATCAATGACGTCAGCCTGAGACCGTGGGCTCACATCAACAAGTTCCGATCCTGGCTGGTGTGAGAACAATGCACGTTTTAGTGGTCATGAAATTGAATACCTTATGTTCAAAATGGTTTCTTGTCAGTTCTAAACATTTACCCGTGGAGGAGACATATTTGCTCCAACGTAGTTTGCTTCTTGTTCACTGCCATCAAGCAGCTCAATGTGTTCCTCTTCGGCCTCCACCCATCCATCCCCATCAGCTGATTGCGCTTTGGCTCTCTGCATTGAGACTGTCAAATCAACAAGAAAACCATCATATCATTCTTTTGACACGGCATGACAATAATTAACAACCGACTGACTAGTGCTAATAACAAGTGGCGTTTTGGTAGCTTGGCAATCTATGCACGAAACTACTCGACGTGTCTTAAATTAAACCAAGTAGTAACAACCTCAACCTGATCCACATTTCATTGCAACACTAAACAAGCTGACAATATTGACGCCCCTCTAAAACTCACCTGCCTTTCACTTTCGCCGCACAGACGCGAGCCACTCAAGGTTGCTTAGCAACCCTAAACATCCGCTGCAGGAAGTGCAATAACAAATCGTCGAAACTAACCTAATACTTGTGTGTTTTGACATAATTCAAGAAATATTTAAGCATTTGGCGTAAAGAATCGTCTCCACACAAAGATGACAGCCTCCCCAAATACGGTACTTTACGGTAACATGCGGCCAACGAGCTGTTTTGGAAACCTTCAAAATTAAAGCGAAATAAATAATGCGTAATAAAAATAAATAATGTGGAACGGATGTCAACCTGAGCTGCGCTGTTGTACTATAGTAAAAATCTCGCTTCCCATATTTCCCAGAAAGCAATGAGGCTTTTAGCGCTGCGGTCACACGTCAGCGCTCTGCGCTCCCAAGCCAGTAACAGGAGGGGGAAATGCAAACTGTTCGTAAAAAAAATATTTTTGTTGCAGACGATGAAAACTAGCCATCAAATTAGCAATCACACGACTGCATGAATGAACAATACAATATAACACAAATTGATTTATATAGCTCATTTTACAACAGCCGCAGCTGTAACAAAGCGCTTCACATATAGCAACGGGACGACCACAAAAACAGTTAAAACAGTCAATTAAAACACAAATTAATATACAGTAGCAGGACAATATCAGTCACAATAAGTCGAAAGACAAAAACTAAAAATGGATCAAACAAACACTATCTGGCGTTTGTTTTCTGCGCACAAAGGTCGTGTTGAAGTTATACTTTCATCATAGTTCTGCAAAACACACAGCAGAGATCCAAATTTTGACATTTATATTCATTGTTTACGGCATTTACTGTAAACATAAAAAAGCGGCCGTCGTGGGTCTAAACAAAACCGTAGGGTGACAGAGGGCTGGTGGTTCTTCATCATCTGGTCTTTTTGGTCTCTAAATCGCACTCTGCCTTGCCTCCATTATCCTCCAAACCAACACCTTGCATCGGAAAAAAAATTACTTCCCACCACTTGTAATGGTCTACATATTGAATACTACAGTAAAATCACAAAATATTGCATGTTTAGAAAGTCATAAAATTGTACTGTTAATATTTTTCTTTGCACTGTACTTTAAAAAACGGTACAATGTGATGGTATTTTACAACATTTAGGATTGACCATATTCTGAAAATTTCAAGTCGGGCAAGGGTAGATAGGCAGTCTATTGTTACGGTTTATTGAAACCTCACATTTACATTCAAACCCTTAACGTCAAAGGACAAAAACAATAGACTTGGTCCAATAAAAAAGATTTTATCAATTGAGATTTATTTATGCTTTATAAATAAGGCAGATACACAATCACTGAATTTGGCCTTAAAAATTGCACAATGAGATACAAATAGCTGTGATCTTCATATACCCCCAAAACAGTGATTCTATCAATTCCAAAGTAGACAAAAACAGAAGCCACATGCCACCTCATGTAAAAACACTTTCCAAAAAGCTACTGCGGCATACAGATAAACAATATCAGCTCATTAGTATGCTTAAAATGAAGAAACCAAAATCCTGTAAACAATTATAAATATGTTGTAGCAAGTTTAACTAGCAATACATTGCAATAGACGCGTGTGTACCTTTTAGCAGAGAGGACTGGCACTTCATCCCCAATGGGAGGACTTTGGTGATCATTGTATGAGATATCTATTTTATTTTATTTTCCATAAAGGTTGCCTATAAGCCTTTACTTGGCAAGTGAGGTTTTTCTATTAAGTACCATCGTGTTATCAAGTAGTCAAACTTAAATGACACGTTTACAAATGGTGAGTAGCTCTCTGCAAGCATAGCCTTTTATGTTCAAGTTGTTTAAACTTACTTCTTACTTACTCAATTTACTTCCAACGCTGACAAGTTTGTTAAATATAAATGTAAAGATAATTACGCTGCATAATCACTGAAATATATTGTATACTTTTTACCACAAGATGTCAAAAGGAAAACTTCTTCGCACAGACACTTGCATACCTCAATCCCAAAAAAAGAACAAAGACAAAACCATCCACACATACATTCAAAAGATCTGTTAAAGTCGTCAGTAGACCTTCATACGTCTTCCACACCATTCATTAGTCAACGCAGCATTTATATCATTGCACTTGTGTTCACTTGTATATGGAATGTACACAGTAAATTCAAATCTGCCTTTGAGCATTATTTCCATACAGACATGATGGATAAAGGACATCGGCATAAGTGGCATCCAGGTTGTAGTCACAGCACAAATGAATACTGTTATTTAACACCTGATCAACACCAATCTGAGCTTTTACTTGCTTACATTAAAGTTAACCCTCAACATCCGACATTACCTGCTCGCTTTCCGTGGCCTCAATAGTCCCGTTATTTGCAGGCCTTAAGACATCTGGTGAATGCTTCTATATTTGTAGAGCAACAAGGTCATACATTGCACCCTAAGAGCTCAAATTAAGCCTTTTCTCTACCAATACATTCCTTCTTCCATGAAAATCCTTCAAAGACATGACAAATGCTAAAAAATTGAGCAGCATATACATTCTCATTAGTGACAGTATTTGTGTATCAATCTTGATCGTTTATATTTTGTTGGGTGATAAGATAACACACGGAGGTTGTATTTTTGTCAGTAATTTCTCTTCCATCGATTTTGGCCCCAACTTCCATTTTGAGTCATCTGTATTTTATCTTTTGGGGTGTGGGAGTGGGGGGAATACTGGATTGTAAACAGGCATTTTTTTGCAGCTAGCTGGTGCTGTCCCTCTCCGGGTGAGACGGCTCTTGGTACACTGCAGACCAAGCCGAAGGTCCAGCAGCAGTTCGTTGGTCCATAGCTGAGTGCATGATAGTCAGCCACACATCATCCATGTTTGGCATTACAAAGATTTTCTGAAATATGATGAGAAAGAGCGAGATCATTAAATGGTTATTATTATTTCTAGATTTGAACTAGAGATGCACCTATCCGATATCTGGATCGGATATCGGCCCCGATATCAACAAAATAGATGGATCGGGTATCGGAAAATGCAGCCGATCTGTGAGCCGATCCTATCCTTAATCTATTGGGACGCGGGCTACGTCATACGTCAGCAGCACGTGTGCCGCGGGACGCGGGCTACGTCATACGTCAGCAGCACGTGTGCCACATGCCACGAGAGTTTTCTAAACAAACGCAAACATGGAGCGAACGAAAGAGTCAGCTGTGTGGAGGTACTTTAAACTGAACACGCCAACTAGCTCGACGGCAGTTTGTAATGTCTGCAAAGCTAATGTTGCCAGGTGTGGTGGTAGTACTGCCAGTTATAGTACTACCAATTTAATTAAGCATCTCCAGAAACACCACGCAACGGAGCACCAGGAGTTCCAGCAGTTGAGCAGATCAAAGGGAGCGGGAGGTGGACCTACACAGCAGTTAACGTTAGCAGATGCACTGCAAAGACGGGAGAAATTCCCAGGCAATAGCGCAAAAGCTATGAGAATTACTGAGAAAGTGCTGGAATTCATGGTTTTGGATGGACAACCGATGAAAACGAGAGCTGCCGACGTTTACTTGAGCACCTGGAGCCACGGTACAATTTGCCATCGCGCAAGTATTTTTCTGAGACCGCACTGTCAGAAATGTATGAGAAAGTGTGCGAACACTTGTCACAAGAATTAAGAGATGTAGATGCCATGAGCTTCACAACTGATATCTGGAGCTCGGAGGTGTGCCCCATGTCTATGTTGAGTTTAACTGTGCACTGGTTAGAGACTGCACACGTTTCAGAGCACCAGGCCATGAATGGTGCGATTGCACTATGTAGAGACATGTTTACATTGCTTGATTATTGTATTTGACCAAGTCACTTGTTTATTCTCTTGTCCCGATGCTATATTTTATTTTTAATTCCACTCTGCACTTTCAGTATTTAGAAATAGTTTTGAATGTTTTTTTTTTGTGTTCGACTAAGCAGAGCTTGTTTTCAGGGAGCACTTCTCATTGCTGCTTAAATGAGCATTTAGAGCAAAGAACTGTGTAGTCATGCCTGATGCCATTGCCTTTAGTCTTTTCTGTTCCACATGTAGAGGTATGTAGCTTGTTAAGTCAACCATAATATCGGATCGGTATCGGGTATCGACCGATACGCAAAGCCACGGCATCGGTATCGAAACTGAAAAAGTCGGATCGGTGCATCTCTAATTTGAACTTATGTACGAGTCATCGTTTTATGCAGAACAGAGCGCTCGAAATCTAAATGCTATGCGACAAATATACAACGCATCAGTACCTGCAGCTCCTGCTCCAGTTTTTTCTCAATCCAGTCAGTAACATGAGCCAGAGTGACTTCTCTTTCTCCCAGTTTTGGTCGTGCCTTCAGTTCCAAGTGGGGTGGCTTTCTAAAGCCATACCTGAAAAAACGAAAAACACAATTTACATTTACTAAATCAAGAGGCCAGATAACTGACTTACATTTGCAGTGCGTGACATTTATTTCACAGGTCATGAAGACAAACATACCAAATCCTGTCAGTGGGCGGGGGAGGTATGTTGACAGCAAGAGTTCCTTGGAGTTTCTGCAACTCCACTGTTAAGAGGAGAGGCGTGTTGGATACCTCTTCCATCTTCTTTTTGATGAACTCTGTCTCCGTGGCTTTCTGGAAGTATTTGGACTTTGTGATCTTGTCAACAAAGCGCATGATTTTGCTGGGTTTGTGGCCTCCAACAAAAGTATAGCTAGGTAAAAATCACAAGATGACATTTTAAAATCGGAATTTGTTTACTCACTCAATTATGCAATGTTAGGATGGAATTTATTGGTTGGAATATGCAAACCCCAATTCCGTTGAAGTTGGGACGTTGTGTAAAACAAAAACAGAATACAAAGATTTAAAAATTATTTTTGACAAAATTTAAAAAACATCCACACATAAATTGTCAACTCAGGCAGTTGTTGCAAGCACTCACAAAAAATGTCGGTTTGTCTTCCTTGTGCCAATAAACATGTTTTATCACACATGTACTGCATATCATATTTAACAGTTTGTCAAATATAATTAGTGAATATGTGTGTGACAAGGCTTTTTGATTTGCAAGAAAATAATGTCAAAGTGCACGGTTGAGAAGAGAGATCAGACGGGGGGGGGGACCATTATGAACTTTTTTTGGCTATTGCATTGTTGAACACTGTTACATTGATTGAAATGTAATTAAAGGCTTTGAAAAGAAATGTTTCAATTAAGGTCCAAATTGAAATGCTTTACAGTGTAATCTTGTTCTTTGGGTTTATATTTTTATAACCGACTCCAGAGTATCATCACCTCACCAGTCATGAACCTCACCGCACATCACTGTTAGGGACCTGACTGTATAGTATGTTGCCTATTGTATTAAGATTCCTTTTACAGATTACAGACAAAAGAGCACTTTTACGAGGTTGCCTCGTCAAAAAAGACGAGGCAACCTAAAAAAGTCGTTCTGGGGATTTAAGATCACATTTGGACTGTTTGATTCTCATCTGTGCAGGTTTCATCAGTTCATGCATATATAAACAAGACAGAACAGGTCTAGCCTGACAGCTCTCCTGAATGAATTGTCAGGCAAACAGGAACTTTGCATTGGATTTTCTCAACAGTAGAGGGCAGCATGGTGCCCAAAAGATGAGGCAATCACTCAAGTTAAGGGACAAGGAAATTCTTTGGTTCCGCAGGAGAGCAAGTGACTGATACCTAAAGTATTTATTAATCAGGAGCATGGTAGACACGGGTCACTGTGCAGTAACACACAAGATAATCCCTCTCTTCTTATGGAATACTTCAGTATAACACAACAAAGTGCCGAATACAAGCTTATTTGATACATTTCGAAACCATTCCTCACCCTTCTGCTCCAGGAACTTCATTTGATTGCTCAGTGGCATCTTCTTCATCTGATGAGCCTGCACTGGAAGACTCTTCGTCACTGTCAGCCAGGCAGTATGTTCGGGGTCTGGACCTATCACACCACCAACAGACATGGAAAGGAATGACTTCAGGGCCCCTTATTTATCCACCACATCTAGGTGTGTTATGCAACACTTAACGTCAACTTCATGACTTAAAAAATATATAGTGGTGCATTGTAAATTAATTTATTATTAACTCAACATATTATTCCTCTACATTTATGAGAAGTGGTTCTTGAGAATAAAATAATGCCATTCAGAAATAAGGCCATTGTCCTTATTAAACTTATGGACAATAAATTCCACATCCCCAAATGAGACAGGCATAGAATGTTGAATGAGGTCAATCAACACTTACCAGTAACAGAAATGTATCCATTTAACAGCAGCATAAAAGCAGAATCCAGCAAAGTAGAGAAAGGAGGAAGAGAAGGTATAGAGAAGAAAAAAAAATCAAGACAAACAGGTGAGGTTGGCTTGACAACAGGTGATTATTGAAAAAGAAAAGTAGTCTTTTATATTATATGCAGGGGGGAAAGCCATTAAATCAAACATGGAAACAATTAAGTCCCTTTTTGCAAGTAGTGATGATTTGCATTTGGATGCTTTACCCATCTTCCCCGAAACGGAGGCTTTCTCCTTCCTTGCCCAGGCGAATCAGGTTCATCTTAGTCTCAAGGGTCATCAGGAAGGACCCACTGTAGGAAATGTCCAAGTCAAACCACAGACCTGTGAGGGCAAAGTGAAAATGAGTGGGGTACGACCGTACAATTTCGAAAGTTGCCTATTTGGAGGGGAACATGTAGATTAATGCTTAAAAGATCTGCCTTGAATTTTTGCTCATGTTTCAGATGTTTACATGGGATTCCTCCCAAAGTCCCCAAACATGCATGTTAGTTTAACTGAGGATTCATGTTAATTCAATACTTTTTTTTTTGTTGCTCCTTTGGCATGACCTACTGTATTAACATGAAAAAGGTTGAAAAGAAGGCGTTACGATTGAAATTGACATGAAGGCAACCAGCCTTTGGTGCTGCCGAGATGTTATGAAAGGATAGATTGCTTTGGTCACGACAGTAAATCAGGTCTAGTGTCTCTCAGCATTCTCTTGGCAATACTCCATATTTTTAAGGGCTTCAGGTCTGGCCAATCAAGCACAGTAATTTCATGGTTATGTAACCAGCTTTTGATAGTTTTGGCAATGGGCCAGATGCCAAGTCCTGTTGGTACATGGAATCATTTGTTTTTATAGTTTCATAAAGCTTGTGAGTAGAACAATACCTCTTTATTTTATAACAGCCGTCACTGTACTTCGCTGACTTTATAATAGTGACACATTACATAAAACCTTGGCATGAATTCAGCTATAACTATTCCTACATATGCAGCAGGTTGTTTGCAGTGGGAATCAGTGTCCTTTCACCATCAGATGCATCATGATGTGTGCATGAAGTCACACACACGTCTGCTTAAAACTAAGTTTGAAAAGTAAACACAGGCGCAAAAAAAATACGAAGGCCCCGTGGCCGTCTAGCACCAACAGTCAAATAGCGCAGACATAAGTAACAGTGCTTCTACACACATGCTGGCAAAAAGGCGTTACCAGTACTTGCTGATCTGTTTTGCCATTCAAGCATGTAATAAAAAATAATCTTTCAAAGCCATAACTTATCTCATAGTGCCGGTTTGTTCTCAGATGGATGTTATGTAATCTGCTAGTCAAACATCAGCTTAGGCTATGGCTGCAAATACTGTTTGTTTTGAGGCCAAAAAAGATAAAGCAAAGATTTGACAATGATAGCAATGGGGACAAAGGTGGCTAGAACTGTATGGACTTATGAGATATGGAGAATTGACTTTATCAGAGATGTTTGTAAACAAATAGCTGGCCTCTGGAGGCCCTGAACAAGTGTGAAATTAATAGACAGAATATCTGCTGCATGACAAACTTCAAAAGTAGGTCTGTGAACAAGTTTTTTGTAATTTTACATAATACACGACTGTGCAACAGTGCTATGAAAAGTATTTTTGTCCTTCACAAATTTTTCTTTTTTATAATTTCCCAACTTTAAATGTTTGAGATCAAACAAATATACAAAACAATTTAACAATATAAAATGCAGGTTTTAAACCGTGCTTTTATTTACAAAGGACAAAAAAGATGGAATAATCGATGGTGATTTGATGGTGACAGTTTTAATTCTTTCCTTAAGCGTACCTTTGTAGTCAATTAAAGGATTGGATGCTCCAAGGATCCTCGGTGTAGCCACACCCATGTCTAGTTCTGTCAGGGTTAGCTCATTCATGAAGTATGGCAACTGGAAAAAAAGACAAAATTACTCGTTGCAAAACAAAAAATACGATTTTGTCAATTTGGAAAACAGAATACGATGATTTTCAAACACATTTTGACACGTTCAATCGGATTGACCACAAAGACATGGTAATGAATGTGGCAACTGATGAATGTGATTATAACGGATGTTCAGATACCTCTTTTATTCCGATTGATGCCAATACCAGTGCTCAATTATTAAGTAGTCACCGATACCCAGACTGATCCCAGGTATGGAAGACATGGCAGAAGATACTTAATGATCAGCGTCGCTGTCTCTCTGTTACGGTGTATTTTTGTCATTTTTTCCAGCACGGGGTGCCGACACAAGGGTAAGGTGTCTGTCTCATTTGGCCGACAAGACATGAGAGACCCTGGACTGTTAAGCAGCTGAAGATACATCAAGCAACACTTGGGGAAAAGATTCCACCTACAAATGTTCAACAATTAGTGTCCTCAGTTTCCAAATGCTTGATTGGGTGTCATTAGGAAAGGAAAGATTATGCAACATACTAGTAACCGGCTTTTGTGGAACGTATTAAAAGGTATCCAATTCAAACTGAATGTTTGCCCCCTGACAAAAAAAAAAAAACGTTGGTCAGTTTGAACATAAAATACAGTATCTTGTTTTTGTAGTGCACTCAATTGACTATAGATTGAAAACGATTTGCCAATCAAATATTCGTTTTTTATGTTTTACAGGTTTCTACTTAATTGCAATTGAGTTTTGTAAATGCCACAGATGCAGAGACAACACATTAACACACCTTGTTTCTACGTGTAAGTCCCTTGTGGATATGTCTGTGCTCAAAACATTTTTCCAGCGTGGTACTGAGAACAATTTTAATGACCTCAAGATTAAAATAATTATTATCAAATAATGACAGTGAACAAGATTAAGCAAGCAAGATTAATACAATTAAAACACAACTGACTGAATCCTTTGCACAACCCTTTTGACACCTTAAAACAATGCAAAATTAAACTCCCAAAAAAACCTTTTGTTGCACTTTTAAAAAGAATGACACAACAGGCCTTAATTTGCTCACCCGTATCTTGGTGAGTTTCATTTGAATCTTCTTGGAGACAACTTCAGCCCAGTAAGGCTCCCGCAAAAAATCCCAGAAGAGTCGACCAACAGCTGCATTCACCCAGGCAACGGGATCCTCCGCCTCCTCCTTGAGCTGTTCCTGCGTTAAGGTGGGGCTTTGAAGCTATAGAAACAGTATAGTATGTTGTAAACCTGCATACAAGTAAGGTTATTAAACAGCTCATGATTAAATTGTTATGCTATGCAATATACAGCTGTAATAATTTTACATGTGGTTCAAACAGCTTATGATTAAACTGTTATGCTATGCTCTGCAACATACAGTTGTGTTAATTTTACAAACCATGGCAGAGTTTGTGAAATATTCACTATTTTCTTTTTTATTGTGGTGGGGCGGGGGTGGTCGCAGACCATGCGGAAAGGTTTGGGGATAGTGATGGAATGAATTTGTTATTAGTATTACAGAAGTGTGTGTGTCCTTTTAAAATAACAATGACAACCACATGGCCCTGAGCAGTATCGATTCCCTTGAATATTTGGCCTGATAATATTGACTCACACACAGGTTGTGGACCATAACTTGTTTGATTGTCACTAGTGTCGCTGTTAAAAATATTCCATGAGTTTATAAGCTCTGGGGAAACCCAAGTGCACGTCATAAAGAGCTGCACGAACTTACTAACACTAACCGAGCCACTAGGAAAGCTTAAAGAATTGCCAAAGATCGTGAAAAAATATCACAAAACATCTGCAGTTCTTCATTGATGCTAAAGAGGTCGAACCTAATTATTAAAAGGTATGTGAATGTTTGAATGGGACCATCTCATTATTTTCTTCATTCCTATTTTTTTTTTCCCCAAACGATTCTGCTCTTCTGAAAGGACTTATTGTTTAACACGAATCCCATAAAAGACATAATAAAAGTGTTTAGCTGATCTTGTTTAAATGGTACACATTTCACATTCTGCCAGGGTATGTAAAACTTAGAAGCATCATTGTATCCATTTTTTCCATCTAACATATTATTTCTTAAAAGTATTTTAAGCAGATACTTAAAGAATAAGACAACCGATGTCATCTTACAAAGAACTTTTTTTTTAGTGGACGATGAAGATTGGAATATGCGACACCTTCTTTTCAGCTCCAGGGCTGCTCTGGGGACAGATGAGTTCAGCGCTGGGAGTTGAGGATCCGAGTGCAACTGGTTTTGTCAATAATGAAGCCATGTAGACATTGTAGTCCAACAAGTGGGTTTTGGCACTGCCTACTGTTGGGGAATCTTTTGTCTTGGGCTGTGATGCCAAGACATCATCCATACTGCTGCGACTACTACTACGACTGTGAGAGCTCAGAGCTGTGGGCAATAATTAAAAGAACAGACTGAGTAATAGACAGTTTCCAGTCCCATTTGATATTCAAATGTTATTATGGATAATATTCATGTAAACAATAATGTATCAATTACTAAAATCAACAGTTGTACGGGAGCCACAGAAAATGTTTCTGAGGAAAATATTTTCTACTCACCACTTTTGGAGCTTGCAGGACTTGCAACTTTCTTCAAATCCACCTTAAGCATAGAAGCGGACATAAATCTCTGGAACCACTCCTCCTTCTCCCTCCCAGTCCTTCCAAACAGATACAGAGTCAGATCTCGACTGGAAGACATTGGCCGGGTCGGCTCTTGCGTTCCTCCTGTCCCTTCTCTGTTCTCACTGGGGTCACCTTCCACTTTAGATATGAAATCATCCTGTTTGCCAAGTTCAATGCAGATGGGATATTTTTTGTTCCATATGCGTTTCCTGGCTAGGCTCTGAGGCACGAGATGGACCTAGAAGATGATTTGGTTTGGTTTAAGAGTTGTTGTGTTTAGTTTAAATAAGATTAGCTAGTCCAAGAGCTAAAACAGTTTAAAATGATCATGCATGAAATAAACAAAAAACAAAACAATGTGGTACTCATGGACAATGGGTAGCCCCAAAAACTACATACAAGTAGCCAGTGGGCCTGTTTATCTGAAAATATAAACACTGGCAGAGTGCTACAGAAATAGTGTTGCATATTGATATTTATGTTTCTTAAATATTGTGAAAACTCATTGATTGTCTTCACATATATGAATAGAAGTTTATTCATCAATTCATTATTATTTCTATTATTACTTTAGAAGTGTGTATCAAACAGGTAGCCCTTTGCATTAATCAGTAGCCAAGTGGCAGCTCTCAGTCTTGAATGATTGACGTAGTTGTGTGTGTACGTGCGTGCATGCGTGCTGATGGCGGAATCATTCAATAACATACTTTGCTGTTTGTTAGATCATAGATCTTCTGACTGATGTAGGTCACATCTGGTTTTGGTTCATTGTGTATGGCACGTCGAGCAATATTGTGGTTTGGTTTGGACAGACGGATGACGGAGCCCTCCAAGCGGACAAACACAGAGTGTGTCAATGTGGCATGGTAGGTTTCTGGGTCGTAGTTTGTAATTTCATTCATCCAGCCCTGAAGAAGAAGAAGAACATTTTACAGGTTTAAGTTTTGACTTTAATGAGTTTTCAATAAATGCATAAATAATGACATTTTCTAGGATCAAGAAAATATTAAGTTTCCAAATATATTTTCACTGACCTTGAAGATTTCTGGTTCTTTAATATCTAATTGTGTCAGATTCCAAGATTTCCCATATTTTGTAGAATATCTGAATGGTCTCTCAGGTTTTGGTCCAGTCAGCCACACAACTCCTAAGGCTACAAAGAATCCTAATGCCACTCCAAGCAGCATCCCTCTGACGTGGTCTGGCAAAGGCAATGTAAAACACCCATAGACCAGAAGAGTAAGGATGAAAAGGATATAGTGAGGAACACTAGGGGAGGGCTCAGTATCTTCAGATTCATTCTCGCTGCAAGGTTCAGTAGTACCGCTTAATGGCTCTTGAGGCTGCCTACCAGTTCCAGTACCAACATCAGCATCAGTGTCAGTAGTACAAGATTCAAAGTCATCGCTGTACAAAATACAAAAGTCTTCATCCTCTTGTTTCGCAAGAGCAGACATGGAACACTTGTCCAAAGATATCGGGAATGAGGATGATTTGTTTGGGCTCTTAATGTCAAAAGGTGCAACAGAGGCTGGATCAGAGGTTCCACTGTTTGGAATTTCTCCCTCCAATACACTGCCTTCTTCCTCTTTGATGCAGTCATTATTGTTGCTCTCAAGTTGGCCACTGACAGAATTCAGGTTGCAGAGTTCAGATGCACTGGCAGATAGAGCCTTGGGTCGACTAAGACTGCTGCTGCTGGTCTTTTCATCCATCATCTTACTCAGGAGTTGAAGTGGTTCATAAATGGCCTCGGAGAAACGACGCTTAGTGTCTTCAATTCGTGCTTCAACCTCTGAAACTTTAAAGAAGCTGCGATTGTCTGGTGAAACTTGTGGTGAAGAAGGGACTGTTTTTGAATCACTAGCTGCTGATGTCGTAGCATTCTGCATCCTGGACTGAGTGAATTGTTTGAAGAGTTGCAGATTAAGGCGGGACTCTGAAAGGCGATAGGTTGACGAGTCCTGAGAAGTGTCCGACGATAAAGACTTAACCAGAGATTTCATGAGATGCCTGTGCCTTGTTGAGGAAGCTGGAATAGAAGAAACTCCATCTTTAGACTCAATGTCAGAGGAAAAAGGTTTCACTAAACTTAGTAAAGACTTATCAGCTGAGGGAAAGCTCAAAGATTTAGTGGGCGACGAATTCGAACTTGTGCCTTTTTGCTCAGCGAGATTCGTCAATGAAGTTGTGTGAGAAGTGGAAAGTGGTGAAGGTCTGATAGAGTGGGATGTGGGAGCCACATCAACTAAAGGCTCTGATTGCTGTGCTTCAAACATCTCCTCACTAGCCTCAACTCCTGTCACAATATTTAATGCATCCTGAGTGGTAGATGTGGAAGAGACCGATGTTGTATACAGCTCTTCCTCCTCCTCCTCTTCCTCCTTCCCAAGAGCTGAGAAGTGGATTGTAAGCGTCTCATTTGAGTCCGATCGATGGACATGGAGCTTAGAGGCCAAAGCAGGTGGTTGTTTGTCTGTGGAGTGAGTGCTTTCTGCATGGCTAGGGTGCCGGCTAGTCATCGCAGTACTCCCACTTAATCTGCCAAGATAAAAAAGACACTCGTTAGTTTTGCAAAAATATTAAATCATTGTAAAACTGTTCAAAATACATACAGTTGCTGATACCCGCAGTGTTTGCTTGTGCACATTCTCCAATTGGTTTGATCGCCAATGTGGTGCCAGCATGCAGTTACCATTATGTTGCATGCAGAGGGTTTTATTTGCGCACAAACACACGTTATACGGATATAAAGTCTTAGGAAGTGATCAGTTCGCCTAATTAGAAGAGAGGACGAACACAGCTTAGAGACAGACGAATTGTGGTTTCCAAACAACTCCATCCATTTCAGATTATTGGCAGTTTTGTGACACAGTGGCTATGTCAGTACCACATGTTAATGGGCAATGACATTACATAATGGAGCTTTTGTGTCTTGTCTGAAAAAAAGAGAGTATGAGTTCATTCTGGCTTATTCTCACATGGACAAGTTGGCCACTTATTGTCACAAGGCTGGGTAGGCAGTCTGCCAGCCAACTTTTTCCAAAAGAAAACAAATCTTGCATTGTTTGAAATAACCTTCGATACTATGTATTTGTATAATTGGGTGTATAATTTATACCATATACAAACAATGTCTAATTGTACAGAATTAAAATAATGTATTTCAGAGCAGCATATGAGGTTAGTCGTATGTATTAAAGAGGAGACTTGATTAGGTAGAATACTGGGACTGACTAAGTAAAAATGTAACATTTGGCTTTACTTAAACACTCAGCAGCGATTGAATGCAATGTTTATGACTACATTTAGCACGTCTTAATGATGCCCCTTATTTATGGGTGGGAGGACTCTTTGTTGCACTTTTCAGGCTGACTACATAATTGAAGGAAGAATGCAAGCATTGTAATATTGTTTCCTGGCTTGTCACTGTCTGTCACCTAGTGTCTAAAAACAGTGACCACCAAAATTCATATGGACAGCTCTACAGGTGTCCACTTCAACCTGTGACAATATATAAGCAATGGGTACAATATTCTGGATTTGATTACCATTAAAAGTGAGCTCTATGAAGAGAAGCCAATATCATCATCACCATAAAATCTAAAATGTTACGCTAATGGTTTATATATTTTTACAGGTTGAAGTGGACAAGAGCAGGAATGTGCTTATGAATTTTGATGTCGATTGATCAGAGTTTTCAGTGACATTTAAGTTTGGTAGGGACATTTAAGTTTTGTAATAACTACCGTAATTTTCGGACTATAAGTCGCGGTTTTTTTCATAGTTTGGGTGGGGGGGCGACTTATACTCAGGAGCGATTTATATACATATATATGGGTTTTTTTCACTTTTTTGGGCATTTTATGGCTGGTGCGACTTATACTCCGGTGCGACTTATAGTCCGAAAATTACGGTAAAACTAAAGAAATCATGGGCCATCCCAGCTGGATGATCCCTTTAATTATTATTTTAGCGCTCTCTCTTGTACATGTTGTCACCTGTCTTCAGCCAAATTTTATACCAATTGTGAACTGATTATTGAAATAACAGATGATAAACTGATATATACAGGTTAACGCATGTTATTTTGTATTTGGATTTTCACTCTACTAGGGTGGCCATAATAAGATGGCAAACTATTGAGGCACGTTGTCAACAAAGTCTTCCTTGACAATTTGACATGCTCCTCAAATAACAACCATAAGTAATCAAACCAGCATGATGAGTTGAAATAAACAAAAAGATTATTTTACTCAAAGAAAGGGTCAGACTTTATTGGTTTTTGCTTAAGGTTGCAGGCCATTTGACTGAATGATTGATTTTTACATTGCAGCCTTTGTGCGCTTTTGCAATATTATAAACAGACTGAAGATGTTTTACAACTTTGAAGACGATAACTTTATGAATACAGACATAAGTTAGTGATAGACTACAGCATGTTCTGACTCCAAAGGTTCCTCACGGTGAAATCATATTCATTTTATATGCCATTTCTGTTCAATATAATTTACCACCAAGTTCCCACTTGGAATTAACGAGATAAGGGACAGGTAGTGTGATGACCACGGGGCATATAAAAGCTTAAACATTGTTTTCCAGGTACCGCTAAATCCCCCAAAATTAAGACGCTGAGAAAAGCGAAACCTCCAACCACGTTAAAAACAACCACATGTTCAAAAGAGAGAAACTGCTCCCTAATTTGTCGACAATGACTCTCCTGTTTTCTCCAAATTGTACCGCATACAGTACTTCAACCGTCATGAGTATTTTGAACCTCCATATATACACTGGATGGTACATAGTACGCATGTTGTCGAGTAAAAGCAGAATTGATGTTGAAGGGCTCCACTTCCTTCTATATTGACATTTCTCATTTGTACAAGGCTGCCTCATCTTTTGGTAAAAGATTGTCCATATATTGGGAGGGTTATTGATAAACACAGAAGAAGAAAAAAACAATGATGACTTTGCATGGAGAAGCAAAAGTAAAAATCTTAACATAGCATGTTTCACAATGATCATTTCATTTGTTAAAAGTAGTATGTACGTGCGAAAGTTTCTTTCCTATCTTATGGGAACTGAGCATACATCACCATGGCCATTCAACCATGACAAAACATTATTGTTGTCAAGGCAATGTAATTGGGCAAAGCATTTCTTGTTTGGTAACAGAGTGACCAGAGTGACAAAGGGCGACATTGTTATTAGGTGAATAAACAGCTCATGGCAGAGTAAAACAGTGCAGGGATGAATAAAAATAATAATAATCTGTAGCTCATGAATGACTGCTCCAAATTCTTAAACCTGTTATGTTACATTGTGCAACAGATAGCTGCACTATCTTTCTGGGCACAAACTGAATGAGTAAAAGTGTTCACTGGTGATCCGGCTAAATGCTCTCCAGCAAAACATTGCCAATCTGGCATTATAGAGACAGAAAGATTATTTTAACTCCATGAGGGAAGACAACTAAGAGATATCTTCATGAATGTAAACACAAAGGTTTTAGAACAGGGGGTCCCCAAACTACGGCCCACAGGCCACGGATAGCGTCGTGCCAACTGCACTCAAAAACCATCCCTGCACACGAGGCACAGACGAGGGCTGGGGGCAACGAGCGCCCACGACAAAAAGGCGTCGCTATGGCAATTTCTGCATTGACAAATTGGGCGGGGACCCACTTCACTCTAGACGTACTCTTGAAGCGCTTTACGTGATTGAATGGACTTTCACATTATTTTCATAGCTACTTTTGTCTAGTATTATACTATGTCTTAAATGTTGGCATCCATTGTAACCTGGTCATCCTGAAAGGGGGATTAACCCTTCTGCAGTCCCATCTCAAGGTCTCTTATTTGACCCCAGATGGCTTTTTGTTGTTGCGTTTCCTTGCCTTCCTGCAGGATAAGATCAGGGATGACGTTAATATTGTCAATTGTGGGTATGTGAAGGGATAAGGACTATAAAAAAAATTACGATTTATAAAAATAAAGAAAAAAGGCTTACGTGCATTCATTCATTCATCTTCAGAACCGCTTGTCCTCAGTATGAATACTGTCTTTTATAATAACAAAATTATAATGATTGAACAAAGTTACATGATACAAAAAAAGAGTGGGGAGAAGGTTGAGATTTTTTTTCAAAAGAACCCTGAAAAGAATGAATAAACCTATTCAGCTCTATAACAGATGGTCAAAGTGTTGCCTAAGCCTGACTTGTAAAAACATTCAACAAATGAGAGAAAACAAAACTGCCTCTACCTGTTTTACAGCATTTCAAGAAGCAGACGCAGCTGTTTGCCTTTCAAACAAACCACAACCCCAAGTTCGGTATTTCGACTATTGCTAGATAGCATGCACTCCAACTTCGACAAGTTGACATTTAATGCTGGGCCCACAATTATATTTAACTCACATTCATCAACAGGTCTGATTCAATCAATCATTTGGACAAGCCACCACTGCATTGTCTCGAGGAATCAACCTGTGACATTGCTTCTCACCTCACCTGCCGCTCATAACATAGGCTACCCACACCCTTTCTTGCAGCCGCAGGTGTTTGATTTGTTTTCCCTTTTCTACTAACCAGGTGACACACAAGTCTATTTTTAACAGCGCAGAAGATGCCACGAAACAAAAACAAAATTGTGAGAATGACTCAGATTTGTTGCAATCAGGCGCTGTCTACTGGCCGAGTGGATCCCGTGGACATCATTTCGAATGAGGAAGCAGGCAGCGCAATGAACTCCCGTGGCCCGCCTGACAGGCAGTGGGCTTTTTTTTATTTATTTTTTTATCCTTGTACGACAGGTTATTAAGGTTACCTAGTGATTTTAAAAATAGACCTCCATCCATAGCGATCTGGTGTATTACTAGTAGCAAGTGGTGACTGAAAGGCCCTGGCAATTATATGATGTCATCCGTTCCCAACATGTCGCCATGCATTAGATGGTAGAGAGGGAGATTATTTGGGCAAATACAAAACTAGACACAAAAATGGGAACACAGATCATCACCAAATTTACAATATTGCTCCTTTCACCATCATGACCTCAATGTGGGGGGGCAAACCTCTGCCACTCAGTTATCCGGGCTTTACAAAAAAATGAAACCGTTTATGATTAATTATGGAATTCAAGTATTACCAGAAAACAAGACCTAATGTTTGCAGTTACAAAATTGATTCAATGTTAAGTTTGGCGTTTAACTAACATTGCTGCTTCAAGTTTCACATTTGTGGTTAATTTGCATTTAGATTTCAAACAGAATAGTACCAAACAGTTCTCATGCCTGAGCAAAATTGTTCTAAGAGTCAAGTAGGCTACTGTAAACACTGACTTTTCACATTTATTTTTGCAACAGATGTCTTTCTTTAAAAATACTGAAGCAGCAAAGATAGTCACACAAAAATGAATGGCTGACAAGTTATTTTGGGCAACAGCTGTTCTGTATGATGTTGGTCATTGTGAATGCTAGCTTCTCAAACACGGTGGTCATTCGATCACACTGGATAACAATTTTGGGGAAAATAACTATCGAGTTGCATTTTTATGCACATTAAAACAAAAATTACATACTGATTCCGAAGGAGCAGTCTGATTTTCTCCAGCATGTGATTTTTTTTCCGCCTCAGCTTACCCTACAGCTAAGTAAAATACCACAAATTAACTGAAGAATAGCTAATTATGACAAGCCTCATCTACAGCTATGCAGCAATTTGTTTGTGCAGTCACAATTGAGAGAGTGCTGTGAGAGGTGTGTGTGTGTGTGCAGCTCTCAGTAGGTCAGTTCAATCAATATCTGAAAACAGAAAGCTAGCCTAGAAGGAATTAAGAGGATTAGTTTTGTTTTTTCTTTTCGCTCGTTTTTTTCTTTTCAAAGCTCGTAACTATTCCATCCTAGTGTGTTATTTCCGCACATACACATTTATTTGATCTTTTTAAGCACAATACAATACATGTTTATTCAGCACTTTTTGCATTAACAAAGTACTTTACAAAAACCTAAATTGATCCTAAAGCTAAAAAATGTTACATGATGGACAAAACTGGATTTTACAGCCAAAAATCAATCAAAAATAGCCATTGAGAAAAATAATTAGAAAAATGTAGGTTGGGTTGTCTGGGCAGAAGGTAGAACTTGTATTAAATGTATAGGAGAAGTAGAAACCTGATCGTCTGTTGAAGGGTGGGCTGAGTTTCTAGATAAAAACCTTGCAAGGCGGGTTATTAGCAAAACACCTTTCTCCTATTTACTATCCACACTTTTAAACCCATTTAAAATTTGGTTTAAGGGAAACTATGTGAAAACTTGTGTAGGAGAGAGGTTTATTCTCTCATTAGTCCCCGAGGTCTGCAACTTTCTCCATATTTGAGTAATTGCCTTGAGGCTATGTTTCTGGAGAGCTACTTTGCCTATTGCATTTCCAAAAGTTTCATGCGCATCTTTACTTTCCATCCGTATCCTTTACAGTCTGTATGAAGATGTACTGTATGTTATGTACTTTATCCCTTAATATGCATTTGGATTCTAAGAAATACTTGTGTGTGTATTTATTAGTATTTTCATCCTACTCAGTTTCCTACTATATTTATTCCACTCTGAGTCACGTTCTCTAGCCTGCTGGACTTTGTCCTCACATAAGGTCATTTGTAGCTCAGGAAACCGATCGATGAGTTCACATTTACTGGCAAAGTGCTTACCTTGTATTCTCAGTGCCATTCAATCCAGCAGGGGACGTACATCTGCCCAGCGCAGAGTCAAGTTTCAAATGTTCATGATATTCAGGCGACTTCTGTAAAATATCACCATAAATGTTCGTAAAAACAAAAACACACATTTAACTCATGGACAGTAATAGCCACATAATGGGTTAGTGTTGTTAACTTAGCAAGCGTAGTGCAAACATTAGAGGCTGTGGCAGCTGTTATTACCCGTGTTCCAACTCAAAGGAGTGGTAATTCTGCATAATTGGGCTTCAAATGTCTTCTTGAACTCTTAACAAATATAAGGCAACGATCACATGGTTAATCAAACAGATTGTAACACCAACGTCAACTGCCATTCTTCCTCAAGTCTAGCTCAAACGTGCGGTTAGACAATACGCGAAAGAGAAAGTGGTTAGCTCGCTTCAACTTAAATCCCCGTGTTGGTCAAAGGTTGTTACCTCGACACTAGTGCTAGAACAGGCTTGTTAAAAAACAAAACAACAAAGAATAGCTTACCGCGGGTGACCAAGTTGATTCAAATGTCCAACAAAACGTGACAGATTCCAAAATTGTTCCGTACCACAATTCGTGCAAATGCCATCAGCTGCCCAACTGTTCACCGTCTTGCTTAGCCTGTTGACAACTGACTCAATTCCTTATAGAAAAAAAAAACACTGGATGTTGGAAAGGCCAAACTAGTCAAGCACCGAGTATTGATCAAAGACTCACCGTGAGCTCAAGTCGCTTCGAGCGATGTTTCGAAAAAGCTACTTAGAGAGTCTAGAACAGATGAGGCAGATGTGAACAAAAACACTCAAAAATAATTAATAAAAATAATCAAAACCCGTAGTACTTGAAGCAAGGGATACGTATACCATTCTATAATATATCTAACAAGTAGCATCAATACAAATATCCTTTAAAATATCTCAAATTATGTAAATATGTCATGGAAATATAAATTCACAAAAATAATCTTATATTCAGTTGGCTCTTTAATTCCCCTATCTGAAAAGCCCAGAATCCCCAAGAGCAGACCCACCTTGTCATATCCCACTGTAGCATCTAGTCACTTCCTTGAAAACTTAATTTGAAATAAAGTTAATGATTTCATTTTTAGAACAAGTCTATAATACACTGTGATCCCAAAAAGACACTTTATGTTGATTACAGTTTGATGCACAGATCTAATATTTCATTCTTTTTTCATTTCTTCACAGATATATTTTTCCAAATAGTTCGTGAGACCAATATACAAGTTCTAAAGTTTAATACATCAGAATATGATGGCACAGCACTCTGTTTTAGGTCTTTGACTTTCAAATAACCCTGGTTAACCCTTGGCTGAAAAAATATTTCATCGGGGGCACAAAACTGAAACGTTTGCCTGATCCGCTGTGTAACGAGATGCCACCACGACGCACGAAGCGAGGTCACTGACCGCCTCGTCAGTGGCCTCATGCATCCGCTCTGCTGGCACTCCAGCCTTCCTTTTCCCCTTTTGCCCCGCGCTATCAATGTATATTTAAACGCCGTTCTCCCGTCACTTATAAATTCGCGATGCACCGAGGCCGCAATATGTGAAGCGTGACGTGGCGAGGGATCACTGTATAAATGAACATTGACGTTTGGCAAGGCGCATCACAATCCATCATTTCAATGTAAATGTTGTCATCTAGTGCAGTGGTCCCCAACCTTTTTTGCACCACGGACCGGTTACGTGTCAGAAATATTTTCGCGGACCGGCCTTTATATAAATAAATATATTTATATATTTATTATTTAAATATTTATATATATAAATAGGATGAAATAAAATGATACGACTGGCATAAAAACAAATATAAACCACATAAAAATAAAACGTTGAATTCGTGGGAGCACCGAGCTCTTTTCTCAGAAATGAGCCGTTCCCATCTAGGCGTAATCGGAGACAATGACACCCGAAGTGGTTACGGTTTGTCTTTAAATGCAGGATGCTTGGTCTCCATGTGCCGAAGCAGGTTTGAAGGCTTCATTGCCTCGTTAGCTAGCCTTTCGCCACATATGCGGAGTGAACTTGGCGCGTCAGAGTCACCTGTGGCGATAAATCCATATTTTAAGTAGGACTCCAGAAATGTTCTTTTAAATGCAGCTTTCCTTTTCTTAGAAGTCGTAGCCTCTTCTTCTTCAGTGTCCTCATTGGACGTTTTTCCCTTTCCGAAGAAGCTTTCCAAACTTCTCTGTTTCTTGCTCATTTTTGCTTGCCTCGCGGGCTTGACTGTGGTGACATGTCACGTGACCGAGACGAGCGCCCTGTGTCAAGAGTCCTTATTTTTCAGATGCGCTGACAGATGTAATTGGGAGAGATTCGCCAAATTTTTTATATTTTTCGAAATAAATTCTTACTCATTTTTGCTAGCTTTGCGGGCTCGACTGGGGAAACATGTCACGTGACCGGGACGAGCGTCTTAATCTGAATGAATTGATCGTCAATGAAAAAAAAAAAAAAACATTTTTTTTTTTTTTTTTTTTTTTTCCTGTGCGGCTCCGCGGCCCGGTACCAAGTGACCCACGGACCGGTACCGGTCCGCGGCCCGGTGGTTGGGGACCACTGATCTAGTGTACAGATTTGGTAGCACACCAACTCTGTACCAGTTCCTAAAAGCCCATGATAATTTTGTTAATTATCTTTTGTCCAGAATGGATGATTGTTGTGTGGATGGATGGATGGATGGATGGATGGATGGATGGATGGATGGATGGATGGATGGATGGATGGATGGATGGATGGATGGATGGATGGACAGAACGACGCACGGACGCACAGACGGACAGTTGAATACCTCATTCACAAGGGAAATTATGTATAAAATAAGATGCTTAAGGTTGTAGGTCAAGGTGCAAGGTGAAATTTTACTAGAATACAACTTAAGTCCTTGTTACATTAAATAAACATGTTAAAGGTTACAAAATCATTTCAGATCAACATTTTTAACACTCAGAAAAATATATTACCACTTACATTTAACATAAAGAGTTCATTCATGTGTGAAGCCTGTCACACAAAGTTTTAATAGAGAATGTAAGGTCCACGGTATAACATACCAGTGCGATACAAGCAACAACTATCTCCATTATAACTAACTCTGAACTTTTGTTGGCACTGTTTTTTAGGTGTAGTATCTTGTCAAAACAAATCACAGTAGCTACCATGTATAGCAGCAGTCCAATTATCGTGAAGACAACCATTAATCTGTCAAAAGGAACATGACATTTTCCTGCAAATTCACCCAATATTATTACCAGGGTGACAAGAGACATGAGGATACAGACACCATATGACGTTCCAGACATCCACCGCTGCCAGCGATTTGGGCCATAATCTGCTTCCACAAACAAAGGAATCATCTGAAAACCACCCCAAAGTTCCACAATCTTGAAAAGACCAGGTAGACTGCCCAAGAAACCTCTTTGTTCCTGGACCTGGGAGCATAGAAAGTAGGCTTCCAAGATATAGGCGAGAAAAGTGAGGCCTGATGTTATGACGGCTGCCACAGGACGTGGCCAGGCCGTTTGGTGCTCCATAATGAGCGTTGGAAAAACTATAAAGGCACTGAGACACATCAGCGATCCCAAAACTGCCACAGTCACAGTCAGGTTTTTCCAGGACACTGGAAGGAGGCTGTGAAACTGGATGGTGCTGAGAATGTGGATCAGCAGGGTAAGTGTGAAGAAGAAGCACCAGGTAAATATGCAGAAGGTCTTGATGGTGGGGAGGTGTTGAAGATGCAGCTGATTCTTGGTTAGCTCTGATGACTCCAGTGCACTCACCAGACTGAAGGTAGTACAACTGGATAACACCTCCCATGACCTCACCAAAAAAAGAGGACTTGCAAAGTCTCGGGCCTCGAGTACAATCACAGGCATTGCAACAAAGTTGAATGTAGTGTTGCTAGGCAACAGCTCGGAGTCACTATTTCCTTAGTAGCTTGAAATATTTCTCAGTCTCAGAAAATCTTGTTGTTAACCAAGCAATATGACCTTCAAAAATGTTAATCCAATTCAGAGTTCCAGAGAAAAACAAGTCTGTCGAAATAACAAATTCAAATGTACAAAAAGTTCAGTAAAAATATAATAGTCTCTTACTTTACACCAGCCCTTTCACCAACAACGTACATCATGGAATGTGTACTCTATATGTTGTGCATCACAGTCTGTCAAAAGAAGCCGCGCCTACTTCCTTTTTTGAGGTTTCAGCAGTGCACATTCTCACGAAGGAAGGTGCAGAGGGCCACAATAAAAGGTAATGCAAACAGTTATATTCCTACAGCTTTTGCTTCTCACGAAATGCTGCTTTTTTTTTCTCAGTGAAACTAGTAGTAATAAAATATGATCACAGCTTCTTTGTTAACGTAATAAAGAGCAATTTATAGTATAAAAATAATCAGCCGTAAAATATCATACAGTAAATCCACAACCAGTCTAAAATGATCTTTACATACTTTATCGTGTTTCAGTAGGAGCAGTATGTGTTTTGTGGATATTAAGAAAATGTTCTGTATCCACAATACAGTTCATCTGTTAAATGGTACGTGCCTAACTTGTACTATACCTCATTTAAATATTTTTACATTAACTGGAGGAGGAGGGATTGTGCACAGCAAAAGTGATGGAAAATAACACATTCTTCAACCCATCTACTAATGAAGCTCTCGTAAGTTTCCAACTCAACATTACATTAAAATAAATGTGACCAAGGAAAGCCTGGCAACTACGTATTACTGACTTACCACTTAATTCTCACTTACTGTCTCTCTTTAAAGAGACAGTGTGTCAAATGTTTTGATTTTTCAACGTTCATTAGTTTTAAAAAGTAAAACCCACCAATAAATTTTGTGATAGTTTTTTTTAAAAATATGTTCAATCAATCAATCAATGAATCAATCAATGAATGAATCAATCAACCAACATATTTTAGATCTAGTGATTGCGAATTACGTTACATGGGTCATCCCTCACCGTACAGGACCCTAACATGCTTCGTTGCCATCTTTCTCCTGGAGGAGACAATCAAAGAAATCCGAAATTTTCTGGACAAATGACTACATCATGTGTAACAATTGCAATGCACTGATTTTATTCATTCATTAGATGAATGCTATAAGTCGCTTGTGATGACATTATGTATGCACCTCTGCTGAAAATTCTGGTGATAGCCTTGTCAAGTGTGGTCTCTTGCTTCAAAATGCATGTGTGCATGTGTGTCAACTTAGGTCACTGCATTCTAATGTTTTAACGCTAGATGGCCAAAAAGACTGCACATTGCCACTTCAAGTTTGTGCATCAGTGTTAAGTGGAATAAAAAAAAGATACTCTATGTTGTCATTTTTATTACTCTATAGTGCACAGTCCCTAAGGAATAGGAACCTGCTCTGTGGTACTTTTATTTTCTACGTGTGCGTTTGTATGCCTGGTTGTTTTAACAAACGGTGATGTGTGATAAAAGAGTATCAGCAAAAATGAAGGGAAAGGTGTACAACACAGCGGTGAGACCAGCGATGCTGTATGGTTTAGAGACAGTGGCACTGAGGAAAAGACAGAAGACAGAGCTGGAGGAGGCAGTGATGAAGAAGCTGAGGTTCTTTTTGGGAGAGACGCAGTGGGATAGGATCAGAAACCAGTGCATCAGAGGGACAGCGCATGTTAGGTGTTTTGGAGATAAAGCCAGAGATGACAGACCGAGATGGTTTGGACATGTGCAGAGGAGGGATAGTGAATATATTAGTAGGAGGATGCTGAGGATGGAACCACCAGGCAGGAGGTCAAGTGGAACACCAAAGAGGAGATTTATGGATGGAGTGAAAGAGGACATGAAGCTAGTTGAGGTGAGAGAAGAGGATGCACAGGATAAGGTGCGATGGAAACAGATGTTTCGCTGTGATGACCCCTGAAGGGGAAAGAAGAAGTGCAAACCAAACAGCATTAGGACCCTCTAAAATGAAATAGACAAAGACACACGCTTACGAGTTAAAATTAAAGCTTTCTGGAAAGCCAGGATCATTGCAGAAGAGCGATGACACAATGACGAGAGGGAACTTGGCATGTTTAATGGCGAATTTGCCCAACTGTTTCATTTGGCTACAGAAGATGAGGATGTTGATGGATTTGCGTATTAATATCGATTAACAATGTGAGTACAATACAGTACATGATTAAATAGTAGAATATAGTACAACGGAACTGACTGCCTTGCTCCTGTGATGTTTTTGTTTTGTTTTGTTTTGTTTTGTTTTGTTTTGTTTTGTTTTGTTTTGTTTTGTTTTGTTTTGTTTTGTTTTGGTTTGGTTTGTTTTTTACCATAAGTCATGGCATGCATGCACTCTATAATGCGATATGTCCTATGTGTGGATTAAGTACAGAAAACCCCCGGAATTGAGTCTGCGCCTTTTAACCCGAAGCGCCTTATGGTGCGGAAAATATATGCTCAACATCAGCCTTTCTGCCAACACTGTGGCAGGGCACGTTTCTGACCTGTGAAGTGACGTTTAATTTCAAATATTTAAGTGCATACTCAGACGCTCTTGATGAGACCACAGACGTCACCGGCACCCCCCAGCTCACAATCTATGTCCGTGGTGTTGCTGACAATTTTGAAGTCACAGAGGAGTTGCTCAGGAGATATTTCACCAGCTGTGTGATGTCATTGAAACTGCTAGTTTGCTTTGGAAGAGGTTTGTTGGAATAACAACCAATGGAGCGCCATCAATGGCAGGAAAGATGGAATGATGGCACTTTTTAAAAAAAAAATTTGAAAGAGGAGAGTGTGGAGGAGGCCATTGCTCTGCACTGCATTATCCGTCAGCAGGCCCTTTGCAGCAAATGCCTGAAGTTTGACAATGTGATGTCTGTCGATGTGAAATGCATCAACCAAATCAAATCCCGCAAAAAGGTACCGTGCTTTCTTTAGAGGAAATGGAGTCAGAAGAGGGGGATGTGCTCTACTTCACCGAAGTACATTGGCTCAGCAGAGGAAACATATAGAAGAGATTTTTTGAGTTGAGAGCGGAAGTGAAAGCCTTCATAAAGAAAGATAGGGTTGCCGTTCTTCTGCTAAGTGATCCCAAATGGCTCATGGACTTAGCTTTTCTTGTTCATATTACACATGGGTTTAATGTACTGAACAATTAGATACAAGGCCAGGGACAACTTGTCAGTGCTGTCTATGACAATGTGAGAGCATTCTCTGCCAAACCTTTGCCATTTCCCAGCATGCAAGACACTCGTGGATGCAGTGTGAGAAGTATGTGGATGTCATTTTGAAGCTACAGAAGGAATTTGATCACAGATTTGCAGACTTCAAGACCCACAGAGCCACATTTCAAATTTTTGTGGACCCTTTCTCCTTTAATGTGCAAGATGCCCCTCCTGTACTTCAAATGGAGCTCATTGAACTGCAGTGCAACTCTGAAATGCATTTCACTGCGCAGGCCTGGATTTTCTATGTGGCCCTCAAAGTCCGGTTGGACGGGCCAGATTTTTGTGTCGGAGCCCACAATGACAGTGCCAGTGAAGTTGTTCTGCAGGGTGTTCCAGTTTGAGTCTTTCATTCAAATCCAGTTGGTAGGCAGCCCAGGGAGCTCGCACTTGGACCGTAGCGTCAGTTCAATGCAGGAGCCCTCATGGACGCGCTTTGGGTGGTTACTTCAAAGTGACTGTCAAAGCATTGAGAAGCTGTGGCAGAGGACGCACAATCGAGTTTCGGTATGTTTGTCTTGGGATTCACACCCATCTCAACTTGAACAACTTAAACATTTTTCCCCTTTAAATGAACCCAACACGTTTGTGTCGCACAGGACACTAGTTTCGTAGTTCCGCTCTTTGCCACTAGATGGGTTTGTAAATCCATTGGCTTTGTACATATCAACAAAGAATTAATGAGCTGAGAGATCAGATTTGAATGCTACAGAAGTTTTCCTCATTCTAAGTTTTATTGGTGTGGATTTTTTTTAGATTTTCTTTTAAAAACAAAAAGATCCTAGAAGTTTTGTCATTCACTGTATATGAGGAATGTATTTGTCACTGCTCCTGCTCTACCAGACTGATCTTGTGTGCAAACATCTAGCCCCACCCAGTGTTCACAAACACTAAAACAGCATTTTACCAACTGAAAACCAAATGGGGCTGAATGTTTGCAGACCAGGAGAAACTCGGGGACTCGGAGAGTGATAATGGAATACTATGTCTTCAGAGCTGAAGTCGTCCTGTAAATGTTTTTAAATCCAGATCTCCCCCATGCCCCTTTCTGTCTGCTGTCAAGCGATTAAAGTATTTAATCGCGATTAATTACATGTTTTTCTAATTAACTCAGTTATTCAAGCATTTTATTTATTGTAAAAAAAATCCCATGAATGTTTTTTTCTGATCCATCTATTAACATATTTTAATAACCTTAACATGAAGCTTCTTTTGCACACACATTTTTTATTGAATTGGATTCAATTTATAAAAAGTCACACAAACAGTCCCTCAACAGTTTAAGAATTCAAAATTTGGAAAAGATAAAAAACTACAACATGCATATGAAATGTAAACAAGGACTTACAACAAACCATTGTAAAGGTTTGTCTTGAACTTAGCAGCAATATAACAGTCTTGATTCATCATATTAATCCTGTTTCTGATTTTTCAAGGAAGAATGAACAGACCACTCGCCATGCTTTTATTTCCCAAAACGCACAGAATCTGCACAACACACCCAGACGAGTGTCACCAGTGTGGCGTGGTTGACGCTTTTTCCGGCCTCACAGACAATTGCCAAAGGTCAAGTTTTACTGTTAAATATTTTAAATGTTTTTGTAGGTTCTTTTAGTGATTTTGGTAAGCCACAATTTTCTTGGCTTTGCTTCTGAATGTTGTTAAGTGCTCTGTTTGTAAATTATTTTAGATGGTGTGTCTTTGACTGTGTACAAAAACATAAAAATAAAGCTCCTACATTCCTACATCAGAAAATCATAATAAATGTTATTAATATTAATAATATTATTTATTGCATTATTTTAATAATTTAATTGTCAATACTTATTTTTCAACAGACACATTTGAATATATTTTCTACTTCTCTTTTCATTTATAATTTATATAGATATCACAGCCATTATAGTTTTGTACCACAAGATACTTTTACTGATTCTATTTCGTTACAGCTTATTCACATTGTGGAAAAAAGTGACAGTCCTAAACACTACACGAATCTAGTCTTCAGATCCTGTTAATGTTAAAACTGTGACGACAAGGTTGTTGCTAGTGCTGTCATCTGCTGGCCAATAGGTTGAACTGCATTTCCCGACTCAAATCATTATGCATCACAGGATACTAACGAGCAGGGACATTTCTCGACCCCCTGGGAGCCCGAGATAAAAAAAGATTATGGAGAACCCCTCTACACGCAAAATACTTGGACAAAGCACGATTACTGATACTGTTTCATTTCAACTTTGACATGTAAAATAAAAAAGTAAATTGTAAAAATGAATGAAAAAAATAAATGTAAATAGGTAAATAAATGTAATTTTCATTTTATGATGGGTGGCTGGATGGATGGATGGATGGATGGATGGATGGATGGATGGATGGATGGATGGATGGATGGATGGATGGATGGATGGATGGATGGATGGATGATGGATGGATATAGATGATGAATGGAGGGATGGCTAAATAAATAAATAAATCAATAAATCAATAAATAAATAGGGTGGCTCGGTGGAACACTGGTTAGCACGACCGCCTCACAGTTAGGAGGGTGCGGGTTCGATTCTTCCTCCGGCCCTCCCTGTGTGTTCCATGTTCTCCCCGTGCACCCCTTTGGGTTTTCTGCGGGCACTCCGGTTACCTCTCACATCCCAAAAACATGCTTGGTAGGCCAATTGAGCACTCCAAATTGTCCCTAGGTGTGAGTGTGAGTGCGAATGGTTGTTCGTCTCTGTGTGCCCTGCAATTGGCTGGCAATCAGTTCAGGGTGTCCCCTGCCTACTGTCTGATGACTGCTGGGATAGACTCCAGCTCGCCCGCGACCCCCGTGGGGACAAGTGGTACAGATAATGGATGGATGGAATAAAAATTTAAAAAATTAAAAAAGTAAATAAATAAATAAATACATACATAAATAAATAAATACATAAATACATACATTTCTGATTCCATGTATTAAATTCCAAATGTTGATAGCAGTCACAAATAATCCTGAATCTTACTTTTTAACGCAGCATTTTTAAGGCTGTGTGCACAGAGCTGTTTCTAATGATGCATTCTCTTCTTTCTTCCTTTGTCACTCGTCTAGCCGTCCCACCTGCAGCTGCCCCCTCAGTCACTCTAATCCACTGGTGGAATTTCAGTCGACAAGTGATCAAAGACCAGTCACACACTGCCAGGTGCAGCTGTAGCTTCAACCATTGACAACCACCTTGCAATCTCGCCCCTTCTTTTTCCACATCCCCGGAAAATAACCTGTGGCAAACATAAACAAAGCTAGGCAAACCGCTGTTTGTGTTTTAGTCAGTTTGTCCTGTTTCCACCTCCTCCATTATTTTTAAGCCTTTACTCTTTTTTTCCAGCAGAGGAAAGAAATAATTCTTTCACTCATTCTTTTTGACTGTGATCTTTGTTACCTTGTCTGCGGTCCCCCGTCAGCACTCTGTGTGGTGGCCAGTTTGAGGAGTTCTCTGACAGTAAATTACGACTCTGTTGAGACTGACGACCAGCAGGAGTTGTAGAACAGAGAGAGCATGCACGGCAGGGTTTTGCCTTTATTAAGACTCTCCTGCCAATGACTGGCACAACAACTCAGCATCCTTGTTTGCGCAAATGAATACAGCACAAAGTCTGTCTCTTCTCTAAACCTATAGGTGGTCTGCAAGTGAAAACATATCAGCTCTAATAAGTATCTCATGTCTTTAAGTGGCAGGTACTTGTTTACAGAGTGTCAATGTATTCTGGAGGTATACAATATTGTTGTCCATGGTGATATCGACTACAAATTGAACCTCCCGAGACCCAGAAAAAAAACGTTTTTCAATTTATATATTTTTTTCACCACATAATTCTTAGGGGTGAAAAAAAACATTACTGCAGTAAAAAAAAAAAAAAAAGAAAGTCAAATCATGTTTTTATTTATTTTTTACAATATGTATGTCCTTTTGAGAGGACATCGGTCAGTTATGGCAACTGTGAAAAGCCGAGGATGTCTTCTGAAAGGGCCAAGAGGAACTAACACAATGACACGTATGGCCTCAGAGATACGGACCAAAAACATATGTTCTCTCCAGAGGACAAAAATTAATTTCTGGGTCTCAGGAGGATAGTATATGATTGCTCTATCACTTATATGCCTGTCTTAGTTTAACAGATCAAACAAATGATCATGTGAAAATCACACCAGCTATAATGTCTTTGTCTAGCTAACAATACATTACTGACAATGTGCCAAATTTATCATTGTTTATACACCTAAATTAACAAAGTTGATAAAATAGCTGCATAAATACCCTATCTTGGGTTGAGGGACATATTTGGTGCACTCTGAATGACAATGAACAATGCTCTTGAGTTTACCAACTGTCGCAGTGAAGCAGTGCGCACTCTGAATGCAGCCTTAAAGGTCAGAGAGCAAATATTCAAGTTTTTCTTGAGACCTCTAGAACCCTTTTGCAATGCATAACTGTCACTAAAAGTGGTTAGATTGTAGGTATACAGCAGTTTAATCACCAAATTTAATCTAGCACCTTCTGCTCTTGGAGAAAAAAATAAACATTTAATGAATGGAAAGATTCAAGGATGTCGCCGCATTTTAACATTTGATGCACGGCTGAACCGCTATTGTGAATCCTACACGCGCAGCACGACTGATTGTTCATGTCTCCAAAGCTGTTGTGCTTCCGAGTTGACGTCCCGAGAGCAAATATATATAGAAGCCGGGGTGCACAAACATACCAACTCTGTATTTTCAATCCGCTTCTCCAAGATCCTCCATGACGCTGTCACAGTTACCGCTTTCCATTTCACTTTCTCTTCTACTATAGTATTTAACAACGGCCTCTTTTGTCAGTGTGTTGAAATCCTCCTTCTCCTCAAATTTCAAATCATTGCTCGCCAATGAACGGCCCCGCATTTGGCCCCCGAGCCTGTCTTTGGATATAATTGATTGAGAGTTCAATTAAATTAACATGCATGTCTTTGGATTGTGGAAGGAAGATAGTGTTGCTGAAGAAAAACTCACACAAGCACAGGGAGAACATCCAATCTACTATAACCTAACCCAGTGTAGAGTAGTAAAGCCCCTAAGTAAGCATTTTTAGTGAAATTCATCAATTATTGCAATGTTTGTCGAAAGTTTTAGTTTTTAGTTTTAATGGTTGTGTTTAAAAAAAAAAAAAAGGATGGTGTCGTTTGTGTTTTAATAGCATTAGTTAATCAACAGTGTCCAATACAGAGTTCAAGTATGAATTGTGTGATTTTGGGTCAAAATATTGACCTGTATTTTGCTAAAAGAATTCACAATTTATTTTATTGTAGCACCCCTTCATATTTTAGACTGATTTATCATTTTCCATCTAGCAATCCAAATTGGATGTGGTGCCTCTAGAGGCAAGCGGGAACAATGATGAGTCAGTTATTACAGTAAAACTGACAGAAAATTACCTTTTTTTTCACCTAAAATTCATGCACTGTGGTTGGCACAGTGAATTAAAGGAAAATCAAGCACAAATATCCAGCCAAATCCTTTCAAGTTTATTTCATATTTTATTGCAGTGAAGAAAAACATGGGCCCAAAGTAGAATTTCTGACTGTTAAATTGAATGTGCATGACAATTTCAAAGGCTGTCAAAATAGAAAAAGAGGGTAAGAAGAAGAAAGGATTGGAAAAAATACATTTACATCATAAATGCACAGGTTCGCTTTCAATAGGCCTCTTCAAAACTCTGTCTTCTAGCTTTTAATGGTGGGTATCTTCAAAGTGGCACAAGACTGCCACTGCTTCCTCAGATAAGTGTGTGTGAGTACGTGTGTGTGTGTGTGTGTGTGTGTGTGTGTGTGTGTGTGTGTGTGTGTGTGTGTGTGTGTGTGTGTGTGTGTGTGTGTGTGCGCATGCGTGCGTGCGTGCATGCGTGTGTGTGCTCACATTCATGGTAGGAAAAGTATTTTAGTTGCACTGTAGTAGCCGTGGAGGTATTGAAAGCTAACTCTAAATCCATTCGAGGCCCCACTTTCTATTTACTGTATGTCATGTTTCTTTGAGGGATTGCATAGTAGTACATGCTGCTGCCTTTTTTTGCAGACAGCATGAGTTCCACTCCTAGCTAGTGGACCAAGACATGTCAGCAAGGGCATCCCGTGTGAAAACTAAAAAGATCATGCGAGTGACTCCCTGTGGCGACCCCTGATGGGATGAGCCATAAGTAGCAACAGAAATGTTGGGTTTCTTTGTGCAGCTATGAGGTCACCAAAGCCTAGACCAAGAATATTTCCAAGTGCCATTGTCATATTCCCATCGACTGATCATTATGGAAGGAACGTGACATATCATATTGCAGTTGAAGTGAGGATGCGGTGAAAATTAACAGCACACATGCCAATAATATATTAAAAGAGATTTCCAGAAAACTACTCGATGTATTTATCCAGCCTTTTGAAGAAATGTGGCTACACAAAACAGATGTGGATTCACTGACAGCGAAGGCTGGCTTCAAATCTTGAAAACATGGATTCTTCTCAAGACTAAGTTGTGGATGTCATTGAATCCTTTCAAGCAGTCAAAGCACACTTTCAATTGGAAATTTCCTTATGTAGTGTAGCAGATGTGTACTCTGCTGGGACGTGCAGACTTTTCTAGCAACATACTACACAAGTAGCAAGCTTTTTTAAAATCTTATTTCATCAAGCGGCTGCACAAAATAAAAGCATCTGGATCCAAATACATTATTTATCGACTTATAAAATGTATCTGGATTTTTTTTTTTTGCGACCCTACTATAAAACATAGTGACCTCGTGTAGTTGGCACGTCCATGTAACAGTTCTCAGGCTCATCTGGGCTTCGGCCTTCCTGCCCGGACGGACGGACAGACGGGCAGGCGGGTGGGCGGACAGATGGACGGATAGATGAGCCAGGATTATTTATACTTAAGACATTTAGGGAGGATTTTTAAATCTATCTACAGTACTCAACCGTACAGTACAGGTTGTCGCTGGTACAACCTCATTTTAGGACGTAAGTGGCGTAAAAGTGGATTTAAAGTACTTTAGTAAATAAAATAATAAAAAAATATAATACCGGATATGAATTTTTTTTTCCTAAAAAATTAAGAAAAAACAACAACCATAAAGGTTCATCTGTAAATAAAAACACAGAAAATATTAGACTTAGACTCAAACAAACAGATTTGTGTTGTCAAAGTGAAGTCAAGCGACATCATCTGGTCCCGCTTCCATAGCCAATCACAGCCAGCCACAATAGTCTCCGCAGAGATTTCTTTTTAAAATTGATGCACTCTCCATGTTTGCGTCAGCTGTCAGCAAAAGACGCAAGTTTGCCATTGGTCAGCAAAATGAGCATCCGAGATGGATTGATGGACCTTCCGTAAGTACTGACCAAATGCCCACCTTTGATTACCACCCATGATGTTTACCTGGTACATATATGTACTCTGTAACTGACTAGCTGAATGTCACATTATTTTTTCTATTTTCTTGTTGTTGAGATTGTTGTTGATCGAGCCCACTCCCCCCCATCCATTACTTCCGAGAGCTCCCCTTTTCAGCCCATTGTTGTCATTGTGTTTTCCTTCTTCTACAGCACACCTCTCTGCACTCCAGTGTTTCTTCTGCTTTACATTGCAGCCATATTGCTGAACATTTGCACAAAGTGTTATCTTCGTAAAGGTTTCAAACTGAATGGGCTCCGGATCTCAGTAACAGCCAGCCAAGCAGTCATGCCCCACGGTGAAAGCCCGGCATCAAAGCCACAAATCTTCCCCTTTTTCTTTTCCTCCCTCCCTTTCTCCATCTCTTTTTCCACGGTGGCACTTCCAGCAGATGGGAATGTTTAAACTTCATATATCAGCCTCATTACGGAGCCTCAAAGCCTTGCATTGATTCTAAAGGCACTCATTTGAATTTTTAATCACACGTTTGTATGACTGCTGCACTCAGCAACTATCTCGACGCAAGTGTGCGCATCCACACCCTAACACTCTCATCTCTGCTCCTTCAGCTCTTTCAAAGTGCTCTGCCTCTGAAGTTGTGAAGTTCAAACTTCCTCTCAGAAGAAGTCTCAGC
This sequence comes from Syngnathus acus, assembly GCF_901709675.1. Lineage (NCBI taxonomy): Eukaryota > Metazoa > Chordata > Actinopteri > Syngnathiformes > Syngnathidae > Syngnathus > Syngnathus acus. The sequence goes on along the minus strand of NC_051087.1, from coordinate 12,680,475 downwards.
TAATATTGTTCCAGCGTGTTTGAATTTGCAGCGACAAGCACGGGCACACGCAGTTCAGACTCAATAGTTTGCATAGAGTTGATGCTTGTGGTGGTGGGGAAGGGGGGAGGGGGGGGGTCTAGGTGATTGATTTAACAGTACCATTTGATTGCATAGCCAAGGTGTTACTATTCGGCGTTACTCTACTCTTTGATGTCAAATATGTAGTTGGAGGATAGAAAATATTAAATATTATATATACACGGTTACACACCACTCACTTGCCCGAGCGGATAAAGTGTTGCTATGTAGGGCCTCCTCATGCTCAGTTACCGTGTGCATACAAAGTCCTGGATAAGCTACAGAGACTTTGTCACTCAAGCAATAACAGGGAGAAAGAATCCTTCAGATCTTCCTGCAAGAAATACACCTTTGAATCTGAATTTCCTTGCAGAGAAAGGGGCTTTGAAAATCTAATGCATAAACATCATCTTTCCTCCCGCCCCTCTACTTCTTGCTCTCTCCATTCTCTCCCATCACCTATAAGTGCGCAAGCTTCTAAGCGACTTTGGAAGAACTTCCTTTTTCAGAGTCCTCAGTAACTTAAATAAGAGGCGGTTGGGGATTTGGATATTGTTCTGTCTCATCAAACGCCGAAATGTGCGGCTGATGCCTATTCTCTTGCTGTCTGTCAACACCCAGTCTAGAAGAAAGATGCTTCTCCTCAAGATTGATGTACTGTAATTTGATATGCCCCACCCCATAGCTTTCCCAGTACAGGGGTTTGGAAAATGTTTTATTAAGACACATCCTGGCTCAAGCGAATGCAAGTAAGGATGTTAACACAGGTTCTGTTAGTTACTAGCTAAGCCATTTAATAGCAAAATAAAACATAATAAACAGTGAAAAGGGCTATTCAGTTGCAACAAATATATAATAAAATAAGGGTCATCTGACTGCAGCTCAGTACACGCAGTCCGAATGAAGTTAGCAGTCACAACCATTTTTTCCTAATTTAAGAATAAATGACAATTAAGGCACTGATTTCCAAACAAGGACTAGTTGTGAGGCTTTTATTTTGAATTGTGGCAAGGTTTGAACAAACAAACAATCGGGTTCAGTTTTGTGTATATATATATACATATATATATATATATATATATATATATATATATATATATATATATGTATATATATAAAGGAGTGTTTAGTACAAATTTCCTGGGTTTTAACCCAAATTGGGTTGTTTTAACTTGGCTTTTTTACAGGTGTAAGTACAATTTTGGCCTTCTATTTTAACAAACTCCTCCTCGAGATTGCTTTCAAACTTTGGATGTTTCTTCTTAGTTATTAAAAGGTTTTTATTTGACGCACACTGTTGCTGTGGCGATATGCTGTTTACAAAGAAAAATAATGCTGTATTTGAGGCCCTGAAACTGGGAAAAAACTCGTGAAACTTTTCACATACACCATACCTGGTACGAAAAGTAATATTTTAGACATTCTATATACGAGTTTCAAAAAATAGCTCTACAGTAACCCATACAAATTTACCAGTCCTACATGTCACCTGGAACTGTGAATATTGGGAGACATGTGTAACAATGGAAGACCAACAAAAATGTATTTTGTGGCCATATGCTACAGCTAAAAGGAAGTCTTCCATTTTGACTCTTTGGAATTAGGCTGCATTTTTGGCCTATTACGTATATAGTTCATATTTGATCAAATTCCTCCTGGAGATTTTCTTCAAACGTTTTCAAACTTTGGGTGTTTCATCTAAACATGTTGAGGATGCAAAATTATTGAAAGTTTTTTATTTTGTTGTACGCGGTTGGTTTGGCGATACAAAGAAAAATGAAGCCGTCTTTTAGTGTCTGAACCGGGGTGAAAAAAATCATGAAACTTTGCATGCAGAACTGACCTGGTACACAAATGAATATTTCAGAGATTTCTTGTGCCAGTTTAAAAATATGGCTCCACTACGCCCCCTACGATTGTTTTCTCAAAGCATTCCTGGTTTCATCTACATACCATATGCTAACCCTGACAGAAAGTCTGTATGTGTGAGTACCACAAACACGCAAGTACCCCAAAGTACCTCAACGTGACCAGGGTTGGGAAGGCCCTTTAAGGCTGCTCGTAGCTCTAGCTTTGCCTTTAATATTTCAGCCTTTACTGGGATGGCATCAGAGTGGCAGTTCTTGCTGTTTATGGCCTCTTGTAGTCTAAATATCACGAGACAGCTAAAGTTCAGTGGATCTTAATGAAAAGCCTCATGATAAAAAAATCAAACAGGGATTCCATTTTATAGAATCCCATGCTGAGAATTCATCTCATTGGAACTTCATTCAGTAAATGCTACGCATATCTTGCGCCCACAGCACGCATAATCTTTTTCTCTTTTAAATAAAAGTGCATGGACCCCCCCTTTCCATCAATTCCCTCCCTCTCCTCTCTCTTGCACCTGCTGCTGTGAACAGCAGGAGCCCAGTGTGTGTTTCTGTTCATCCCTTGCTTTTTTCCTATTGCTCTTGCCACTCCATTCCTCTGTGCCTTTCTTTCATGTGTGCTCTGCTGTCAAGCCCAGCTGGATCAGGCCTGTCAGTGTAGACAGACACAGTCTTTGTTGGTTTGAAACAAGTAGTTTGAAAGCAGTGATCAAGTCTTTTGCAAGAGACCTTTCCGTCTCAGTCCGAATTTACATGTATGTTCCCCCCCCGAAAATATTTACAGTACATTAATATTTCTCTTAAAATAATTCATTATATATTCATCCAGTGTTGAGGTAAACTGAGGCTCAGACAAACCCAACAGCAAAAGCTAAATTAATTGTAGTATGGGTTATAGGTTATTACAGAACTGAAAATATTATTGCACTTGAGGTTTTGGAATGAGTTTATGGTTTTTACTTTCTCCATGTGGAGCTCATGTGGTGGCAACTGGAATACTTCCAGGTAAATACCATTATGTGAGAAAGAATATACGTATTGTCCAATTTATGACAATTTTGACTGCATAAGAATCTGTCAGGTGAAGCAGCTTATCCATATTCTCCTCTTCCAGTTTGCTCAGTCAGGTCACTTAAAAGACTCAAGTCAGTCCTTTAATAAACCAAATACCAACAATTTTGGATTGTCCATCCATCCATCCATCCATCTTCTTCCGCTTATCCGGGGTCGGGTCGCGGGGGCAACAGCTTCAGGAGGGACTCCCAGACTTCCCTCTCCCCAGCCACTTCATCTAGCTCATCCCGGGGGATCCCAAGGCGTTCCCAGGCCAGCCGAGAGACATAGTCTCTCCAGCGCGTCCTGGGTCGTCCCCGGGGTCTCCTACCGGTGGGACATGCCCGGAACACCTCCCCAGGGAGGCGTCCAGGAGGCATCCTGATGAGATGCCCGAGCCACCTCATCTGGCTCCTCTCAACGTGGAGGAGTAGCGACTCTACTCCGAGTCTCTCCCGGATGACCGAACTTCTCACCCTATCTCTAAGGGAGAGCCCGGACATCCTGCGGAGAAAACTCATTTCGGCCGCTTGTATCCGGGATCTCGTTCTTTCGGTGACGACCCATAGCTCGTGACCATAGGTGAGGGTAGGAGCGTAAATCGACCGGTAAATTGAGAGCTTTGCCTTTTGGCTCAGCTCTCTCTTTACCACGACGGACCGGTACAGAGTCCGCATTACTGCCGACGCTGCACCGATCCGCCTGTCGATCTCGCGCTCCATCCTCCCCTCACTCGTGAACAAGACCCCAAGATACTTAAACTCCTCCACTTGGGGCAGGATCTCATCCCCGATCCGGAGAGGGCATTCCACCCTTTTCCGATCGAGGACCATGGACTCGGATTTGGAGGTGCTGACCATCATCCCGACCGCTTCACACTCGGCTGCGAACCGCTCCAGTGAGAGCTGGAGATCACGGCCTGAAGAAGCCAACAGCACAACGTCGTCTGCAAAAAGCAGAGACGCGATGCTGAGGTCCCCAAACCGGACACCCTCAACGCCTCGGCTGCACCTAGAAATTCTGTCCATAAAAATTATGAACAGAATCGGTGACAAAGGGCAGCCTTGGCGGAGTCCAACCCTCACCGGGAACGAATCCGACTTACTGCCGGAAATGTGGACCAAACTCTGGCATCGGTGATACAGGGACCGAACCGCCCTTATCAGTTGGCTCGGTACCCCGTACTCCCGAAGCACCCCCCACAGAACCTCCCGAGGGACACGGTCGAACGCCTTCTCCAAGTCCACAAAACACATGTGGACTGGTTGGGCGAACTCCCATGCACCCTCGAGGATCCTGTTGAGGGTGAAGAGCTGGTCCACTGTTCCACGGCCAGGACGAAAGCCACACTGTTCCTCCTGAATCCGAGGTTCGACCTCCCGACGGACCCTCCTCTCCAGCACCCCTGAATAGACCTTACCAGGGAGGCTGAGGAGTGTAATTCCCCTGTAATTGGAACACACCCTCCGGTCCCCCTTCTTAAAGAGGGGAACCACCACCCCAGTCTGCCAATCCAGAGGCACTGTCCCCGATGTCCACGCGATGCCGTAGAGACGTGTCAGCCATGACAGCCCCACAACATCCAGAGCCCTTAAGAAATCCGGGCGGATCTCATCCACCCCCGGGGCCTTGCCACCGAGGAGTTTTTTAACTACCTCAGTGACTTCAACCCCAGAGATTGGAGAGTCCGCCTCAGAGTCCCCAGGCCCTGCTTCCACAATGGAAGGCGTGTCGGTGGAATTGAGGAGGTCTTCGAAGTATTCTCCCCACCGACACACGACGTCCCGAGTCGAGGTCAGCAGCACGCCATCTCCACTGTAAACAGTGTTGACGTTGCACTGCTTCCCCCTCCTGAGACGCCGGATGGTGGACCAGAATTTCCTCGAAGCCGTCCGGAAGTCATTCTCCATGGCCTCGCCAAACTCCTCCCACGCCCGGGTTTTTGCCTCAGCAACCGCCGAAGCCGCGTTCCGCTTGGCCATCCGGTACCTGTCAGCTGCCTCCGGAGTCCCGCAGGCCAAAACGGCCCGATAGGACTCCTTCTTCAGCTTGACGGCATCCCTTACCGCCGGTGTCCACCAGCGGGTTCGGGGATTGCCGCCACGACAGGCACCAATGACCTTACGGCCACAGCTCCGGTCGGCCGCCTCAACAATGGAGGCGCGGAACAAGGTCCACTCGGACTCAATGTCCCCCGCCTCCCCCGGGACGTGGGAAAAGCTCTGCCAGAGGTGGGAGTTGAAGCTCTTCCTGACAGGGGATTCCGCCAGACGTTCCCAGCAGACCCTCACAGAACGTTTGGGTCTGCCAGGTCGGACCGGCATCTTCCCCCACCATCGGAGCCAACCCACCACCAGGTGGTGATCAGTTGACAGCTCCGCCCCTCTCTTCGCCCGAGTGTCCAAAACATGCGGCCGCAAATCCGATGACACGACTACAAAGTCGATCATCGAACTGCGGCCTAGGGTGTCCTGGTGCCAAGTGCACACATGGACACCCTTATGTTTGAACATGGTGTTCATTATAGAAAATCCGTGTCGAGCACAGAAGTCCAATAATAGAACACCGCTCGGGTTCAGATCGGGGGGGCCGTTCCTCCCAATCACGCCCTTCCAGGTCTCACTGTCATTGCCCACGTGAGCATTGAAGTCACCCAGTAGAACGATGGAGTCCCCAGAAGGAGCGCCCTCCAGCACTTCCTCCAGGGACTCCAAAAAGGGTGGGTACTCTGAGCTGCCGTTTGGTGCATAGACACAAACAACAGTCAGGACCCGTCCCCCCACCCGAAGGCGGAGGGAGGCTACCCTCTCGTTTTGGATTTTGGATTGTATTTGTATTAATTAAATGTTTATTTATCCAGGTAAGACAATTAAGAACAGATAATATTTTGTAATGTACAGCCAATAGCAGACTAAAACAAAGCAAAATAAAAGCAAATGCAAAAAAATACAATGAATGCAAATACAGTGCGATTATTGCATTAATGAGTTGAGTAGAACCACCTGTGGCTAAAGCGTGGCGTATGCTTGACGCATGTACATTCCACGTGGATGTGAGATGTGCAGAGTCCGGCCAGCACCGCTTTTTATACTCTACGCGGCTTGCTGTCGAGTGTGGTCGATATTCTCCCAGACAAAAGGAGGCAATGAAAAAGCATCCACTGCAAATGAATAACAAAAAAAGTTTTAAAAAAACAACTCCATTTTCAACACCGCTGTTTAGGGTCGCAGGGGGTGCTGGAGCTTTTTCACAGCTGACATTGGGCGAAAGGCAGACTACACCCTGAACTGGTAGCCAGTCAGTCGCAGAGCACAAACCAGCCAAATCCACATGCACATCATCACTGCACGGGAATCGACCTCACGCTGCCTGCAAGTCAGGCGAGTGTACCCATCAGCGACCCTAAATACAAAACAATGTTATCTTACTTTTTTATTTCAACAAACTACTGTTTATGGGTGAACAGTCCACATACTCTTAACATAAATGAATGAAAACAACGAATGTAGCAGTAGGAAACACTATTGTTTGCAACAATTCTTGCTCATTTGCTTTGTTTTCTGCACGGGAGCTTCAGTGGTTCAGAAATCTCTTACGCGGTGCGGAGATTTGGCCCATGCAGACGCCGTGCAGAGGTGCGTGGTTGCGGAACTTGTTTCATTTTTACGGCACGGAGCTGTGCAGATGCGCCTATGCGTCAAGCATAAACTAAGCTTGAAGTCAAAGAGTTTTGACTTTCTGAACCTGGATTTGCTACCTCTGGATTTCAGACTTGTCTAGTCTCATTTTAGTTGACGAAAGCTGATAACGAAAATGGATGAATGGATGGATGGAAAATTGTGTTTTCGACTCTATTTAACCCCAATGCAGTATGAATCCCAAAAGAAGCATAGATGAAAGAAACTTTTTTCTTATTATATACGCCCATTGCAGTTATTTCAACAAAATATTGTTAATAGGGACTTAGAAATGGTGGCATTAACAAAAAGACAGAAGGCAGAGCTGAGATGAAGACATTTTGAAGGATGGATAGGATTAGGAATGAAATCAGAGGGACAGCTCAGGTGGGACGATTTGGAGACAAAGTCAAAAAACCGAGATGGAGATGGTTTGGAAATGTACGGAGAAGGGACCCAGGGTATATAGAGAGAAGGATGCTGAGGATCGAGCCACCAGGCAGAAGGAGAAGAGGAAGTCCAAAGAGGAAGTTTAGGGATGTGGTGAAAGACATGTGGGTGGTTGATGCGTCAGAGGAAGATACAGATGACAGAGTGAGTTGGAAATGATTGATCTGCTGTGGTGACATCTGACGGGAGCAGCCGGAAGATGTACACCCGCTGCATACATTGAAGATGCTCTGATTTGAATTATGTTATACACACATATCCATTTAAATTAAAGATCAGTATTTTCGTTGCGGCTCGTCTTGCCTCGTCTCGTCTCCGTCATGTGATAGTCCCGTGAACAAAGATATTTCGTCCTAATTTTCGTTGATGACAGCAACACAACCGAATAGCGAAGCCACAGTCGAAAAATTCAGGATTTTTTCCACGACGCCAATAACACCAGGAGTATGTGGCAAGGCATACGGGCGATCACGGACTACAACTTACCCTCCCCCCCGGTGGGTGAGGTTGATGCTGACTTCCTGAATGGTCTAAATAACTTCTTTGGGCGTTTTGAGGCACTAAACAGCACTCCTGCAGTGAAAACTGTTCCCCACCAGGAAGAGGAGGCCCTCTGCCTTGACTCAGCCGACGTGTGGAAGACTCTGAGAAGAGTCAACCCACGTAAGGCCCCAGGCCCCGACAACATACCTGGGCGGGTGTTCAAAGAATGTGCAGGCCAGCTGGCTGGTGTCATCACAGACATTTTTAACATCTCGCTGGACCAAGCCAAAGTGCCAGTGTGCTTCAAGGCTGCCTCCATCATTCCGGTGCCGAAAAAACCTCAAATCACCTCATGGAATGACTACAGACCTGTGGCACTGACTCCCACCATGATGAAGTGCTTCGAAAGGCTGCTCAAAGATCACATCGTCTCCAGACTCCCCCCAACATTCGATCCGTTCCAGTTTGCCTACCGGCAGAACCGCTCTACTGAGGATGCCATCTCCTCCGTTCTTCACCTGAGCCTGGCTCACCTGGAGGAGAGGAACACCCACGTGCGGTTGCTGTTCCTGGACTTCAGCTCAGCGTTTAACACCATCATTCCACAACATCTGGTGGAAAAACTGGAACACCTGGGCTTCAGCACCCCCCTTCGGAACTGGCTGCTAGACTTCCTCACCAACAGACCTCAGTCAGTCCGGGTCGGACAGAACACCTCAGATGTCATCACCCTCAGCACAGGCTCCCCTCAGGGCTGCGTCCTGAGCCCCCTGCTGTTCACCCTGATGACACACGACTGCGCCCCCAGGTTCACCACCAATCACATCGTGAAGTTTGCAGACGACACAACGGTGGTGGGCCTCATCAGGGACAACAACGACCTGGACTACAGAGAGGAGGTGGAGCAGTTGGTGGGCTGGTGCAGAGAAAACAGCCTGATCCTGAATGTGGAGAAGACGAAGGAGATCATCGTCGACTTCAGGAAGAACCAGCCTCACCACGCTCCACTGATCATCAACAGCTCAGCTGTGGAGGTGGTCAGCAGCACTAAATTCCTGGGAGTCCACATCACAGACGACCTCACCTGGACTGTGAACACCACAACACTGGTCAAGAGGGCACAGAAGCGCTTGTACTTCCTGCGGAGGATGAGGAGAGCCCACCTGCCCCCACCCATCATGAGGACGTTCTACCGAAGCACCATAGAGAGCATTCTGACAAGCTGTCTCTCGGTGTGGTGTGGAGGTTGCAGCGCCTCCGATTGGAAGAACCTGAGGAGAGTGGTGAGGACAGCAGAGAGGATCATCGGGGCTCCTCTTCCCTCCATTCAGGACTTGTCATCCCAGCGCTGCGTGTCCCGAGCCCGAAATATTATCAGTGACCCATCACACCCCCACCATGGACTGTTCTCCCTGCTGCCCTCTGGGAAGAGGTTTCGCAGCATCCGCTGCAGGTCCACCAGGTTCTGCAATAGTTTTTTCCCTGCTGTCGTCAGACTGTTGAACATTCAAACGTAGCATTCCTCTGCACACTTGTAAATACTGCTTTTGTCTCCTGCACTGTTTACATACTTTATCACTGCTGCACTTTGTACTTTATAATTATCTTATTTCATATTTTTATATAGAATGTCACTTTTTAACCAGCCGAAATACCTCTACATTGTTGAAAGCCGTATGCAACGAAATTTCGTTTTGTACACACCTAGTGTTGACAAAATGACAATAAAGTTCTGTCTAAGTCTAAGTCTAAGTCTAAGAATAGCGAATTTACATGTTGTATAAAGAAAATAAACTTCAAAGATGCACAACTCACAATCAGCAATGCCTCAATTAACACTCACACGTTTCTCTCTCACGAGCTCCAGATGGAACACAATAAAAGGTGTTAGCAAGTCTTTGAAAAATTATACTTTTCCCCTTATCACATCATCTCACTTCAAAACAATTTCTTCGTATTATTCTCACAGCAGGGAGCTCACTGTCCTGTAACGATGTGCTGCTGTAAAGCTTTAAAGGTATGAGCAGGGAAAAAAAAGTCTTTATTCTTTGCACTTTGTCGCCCGACTACATTAAACAGAATCAAAGATGCCATTTACATACCATTCGTGTTTCATCTTTGAGAAGTTGAGACAGAAACAGAGCTCATCCTGTCGGAAAGTACGGATGCTTTGACTTTCTGAACTTTTTTGCAACAACGCATAGGAGGTAGGCATGATTGAAAGTTGGAGGAGGAGGAAGGGAGATGAGAGCAAAATTAAATCTCGGTATTTCGATGTAATTTTTGCTTTTGTCATCTTGTCACCACATCTCCTCCTTATTATCCAACCATACAGAGTATTTGTCATGAATTAGTGACAAAAGACTCTGCAGTGTTAAACATTATTTTACCTGACAATGCAACATGACACATGAGTGGTTAACCTAACTGATGTATGAGGTAGAAATAATGACATCTTTTACAAGTGGGATTCCCCCTTCAAAGATATATCTTTTAGGTGGTTTTATGCCAAGCTTAGACTACTTGATTTTTTTGTCGTTAACAACGGCAGCTATGTCAGATTACCAGACACGGTGTCATAAATTAGTTCTGTTCAGTGATCGGAACTTGCTCGATCATTATGTGCTGCCACCAAACGCACGATTCGACGGCTCCATTCAGAAGGCTGGACAAAAAGAAAAAAATACAAAATCATTTGTGTGCATGTAGGACCACGGGACAGTGCCAGAGCTTGGCAAAAAAGAGATAGAGCACGCTGAGCAGTGAATGACTGGCATTTCAACCCGGTACACTATTGGTCAATTTCTAGGAATAGATTGCGGAGCCACATTTATAGCAAATGTCACACAATGCAAAAATACATGAATCCGACCCAAAGGATCCAATCTTGGGAAGGCGGGACAAAAAGAGTCCAGGATGCAAGAAAACAATTTGTGGGTTGCAAATAGGACCGCGGGGCAGCACTAGAGCTTGCCGCATGCCTAAAAAGACACCAAAACTTTATGCTACATTTAGTTAATGTCACAATTCTGCCCATTAGATAAAAAACTGAAACATTTACTGAAACATAGCTACTTAGCATTCCTGAGCTTATAGGTTTGCATTATCTGTTGTGACTGAGATATTATTAGTATTGGGTCTTTCTGTCCTCCATTTGGTCACTGTTTCTGGTAGTACCTGCACCAGATTTATACCTGACTCACATAGAGGAAGTGTGTCTGCAGCATAGGATTCATCATCTCCCACTCTAATTCCTGTTGCCCTGGAAATCCACTCATTTGTGGTGAGTGTAAAGTGGATACGCAGGAATTTGTCTACATTTTATCCCCCATCTTTCCTGTTGACACTGAAATGGGTGCGTGATGGAATTTCATAAAGAGGCTCAAGCACATACAGCATCTGTGCTCATAGTTTTTGTGATAACTTTAGATCGGTTGGATTCTTCAACAAAGGGCTGCTTCACTGCTGGAGTGATAAGCGGTTGTTTAGCAGCCGACTCTGACACGCCACCAACCGATCCACGGACCGTAGATGGTTTTCTTGCCTTCAGTGAGTCAAGGTCTGCAACACATGAAAAAGCTTTTCACAATCAGTTGCAGCGTGTGTGTCCCTTTTCATCATACTGTACAGTCTTGTGCTTTGACTCTTGTGACATGATCCACCCTGTTCCACATGTCTGGCTGACTTGGTGTTGTTGCTAATCGTGTCATTTCTGGACTAAGTGCTGTTATATTTTCCATATGTACGTACAACACCCTTGTGATGACATTACCACAGATGTTTGTGGATAAACGTCACCTGATTAAATCCTTTAGTCCTGTCTTTTATCTCGTGTTCAAGCTGCATTGAAAAAACTATCTAAGATAAGATACCTTATTTTCATTTAAATTGTATAGTACGTTCGTCTGTTTTCTACCATATTGGTGACTCACAGAGCTCATTTACTAAGTTGATAGCTAACCATTCACACTCACAATCACTTGCCTTGTCTTTACTAAATCTAACATGTTTATGAAATGTGGAAATAGACGAGTGCCTGCATAAAGCCTGCAAAAGCACGAGTAGAGCAGAAATTGAAGTCCAGAACCTTTGATTGTGCTGCAGTGTTAGCCACTTGCACCACTTGTAAAAATATGTCTAGTTAAAATAACATTTCTGAATCATGCGGTCAGAAGTTGGGTTTTGAACTTTTGGTCTATGACGTCAGATCACATCCACTTAATTGTGGACAGATTTGACTGAGCTGGTTACAGACAACTGAGCGATCCATCCGTACGTTCATTTTCTACCACTTAGCCTGGTTCAGCTGAATTTGGGCGACAGGCAACCCACTAGATCGGTTGACATCACTGGGCCCAGACACCAATTGCCTTACCGCTCACATTCACACCAACGTTAAGTGCGGACCTACAATAGTCTCTGGACCCAGATGATTGATCTATCTCAATTTATCAGTGCTAAAAGGACTGGTAGACAGAATGAGGAAGGCACAATAAGAGGATTGAAAAGCCTTATGGAAGCAAAAGACTTGTTTGTAGACCGACATTTAAACACTGAATGGGTGCCCATGGTTCACAGTTAGTTGCAAAAGGTTAAACTATGACATACACACTATTTGTGTAGCAACGTTGCTGGGTCAAATTGACCCAAAAGTTAAGGGTCAATAATCCCCCGAATGCAATTTTTTCATAACTGGATTGCTGATGCATTTCAGATAACAGAATGAAAGTACCGTTTAATTTGATGTGACAATTTTCTATTGACCAATCAACAAATTGCAGTGTTTTAATTTTTGTCCAACTCCACCACTCTTGTACAACTGTGTTTGCTTTCCTCACAATTTGGTGCTGAAACAATCAATTATTTTGGAACCCTTTTTGACAAACTAATTTGAATTGAACTGTACTGCATTAAGAAGGTACCATAAAAATCTTCTATCTTGTATTTTTCTGCACCTCTCTGTCTCACTTCACTTCTTCGCATACCTGCCCCAGGTTTAATTAAGTCTGCTTTTCTGTATTTGGGCCCCCCACAGGCCCATCCCTGACAGATTTGGGTGTGTACTCCAACAGTGATCTATTGTTCTCTATATCCTCTGGTAAAGCCTACCTGGCAAGGACACACTCCTGTAACCAAAACAATGATACCTTTATATACAGACGCATATGGGAACACCCTAAAAATCATTGGAATGAGCTCTCGGGCAACATCGATCATGCTTTTAAAATCATTGATCTTCTAACTTGGCCAAGTTGTTGTTGTTTCTATATGGGTGTCATTTACTTACTCCTTGGATATGATCCGCTAAATAGGAGAGAGAGAATAGTCGTAGACCCTTATAAACTGTAAACTATAAAACTATGCATCACAAGTATGGGCACCAGCATGTTTTCTCTCTATTTATGACAGGGACATAACACTTTTTACATTCCTTTGCTCATTTTGTTTTTACATGCTCATGGGCAAGTCATCTATAAAACTCAGATGATCCTCACCTCAGGGCAAGAGTATCAGGGGATTTCCAATTCCGATACACCTGATACAGTTTATGTTCAAAGATATGGTCAGCATTTTCTTTTATTGTGTCTGCCACTGAAATCTAAAGTAAAAAGCCAAAATGACAACAACAGCAGAACAGACTGAGGGACAGAAACCTGGGGAAGGAAAGAGGAAAAAGGGAGAAAGATGACGGTTAACAGGGGTGGTAATTGAAGAGAATATAAGAAAGCAAGGGATGGGGGCAATTCGTTGAAGCGCAGATGTGACATACTGGTATCACTTGTTTAGCGGCCTGCAGGAAGGATTTTCACAGTTTCACATGTCAACATGCATGCGTGTGCGTGTGTGTGTGTGTGTGTGTGTGTGTGTGTGTGTGTGTGTGTGTGTGTGTGTGTGTGTGTGTGTGTGTGTGTGTGTGTGTGTGTGTGTGTGTGTGTGTGTGCGTGCATGCCCCGAGGGGATCACCACCTTATTGTGGTGGGGCACTTTGCGTGACCCGTCTGTCCGTCCGTCTGGACAGTAAGGCCGAAGCCCAGATGAGCCTGAAAACTGTTACATGGACGTGCCAACCACATGAGGTCACTTTGCTTTATAGTAGGGTGGCAAAAAAAAAAATCTAGATACATTTTATAAATAGATAAATATTGTATTTGGATCCAGATGCTTTTATTTTGTGCAGCCACTCGATGAAATAAGATTTTAAAAAAGCATGCTATTTGTGTAGTATGTTGCTAGAAAAGTCCGTACGTCCGAGCAGAGTATACATCTGCTACACTACATGAGGAAATTTCAAATTGAAAGTGTGCTTTGGCTGCTTGAAAGGATTCAATGACATCTACAACTTAGTCTTGAGAAAAATCCATGTTTTCAAGATTTGAAGTCAGCCTTCGCTGTGAGTGAATCTACACCTGTTTTGTGTGGCCACATTTCTTCAAAAGGCTGGATGAATACATCGAGTAGCTTTCTGGAAATCCCCATTATTATATTATTGGCATGTGTGCTGTTAATACTCACCGCATCCTCACTTCAACTGCAATATGATATTTCACCTTCCTTCCATAAATGGGAATATGACAATGGCACTTGGAAATATTCTTGGTCTAGGCTTTGGTGACCTCATAGCTGCACAAAGTTCCCCGACGGGATCACCACCTTATCGTGGTGGGGCACTTTGCGTGACTCCATGACCCCTTCTGCTAATTAGGGAGCCTACCAAAGCAAACTTAGACGAGAGGCAGCGTAAATCATATTTATACTTGTGTTACATTCCACAAAACAACTGCAGACACATGACAATTAATCACTTTGGTAAACACTGGCCCTGACTGTAATCCTTTTTCTGGGTGTTATGACATGCACACCGACAGTGGGACATCATGACCAATCAAAGTGCTGCATAATATAACTGACTGTTGAGTCCAAACTGACTACACAAGTTAATTATGGAATCAAATAATACATGCTGAGTGGGATAATGCAATCCTGGATGATATTAGAAGTCTTTTTTGTAGTTCCTGAAAAAAACACACAAAAAAGCAAAAGGGAGCATCCCCTGACTGAATGAATATCAATTGTAACACTTGTCCATGAGTGTGTATTTGGTCTAATATTACCAAAGTTATTGTTACTGCCCCAGATTACTGCTGGGCTGCCTAAATCCTATCCAGGTTTGCTTTGCATCACAATTGCATCACACCTGATTCAAAACATCAACATATCGTTATCAGGCTTTCACAGTGCTACCTGAGGATCATTTGAATCAGTTGTGTTGGCGTAGAGCTACCCCTTAAACAGGATGATACAGTCTGTACACAATGGAATAGAATGCAAGAGAGAAGTTTTAAAATGCGTTTTGTTACTTTAATTTGGATATGTTTTCACCTTGATTGTACACAATTGCTGACATGGTTGAATTATTTTAGGGTTCATCAAAATTCATATACTATAGAGAAGACTGAACAGTTGCATAAACATAGTGTAGTATCGAATGTATGATTGGACTTGCATAGTATTCATTGTGGAGTACCTCATGGGTCTGTCCTTGAGACAAAATTGTTTATTTGGTATATTAATGATTTAATTTTGTACATCTAAACACTCTCTCACACACAAAATTGTTTAGTTTGTATATTAATGATTTAATTTTGTGCATCTAAACACTCTGGAACGTTGTGTTTCTGCAAAGGGAGTCATTTTATGGAACAATCTGAACAATGAAACCAAAAAACCCAGGTCAGGATCACAATCAAAAGAATAAGTCAGTATGTTAAGGAATTATGAAATATGTTCACAAGTTTGAGTGGACACCATTTTAATTTTTGTTCTTATGAATGGCATTAACTGAACTATAATGTGGAAACCAAAACATATATATATATATATTAAGTTATAGCAATTGAATAAAATAAATAAGACTTGTCTTCTTTTAGGATTGGAGAGTATAGGTGTTTGTATTGTGATGTTTTTTTTACACTTAATGAAAAAATGATGGAAATTATATGAAAATGAAAGATCACTATAAACACAAAAGGAGTCCAGACTAGTCCACCAATACAAGAAACAAAAGAGGGGTTCTTATTTCCATTCGCATGTAAAATCACAATATATTATAGCAGCAAACAGATACAGGGTTAGTGACTAGTAGTGCTTGTGTCTTCTGCCACATTCTTAATTCCCCATACATACATTAATATTTATATTTTTGTTTTCCCAGCATGCCTCACTAAGTACTATACTATGTTGCATTCTCAGTCCCATAAAAGCATCAAACTGCATCAATAAAATAGGCCGCCAACTTGACTGTGGATCGAACTGTTTTGAACTGAGAGTTTCAACCAAAATTTCCTGGTATGTGTACCATGTTTACTCTACTTTTATCCTGCTACGATCAGGATGTGACATTGCTGTGACTCTGTTTCAAGACATCTACTTGGTTTGAAACCGTCATGTTTGTCACATCCTGGCGATCTGTCGCTCAGCCACACGGATACAAAGATTTCCTCTTCAGAGAGCCGTGTATATGTGTGTGCTTGTGTCTGAGCCAAAGAAGAGGGGTGCAGCGATATGAAGTGGAGGGGCTTTTATCAGCTTCTAAGATGGAAGCCTTTGAGGGCCTCCTCAGAAGCTCAGCACTTCTTCCATTGTTCTATTTCCATCCCTCATTTCACTCCTGTCACATGTAAAATTACAAAAGGCCTCCTATAACATCCCCCCATGTGTACCCCTCCTCTTTGCTTACATCCCACCTCTTTCCCCCACGTTCCAACGTCAGAGGAGCACATAACCCACTTAGAGTCTTCTCAAAATACTTCATAACTTTACAGTCTTCGCTTTACAAACTGGAGTTTGGGTATATAACTGTAAAGCAGAGGTTGCGAACTTCTAAGTGTACCTTGCCTAATTTGGTGTCAGCCCCATTACATTATTCGAAAAGAAACCCTTAATGATTATTGTGGTGAAAGAGTTTGTGTGTCCCAATGATCCTGGGAGCTATGTCGTTTGGGGCTTTTTGGCCCCATGGCAAACAGGTGAGGGGCCAGACAAAACACGGCCCCTTTTGATGAGAAAAATAATTGGACTTGATCCCTCGGCTGGACGCGGGTCACTTGGGTCCCCTCTGGAGCCTGGCCTTGAGGTGGGGCTTTTTGACGAGTACCTGGTGGTACATCCCAAAAAGGAAATGTGGGTCCCCCTTCGCATGGGCTCACCACCTATGGAAGGGGTCAAAGGGGTCAGGTGCACAGGGAGCTAAAGTCGGGGACCGGGGGACAAAGGCGGTCGGATCTCTGGCGACTGAAACTAGCTCTTGGGACCTCTCTGGCAGGGAAGGAGCCCCAGTTGGTGTGCGAGGCAGAGCGGTTCCGACTAGATATAGTCGCGCCCGTCTCCACGCACAGCTTGGGCTCTGGTACCAGTCCTCTCAAGAGGGGTTAGAAACTCTAACTGTTGTTTGTGCCTATGCACCAAACAGAAGCTCAGAATTCCCATGCTTTTTGGAGTCCTTGGAAGGTGTGCTGGAGAGTGCTTCACCTGGGGACTCCATCGTTCTGCTGGGGAACTTCAATGCTCACGTAGGCAATGATAATGAGACTTCGTGGGTTGTGGGATAGAGGAACAGCCCCACACCTTAGGCTGCAGTTTGATGATCGACTTTGTAGTCGTGTCATCGGATTTGCAGCCACATGTTTTGGACACTCGAGTGAACAGATGGGCGGAGCTGTCAACTGACCACCACCTGGTGGTGTGTTGACTTCGATGGTGGGGGAGGATGCCGGTTCGACCTGGTAGACTGAAACGTATTGTGAAGGTTTACTGCAAATGTCTTGCAGAATCCCCTGTCAGAAGGAATTTCAACTCCCATCTCCAGTAGAACTTCGCCCTCACCCCTGGGGAGATGGGGGACATGAATCTGGGTGGACCATGTTCCGTGCCTCCATTGTTGAGTCGGCCGCTCGGAGCTGTGGCCTTAAGGTGGTTGGTGTCTGTTGTGGCAACAATCCCTAAACCCACTGGTTGGCATCAGAGATAAGGGTTGCCAGCAAGTTTAAGAAAGAGTCCTATCTGCCCATTTTGTCCTGTGGGGAGCTGACAGGTACCACCTGGCCAAGCGGAATACAGCTCAGGCGGTCACTGAAGCAAATACTATTTTTTTTAAAACAAGGATTTCTCCTGCTTTAGGAAAAAATCCACTCACTGTGCACATAGACTTTTTTAGAAAGGTGAGTGAGATACTGTTTGAATAAATTAGGGATTTTTTTGTTGTTTCCACTACTGCAGGGTATCTTCCTGTGTGTTTATTTCAGGTTCTGCCAAGTATTTCTTCAATTGTAGCATTCACTGTTCAGATGTACATGGGGTTTTACTATTTTGCATGGATTTGTCCAAGCGCTGCCACAGTTTGCTTCCTGAGAGAGAAAATCGGTCTGTAAAGCCTGGGGCACACGGCACGGTTTAAAAATTGTCGGCTGACTTCCAAACTATGAGAGATCCCACACGGGATAAGAAAAAAATCACGAATATAACAATTTTGGCTATACCGTGTGTGCTGTTCAGCCACACGACAAGACCAACACATCACACACGAAGGGATTTCATTCATGAATATTCCCACACCGGACGGTAAATTTTGCAAAGCCTCCCGAGATTAAGTGTGACTTCAGAGTAAACAAACATGTCAGACGTTATTTCAGACATCCCACTAATGTAATTCCCTCTGGACAGGCCATATTTATCAATTTTCCTCCTTCTGGAGCAGCATGAAGCATGGTCAGCATAAGAAAGACCTTAGACCCTGACACATAATTTTCCTTGAACAACTCAATTGTCGCATCATTGAATGGTGCCAGAGCCTTCAATGAATCAGAAAGTTGAGCTGCTAGGAGGAAAGAGGAGAAATATCCATACTTAAGCCAGCAAGGGCAGCAGTAACTGGCTCCTTTTTATCAAAGTCTGCAACATGTTGTAGGACCTAATCCATTGTGTTTCCACTTTCAAGATAAACTTCAGCGGAGGCTTTTGAACCTGTGAAAGTCAAGCAAGATTATTCTTATCAAAATTATGCTTATGTACACATTAGTGTGATGGGGAGACAAAGATGGAAAAGATATTACCTTTGTTATAATGCCGATCTTCAAGTACCCAACAATCTTCCTGCATTTGTGTCTTATTTCTGATCACTCTTCAATCATACATAGAATGCTTTTTTTGACAATCTAATTTAACGTATGTGCCACGCAGATGACATGCTCCCATCTCTTTTGCACACATAGCCATACTGGCAGCTCCATCTGTGACTAAGCATGTGACCTTGTCATTTAGTCCCCACTGTAGAAGAAGGTCTTTAATCACAACAGCCAAATTCAATGGAGTGTGTGATGCCGGGAAGTGTGTAACACCCAGCACAACAGACTTGAACATGGTGTTCTCATTAACAAAATGGACAGAGATGGCGAGGAATGCTTCAGTATTTATGAAGGTCCTCATGTCGATTATTAACCTCACCACAAATAATATACTCACAGTGGCTTTTAACTTCTCCTTGGAAACATCATAATTAGTTTCCGGCATGGCTTTAGGGCCTAAAAACAAGTTGAAAATACATAAAAGCAGCAAGTACAATACACAAGCAATAGAAGAACTACTTGTAATTGATTTAAATTCACACTTGGCATGTACGTAGGAGAATGTAAGATGGGTTCAATAATTTTACACCTTTTTTAAAACCCACTCGTCTCTACAATGCAGAAAGTCAGGCAGTCTTCCACAACCACAGCAATTAACAAACAACACTTTGAAGCACACTTCGCTTTCTGGCATCAGTTACTTGACAAACTCTTCGGATTCTCTTTTCATTTTTGGACATTGATGATGTAGAGGACATGTACATTTTTGCATTCCTGATTCTTGGATGAATCAGTCTGATGAAGCCTCACTATGATGCAAGCAGAGAAAAATGGCGTCTGGCTCTTCTGGGAATGAGGGAATAATGGCCATCCTGAAAACAATGAAGGTTGACCATCCGCAGAGCAGGCAATTGATGGTCACACTGCCTTTGAAAATGACTGAAATAAAGAAAATTCAAAATCTATTGGCTTGGTGAAACTGGTGTGGAGTAGAAAACTGTGTTTTGTGATCACACTTATCACAAAACTGCTCTGCACCTCCCATCGGCCAATCACTTTGGGAGATTGGAACGAATCAAAAACTGTGTCAGGGGGTGGTGGTTTCTCTTGTATTGCGCTCTCATGTCCAGATTCTAGCAAGGCACGACTCTCAAAAATCCTTGACATTTTGAACACTCTAAATAAATAAATAAATAAATAAATGTTTCGGGAATCCATCATTGTAGTGGACTTGTGTTAAGATTTGTCAAGAATATAAAATGAGCTTTAATCTAATGTCTAAATCATTTTATTCTTCTCAACTGATAACCTCCTTGTGAAACATGGTGAAAGAGGGAAACCAATTACAGTTGCTTAGCCTTGGAAATTGTGTGGAGGCGGGGTAGTCGTGCACATGGTTCAGTGTGACATGATTGATTTGGATTGTCACACCACTTGGCTGGGTGTCACTGCATGGCGACAAATAAAGGATTACATCGTCTAGCTGTAAGTAACCCCCAGCAATGCAGACACAATAGTCCTTCCCACATCAAAGTACAAAGAAGACACATTAGCATTTTTTATCAGAGGCGAGGGAGGGTCCTATGTAGGCTGTCACCCAGCAATGGATTGTTACCCTATTCAGTACCACTGCTCGCGCAAAAGCTCCCCTTATGATGCGCTCACCCACTCTCATTACTACACCCTCATTTAGACAAATGCCCATTCGATTTTCAATGAAAATGTCATGATAAGCAGTGTAAACTGGAGGCTGGGAAACAAGATCCTCATTCATTTTGAAAATTAGCATGTCTGGAAAAAAGTCTGCACTTTTCAGTATGACAATCAAGCACTAAGAGGACAGAACAAAGACTCTGTCTTGTGATCACTACTTCTATTTAAACCTAAATATTTATCATTAGGACTATGCTCCCGGTGCAATGCTCATTTCCTTATGTTGTGTGTTAAAATACAGAATACAAAGTGTGTAAAAATACAGAATACAAAATCTACCCTAAAGGTCTTGAAACAGGTGTTCCTCAAGGTTCAATCTTGGGTCCAATTCTGTTTTGGCAAAACTTTCTGTGTGCTAGAGCTATAAAGGTATTATGTAGTCAGATGATATAGTTATTTTTGTAAAGGGTAAAGATCATTCTGAAGTTGTTGAACACTTTAAAAATCTCATGGTAATTGTTTCAAAATGATTAAGTCCACTACCAGAAGGAGCGTTGAGAAGCGAAACTGTTGAGTTTCGAAACAATTTTCCCCATTAGAAATAACTGAAAACGCAATCATCTATTCTGAGCCAGCAAGTGCCCAGAGTGCCCGGGGAAAACCCAGGGAGAACATGCAAACTCCACACAGGGAGGTGGATATTGTCACAATATTTATTTTTATTTTGCCTTCATTAGCACGTTTGGTATTAGAATAATCCAAACGTAATTACAAGTATTCAAGTTACATTACTTTAGTATTACAATACTTTAATTACATTACTTAAGTAATTTCTTTAACAGGTAACTAGTAACTACTTTTAAACGTAACCTCTCAAACTGGTCAAATCATGTCGTACAGCGAGCTGTGGTGTGTAACCAGCTTCAAAATGAACAATGCATTGTTACCTACTGAAAAATCAGCCTTTCACCAATGGCATCATTATTGTAAAGTACACCACTTTGTCTCCTGCAAGCAAGGTAAAAATGGCAGATCCCTAAAGAAATAAAAGCGAGGGAGTTTAGTGGGGCAGCCGGAAGAAAAGAGGTCTAATCTGCATGATCATCACTATGGCACGCACTAGTGGTCTGATGTGGAGGGAGGCTAAATAATAGATCACAATGATTCTGTCACTGTCTTTTGTTTTGATGTGTGCACAGTGATGAGGCGCCAAAAGTGCTTTGCTGTTTAACTTACACGGGGCTGCTCATTCCCGGTTGTGTGCCACATTTGCCCTGTCATCCACAGCACAAGGCTCGTTTCAAGAAGAGAACTGTGCGGGATAAAAGAGAGCTGTCACACAGAGAGACGATGCGATAGCTACTAAATTTAGCTTGTGATAACGCTTTGTGGCAATGAGCTGAATGAAAGTGAACACACCGAGGCAAAGGTCATCTCACCCTATTGCAAGTGGTAAGACGACAGCAACAGTGACTGTGATTTTGTCTGAAATGAAAGTGACGAGAAATAAAGGCAGGAGCAGAAGGTGCCTGATTAGAATGATGAGAAGAAAGAGAGGCGAGGGGAGGGGCGACAACAAACTTGAGTCATCGCCGTTAATCTTGTAATGGTACCTTTGATGTGTCAGTAGCATACACGCTATATTTCTATCATTTATGAGTTTTGGTGAGCATGTGATGGCAGAGGATCACATTTGTTATGGGGAGGGGGAGGAATGCTTTGAAAGAGATATGCTAATTTAGCGAAGGAGCAAAAGAACAACATCAAATATGTCCCGATGAATAGCCAAGAGACTTTCAAGTCTGCGTATCCTTCAGAAGTTTTTTATCTCCTCACCACAACCTACATTTAGAGCACAAACAGGAAAAGAGCTTCAAAGCTTTGTTGGTCCATGAGTTTAATTCCAGATCAAGCTTTAGAAAGGTTATCAGCTGGTCCACTAATGAAACAAAGGCACATAGCTAAACGTTGTGTTATGTTGTCCTCTTTTTTTTCTTCTCCTCTCCTTTTCCTCCCTCGTTCTTTCATCATTGTTTGATTTCTTTCTCTTCCTCTTTGCAAGCGTTTTAAGTTGTGCATCAAAGTGAGTGGAAACAATACGTGACCCATCTGACTCTTAACACTCTTCTCACTCTCCTGCAGTCAGCCTTTACAATTGTGGCAGTGTGGTGCTCATTTGATAGCGTGATAGTCATCTGTTTTGATCTGTGACTCTTGTTTTTTTTTTTTTTTTTGCAAGTTAGAAACAAATGATTAAATCCATGAACTGAGACCGTGCACAGCAGAAGAACAAATGGTGTCTTTGTTGTTTTACTTTCAAGTTGACTGTTTGTTCAAAATCATACACTTTCTTTTGCCCCTGTGACTTTATGTGCCCCTAAAACTACTACCAAAAAAAGCCCGTCTCTGAGACTTGAAAATAATTGTCTTGAACTGTGGCACATGCCAAAATGTTTCCACCTCACAAAGACAACAACTAAAATGTGTTAGTGATGGAATCACAAGGAAAACCAATCTTCACGTAAGAAGTGTAGTTTTAGAGATTTTGTAGATCATTGAATGAGGACTGTATGAAACATCTTTTTCTCCATCTGCAACACGGAAAGGGCAAGAGACAAAGACGAAAAGGGACGGAAAAAAAGTGCAGTCAAGGTCTTGACTGAAGATGAAAGCTTACTCGGAATCAAAGAAGCCCCATCACTCATTATACTTTGTGGAACGCCTCAATCCCCATTTGCTGCAGTCATGGCTCAGGGTGCCTCACTTGAGAAGGACTTCCAGGAAAAGGCCAACTCTTCATTGTGGCAAGACAGAAATCAAACACATTTGAACTTTTTTTTTCTTTCATTTAAAGTTTTGCATTGTATTGGATAAAAACCCATCTATCCATCCATTTTCTGTACCGCTTTGTCTGGAGCCTACCCCAACCGTCATCGGGCAGTAGGTTGCAGCCAATCGCAGGGCACACAGAGACAAACAACCATCCGCACTCGCACTCACACCGATGTTTTTGGGACGTGGGAGGAAACCGGAGTGCCAGAAGAAAACCCACGCAGTCACGGGGAGAACATGCAAACGTCACACAGGGAGGGCCAGAAGTGGAGTCGAACCCGCTCCCTCTGAACTGTGAGGCAGACGTGCTAACCAGTACTCCAGATAAAGACTCAGTAAAACATAAAATTTTATCTCAAGACAAACTAGTTTTATTATCATTCAGGGACAACTTGCAATGTTACAGCGACTGTAGTACTTTGTGTGTCTTTAAGGGCTGTGACCTACTGAGTGACATTACAGCCAGTTAGTTTTGGTGTGACTGAAAGTGCATGTTGTGCATGACACACAGTTGCTTGTGAGTGTTTTCATTTTGTATTCGTGTTTTTTCCATTCAGCAAATTGCTGGAGCTCAATTTATTTATTTATTTTACTCCACTTGATTAAGCGGCGTGACATGTCATATTGCATGACGACTCATCACTCGAAAAATTTCTAAGTTGGGGCACATGTTAGTTGAAGTACCCCGGTAATAAAACTGCATGTATGTTTCCCAAAATGGGGCAATTATTTAGACAGGAATTAAATATATTTCTTTTACCCAACCTTTTATTATCGGAACCGCTTTTCCTCACAAGTTTCGCAGGCGTGCTGGAACCTATCCCAGCTGACTTCGGGCAGTAGGCCGGAGACACCCTGGAATGGTTGCCAGACAACGGCAGTGCACACATGATGGACACAGATGGACAGCCATTCGCACCTACACCTACAGACAATTTAGAGTGCCCAATTGGCCTACCATGCATGCTTTAGGAATGTGGGATGAAACCAAAGTAACCAAGGTAACCCACACAAGCACGGGGAGAACATGCAAACGCAAGTTAGCATATTGACAAGTTCATCTGTAGTTCCTCTGGAGTTTTTCTAGTCAATCGTGTCTCCTAAGAAAGCTAGTGCAAAAGGCGGCGAGGGTGTAGCGAATGTAGAAATTAAGCATGGTTCTTGATTCTGCCAAATTTATCTGACTTACTTTATTTACCTTGCTAAACATGCTTACCCTACTTAACTTCCTTCTTTTCTTCCAAAGACCATTAAAAAAATACACAGGCCACACCCACTATGCTCTTAGAATAGCTGATGGTACCCTGCACTTGGATAGAGAGCCAGCAGGGACAGGAATCCAGACACACTATGGAAATTACTACGCCGCCGCCCCAGTTGCCCTTACCACTGATTATGTGGTGACTGCAGAGAGGCCTTAGCAGCAACATCCCTTGATTTTTAATAGGCAAAGCATACAAGTTGATAACAACATGACTCCTAATTGACATAGAATGATCATTGCCTTTCTGGACAGACACCCAAGACTAACTCTTACCATCCTTGCACCCCTGACGTGCCCCTTCTCTCTGTCGTTTCGTTTTATCTCTGTGAAAAATAATGAAAGCAAGCGCTTGCAACGGCGTTTCCATTGATGTTCGAATACACAACCAGTGGATTCAAAAACACGTTCATGGATCAAAGTAATAAGGGGGGGGCTGCAGAGGCGTCTTCCTCCCAATGAATTTATGAAGGCAGATCAGTCTGGAGTGCACAGCTCATTTGGTAAGACTGAAAGGCAAGCAGTCGTTAAAAAATACCCTATTAATAGGAATAAATGGAAATCCTTGCGATTCTTGAGGATTAACATAAGCCCCTCCTTTTGCCAGGCCAGCAAATTATGACTATTACAAATAAATACAGAGGAAATCAGTTTAAAATGTGTTGTTACTTTTCATCCAGTATTTATTGAGGGCATCAGAAAGAAGAGTCACACCCGCTCAAAGGGATGTGGACCCGTAACCTCAGACTGGAAAATCAAAATCATTAACAGAAAAAGATTTTCTTTTACTGCGATGTCTGTTGGTAAATAGATTTTGTAATCTTGTTTGTCATGAATGTGCCACATAGTTCAAAAGCATCCCTAAAAGTTTCAGCAGTGATAATTCCAACTATTGGATGACTAGGAGTTACAGTTGGACTGCCATGACTTCTTTTTTGTTGTTGTTTGAAAGATTCAGCAATTACCACTTGCAGGAGATGTGCATCTTGGCAGTCTTAAAATGAACATGAAAACACCACAAACCACACTGAAATAAAACCAAACGCATCAGGCCTGTTGCTCTCCAATGTCCCTAGGTTGGTTATCCAACCCAATTAAAAAGACCCCTTACCCCCTAAAGACAAACACACATCCACACAGACTCTTCCACGGGGCTTCGTTTATATACTCTGTGTCAACAAAATGTATCAATGTGTGTCCTGTGTGCGGCATTGTCTAATGATGTTGGCCCATCATGATGGCACAGTCAGACACTGACAGCCAATTGGTAGTGGACGAAATCCAGCCCTTTTTATAGTTACTTTGGAGTTCAAAGACCGACATATTTTTGGGGCCACAAAAAGAAGAAAGAAGCCATCACAGAGCAAGACACAAAAGATGACCTTCAAGGTTACTCGTCAAAACTGAACCTCCTTGACCCACAGACCCTGGCAGCCATCCTTTCCCTGTGGTGCGGAGTCATCGTACCAGGCTCTGTGACGGGACTGTCAGTAGCCTTGGAAAGGTCAGCAGAGCCAGGTACTGATCCTCCTATCAGTATTAGCGCACTTTTCTTAAAGCTAAGCCTTTGAAGTGACACCAAAGTGGTGTTCCAAGTACCTCTCATCTTATGTCCTTTATTCAAAAAACACAGAAGTGTCGACGTTTTAAGAATCTTTTAACGTTTAATGTTGAGCCTTTGATTTTTTTAAAGGCACTAATTTTAACATCTTCAAGGGAGAAGTGAAGTCTGTGCTTTTGAGTTCTTTTGTCTGCTGTCTCGTGCCCTTTCTCGATCTTGATGATGGGGAAAGATCTTAAAAGGAGACTTGTTAAAAGGAAGATTCGTGAAAAGTAATTCCGGATAGGCTTCTTGGTGACATCTTTGCTACTTGACCAACTTCGTCATTTAAACATGATGCCTGTCACCTAGAGGCATTGACAAAGTTATTTTTTTTACAAAACAAACAAAATTTGATTTCGAAAATTGATAGGGCGTCATGCAAAGTTGAAAAACAGACAGGAACAACAGAGAAGCTTTTTAGAGAGTTTGACATCAGAAATTCACTGCACATGAGACAAGCAAAACATATTGAGATGCAAAATCTTTAGAATAGATAGCCAGCTATTTGTCTTCTGTCTACTGTTACTGTCGTCACAACACAATAAAAGATTGTGTGAAGTAATTTTCAAGATTTGTTTCCAAATATTTTAAATATACTTGAAGATACGTGATGAAAACAAGTGGAAAGATAACAATTTAGTACTGAATTGCAGAGATACCGCTGTTTTTTTCGCCGCAGGGTGTTCTCCCTTCGAAGAAATGCAGTCATCCGGGAGGGACTCAGAGTCGAGCCACTGCTTCTCCACGTTGAGAGGAGCCAGATGAGGTGGCTTGGGCATTTGATTAGGATGTCTCCTGGATGCCTTCTTGGTAAAGTGTTCCGGGCATGTCCCACCAGCAGGACAGTCTGGGAAGGACCCAGGTCACGCTGCAGAGATGTCCCCCGGCTGGCTTGGGAATGCCTTGGGATCCCTCTGGAAGAGACGGAAGAGGTAACTGGGAGGAGGGAAATTTGGGCTTCCCTGCTGAAGCTCCTGACTCTGTGACAGATATACGGATGATAATGGATGGGTGGAGCATTTTATTTATGGTTTGAAACCTGGGTTTTGGGTCACTATCCAGTGGTTATTATCAGGGAAGCAGGCTAAAGAACAGATTAGGTCAGGGTTATGACCAGTTTGCCGTTGAGATCTGTATTTTTATTAACTCTAATTGATGGATGCAGGCTGAAGTAGGTGAACTGTGAGAGAAAGCCAAACAGGTGAATATTGTATAAAATGGTGTTGTGGTTTGTGGGGCGTGGACTGCAATCCAAATCTGAAACAAATCCAAAACAGGTCAAAGCCAGTTATCATGTATTTATTGTCAACCCAAATAATCTGAAAACCCATTTCCAATATTTAAGGTCAATAAACAATGTAGGAGGAAGAGGCAGTGGTGAAGAAAGAATTCAGGGTCAGAGAACAGTTTCAGAAAGGCTGGAAAAGGCAGCCATCCAGCCACATACTACTTGCAAATGCAAGTGACAAACTGGCAGAACATGGGACAGGTAAAACCAACTACCGTATTTTCCGCACCAAAAGGCGCACTGGATTATAAGGCGCACCCTCATTGATTTTTTTTATTTTAGAAATTATTTCAGATATAGGGCGCACCGGAGTAAGAGGCGCATAAAATAGAAGCTGTACTGCAACAAACTGAGGTTGACTAGGGTTGCGGTATGCATCCACTAGCCAATAACCAGAGCCCTCTGTAAACAATCACGTTTCTCAAACGATCTCCTATAAAATGATCGGAACTGACTAAAGTTCGATCTAACGCATTGGTACTGCTTACCTATGTTTCCCTTCCATATCGATCCGTAGATTTACTCGAAACATTAACAGAGCAGCCTATTTTGACATGAAATAGCCTTGTGCGTATAGCAGCTATCATTACAGCATTAGCCACCCGCAAACTCCCATGAGCCTCAGCTCGCAGACTCCCATGAGCCTCAGCAAAGTGTAAACAATCGCGTTTCTCAAACGATCGCCTATAAAATGATCGGAACTGACTAAAGTTCGATCTAACACATTGGTACTGCTTACTTATGTTTCCCTTCCATGTCGATCCGTAAATTTACTCGAAACATTAACGGAGCAGCCTATTTTGAAATGAAATAGCCTCACGGGTACAACAGCTATTCAGTGACGCCCAATGCTGGGAAGCGATGCGACCTTGTAATTTACTAGTCGTACTAAAACGTACTGAAACATTTTGGCAGAGCACTGTGTACAACCAGAATGGATCAACAAATTCATCAATTGATCCATATATAAGGCGCACCGGACTAAAAGGCGCTCTGTCGGCTTTTGAGAAAATTTCCGGTTTTTAGGTGCGCCTTATAGTCCGGAAAATACGGTACTAATGAAGTGGGTCAAGCTGAGGCACTACAAATAAATGGGCCAGTGGAACTGGATCTTTAGAATGAGAGGGTGGCAGCAGAACATGACAATCTTGTCGCAATTGGAAAAGTGTTTGAATAATTCAGTAGAAAAAAAGCAACAGCAACAAAAATAGGATATACACATACTACACAACACCCCTTTAGGAAGGTTTAAGACAGTTCTGTCCCTATGACACTAATGTTTGCTAATGCTGTAAAGTCAAAATTACTGTAAACATTTGTGTGGAAAACTGCTTTTCTATTAATATGCAATAATAATGATAAATAATATATTTATAATAATTCAAATAAAAAAACAGACCAACTGCCATTGACTTGCACACTGGAGGCGAAAACTAGTGATTTATTTCGGCCCTTTGGCAACCACAAAACATCGTAGGTCGAAACCACAGTAAACAAAAAAAAGATGTGTTTTGACTTTCAGGTCAGTGCCTTTTTATCAGTCAGGGGTCGCCACAGCAAGTTACGCGCATGATATTTTTGGCACAGTTTATATGCCTAATGACGCAACAGTGGCTGGGAAACGACGAATACCACATAAAGTCTTGCCAATGGACCCTATTGGATGCTACCGATTTGATGCCCAGTCCCAGTTGTCCGAAGTCATGGGTGCTACACATTAAACCACCCAGCCGCATACTATAAATTGCGAAATCCTTGTTTATAATTCAAGCTTGGGGGACCTTCTGCTCAACTGTTGTCTAACAGGTTTGGTAAAACCGCTGCATGACATCAGTGGTTTATTTTGTTCTCTCTTCCCATCCTCTTTTCGTCTCCTTCGCTCCCTCTTTTACAACCAAGGACACCATCTTGTATCTATGTATGAAATCATCAAACAAAAGCTTCACATCACATCAGGTAAAGAAGACATGCCCAGGCACTTCTAACAGCCTCCCAAAGTGTGTGTTTCAAGTGTTCACAAGAAAGCTGCCTCTCATTGAAGTTCAAATGGATCGCTCTTGGGCACAAGCTTTCCAATGGGGTGGGGAGGTGGGGGGTGGTACTGAGGGAGGGATGTAGGGCAGCTTGCTCACCTCTGTACCAAACCTACACATTCGAGTAAGGCATCAACATGAGAGGAGAAAAAATAAGAAAAGCTCACACCAGAGCAACTTTTCATTTTCATTTGGCTCTCTCAAGTAGTCCGCTTCACTCCCTCTATCACCCAGACTCCCCACACAAGCCCCAGCTCTCACAAAATTTTGACCTGTGGTTGTGTGATGCCAATCAGCTTGTTCAATAGGATCCTTATGCAACAACTGAAGAGCCTCAGCAAAGAATATCCATAACTAGCACAAATTGTCTCACTATTGATGCCTTATTATGCACACTCTGCTCACTGAATGTTATTTATTTATTTATTTATTTATTTATTTATTTATCTTTTTTATTTATATTTCTATCTATCTATCTATCTATCTATCTATCTATCTATCTATCTATCTATCTATCTATCTATCTATCTATCTATCTACAAGTTAGGTCCATTTAATAGAGACGATTAAAATTGTCTATTTGATAATGTAACAAGAATGCCACCATTATCATATTTTACAATTTCTTCAAAGTTAAGCATTTTAGTGAAAATGGTGTTAAGCTGTATCAAATTACCGTATTTTCCGGACTATAAGGCGCACCGGACTATAAGGCGCACCTTCAATGAATGGCCCATTTTAAAACTTTGTCCTTATATAAGGCGCACTGGACTATAAGGCGCACCCTTAATGCATCATGTCAGATTTTTAATCCAAATCAAATCATTCTCCATTTTATCTTTTTTATTTCAACTTCAGACGCAACAAATTACTTTATAATCACAAAATAATGATCCATAGTCTTTTTGATTCATGATTCATAGTCTTCAGCGGGCCACTTATGATTGATTTCATGACACAATGCTTCGGGCCAGTTTAAATTTAGGAATTTGGTCCATATATAAGGCGCACTGGACTATAAGGCGCACTGTCGGCTTTTGAGAAAATGTTAGGTTTTTAGGTGCGCCTTATAGTCCGGAAAATACGGTAGGTTCTCTGGGCTAAATTAATTCATTATGGTGCAACTAGTGATCTTAGTCCATCATTTCCCATGACCATTTGCTATGTTTCCCCTCTTTCTGTTTTGCCCAAGAAAATTTCATCGTTCGAGATCGTTCAGCTCAGTGTCCTAGTACCAGCTCAGTGTCCTAGTGGTAGAGTGTCCGCCCTGAGACTGGAAGGTTGTGGGTTCAAACCCCGGCCGGGTCATACCAAAGACTATAAAAATGGGACCCATTGCCTCCCTGCTTGGCACTCAGCATTAAGGGTTGGAATTGGGGGGTTAGATCACCAACTGATTCCCGAGCGCGGCACCGCTGCTGCTCACTGCTGCTCACTGCTCCCCTCTCCCCCAGGGGATGGATTAAAATCCTACGGGGATGGGTTAAATGCAGAGGACAAATTTCACCACACCCAGGTGTGTGTGTGACGATCATTGGGACTTTAACTTTAACTTTAAAAGGTTGTACGAGATCTGTGTTTGTTTACATCAGATAAAATGATTTTTAAAAAAAAGAAAGAAATGTTGAGCAATCTATTAGATTGAATCCACTTTACAAAGGTAAGACTCTTCTTGCTGAACTTGAGCTTCTGCTTTCCAGGTATATGGCTTTGAGCAACAGCCTCAAATCCTGTTTCTTTTTATAATATGGTCCATATTCATGAAGGGATTGCAAAGAGCTGACAACCTAAGCTTTCACGACATTTGGATGTTCTAAAATGACAGAATCTTCCTGTGTGAGCAGGCCATGACAAGTTCTTGGTGTATGTTGCCACGGCCCAAATGAGGTCGCCTGACATTTGAAATGCAAGTGTGACAAGTGGGACCACAAAATCAACACATGAATGAAGAATCGGTTTGCCTTTGTGTCCCATTGAGTGTCCCATTTTGACAAACCCCAGACCATCTTCTCCAAAACATGTCTGGGACTTATTTAGCCCTCAACTGTTTCATATCATCATTCGATCCTAACCTGAGTTTTGTAAGAAGTGAAAATATTTTTTTCATTGGCTTCATAGTTCTGCTTCTTAATTTTCCACAGATCAGATTCCAATAGATGCAACCCATTATTGGAGCGAACATGATGTTGTGAAATGTTGCTTGTTGTTTCAATCATCCGTTTTGATCATTAATTTCCACACATTTTTTAAATTTAGTCATGGCAAGCAGAGGGATTTTTTCAGTTCATATCAACCCTACAAAACTGATGGAATTACGCACAGGCAGTTCATATCTAAGTATCTGTTAAATGCTACAGTACTGTATATCTATCACAGGTGTCAAACTCCAGTTCTCCAGAGCCAGTATCCTGCATGAGACATCACAATATGACCTGGTCGTTTTTCTTAGAACGAGCGGGACTGTTATTTAAAACGGAGGAATGAGCAGGAATGCTCCAAGACATGTAATTAAAGGGGGAAAAAACACTTTGAGAGTGTTTTTAGGTGCGAAATTAGCATTTTAACTAAGTCAAAAAAGTTTAATTAGCACAATTAGGCTCCTTCAATACATTTTGAAAGTATTGATTATATGGCTTTTAAGATGTTTGGGCAACGTATGGTGTAGAAAAAGAGCTATTCTTGTCTTCAGCAATTACTATTTAGTGTAAATTTGATTTGTTTTCCAAGAAATGCGCACAAGCTGATTCCCCCCGACACCCTCGCCCACCCCACCTACTCTGGAAAGGACGAATCAAATTGGAAGTTGTCCGCTGATTGGCAAATGGGGATTAGCGAGTCAAGGCCCGAGTCCTTAAACCTAGAAAGTGCGTTTGCTAGTTCCTTTGTTTCTTTTTCTTTCTCTTTCTGTTTAGTTTTTAGTATGTTTTTGTATAGTTTTTTTTTAATGTGAGTTATAAGTAGGGTGCAAAATTAATAGAACGTCTTAAAAAATCAATGATGCGTGTGTGTGTGTATATGTTAAGTGTACTGCTGCTAACATAGGAGTTTCCCCATTGAGGGAATAATAAAGGATTATCTTATCTTATCTTATCTTAAGAAATACCACGTTAAAAACACATTAAATGAAGTCAACCTCCAAAATGTTCTTGACAGCCAGTCCACGAAAAGCATGTACTTCTTTGAAATGGTCCCTGGTGGAAAAAAAAACTTGGGGAGCACTGGTCTTGGTCAGCACTCAATCACCATTTGTAGTCTAATTCAGTAGCTAGACCTGAAAATCAAAATGGACTTTTTATGTATTGATAATGATTTTATAAGTGAAAACTAGACAGCTGCAGTTGATACAATCTTTGACATGGCAAAACTTGAGCTTTTGTTTGGTTGTTTTTTTGTATCTGCACAAATACCTTATTTTAAGGACAAGTTGTACCACAGAAAGCAACGTCCTCTTCTCAAACAACAAACAGTCCAGCACTGAATTTAACTTGACAAACTAAAACCATATGCCTGTCTTACTTTTCCGATCATCTTCCTCCACCACCCTCTTTTCCATGAGAAACATGTAAATACAAAGACCTAGAAACACATGTGCTAAGTCATAAAGCAGCATATGTGACCCCCTCCATTTTGTTCTTCCCTCTGTTCTGCCCCCAGCCTCAACTCCCTTGCCTGAAAAACAAAACCGCAAGAAAGAAGGGAGAGAGGATGAAAAGCTAAGAAACAGGAAAACAACAAAAAACAAGAACAAAGAATGGAGGAGGGGATCACAGCATTGGGAAACCGACTTAATTGCCTGTGTGTGAATAGCAAAGGAAGAAGAGGGACAAGCTGGCGACTGGGAGGCAGAAGAAAAAACACACATTGCCTCCTGGAGACTCCCTTACCAATTCTTTACAATGGTGGCCCCTAGGTTGGGGGAAGTGCTATGAAGTCCGAGTTTCTTGCAAGATACACAAACAAGGAAAGAGTTTTTGTGAGTTCGTTTTTACCATTAGAATTTCTGTAGCTTGACAGCTTTGTTTTGGGCCATTTTTTGTCTTAAAAAATCCTACCATCTCTAGCTTAAACCTGATGCATCATGGCATCTTGCCAAAATTTGCAAAAATTACAGTATTTCTTATTCAGAGGGGTTAAAGTTTGCTGTACGCAGGTGTCGCATCACAAAGCTCAGGCCGCAATGACGGTTGAGCCCCTTATTTTGTCATGCACAGCGTCGAGCTTAAACACCCACGAACAAGTTTGGTTTTCAACTGCTTCAGTTGTGGCCAAAGGTTACATGCACTTACCACTACCATGTATGTCAGTAATTTAGGGCAATTAATGTGTTTGAATAATTTTTTTCCCATCATGGAATGATCATATGACAAGGAATTGGTGCCAAGGTGGCTTCACTATATAAATATATACAGGACCGCGTGTACAGTGTATGTAGTATATATTAACTACAATAATCTAGTTAGTTGGGCTGGAACATAATTATTATTATTATTATTATTATTATTATTATTATTATTATTATTATGCGCTAGAATTTTATTATTATGATTATTACTAGTCAGCATAAAGTAATAAGAATTTGCTTCACAGAACCAATAATGATCAA
The DNA here is from genome assembly GCF_901709675.1 of Syngnathus acus. Taxonomy (NCBI): domain Eukaryota; kingdom Metazoa; phylum Chordata; class Actinopteri; order Syngnathiformes; family Syngnathidae; genus Syngnathus; species Syngnathus acus. Next base: position 12,646,488 of record NC_051087.1, on the reverse strand, counting down.
CCAAACATTATGCAAGTGTGTCACCAATTTTTATGGATAGGGTGGAGGGTGAGCTCATCACCCAGGTGATGTAATATTCCCTGGAGATAAAATACATATATTAACTACGTATATAGACGTACTGTTGAGCCAGTACATAGTAAAAATATTAGTCTGTTTTATGCCCCCCCAAAAGACATGAAATATAACATAGTGTTTATCGATAAAGCATAGAAAACTGAAAATATCTACATGAAGTATATCAATAAAAAAATTCTCAATTTTTTAGTGAGTCTGGAGCCCTGATTCAATACAAACAATACAATAATTCTAAAGCAGACTACAACAACAACAAACACTATACCCACAAATTATTTTAATTAAAATGTATCATTTTATAAAATACATTTTAACTAAATCCAATAAGAAGCAATAATTATCAAGATATTTCTCTCTGAAACACTTGTTGAGGCAAGAGTTTTTAATATGCAATCAGTACAAAAAGTAAAATAAATAAACACGAACAGTAAATCGGGTGCAGGTGTTGTCTGTAACAAAAAACACATTTGTCCATTTCATTACAATACGGAATAAATTATGATCAAATAGTATGTTTTTCTCTCCACTCCATAAAATTGCAGTACGAGACAAATCACATGACCCTGTCAAGTAACTTTTTTTTTAATCGCTGTGGTCGTTGGGAGGCCTTCAAACCTAGAGTGGAGTCACCACATTTCCCACAGCCGTCTAGGGATTGGACTGTAGACTTTAAGGTATGTGTGGGGCACAGTCGTGAAGCCCTATGTTGTCTTTTGATAAAACTGCAGTGAAAAGCACCACGTTTATAAAGTAACTGAATTTGAGAAAGTGAAAAACTGTAGGGGTCTGAAAGCAACCTTAGTCCTGTCAGATTTGCGATTGTAGTTTCAACAATGTATGTAAACCTACTGATTTCGTTGTCAAGAAGTTGCTAGCATTGGTCCTGTACCTGTGTCCACATTCCCAATGAGAGTTATGTTTAGACAATCATGAGGAAAAAAAAAACATGGCTTCATTTCTGTAGTCTTGGAAGTGCTGATACTCACTTGAAATACCCCGCATCCTCCATCCAAGGCCACAGATGAAGCTTTTTGAGTGGCCACATTCCACTCAGTCAGTGTGGAATGCGAACAAGGTGTACCACGACAATCTCGTGCTATCAAACAATTTGGAGTTTCTCAAGGTTAAACAATAGTGGTGCAAATGGACAATGCTGACCATCTTTGGACCACGAGGCATGCATGTAACCCTGTTACTTCTGTTGTGATCTGAAAAAGATGCAGTTTTGTGGTGTTTACTGACAAAAGAACTCTGCTAAATTCAGCTGTGGTTCACCAATCTGTAAATATGGCCCTTACCAGCCAAATTGTTCCCCTTGTTGACAGTGGTTTGGACCCAAAACTCCATCTTGCACAAAGAACAGAGACTTTCCTTGAGGTTGGTTTGTGTCTCAACAGGGGGAAGTTTAGCAAAATAAGCGCCTGTCCACCATTTTCACAATTTGGCACAGTTATAGACAAACTGAGGCAAATAGATGCTCCTAAAATAAATGAACCAAAAAGTGTTCTTTTCAAGTAGTGCAAGTGACCAGAAAGAAACTACAGTGCATGCTTTTTCAATCAGCAATATCTGAGAAAAATCAAATAGTTGGTGGTGATGGGCATACCTTTCAGGAAATTAATAGAGGGAAAAATTAAAACATATTGATTCTTGGAACAATTAATTATTAATATTATTGATATAGTTTGGCGGCTCGGTGGCACACTGGGTAGAACGTCCTCCTCACAGTTAGGAGGGTGCGGGTTCGATTCCACCTCCGGCCCTCCCTGTGTGGAATTTGCATGTTCTCCGCGTGGGTTTTCTCCGGGCACTCCGGTTTCCTCCCACATCCCAAAAACATGCTTGGTAGGCCGATTGAGCACTCCAAATTGTCCCTAAATGTGAGTGCGAGTGCGGATGGTTGTTTGTCTCTGTGTGCCCTGCGATTGGCTGGCAACCAGTTCAGGGTGTCCCCCGCCTACTACCCGATGACGGCTGGGATAGGCTCCGGCATGCCCGTGACCCCCGTAGGGACAAAGCGGTACAGAAAATGGATGGATGGATTAATATAGTTCAATGCCAACTTTAAATGTACTGTGTTATAGTAATGTCGTTCATTTTCACATTTATAAAAGAAAAATCATGCTTATATCCATCCATCCAGCCATCTTTTACCGTTTATCTGGGGTCGGGTCGCGGGGGCAGCAGCTTTAGGAGGGACGCCCGGACTTTCCTCTCTACAGCCACTTCGTCCAGCTCATCCCGAGGGATCTCTCGGCATTCCCAGACCAGCTGAGACACACAGTCTGGGTCATCGAGGCGTCCAGGAGGCATCCTAATGAGATGCCTGAGCCACCTCATCTAGCTCCTCTCAACGTGGAGGATCAGCACCTCGACCCAGAGTCCCTCACGGATGACCGAACTTCTCACCCTATCTCTAAGAAAGAGCCCAGACACCCTGCGGAGGAAACTAATTTCGGCTGCTTGTCTCAGAGATCTTGTTCTCTTCACGACCCATAGCTTATGACCATAGGTGAGGGCAGGAGCGTGGCTCGAACAGTACACTACAACAGACCGGTACAGAGTCCGCATCACAGCAGACGCTGCACCGATCTGCCTGTTGATCTCATGCTCCATCTTGTCCTCGCTCGTGAACAAGACCCCAAGACACTCCTCCACTTGAGGCAGGTTCTCATCCCTGACCCGGAGAGGCCATTCCACCCTTTTCTGACTGAGGACCATGGTCTCAGATTTGGAGGTGCTGATTTTCACTCGGCTGCGAACTGCTCCAGTGAGAGCTAGAGATCACGGCTTGAAGAAGGCAACAGTACCACATCATCTGCAAAACACAGAGATGCGATGCTGAGGTCACTAAACCGGATACCCTCAAGATGAGCTGCGCCAAGAAATTCTGTCTATAACAAGTTATGAATAGCATCAGTGACAAAAGGCAGTCTTGGCGGAGTCCAACCCTCACAAGAAACACTTACTGCCGGAAATGCAGACCAAATTCAGACATCGGTAATACAGGAACCGAATCGCCCTTACCAGTGGGTTGGGTACCCCATACTCCCGAAGCACCCCCCACAGAACTTCCCGAGGGACACGGTCGAACGCCTTCTCCAGGGCCACAAAACACATGTGGGGGAATGCATCCTCGAAGATCCTGCCGAGGGTATAGAGCTGGACCACTGTTCCATGGCCAGGACAAAACTCACAGGGCTTCTCCTGAATCTGAGATTCAACCTCCCGATGAACCCTTCTCTCCTGGGTGTTTGTTACGCTAAGTGCCTAAATGCTCACGTGGACAATAACAGTGAGACCTGGAAGGGTGTAATTGGGAGGAACGCCCCCCCGATCAGAACCCGAGTGGTCAACATGGATTGTCCATAATGAACACCATGTTCAAACATAAGGATGTCCATGTGTGCAGTTGGCACCAGGACACCCTAGTCCGCAGTTCGATGATCGACTTTGTAGTTGAGTCATCGGATTTGTGGCCGCATGTTTTGGACATTCCGGTGAAGAGCGGGCCGGAGCTGTCAAATGATCATTACCTAATGCCGGTCCGACCTGGCAGACCCAAACGCTCTGTGAGGGTCTGCTGGGAACGTCTGGCAGAATCCCCTGTCAGGAAGAGCTTCAACTCCCACCTCCGGCAGAGCTTTTCCCACATCCCGGAGGAGGCGGGGGACATTGAGTCTGAGAAAACCATGTTCCGTGCCTCCATTGTTAATGGAGCCAACAGGAGATGTGGCCGAAAGGAGGTTGGAGCCTGTCGTGGCGGTAACCCACGAACCCACTGGTGGACACTGGCTGTAAGGGATGCCATCAAGCTGAAGAAGTCCTATCAGGTCTTTTTGGCCTGTGGGACACCAAAGGCAGCCGTCTGTTACCGGATGGCCAAGCAGAAGGCGGCTTCGGTGGTTGCTGAGGCAAAAAACCCAGTTGTGGTTGCAATATCATACCATACCATACCATACCATACCATACCATACCATACCATACAATATAGTGTATGTGTTTTACAACAGCTGTAGCACTTCACATATTGCAATTGGACATGGTCATGTGATAGGATATATATTATAGATTCAGCACCTCGTCAATGTGAAGGTATGTACATCTTAAATTGACTGTTTTAATAATGTGTTTTTTATTTTATTTATATTGCATATTCAACTCTGCGTGTTTTCGCTCTGCAATTGTGGTACAAAAAAGGCAACAGGGTAAAGACGTGCTGGCTGAGAACGAATTATTACTTTTTCAGTTATTTCTAATGTGGAAAATTGCTTCGAAAATTGCTTCAACGGTTTTGCTTCTCAACGCTCCTTCTGGAACGAATTAGCGTTGAGATCCGGGGCTCTACTGTACTTGTAAATAGACAGTTTCCCCAAAATTTGAATTTGGTCCTGCAGTTCAAATCAAGTCAAGGAGATGAGGAAGTCAAACATCTATGTTGGTCTGTGAGTTCCTTCTGGTAAATTAACAGACGATGATTTCAGTCATCTGGCATTTCCCCTGCCCCCAAAATAAGTCCAACAGAGCCATCTGACAATGACTTCCATCATTACAAGGAAACAAGCAGCTATCTTTTCTCAGTCTCACTTTCTTCCAAGTTGTCTTCCTGGCACCGGGTTCCAGTGTTTATGCCTTTACTCAGATTGCTGGCGGGGTTGTCAGAGAAAAAGAAGGGTTTATTTTTCCATTCTTTTGTCTCTTTCTTTTCTCCCTCTGCAATCTCTTGCCTTCAGAAACCATTAACGCCCATTCAACATCAACATCAAGGCCCAGCTTTGATGTCTATTCTGGCAACAGACTTCTCTTTCCTTCTGCACTGCCTGCTGCTCTATCTCTGCCTTTCGCATTCTCCCTTGCCCCATTCATCCCTTCCTTTTCCCTTCTCACACTCTTTACCGTTACTGTACAATCAAATAATTAAATGGATTGTCGACAGTGATTTTACCTGGCAATTAAATATGCAAAGCGAGTCGACAGGCGGTGTATGAGAAGGCGATTAAACGGGGGCCGCTGCAAATCTACAAAGGCTTCAGCAGCACAATAGGCAGCAGCCCCTGCCTGCCTCATACACTAGCTTAGCCTGGGGAGTGACTGGTGCCGTTTTATGCTCGCACAGCCGTGTTTAGAATAGCACCAACTACGGCATGCCAATTACCGCAATGCATGGAGAAATTAGTGCAACTGTGTGAATCAAAGGCAGGACAAAGGTAGTGGTGCAAGAGACGTGAGCCGCGCAGGGCGGAGATGATGGTATAACTCGTTCTCCGTTGATGAAAGGGACTGCAACAGAATGGCATGCTTCGGATTGAAGTTGGAGTTGAAGAAGTCAAAAGCATGGAATGGAAGTCAAGTTTCCATGAAAGCACATCCTAAATAGAACCTGCATGGCACCTCCACAAAGCACCTGGAATGCCACAGGAAGGCCGACACACAAGGAGAAAGAAGTGGGAATGTGACAGCCAATGTCCATCTCTCAACACTTTGCTGGGGAAAAATGCAAGCAATTTTCCTGGATAGGTTTCCTTTCAAAGCCGGTGCCTCAAGAGGCTGTGAAAATGGAGTTGGTTGGGAGAGTGGTGGTGGAGGGGTGGAGGGTTACACCTGCCAGTTCAACAGCAACTAACTGCTTCAGTCTGATTAAACCCTCACCATTGTGCTGATAGATCCATGCACAAATTGATTTTCGGGTTTCGCGGCTATGATTATGTGGTGAGGTTTCACCGTTCCGTGCCTTTGATGAAGAGTCTGGGAAATTAATGTGCTATTTGGAATGTTAAAAAGACACATTTAAAGGAACTGCTGCAGTAAAATGATGTTTGAGGCACAATTTAAACTGTTTGTGCTAATGAAAAAGAAACACCTTTTGTGCCAAATTGACAGGAACAACTTGCTTATAGAGTGGGAAGAAAATGTGAAATTACTTTTCATTTTCACTAATGACTGGTGTTATCTACCTAAGCTTTTTACCAGTTGCCAGTGTCTTTATATATATGGCCTCGATTTGATTTAAGCAGTACAAGTGACTCCCAAACACTAAATTATTTCCTGGTATTAAATGCCCCCTTCTGCTAAAGGAAAACAAGATAATTGAGCCAAGCATGGCTAAGCTCAGTGCTTGGTGGTTTATTAATTTTTGTGTTGACTCTCAGAGAAGCGCTGCTCCTTATTGCTCTTTAATAGGGCCAATTAGCCTAGTGCCCCAATTTCCATGCGTAATGTCTCCCATTTAAGTGGTGAATAAAGAATCCACCAATTGAACCACAGAGGCTTCAGTGCATCAAAGAGTCACTCGCATACTTCTGGTGATTTCTACTAACCTTGTGAAACGGTTTGCATTTGTGAATTGTTTTTCCAGCAATGAGACATTTTACAGTCGTTTTTCACTCTCTGTCATAAAGTCCTGACGGGTAACTGGAATTTATGGAGCTAATTCTTTTAATCTGACATTTGGTTCAGTCATTTCCCCATTTTGCCTTTGCCTCTTCTCAGTATTGCTGTAGCGTCTTAACAAAGGACAGCATATCGCTTTCTTCATTACTGAGGGAGACACAACTGTTACACAGAACCCAAGTAGCTGTCCTGAAGAATTACTTGCACTCTTAGATAATATTCATCCGTGTACATCTCATACGATAGATAATTAGGACTTTAAAATGGTGTACACAGCATACCCCATCTCTTACACAAGTTTATCTAATGTACATTTACTAAGGTCACACTAATTAAAAATGACAAGGAAGTCTTATGATATAAGAATAAAAATATTTTATTTTAATGGGTAAAGCCAACAGGATGTCCAATATGAACATCGATCCCAGAATAGCAGCTGCTTGAACAATATTTGTTCCAATCAATTGAATTATTCATAACTTTATTTATAGGGCATTTTAATATCCCTATACATAAGGCCAAACATTAAACACAATAAATACAAATAATAATCATATTTTCTCATTAAAATATGCCAGAAAGTCTCAAAAGAGGTCCAGACTTTTATTACAGTTTGCAATTGTTCGTCGTGAGCGAAATGCCACTCCTTGAAGTAATGACAACAGTGTTTGTGACGGGATCGTTTGAGAACAACTCACTGCTGAGTTTTATGACATCGCCTGTCTTGGACTGTTTTAAACAATTGGCCTTTTTTATTTTCAAGCACTTGTTAGTGTGACGTGCCCAGAGTAGCATGCCATTGGGGTTGTGAGTGATAAGTATGGCAATGTGAACATTGTGAGTCGAGTGGCACATGGTAGCGGTGATGTCATACTCAAAGTATGGGCCCACGTACATTGTAGACAACAAATATGGGTGTATTTTATTGAAGGCATTGAATTTTATTGAAGTCATGAATGCAGGGATACCAGGACAAGATGCTGAGGCCCATTTTTCAGCCAATCATCTATGACCATCACTTCCATGATACTGCAGAGCCGTGGTAGGGTGGGTATCCATTTGCAGAACTCTTTGTGATGCTGGCTAACAATTGCTTTATCCACACAGGGTTTGTCACCCCATGGTTTTCATTCAGCACACTGATAGGAGTTGAAGGCTTACGCTGATCCTCAACACTTTTCATTTTAATGCTGATATCTCATAACCAAATAAATGGCATTTATTTATGTTGATGGTCTTTTCTCTGTTTATTATTCCTTTCTTGAAGGTTACGTCAACTAATAAAGGTCATAATGATAATACTTATGTTTTCTGCTCTCTTGCTTTTTATAGCTGCAAGAGCCCAACTTTTAGCACATAATCCCTACCTTGGCTGTCCATGTGTTTCAAATCAATTCTGTTTTTAAATATTGTCACATAAAATGAATTCCTGATGTTAAATCCATGTAGGAACTGAAGGTTATGTGAAAATGTTAACTGTAAAAAGAAAATCAACAGGCACAGACGTCATTTGAAAAATATAAAACTTTAATAAAGGCTACATCTCTCAATAATTACAATAATTATAGGTCCATGTAAATCTTTAAATGAAACTCTTTATATAATGTATAATTTACAGTTTTGATAGGATGAAAAAAGGCTGTGGTGTAAAAAAAAAAAGCCTAAATAAAACAATAAAAACCCAAACACGATTACATGATATCACTAAAAGCATAAAAATATTCTTTCCAACATAAAAACCCTTCTGAAAACCAAGGGATATATATTAAAACCCTGAAACAGGGTAGCACATGGTATGGCATCCATTTAGGCACAGGCGCTGTACTCCTAAAACACCAGCAATAGTGTGTTCTTTTAAGTGTTGTTGAACGTATACTCCTGATGTGCAACACGTGTGTCGATATCCATACTTTCCAATCAATGCATAATTACAATGTTTACAGGAGTTTTGTTAAATACAAAATCATTATAGCAACATTCAAAGGATATCAGAGCCATTGTTCTTCATTGTTCACTTTTTGTTCCCCTCTCAAACTTGTTCTCGTTAGTTCAAATAATTTTGGTGCTTGAGCTGTAAACACGGCCATTATTAGATGGGACAACTTGTGTTCCAGGTCTCCGCTCCGTGCGTTCTGCCGTCCCCCATGCAAAGCCCAATTTACAAAGGCACAACACAAGAATCGAGCTCTGTTGCCAGCCTAAAGACACAAAGAGTGATTTCTGGCAAAGGCGGAGTGACAAAACTACCATTTAAAACTTTCAGCAGCATATAAAACTGGGATTGACCGTTAGAAGCCTCGACTGAAGAATGTTAATTTGGATCAGAGAGGGTAACAAGGCGATGGGAGGTGCTAGGCTAGTGTCACATCCTTTGTGTATAGTAACATCGAACAAAACAAAATACGAAACAATTTCACCACAGTATTCTCCCAACATCCAAAGCAGCTTGCCTTTTGGCTGAAAATAGGAAGAGGGCAGGAACAAGGTTGGGAGGGGCGAGTTTTTTTTTCTCAATAAATATTCAATATAAACCTTCAACTTGTGACACAACGCATCTAAATACGATACATGTATACATACATATATGCAAGTTATGTATATGCACATGTATAAACACTTTATAACTATGTAGTAAGCTGAAGCATAGGCTGGTTGGTGTGCTGCATCTCCAGCCCTCCTGCTAGTCCGTTGCACTTGACCCGCGTGTCAGTGTAAACGCACAACAGTCTCTCAATATGCATCACAACAGTGGTTATGTATTCAAGAAGCGGTAAGGGGTCCCCCCCCCCTTACATTGGTCTTTTTCAGTTTCTCATGTTGTTCCCTTGTGTTTGTTTCTAAGGCTGGTTGGTTGAGAAAATCAGGGAGGGACAGCCCCTCCTCTGTATTAGGCATACTTCATTGGCTCGTCTTCCTTCAATCGCTCCTTGTGCTGGATATATTAACTCTTTTTTTTTTTTTTCTTAGCTTAGTATTCATCATTTTTTAGAAATAAAGTTCAGTAAGTTTCCGGAACTTTAGCTTCTGGTGTAAAGGAAGTTGCTAGTGTTTTCAGTCCATCCTCTCTACCTTGCCCAGCACCTTGCCATCATACATGGGCAAAACCGAGGCGTCCTCCCACACCTCCTCGAATACGGCACCGCACTCAAATTCATCGCTGGCTTTCTTAAAGTAGTACCTGAGGAGGAGACAAAAAGAAAGCATGATAATATGCTCTGTGCGTTTTGGTATTGAAAGACAAAACAAATCTAACATGATCTGACTTTGGAAAAGGTGCCGACGCAACTACTTTCATTTGAACTCTGGCGGGACATTGTCTTTAGTCCAAATCAAACACTAACAGAGACACACACAACACAGAGAGCCAGAAACAAATCGTGCTCAAAAGACAACTTAGTCATTGCTTCCATGGCATACTGCACACTTCAAAGGCAAAGAGTGACTCTACCTCACACCGCTGCACAAACACAGCCCCCAAATTTAAACACAATCCAAGTTGTGTGTTCATGTGTGTGGTTGTGTTCATCCGCTTGTCCGTCATGACTGCTGGCCATTCAACAGATGCCTATCTTTTTGCAACCTCTCATTAAAGTTGAAGGGTTAATTAGAAGCTGTCCCAATTCACCCCCCCTCCAAACACACGGCTTCTAATTTGATTTGCTGTCAAATGTAGGCCTTTTCTGTCAAATAAATTGACATTTCAGGTGCCTTAGAGTCTGCTGACTTCGCTGCTTGCAAATGAGCGCATATGAGCTTCATGTTTGTCCCTAACACACACAATCACGCACATGGGAGCGTACATGCAAAAAAAAAACTAAGGGAAAAGGCAGGAGGTAAAAGGGTAGAAGGGCTGGGGAAGAGTAGAGGCTGTCCTGACTCAGTGAGAGCAACATATTGGATTTGGGCAGAGCCCGAGGGGCTTTAACCAGGGAGCTAGGAGGTGTCTCTTCAAGGTCACGGGTCACCTCGCTATTTCACTCTTCTTCTCTCAAGCTGGGATAACTCCCAGGGTTAGTTTGCTCCCAGTGATTGTGACGCCAAGGCTCCTAATGATTTCTTTTTCTTTTCTTTTTTACTTTCAAGCCAGAATCAGATCAGCAGGAGGGAGTTTAATGATAAGCTTTATAATGGACAAAAAAAAACCCTAATTTTTATTCTATTTTTAATGGGCACTTACTAATAGCACAAAACAATAAGTGCAGCCTCTATTTTACAAGCCAATTTTCACACTTTGAATACAAAGATTTTAAGTGAAGCCATTTTATCAGCAAATGTTCACCTCAATCATTGAACACCACATGTACATGGGCATACAAAAAAACCCTAAATGAACCATATTATATTGAACCATACTAACTACAGGGCTATTAACTTGCACAACTTTGACTGGTGTGAAAGTTGTGATGGTTTTCCGAGATGATATTTCTTCGTTTTTGGACTTTGAAGAAGCTCTACATTCATAAAAAAAAAAAAAGCTACATTCTCACAAATGCTTCAAAGTCATCACCTTGTTTCAGGGCGGAAGAGAAAGACAGACGAAACCTTTCCATGTGGAACATGTTTTATGTGGTGGATTTTTTTTTTTCTCTCTTTGCAACATCTGGCACCAATATTGTCTGGCAGGGCTGCAGCATACTGTTCTCTGTTGTACCACTGCCATGTCCAAATTAACCAACTCCACACATTCCGTTGCCATTGAAGCCAAACTCTTCATGTCCACCTCCTTCTCCTTTGCTTTTGCTAAAAGAGTTTTGGGTTAGCAGGGGTGCAAGGACTTGTTTCTCTCTCCCAACAAACAGATGTATCTGCACCCTCATGTAGATAGCCCAGGAAGCCTTTTCATGAGACAAAGTAACTACTGATAAATTATGTTTCTTCAGTTTTTTATTCATTGGTTGGGCACTAAATGTAATCAAACAGTTAAATGGATATTTCTTTATCTGTCGTTGGCGGGAGCCACAGAAGAAGGTGGTTCCAACATTTGATTTTAATGCCTGATGCAACAATGGGGAAAAGGAATTTCAAGGCCTCTCAGTCTTAGAGCACAAAATAAAATGGATCAGGCTTCAAAGCCATTTTATTAAGGCTGCCTTACCATGGAAATCAGTACCAGATGTGCAAACAAAATTGCTGCAGAACTCCCACCCCCTTCAATGGATCAGCCCAGCCATTTTTTTTCTCAACTAAAAATCTCCAAAGACTTCACACTCCGTTCAAAGCTTACGACTATATGACCAATAACAATCAACGCTAAAGATGGGAGTGACACACTCATTCTGCCGTTTTTGCTCTGAAGTGGCACAATTCAAATATGCGCCACAGCAGTGTAAGGACAAAAAAAATGCATTGAATAAGATAACCTCAGATTAGAATCAGGCCACTGCTAAATGTGCACAAAATATACAATATGTATCACCTATCTAATATGAAATCTAAGGAACAGTGAAAATGCAGCCCAAAAAAAAGGTTCACTTGAGGTGTCCATCATTAAATAAGGAAAATGATTGAAGCCAGTGACATACTGTTGAAGTTACCTTCATTTAAACCTCTAGTCCAGGTCAAATAAGCTTATGAATGTTTAATATTTTATTATCTATTTACACATTATTTCTAACTTGGCTGTTGTCACTGCCCTATTTTGTCTTAGGTTTTGGCCATCAGCCTATATGAGGTTGTTTCATGTGTTCCTTGAATGTTAAAGTAGCCACTGGACTATGTCCCTGTGGAAATATACATCAAACTTTCCCAAAAATCTGAAACAGAACATGTATTCATTGTGATCATGCTTTTGTTGCCGGTGCTGTATTTTTACCTGTAATTGCCTTTCTTGCTAAGCTGTTCTTTAAAGTGTCCCAAGGTGAGGCAGTGGGTCTTCATCATACTCCGGTAAGGAATCTCCTCACCACAAAAAAAGTAAGTGACCATTAGTTCATTAGACCTGTGTAGGAAAATGAGACAGTCGTTAAAACTGTACTTTTGGTAACATTTATTTATAGTTAAACATGCCATTCAATGGATAGCATACAACAATTTTAGAAACTAAGGGGGCAGTTTAAAATCCTGTATTTTTGTTCACTTCCAATGGTGGATGTGAGATGGATGAATTTGGTGGTTGGTTAACGTATTGTGTTTCCTATGGTGTATTACAAGTAGAGATGCACCGATCCGATATCTGGATCGGATATCGGCCCCGATATCAACAAAATTGATGGATCGGGTATCGGAAAATGCAGCCGATCTGTGAGCCGATCCTTTCCTTAATCTATTGGGACGCGGGCTACGTCATACGTCAGCAGCACGTGTGCCGCGGGACGCGGCTACGTCATACGTCAGCAGCACGTGTGCCGCATGCCACGAGAGTTTTCTAAACAAACGCAAACATGGAGCGAACGAAAGAGTCAGCTGTGTGGAGGTACTTTAAACTGAACACGCCAACTAGCTCGACGGCAGTTTGTAATGTCCGCAAAGCTAATGTTGCCAGGGGTGGTGGTAGTACTGCCAGTTATAGTACTAGTACTAAGCGGAGCTTGTTTTCAGGGAGCACTTCTCATTGCTGCTTAAATGAGCATTTAGACTCTAAATTTTAGAGCATCAACAGGTCATGAGTGATGTGGAACGGCACCTAATGTTTACATGTTTACTATTTATTTTAATATTTGGTTACTGTGTGCTTGATCACCCTTTCTATATTTGCCCAGTGCAGTTTCAGCTGCAACATTTGTATTTTTTTTTTTTAAAGAAGTTTGTATCCTAATTTACTTGAATTTAAATGCTGATACACTTTATTGCTGCTGTTGCACAATTTTTGTTACAAATAAATAGTTCATTGCATGAATCTGCTTTATCTTGTTACATTTTGTCTTAGGAATGAACTGTGTAGTCATGCCTGATGCCATTGCCTTTAGTCTTTTCTGTTCCACATGTAGAGGTATGTAGCTTGTTAAGTCAACCATAATATCGGATCGGTATCGGGTATCGACCGATACGCAAAGCCACGGCATCGGTATCGGTATCGAAACTGAAAAAGTCGGATCGGTGCATCTCTAATTACAAGTATATTCTAGTTAGGTTCAAATTTATGGGAGGAATGAATCTTATCTGGTCACCATCCACCATTCATGAACAAATGCAGCATGTGTTCAAAGGCACGTCCTCTGTTTTAGAAAAGATGATGTGGAAGGTGAGGAAATAGAGCGGAACAACACTGAAATCCTTACTCGTCCGTTTGTAGTCCACAACTAGCTAGGGAGCTGCCTCCAGCAGGGAAGGATGTAGCTGGATGGCTCTGGTTTCTGAGGCAGATGGCTGCTGTTGAGTGCCTGTGAAATTCAGTGAAATAAAATGGTCATTTGTACTCAAATTCGGTTGATAAGACCATTTTGAATCAGATGTCATGTCAGACTGTGAGTCTTAGTGTAGTCGTACCTTGGTTTTGGTGGCTTGGAGACCTCCTCCAGTCTACGACAGGCCTCTTCGAGCTGTGCTAGAGTGTTGGGTGGTGGCAGCGGAGGCATGGCTGGGTCCTGTAGAAACGGATGGCCAGGGTGGTGCCCACGAAGATTAGTCCCAGAACCAATGCCACCCCCACCCCATAAGGGGTGAGTCCGAGCAGGCTGGTTCTTGAAGTCAAGGGGGCTGGGCTTCTTAAAACCAGGGTAGCTGCTCAAAAAAAAAAAAAAAAAACACGAGTATGAACTCAAGATGTTCAGTAGAGGTCACAATGCTTTGAAAGATAGGGAGACACTTACCTGTGAGACTTGTGTTTGCCCTGTCTCTCACTCTCCAGAATCCACTGCCAAACGTTCTGAGATCGGTCAGCGGTATCAATAGGAAGGCATGGTGACGTCATACCCTCATTGGAGGATCTGACTTGCCGTCTAGACAAAGTGCTGCAGCGACTACAGCAGGAGAGAGCCATTTTTAATTAGCGTTTGGGTGAAATACAATGATGAGCGTAACTGAGAACATGTTAACGTTGACACTCACACAGGGTTAAAGTCAGAGTAATTGGCACCTCCTGGAGGGCAGAGGCACTGGACACACTGAGCTGCCTCAACCTCAATCTGCTCCTTAGTCTTTGGCCCAGCATTATGATGGTGGATATAGTGGTGATGGGTATGTTTGGAGGACTGCCGGCCCGACATGAGACCTTTGGCAGAGCCAGGATAAGCACCAAAGAAGGACCCGTGGCCTGAAGATACCAAGGCACCTGTCCGTTCTGGGGAGTGTGAGCGTGGCGAATGCTGGAGCACTCCGGGTGACTGGCAGCCGGGCGTCTTCAGGACGCGTGATAGATGATCATCGAGGATAGCTTGGGGGTCCTCCTCACACTGGCTACCGGATGGAAGAAGAGGATGATGGAGGGAGGTGTTGCTGGTGAGCTCTGTGCTTTCCTCTTTTTCCTCCTCCTGGACAAAGAGGAAACGTAAAAACAATGAAGAATTGAAAGAAATGTTTATAGATAGTCGCACGTGGGAAAGGCAGCAAGCGGAGGAATTTTTGCAACTTACACCAACTTATGTCCATCATCCTCAGAAGTCAGTGAGAGTAAAAGTCTGCGTAACTTGATTTGAATTTCTTTTTGCCACACTGTTATCATCGCTAACAGGCTTTGGGTGTGCTTCATCTATAATGCAGTGTGCCTATGCATAACAAAGAGACTGGCACTACACATATTCAGCAAATGTGCCACTAGAGAGTCGCTAAGCGCTAACTATTTGAAGAAACTTCAAGAGTATCGAGAAACATAACTTTTAAAGTTCCACTGGATGAAATACTGGAGGACAGTGTAGAAAGGGGAAGAAGTTGACAGACTTTTAAATCTTTTGGCTTCATCCCTGTTCTTCGACATACCAAATCTGGCATAATGGCACTACCATTGCATCCCCACTAGTAAGTGGTTTATGGTTTCCCCATAAAATGTGATTTTTGTTTTTTTAAACATTAACAGTATTACAAAGAAGGCATTCAACTAAAATGCTATGCTAACGGGAGTCCGACTCGTTAGGGCAAAAGAGTCATCTTTCAGTTTTTAAAATCAGAGCAAATGGGAAATTAAGAGAAAAAAGTAAGGAAATGAAGGGGCAACATGTGAAATCTCATCTTCATATTGTTTTGTATTCCTAATAAAATACAGTTGAAATACTTTGAGTGTGAGAATGTTTTTTTTAAAATTTCTTCTGATAATATGATACGGACTACCGTGACAATTCTGGTCAATGATTTTGGTGAAATAATCATTATACGCAATTATCATCGTTTAATAACGAGAGGAACTGTAGAGCTGTGTGTGTTTGTGTGGTGTCTACCTCTTGGATCTGCTGTAGCCTCTCCGCCAAAGTACTCATGGTCTCTTGCTCTCGCTTCAGCTTCTCAAGCCGCGTTATGAGTTGGGCAGCAAATGATGCAGGCTCAACAGGGGTCATCTCTTTAGGCAGACGGTGTGTCCTCTACAGGGTAAACAACACAGTGGGAAGGACACTTTAATGTGAGGTCGCGTAACTGTGAATAGTTCCCAACAGATGCAATATGGCGCATTAATCCGCTGCCCTTGTCCTATTCCAAAAATTCTGCAACTATTCCAAAAAGCATACTCCAGCTGCCCTTGTCCTCGCTAAACCCGAACCTTTTTTACTGCCCATCTGACCCCAGATCTCCCCATGGCCAGTGCCCTTGGCAGTGTCAGGCTGCTGGGTAGCAGTTGGTTCATTGCTTGCAGGGGAGGCCCCCTGCCTGCACCCTCTGTAGCCCAACCAAGCCATCAGCTAGGCACCGTCTGAAGTCAGCACACTTCAAAGGGCCCTTGTCAAACATCAAACGCACACTAGGGTGGGAGGGACACACAGCTTTAAACCTCCGTATAAAAGCCTGCCTGATATTGACGGAGAAGAGGGAGCGAGTAAAGAAGGGAGGAAAATGAGAGAAGCGGGACAAAATTAACAGATTGAAAATAATGACTGAGAAGTGTAATTGTAAGGTGGCAGGGGTGACAGTAAGGTGCAGGGACAAGCCAACGAGAAGACACATGAGAAAATTGAAGAAAGGGAAAGTTGTAATTCATTTCCCAGTTGCATGCAGGTGCCAAGGCAGCTCTAAGCAACTCTAGTCATATCCTACTTTAAATACTGTATATGTACTACCTATTTTTTTGTTGTTATTTGGAACACTGGCTTTCTTGATTTTGACTTTTCTTGCTTCTCTCATCTCTTTGTATACACGATGAAGGGATGAGAAGAAAGGCGAGTGAAGCTGCTGGCAAAGGAGCGCCAGCCCTACATGGGGCCCCCCCTGCCTAGGGCTGGTACATCATGGGAGTCAGAGCCATCTCCAAATCAGGAGGGAAACATTAAAAGAGTGCAAGTGGGAACGAGAAGAAAAAGAGACTGAGACAGAGAAAAGCGAGGAGGAGGGGGGAAATGAGCACCAAACAGCACTGTATAAAGTACGTGCACAGAAAGCACACAACTCGTTCACTACGTTTAAATATTCGTATTTTTTGCCTCGAACCATCTGAAAACAGCAGAGACTTTGATCCTCCACTGGGACTCAATACTGAAAGTCTAGATGTCCTGTATTTACAAGATTATTTTTGTGGGCATTTGTTTTTATTTTTGGTATTTGACATTTCCTACAACACTATAGAAGCTTTAAGAGTTTGGGCAATGTGACAGTGCTCAGGGAAACTTGTCTCGCTACAACAGTTATAGCAGTTTTTAGTGCAGCGAGAGACAGAAACTATACTAGAAGTACAAGGTACACTGCTTAACAAAACATTTTACTTACTGGAAAGTGGGGAAGTGTAATCTGGCCATTGATCTTGACACTGCGGGTCATCTCTCGTTGGAGGTGCTTCTTGGGAGCCAGCTTATAAGGAGGGATTCCATCTCTGTAAAACAGAAAAAACATAACATCCTTTTAAAATGAAATCTTATTGTTTCCTCTGCTACGCTCTTGCCAACTGCTGGTATTTTAGGACCATTTGCCAATCTTTGTTGTGTGGGGAACAGCTGGGAAGCTGTTCATCAGCTGCAAAGTGACTAACACAACATCCCCCAATGGCATACCATTATTCACACGACAGAAAAGTCAACAGGCCTCACATCTTTTGAAGCCAAGGCAACAAAAACGCACATCACAAAACCCAGCAGAACAATGAGTGAGATATGCTAAACACCCTCCTGTGGACTTCAAATGAGCCCTCCTGATAAGATTGGTCCGTGTCAACTTTGACAGCACTTCTTAATAAAGCTGAATACCCTGCACAAATCTCAATAGCTGGCTGAGACTTTTTTTTTTGTGTGTCGCTGACATCGAGCATGTCATTAGGAAGACATTCTAGCCTGCTGACAATCAAGCAATTATTATGGGAATTTTATTTTCTCCAGTTTGCTAGCCTTTCAAGTCAGTTGCCACTTAAGCTGAGCCAATTATCTTGGCCGTTTTGGCCGCTCAGAAGTATCTGACCCAGCCCAAATGCTACTTTTCTACTGCTGCTTTGAAATCTCACACTCATGCACATATGCACCCACTGCCATCTTAGTTTGGCAAGCGCTTTACTGTGAGCCTCTGATCTGAGGAACATCAAAAGGCTGGTTTGTAAGATAAGGTAATGTTTGAAGTTGGTGCTGCAACATTCCCCAGCGTCCAAGTAAATCCATAAATAAGATATAAGCAAAAACTGAAGCCCCCCCCCATCCTCTTCTTCTTGTTATTTATCAGGGAAATGAGATTCAAATTTGCCCAGTGCCTTTTACCCACTAATCAAATTGTTCCCTCGAATGAAAGACGAAGAAGCTCTTATTGTATTACTGGAATCCATTTGGGTGGAAAGACAAAAGAACTGTCGTCAAGGACGGGAGAGATGTGTATCGCAGACACCAAGGTCTCCGATACCCATCTCTCCTCAGAATTAAAAGAACATGACATTTGATTGGTACTTTACCATATTCAACACACAAAAGGCAAAAATTATTATTGACATCATTCTTATTCATGTTACAGCCAGGCTGTCGTGATTACGCAATTCTTAACGATAGAAGCGTGGTGTCCTCTAGTAAAACTGCTCTCTCCAAGACCAACAAGTCATCCTCCTGCATCAAAGTGAAGTGAAACTAGAAAAGACGGCTTGACAAGAAAGCTACTCCTATCAACACAATATCGATGAAATGCTGTAGTTTGAATCAACCCAAACTGTCTGCACATTGGTGATACAATCTGGCACCGTGATGCTTTGTGTAAGTTTTGGAAGTGAAAACAGACATACTTATTTCATGGCTTCATGGGCCCTTTACTTTATGGGGATCTCCTATTTAGTTGTGCAAGTCATTTTCAAAGCAGCCAGCCACCCTTTTATCCCCATAAGCCCCCCCTCACCCAACAATAGGCTGAAAGCGATTCAGTTAAGCCCTTTATACTCCACGCACTTTATTTTCTCACTCTCTTGCACTTTGAGCCCCACCACTGCCGCAACAGGCTCAGGAGGGTGGAAGAGGGACGCTGTGGAGGGTTGGTTGGAATGGAAGTGATTTTTGGGGGTGCACCAGTCTGGCCAGGGGGGAGTTCCTCTGTCCCAAGGTCTATCAATGAGTAACCCCTGTGAAAGCCTTGCAGACACATGATCTCAGCACGCCACAGAGGCCAGTGGCAGGAAACCGACCCACCATGTGAGTAAGCCTCCTTTCATTTGGTGCCAACATTTTTCAGTGAGTTTGTCTTGAGGCCCAAATGGCCATTTCCCTCCCCCTCTCCTTTAGCTCTTCAAAGAGAAGAGCGATTAGATAATATGAAGAAAAAAAACATGTCTGTTGTGGCAGAAGGCTGGGTGGGAGGGCTGAATTTCACATTTGAGGAATGAAGCAACACCCCCACCCACATCAAGACAATCTCATATTTTTCTCCCTACTCACTCCCCCACAAGTAATGCAACAGAAAATAAACTTCAAAAAGGTCTTTCGAAATAATGCCTGTTGCACTCCTCACCCTGGAGCCCATGCTAACGCCACATCGATGGGGTTACCTGGTTAATTACATTATATGCAGGCCATTTTTAGGGAGCGTGCTCCAGCTGTCCGATGAAAAAAAGAAAAAACACGAGTCCATTAATCCATGATAACAAATATTATTCTTCACCCCCCCCCCCCCCCCTGGTTGTTTTCCTGGAAATGTGACAAATGTGACCAGTAAATGGAATGGAAATCATTTAAAGTCACATTATCTTCTGAAGAGCACGCATTGATGAAAACACTTACACACTACTGTCTGTCATTGACATTGAATCATCAGTGGTGGCATCACTGGAGATCTCACTGTCATTGGCACTGGTGGCAGGAGCAAAGATGTAGCCAGAGTTGACAAAATACGGGCTGGCATTGTCTCCTCGACGGTGTGCCCTGTGAACAAAAGAGGAATTGACATTTGAATGTGATTTTTTTTCCCGGTGTTTCAGTTCAAATCAGAGTCTGTGAGAACATGACAAGTCATTGATGTGCATTAAGTCAATTAAGAAAATAAACAGGACTACTGGGAGTTTGTTTTGACGATGTCCCCGGTCGCGTTCTATAATTTCCACAAGACTGTGTCATCCACATTAGAGATCTGTCTCTCATTTTTTCATGCCGACATTTCCCTGCTCTCCCCCTTCTCGCATTGGCTCTGTCCTATAGCGTCTGTGAATCCCTCCTTTCCCCAAACTCCCTCGCTCTCCTTAAGTCTTTCTGTGTGACTATCTACTCTCCTGCTGTGTTGCATTCCAGTTGTAGTGGTGAAGGGGGGGATGGGCAAAAGGAGGTAGGGGGGAACTTGAGCTTTTCCAAGCGTGGGGGAGAGGGAAAGGGGGTAGGAGGGCCCCTTTCTTTATGAGAATGCCTTCTGCTGGGAGTGCTGAGAGGAGAACCCCAGCATGACTAAAGCTGTAGGCCCCAAGCACAAACCTGACCTTTGGAAGGTCCGTGCAAAGAGTCAGGTATTTAGCACAGCTGGGCTTTCTGCACCCCCACTCGCTTTCTGCATCTCTTGTTGCTTCACGATCCCCCTTACTGTCTTCACTTCCTCCTCTCTTGTCTCTACCGGCAAAGAATACTTAGTCTCTGACAAGCAATTTACTTTCTAAACAGGAGAGATAAAAGCGTTGCATTGTTGTCGCACACAAATAGTGAACTGAGCGAGGATGTTTTGACCACACTGGAATTGCATATGGGAGATCTAAGAAGAAGAAAAAAACACTAGAAGAGAGAATCTGTGCAGTGCCAAAATTAGTTCCACATGTTTGAGATGGAAATGGGGTTGACCTACAGACATGGTAAGGGCCAAAGAAGGGGGGCCTACGGGTGATGCAAGGGAAAAAAAGCAGCTTTCTGCTTCCTAAGTAATTTTTCACTAA
Source organism: Syngnathus acus (assembly GCF_901709675.1). Taxonomy (NCBI): domain Eukaryota; kingdom Metazoa; phylum Chordata; class Actinopteri; order Syngnathiformes; family Syngnathidae; genus Syngnathus; species Syngnathus acus. The sequence goes on along the minus strand of NC_051087.1, from coordinate 12,625,643 downwards.
AAACACAAGAGGAGTACACACCAACAACCACTTTGTACACTGGGTCCGAACTTATCATAGACATTCACATGCAAAATGAATAACGACGGTTTGAAAGGATCTCTGAGTGGCAATACAACACACAAGTACAGTTCCGTTTCTGTAGTGCACAATGAAGAAATTAGTTTCAAAAAAAGCATGATTTCGCCGGAACTAGTTAGCAACCACAATTAGTGTTCTGACAAAAGCCATTTTAGCTTGGCTCCAAAGTCTTTTGGTGGCTGACATTTGATGATTACACATGCTAACTATGAGTGCATAAACTGTACATTAAAAAAAAAAAACGCATTGCGAAACAAATACACTTTTCTTTCCTCATATAGCTCTAATAGTCTGTCACTTGATGTGTGCAGTCAAGTTTGCACCGGAGGAAGAGTTTCAAAGCACAGGAAACTTGAATAAGCCAGCAGAAAGTTACGTGCAAGACACCATTTACTTAAAAGGAAGGCTCAGCTCCATTGATGTTTTGTACCCAAAACAGCCCCCTTAACTAACTGCAAGGCAGGAGGACAGAAACATAAAGAATGATATTCTGGGGACCCTTTGATCAACTGTCTCTCTCTCCCGGCCGGTTCTTTACAAGAACTGAGATGAGTAAAGTATCTAATAAAAACTTCTAAATAAACATAGTGGTGCAATAAGACACATCGTTCAGGAAACACTTTTCTTACCTGCAACTGTTCTCCACAATTTCAGCAGTTGGCCGGAAGGTAGCAGTCGCCCGCAAGGATTTAGCTGAAAGTTGGACCACAGAACCGAAAGCCTTTGGCCTCAGGTCTTGACAGCTCCACTCCTCTTCCTCCATAAGAGGTGGAAGATATCCACACATAAGCTTGAGGCTGCCGAGTGTGCCGTGATTCGCGTAAGCTGCGTTCTCGCAGCCAGTGCGCACATACTCGCGGTATATGTCAGACGTTAAAAACATCTGGTAAGCGTTCTCTTCCATGTTGGACTGGATCTCTGTTTGTGCCTGGTCAAACATGGCAGAGTCTATCTGTTGCTTTTTAATACTATCCCTTATGTAGGTCTTGGTGGCAGGTTTGAGCTGCTTGGCAACAATGCTGTTGTTCTCAACGTACCGTTTGAAAATAACTTTGGCAACTCGCATTGTTTTGGTATCCTTCAAGTCCATTTGCCTGAAGCCGTTGCAAGCAAACCAAAAGTCCAAAGTGTCCACGCAATTTTCCTGCTCCAAAAAGGTCCGAAAGAGATGAGCACCGTCTTGATCGCCAAGAAGAAAATGTAAAGACTTTGTCCACCGGATCAGCGGTGAGTCCGGGGACGCACTTCCCTCCGGCTCCCCCAAGCCATCCTCGTTCCTCCTTCGAGCGGAGCCGGGGAGCGCGGCAGCAGCGGGGTTATCGTTAACCTTATTAAGGGCTTTCATTTTTCCAGACCGGCTGGGTATGTAGCATGACGACTCTCCCTCCTCTCCCGGTACCGGAGGACGAGGAGCATCTTCTCGGAAGCTACTGCTGATGTGCTCCGTAAGCGCCCTGCTCATGGCTCCGGCTCCAGTTGCCTATGTGAGAGTGCAGTGGTGCCTCCACTGAGCTCCAGCCTAATCCTTCTCACTCTCTAAAAGCAGCGGGGGAGCTTCTCAGCTCCTCTTCACTCTGAAACACACAAAGTATTGATCTAATCAAAGCCATATCCTGCTGAACTTCAAAGGAAGACATCAAGTAAACAGTCTCCCAAAAAAAAAAAACTCAATAGCTTCAGAGAATGAAAAGCTTTTTTTCCGTTTCATTCGTCTATTTATAATCTAAATGAGAGATCAAATGAAACCCACATTCTCAACATGCAGTGATCTGTCACATCAAAACATTTTAGAAGAATAAATAAACCACAGCATTAACTCTGCAACATAACCGGATTCTGGCATTTGTGTCTTACACGTGTTTTCCTTTAAAATCCACGCCAATGGCTTCATTTCTAATTAACTCCCACTTGCGACCGTAGCATACACCGATGTCATTCGCGCACAAAGTCACACTGACTCGTTTTGCTTTCCGAGCCCAACACTTAGTCTCCAGCTTTCCAGGCATGAGTGGAGGTACAGTACATCTCACGTGACCGTAGTAAAATCGTAATAGGGCTAAGCAGCCCCGCGGGAAAATCGGCTCGTTTGCGCGTAAAGGTTACCGATCAATAACCAAATGCTTGTCAATTACGGTTTTCTAGTTACAGCTTTATAACGGCGGACAACGTCTCTGTCTGAAAATAAAGGTCACATTTGTTTCATCGCTGCAAGTTACCGGACGAACAATCCATTTTAAAAGAAGAGCAGTATATACTGCACGTGGAAAAATGGTATAGTTTTAAAGAAGGCGTACTATAAATCACTTCGTAAAAGAAACATACCATCGCAGGTTATATCCAATGGGGGTGCATTTTAAAAGTTGAGTTATTCCATATTTTTGAAAAGCTGAGGCAGTCCACAACTCTCATGGCAAGTAATCCAGCACAAAATACGAACATGCGCCGCATCTACCGAACGTGCCACGCGTGTGCCTTCCCGAAGCAAAGCACTGTAATATAGCTTTCATCCCCATTCAACAAATGACCTCAGAAGTGGCAGGCTCAGTCCCTATGTAGCTCTCTGGGGGTGTCAAAATCTGGAGTACGCAAACCAAAAGAAGGAGGGGGCTCCGGTTGTAGAATACATCCCACTTTTTTCCCAGCTATAGGAGACGCGCAGACGGAGAAACGGTCGTTTTTTCTTATTCTTTTTTTATATATAAAATCTGAGCCACGTGTACGCGCGCGCGCACACAAGCACACACAGACACATAAGCTTCTTATCTCTCCGTATTTCTCGCCCACAAACAAGAAACATAGCCCCGCTTTCTCAACTTCAAAGCTGAGCAGCAGCACATTAAAGCGGCCAAGAGAGGGGGGCCTGTGAAACAGCTTCGCTACAACTTACCATCCATGTTCTTCTCCAGCAGCCTGCCACATTCGAAATCGTTCCAAGTTTAGGCAGTCCCGACAGTTTGCATTTCACCCGCACCCGGCGCTTCTCTTCGGTCCTATAAAGTTGGACAATTCCCTAGGCGTACATTCCCTAAACAGACGCCTGTCTATTTATTCAGCCGCAACCCTGGTAGTGTCAAGAATCGAGGGAAACACACGTACCACGGATGTTTGTAAACCAACTGAACTGAAGGTTTAACACTAACAGCGGATACTTCAAAGAAAAGAGGCTGGCCGGGTCCCGGAAGATACATAACAACATGCGAATAGTTCTTTATCTCAAAATGGCACACAACTTAACCATATGAAATAACATGCAGGCAAATCAATACAAACTGTTCCTTTTAACAAGTTACGTTGCACTGATTTGAACACATCCAATCGTGAGTGAGCAGTTTTCAAAATTAAACTATATTTTGGGGCGAAGAATCAATTCACTTGTATACTAGGACCTTATCAAAGAGACAATCGCGCTAACTCCCTGAGGCTTTGGAATGTCAGAAGTGATCTACCGAACCAATTCTCTAGTGTACTACTGCACTGTATTCTCACGGGGTTTATACACTCCTAGTTTGAACAGGAACACAACGAAACACAATCAAATTCGAATGAACAAGGTTTTACACAAAATCGCAGTAGACATACAGTGATCCCTCGCTACTTCGCGTTTCGTTTATCGCGCTTCACTACATCGTGGATTTTTTTTTCCAAATTAAAAAAAACATTTAACAGTCAAAATAAAACTTTTAAATTGAGGAAACAGGTGTCTAACCTTTAGGACAATGTAGTATTGCTCCAAATGTTTGTTTACATTCCTTTAGAAGTCCGTTTTTGCATGTTAGCACGATCGCAAATTAGCATCTCTCCGCTAACTCGTTAGCCTGCCCAGTACTTCTTGTTGATGACCGTTCTTCGCGGATTTCACTTATCGCGGGTGGTTTCTGGAACCAATTATCCACGATAAACGAGGGATTACTGTATTATTCTTCCAAATTAGCGAGCAAGGCAATATGTGAGGTCAACTTACATTTCAAGTAATATGGGGAAAAAAACATTATTTTGTCATCATCATTTGTTCTTTACTGGCAACAAAATAAAACCATAAATGAGTGACTAAATCATTATTTGTCTGTTAAGATAACACAAGAAGTTGCTGTTTTTTTCACTCAAATTTAATCTCACAGAAACAGGCTATTTTAATTCTAACATTTGATTCCTCTTGTTTATGTCACCCTGTAGTTTGGTAGCAAGCATTATAATTGCTAGCAAGGCGTTATGGTAGTAAAGATGGGATTGTGGTCATGTTCCGGGTTGATTGTGGTGGCTAACAACCACAAACTCGATGTATCAATCTATTCAAATGATGCATCTTTAATATGGTAACATTTACATATTAGTCCCGGTCTCTTTGGGGAAGGGTGGCGAAATCGGTTTTACAAAATTCAATACACTATGAACATTTAGGTTGCCTTCTGCAATTCACTTTAACAACCCTGTACGACTCTGAGAGTGTTTTTTTTCGGAGAAGCAGAGCACGCTCCCATCTCATTAATGTCCAAATACAACCTATGTTCTAAACAAATATGCTAGCTGCTAGTGTTTGAACTGTTTCCATCTGGACTGGCACACCGATTCCCCTGTTGGAGTGCCGAGAGCACAAACTAGCACTCTCTCTCGGACAGTAGGCAGGGGACACCCTTAACTGATTGTCAGGGCACACAGAGACGAACAATCATCTGCACTCGTACTCACACCTATGGGGAATTTGGAGTGCTCAATCAGCCTACCAAGCATGTTTTTGGGATGTGGAAGGAAACCAAAGGACCCGGAGAAAACCCACACAGGTACAGGGAGAACATGCAAACTCCATACAGGGAGGTGGAATCGAACCTGCTTCCTCCGAACTGTGAGGCGTACTAACCAGTGCCGCACTGTGCCGCCCGTCATGGATGTATTCCAAGTCAATTAGAAGAGGGTTATTTTGTAGCCAAGCAATGCAACATGCTCACCTTTAGAATTACCATTCTACACTAACCTGGGAGACATCAGGCAAAGCGAAACCAAAGTGAGTCACGGTTGCACACGACTCTCCTGTTGCATTGTGGTCCAGTACACAACATTAAAGCTTTTTAACCACTTCGCAATACTTTTATGTGACATAAACCATTCCCCTTAATGACCATTCCCACACTGTTGTGTGCATGCATTGTACCTTTACAGTAAATAAAAGAACAAATATGTGATAATATCACGTCCCGACTCCTTCTGCATCGGTTAGTGCTTCTTCCCTCGCATGTGGTCGGTTGCCGCCTCCTGCGCTTGAACTCAGTCACGTCCACAGTGACGCACATTGTTCAGAGGCACACCCCGCGCTATCAGCGTGTATTTAAACGCCATTCTCTCGATCACTGTATTAGCCTGACCTTTTCTGCGTCATCTCGGGGATAAGTTAAGTAAGTGTAGAAAATTAGAACAGGCTCCCCCCTCCCCAAGCAAAGTTAGGAGGTCAAGAATAAAGTGAGATTTATTTTTTGTTATAAACATTTGAAAAAGCAAAAATAAAACTGTTGCTTTGGTTTTCTGTGATTTTTACACAGAGTAATAGGGCAAAAAGTGTGACTTTTGGAATACTCCATTACACATTATTTGCTTTTACATTGATTCTTGTGGGAAATGTTGCGTCTACTTACAAACTTTTCTGCTTACAAAACCGATTGCACAACGAATTAAGTTTGTAGAGTAGAGGTACCACTGTATCTTGAAACGGATTACCTTAACGAGAATCCTGCATTGCATTGTAGTCAAAGGGTACGCTCCAGGTGGTATGAGGTGCCTTTTTGCGAAGCGAAAATTTGTTGCCATGATTGCCTCTGTACCAACCTTATTCGTCGTCTTTAAAGAAGAAGGAGAAGCAACGGGAGTCATGGGAAGTAACTTTTGGTTTGGACGACATCCATTTAAAAGGCACATTAACCCATCAGGTTTGTATCCCTTTGGTTACATTGCAAACATGGGATTCTAGTTAAGTCGTTTTAAGATAAAAAGAAACATTTTAACATAGTTATAAGCCAATGTTCCTCATCTTTGTCCTTGTGTGCTGCCCGGGTGCAGCGTTCACAAATTGTGAATGCGGCCTAGACTCGCTTGATATTTATTTGGCTTTAGATTGTTACATTTGTGGAAAAAAAAAAACCTAACAAAACAGTCTTTCATACTCTGATTATCATTTGGAAATGTAAAGAACAAAAGATACCCAGATACATAGCTAACTTAGATATTGTTACATGTAGTGCATCTGTCAAATGCTATGCATATTAGCTTATAGACATTGCCGCAAAGCTGTTACCCTAACAGTTACTTGTTCCTCATTCGGAGGAAATGGCACAGCATGACATTTTGACAAAAATTGGACAGAGAGCAAAGGCAAGTGCTGTTTGCTAGGCTTTTAATTCACAAGACTACCATAATGTCATTGTGACAGAATCTTCGAGAGTGGGTTAGACAGTGATCCAGTCCCATGGAACTTCAAAGGCCCTTTTGATGTTGAAAATCAACTTTATGAGGGAGAATATAATTATATAAGTCAGAGGATTCACATTCGCAACACTCTCCTGATGGTACAGGACAAGACAACTAATGAAATCCAGCTCCTGACATTATTTCATATTAGGTTATGAAGAAATAAGGATGCCATGTAGCTGTTCCCAGCGGAATTTCTACGGGATAGGTCTGATTTACTAAGATCCACCCATCCATTATGAGAACCGCTTATGTTATCCAAATGTATTTATACAATGCATTTCACAATAGCTGGAGCTGTTGATCCCAAATCCCAATCCAAGATCCCAAATTGCAAGTACTAATTGCATGTTCACTCTAACAGATTGCAAAGGCTGCTGATGGGCTTGTTGCCTGTGATCTACCAAAATGCAAACAGGGCGCCAAATTGTATGTTCACTCAATAGCATATTGCGCGCTCTATTGGCACACTTCAAAAGGTGGCGAAGGACTATCGTATAAGCTTTCACACACGCTAAAACCCATTTCCGAGTTTCAAGTGAGGGCGATACAGATGACCACCGCACGGACGCCAAGCCACAGAAATACAATATGTATAGGTGACACAACTACCGCATTTTTCGGAGTATAAGTCGCGTTTTTTTCTTAGTTTGGGTGGGGGGGGCGATTTATACTCAGGAGCGGCTTATATGTGAAATTATTCACAAATTTTTAAAATTAAAAAATCCGCGATGTAGTGAAACCGCGATAAACGAACCGCGATGTAGTGAGGGATTACTCGCTAATTTGAACTGCAACTGATGACGTCAGTGGCGCGGCACACACGCGGCGTTGTTCACATAAAGGACGAAGAATTTGATCGATGGATTTAATGATTTGGAGTGACACAGATGGTTTGATAAAATTGTTGTTTATATTATAGCTATTTGATATATAGTTTATATATCGTTATATGGGCCTGTGGAATAATTTGAACTGCAACTGATTACGAGTTCGACGTCAGTGGCGCTGCGTACATGCGGCGTTGTTTACATAATGGACATAGAATTCGACCGATGGATTTAATGATTTGGAGTGACACAGATGGTTTGATAAAGGTCTTATTTATGTTATAGTTATTTGGATAACTGTTAATGTTGCGTCAGGCCCGTTCTCAGCTCCTTGTTTGTGTTTGTCACGTTAGCATACCGTATCGTTTAGCCTGTTGTTGCTGCTTTATGTCTGTTCTTGGTGTTGGATTTTGTCAAATAAATTTCCCCAAAATGCGACGTAAACTCCAGTGCGACTTATATATGTTTTTTTCCTCTTTATTGTGCATTTTATGGCTGATGCGACTTGTACTCCGAGCGACATTTAGTCCGAAAAATATGGTATATTTTACAACAATACCAGCAGTATCTATAATTTTACAAGAACATATGAAGGAAATAGTAAAGTTGATGTAATAGTAATAGTTATGTTTATGTCACCAAAACGCAAGTGAGCAATTATGTCTCACTCTGGGTGCATACAAGTGAATGGGAATAAGGAGTCTCATAAAATATCCACAATCTTTATTCTCACCTCCATCCTCTCTTTGTAGGAGCCCATTTTTTCATTGAAGCTGTATTTTTAAGGTTTACAAGTAATAGCATAATGTGCCTCTGTTGTTCCCTTTGAAAACACCAGGATGGCTGTTGTTCCGATACAGTGATGTGTTCGGGTCAATCAACAGATGTGCGGGAAGTCCCCGACTGTATTTTCGGCACGACTGGCAAGTTTGGTCAGTTCCGGTCTGGTCGCGTGGTGGGCAGCAGTCCTAAGTAGCTCAAATGGTTTTCACCATGGAGCATTAGGGAGAACACCACAAGCATGTATTAGGAAGTGGAAGAGGCTCAAAAACATATTACTGATATAAAAAAAAAAGCTCTGGGAGAGAGTAGCACCACTTGGTGCAAGGAAATGATTTGAGAGGATTTTTATCAGCTTATATGGCAGAACTCCTTCTTGTGACAGGTTTAAGTCTGCTTTTAAATCATTCAGAAGTTCTACTTTACATTGCTGAATACACAATATGGTGCGATTTTGTTTCTGGCATCCGTTCTCTCTGTTGCCTCTCATTTTTCATACAGATTCTCCTGGCCCCAGTAGCACAGACATAATTACTCACAGAGGGACTGGTTTTCACCTTCCGTTCGGACAGTATTTTGAGACGCAAAGCGGCCAATACATTTCAACAATTCATATATATTCCTTGTTTGCATGCACTGAGTGCAATTTGATCATTGGCCAAATATCTGTCTAGATAAGACTACTGGAGATGGTGATGACGCGCCTTTCAGTTGATTTATTAGTGGGCGTTACAAACAAATGGCTTTTTGCTACTTGCTTCTTGCTAGCTGGTAAGACGAGGGCTGAAAAGGACAATTTTACACTTGACTTATGTACTACTTATACATGCAGGGACATTACAAATTTCCACAACAATCTTTCTTGGCTCTTGTGGTTATAGGGGCATTCAAAGCCAGAGATGAAAATTATTGAATTCACCTGGAGTATTCAACATTTGACACCATGACAAATGATCCAGCCATCCATTATCTACCACCTATCCAAAGCTGAGTCACGGAGGAAGCAGCTTCAGCAGGGACGCCCAGACTTCTCTCTCCCCAGCCACTTCTTCCAGCTCTTTCGGAGGCATCCCTAGGTGTTCCCAGGTCAGGCGAGAGACAGTTTCTCCAGCTTGTCTTGAGTCGTCCCTGGGGCTTCCCTCTGGTGAGACATGCCCGGAACACCTCACCAAGGAGGCATCCTAATAAGATGGCCTATACACCTCATCTGGCTCCTGTCAACATGGAGGAGCAATGGCATGAATCCTGGATGAGCAAGCTTCTCACGCTCTCCAAGGGAAAGCCCTGACACCCTGCACAGGAAACTCATTTCGGCTGCTTCCTTTTTGTAGTTATTGGATGCCAATCAAAGTTGGATTTTTAGAAGCAATAAGAATGTTCATGGCAACTAATTATTTGCAATTTTTTTTCACTAAATGTAGGCCCAATCCCCATACAAACATATATTCTATGATCCTCATTTATGTGCACAGATACAGTGACAGCTCCAAAAAAGTTTCTTTACTGGGGCTAAAGAGGGCTTGACTGATACATACAGAGGGCGGAATAGATTTTTAAAACAAATATATATTTTCAAGACAACTAAAATGCTGGAGGGTCTTAATTTGGGCTGGACATTTTTCAGACAGGGTTATAGCTTCGAGCCCAGACCCCCAGAACTGTTTTTAATCTTAAATGCCAATGGGGCTTGCTGGAAGGATTCAGTCTTGTTTTTAATCCAGTGTCATCATTGTCAGTTCAATATCTCATTTTCCATATCTCTGAGCTTTTGGCATAATCCAGACTTGAAAGCTCATTTACAAGTTCTCAATTATAGTTCTCAACATTCCGTTGAGAAGCAGCCCCAGTTTTTACAAAAATATGAGCTTTACCAGGCCTTTCCTGTTTTCTGGTAGACCAGTTGATTACACTGACATTTAGCCAACCACACCCTGCACACAGTGAGCTTGTCTGGTGGTTAAGGCAAGCTTATTTTAAATATATTTTAAGACAAATTTTCACTGTATGGTGTTATCGTAAAGCGGCGCGACAACAGTTTGAAAGTCTGTTTAGGCGTATGTGTTGGAAAGTGGAGTATGAGGAGGTCCGACTCTGTTTACGCTTGAGGTTTCTCTAAAACCAACGCTGCTGCCACAAATCCAAACAAACCAGCACCCAAAATGCAAAAAGCTTCTAACACTTACCAAAGCAAAGTGCCTGCTGACTGTAAAATGGAACTTTAAATGATAAAGTGGGTCAGCAGCGTAGGCACTGGGTTGTTCAAGGGCACTCGACTGATCTGGCCCAATTTCCCACATGTAGCGTCACTGATATCTGTGCACTTACTACATCATAGTCATCTTTGAAAAGCGAATGGGGTGATGAACATAAGGGTTATAAAATGTGACAGGCACTCTTAAATGTGTTATTTTCAATTCGGAATAAGATTACATCTTTGCCCAAATCAAATTAGGCTGCAGATACAGCTGCAAAGTGGGGGGAAAAAAGAAACCACAAAGTAGAATTTTTGCTGACAGACAGGAAGCAGCTTCATGCCTTCCTCAGTCTGTTTTTAATGACCTAAAATTCAGACTACTTTGGAAGTCTTTGGTTTGAATCAGTTTCTTCAACCCGCTACAATTGCCGGAAAACGCATCACTGATGATTTGATTCAAATTCATTTTGCAATCGCCACAAGATGCCAACCCCTTGAGACCACACCTGTTGACCCTTGAATGCCCATGCTTGTGCTGCGCTTCGACAAAAGAGGGTGCTGTAAAGTAGCCACACGAAACCCCTTTTTTGATGTTGACCCTGTACTGACCCCTTTGTTTGGGCCCTAACAATTTCACAAAAAGATCCAAACACTTTATAGGACGGGAATGCAGCCACTGACTTGCAATAAAGTCCTAATAAAACAGGTTGACCTGAAGGCTAATTGGGTGTTGGTGAAGGAGATGAAATTAAGCTCATCCGGTCTATCGCCAATGATTGCAAATTAAAGACTTGTTCGATTAAAAACCAGATTCACAACAGAGGAAGTAAGCACTGCTTGTCAGTGCAGGTGACATATCAGGACATACCTAAAATGAATTGAGACTTCAGTTCATGGGAATGTTAAAATAAACTTCTCTTCTATGCTTGGGTATTGTAATGCTGAGATCTTTGATGCCGCACCAACAGAAACATCAATCCGGCAGAGGCTGTGTATTATTTGTCGTCACTTTTTCTTAAGAATGCTCCTCTTTGCATCAGCTCGGAGTTCCTACAATGCAAATAATACATTCTGTGCAACTTGTTTTATCACCCTTTCCTCAGTACAAATCCTACGCTTGTACGAAAATAGCGCGGGGAGGGAAAAAAAAAATCGAGAGGGTGGGTAATTGCGAATAACCCAATATTTAGGAGTTCAAAGGCTATAGTGGGTTTGGGTGATAATTTTGGCTGAAGCATCTCTATAAACACTAATAAAATTAAGTGCAACGGAGGGGGCGTGGCCAAGCGTCCCTTTGAAGAGACCCTGTGATCAGTTCCCCCTCTCAATTAGCGTATTGTCCACTTCTCCTTTCAGCATGGTAGGGAGGGGGCACTCTCCCCCCTAGCTTCCCTTTGAAGTGATTATCCCTTTATCTCAAGCCTGAGCGAGGAATATCTTGGGGGACAATGGCAAATTAAAGCCCATATGGAGAGAAGCGTGAATGGCTGTTTGTAGGCTCAGAGAGAACTAGTAAGAAAAAATGCAGGGATAGAGGAATAAACAGAGTAGGGAGGTGGAAAAAAGGGCAAATAGCATCATTCTGTTTGCATGAGCTGAGGGGTGAGTGCTAGATGTCAACACTCATCCCAAAAGTAATTTCGGGCTCGTGCCAGGGTTGACACTTGTAGCAGCTATAGTGACTTAAGAAGATCTGTCATGACAGATGGAAAGACTGAGAAGGAGAAGACTGGGGAGATAGAAGGGTGGGAGATGAGTGCTGTGCAGTTGTCAGCAGAATCAGATGGCGGTCAGGCAGACAGGCTTGAAGAAGATACAATTAAAGTGTGGAGTTAAGACGGTCTTTGAAGTTGGACATGGTGCATAACACCCTTAAAATTTGAGAAGCCAGCCATTCATCTTCTTGTTATGGCCAGTTAAGGCTGTTCCTTTTAAAAGATCCAATTTGAGAAAATAAACTTTAATTCCAAGTTTGGAAAAGTATAAATAAATCAAGAGTAGTAATAACTAGCTAAGGTTTTCGACAAGGCTAAAAAGGGATTAAAAGAATAGTCATCTTTTGAAATGAGTGAAGCATTTGTTCAGCAAGGTGGGAGGGGGGCACCGAGGATGAATAATTACTTTCTCTGCCCACTCTCCTGCCTTTCTATTGCGATCCTGTTTTTTTTTTTTTTTTTTGGTAGCTTCAAAGTTTAATAATGTATACAGACAATGTCTGTGATGTTTGGCCTAATCCGTTTAGGCTTGGCAAACCTGCATGGTTAGCAAAATCTATCTGATGTTCACCAAGCCAGCCTGTACTCATAATTCTTCCATGGAAACAACCTTCTGCATGAGTTCATGTCCTGAATGTAGAAAGTGAAGTTTGAGCCATCAGTGCACTTCAGTAGACCTGATTTCTGCTTGTGAAGAAGAGCAAGTAGGAGAAAAAGGTGAGAATGAGAAAGTTTGGAGAACTATATGTACAGTATGATTGTCAATTCTGATCAAAGGGGTGGATTGTTTTACACGTGTAGGACACGTGTATATTAACAAAAATAGATGATTTCATTTGAACTTATTTGACAGAATGTTGAAAATGAGATGGGTGAAGTTCATTATTGACAATAAACAGTGTTCATTATTGCTCCTAAATTATACAGGGCACGTTTGGTTGACAGTTTGTGTTGTATGCCATAGTGTTTTGGGGAGGTTTGAGGAACGTTACAATGCTCATGGAAGGACATTTTAAGTTTTTAGAGATTAAAAAATTACATCTAGCTATTCGTAGAATAAAAAGTTTTACTTCTGTAAAATGTATTCTTGCGACTGTAGACGAAATTTAGCCCTGCCCTTTTTGCCTTTTTTTGCCCAACAGCTTTTGCAACCTAATGGACTTAATTTAAGAAGCAACTTCCTCATATTGTGGAGCATTTTTTGCAGGTTAATCACGTGGATCTGAATAATGGTTTTCATTAAACAATACAAATATGGAAATGGAAAGAATATTTTTAAAATAATCAACAGTTTAATTTGTTCAATATTCATTGGGTATAGCAGCAATCTGTGTTTCCTGTATTTTGTCTTTATTGTCCATCTCAGGGCAGGTGTGGGGTTTTACATTTTGCTTCCAGCTAATCCAATTACCAATGGTTTCATCCGAATAAGTGGAAATAAATAATATTTCCAAGTAATGTAAAGATCAGCTACTATTCAAAACCTGTGAAAGGTCTGAGGTTTGATGTCTTATTTGGGTAAGGAGTAAGTCACAATAAAATGTTTAGAAGCAAATCAAAAGTAAAGCAGTTAAAACAAAAATAAAAGTAATAAAAGAATTGGACAGCATTAGTTCATTGTGGCATCGCTAAACATCAAATCACTTGAGGGTTCATTCATGAGCCATGGACCAACAGCCAAAATATGGCAAGCTTGGAATAAGACCAGGAAAAATTATGCCTGTGTCCCACACATATCTGTCGGTATTGTTAGTTTACGTCTTGCGCAGTTGTCACTGTCTACGCTAGTGACAAGGCATTTAAATTGCAAATGTGCACTAGTGGGTGTGTTAATCATAATATAAGGTGTGGTTGGACACATTGTTGGCAAATGTTGAAGACAATTTAATGTCATTGATTGAAAGAAAAAAAAAAACGTCCACCAACTTGTCTACATACATTCATTATCAATATTTAATCAATATATATTTATATTTATATATTATATATATATGTATATTTATCAATATATAATTATTATCATAATTATATTTTGTTCTCTCTGCTTGTAAGCATGTGGCACACAGTTCACAGCACAAATTTACAGTAAAGATATTTTACACTAAAAATTGCTAAACGCAACCTTGTTAGAATAGTAACATAAACTAGTAACTGTTATAAAAGTTGAACAATGAGGAGATTAAATGGTTTCACAGTCATTATGGCTGTCTGTAAAATGTGGCCCGCAACAAAAATCAGTGAGATTAGTTGTTGGTAAACGCTTGTCAAAAGCCCCCCAGTAAGAGAGCCCTGTGAGCAGCATTGTGTATTTACAACTTTCTGATAATCATTGCGCCACCATTGATTTTCCTTCTGTTAGGTCAACTTTTGTCTTTTGTTAAATGTCTGGACTGAGAAAAGTGGCTGTTTAGTCATCTCGAAGAAGAGTCACATTTTGCTCTTTATCTTTCACAGGGATGTAAAAAATTCCGTTCATGATGATACATTCGAGTAAACAGTTGACGTTGTTATTGGTGTTAGACTACTTTCCTGTTAAAATCTGATTAAAATCTGATTAAATCTAGTCTGTGTAATTATAATGCATTACAGAACTCAGAACTTGTGATAAAATTAAAAATTTTCTATAACAGATTATGGTCGAAGTCAGAGGTTCTACTGTACAGTGGAGATATGTCAACAAAAGTGTGAAAGAAGCATGATTCACTCTTTACCCTTCCATACATGAAAAAGTATATCTGACTGTGACATGGAAAAGTGAATGATTACCCATACCATTACATTAACCCTTTCCTCTGTATTCAGAACAAGTCAGGAGTGTCAAATTAATTTATGTCGTGGGCCGCATCGTAGCCATAATTTCCTTTTGAGGGCCATTATGACTGTCAACGCCTTATATTATATACAGTATGGGGTACACAACAAAGTGATAACTCAGACTCGAAAAAACTGTTTAAATATTTTAAAAAGATAAATGGTAATACAAAATTTAAAAAGATGAATGGTAATAAAAATTGTTAGCAATATCTCCATTTTTCAAAAGTGAAGACAATTTGTAATGTTAGTATTGACACATTTTGTCCTTGCGGGCCACATAAAGTGGCGGGTCGTATCTGGCCCCCGGGCCTTGGGTTTGACACCTATTCTGTAGAATATATCAGCAGGCAAACAGCTCCTACCTTGCTTGTTTGGAGAGTTTGTTTTAAAGTGGAAATGATGATGATGGCGCACTTGGCGATTAGCCCTGCGGCTTACATCAAAGGAGAGGAAAAACAGCTGCTAATTTTCTCCTTTGACCTTTGGCTCCCACTGGTATTTCGTATAAACACTGATTTATAAAAGACCAGCTACTGAAGGGACTAATATGAATGAGAAAGAAGGTTAAGAGAAAAACATAGGTGGTGTTAGAAGCCCAGTTACCATTGTACCCCTAAATGTGTTCTTTCTACTTCTACTTCATTGTCACACTTCCACCCCCTTACTAGTTTTATTCTCCATCAATGTAATTTTTCCATCTCTGTATGCATTTGTTGGTTAATTATGTTTGTTATTCAGAAAAAAAAATACACATACACTGTAAATACATCGACTGCATCTATGTATCACAGTTGCAAAGAGGAAGAGGCTCAGAACTGATGGTTGATGCAGTCCCATCTCCAATTTAAACTGCTCTGTCACACTTGCAGCATATCTCGCTACTACTCTTAAACGTGTGCTCTACTATTTTAACATTCTTCTCTGTGACTTTGGACTTTCTCATTCTTTCAAACCTTAAACCAGAGGTAGGCAAGTCCGGACCTCGGGAGCCGCTGTCCTGCCTGTTTCAGAAGTGTCCCTCCTCAACACGCTTGATTTAAATGATCAGCTCATCAGCAAGTTCTGTTTGACCCTGATCATTTGAATCTGGTGCGTGAACGAGGGAAACTTGTAAAACACGCCTTACAGCGACTCCATAGGGCCAGCCTTGCCAACCCCGCCCCTAACACCAGTACAAGTCAATGCAGCTCTTTCAATTTTTTTAAATTAACCTAATTATATTCGAATGAACAGCACTGCTGAGAGGTTCCTGGTGTGTTATTTGTTTTTATAAATTAGAATCTCAAGATCGGATGTAATAAAAGTGTACTTTTGTTCTTAAGTTTGACAAATTATTCATCACTGACATCCTTAGGCCTCTCTGAGCATGGAATATATTTGAACTTGGTCAAAACTGGCCCATAAAACGTCTTCATCCTCAGAAAGTGGAACACAAAGAGTGGCAAGTGGCTACAGACACTACTGTTCATTGATTAGCCAACAGGGTGTTGTTGTTAACAGATTACAATCAAATGGACGAGTAGAACAGCAACAATGCACACTTAGTATCTGATTTATACTGTATATCAGCGAGCATAATTTGGTTCCCTGGAGAATAGTCTGGATAGTCTGGACCTTCAGTAGGGCTTGTTCTTAGGGTTTGATTTAATTTGATATGCTTTTATTACGGGGAAATTCCAATATACAGCAACCAACGGGAGTTAGAAAAGAGCAGTTGAGCTGGACCTTATCCCAGCTGACTGGGTGAGATGAGTGTACCCCATCACCCTGTAGCCTTGCAGGTCAGCAGTCAATTGCACATATTGTATGAACAAACAACCATTCATTTGCAGTTACATTAAAGAGAGAAAAAAGCCCAGTTTATGTAATTTTCAATCAGGAAAATGAAAAAAAGATCCTTTTCTATTTTATGAATGCATTTTGGATGAATATTGAAATAACTAATGCCTTTGTGTGCCCTGCCAAGCACACCCGGGGACAAGCGGTACAGATAATGGATGTGTGTGTGTGTGTGTGTATGTATATATATATAGAGAGAGAGAGAGAGAGAGAGAGAGAGAGAGAGAGAGAGAGAGAGAGAGAGAGAGAGAGAGAGAGAGAGAGAGAGAGAGAGAGAGAGAGAGAGAGAGAGAGAGAGAGAGAGAGAGAGAGAGAGAGAGAGAGAGAGAGAGAGAGAATAGAATAGAATGCCCTTTATTGTCATTTTACAACTTAGTTGTACAATGAAATTTGGAGAGCTACTCCCTTTCTAGTGCAAACATAACAAGGTACAACACTGTTTTTATGTTTTTAGAGCTCTTATTATTATAAATATTTTTTTTATAAAAAGGTACAAGTGTACGCACTGCAATTGTGTGAGCACTCCTTGCCTTCTGCTGGCATGTGGGCAAGTTTTGTGCCATAATTCCTCAATTTAGAAGTTTTATTTTGACTTTTAAGTTTTTTTTTTTAATTTGGGAAAAGAAATCCGCGATGTAGTGAAACCGCGATAAGCGAACCGCGATGGAGCGAGGGATTACTGTATATATATACATATATGTATATAAAATAGATAAAAAAAATAGATAAAGGAAAACCATCCTTTGGATTCTTGTGTGTATATGTACACCGCATGGTATGCAGTTGAACGAAAACCATTCTCAACAATGAAAAACTGCATTCTGTCAGTTTACTGCAGCTGCGTGTTGACAAAAGAAAAGGAATGCAGATTTGAGGGATTCCAGATTGTTATAGTCCCTCACTGTCATAACATATGCAGGATCCTTTTCAATGTTGAAAGTGTCATCACACAAGCCCCTGCTACTTACTGCCTGTAAGTGTTTTTTAAAAAATATTTTTCAAACACTATCCAATGGAGAATTAACTGTACCACTGTAATGCACTTCACAGGACTATAGTCAGCCAGTCCTCACTCAAACGTCTCTAGTTAGTCCAGAATGCTGCCGCTCGCCTCCAGCGGCAGCAAATAACCCCAATTCTGGCCTCCCATAACTGTCTCCCAATGCATTTTGATGCAGATTTCCAGAGACTTCTATTTGTTTTGAAATTGTTAAATGACCTCACCCATGTTTACCTCTCTGAGCTCCTCTACATCTACGCACCAGCCCGGTGCCTCAGGTCAGAGGGGATTGAGCCATGTTCTATTGCCAATCCTTCCCTCTTCAATGACTGTGAATGTTGGGCAAGGGCTCTCATTTTGAAATCTCATTCGAAGACCCTTTTTTTTTTTTTCCAACTGACTTTCGACTTACTGTTCTGCTACCAGTAAGTAATTTGTGTTTTCATTTACAACAGCAAGTGGCAAGTTATGAAAATCATTATAGACAAAATATTAACTTTTTACTGCTGAAAATGGCTAAATAAATATAAGAATCCCTTTAACATCCTTGTGGCTTCTCGGTCTCAATGACCAGGTGCCTTGTCCCTCCTTCTGCGGACATCACTGTCTCAGCACACAGGCTTCAAACTTCTCCGTCTCACTGTGACCAACAAGGCTCCTGCAGGGGACTGTAACCACAGACTGTGCAGGTGTAAAAAAATGTCCTACTGTCCAAAAATCAGGACCAATTGTCACCAAAATTAATCTTTACTCATGTCCACTGAAACCAGTGAAAACATAACCCCAATATTTGGGATTTTATGAACATTAAATTTGAGCCCCTATGAGAAAAAGGAAGAGACATATCACCTCCACAAAATACAAAATTTTGGGGCAATTGATTTTATTAATTCACAGTTTGAAGAGGACATTTGTGGAGAAGTGAAGATGAATTTGGTGACGGTTGATCGTATTTTTCGCACATTGAGTGACGCTTAGGCTTTTCTAAACTCCCAAGGCATCCAGAATTGGCAGCAAGCCTGACGATCAGACAGAACAGCCCGGCGAATGACCAACCAGGCCTGGCGCTGTCGTAAACACAGGGATGGCAAACCGGCAGAGCAGACTCCTGCATGGCTCCTATAGCCCAATGCTGAACGGTTGACGATGCGAATTCCGGGATGATACTTTCTTCCCCGTGACATCCTCATAACTGTGGACAGCCAAGAAACAGGGTAGAGGGTGTGTCCTAACACCTATAATGCGTCTTTTTTATTTTTTTTAACGCTTAAGAATCCTTCTGGGACTCTATATTAATCTCATTGATGATGTTTCTTGAAAAAGCAGATCCGGCACTAGAGAAACTAGGTTGCTCATGTCCTCATTCCCTTACAGTGTAAGTGAGGGCACGGAGAGATTTATTGTTGTGATATATTCAGTGATTGTGGGTATAAGTAGAGATGTCCTCATAAATTTAGTGACGATGAGCAGTTTTTGGATACTGAAAGCGGTGTTCATTTGGTGATTCAGACTGTTTAAGCTCCTTCCACAGATGTCCATCAGGGCTAGGCCACTTCAGACTGTTTTGATCTAAGCCATTCTTTGTTGTTGTGGGTCGATCCTGAGAACATAACAGAGCCTCCTCCATGTCACATAGTAAGGATAGTGTTCTTTTCTTGGTGAACATGAATCTAATGTGCCCTGTAAAAACAAGTTCCACTTTTCCCATCTGTGCATAGGACATTCTCCCAGCTTTTTAGCTTGTTAACAAGAGTAGGACAATCTTGGAAAAAAAAAAAAAGATTTCTTTTGAATAGTGTGAACAGTGGTGTCCACCTTGGCTCAAATGACAATGGATGGTGCGACCCAACACTGATGTATCTTCACCTTGGAGTTCACTATTCAATTCAAGCCAAATGTATTTCTGTCGCCCTTAATCACAGAAAACTATTCAATGGATTCACATGCCCACTGTTGACAAACGTTAACAACATCGCCTGATCTTATCCCCACGGTCAACAATGAATCAGAATACAGAGATGCCATAGAACATCTACGACAACCTTTGCATCAATTAATCATGACCAAGGAAATGGTGGTGGACTTCAGGAGGGTCAGGTGTCTGTTATATCTGCACATTAAAAGAGCAGCAGTGGAAGTGGCCTCCAGCTTCAAGTACCTTAGGGTCCACGTTGTGTGTTGAAGAAGACTCACCAATGTGTCAAGCTGGAGAAAGGAAGTCTACGAAAGGAAAAGCTGCTGTAAGGATTGTAGTCTATAGCCTTGCCACAACCACAAACATCTTCGCAGACAGATGCATAAAGAAAGCTCTCTGCATCATCAGGGACCCAACCCACTCCGCACATTCCCTCTCCCATCAACTTCCCTCAGGCAGGAGGCAACAGAGTATCCTGAGCAGAACCAACAGACAGAGGAATAGCTTTTTTCAGAACTATTAGACTAAAACTCCAACAATCCTCTGTGGCCTAAAATCCCCCCTCCACCATGCTTATTAGCTATGCTGAACACTATACCATGAAGAACAAAGACCTTGTAAATATCATGCTCAATTCAAGTCTCTTATTGCTGCTTCCAAAGTATTTCCCTTATCTTTGTCAATCTCACAAATTACATCTTATTTTGTTGCTCTACTTTTATTTTCACAAGTCTTGGGACTCGCAGGGCTAACCTGGGACCTCCAGTATCATATTCTGAGCCATATCATGTATAAATGTGAGTTGGTACAAAAATAAAAATTCCTTGAATCCTTGAAACAAGGATGTAACAATGAAAGTATGTTTTCTGTGAAGTTTGTGGCTTTGCGTATTTTTGTGTAATTGCAAAAATGTATTTTATGTCCCTAAATACTACCTAAATCAGTGAAATGTTTGTAGCTGCAACAGTGGCTGCTCCATGCATAGCTTGGGAAGGATTTCAGAGACATTCTTCGGGAAGCCTAAAAAAGGTTTCTTTATTTAAGTCATTTTGGAATTTGAATGATATTTCAGTCTAAATGCTGTGGTTGCGTGGGTGGAATACGGATGCCATCCAATGTTCAAAGCCTTGAAATATGTATGTAACACATTGTTAAAGAATTCCTTTTCACAATTTACAATGGATAAACATGATGGCTTACAGAGGCCCTGGGTGATTATTTGTGCAGTGGTCTTGTTTCAACTATTTCAGGCTTCCTTGAAGCTGCTGCTCAATGCTGCCCTGTGGAGTGGTTCTTGAAAGGCCCTCCAGCCTTTTGGTGCTTACACAATGCACTTGGTTTGCGTAGCCTTGCCGTGGTGCAGGACACATGACGAGGATGAGGCGACTGACTGTGCCATGTCCGTATTTGGCAATGGTTGGTGACCCAACAGAAAGGTTAGCTAGTGGCTTTTTCCTCATGTTTGGACTAAAGTTGGCAGCAGCTTGGCAATACGTATTCTTAATTGTTTCAAGGGAAAGCCCTGACTTTGCTGAGGGTGAGAACGGAGGAGATGAGCAGTAGCTAAAATGGCAGGTGTGGGTTATACTGATTCTAATGCCACGGCAGGATCTGGAGTTTAGGGTCATTCATGAGCTACAGCAACATGAGGACCACTTTGAGGTCTAGTGCAGGATGAGCAGGGAGCATTTTATACGATAGTCAATTGTCATGTGTCTATTAGTTGGAACACTAAAATAATTACTGATTCTTCCATTTATTTTTACACACACACACACATATATATATATATATATATACCGTAATTTTCGGACTATAAGTCGCGGTTTTTTTTCATAGTTTGGGTGGGGGTGCGACTTATACTCAGGAGCGATTTATATACATATATATGGTTTTTTTCACTTTTTTGGGCATTTTATGGCTGGTGCGACTTATACTCCGGTGCGACTTATAGTCCGAAAATTACGGTATATATATATATACTACATATATATATATATACACACACATACATACATATATATATTTTTCACGTTATTTAATGTGATTTTCTTTATTTACTTTGTATGTTAATAAAAAGTTGACCTAATTTCGAGTATCTTCAATTTTCAGTGCAAATACGTTGAAACAGGCAATTTGGAAACAAATGATAAAATAAATCGTGATACTTATTGAGATCGAATTATATGAAAAAATTAATCGTGATCGTAATTTTTCCCACATCACCCGCCCTATTCAGAGTCTTGGGCAACTGAAAACTTGACCATATGTATCAATAATTTATTATTCCTTCATTGTCGTGTTCATCAATGTTGTTGTTCTTGTCCAATATGTAACGTGTTGTTGCACGTGCAAGTTGTTTCAGTGGTTGTTTTGAAATGTTCATGTTAATAGACTATCCAAAACATAATTTCTGGGAACTAAATTGGAATTGGACAGTTGCACCTGAGGTATAATTCCATCCTAAATGTAAGTTCTTTGGGTCATGCATTCATAGTATGAATCATCTGGAAATACTGAACATTAATTTGCTGTCAGCTGCTCTGATAACGCAAGTGAGAATGCACCAATTTTTTTATTTTTCAAAAGCTGTAAAAAAACCATACCGAGCAGAAGCTCCGCCAGGGCCTCACTGATGTATCTTGAAAGCTAGTGACTTCTTAGTTTGCATTTGATATGTTTTTTTCTTTTAGCTCCTTTTTTTTTTAGCAGTCACACGAGAAAGGCAGTTATGGGAAAACTGCAAAAGGGAGCGACAGGACGAGCTCCTGGGCCTTCAGAAGTCTTGTCAAAAGCTATTCCTTCAATACTTTGTCCCACAGATATTCATCTTGCCAGTTGAAAAGTGAAAACAGCAAAAAGTTAGGGTTTGAAAATAACTTTTCAACTACAAAGAAACATCTCACAACAGAGTAGACAAAAAGAAAGTTTAAAAAGAAAAGTGAAATCGTAGGAGAGGATGGGCTTACACGGTGAGGTACCTACCATATTTGAAAAAAGTATTGTTCACCTGTGGACAAAATTGTTGGCATCTTTCAGTTAACGAAGACGACACACTTTGGTTGAACGCTTTGGTTGAAAACTTTGGTTGAACACTATGGTCAAAACGATACATGTCATTGTTAAGAGATTATAACATTACAGACGATCACAATATATGCAAAATATTGACCAATCCAATATGGCCGGTGCAAAGTCAAATTTTTATGTGCTAGTGTCAATCAACAGTGTCACCTTCTGTCCGTCCGTCCGTCCGTCCGTCCGCCCATCCATCCATCCATCCATCCATCCATCCATCCATCCATCCATCCATCCATCCATCCATCCATCCATCCATCCATCCATCCATCCATCCATCATCTCAATCAATATGCATCAAAATCAATGTCAATTGAAAATATTTTGATAGAACTTGAAATAATTCATAATCACAAAGATCCTCAAACGGGGTATTTTTTCATGCCACATCCTTTTACCTTGTTGCAGCATCTTTCAAAAGAAAGCTGACTTCATCACTGCAATACAAGAGTTTTACGAAAGTGAACACTAAGCTCTCGAATCCCTCCCTTTTCCCCCCTGGAAAAATGAATAAATGATATTCTCCCCTTTAATCGACATGCTCAACTACAACAAAGAGGCGTTGAGACACTTTGAGGACACTTAGCGTTCAGAAATATCAGGAGGTATGCTGCATTTCTGTTGACGGACCAAAAGATCAAAAACCAAGCCCCTTAAACGCTTGTGCCCTCTTTAGAATAATTGTGTCCCCACTCGAGCTCATAGTGGAATGAAACTATTGTTTCATCTTCTCTGTGTGCTAGTTTCAAAGTTATTTTGCCAGTGATAAGGCCATCTGTATTGACAACTTCCAAGGCGCTTTGTCTCTTGAATGAAGAGACTTTTCTTTCTAAATTTATATTTCGCGTTAAGAGCATGCCTGCGTCGATGTCTCGCTAGGAATGTATCTTGTGTTGATGTAGATGACAGCTGCTGGTTGAAAGACATGGGGAACCTACTGAAGATTCAAATGAAGTTTTTGCCATGACGACAGGGGCTGGATGTATGCTAATCAATCGATGGGGTTAGAAAATGTACTTGGTGGTGAAAAAAGAAGAAGAAAAAGCAAGTGACAGAAAGTTGTCAGACGCCACTGACAGCGATATCAAAAAGTCAAAGTTTGTGTCGTCGCACAAGAGCCCAAATCGCAAGTGGTGTATGCTATAAAAGGTTTGACTTGAAACACTTTATATTTGTTTTAAAGGAAAAGAAATTGGAACAGTTCTCCATATGGTGCGTGAGCCAGCAAAGTTTGTTCTTGTTTTTTTTACAAAGGAGGGTGAAGGCTTTGCTTCTCTGACACCTATGAGGAGTTTTTCTTCATGTTCTCAACTCGACAACTAAAAATAAAATGTATGATGAAACATCTGTCACTGTTGAGTTTATATGTTGATCCATCTGTCCATCCATTTTCTATACCGCTTGTCCTCATTAGAGCTGCGGGTGAGCTGACAGGCGACACACGGGTTACTAGTCACCGTCTAATCACAGAGCACTTAAGACAAACAACCACTGACAGTCAACCGTGACATTTACATTCACGTGCAATTAAGTTATTGTTTGTGGAATGAGGGAGGACACTGGACTACCTGAGAGAAAGCCACCACAAGCACAGGGTGCACATTCCACACAGGAAAGCCTGACCTGAGGTTCACACTCCAAACCTCACAACTGAGACAAACGTGCTAACCAAGCGTTCACCTTGCTGCCCCAATTTAATCAAATCAATATTTCATTCACAGTTGTTAAAAAAACAACAACTACAAAATGAGCTTCAAAAGAGGTTATCAAGAGTTATATGGAAGTCATATTGAAGCCAGATGCTTACAGGTTTAGCATTTTGAGCCCCCCCCCCCCACAGTCTTACTGACTTAAAAGGTTTGACTTCTAAGCTGCTGCTGTTCTTTTCAGCTTTTAGCTCAGCAGCTGGAGCTTTCATAACACAATCAAAATCCTTTCCAGATGTGGTTGTCTGTGAAATTCCAGGAAACAATCACTGATCTGCTCATCCATATGTATGCCTTACATATTGAGAAAGAAAGAAAGAAAGAAAGAAAGAAAGAAAGAAAGAAAGAAAGAAAGAAAGAAAGAAAGAAAGAAAGAAAGAAAGAAAGAAAGAAAGAAAGAAAGAAAATTGGAATGGCACACGTAGCAGTACAACGCTACAAAAACTCAGAAACAAGACCTTCATATTATAATCATGCATGCATGTATTATAATTTTATTTAGCAATGTTTCAGTATGATGTCACACAGCTGTACGCCACTGCAAGTGCAAACTGCAATTGCAATTATGAAGTTCAGTCATTCTAATGGTGACAAAACTGAAGTCTAATACCCCCTTAAGTCATCCAATTTACAGCATAACATCACAAAATAAAAAAATATACCGCACAAAGCGCACAAAACTGCAACTGTGCATGATGTCATTCAGCGTATTGTGTGAGAACTTACAGACCTCAGTTCAGTTAACAACAAAGACAGAACACAGGATGTGTGTTATGGCTTCTTGTGGCTTTTGTGTGGCTTTTATTGCAGCACTTCTTTCAAAAGAAGGACTCAACTTTGCAAGCGTTATTAAAAAAGAACATGAGAAAAGAGTATGCAGTGATCCCTCACCACTTTCACTTCACCTATTGCGAATTTGCTAATTTATGGGTTTATAAGTGCGGACGTGACTGAATTGAAGCGCAGGAGGCGGCAGCCGGCCACGGGCCTGGGAACAGCACCAACCGGAGCAGAACGAGTCAGGACACGTGACGATATTATGTGTTTGGTTGGTTATTATTGGTTATTAAGGGAATGGGAATGGTTTATGTAGCGTAAAAGTATTGGGGGGAGGGGGTTTAAAAAGCCTTAATAGGACCACGATGCAACAGGAGATTCATGTGCAACCGTGACTCGCTTTGGTTTCACTATGCATGATGTTTCCTGAGTTAGTGTAGTGTGGCAAGTCTGAAGATGGACACTTTGCATTGCTTTGCAAGGTAAACCACACTTCTAATTGACTTGCAATACACCCATGCCGTTGAGCGACCAACAAGAAACACTACGTGCTGGAATTTCAAAATAACAATGGTGTTTAAATTTCTAAATAATGCATATACCGTTTCGACTTTGTGGATCTCCGTTTTTTTGCGGGAGGTTCTGGAACGCATTTCCCACGATAAACAAGGAATCACTGTAAACATAAAAGCATTTAAAAGAAGCAGACTTACATTCAAAGCAGTAAAGCATGAAAGTTAAAGGTGACAATCCATTTTCACATTGTTTTGTGCGTACCAGAAAAGCAAAATTCATCTGTGACATGTTTTTGAGTATGACATCTAGGCCTGCAAAATCAGAGGATTTGAATTCGATGCACTTGTGGTGTAGCATCGTGACGCTTTATTCAGTTTAATTGTGGAGAAGCTCAAGCACTTTGGGTTAGGGTGGATCCAGAATGTTTCTGTGCTCACATGCAAATTTAATAGATGTGTAGTTTGTCATTGGGCGAATACACACTTTTCTTCTTTTTATTTCCCCATTCTGTATAACCTGTGATTTCCTTAATTACGTGGAGCAACAAAAGGTGATTTCCTTCAAGTACGTGCGCCTGGTAAACCAACTATCAAATGCAACTGTTAACACACACAGTGTTCAGCAAATTACTTCCAGAATGTAGAATATTACATATTACTTGTCACTTGCATTGGAATTACAATATGTACAATATGTGCTCTACACAAGTTATTCAAGTTCAAGTTACTTTTTTATTTTTATTTTTTTTTATTTTTTAAATCGGCCTTGATTTACTAGTTGACTTTAAAATGAAAATGCAAAACTTGTAACCAAACTGTAGCTAACTTGCAATGAGAATCTTCCATCCATTTTCTGTACCGCTTGTCCCCACAGGCACAGGGAGAACATCCAAACTCCACACAGGGTTTGGAATCGAAACTGCACCCTCCGAACTAAGAGGCAGATGTGCTAATCGGTGCGCCACCGAGCCACCTTATTCATCATTATTATTATTATATTATTATCATTATTATTACATTCAGTGACAACAAAAATGTGGAGCGCTTTCGAGGGACTAACTCTCAAACGGACAGGAGGTGGGAGCAATAAATCATTGTAGGCTAACATATCCAACTCCTGATTTATAGTTAACCATACATAACACATCTGTTCACAGACACAGTAGTATGTATAAGTATCTATCACATCTTGACATCAAACACATATTTCTTTGTATTTCATCGTGGATGAATTGATTGTCAGAGGAGAAGAAAAGTCTTTCCATTAGCTCAATGTCCAGTACACTCAGACTCCCCTCCCAACTCTCTCACCCACTCCCCCAAAAAAGGCCTGCTATGCAGCAGAAGTCTTGCCCTCTTGCATCATTTACTGAGGGAGCGTGCCACACCAACCCTGCCCTCCCTGCAAACAAGGACACTCACTATGAGGGTGACAATGGACACTAGCGCCCGCGGTGGCAGTGGACTCATTGTGATGCGTGATGTCATCAACATCAGACCCAGACACCACCAGCAGTGTCATTTGGTCAACATTGAGGGTGGACAGCTGGGGCAGGGAGAAGAGTTGTGGGTGCGAGGGAGCTGGTGGACTTGAATGGAGTGTGCTGTGTAGAAAGGAAAGCGTGTGTATTCATGGTGCTGATGAAAGAAAACCTACAAACAAAAAATATTGTCATGAGTCAAATGAAAGGGGATGGAAAAGACTGGTACTGGCAATGGTGTGGTGGTACACTTGCCTGACTTTCGTGCAAGCAGCACGAGTTCCGTCCCACTCAGTGACGGTGTGGATTTGCATCAGAATAGTTTTGCATCTGTAAATGTCGTCTGTGAATGAATGGCAGTCCAGAGTGAAGTCCACCTTTCATCCAAAGTCAGCTGGGTTCCAATTCCCGATCACCCTGAGCAAAGAAACACAAAGACTTTCTCAGTCTTTCCAGCAACAAACAAAATAACTCTCTCTGATAATGTCATCTAGCATAAAATCTGGAAATATTTAGAGGCAAGATTAATTCAGTGCTTACTGGTAAACTCACGATTGGCATGCTAACAAAAAACACAACAAATTCAACAATTCTAGAATCTGAATTCAGAGCCGTGCATACAAGTGTAATCCAGAATTGCGGTAGGGAAGTACGTAACAAGATGCACGTGTTTGCATTTGGAGAATAGCATCATTGTTCTGGGTGAAAATGAATATGATATAATTCACCATGTAGCTTTTGTTGTGTTGTTACCCCGCCTCTGCTTAGTGCAAGTGGGTTTGTTCCATTGTGCTCATGTACTTTAAGAGAGATGGACAAGGGGTTGACATGAGTGAGGAACATGGATGGAGAAAGAGGACGGCACGCCATTGCGTAGTCAAAAATAGAAACTGCCTCTTGTCATTTCGCACCGCAATTCCTACAATATTGTCCATTTAAAATACGACCAAATTAGGTATAAAATACATACTACAATGACTGAAAAATAAGACCCTATGTTGGCTCTAGTTGGGCACTGCCCCTTGTCTCGATGTAGACTACCTATTGCTTTAGCTCCACTTTGACAATGGTGAGAATGTGTCATAAACAGAAATATAAATAAAAACTGCTGTACAATATTATAATACTGTGGAACAACCACTTAGAACATCAAAACAGTTTTTAATTGTAACTAATCCAAGACTGAGATTATTTCTGATGGGAAATCTTCAATGGAGACGCTCTGACTTAATTTCCATCTGGGATTATGGCACTCTCTCATTCACAGGCTTACACTGACTGTGGATAATCAGCCTTTAAGGTTTTGGCATCCTATAAAAACAGAAAAAAAAACATTTGCCATGCGACCGTCTTTGCGCACAGACATACGGTACCTTTATTTATTTTTTTAATCTCACTGTTGTATGGTGATACTGCAACCATGGCAGTGTTTAGCGTGGAATGTGTTCTTTGTGTCTCTTTTAAGGTCAAGTGAGGACTTGAATGACCATGTAGGTCGAAAACAAACCCAGCACCTCTAGCTAAGAAGTCTGAGACGTCTTTGAGCATGTGACTGAGGTTCTTCCAGGTGTTGCTTTTCACAGTGGTAATCCTTCCACAGCGTGACTGTGATTTTTACAGTGAAGCTCTCCAAACACGGCCCAGATGGTGGGCGGTAGAAGCACAAACACAGCAAACACATTCACACACATGCACACACGTATAGACACAGGTGCACACCCTTTATAAAGTAAGAGGCTC
This sequence comes from Syngnathus acus, assembly GCF_901709675.1. Taxonomy (NCBI): domain Eukaryota; kingdom Metazoa; phylum Chordata; class Actinopteri; order Syngnathiformes; family Syngnathidae; genus Syngnathus; species Syngnathus acus. The sequence goes on along the minus strand of NC_051087.1, from coordinate 12,596,725 downwards.
CCTCAGACAGAAAGGTGAGGGCTCGTACCTCCTTGGGTGGTCAATGTAAAGGTAAGGAGGTTTTGACTGAAGCTGTTAAGTTTTTCAAGTTGAAAAGCTTTGAAATCCATGACTTGAGAAAAACTCCACAAAATAGAGTATGTTGCACAAAATGTCAGCATTCCAACTACTGTTTCACATTACAGGTGACTTGCTGTCAAAAAAGACACCCCCAGAGTGGTGACCTCATTTTGTGATGTCACAAAGTGAGGGCCCACCCCGTATTGCCCCTACAGTCTAAACACAATTTCTCAGAGCAGCTGCAACTTGAGTTGACCTTTGGCTGTTCTGAGTTTTTGTGCATCAAATGAAGCACAAAATGTTTTCAGTGCCTTTTACAATGTGCTCAACTACTAGTCATTACTGTTTGTTGCATTAAATGAGTTTTCTCTATACATTTTTGAGACGTCTTACTTTGATTGTGATGACTAAATGCACCTCGAGTGTGTGAGTCCAGCAGAGGTGGGGTTTTGGTGAAAAATAGAAAAAATAGCTCAGTAAGACTAGCATTGTGCTATGAACACACATCTTTATAATTAACTGTAGAAAGCTTAAAATAGCATCATGCAGCTCTTTTAAATGTTACATGGATCTGAAATCTGCCTGTAGAGTCTGCAAACATCCAATATGCATTGGGTTCACTACAAAGGTTCCACTCACGGCTCGTATGGATACAAAAATTAATTGGGTTAGTGATATAGATTAGAAAGATGATGCAGTTCATTTAGTGGAGGGGGTTCAACAAGGAAGACTTTCATGTTGCTACAGTACTTATTGTTACCTGGTACATGCTAAGTGGTAAAAGCATAGATATGAATATGGCAAATGACATAGCTCTTTGAGGGGTGTCAAACTCGTTTTTGTCGCGTGCCGGATCGTAGCCATAGATTCCATTGGAGGCCCATTATGACTGTCAATGCCTTATATTATACACAGTATGGGCTACACAACAAACTGATGAAGAACTAGTTTTGAAATCAAAGACGAGTAAAAATTGTTCAAATATTTTAAAAAGGTGAATGATAATAAAAATCACCGGCAATAGCTCTATTTTTTAAAGTGAAGACAATTTGTACTCGAAGCACAATTTGTCTTCGCGGGCCACATAAAATGATGTGGCGGGCCGTATCTGGCTCCCGGGCCTTGAGTTTGATAGCAATGTCTTTGAGCATCCTGCATATGGCAAGGCTGGGGACAAAAGGTTGGGGCATTCCATCAGTGTACAAAGGAGTATATGAGTCAACGGTGAAGTTAAAGGTTACTACTTAGGGACTCAACATTTGTAATTTAGCCTTTTCTTCAGTAAAATGACTGCTAGTTATCTGAGTACCTTGATTAAAAAAAATGCTTAGCAGTTTTTGCTGTCTCGGGTACTCATTTATTTGGTGTGCACCGTGGGGAAGACAAGTCAAGCCGGCTGCACCAACACTTCTTAGTGTGCATTAGGGCAACATGCCGCCAACGCACTGCAAAGGCCAACTTGAAATGAAAGGCTACCAAATAATACACGCACATCAACGGCTTTTATTTTGAGCTGGTTCTTGCTGTGTTTAAAGGCGTGTTACTGTTATGCATAGTATGAACAATGGCTGTCTTGACTTATCTATCCTATGGGAGGCTGGTCTGAGCCCAATTGCTATCACATCACATACCGCTGACATGAGAGAGAGAGAGAGAGAGAGAGAGAGAGAGAGAGAGAGAGAGAGAGAGAGAGAGAGAGACCAAGGGGGGGGGGAGTTTAAATAAAAACTAAAATTGCAGATTGCTAGAAAGTTTTTCTTTCCCAAAACAATTTTTTTCAGGACAGAGAGAGAGAGAGAGAGAAAGAGAGCAAAAGAGAGAGAAGGCGAGGGGGGGTCAATTAAAACTAAAATTGCAGACTGCTAGAAAGTTTTTCTTTCCCAAAACGAAATTTTTTGGGAGACATTTTTGTATTCTGTTGTACTTAAAAGCCATTGTTCTTGTTTTTCCTGTGTTGCATCTTTCTTCTGTTACAGGGCTTGTCATGGTCAGGTCTGCTGAGCTCCTCAGGCAGCTGGCTCCTATCACTCTTAACCCTTAGCATTTAAGCACCAGTGAGACTCCTCGTCAGAACATCTTGTTACATTCATGGTATCATTCCTGATTTTCTCCTCATACCCAGTATTGTTCAATACTATTATCCTAGTCTTCCATGTTCAACTTCTTCCTCCTAATTTAATGACTGATTTTCCAATCTGAGAACTGATTGTCTTTTTATTCTTTTGTTCAGCAGCAAAATTAGTCATGTAGAAGGTCAGAATGATAAAATCCCCTCTTTAAGATAGAACCCTTTACAAGAGCTAATAGTGTGATCCACACAATTTACATGAAATAGGTTAATGATCAAGGGAGTTACTATTTAACTGAACATCAAATTACCTTCGTGTCAAAAAATATGCACAAGAAGTAAGTAAAACACACAACAAGAAGCAATATTCATGCTAAAACATGTAATCAGCTATTTACTAATGCTGGAAGGATTCTGGGAAAGTCCTTGTCAATTTCAAATGCTGTAAACAAATGGGGTGCAATCGTCTGCACTATTTAGGGTGCGTCTATGTGTTCATTTACCCAGGAAAAACATTTCTAAGGTCACAGGTTTAGCCTTCCAATTCTATTCTAGGTGAAGTGGGCTTTGAGTGGGCCCGTCAAGTTCTCCCACACCAAACTCATTAAAGAGGAAGTCAACCCCCAAATTTTCTTTGTAATAATATGTTCTGTGCAGACCAACTATTCAAAACACAGTGTTCTGATTCACGTTTTGTTCATGCAATACGGATTAAACAGGCTAAATCCACCTGTTTTGATCCTTCTCAGGGGGCGGGGCATCTTGCTACTTGCTGTCCAATGAAAATTACTACAACCAATCAACCAATCTGTCTTTCACGGCGCACCAGTTTTTTGAAGCTGAGCCGTGATTGGTTGAGACCTGAGACCTAGCAAGTGTGATGCAATTTTCAGTCGAAACAAGGGGCAAAATGGCAGCCCATGAGATGGATAAGAATGGGTGGATTTTGCTGCTTAACTCCCATTCTAATATTGATCAGAATGTTGTCTTTAGACTGGTGGGGGAACATACAACATATTATTGTAAAGAAAATGTTTGGGTTGACTTCCCTTTATGGACCTGCCGGAACAGAAAAAGGTCTTCTCCATACCCCACAATTGGAAGCATAAATACAATACTGTTAAGATGAAGAATTACCAATCAGGGGGAAGATTGCTGAATTATTGGTGAGCAAAATCCAGTGTCTTTTGATCCCTCTTGTTGCAATGCTGATTTTAGCCATATTATTGTGACAAACGTGTCCTAATTTTAGAGACACCACTTGCTTTCTTGGTACGGCGTGAAGCTGGCATGAGTTAATTTCTAATCAGCTTTCCTCCATAGATACTGATGTACAAGGACAGAAGTGGAAAACAACTTGCTTCATCTCTCACAGCTTTTCTCCAGCTCTCTCTGTTTCATGTGGATACTGGAACAAGAATGTACATTCAGTGAGCGAGGCCTTTGATGTTGCTACATTCACCGAGTCGTCTTAAACCAGAGGAGAAAAGGGAAAAAGATGCAGGAAAGATTCTGTGGTCTGCTTTTGCTCGTTCTATTTCTCTCTCACATTCACTCTCGCTCACTGGCAAGGCATCTGACGTTTTTCAGCAAAAGACATTTGGTTTCGCTTGTTAAGTCGCCAGTCAAAGCTGCAAATTTTCGTGCTCTCTTTCTCTCTGTTATCTTTGCTTCATTTCCATGGATGCGGCATTGTGATGGTCGCTTACACGCTTTGCAAACAATAACAGTTCACCCCACCCACCCCCACAACCACCACACAAGTTTCCTCTTTGCCAGAACCTTTTGCACATGCCAGCACATCCTTTAGGAAGCCTTGAACCGACAACAAACACAAAGCATACTCACTGCTGAGAGAATAGAGGGCCCAGTTGCAAGCCTCTGTATAATTAAACTTGATCTAATACTGTTATATGTTTGTCTTATACTGAGTAGAAGCAATTCTGGGCCTGTTTCTGGCAGCAGTGAATTTTTATTTCAAGGTCGACACAATAGCCTACAAAACCAGGAAAAAGGTTAGCTAGCGCCAGTAGTATTGCCACTTGAAATCAATAAAATTCATATATGCGTGACAATTAAGTGAGGAAAAATCTTGTGATGATATAGTAGTTAAGATCAGACAGTTAAAGAGACAGTTAAATGTCGATATCCAACACTACTTCCATGATCCCTGTAAACATTTCCATTTTCAAATGATCACTACAACATTCTAAGAAAAGCCAAATGTTCAATTACTGGTTAGCTATTTTTAGAAGACGACCTGGTGCCAATGGCCCTGATCTTGTCGACTGAAGGTTTAATAACCCCCTAATTCCAAGGCTGTTAAGCATAATGGAATTATGTATGGTTTCATGCAAATACTGCTGTAAATGTGCAACTAAATAACTAATGAAAAGAGGTTTTTACAATATCTTGATTGTAGTCCCTTAAATTTGTGCTTATGCTATCGTTTTAAACCACACCAATACATTCATATTCTTCTTTGTAAGTACGTAAGAGGGGAAAAAAACCCAGCATACATGTGCTCACTTTTCTGGCAGTGCAGATACTCCCGTCAACTTAAGTCTGTTATCTCAAGGCCCATTTTTTTTCATTTGTGGAGTAGTTTTGTGAATTACTGACTTAATTTCAGGAGCAACATTCTAATTTTGAGGAGCAATATTTTGCTGGTTAATCCCAAAGACCGGAAGCAAGAGTTTCCTTAGACAATAAAAAGATGACACTATAAAGCAGGGGTCTCCAAACTACGGCCCGCGGGCCAACTGCGGCCCGCGGTCCAGTTTTTATTGGCCCGCAGCAAATTCTGAAAACATAATTGAATATGGCCCGCACAAGAAGCTTGAGCTCAACTCTGTTGCACTTCTCAGTTTCCACACTAGATGGAGCCCGCCACACAAAGCGTTTGACGTCCCATTAGCACCCCCCCACCCCCGGAAGAGAAGCGAACGCGCAGCGTTTGACGTCCCCTTAGCACCCCCCCCGGAAGAGAAGCGAACGCGCAGCGTTTGACGTCCCATTAGCAACCCCCCCCCCCCCCCCCCCGGAAGAGAAGCGAACACGCAGCGTTTGACGTCCCATTAGCATCCCCCCCCCCCCCCCCCCCCCGGAAGAGCAGCGAAAAAAAATATTGGCCCCCGGGCCCCTTCACGTTAATAAATCTGGCCCTCCTTGCAAAAAGTTTGGAGACCCCTGCTATAAAGAATGAATTTTTTTTTTATATATATATATATAATTAACTGAATTTAAGATTCGGAATGATCCAATGATCCAATTTTACTTTTTTAATCATTCATTACCTTGTCTGGCATTCTAACGGACAGCGAAAGAATTTCATTGTACAAAGAAAAGTGCTTTCCTTTTGTACACATAACAATAAATGCTTTGAATCTTGAACTGGTTTTATTTCTTGAATTCACATCCAAGCTCTGCTTCCTCAATGGAAGGCGTGCGTGTTGGTGGAATTGAGGAAGTATTCTCCCCACCGACTCACAACGACTCAATATAATGCAATACTATTCATGAATTGTACTGTTATGTACTGTATTAGAGTTAATTTACCACATGGCAAATGTGAGCAAGCATTTGGATCGATTACTGAACAAAACAAATGGTAGTTGATCTATGGTAGTTCAAACAACAAAGAATTATAGTAGATTTGACCCAGCATTTGAGAACGACAACAAAAACATGCAACTGAAACAACCCTGAACGAGCTTAACTTGAACTAACAGTGTGGGTAAAAATTTAATTTGACCAACCCATCCTGCTGGGTCAGATGCACTACTCTTGGGTTTAATGCTCCAGTAGCCCAGTAACTGGGTTAGAAATAAATAAATTTGGGTTATTTTTGACTTAACTGTTTTTTGTTTAAAGTATAAATATAAAACTTACACTGACGGATGTAAAAAGATTCACATTGCGAGTACTAACAATTTCTACTAACAGTAGAAAATTAACAAATTTGTGTTTTTTATTTCATCTGAAATGAGACTTTTTAGATGATTTTTGGGCTGATTCTGAAACTGCCTCTAGCACATCATCTTTCCGTAATAATAACAATAATAAAAATAATAAAAATAATAATAATTGTTATTATTATTGTGATTATTTACAGTAAAGTATTCAGTACTAGTGTATTTTATAATTAGGGGGCTCGGGACCCATAAAGACATCTCTAATTACAATTAGATGTTGACCAGTGTAATTTGTAGTTTTATGAATTGGTCACACTGTAAAACAGTTTTGTAGTGTTACTGACAAAAAAAAGTCACATACTACATAATTATCAACAGGCAACATCCTACACTTTGCAAGGTTGAATTAACAGAGCCTTTTGTGCATCATTACAAACCAGAGAAAACTGGATGCTTCTGTCCATCAACACAGTTGAAATGGATCGCACGCCACTTTCTGCACAGTAGTAGTCTGCTGGCTATTGCTTCACCTCTGCTTTCCCGATTATTGTGAAGGGGGGAGAATAACATTAGAGACACAATCAAACACAGGCATCAGAGTTGTCTCCGGTGCCTGCAGAATGCAGTGTTATCAGAAATGTCCTACCCACAGGCAAAGTTATTCTTGCAAGTCACTTTGGCTTTGAGTCACATACAACAAAAAGGACACTAGCCTCAACATCTTCAGAAATTTATGTTTCAATATTCAGACTAGACAAATTTGTACGATCTCCAGAAATTGTGAAATACATTACATGAAAAATACAACAAAAAATAACTTCAACATAAAATCATAATACAATTTAAAAAACTTTTTAAACACCAGAAATAAAGTCTTCAAAAGTGAATAACACTAGGAGCTATTTAGCCATTCTGAACACAGTGGCGCTATTGTCACAGTGCAGTGACAAGATCGATAAGCCTTGCCTCTTGGTATATTTCCAGTGACATTAACCACCCAATCAGCCTCTCTTAGGTTGGGATGACTCAGATGTTAGGTGCTGAGATGTCCCACCATTAACTGAGAGTTGCAATCAGCACTTTTGTTTGGCCTGGTCTAGTGGCAGAGATGCCGCAATGTATTCCCCAAAACACAAAATAATGGTGAGGAAAAGTAGTGGAACAGATTTTGGTTGCTCTCTGATGTGGGAAATTTAAGACAATAATTTTTTTTAAATTGTTCCCATTTGTTTACATTGCCATAAAATGTAAATACAAATAATGTTCCTAAAAACAATTACGGTTCTTTAAATCCTGAAAATATCATTGGTTACAGAAACATATTCTATATTTATCACAATTAAATGAACTACAATTTGTAATACTAAATTTATCACAATACAATCCAACACCTCATTAACTACGGCTCGTTGCTTATTTTTCGAGGACATTCATCGAAAACAGCACAGTCAACAAAAAGTGCCAAGCATTGGAATAAATTACAGTATTTTCTGGACTATAAACCGCACCTGATTATAAACCGCACCAGCTAAAATTCGGGAAAAATCTTTTGTTCCTATACATATAAACCGCACCGGAATATAAGCCTCAGTTGTTTTAATGTTTAACTACAATGTGTAAGAGAATATACATAAAGAAGAATGTCAGGAAAGAGATGGTTCTTTGGGGACGCATACTTTTTATTAACATAACACTTATTGACAGAGATGAAGGAGCTCTGCAAACATACACACGTATAAATCTCAGCGACGACCATAATAAACTCAATGTGCCGGGAACACACAACTGATATTAAATACAATGGGACCACTTACAGGGGTAAAGTTGGCAATGCGATACGAGCTACACATAAAGCTCCGGAGGAGACATGACCCAGAAAAAAATAATGAAAAGGGTGACACACCAAGATGTCATCAACAATAGCGCAGTGCCTTCTAGTGGCCGGAGGTAACCTCTACAGTACATGAGCAGCTCTATTTCCTTCGTTAAGAGCCAAATCAACTGCCTTTAACTTAAAAGCGGCATCATGAGCATTTCTTTTGTCCCCCATAATGAGGGTTTATGTATAAAAGCTTCCTTTCTCCAGTAATGGCCGTTCTGTCTCTTGTTCGTGTCAATTGTGCGGCGCTATTTGCTTGGCGGACGGACATGCGAGCAAAACGCCACTCTTCTCCCCAGTGACCGTGTCTGGTCACATAGCCCTACTCCGATAAAAGCGGTGCCGCACAACCTTCTTGCTAATGAATGTATAAGTGTATTAGACTTCACAAAAATCACAAAAAAATTAATAGATACGCCGCACCAGACTACAAGTCGCAGGGTTCAAAGCTTGTGCAAAGTAGCGGCTTATAGTCCAGAAAATACAGTCGATTTTTATATTGCTATGTCAGTATTCCTTATCTGTCGCCCAATCTCCTAAAAGATGCAGAGCTCTTGACTCTAATTTCACATCACTGTCTGCACGTGACCTTTGCACGTCTTCCTTTGTGGACCCTTCCACTGGATAAGACAGCTAATCAACACCAATTAACCCTTGCCCACCCACTAGCTGGGGAATGGAAGTGATAATGACAAGTTGTTGTTTTTTTACACAAAGCTTCTGTCACTGTCTTCAGGGCTTCCTGGCAATCAAATGTAAAGATCCAGTCCACCCGTGTACACAATAGAGGACTATTTTTATTTCCAGGATTGATAGTATACTTTATCATGTTATAACATATTCAGGTAGCACAGTGGGGCACTGTCAAATGTCACTTCTGACAGAGTACTCTTCCCAACAGATTCACAATATATTTGATTCTGCCAGCCCTGACCAACTTCCTCCCTTATAATTGAGATCAACGCACCACCAATAGGTGATCAGTTGACAGCTTTGCCCCTCTCTCAATGGCATTTTTTAGTTGAGAGTGGGGTGGGGCGGGTCCAGACGGATTATTTTAGAAGTTACTGTCTATATCTAGCAGTCGTGTGTTAGTAGAAGTTACTGTCTATATCTAGCAGTCGTGTGTTAGACTGAATGTCAACTTATGTAATGTGGATGCCCCACAGAATACACTGGGGTGGGGATGTGTGGGAGCAGATAAACGCCCCTCAGGTGGATGCTTGATGCCACCTCCACCTGGACTAGAAGGAATGTTGTCTTGCATGCTAATTCCTTGAGCTGTCCACGAATGGTTTCGTTCACTTGTTCGAGTGGGGATGGCAAATTAGTCATCAATTTATAATTTGCTGACTTGAATGAGATAGTGTATCATCACCGGACCTGCCATTTTGTTTCCCCGGTTACTGTTAAGTCCGGCCACTGGCGCCTGTTGCCATTGGGGCCCGATGCCATTGCCCTTCGAGTGCTGGGGTATTTTTTAAGTGCCGATGTCGCTGGCGCTTTTGGTGTGAGGATTGAACTTATATTCATTTTCTGAACTGCTTTTCCTCACGAAGGTCGCAGGTGTGCATTGCAGTAATGACCAGAGGTGGGAATATCTGTCCCAGTGACGGAACTGTCCGTCCCTATCCGGATCAAGTGCTGATTAAACTCTCAGTCCATCAGACGGACCGTTTTAGCTCACTAACATATGTAGAACACCAACCCTTAAAACTGATGGGTTAAAAATTGGACCAACCCAGGAAGTACGCTCAATTTCACTTAACTTTGGGTGGTTTATCAAAAAAAAAAAAAAGTTTTTTTTAGACAGTTCAAATTGGGTTGTTTTTCACGCGATTAATTGCCCTCGTTTGCAAATATTAAGTACTAAGTACTATTAGCCTGACAGAAAAAAATAGCATATCGTCTTGAAAGTCTCTGAAAACATTATACTGAAGACATGAAATCAGATAAAACAGGAACTGAGATTCTCGGGATTGAGGTGAGGCTGACTGCTCACTGCCGCACTTTTTTTTGGGAAGGAAGGAAAAACAGAAAGTCTGCCGGGATTCCATTTTAAATTCTTCACCAGGGATATAAAATCTAAAAGAATTTCATTTAGTTTTTCTTCATGATGCAAGTGACCGCATGTAGCTTATTTTCTCTGAATGCAACAAATGACCAATATTTGGTAAAATTGTCAATATCAAAGAAGGAGGACCGTCCCGCAATTTCAGTGCATTTACCACTAAAAGTAAAGCCTCATCTCTCAAGAATGACTGTGTACTTTAGTGTACATCGGTAAATGAATGTGTTACAGAGTGAATGTGAATATCAGGTCTCATCCATGAAATGAAAGAAGTAATGAATAATTTGGTGAAAAAATAATTGTAATTTTTTTCAGTACAGTTAAAAGAACTTTCTCATCCTCAGCCTTTCTCATCACTACATAACAGATTTCCTAGCATTTTTCACAAGGGTGTTAGTCACTTAAAGTACTAAGATATAAAGACAAGCACTCCTATGAAAAGCAGATTGGAAGAGAGACCACTACTCTACACACACAACACCCCCAAAATTCTTTGAAGAAAAAACTTGGGACTTGACAAAGTAAAATACCAGGAAACAATCTTCAGATGATGACACATCAAATATTCCCCGAGTTGTGGGTGGATGTTTATATAAGTCCTGTCCATCTGGGAAAAAGATCTTCACACTGCTTTGTTTCTTTTTCTGTGGTAAGATGCTGGGGGGTGGGGGGTAAGAGCGAAGAACATAAAAAAACTTTAAATGCAACACCTTTTTCGCCTCTCTCTCTCTTTTTTTGTCTCAATTCCCAACATGACTGTGTTGGCGAGCTCGATGTATGCAACAAGATGAAAAGTACAGGCCATCCCTTTGAAATCCTCCTCAAGTCAAAATTACCATTTCATTTCAACTCCAGCCAGGAAACGGAAAGCGGGGCCACTGCTAAGTGCTTTGGGCATATTGTTTGTAAACTTTGGAGGAACATTGTTGCCTGGGAAAATGTGTTGTGTGGGTGGTGGAAGTAAGCAGTTGGAGCAACCACAAAGGGAGAGATCAGGCCTATTTTCTCCGTAGGAGGCGCACATTAAAGTGAAAATAATGTTCATTATTACAGAAAAACAACATTACCCTTCAGTGCTCATAATAGCATGCCGTTTAACTGGCAACAGTTGCCTCTTAAGCTACAGAGTCAAGCAGTTGACCCTATTCGAGGAGCTGAACAGTTATTTCTCATGCTTTAATTAGTCCACTTTCAGTATTACAGGGACCATTATCTGAGCTGGAGGTAGATCTATTTTCCATGGTGGTCACATTAAAGCATTGTATAGTTTTATTTAGTTGGCTTTATTGACCTCTCAACTGCTCAAGGTGGCATTATTGTTTATGTATATGACCTACAGTACTATATACTAGAGATGCACCGATCCGATATCTGGATCGGATATCGGCCCCGATATCAACAAAATTGATGGATCGGGTATCGGAAAATGCAGCCGATCTGTGAGCCGATCCTTTCCTTAATCTATTGGGACGCGGGCTACGTCATACGTCAGCAGCACGTGTGCCGCGGGACGCGGCTACGTCATACGTCAGCAGCACGTGTGCCGCATGCCACGAGAGTTTTCTAAACAAACGCAAACATGGAGCGAACGAAAGAGTCAGCTGTGTGGAGGTACTTTAAACTGAACACGCCAACTAGCTCGACGGCAGTTTGTAATGTCCGCAAAGCTAATGTTGCCAGGGGTGGTGGTAGTACTGCCAGTTATAGTACTAGTACTAAGCGGAGCTTGTTTTCTCATTCGGTATCGGTATCGGGTATCGACCGATACGCAAAGCCACGGCATCGGTATCGGTATCGAAACTGAAAAAGTCGGATCGGTGCATCTCTACTATATACCAAGTGACCTTGTAAAAATCACAAGCGCTACATATCAAAAGGTCTAAATTGGTTTGCTAATGAATCTGCACACCCTCGTTTGGCACCAATCAGGTTGGAAATTCAATTTACGCTTTTTAAACAGAGCAGGGGTGCTATTTATATTGTTCAATTATTAGAAACAGAAACGGCAAGGAAAAAAAGTAGTTAAGACGTTCCCTCAGCTTACAGATGCTGGGGGAGTGTCTAATGAATGCTTTTCAGCCGAAAAATGTATCCACTTAAAAGCTTCCGGTGCCTGGGATATGTCTCACCCAGTCGTTACTGGCCATTTCCATGCCATGAAGAGTCTAGTCTTGTCTCTGTAGCCAGCAGGCTAACAGACTGGACCCTATGGACCATGGGGTCATCCAATGTGACTGCTTCACTCTGTGTTGTGTGTGTAAGTCCAGATAACAGTACCACTGACAGACATTGGCATTTCAACATATTACTACCGTAATATGTTGAAATTGCTACCGTAATATGTTGAAACGCCGATGTCTGAATAACACAAAACAATTGGGAATTCAAATATTGACACAGAGCTACTCTGTAAGTTGCGACGTCCAGGCAAGATAATTTTTTTTATTATTACTAAAGGCAGCATTTGCTAGCTACAGTAATTGCACGTTGTAGTATTCGAAATGGGGTTTGTCGTAAAGACTGATAAACTCGCAGTTGTGCCGAATAGCCAGTGGATAGCTGGAAAAAAGGCACTAAGTATTCATATTGTGGGGGAGGGTCAACTCCTGCCAGTATGCACTGATGCATACCTTCATTTTAACCACAATTAAGAAATCCAGATAATTGAAAAAAAAAACTAAAAAAATCCAGATAATTGAATGGTTGAAAAAGGAAAACTCTCGCTTTACCGGTCGATCTATGTTCCTGCCCTCACCGATGGTCACGAGCTTTGGGTCGTGATTGAAAGAACAAGATCCCGGATACAAGCCGCTAAAATGAGTTTCCTCCGCAGGGTGTGTGGGCTCTCTCATAGAGATAGGGTGAGAAGCTCGGTCGTCCGGGAAGGACTCAGTGTAGAGCCGCTGCTCCTCTGCGTAGAGAGAAACCCGATGAGGTGGCTTGGGCATCTGATTAGGATGCCTCCTGGACGCCTCCCTGGTAAGGAGTTCTGGGCGTGTCCCACCAGAAGGAGGCCCCGGGGACAGTTCAGGGTGTCCCCTGCCTACCACTCGAAGTCAGCAGGGATAGGCACCAGCGTGCCCACGGCCCTCGTGAGGATGAGCGGTTCAGATAATGCACAGGGGTCAAACTCAAGGCCCAATCCGTCCTTGAGTCAGATCCGTTCGTCACATCATTTTATGTGGCACATGTCTGTCAAGTTTGATGACCCTCAAACAATAATTGAACAAACTTATTGGTCTGATTTTAAAAGCTTGTAATCTATATATTTTTTGTGTGTAATATGTGTGGATGGATATATGTCCGTATATAAATATATAGTACGTATGTGTGTGTGTGTGTGTGTGTGTGTGTGTGTGTGTGTGTGTGTGTGTGTATATATATATATATATATATATATATATATATATATATACGTATATATATGATATATATAGTATATCATATATATATATATATCATATATACATATATATATATCATATATATATATGATATATATATATATATGTCTTATATATATATGATATATATATGTCCATCCATCCATCCATTTTCTGAACCGCTTAGTCCCCAAGGGGGTCGCGGGTGTGCTGGAGCCTATCCCAGCCGTCATCCGGCAGCAGGCGGGGGACACCCTGAACCGGTTGCCAGCCAATCGCAGGGCACACAGAGACAAACAACCATTTGCACTCGCACTCACACCGAGGGACAATTGGGAGTCTTCAATCGGCCTACCAATATATGTATATATCATATATGTATATATATGATATATATATGTATATATATGATATATATATATATATATATATATATATATACCGTAATATATATATAATTTTCGGACTAAAAGTCGCTCCGGAATATAGGTCGCATTAGCTATAAAATCCACAATAACGTGAAAAAAAACCATATAAGTCGCTCCGGAGTATAAGTCGCATTTTGGGGGGAAATTTATTCGACAAAATCCAACACCAAGAACAGACATGAACGAGCATCAACAGGCTAAACGATAGGTATGCTAACGTGACATAAACACAAACGAAGAGCTGAGAACGGGCCTGACGTAACATTCAGAGTTATTTAAAAAATCTATTACATAAATAACACATTTATAAAACCATCTGTGTCACTCCAATTCATTAAATCCATCGATCGTTCTCTGTCAACAATGGGTGCGCGCCGCTGACGCTCTTCAATATTCCACAGGCCCTTATAACGATATATAAATTAGATATCAAATAACTATTGTATAAGCAATAATATTATCAAACCATCTGTGCACTCTATATCACTAAATCCATCGATCAAATTCCTCGTCCTTTGTCAACAACGCCGCGCGTGCGCCCTGACGTAAGCCTCGTCGTTATTCCACAGATCTAGTATATAACTATATTGTAGCGTTAACAAAGTACAAGGAAAGACGTGGGTTTGGTAAACAGCTCTTTATTTAACAAAACAAACTTCCAGGTGTGTGGCGGCGTGGACTTCCATCCACGGAGGTGGAAGAGAGAGCCATAGAATAGGACCGGGCGTGCGTAAAAGCCATGACCGAGCCCCATCCACCGTCACCGGACAGCCACCCGGCCGAGCGCCGGCCCCTGACTTCTATCCACGGAGGTGAAAGAGAGCTCCGTAGAGTAGGACCGGGCGTGCGTAAAAGCCATAATAGTTTTTCAAACCTTCTGTGTCACTCCAAATCCTTAAATGCTTCAAACTCTTCATCCGCCGTGTCACTTAGAAACAAAGCCGCTAATGATGCCGGTAGTACGTGGGGCCCTTCGTCATCTTCTTCATCTTCGTCATCCCGTGATCAATCTTTGTCCTTTTTGTAAACAACCGCCGCGCCGCTGACGTCACTTGAAATTCAAATTACAGTAATCCCTTGCTACATCGCGGTTCGTTTATTTATTAATTTTTTTTTTGAACATTTTTGAAAAAATTCACATATAAGTCGCCCCCCCCCACCCAAACTATGAAAAAAACCGCGACTTATAGTCCGAAAATTACGGTATATATATATATATATATATATATATATATATATATATATATATGTACCGTAATTTTATATATATATAATTTAATATAATTTTATATATATATATACGTATGTATATATGTATATATATATATATATATATATATATATATATACATATATAGATAAATATATACATGTGTGTGTGTGTGTGTGTGCAGTGGTCCCCAACCTTTTTTGCACCACGGACCGGTTACATGTCAGAAATATTTTCGCGGACCGGCATTTATATAAATAAACAATACATTTATATAAATAAATAAATAATACATTTATAATAAATATATAAATACGATGAAATAAAATGATACGACTGACATAAAAACAAGTACAAATGACAAAAATAAAACTCACCATTACGTTGAATTAGTGGGAGCACTGAGTTTGTTTCTCAGAAACGAGCCGGTCCAATCTAGACGTAATCGGAGACAATGACACCCGAAGCGATTAAGGTTTGTCTTTTATTGCAGGATGCTTGGTCTCCATGTGTTGAAGCAGTTTTGAATGCTTCAATGCCTGGTTAGTTAGCCTGTCGCCACATATTAGCTTTGCGGGCTCGACTGGGGAAACATGTCACGTGACCGGGACGAGTGTCTTGATCTGAATTAATTGATCGTCGATAATTTTTTTTTTTTTCTGTGCGGCTTGGCGGCCCGGTACCAAGTGACCCACGGACCGGTACCGGTCCGCGGCCCGGTGATTGGGGACCACTGTGTGTGTGTATACAGAGAGAAAGAGAGAGCGAGTGAGTGAGTGAGAGCGAGCGAGCGAGAAAGAATTGTTGGCCACTTAAGTTTTTTTTTTTTTGCCAAATTGTAACAGCTGCATAAATGTATCCTCCTTTCACTGCTGCATCATCCTGTCCATGTGCTTGGCCAATCACAACCCTAAAAAAATGCAAAAACACTATCTACTCAGCTTTGTACTTTAAAACTTTCATGTAATTCATGTCCAAGATTCAACAAAACAGTCTGTTGGTTCTGTTGATTGTATAGGTTAGATCATTTTTTGTTTTATCAACACCTCACTCAATGTTTGACCTCTATTTTTACTGGCACACGACAAATATTGTTGTAAAGAAGGGCCGTTTAGTGCAGTTGGTTGTCACTTTTACCTCAGCTTCCTTTGTTGTTGTGCATGGTGGTGGTGTCTTTGGAAGGCCCATTTCTGAGCTGCAAAGAAAATGCAAAAACACAGAGGACGAGTTTGTGAGAATTGTAGAAACGGAAATATGACGGTCAGTGGGGTAGAGAAACAAATAAGAAGACCTACCAGATGGAAACAAAAGGGATTTTGTGACTAGATCATTTTACAGGAAGCACACGCTCTGATAATTTAGCCACTGACCTCTTGTATACAGGCGTGTGGGGGGCGGAGACGACAAGAGCTCTGTTGGCCCCATCTGCATGTCTTGTCCCGGGTTATGTGACCATGTGCAGCAGCTGGCCCCACGCCAGCACCCAACACCCCTTTGTGGTGGCCACAGTGGCCGGTTGGATCTGCCTTTGATCCTAGGCCAACTATTCATCTCTACAGGAAGAGGAAGAGCAAAAAAAAAAAAAAAAGATAAACAGAAAAAAAGAGGGAGGGGGAAGAGGAATAAAAGTCAACCTCTACTGCCAATTATTGGAGAAACATCAAGGTCTTTCCTGCCTCTGTAAAAAGAGAGAGCAGAGAAGAGGGGGTGCTGTTTGATGGTTTGATTGAGAATAGTGGCGAGGCCGGCCGAGGTTGAAGCTGCTGAACTGGATGTGACCATTGCTGTGAAGAGGTTTTGCATGTCTGCTATGACACTTTTTGGCTGTTTTTATTTTTGCCACGATGGCCTTATTTAGGGCAATGCGGTGCAACGGTTAGCACATGCACCTCACAGTTCTGAGGTTGGAGGTTTGAATTTGGGCTGCAGCCTTCCTGTGCGCAGCATACCAATCCTGATTATTAGTGGTTAAGGAGGCCAATAACCAATATTTTAAGATGATGAATAAAGGAAAATGTTGGCATCATTTTTACAAACACAACACTTACCGTCTTTTCCCATGTATAATGCGCAAAATTTAATTAATTTATTATCCTAAAATCTGGGGTGCGCATTATACATGGGTACAACAATTTTTGAAGAAAATCTCCCTCGAAATAAAATTGAAATCACCTTTCTTCTTGTTTGTTGTCAATCGCGCATCGCATTCAGCCATCCTGCCCAACACACTTAGTCAGTAAAATTCATAATTGACGACACATCGTTTGATGCGATGGTCCAATCCTTGATGGTGTGTTATTGTCAAATATTGTTTGTTTTTTAATCTCCATTGCAGACCGGATATCATACGGAGGCCGCCATGACAGTATGCGCAGAACGGATGCGCAAGACACGTCAATCGCGCATCGCATTCAGCCATCCTACCCAACACACTTAGTCAGTAAAATTCATAATTGACGACACATCGTTTGATGCGATGGTCCAATCCCTGATGGTGTGTTATTGTCAAATATTGTTTGTTTTTTAATCTCCATCGCAAACCGGATATCATAGGGAGGCCGCCATGACAGTATGCGCAGAACGGATGCGCAAGACACGTCAATCGCGCATCGCATTCAGCCATCCTGCCCAACACACTTAGTCAGTAAAATTCATAATTGACGACACATCGTTTGATGCGATGGTCCAATCCTTGATGGTGTGTTATTGTCAAATATATCATACGGAGGCCGCCATTACAGATGCGCAGAACGGATGCGCAAGACACGTCAGCTATATAAAGAGCGAGAGTTCAGTTCTCTACCTAAATGCGTATTACATAGGGGTGTAAATCGCGGGTTTTGTCACGATACGATATCATATCGATACAAAGGACCACGATACGATTATTGCCGATATCTTAAAGCCTGCTGTGATTCATTCACAATACATCACGATATAGTGCTCCACGATCGATATTTTTATTTTTTAAATAAAAAATATAGAACAATATCCTGATTTATAACAATTCATACGCAAAATCAACAAGGTACTGCAAACTCTTTATTTAGGAAATTAGTATTGTAGTATACAAAGTGCTTATTTTAACACTGAACTTTATCGAATTCCTATATTTTTTCTCTTATAAGTAAAGAAAAATGAATATTCTTTCTTTTTTGTAATACCATTAACTTTAAAGTGCATTACTGAACTATTTATTTACAATAATTTTAATTGTCCGTTGAGCCATCTTTTCTTTGGAATCCAAAGTGCTTCCAAACGAATGACTTGAAGCCCAAAGGGGAGCGAATTTCCTCGTCTTCTTGGACACTAGCCATCGCACCAGCCCAGGAGCCGCGTAGTTGTCGGCTCCCCTTTCACGTGCCTGCTCTGCTCACAACACAGCACGCCGCGTACTGCTCCCGGAAAGAGGAAGCAAGCAACAATGAACTGGATTTCAAAATAAAGTCGCGTCTAATGTCCGAGGTCAAACACGGCGATATAAATCGATGTTTACGTTTAGCATCGATGCCAATAAATCGTAGAGCATTATATCGATTAATCGATGTGTATCGATGAATCGTTACACCCCTAGTATTACAGGTAATATTTTATTTCACAACACTTTGCCTTGTTCCTTTCCTCTCTGCTGTTCACTTCAAACACGCTCCATATGAACACAATGCTCTCGTATCAGACGCTTGCTCGATCACCTGCTCGTTTGCTGTCACAATGTACCCTACACAAATCCGAAACATTTCTCCGCTATCGAGTTTGCTAGCGCATGCGCAGTGATACTGACCGGCAGAATAACATCCGGTTGTTCCCAAAGATGATCTTTTTTCTGAAATAATTTTACGTTTACGGACTTAAGTAAGAGTCAAAATTTGGGTGCGTATTATACATGGGTACAGGCTTTTTTCCAGCATCGACATGCCATTTTTAGGGTGCGTATTATACATGGGGGCGTATTATACATGGAAAATTACGGTAAATTAATTTAAATGCCAAAAGGTCATATGTTTATTAAACACCTTCTCATTTTTTAATGTCATTCATTCATTCATTCATTCATTCATTCACTTATTTATTAACAAATGATATCTTAATTTTAAAATTGGACCAAAAAGTACTTGGTCAACAGCATTTCTTATCAAGTTCTATGAAAATTTCAACAAATCAATACCACCTGATGTTTTATGAAGTAAATATCATTTAAGTGTTCATCTTTTTACACAACCTTGTTAAAGCTCTAAAACTAAGTGCAGCATGTCTTCTAAAGTTAACTAAAAGTGCAGGAAGTTCTTGAAGTCAGCAGCATCTCTTGTAAAAGTAATTGCTCCATAACAGACAGAGATGCACTCAGCTGTTATCGCGTCTTCGCTCCTCGTTGGCCCCGATTGCCACACAGAGTGGTAGCTTCGTGTCACATTGTTTGTTGTCATGGTGTCAGTTTGCATCTGACCCGCGTCTGCGCTCTCGCCTCTCCCCGCCCGTGTCTACCCGTAATCATTGTAATCGCCGTCACCTACCTCTTGTTACTAGTTTTGCATTTAAGTCCTGTCTATGTGTCACTCCCGGTCGGATCGTCCTGTTAGTCATTCCTGTTGCCCTCCCTGTTTGCTCCTCCCTGTTTTCCTGTTTGCCAGTTTGTTCCTGCCTGTTTGCCTCCCTGTTTGTCCTCCTACCTGTTTGTCACCCTCATCTTCTCCTCCACCACCCTTTTCACTTCAATAAACTCTGGTCCAATCTTCATTTGGTCGCCCTGCTCCATTCCACACGTAACAGCGGTATCAGCGGTTAAATTTACAGTTTTAAATTGATCACGAGTAAGGCCGATGCCAATAATCGCCCAAATACCCAATATCGGTCCAAAAATTGGCCCGGTCGACAATCATTCACGAGTCATGATGAATACACACAACCACATGCATACACCACCCCCAAATTACCCCAAAATGCTGATGCACAAGTCCTCTGATGTAAAACTACCTCAAACCAACGGCACCCAGCATTATAAGAAAGAGCGATGGCATACGAGACTTTACCGGAACTTCGTCACACGGCTGTGTACATACATATATACCAGGGGTTTTCAACTGGTTTTGTCCAAGGGACCATGATTATAACCAAGAAGCAACTCGAGGACCACTGCTTTGGCAGAATATTATTTTGTTTTGCACCGAAGGAGGATAGACCTATACAGGCTATTTATTTGCATCTGTATGTTTATTTTTGTATTTTTGTTTTTGGCCCCTCCTTATCGTGGTGGATGGGTTTGCGTGTCCTAATGAACCTAGAGCTAAGCTGTCTGGAGTCACCCATGGCAAAAGGGTCCTAGGTGAGGGGCCAGACAAAGCACAGCTCATAGATCGCTTATGGTGACTGACAAAAATTGACTCAGTTCTTCCTTGCCCAGACGCAGGTCACCGGGGCCCCCTCTGGAGCCAGGCCTGGATGTGGGGCTCAAAGGCAAGCATCTGGTGGCCGGGCCTTCACCTATGGGGCCCGGCCGGGCACAGCCCGAAATGGCAACGTAGGTTCCCCTTCCACCAGGCTCACCACCTATGCCAAAGGGGTCGGGTGCAGAGGGAGCTGGGCGGCAGCCAAAGGCGGGGACCTAGGCGGTCCAATCCCTGGCTACAGAAGCTGGCTCTAGGGACATGGCATGTCACCTCGCTGGCAGGAAAGGAGCCCGAGCTGGTGTGCAAGGCAGAAAAGTTCTGACTAAATATAATCGGACTTGCCTCCACACACAGCTTGGGTTCTGGTACAAGACCTTGAGAGGGGCTGGACTCTCTTCCACTCTGGAGTTGCCCACGATGAGACGCGCCGAGCAGGTGTGGGCATACTTACCCCCCGGCAAGGCGCCTGCACATTGGGGTTCACCCCGGTGAACGAGAGTGTAGCCTCCCTCAGGTGTGAGAACAGGTCCTGACTATTGTTTGTGTCTATGCACCAAACGGCAGCTCAGAGTACCCACCCTTTTTGGAGTCCTTGGAAGAAGTGCTGGAGAGTGCGCCTTCTGGGGACTCCATCGTTCTGCTGGGTGACTTCAATGCTCACGTGGGCAATGACAGCGAGACCTGGAAGGGCGTGATTGGGAGGAACTGGAACTGTTCTATTACTGGACTTCTGTGCTCGACATGAGACATTATCCGTGCGGGACTCAAAGTCGACCTGCTGCTTCTCCACGTTGAGAGGAGCCAGATGAGGTGGCTCGGGCATCTCATTAGGAGGTGTTCCGGGCATGTCCTACCGGCAAGAGACCCCAGGAACGACCCAGGATACGCTGGAGGCACTATGTCTCTTGACTGGCCTGGGAAGGCCTTGGGATCCCCGGATTGAGCTAGACGAAGTGGTTGGGGAGAGGGAAGTCTGGGTGTCCCTCCTAAATCCACTGCCCCTGCGACCTTACCCCCAGATAAGCGGTCGAAGATTCATGGATGGAAAAACATCCATCCATTTGGGAATTTCAGCCACATTTGACATAATTTGGATGGGTAATGATTAACTGGAAAATTAATCATGTCTAAATGATAAATTAATCTTATTTTTAAAAATGTTACAATTATTTTCCATTTCCAATTTTTCGGACCACCTGCAATACCGCCACATACCACTAGAGGGCCGCGGACATCCGGTTGACAATTCCTAATACAGACCATTCTGTTCATAATACCAGCTGACTGGTGAAAGATAGAATACACCAAGGATAGGCTGCAAGTCAATCACAGGAGAAAACCTACACAATAATTTGGGGAACATACAAAGAGCTTGAGCCGAGGTTTGAACCAAAACCTTTGTGTTCTAAGGCGAAATTGCTTGCTCTTACCATACAATTGTTGAGACAAATTTAACTTCTGAATTCATAAGAAGTTACAATAAATGTGCAAGCAGCCATTACAGTAGAATCCAGCCAGTCAACCATATATCTGGTGGAATGAACACTGCATTCACCACTTTTATACTTTCCGTCTTCCTTCGTCCTTGAGGACAAAGAAAAACAACAGACAATAGCGCACGCATTGCTCACCAAGGACGCGACTCTATTGTTTTGCCTCTTTGAGCCTCTCCTTCTTTTCACTGTTATCATTTTCCTTTCGTGGTCATTTTTCCTGCATCTCTTGAGACCTTCCTCGCTAAAAATTAAATGTACAAGCTGAACTGAAATATTAACTAAATCTAAAGTCATTTGTCTTTGTCCTTTATTGTAAGTGACCCATGTGAGTTATTTCTCTTATTCTTGCTTCACTATAGTTTCTGACCAGACAGTAAAACAAATGATATACAGATTGATGGTATTTCACTGTCATGGAATACAATTAAATACACATGCACACACACATACGTACATATACAGTAGATTCTAACCTTGTTCTGTCTGCTTTTTAGTTCTCCAAAAATGGGTTGTTATAAAAACTGATTTAAAAAATGTTATAAGCTGAAGTCATTATGTAAACGGCCCTCAGAAATCACACTATAAATAATGCAAATCATTATGACCCTGTCTAACAATGCAAAAAAAAGGAAAACAGATTAACAGACATCATAGAAGTAAAATAAATCATTTTACCAACAACTCAGAATGAACACACACATACATACAGACTTACATGTGTGCATATGTTCAAATAAACACAAACACGCACGCACGCACGCACGCACGCACGCACACACACACACACACCCATCCACCTCCCATAAGCCATAACGATATGATTGTAGGAACATCTTTGATCTTTTTTTTCCTATTCAACGTGATAGGCTGTTGGTACACATAATCCATGACTGACATAATAAGATTTGGTAGTATCGCTAAACGGCAGAGAAAAGCAGCTGACAGAAATTAATAAGGTAGCAAAGTAATGAGCACGAGGACGGTTTGGAAGAAGATAGTGGAGGTGGTAGTCTAACCTGGCAGCAAACCATACAGATCATCAAATTATCTTTTTAGGCATATTGTCAAGGTAAAACTCACTGAGCCCAATCCAGCAAACCATAGAGATCATCAAATTATCTTTTTAAGCATACTGCCACGATAAAACCCACTGAACTCAATTTTCAGCTGCTCACCACACTAGTCTGTCATCTGCAGTTGTTTGTCAAAAACAAAAAACAATGTCAGTAAACTTGTTGCGACCTTCTTGTCTGATTTTAGTTCAGCCCAGATGTGGAGTTGAAAGGGTTCCAATTGACACCAGTCCACATGAGGCCTCTTGAATTGAACTCAGCAGGCCCAAGTTTGCTAAAAAACTGATTGCAGCACATTGGCCGAAAAACTAAAACTGCAGCTGGTGTCAAGGTGAAGTGTACATGAAGATATGCACGTAGCTAGTCTCAAAGCGACACACTAGAAACAATCAACTGATTCTATGCAATCGAAGCTATTGTTGCAAATATACTGACATGGGTGTCACAATACAAGCTCTGACGTTGAATGCCAGGTTATACAAAAAAATATACGAAACCAACTATGGGCTGTTAATGGGGGAAAAAGCATATGAAAATAATTTTGTACTGTATGTGATTGTAAGTTTCCAAGCATCAAGACTTTCTTCACTTTATGCTCCGCGTCATATAAGTGAACTTCAAGCGTTTTGTGTTTTACACTTGTATGACTCCCTTTATTCCGCATTTCATGACAGAGAGAGAGAGAGAGAGAGAGAGAGAGAGAGAGAGAGAGAGAGAGAGAGAGAGAGAGAGAGAGAGAGAGAGAGAGAGAGAGAGAGAGAGAGAGAGAGAGAGAGAGAGAGAGAGAGAGAGAGAGAGAGAGAGAGAGAGAGAGAGAGAGAGAGAGAGAGAGAGAGAGAGAGAGACAGGGTATGCAATACAGAAGCTTATCCTCAGAATTGTTTTACACTTTGGGCAAAAACATTGACAGATGTATTCAGACTGACATCCTGCACCTACAGTTGCAGTTGTGATAATTAAGGATAAATAATTTAATTACCGTAATTTCCAGACTATAAACCACACCTGAATATAAGCCGCACCAGCTAAAATTAGGGGAAAATCCCGTTTCATTCATATGTAAGCCGCACCGGACTATTTCTCATTTTTCATATCTATAACCTGTATAACCACAACAAATCATTTTACAATGTCATAAAAATCATGAAAAATCCACACATAAACCGCACTTAACTATATGCCACAGGGTTCAAATATTGTGCAAACAGTACCGTTTTATAGTCTGGAAATTACGGAAATTTGGTTGAAATTATTAAAAAGGATAAATTGAAGATTCTTCATACATTGTCAATATTCCATACCTCACTATCACCTTTTGTCTTCTATACAGATAGGTCTGGGCTGTGACCTTGGAGACGCACGCATGCACACACACACCTCAGATTTCCATCTGCTTGCACTTACATTGATGTTCGTCTTACGTTCTCTCGCTCACTTGTCTCTCTTGGTCCTTAGTTCTCTTCCTCCCTTTGTTGTCCGCGTTGTTTTTTCCATGTCTTTGAAACTTAAAAATATCCCACCCGATTGTGTTCTGTACATTTTGTTACCATGGTGATTGCCACATAGAGCAAGCAGAGCAAGAGGAAGCGTGTGTTTGCGTATATAATGTGTGTTCATGTGCCAATTGTGCTATCAGCTATGCACAGCCACTCTATGAGTCTTATGCAAGAAACCACAATTAAAAAGAAAAACACCCACCATCCTGTCACTCTTAGTTTGTCTACTCTTTTTATGCTTGTCATCTTTCTCAAATTCCCTCCTGACTCTCCTTCATCCTTAACTTTCTCCACTAACCCATTCTCGAAATATCATCCATCACTTGCTGCTACACCTCAAGGTGACAAGGAAGGTAGCAAAATAGGAGGGAAGAAAAAGAACACCTCAGGAGAGAAACAACTTGTGTTTTGAACTGAATATTATTACTGTGACATTTAGGTGCCCTCATACAGAAAAGAACTATTCACTAACCATTTTGTCCCAAGCACTTTTAAAAACGTGGCATTCACCAACATATTTCGTTTTGTGACGACCGCTCCATGTTTAATTTTATGTGATTCTATAGGATAATATATTTGTATTTGAATACCAATATATACTCGTGTTTATTTTTTTAAGTTCTTTTTTATTAATTTGGTTTTATCTAGGAATTTGTTTAAGAATTCTGTGACCGAACATAAAATACATCTCTGTGATTAAGGGCTAAGTAAATAAACTTGACATCAATGAATCGTGAACGTATTTCATTTTTTATGTATACATAATTGCAGCAGTAGTTCATTTAAAATTTTGGATTTTAAAACAGAAGAATCATGTTCTGAGTACCACTTGAGCCAGTTAAGGTTTCTTTGAGCCAGGCAACGTATCACCAAATGAGGAGATGGAGTATTTTTGTTCTCTCCTTTCACTCTTACGTTTCACCTACATGTGTGGTGAGGTCTGGTTGTCTGTGTAGTGGGCAACACAATATGCAGTCCTTAATCACAGACACATCTCAAAGGGTTTCACATACCCACAGTTGACAAATATTAATAACATTCCCCAAACCTGAGCCACAGGAAAGCAAGGAAAAATAAAAAAAAATAAAAAAAGAAATCTGGGGAAAAATGAGAAACCTTGAGAAGGGGCTGTAGATGAGGGGGATCCCCTTTTAGTACGATCAGACTGCAATGGATGTGGAATGGGCAACATTTAACAAGTAATGTACGAAAAGCAATAACTGCGGCCCGTGTTTAAATTTCCAACAGTCCACAGCCTTTGCCAGCAAACTAATAATGTTTGGTCCGTCAAACTGTTGACCACAGTAGAAAATGTAAAATAAAAATATACTTTATATTTCACCAGAAGGTGGCAGCAGACCAGCGGCCGCACTCTTTCATGCTTTCGGAAATACGCTCCTAACGCGTTTTGCCTCTCCGAACACTCAAAGCAGTGTTAGGTGCCAGACTGAACTCGTCGCTGAGTGACCCATGAGTGGCCCTGTCCAGCCGATTTCTAAAATTGAGACTGTAGCGAAGAAAAGTAAAGTTGACAGTGAAAGCCACCGCTTTCAAGACAAGTGGAAAGTGGCAATGTGGAAATGTGTAAACTAGGTGACGAATGCCGTGAAAAGTTAAAAGATACTGGACGCTAAGTGGTCGGGCCCCTACGCATTTTCACCAAATCTGGTCCTCTTGGCAAAAAGTTTGGCCAACCCTTGGTCATGATCCTCAGACAGTTGGCGCTTCGCTCAGTTTTTTTTTTTTTGGTTATTTACCCAGATGCCAAAAAATCTATTGCTGTCTGATGCGTCTGCATCACGTGGGGCTCTTACTGGTCATCTGCACGGGGTTGCTATCTCATCCAGCGCATAGTCCCACACCGCCTTGGTACTGTTGAACCTCCTTCAAGAATTAATGCCAAATGACTACTCATGCTTTTGGAGCTCTGGTCTGCAGGAATCTGATGGATGTGCTTTTTTTTGGTCAAAAACTGTTTGGATTCTGAACGGTGAGACCTTAGGCAATTGACTCTTCAATTTACGGTTAAATGCAGAGACAAATTTCACCACACCCAGATGTGTGTGTGACAATCATTGGGTCTTTACCTTTTTTGTTTTTAATATGGTTTAGTTGTAATGAGTGGTTTGTACTTTGACTACTTTCTAGTAAGGCTTTTTATGATATGTTAAAATATTGCATGTGGTACGTTGACAAGCTGAGTCGAATCGAGAAGAAAAACATTGTGCTTGAGAGAAAAATTATTGCTTCTGCAACTTGACAGAGAAACAGTGGGTGAGATGTGTACTCTTATTAGATTCTTCCGTAAGACTCCTTTGTTTGTTTGTTTGTTTTGTAATTGCCTCTTCTGGAGACTGACTAGAAACAAAGAGACGTGTGGGTTGGATTGGGTGAGATCAAGACGTATGATGGTTTGGGCGGAGGTGAGCCACACACACACACAAGCGTGCGCACAGATACACACGAGACACACAAGCAAGAGCAGGAATTTTAAAATAAAGCTGTAACCATCCTCAGCTAGCTGATAAACTTCTCTTCTGCCCCCAAATCAAATTCCCACACAGCACTGCAGTCACAGTTTCTGATACCTTAGAGTAACCTCTCTTTCTCCTTCAGCAACCAATCCCCTCAAACAAACTTGTCTAATGAAAATACATTCCTGAGTTTGGCCGATTTAGCAGATTTCACCTCACATTCTCATTTCTCCTTTGCACTCAACGTTTATGTGTGTGTGTGTGTGTGTGTGTTTGTATTAGTGTGTGCATGGGTGTCTGCTGTGCCTCTGTGTGTGTGTGTGTGTGTGTCTGTGTGTATATGTGTGTAGACCTTGTAGTAGTCCATATAAAGAAATGCTGACGTTGGAGCACAGAGTATTTCTGTGTGCATTCTAGGAATGAGGTTTGCACGGTATCGCCAAACAGCTTAGTGACAGTTCGAAAGAGTGAGAAATGAGGTATAAGAAGAAAGTCATCTGGATTTGGCGTAGAAGCTAGGTGATGATAGAGGGATAAAAAATAAGTCAAGCATGCTGAGAGAAACTAACGATTCAAAGTTACTTTGTGCACTGCATCTTCTCCATCGTCATTAACCAACTTGTCAATGGTATCCCCACTCCCCAAATTTAGAATTCTGTAAACCCACTCTCATTTATGGATCATGCAAAAAAAAAAAAAAAAAACTGACGCTGATTATTGCACTATAAAAAAGACTGATGTCGGTGACATAGGCTTTCAAAACGACAGATGGAAAATGTGCCCACAGACACTTCCGAACCATAATAATCCAGAGACGCAGATGTTGTTGTCCAAGAGTACAATAATGATGATGGAAACTCTTATGCCGCTTTTCCATTAGCACCAATCAGCCCAACGCCACACCACTCCACTATGCCCAGCACCACAGCACATGGCCTCTGCTGCTTTTCCATTACAACATGCGCATGGCAGGATGGGGGCAGGATCAACTCTGCTGTGCAAGCTTGCGTTGTATTATTCACACTTGCAGTGGCAAATCTCTGCCACTGTTTTTGGGGCGATATATATATTATTATATATATATTAGTTGCTGTCGAATGATGAGCCCACGTCTGTCGCAAAGTACAGCCCATTTAATGGGCAGATGCTTTCACATCCATCCAAACTTCATTTATGCAAATGCCACACAGGAAGGCCGGAGTTGGAATCAAACCTGCAACCTCTGCACTGTGAAGCATTAATTGTCAAACATTAAATGTGGGAAAACACACATTCGTTGTATTTTTTTTTTCTCAGACAAAATTATAATGTTAATAATACAAATATATGGATAATGAATCAGAAATTTTAAGCAAGTTTAGTCAACTGCCAATCTTGTCCTGATTTCAATTCATAGAGGATGAAATACAGTAGAGTATTATGATACTGTTTGCTACATAGTGAGCAAAACAGCCAAAAGTTAATACTTGCAAACCCCTGGCCCACATTCCATCAATGTTCATCAACATTAGGGTTTGCTTTTGCGCTATCCCTCTACACAGATTGTTTTGTGTTTTATACCTGTATCTTCTAACTTACTAACCAACCTACCTATCTACAGAGTTGACTAAAAAATTACCTATAAAATTACGTATTGGTCTAACTGACATCTCTTCTTCCTGGTGCTTAAAGGAATGAGCACTGCAGTAATGTGTCTCTCATTAACTTACTGAACAAATTGGAACTGTCAACATCATTTGATGTTTGTTTTGACTGTAGTCCATAGTCTTCGGTCAGGCCGCCTCTTGTCCAGCTGGTCTTTGTCATCCTGGAGTGTCCTCTTCAAACATTTCTTTTTCTCTTGGGATCTTTGAGCACTGCCAGCTGAGCCACCTTGTCGCCAGCTGGCTTCCATGGTCGGCTGCCACCACCTCGCTGTGTACTCTGAAACAGTTAGCAAGACCCCATAACTCCTTAAGACAAGAATGGATAATAATTAATGCAAGTGGCAGCAGTGATGGGTAGAAACAAGCCAATGCATTCTTTCATTCACAGGATCAGGAAAGTGTCAGATATCCCATGTGGCAGCATCAAAAAGCCAAGGTTTGAGCCACCGAATATGCCTCCATTGAAGCAATTCCCAGGTGTGCAGACAATGCCCCACCCCTCTGCACCCTCCAATGGGATCAGTAAAGGTCACCTGGCAACACAGGTCAAAGCTTTGATCCAATCAGAGGAAAATCCAGTGGTGGGAGTTCTTTTATGTGAGTGGTTGCAGGAAATGGTTGGCTGTCATTTTGTATTTCAGAGAAAACACAAAGCTAAAGAGAAGCAAGTACCAGCCCAATTATTATACACCACAGCTTCTATGCTAAAAGCCTGGTGGGAACAAAAAAAGTAGCATAATTACCGTTATTATTAAACTGCATATTTAATGACCTCCCTATGAAAGCCATTGGAAAGTCAATTGACAGTTACGAATTAATGCAGGCAGTGGAGTAGGCACAGGAATTGACCCTCAAGAGTGACCTTGAATGCTTTGAACATTCCGCCCGCCCCACTCTTTTTCCACTTGCACTTGATCCCCGGGAATAAATGCTTTGATTTGTGCCATCCAGCTGCATAAGTAAACCAGATTACATTTTAGGAATGGAAATAGCAAAAAGCCCTTTTGTAAAAACTTCATACAATTCTATCTGACAGTGCCACACAACTGTTTATAGTGAACATATTGTATGTAAATACCTCTTAAGATTATTGAGGAGTGTATACAATAACACTTTTACTGTTCACACCAATGACCGAAGTTGGTCTGGAAATAGGCAGTCAAGGAAATAGAGCAGGATGATGAAGACTTGTTCAAGAGTTTCAATGCCCTCAAAGCATTTTTTATACTTGAATAATAATAATAATAATACTGATGATGACGATGATGATGACGATGATAATAATAATAGACGGCACGGTGAAGCACTCGTTAGAGCCTTCCGCCTCACAGTTCGGAGGGTGCGGGTCTGATTCCACCTCCGGCCCTCCCTGTGTGCAGTGTGTATGTTCTCCTCGTGTCTGTGTGAATTTTCTCCGGATCCTCCGGTTTCCTCTCACATCCCAAAGATGCTCCAAATTGCCCATAGGTGTGAGTGCGAGCGCGGATGGTCATTCGTCCCTGTGTACCCTGCTATTGGCGAGCAACTAGTTCAGGGTGTCCGCCGCCTGCTGCCCAATGACGGCTGGGATAGGCTCCAGCATGCCCGCGACCCCCGTGGGGACAAGCAGTACAGAAAATGGATGGATGGATGGATAACAATATAAATTTCATAGCGCCTTTCAAAACATTGTTACAAGGTCGCTTAACAATAACAGTCAATAAACAACTATTGAGCAGTTTATAGAAACAGTAAACTATATGTTTATATACTATAAACTCATCAAAAACCTCATAAAAATTACAATAATTGATCCATCCATTCTCTTTATCGGTTATTCTCACTTGGGTTGCGGTGTGCTGCATCCTAGCCCACCTGACATTGGGCAAAGCGACTCTTGAGAATACATTTAAAAGCACGTGGCATGACTAAAAAACACTTTCTGTCCCGCATCTTGTTTAGGGCATGGAATTGGAGCCTATCCCAGTCACGCAGATGGCTGACATACTGTACAGTAGAGTTAACAGAGTTGGTGATGTGAAATGTGTGACTACAATTTAGAGTTTCCAATTAACCTCTGACACAACACAGTTACAGCATGATGACTCAACACAGAAAGGTTCTGGAGTCTCTGACACATTTTTGCTGCGAGGCAAGAGTGCTTATCACTGTGCGGACCCTAAATGAGGTTGTGTCAGGTCTATGTCATGATCAAAGCTAGGAAGCAAGAATAAGATTGTACACTGAGTGACCAATAGGTACACCTGCACGATTTAATGAGATCTAATACAAAAAGGGTATCAAAAAGGCTACCTTGTAAAAAGACTGTAGGCCCTATTTTCGTTTCCGTTGCAAGTCTAGCACAAAGCCTGTGGATGGAGTTTTCTTTCTTTTGATATTTTGCTCGGCTTTGCATGAGTAGAATACGGTTTATCACACTTATCCCGAAGTTTCTATTTTTAGAAATACAAACTGCGCATGTACTGCGGCCATATTGCTTTCAGACAAACGGTACAGACATCAATGAGTCAAAAGTTGTGAACCAACTCTCTATTTCATCATAAACATCAGATCTATTATGGTTACAACCAAACACTGGAGACAATGACATGAGATGAGTATATTACCTATTTGGTTCAGAAACATGTGGTAGTGTAGTATTCAAAATGTCCAGAATGGGTTGTCAACCTCGCAATAAATTATTTGTTGTGGATGTACTGTAATTTGCAGTTGCAATAAACTGCAGTGGATAAATAAAATAAAAATCTATCAATCGATGCACAAAAATGGACAGGATTTCCAGAGATAATCCAAATGTACCTATATTCTGGCTAGTGAGTAAACAATTATGAAGAGTTTGATATTGTTTGTTGCCACATCTTATGTTTTATAATTCCATATAAGCACTGAATCCAAACAAAGAGTCAAGCTTATAAATCAGCTCCCTGCTTAGCATTTTGTGTAGAGTGGGCCTTTCTATGGAATAACAGGGCCACTGGTTTCACATGAAAGCGAGTGTTTTCTTTGTTGCTGCAGCAAAATATAAAACAAATGCCAGTCACTTTGGCCCCATACTCTCCTCATGTGCCGCCATGATCAAATTAAACCTAGTAAATACAAACAACCATCTCCCCAGTCACCACCTCCATACTGTTAGATTGATGAGATTTAAATGAATATGTGAAAAACGAAGATTAAATATTAGTGACAAGACACACTATAAATTTCAATATTGAGAGGCTGATTGGGCAATAAAACATAATGATGAGTGTGCAGCAGAGCAAAGTGGCTCTCCAAAGACTAGCTCAGTGTCCCCCAAGGGACAGAATCGGGCGTCAATTAAATGACAGGTGGATGTATTAGAATTTCTATCACGAGCCTTGGTGGCATAGTGAGATGCAGCACAACAATGCTTTGAAAACCGCTGTGGTTTCCCCATCAAAAACGTCCTCTGGGTCTTTTGATCTGCTGGGTGGTATGTGTCCTTGGAGATACGTGTCTACTTTCTCAAAGCTCTTTGTTTCCTCCACCTCGTTTGCTGTTTTTCCCGTTTACTGTTACCGCATCAGCAGCATTCAAAATAATGTGCGCTTACGTGTGTGTCCGCAAACAATCAGCTCATGTAAACAGGTAATATGATCATTGAAAAGCCAGTTTTCACAGCACTGCCGGCTTGCTATGATTGTACTTGGTTATACTCGCCTATTTGTGGTGGTCAATGTTTCACTACAAAACAGGACAGAGTCAGTCATTGTAGGAAACTGCTCTAGCGTGCAGAGTGTGATGCTTTGAATTCTAAAAATATTGAAAAGACCAAAAACCTATAGTCAAACCTTGTGTAAATATAATCACAAGTAAACTCAAGGGAAGAAAATTGATATTAAAGTCAGAATAAAACCAAATTCCCCCTGCCATATAGGGAACAGCTGGTCAAAGCAGTCTTTTTATAAACTTTGGACAATAGTGACTATATCTATAAAACTGCATCTCTAAATTAAAACCACAAGACTGTTCTTCACTCTAAATTTCACTTAATTACATGCAACAGCCACTCCACCACCATTGCATTTGATATCAGAAGGTAGGATGGACACTTTTATTTGTATATGATATAACCTGGCTCATCATCATTTAAAAGTCTTGCAAGGCAGACAGCATGCATCCATACATCAACACTTTGTTAAACCGATCACATAACGACCACTCAGTATGTTCAAGTGACTGTTTACTGTTCAAAATTTCCTGGACTGAGATTGAATTTACTAGAACTGCTCTCAGTTTTTTTCTGCTGTTAAGTTACATGTTTGTATCACGTGTCCCAAAGTTTGGGGTTTGGGTTGACACTTTACTGTCCACATTAAATTGGAATTGTGCTGAGACAAACCTTGAAAAAGAAACCTACAGATAAAAACAACAACCTAGGTTTCATGTCTTTATATGGAATATTTTTTCACCAGGACCACTGCTCACATCGTCGACTAATTCTCTTAGATTAAAAGAGCTTTGATTCAGACCAATCCCCTATTTTCAGACAATTTGTCTGGACCATAAAAACAAAGATATTTTGTCATAGCATTGCAGCTGAGCTGAAGCCTATCCCAGCTGACTTCAGGTGAGGCTCCTTGAGACAAACTACTAGTCATACACTTATTAACACTTAAGGCCAATTTGGAGTCTTCAATGAACCTAACATGCATGTTTTTGGATGTAGGAGAAAGTTGGAGTCCTCTTAGTGAACCCACGCAAGGACAGTGAGAACATGCAAACTAAACACATAAACTCCAACCTCAAAATTGTAAGCCAGCTGTAGTAACCACTTTATCATTGAAATCATGCATCCTTAATCTGAATTATTTTCAAAAACAACTGCAAGATTGCTTGTCAAATGATTGATTTCTCAATACATTATCAATTAGAAGCTAATTTGAAGTACATAATACTCACCCCCACCCACCCACCCACCACCACCACCACCATACCTCTTTTGGGATAGTATTCCTCTTCTTAACAAACTTAACAGTGAAACTACACATGCTCATTTATACATACACGAGTGCCTGAGTCTAACAGAGAGCATCACAGAATACAAATGCAATCTCATTTTCGTAATGCATGCTGCACCTGCCTTATGGTAACTCAACTTCAATCTGTGAAATATTCTGCAAGTGTGACACTAGTTAGATGGAGTGAAATCATCAGCTTCCCTCGGGATCCCAGTGAAACTCAGAGAATGAAGAGAACAGGCAACTGATAGGTTGAGATAGAACATACTTGTGTATTTTCTGTATGTAGCAAAAACTTGAAACAGCAACTAGAGGGATTGTAGAGAGTGGGCCACACATCCACAGAACACGATTAAAAAGATAATGAGCAAATATTTACGTAATAAGTAATGTTTTCTGTGAATATTATTTTACGTAATAGAGTTCTCCTGGGAGGCGGCACGGTGAAGCACTGGTTAGCACGTCCACCTCACAGTTCAGAGGGTGCGGGTTCGATTCAGTGTGTATGTTCTCCCTGTGCCTGCATGGGGTTTCTCCGGGTCCTCTGGTTTCCTCCCACATCCCCAAAACATGCTTGGTAGGCTGAGTGGGCACTCCAAATTGCCCATAGATGCAAGTGCGGATGGTTGATCATCTCTGTGTGCCCTGTGATCGGCTGGGAACCAGTTCAGGATGTCCCTTGCCTACTGCCTTATGATGGCTGGGATAGGCGCCAGCATGCCCGCGACCCTCGTAGGGACAATCCTTACAGATACTGGATGGATTTTTTTACTGGATTCAAAGGGACAATGTAAAGGAAATCAGGGAGGTACACAAAATCTTTTTGTAATACTGTCACGGTCCACCACATCAATCGTCATCACAGAGAGAGTATTTTCAACTCCACCCCTAGAATAATGTTGACACACTTTAATACAGCTCTTGCCAAACATACTAATTTCCAGAGAGTCCAATTGACTATGAATATTTTCTCTGTGTGTGATACTTACAAAAAAAGACATTTTCTAAGGCTGGAATTTGGGGATAGCACACGAGAGGGCAAGAAATAGAGACATAGTATACTCATAGCTCCAAACAAGCATGTCTTGCACTGACATGTATATTGCATACAAAGCAGAGGCATGGGGTTTGCCAGCCCCATTGCAGCACTCATTTCCAATGCACATGCTGTAGCTCAATCAGAAAGACCCTTGTGGATAAAAAGAGATCACTTGCCTGGCTCTCTGAATTTTAGCTAATACCACATTTGCAAGTCTTCAAGTGCAAAGGGGGGTTTGGTGAAGGGGTGAGGGGCAAAGAGATGAAGGCGATAGAAAGGCATGAAGAAACACAAGAATGTCAGAAGGGGGTAGATAAAGATAGCAACAGAAAGTAAACGGATGAAGAGAAGAACATTAAAATTGGGCTCTGCTTGGGAGCGTGCAAAAAGGGATTATTTATTGCAATAAATAAAACGGTGAATGGCGCAAGTGATGGAAGTGATGCCTGGATGGGGATTATGCTCTTTTCATCATAAAGCCCCATCTGGTATACTTGCAAGACCACGTCTGTCCAGGCCTCTCGCCCTTTAAAGTGCCGGATTGGGTTACACATCAATCCAATCCCTGTGCAGCTGTGTCGAGAAAATAAAGCACACCAATCTTGCAATTGCATGGATAAGCGTGCTCTGGCGTGTGCACACAAATATAACGACTGATGCCCATTAATTACAAAAGTGTGTGTTTTTGTGCATGCAAATAGATGGAGAAAACAGGGTGAGATATAGTAGGGCTATAGAATAGTTTTACATAGACCCGACACACATATGTGGCCCCTCCCCCCCTGCGCAAAGACTCACAGAAACAATGGTCAAATGCAAAGCGTTTTGAAGTATATTTGATTGCAAGATGAAAGAGTTACCCATAATTAAAACCAATGGGCAGTCATGTGAGATAAATGAATAGCAGTCTTCCAAATCTTTTAACTAAATCACTGGAGAGAGAGAGAGAGAGAGAGAGAGAGAGAGAGAGAGAGAGAGAGAGAGAGAGAGAGAGAGAGAGAGAGAGAGAGAGAGAGAGAGAGAGAGAGAGAGAGAGAGAGAGAGAGAGAGCTTTAAGTCGATCTTGAACATTTCATGATTGACTAAAGTACAACTGATCTTTAGAGGGGCTGCACATGAACCACAAAGTGACATGATGGAAAATGTGATGAGTTCTACCAAACTTCGCAGCAGTGTTGCAATTGCTGTGTGGCTTTTGTCTACTTTCAGCTACCAAAATGTCAGGTGCACCGTGGGCGTGTCAAAGAAAAGAGACTCCATGTGTCAAAACGCCCAGCATGGCACAGAGCCGCTGGCTTTCCCAATTCCCAAACACACAGAACGAGGCTTGTACCAGTACAAAAATTTAGATATGGCAGCTTTTACGCTGTCTGTGAATACAGAGCCCCATGCAGATTTACACTACTATTATTACACATTTAGTCAAAATTCAGAGGGTACATGTACCGCTAACTTTCCCAGATGGTAAATGTCTCTTACAGAACTGAGTGCATAAGAAGTAAACCATCCATCCGTCCATCCGTCCGTCCGTCCATCCATCCATCCATCCATCCATCCATCCATCCATCCATCCATCCATCCATCCATCCATCCATCCATCCATCCATCCATCCATCCATCCATCCATCCATCCATCCATTTTCCAAACCGCTTATCCTCACGAGGGTCGCAGTGGTGCTGGGGCCTATGTCAGGTGTCTTAGGGTGTATTCAGACCTGACTGTTTGGTCCGCTTTAAATGGACCAGGGTTCGATTGTAACGCTGGTCCGGACCTTTTGTGCAGATGTGAATACACGCAAACGCATCCTGGTGCGGATTAAGGAAACGGACCGAGACCCACTTTTTCAAGTGGTCTCAGTTCGCTTCCAAACTAACGCTGCTGCAGTTCCTTTTAGGTGTGAATACACACAGTGCAGATCCAAACCAACAGCACAAATATGCAGAGCAGGAACGCAACGTGTAGGACTCGCATGTTTTCCTCCATTTTTGGGTCTGTGGTCTGTGTGCCGCCCTGGTCAATGCTGTCCAAGGGGAGCACAGATCGTCACAAGCGTGGATGTGTATACTTCACTTGCAAAATGTACAGTCTGAATAGGAACCGCACTAAACAAAAAAAAATCAAGTCTGCTTTTGGTCCGGACCAAACAAGCAGACTAAAGGACTTTTCTGGTCTGGACCTTAGAGAGGTAGGTCGGTACACCCTGAACAGGTTGCCAGCCAATTGCAGGGCACACATAGACAAACAAGCATTTCCACTCCCACTCATACCCACAGACAATTTGGAGTGGTGAATCAGCCTACCATGTATGTTTTTGGAATGTGGCAGTAAACCGGCGCACCTGGAGGAAACCCATGCAGGCACAGGGAGAACATGCAAACCACGCACGAAGTCGGGAGCCGGAATTGCTCCCTGCACCTCTGAACTGTGAGGTGGCCCAACTAACTAAGGCCCCATTGTGTCGCCACAGAGGTAAACTAAATATCAATTTTAGGTGGAAATAAAATTGGTCTTGTTAAAGTAACCTCCATCACTTTCTAACATATTTAAATTCTTTACGACACAAGAGATTTCCTCTACTGCAGATGTATAATTACCTTTCATTGAGGAAACTGCCTTTGAGCCACAAATGATATTTGATGTCTCACATTAACTTCAAGGACACAATTCACTTTGGAGCTATGTTAGACCTTTAATTCTCCTGTCTAAATGAGCTGGGGAGGATGCCTCTTCATCTTTGGACCGTGTCATTCTCACTCTAGGCCTCATCATGGGAAGAAAGACCTAGACTCATTATCGCATGATCTGCCCATAGTTGTTCCAAGACCAGCAGGATAAGAACACAGAGGAGAATAATTACAATTTCATAAAGAACTCAATCATACTGGCATGACAACAGCTTTTGAATAATTTCAAAACTAAATCATATCAAGGAATTTAATTTGATTAGTTTGGCATCAAACATCTAATAGGAAGAAAAGGGGTGTTGCTTATCTTTCTGTGCCTTTAAGTTACGAACAAAGACATAAAGAAAGAAAGACAAGGCTGGGATGGAGGGGAAATGTTATGACTATTGAAAATTGTGCCGTTAACAAATCGGCGGGTCTCAGCTGTTTCTCAAGTCTTCAGCCTCTGGCTGCATTTGTCTGCCAGTTTGTCTTTCTTTTTATCATGATGCTTCTGTCAATGCAGGACCTTCACTTGTATCCGCGCAGCTCAAATGACAATGCTGCTGGCAACAGGGAGGTAGTTGATGTGAGAAATGTGAATAAAAGCCGCCCAAATCATTGCTTCCCCCCTCCCCCGTCAGTCAGTCTGGACAGCCCTGAGGAGATTAAACCTGTTTGTAATCCAGCTCTTTTATTTCATGTCTGTGTTTACAACCTGACCACATTGCTGCTGTGTACTTTCTCGCAGCTCTGTCTGGGCTCTGTGTCTTTCTTTATTAAATCAGACGCAAGTTGGGGATGAAATAAAATACATTCATTGTCCTTGGCTGACAGTCTCTCAAACAACAGTGCTAGTTTTTTACACTTCTCTGACAAGTGACAGGTAATTTTTTTTTTTTTTTAATTAATTGTGCCAACCCCAACCCCTATCATCACATTATATTTTTCCTGCCAGGGTTTGAATGGATACTCAAGTTGGTGGTTTTGATGACAGTTATTAAGATGGTTTCTTCTCAGTGGTTCTTTCTTCTGAGAGGAAAGACTTTGAAAATAGCATATCCTCTGGAGAGACTCTTAGAGCCTTGTTTCTCATTGTCCATGTTTGGGATCTCTTCAAATCAACTCATTTAGATAAGGGGACACCTATACATTACTATCTCTGGAGATTTGGACAATTTAAGAAAATGAGTTTATTATCCTAAATGGCGAACATGCAAATCCATGCAGATATGCTAATCACACATGCCATTGTGCTACTCTAATGAGCATCATGGTGAGTGGTCATTATACCGATAGCCTGCTTGAAGTGCGTCAATTCGAACACTTTAAAATCTA
Organism: Syngnathus acus; assembly: GCF_901709675.1. Taxonomy (NCBI): domain Eukaryota; kingdom Metazoa; phylum Chordata; class Actinopteri; order Syngnathiformes; family Syngnathidae; genus Syngnathus; species Syngnathus acus. Next base: position 12,558,120 of record NC_051087.1, on the reverse strand, counting down.
AATAGAATGATCACTTCTGACCACAAATTTACAATTTTCAATGAATAAGAGTGCAGTTATACTGGGCCAATTTACATCAGCTCATATCTCAATGAGCTGTAAGTGTGCATATAGCGAATGTTACTATTTCATCAGGGCACCTCAAGTGTTGCAAACAGTTGCAAATGGGTGCAAACAGTTTTTTGCTGCGCAAGAAAAATGTGACAACTAATAAAATCAACAATGTACAAACCCTCGCTAACCTTCGCTGCTTCGTAAAATACAGGATGATCTTATCAGTTGAGATAAGTGTTACTTCAAAATACATCAATGCACTTTTCTGACTTGGGGGATGTTTTTGAATTGACCTGGTTATCTACTGTTTCTTGTGCAAGGTTATGTTATTATAAGAACTGGTGGTTGTCAAATGATTATACTTTAGCTCCAGGATGTGCCCCATGCATGTTCTAATTTTATTTATTTTTTTGGAAAGTTGTCAACCAATAGTGGTCACCGTGACACTTCACCATGTGGTGATGATTACATTTTTTTGCTCTTAATGCTGTTACGACTTAAGATTAAGGCAAGTGATTCTCATATTTCATATAGCATAATAATACAACAGTCAACATAGAAGGATGAGTACCTTTTAGGGAACCTGTCCTAAATCAATTTCACCAGTACAAAGCAATGAAATAGGATCTTACTGCGCAAAGCAGGACTAGCATTGCATGCTTAGTTGTGTATAAGATGCCGATCTGGTCCAAGATTGCCTAGTCAAAGAAAGAAATCGCAGTAAACTGCCATGTGTACACAGTCAGCTGTTTTACTGCATTTCCTATTACGTTTCAATAATATGGGATTTAAAAGGACAAATCTTTCTTGTTATTCCAAAAATTAGACTTAACGTGTGTTGTTTCAAATCCCATCTGCTGCGTTTATCTTTGCATCCTGCTGAATATGAATAGCAATACACCATCAGTGAAGTTAGGAAATTGACAAGGACACATTTTGTAAGAAACCAAAGCAAAATAAGCACTGAATGTTTGTATTCTGTGAAACAGAAATGACAAATCCAATTAAACTGTCGTTTAGGATCATTTTCTCAACTAAAGTCATTTGATTTTGTAAGTTTGTAGCGCAATCTCTGCTGCCAAATGGTATCCCACAGAGAGCCAGAACCAGCTAAAAACTTCTTGAAAATAATAAATGTAGGTTTTGTTAAAAAACGAATAACATTTTAATGGGGTGTTATTCGTAAATATGTTCAGTTTGATAGAACGCAATAACAGGCTTAAGAGGACGATGACCGTAACGGCTACCTGCAGTGCACTGGGAAAAAAAGGAATGCGCCCCCACCAAGCCCTCCATCTTTCACATAGCTAAGGCTTCTCCTTTGGTCAGCTTGGGAAAATGAATAGAAAATCCTCCCCGCAGTTTGTGATAAAAGGCCTGACTCAAAATAACACCAGGAGAGTTTTTAGCTCACTTTGCACTTTTGGAATAGTCGCCTTTCATACTTCTGGTCTACATCCCGCAATGGAATGAATACCAAATGACATGTTAGACTTGGATTTGACATAATATTCGTGACACTTCTACCTCATTAATAAGATTGCATTTCGCTTTTTATCAGGCTTATCATTGCCGGTGCAGATTTACAAAAACCACCTGCAGGAGTGTTTTACCATTTTAGCGAAGTGCTGCAAAGACGGTGGCTCGCTTGAACTAAATATGCAAACCCCATGGAAGTCATATTAATGAAAGTATTTTCATTACTTTACGACAATAATCATGTTAAATATTGAATTAAAATTTTCTACTAATAAATAACTCAACAAATACGGCTTTATCGGGATAATAATGGAGACCCCCTACCTGGCAGCCCCTGGATCCGCAACCCCCGCTGATTCCGTTTTGTCGAAGCATGACATTCCATTGACAACATCCCATAGATTGCTAGTTTTCCGTTGGTGGTCTCGGATTTTGCCTGTCCTTTCTTGGAATTGTGCAACCGGAATAGGTGCGTCCTAGGCTGTTCATGCTGCGGTGGTAGTTTCGCGATCTGATTGGACAACGTTAAGCGAGACTTCATCAGCAGAACATCCGTGTCGTCATGACAACTTGCCAATATCCCAACAGGGGTGTGTTTGTGGGAGGCTGGACGGGGGAGCCACGGTTGCTTACGCGCCTCCAACTTGATTACGAATCGTATTGTATCACTGTTACCTCACAGTTTGCTTCCCCCTTCTCGGTCATAGCAGGATACCCTAATCTTTTCGGTATGCTTTTGCAGGGAATATATGTACTACGATCCAAGTGTACGACCAGCTGTTCCATCGCAGTTTAATAGCTCAGTGCACCGCAGGATGCCAGATCATCTTAAAACTATTCAGGATGGTGACAGAAGCCCCAACAGGAATGGTTAAAAAAAAAAGACAAAACGCTTTGTGCAATACACAAAAAACATTTAGGACGTTTCGACCATGAAAAACATCTCACTTCCTTTCCCCAAAAGGTCTTTTTCATGATTCCCCCATAATCTCACAACCGTATCCTGCACAGGTTGATCTAGAAAAATATTTTTATAGATACAATGGAAGTAGAACAACAATAAAACCAGTCTGTTTTTCTATTGTCTAAGTAGACATACAGTTTACAATATTGAAAAATTAATTTGACACACTGGAACAGAAGAAAAAAATTGGAAGGCTGGCAAAAGGCATTGTCATGTTGTCAGCCATGCTAACTGTGGTACAAACAAATTCATGTCTGTTGCCTGAGACACCTGCTGTGTTGCGAGCCTTCTTGCGCACGAGTAGCGAAGCGCATTCAGCCAGTTCCCAGACTCTTTCCCAATTACCTCCTACCGAGCAGTAGACGGTGACCTTGGCCGCTGCTGGAGCTCTTCTCACAGGCTTGAAGAGAATGGCCGGCTGAGACATAAGGCTCTAGCCTCCGCACTCCTTTGATTACTAATCCCTTAAACATTGTGCATCACTCGGCTCCCTACCTGGCCTTCAAGCCGGGAGGCGGCTTGGTGGTGGCCATTGAAAGCAGGTGATGAATGGAGTGTAGCTGTTGGAAGCCAGGCTCCCTGGGTAGCAGATGAGCTCTGTGGGGCCTCAAAGCTGTTTACAACAGTCCAGTGTGGTTATCATCAGTTTTGGTGGATTTTAGAAGTACGTCTTGCCAAGTCAGGTCATTTGCAAGCATAATTGGCAAAAAAATGTATGGGAGTGCCATAATACAAGAAAACGTATCACACAATGTCAGCAAAGCCTATGAGGACATGTAAATTAAAAATATATCTGAAAAATTTACATCATTAGACAATGACAAGGCAAAATATGCTATGTATAAACGCGATCATGGAAAACAGATGGCGCAGTACAACAATTGGAATGAGAAGCTATTCTGTCCGTGTAGATCTTTGCCTCTGTGACAGAATTATGAAACATTTCCACATAGTATATTTATGTGATGGTTGTAGTACAAAAATGTGTGGAAAAAAAAAACAGGATGAAAGATGTCATTCAATCCGAACGAAAATAAAGGAACACAAACCTTTGGTAACGTCAGCAGCATGCTTAGAAGAGGCAGCTGGATGCCAAGCTCTTAAGGAGACCGCAACCTGATTTCAATGCCTCTTGTCAGGGGAGCTTGATGTGATTATTGCCCCCTGCTAGAGCAGGGCTAGTGAAGTTGTCTGGCGCTGCCAAGGACGCTCCAACAGCACTGCGGGATGCCCCTTTCACTGTCCCAACTCTAGGAACATCCCTCTAGAAGCAACAGGGGGTGGGACACATCCACCGTCTTTACCGAGGAAGTTTGTATGTGTACAAATGCACTTATGTCAGTTTTGTAGTCCCTCAGCGTCCATTCTGCTGATGCTACAGAAAGAAACGGAAAGGGCGTTGCCAGGACAAAATGAAGCTGAGGCCAACCTCACTGCCCTAAAATTTTGTTGATGACCAGGCCTATTCTTTTTTTTCCTCCATTGCTAAACTGTATATCACAGCAAAAGAGGCAGTTTTAAGGAGCAGTAGTCCCACGTGTGCAAATGTTTGTCTTTGCCTGTAAGTGAATAGAAAGCATCGTTTGATCTGCTTAAGAAATTTCCCCTTCCCCCATTCCTCCAGTGAGGAGTCCTTTGCTCAAGGCTCATATTGACAGACTCGCTGCTTACTATTGATTGTACAATATGAGAATAACAATGCCTTTTTTATTTGGATTGCGATGTTTCGATTCGTCTTTTTTCTTTAGGCTTATCTTATACTTATCTTCTTAAGTGAACAATTTTACAATGACAAAACAAACGAAAGGAAAGTCTTAAAAGAGTTACATTTGAATGGATATTTATGCATGCAGAATGCAATTATTTCATCCATGGAAAATCGTACACCAATGGGCCTATAGAATGTGCTGCAAAATCAAATACACATCAAATCTGATTAGAACTACATTTCTACTTTGACCACCCAGGAACAAGATCAGGAGAGCAGAGAGCAGTGCCTTTTGGGATATGAGGGCAGATTTCCCCAAATCTTACCACACAACCGCTCAAACGACCCCTACTCCCTACTTTGGGCGCGATTCCCCAGAAGGCAAACTGGGTAAAATAAGACTTCAAAGCATCTCCAAAATAGTCCTGACACAAACTCATTTCCTCATGTTACATGTAGCAGTCTGGCAAGCTTGGCAGACTGCTCTAAATGCGACCAGTTTCAATCTCTTTCTCTGTGCTACCTTGCTGCATATGGTGGTGAGGTGATGCCCTCTTGAGAGAGCCCTTAATTTACATTCTGACAAAGATTTAAAAACCAAAAAAAAAAAAAACAGAAGGGAAGAGTATTTACGCAGACTTGTGTGGGACATACTGTGCTTAAATGAGATTAGGAAAAGAGATCTGATTTAAGTGGGTGTGATTAGGAGCAAGGAACCATAAAGGACCACAAACTGTGGCATGAAGATGAGGCAGAGACTTGGTTAGTCTGTTCATTCAATGAATAAGAGCATTTGGTATGTTGATGAAAAATGGAGACTGAAAGGAGTTGTTTGCTTCAACATAACATTGATTACGAGGCCTGATAAATAAAATATAAACCAAAACCAAATGCTTCCCCTCTTCGACGTGCAGATGTACAAGAAGGTTTAGTTTTTTTTTTTTTTTTTACAGTATTTGGCAATGTTTTATACTTCCCAACAAAATACCAGCAGGGTTTTTTTTTTATTTGTGCTTCGGGAGGTGGTTTCACTTCATTTGTCCACAGCCAGGCTTTTTGCAAGAATTCATTGTAAGAGATTATGTCTTTGCTCTAAACAGCACAAAAGGTCAAAGTATAACAGTAAAATAGATTAGGATGTTTTTACAGCTTCATTTGAAAAAAAACAGGCGCTCATTAATATATTTTGTGTGCACAAAACAGGGTCTGGAAGTTAAAGGCACGGTAAAAGCGAGCCAACGTTGGCACTTATGTGATAGGACTAGTGTTCCTTTATTAATGATGATTTCATCACAAAACCTTGCTGATGTAATGAATGTCAAAGTGTGTGACCTTTTCTTAAATAAACACTTTTCACATTGCCTTAATTTCTGCATTTTATAATTTGCATTGTCTTTTATTGCTTCCACGCATACACTGCAATGTACTCGTCATTGCTTTTTGGTGCAATTAATGAGTTTTCCGACTGTGAGTGGTCATTGAAAGTACCCCATACGTGGATTTCTGGGGAAATGTAAGTCAAATGAACCCTTACCAATTACAATTGAATATGTAACGACGTATAAACAAGCCAGCTTACATAAAGCCTCTCAGAACGCGTTGTGTTTGCGTATTTTGGTGACTGGTGAAAGGAAATAGACGTGACAGGGCACTTGAGGTGCAAAGAGGTTGCTCATTTCTCTTATATCAGCCACAGAAAGGCTTGTTATATGTTGAAGTAGAAATAAGTAGAGATGTCCATGTAAATTCTGCTGCCAATTGATAGCTGTTTTTGCACATTTTAAAAGATAGTTTGATTTCCAATGGGGTAATGTGATCGCTTCCTTATGTGACATCATCAACCAAGACATGGAGGGGAAGGGTGTATTGCCCTATTCCTCATTAAAAGTGGGCGTTTCTAAAGGCATTCGTTATTTCATTATTTCTCCAAAATGAATTGAGGAAATAGAAAATGCTAACTTTTTTCATTTCCCTACTAAAAAATATATAAAAATAAATACATAAATTGGGCTAATTAGTGAAAAAGAACCATCCAGGCTTTACCTTCTCTTGAAGTTTTTTTTTCCAGTGATGGGATTTTTTTTATTTCTTTTGAGTTTTGTTTTTTGTTTGTAGTAATAGCTCTATGCATTATGATGATTCATATGGGGATGTGATGGCATTCAGACAAATGATTTCTCAAAATTACAAAAAAAAATCAGCAATGTTTGTTTTAGCTCATATTTTATTTGTGCATTGCTTTTTGTACTGCGTTACCTAGAACTATGCAACAAGTGAACCCCATTCGAAAGTCAAGCCAAAATTGACAATTAGAACCTTCCAACAATGAGCCCAAACTGTTGCCATGATAATACCTTTATTTAGCATTGCTTTCATTCCCTCCTTTGGTTTATAATTCAGTTATGGGAGTACGGACATGGCACTGAAGTACTTGTTGTCCTGGTAGAAAGCACAGTACCAGGATTTTTTTCTGCCCTGGGCTAAAAGGGGGCTTGATCGATTAAGACAGGGGCTAAGAAAATAATTTACAAGTATAGTTTAGAATATCAAATGCAATTTTGGAGGGCCTTAACCGTGGCTTCACAGATTTCTGATGAGGCTATAGCATCCTCTAGCCCCGGAGTAGTGCAATCCCTGCCTGGTAAACGTTATAAAATTATTGATATGAAAATATGATTGATAAAAGAATATTATTCTCATACATTTAATCGGGTTTCACATTCTATTACCTTTTCAAACTTTAAAGCTCTTGTGTATTTATCTGAAAGCGGATGCCAGTTTCAAATGACCATGGGATAATATTAAAACTTAGCTTTGTTCACTTTATCGCAAAGGCATTTCATACAGTTGGTTCATTTCAGGCTTGTTCTTGTCGTATATATCTAAAATAATTTGTAAAGTTCAGAACTAATACACGGCATAAAAAACATAATTTAGGATGTATCCCGTCAAACATGTGGGCCAAAACCTGCACTGAATTACTGGAATTGAATGAAGTCCAAACATTTAATTTGACTCAATTCTCATTGGGAAGTTTATGAGCTGGCCGCAGATCAGAGGTTTTATTTTAATGCAGTCAACAGTCTCTAAACTCCTTCCCACCTAAGACCTAAACAGTTTATCATCAGCAATGTTTTGCACATTTAACACAGGTCTGTTGGCGTAGCGTGTCAAACATGGATAAATGCACTATTTAGCCAACAGTTTTCTAGTTGTTGCTATGGGGTCGCTGTGCAGCTACAGCAAAAGGACAGTGATTGGTTAATGCTGGTTATTCGGTCAGGGTGGGGGTTCTGCATAGCATACGTGTTCCCGCACTCCGGCACTGAGGTTGTGCTTCTTACAGAATTCTAATGAGAAGCACTTTCCTTTAAAAACATTTACCACCAATATAAACCTATATATATTTATATATATTTTACATTTACATTGTCATCTGCATAATCTATTTCATTCACACAGGGAAATGGGAGAGATTCATAATCAAGCTTAGGTGATATTCATATTGGGTAAATCCAGGATGTAATGTCTTGTATAATGAAAATGGGGATCAGCCAGATGACATTGGTAAGATTGTAATTGATACAAGCGCTCAATCTACCTAGAAAATACATTCACATTAACACCACTGCCCACCCCCACCTCTGAATATGTGTCGCTCCACATACAGGCCTGTGAAAAGGAAAATTACAAATACAGTCCAGTGGAATTATAAGCATCAGTTCAACAAATAATTAACTCTAAGATATTGCTGAGATAATAGTTGAGAGAATTGCAAGCATTGTGTTTTTTGTGCTACTATAGATAGATTCTAAGAAAGCTATTGACTTTTTCATTGCTTGAGGATACACTACAATGATTTTTTTTTTCTTTCTGATTGTTCTTTACACACACAATGGAGTATGAAAATAATTCAGCATCACATCATATATACCGTAATATGCCTGAATGTTCCCCACACAAATATTCCAGGCTAGAAATATTGTGCTGTACCAGTGCGAAGAAATAGGTAGTAACACCACATCCCTTTTTTTTTTTCTTCTTTTAGTGTGCCTTTGTAACATATGATACCAAAGCATGGAATAGGTTCGAATGGACGTGTCGTCTAGTTGAAGCCCTATCTAAAAAAATAAACTAAGCACGATAATTTGATGTTAAAACATGGAAAAAATAAGAGCTGGGATGATACACACAACCATCCGTCACATTGATGGTGAGAATCTTGGGTATCTGGGAGGTACTCCGAATAAAGCGAGAGCCAAGCAAAATGTATGTGCCTCTCAAATAGGGTCGGCAGACATTTTTAAAATATTGTGACCTCACTTGCGTCTTTGGGTAAGTTTATTTTTATGAATCAAAGGTACATCAAAACTTGCTGAATCTCGATCATAAACAAAACAATAATAGCTGATGATGCTTTATGTACAGCATCAGTCAATGCAGACGTATTGATTCTTAAAGATATTCTCTATTGTACACAGGTGGATGATGTCTTGTTTTATGGGTGTTTGTTTAGTGCTGGTCACTGAATTAGAAACGTTTGCAAAATAGCAGTTGTTACATTTTTTAACGCATTTTCATTGTACAAAAAGCAAGTCAGGTAGTGTTCACTGCCTTTGTCCTACTTGTGAGAGGTCATTACCTTTAAAAAAAGGCCCATTTAAGCAATTTAACTGTCACACTGTTTCATTGAATTACAATAATGGAGAAACTGTTTCAATGAATTAGAATTAAATGCATTATAACTAGAATAAACATTTTCTCAGTATTTTGAGGCTGCCTTCTTGGCTCGTATGAATGCCTGAAGTCTCCGCGACATCGATATGACCAGCAGGTCGCAAGTTTCTGTGCTCACAGCTTCCCAGGCAGTGGCAATGTCCTGCTTGAGTTGGTTCAGAGTACTAGTCGGCTTACTGTGACGAATTTTCTACTTGAAGATGGCCCAAAGGTATTCAATGACATTGAGGTCAGGCAAGTTGGTCATCCATGCCAAAACTTCAAGCTGTCTTTTGGCAAAACAGTCTTTGGCTATTAGCTAGTTCATAGAGAGATAGATAGAGAGATAGAGAGATAGAGAGATAGAGAGATAGATAGATAGATAGATAGATAGATAGATAGATAGATAGATAGATAGATAGATAGATAGATAGATAGATAGATAGATAGATAGATAGATAGATAGATAGATAGATAGATAGATAGATAGATATTTTTTGGGAAGGGGCCGGGTAGTGGGGTTGCGAATCATGATGCAGAATCATGAATAAAAGATGATTGCTGAATGAAACAAATGTTCAAAATTAATTCACATTTCAATGAAAAAAATTTCTCCCCAAATACACTCATTTTGCATTTCCCAATTTAATTATACTCGTTCATCTCATTGTGAAACAAAGGCAACTTAATACTGTATATCAAACTGATATGTTTGTTTGATTCATCATCGTTTCACTTCACTTAATATGCAACTACTTGCTGTGGCGATATCAAATGTATTTATCAATGATCAAAATAGAACAGTAGGAGGTTCAATGGTCATGACTGTTTAGGACTTCATAGAGTTTATGTTAATCTTGCTGAAAACGACCAGCGCCCACAACAATAAAAATAACAATCAAATAGTAAATAAATACATATACAAATCAATTAACAGATACATACATATAATCAATAAGTTTACTTGTTTTTGTTTGTCTTTTCCATACAATCCACAACTAATTCTGTATTGAATGGGAAGAGAATGACTCCTCCACAGCTTTGACGTAAACATGTAAGAATGGAGACAGAAATGCAGAAAGTTCAAAGTGCAACAGGAAGTGAGAGCCAAGGGGGTGGGATGACTGGTAGTAGGCAGCTCCGGGGAATAGCAAAGACTCTTAATCATGATACAAGCTAATGAGGACCAGCGACATTCCGTAGACACTATACGCTTTAATTGCATAATTTTATTCTGACCTCTCCACCAAAGTCAAGGTGATAAATGAAGTATTTTCTTGTGATAATCGGCATAAGAAAAGCAACCCCATGTGAGGAGATGGTGCCATCTACTTTGACGCGTCCCCAAACATCAGTCTTTAGGGGGGCACATGAAATCCATTATAATTATGACCCTACAAACAACTGTGCGTGCGTGCATGTTTGCGTGCATGGCTTGACTGCGGCAAATTCTTTGAGGGGAAACACTATAATATTAATCATGTCTGTCTTCAGATAGGACCGCTCATAATTTTTGTAAGCACGACAAGCTTAACTATTCACTGTCTGGTTTCAGAGTCTCTTTTTTCCAATCTAAAATGCCTAAAAATAATAGCACAAGATTCGTTATTCTTTGGCCAATGAATCTGCCAAATTGTGTTTGTCATTGGCTAGCTTCAGTTACTGTACCTCAAACATCATGAAGTGAGCTTTGTTTTTGGTTTTAGAATTCAAGTCATTAAAAATTAGTTGTACATGCAGTTTCAAGCAGGGAAAACCTATATCGTTGATTATGATATTAATCACCAGAATAGTGACCAATCATTTCAATAGGGCCTACTGAAAAAATCAATTCCAAAATCTACTGTCATATTTCAAATCTGAATGTTTCAACTGCACTCAAACGCTATCTCTTGGCAACGTCTCAAGCTTTACAAATGAGTTGCTGATTACATTTATCCATGGGGCGGACTTGCTAATACTTTGCCGTTTTTATTGATAAAGGAAAATTGCATGATTTTGTCTGATTGAAGGGAACATAATCTGTAACAGACCATCATGCTGCAAAGTAGGCTTGAAGTGTGTTGGCAATGCTCATGTCCTGCTGACCCCTCTAATGCTGTTTAGATTTGCTGTAAGGGCTGAACCATTTATCATTTTTAAAATTGATCATATCTAGATACTTTTGTTAAGATATTAATATGCCATGCAACAATGTGTTACAGATCCAACACTTGCTACATTGCATGCTGTACGATCTTAATTATTAGATTTCTCTTGTTATCATAAAATTAAAAAGAACATTAAAAAGAAAAGCCCATGAGAGAAAGATGTAGGGTGAGAACTGGTATTTCTATATACAGTATCTCCCTAATTAAGCCAAGTGCTGGGGGAGAACTGGTTTAAATTCATGGACATTCCCAAGCTTGGCTCGTTTGACGCACCTCGACAGACCTTGTGATAGAAACAGCATGCAGCAGGAAATTGAATGCAGCTGCATCCCTGTTGTTTGTTTCAGAAGATTTTCTTCCCTGCGCTTTTTTTTGCTCCCACACACTTGAAATGGAGACAAGGTCAAAGCATCAAGACTTTATACCCAGAAACATCACAAGCCTCATGTAAATCTCTGCATTTTCATGGCGTCATCTTCTCCACAGTGAGGAATGTCTTGGTCAGCCATTGCTGGGAAACAGGGACTTTCACTGTGGAAGTGGACAGTGGTTCCTGGAAGCCAGTCAGTGGTACTTAGTGTGACGTTCTGAGGCAGTTTACGGGGATGTATTTCATTATTTTAGTCATTATATTCTCATGTGACGTTTGCTTTGACATTCCTTACTCAACTATTACACATCGTCTGTTGTTTGACATTAAAATGAGATTAGATAACTTGAAAGAAATTTGCAGTAATGTTACATGCACGCACGCACACACGCACGCACGCACACACACACACACACACACACACACACACACACACGGTTCTGCTCAACAGTACGCCTAGAAAACCTAGAAAAAAATAATTCCTTCTACCACATGTCAGCCTGAGACAGAGGGTGCCATCACACCAAGACCTCCATAATTTCATTTTTAGCTGTCATGCTCATGACCTCTTTTGACTTTGACTTCAGTGTTTTTGTTTATATTGCCGAATAGAGAATAGGATAAAGTGAATGGGAGAAAAACAAGGTCAGTATACAGGATTAATATATTGAAATATCACAAATTTCATTGAACTTGCAAATTGGCACCTGAATAATGCATTCATAAAAGATATGCTGTACATCATTCTATATACAGCCATCTATTTTCTGTACTGCTTCTCCTCCCACTGACTTCGGGCAGTAGGGAGGGGACACCCTGAACTGGTTGCCAGCCAATTGCAGGGCACACAGTAAATTGTAGTTTCTCAACAATAACAATTATCTATTATGTGCCCCCCCAATCACCCTTCAAAAGCTGCTTTTCCTCTACCCTCAAATATATGCTTACCCGATTTGCTAATAGCGGTGTTTACATTTTTGTAGTATTGGTTTGTAGTATCAGGTGCTGTGCCGGCTAGAAACAGACAATCAACTAGATTATCAGCAAGCATAGATTTTACCATTTACCTGCCATTTATTTTCATGCACAGACCCCAGTGAGTCTATTTCTGTTGCTGCATGGTGTACGTGTGCGCACTGCGGCTCTGACCGCCCTGATGTTGATGCAAATGAGGGATGCCGCAAGGATTCGCCTGGAAAATACTACTTTTTACACCCGTCTTAGCAAAATACCAAAAAGAAGGAAACTCCATCCACGTGGACAGCTAAACTTTGTTTTGCACTAGACTTGCGCTTTGAATGGAAATGGGACCCTCAGAGTGCTCTCAGGGCTGCTACGACCATGAAGGTGGACTTCAAAATAGTACAACTGAGAACCACCCGCTGACCTGGCTGATCAGTGTGTTTTGAGTGTTTGCTAGGTGGCCATGAGGTCGCTGGGCAACACCATGGAGGAACAAAAAGCTGCCGTGGCCGCCCCAGAGTGCACTGTGGCCTGTGCATTGTTCTACAACTGACAGTCTGAATTTCAACAAAGCCAACACAATTAAGAAATACAATGGCCACAAGATGGCCACATATTAACAACTATGAGATTGGAACAAAGCTTAAATCAATATCATCTCAGGCATTTAAAATAAACCAAAATAGCTTGAAAATGGCATCGTGGCTATTTCCAACCCAAATCATCTTGCAAACTCTGAAAAGTTTTCAAAATAACTTTTTTCAGGCAACAATTAAAAAAATGACAACTATTTACATTGTGTACAACGGGGCCAGAACACACACTATTCCTTTTTATGATAACCTAATTTCAACTTTTCTTCATATGAACACCTGTATAAATTGGGTTTACATAAATAACTCCTCTTGCATTGCAGTGATTGTAGTCTCTTCCAAACAGGTAGTATCGCGCTCTCTATTGGAACTGTACCTCAACTGCCTGTGAGTCACTGTAACCAATGCAGCCTTATGTTGCACCTAATGCATTGTGCCATTCAGTCATTTTGTGGCCGTGCAGACTGAGCAGTTTCACCTTGCTTGACTATTCAGAGACAGAGGAGGGTGAGCTGACATGGTCGCTACACTGAAATGCTGATAGGAAAATCCCATTAGCTGCGCTCCCACGAAGGCAATGCAAACACAAATAAGGGATGCCAGAGCAGTTGGGTGGGTGGTCTGTCACTTTCACTGTGCACATTGGTAGACGAAGCTTGTGCACCCACACTACTCTACACAAAAAGCTGTAGAAGTACCGGTGGATCACTGTCACTCAGTGTGTGTGTGTGTGTGTGTGTGTGTGTACGCAAATGTGTTTGTGTGAGTGTGTGTTTGTGAGTGCGTGTGTGTGTGTGTCTATACACTGAATCCGATTTGGTCAATTATTACATGACACGTGATGGCATTAAATTCAAATTTCATCATACGGAACATATTTGCATTGGTCAACTACTTTTAGTGGAAACGTGGTGAAAATACACAGAGAAACAAAATGAGGGAAAGATAAAAAGAAAAGAAAACTCATCAAAATTGAGACAAAAGCAATGTCTACTCCAACGTGGCCATGAATTTGACATGGTTTTTGGTTGGAGGAAATGGCAAAAGCAAATGCCCAAATTAGAGCTCTTCCAGTTATGTTTTAGGAAACAGCTATCCTCACTGTTTAAGCATTCCGAACAGTAAGGCATGGGACAGAAAACACCCAGACAATATTTGATTCAGCCAAGATGGAAGGACCTGCTTTCTTGCAGAACCCAAAAAGCCACAGGATACTTGGCAGATGTCTGCTGGGAAAGTATTGATCATAGTCTGGACTGCATGTTGTCAAACATGACAACACTTACAATAGTGAAACATTACATTATTCCCAGTGTTAAATATATTCTATATGTGATACAAATTTAAGCAAAAGGGCATGGACCTCAACACACTGTAATCAGTGGTGTCTCTTTGTTGGTTTGAGCACTTCACTTGTTATCTTGGGCTTTTTTCTGTAAGTGATGCTCATGCCGGCAAAAAGTACTTCAGTCAAACCTCACTTCACGAAAGCCTTGAGTCGTGCCAGGAGGTGGCCAGGAGGTTGATTTTTGGCCTGCCGGTTAGAACAACTCAACTCCCATTCCAATTTGGGATGGTGGTTGCATTGTTTTGAGCAGGGCCAGACTGGATGGCCACTGTCACAGGAGCAAAACTGCCCAGAGCCAATCGCATATCACTGACGCTGAGTGGAATCCATGTCCCTCCAAAATCATTATTTTTCAAGAGACCAAATATGGGTCGGTACTATAGATGTGGAAAAAAATTTACAAAATTTCGACATAGTAGCCAGCCATATACAGTACAGGTTTACTGTTAAAATGTTGAGAACATTTTTCTTTTGGACATTATTATTATTTTCAGGCACTTAATCAAATGTTGCCGGTCTGTGCTCTGTCCATCGTCAGTTTGTCCATATTATAATCATCTGTCTATTCTGGTAATATTAATAGCACTTCCGTCATCGCTTCTGTCACTAGTCCGTCCGTTTGTCAGTCCACCATCGGCCATTTGCGGTATCCTAAACCAAAGCAGACGTTCTCTCAGAGGCAAACAACTTTAATCTTTTTGCCATGCGCAACGGTGTGCATAAAAGAGCTGGACCAGCGTGTCCGGACCAGTGTTGAAACAAACCCTGGTCTGTTTAAAGCGGACAAAACAGTGTGCAGGTGTGAATACACCCTAAGATTGTACAGCAGGGGTCTCAAACTCAGTTTACCTGGGGGCCACTGGAGGTAGAGTCTGGGGTGAGGCTGGGCCGCATTGGGTCTTTTTTGGCTCAGATAACTTTAAACGGTTATCAAATATAAGAAAAATAATTATCAAACAGTAATAAATAAATAAATTGATAATAATGAAAATAATAATAATACAGCAGATATAGAAAATTGAAGAAACCACATATACTCACTGACTGGAGAAATGTATTATTATTCACATTCACGTGTCTGTATTAATAGTTCTTCAACCCTGGAAGGAACATTGTTCTGGCTTCTGCCTACTTCTTGCTGCTAGCTGAGCCACATTTGGCGTGAGAGAGGAAGCAGTTGCGACCCTCAGTAGGGTTTGAAGATGCTCCTCAATAAGTCTGGACCTGTACTTGGACCTATTGAAGTTCAAGGTAGAATAGTGCTTTTCGCACAAGTATATATGTGCGCCCAATTGTTAACTTTTGAATCGGGTGTGTTGTAGGACAGGCCTACTAAAACAGGTCTACTACAGCTAAACTATAGTTTTTACAGTTAATATGATGATATAAGACAGGCCTACTAAAACAGGCCTACTATAGCTACCCTACAGTTTTTACAGTTAATCTGCTGAGATGAACTGCTCTGGTTTAGCACATGAACATATTGTATATATTAGTGGAAAATGCCTTTATTTGCAAGGCGAGAGTGAGCTCATCCAGATGGAATGAGATTTAAACCAAAGCCAGATCAAAGGAACAATAGCACAAAAGAAAAGGCAGACAGCTCTTGGAAAATGAAAATTATATCTGCATCACAATCAAAAGATTCCATGAGACTAAAGACTAACTACTGTCAGCTCTGCGCTGGTTTCCCGTCAAGGCTCATGTGTATAGATAGATGCATGTACACACATAGTTCACACACAGTTTATTTTCCAAATGACAATCACCACTTTAAACAGTCGATCAGAACAAAAACCACAACAAGCTCCTCTCCTGATAGGTCTGACAAGGAAGGTCATTGTCAAGGTCAAGCATCATGTAATGAGACCAACTTGCCAAAGACATTTAACAGTGTATGAGTCAGCCAGAAAAAAAACAACTTCCACCGGAATGAACCAAATCGTTGTGCTGTTTACCACTACGGGGCCTTGATTTGCCTGCGGAAAGGAACGAGCACTAGTTGTAGGGATGGGAGGGGCATGCTCATGTTATCTATTAGGCTTTGCCGGCACATTACAAGTCTCACATCACTCATCTCATGGTAAGTGTGCTGGAACAGATTATACATGGCTGCTACAAAATAACATGGGAAAGAAGCAGCAGTGACTTCATCTGGGTTTGTAGTCAAAAGATGAGCAGCAAAGTGAGCGCGCTACAAATTCCTATTTATTTACACACCTACATTATCAAAAGATTTATTCACAAACTTATTGATTTAGCACATCTATCATCAATGTATTACTAAATATGAAATTTAATATCACTCATTTAAAGTGGGAAATGATGTAACACCACACACAGCACACGCAAACACACACACACACACACACACACACGCAAACACACACACACACACACACACACTACTGAGTTTAATTGAAGAAAATCACAGATTTTGGCCAAGCCTATAATTTTTAGGTTTCTGAATCCAGTCCTCAATGGATGACTAACTAAAATTACAAAATATCATTAATAAAGCTTGATTGATAAACAAAATACAGTGGCATCTTCAGATACATACGCCTGATTTTTCGGCTGCATTTTCCCCACTTGATTTCTTTTAGTATTCCCTAAAGCAAAGAAGTTGGCATTTGAAATGACCAGTTTTGTGATTTGCTTTTTTTTTTAAACAACTGAATGAATATACTCTGAGACTGGTGATCCCATAATTTTTGCTAGTGATGTCCATCAATCACAAAACAATAATTTTGTTGAACATAAGCTATCAACCATGTGTTTGAATGATCATGTGATCAGTATGTAGCTTCACTACTCTTTTTGTGCAGCCAGCTGTTTCTCACCATGCACCTCCAAAATGCACATCTGAAACCATTTAAATCAAAAGCAGTCACAGTCTCCACAGCATTCCAGCATGGCCTTTCTCTTTATGCTGCAGCCTCTCTCAGCATGGACATACGGGTATGAAGGGCAGCACAAATATGTCACCCACAGTGCATTCCCCGCAGGAATACTAAAGAAGGAAAAGACCAACAAAAGGAAGGGTGCTGGCAAGCTGAATAACCTGTGAGCTCCTTGGGCTTCAATATTTTGCTGCTTCAAATAAGAACCTACAAGCAGACAAAAAGTGAGATCACATTTACAGTAGTCCCAATCCTTGAATATTATCACTACTAGTTCTACTACTACTTATTATCATCCATTATCCGAACCGTTTTATTGTACTCGTAAGGGTCGCAGGCATGCTGGAGCCTAGCCTAGCAGTCTTTGGGCAGTGCCCCTTATCATCATCATCATCATCATCATCAGACACAAACACAGCTTCTTCCCCCGGGCTGTCCCTCTGATGAACTCACACCACTCATAGAGACTCACAGACATCACTGTGCAATAACGTCCTGCTCTCGCCACTTAAATGTTGTTAGTTGCCTGAATGTTGTCAGTCACTTAAATGTAAACAGAGGCTGAGATCAACCGGAGTCAAATTCCCTGTTTGGCATGCCAAACTTGGTCAATGAAGCTGATTCTGATCATCATTATTATTATTTTTTGGGCAGCACGGTGGACCACTGGTTAGCACGTCGGAGCACTGGTTAGCATGTCCGTCTCACAGTTCAGAGATGGAAGTTTCGATTCCGTCTCCGGCGTTCTTGTGTGGAGTTTGCAAGTTCGTCCCGCGCCTACGTGGATTTTCTGCGGGTACTCCAATTTCCTCCCACATTCCAAAATCATGCGTGGCCGGCCGATTCCGACTCCAAATTGTCCGTAGTGAGTGTAAATGGTTGTTGGGGTAAATATTGGATCGAGGTAAATATTGAATCGATTAAAATAGGGAATACATTTTTTTTTTAACTATAGGATCTCTAGTTTATGTAATAACAGAAGAAGAAAAAGAAACAAAGACGTGTATGTAAATAAAACAAGATGGATTTGTTACAAGTTTTGAAAACCCATGGCTAGAATGTTGAGAAAAAACAGCATTGGTCCTCTTAATTCCTACTATGCTAGCTTTCTGTTTGCAGTTATTAATAGAACTGCTCCACTGGGAGCTGCACACACCTCTCACCTGCACAAACTAGTTATGTAGCTGCAGATGACTCCGATTGTAATACACTGGCAAGTCACTACAGCTAATCATGAGAAATTTGCTTATCTGGTAAACAGGTGCAAACCTTGACGTGCTAACAAATAACTGAGTGCAATATTGGAATCCTTCCATCTATCCATCATCTGTACTGCTTGTCCCCAATGGGTTCGCGGACGTGCTGGAGCCTAGCCTAGCAGTCATCGGGCAGCAGTCGGGGGACACCTTGAACTCGTTGCCAGCCAATCGTAGAGCACACAGAGATGAACAACCACCCACACTCGCACTCACATCTATGGGCAATTCGGAGTGCTCAATCGGCCTACCGTGCATGTTTCTGGGATGTGGGAAGAAACCGAAGTATCCGGAGAAAGACCACGCAGGCATGGGGAGAACATGCAAACTCAACTTAGGGAGGGCCGGAGGTGGGAGCGAACCCACAACCTCTGAACTGTGAGGTGGACGTGCTACCCAGTGCGACACTGCATACCATATTTTTTTTAGTTTAGTTGGCCCCTCTATTTTTTCCCCAGTTAAAGGAAACAATAGTACAAGACATTGTGCATGTTTTTTTCCCCATTTACTACAGACATACGCATTTAAAATATCCGTATCTTTATGCCAACATCAAATAGTGAAGTATGTGAAAAACATACATGCATCACCTGAAATTTTCCAGTCGGCTCAGACTCATTTCGATCAGTACTTGCTTCTATTCTTGTTTGTTTGATTGTTTGTTTTTCAGCGGGGAATTTCAAGTCATTTACACATAAAGAGGTTCTATTGGTATGAAATCACACTAGACAAGTGTTAAATATATACACGTACACATACGCTGACAAACAAACATGCAAAAAAACTCCCTTGCCTCCACCTGCTGACAGTGTGGAGAAGAGATAAGGCTACATCAAATGTGCAATGCGGTATTGATTTCCATGCCAACCAATCTCACCCAATCAAAAAAGGTCACACTGTGTAGAAATCAAAAGGAAGCCTCTTTGTTTTGGAATTGCATACTGGATAGCCTTAGGCACGTACACTTAGTTTGAAGCGTAACGGTTTTCATCTGTGGCTAACCACCTTTTGCAAAGGACAAAATTGGAAAACAACATCACTATATGACCAATGTAATGGTGTAAATACTACAATGAAAAACATTTTTTTCCTTGTCTTTTAAGTCTGTGCTATCATTCTTACACACAAAATAAGACAAGTACACACGTTACATACTGCCATTGGATAGCACCATGGCTTCCAAACTCAATCTCCAGCCTTTGTCCAATTCCGCAGTTCCAGGAAACAAGAAAATCAAGGTATCATTTCAAATCTTTGGGTTTCTGAGAAGGTTTCACAGCTAATGTTATGTTGGTCTTGATACCATAGTTGATGTGTTGTTTTGTTCAGGGAAAGGTCACCACTGGCATGCATTAATGAACTGATGCAGCATTTAATGTTGGCCGTCAATTATCCTTTTGAGCTCAACCCCGTGTTGTCCTTACCTCACCCCTTCACAAATACTCCATTGCCAGACATTATCAGCCTTTGCAAACAAAATTATGAACACTTGCCTTAATGCCAGAGAAAAGGCTGGACTTCTGGTCTAAGGCTAGTTTCACTCTGCAAGCAAATTCGACCCATATTGGATTATTTCTTTTGTCCATATATGACCTGTATCAGAAAGGCTTACTTGCTATGTTATCAAATCTGACCTGGGCCACGTTGACTGCAGGTTAATTCGGATAGTTTGTGTGGAAACTTTCCCATCATTTTTCATCAAAATGGGCGTCTGTCAATGACTGATTGACCGATCTTCCGTCTGTCAGGATGGAATGCTCACCCTATTGCGCGTAAGACATCCTAACTTCATTGGTACCAACAAAGGACAACATGTTACTGGATATGTTATGCATGCCTAATGTTTGTGTGTAGGCAGGAAATATAGGATGACAGCTATGAGAAACCAAAATGAGAAGTAATCAACAAACAAATGTTTCCCCCCCCCTCCCTTTTTTGTGTTTTCCTCGTCAATCGCAAAGTTCCCTAAACCTTCCACGCCCCCATTTTGTTAAGGGAGCCAGGACAGCCTTCCAAATGCACAATTGCTTTCCTCTGTGTGCTCTCCTTTTCTCGATATGCCAATTTTCTGTGTTCATCAGAAGGACACTAGGGATAAAAGTGTTGTGATTGAAGCACTGTAGTTTTTATGTTGTTGCCATAGTAACATGCAAAAAAGAAAAACAATGGAGATTAATACTTCTCATATTGCACCACCCCTGTCCTTCATGCTTGGTACACGCTTCCCTTAAAACCACCCAATCATGTATTGATATGCAATTTATAATTTTTAAAGCTCTTTTACCATCTTTAAAATGTGTTGATCTTTTCTTTAACACCCTCATGTTTACCTACCACTCTCTACCCTTCACTTGAAATGCCCCCTGCATCCTCTTGACTCTCCTTTGAAGCTTCCATGGTTATAGAGCAAAGATTGCGCAATTCAAGTTGCCTGCAGAGGCAACATCACTACAGCTGAACAATTTTCATGGCGAAAACATGAATGCATGTCTTCATTTGATATATATTATAAACCCTTTATTAAAAGACAAGATTTGGCCATTTAGTTTCATATAAACAAACAAGTTGATAGAACAGGTCAACAAACCCAAGCCAATTAAAATCTCTTTGCTGTTGGTAATTACCAATCCATAAATTCTGCAGCATTAAAGACTCCATTTGTCTCCTGTGATGTGTGCTTTTAATGGTTTTAAGCAATTATATGACTTGGAGACAATTTTATGCATTGCTGGTATGATATCTTGTTTATATGTACATAAAATTCATA
Organism: Syngnathus acus; assembly: GCF_901709675.1. Taxonomy (NCBI): domain Eukaryota; kingdom Metazoa; phylum Chordata; class Actinopteri; order Syngnathiformes; family Syngnathidae; genus Syngnathus; species Syngnathus acus. The sequence goes on along the minus strand of NC_051087.1, from coordinate 12,536,849 downwards.
TTATTTATCCGTTGAAATGCAAATTTCCCCTGGGCTGTCCATAATGAATCCATTTGGGAGTTTTCATTTTTGAAAGAAAAAAAAAACAACACTTTACCCAGAGCTGTAATTGTTTTTCATAGGTTATGTAACCAAAAAGATAATTCAAACATTAACTGTAAACTAACTACCATAAATGCATAACGGTAATTGGGGAATATAGTATTTTCGATAATTTTGTGGCAGGTGGACCTTTAGTGAGTGCTTATTATCAAAATATCAAATTGCTTCGAAGTTTACTATATACGCCAGATTTACTGATTTAGAGCCATCCAAGTCAAGTGAAAAAATGACAACAGTGGTCCCTTTCGCAACATTCTTACTTTCTGGAGGGAACAAGGGCCAAGTCGATTTAGCCTACTGTCATCAGTGTATTATAAGTCATCAGTGTATTATTATAAATCTGTCAATAATAATTGTGAGTCAACAATTGTGAGTGGTGACTTGGAACGACTAAAATGAATGTTATAATTTATGAAAATGTAATTGTGATGACTGCTTCTAAATTTGTAGGCCTATTTCCAAATTAGAACAACATACGTAGCAATTTATTGAAACATGGTTCTAAATACATTGAAAATACAAGTTGAGGTTTGCTTATTGGCTTGGTCCTCAGCTAGCATTCTAGTTTCTTATTTGGCCCTTTTGAAACACGAATTCCCCATGTTGTTGACCCAATTACAACTTTTTTCCCAGTTAGACCAATAAGAACAGAAGCCTACTTCATAAAATACATCATAGCACAATAACAGTTTTAGCAACAGAAACATACAATTACATTTCAACATATTTCAATCCTGTATTTGATTTTCAAGCAATTAGGTGATTCACACCTACTCCGCTTTGTAACATTGACGATATTCCACTTTAATTAGCTACTCAACTTTGCATGTTCACCTCCTGCTTGCGTGGGTTAAATCCAGGTAAGTCGGTTCCTCCCACACCAAAACAGCATACATCGAGGTCGGTTCAAATTTGTCAAAAGACAAGAATCTGCGAGGGTTAATGATTGTTTGTATTTGCCACTGGTATGGGTTGGTGACCCTGTAAGTGTAAGCTGTCTCTCGCATTGTCAGCTGGGATAGGTGCTGGTAAATTCGCAGCCCCATTGAGTACAGGCAATACAGAAAATGGATGGATGGACAGATGAATCTGCACATTTTGTGAATGACGAATATAATATACAAATACTTATACTGCTGTTTTGATTCATCTCCTTTGCCTACTTGCCCCTGTAGAGATTCTACACGTCTTCATCAGCCATGTGATAGACATCTTTGGTACTTGTGCATAATTTTTGTTTTTTTCCTCCCAGAATCTAATTCACAGCCACACAAGATGAGAGAAGCCTGCGGCGTCACAGCCAGCCAGAAGAAGAATGGTGAAAAGAGCAATGCAAATACAAAATAAACAGATTTCAAAGCACTTTTATATCAAGACATCAAACGTCCCAAGTGATGAAACAACATGCTGCAGCTCTCATTAATTGACACACTGACAACCTCAAAATCAAACTTATGAGAGAGAGAGGGACAGCCCAACTAGGATGGAAGACGAGGAGGGGGGACAGAGATAAGAAAGACAAATCAGCCTGAAGTAACAATAATAATGCAGTGACAGAAGATCTTAATTTTGGCTGACAGACGGTGCTTTAATCAAATTGTATTCCTTGAACTAAACTTTGATTAATTATTTAATAAGGCGGCCTGCTCTTCAGCTCTGACTCTCATTTGATGCATCCACAAATTGTCACGTGCCCGCACCACCTGCCACCCAGCCGGTAACTTTGCCTGACGCACATCGCTCACAGCCACGCCCCTGCAATAATGCTAATCACCGTCCGTCGCCTGCTCCCAGCTAGTTAACTTCCCTGGACCGCCAGTTACACCATGTCAGCTCGTCCTGTTATCATGCCCGTGTTGCTCTCAGTTCCTGCTAGACCTAATTTTGTTTTGCGGATTTGCAATGATGTGCAAGACAAGCATACTCCTTCAAAAATATGAAAATTGCTTACTACCAGTACAGCATGAACACAATATATTAAGATTTGATATAAAAACAAAAGGAAAATGTACAAAATTAGTTCTTGCACTTAATTTTGCTTTCTTGTTCAGCAGTTGTGTACTGTCTTTGAATGATTTATTCAGTGAGGCTGAAAATATTCTTATTTCCTTCCAGAGCAGTTTTGCGAATCAGTGATCTCATTTGAGGAGCAACTTTCTAATTTCATCGAGCTGTTTTTTTTAGGTTCATCCAAGCAATGGAATGGAATGGTGTTTAACAAGAATACTATAAAAATATAATGAATGAGATTTTTTTTTCTTTTTTATTTATTCAGAAGTTCATATTTTTTTAGATGCACATTGTGTATATCAGCAAACTGTACTTTATCGTCTAAGAAAAGCTAAACTGATTTAAAAAAATATAAGATCTACTATTTTATAATTTGAGAACATTTATTGTGCAGACCTCAAATGTGAAAATCAAACACCCTTCTCATTCACCTCAAACTTTTCTTGTTCCAGAAAGCAAATAAAAGCAAGCTGAGATAAACAAGTCATCTCTTAAGCAAAGACTTTGATGCAGTTTTAACTAGATTTTTTTTTTTTTTGGGGTAAGTCCAGTTCGTGGCTGCTTCGCACAATAGCTAATTGTGAAGAGAACTAAAGAGAACTGGAAATGATCTAATCAACGCTCTCTCAGAAGTCTGATCGAGATGATGAAGAAGAAACATAGCAGAACAAAAATCTGTCACTTTTGATGTCAAAACAGATGCTGGCTTTGCCTTATCTGATATATGGTCCAAATTACTATGCCCAACTAAAATGAACACATCAAACAAGATGACTGAATTGTTTTAATTGCATTGCACACCCCCACTCCACTTTATTCTACAAGCAGACCTCTTACATCTGTTCAAATATACACACAGGCATTTTGAAGAACACACTACATGGGCGACTGAAGCCTCAATTACCAACAGCCATAACGATGCACCATTCAAGAACAAAGCAGTCTTCACTGATGTATATTTTGGTATTCTTGCACACAATCAGCTAGGATGAGCTCTAGTCCACTTGCAATCCGAACGAAAATAAGCAATATGGAAAATTGCACACGAGATAACTTTGGGTTGTGAAAAATAGGGAGATTTTTTGTTTCATGTGTTTAGGCCCTAGATTTTTTGTGCTAAAGTTCCAAGTTTTTTGCCTTATATTTATCACATACATTCAATAAATGACAAAAATCGATAAATGAGCAGTTATTTTATGAAATGAGTCCCGGATAAGGCTAAATAAAAAGGATACACTGCACTGCATTTATTACCCAGTATTTATTGCACATCAAATTAACATTAACTGACAGATTTGGTGACGACCAAGCCAGTTGGCTTTAGCACTAGTACGAAGATTGTCATTTGGACCGTTCTCAAACTTTGATGTGTTATTACTCTGTTTAGCTAGATAAATGAGGTTTCTTGCATTTTGAATTTTTCTGTCTCTGTATACATGTTCTCATGCTTCATTTTCATCGCATTAAAACATCTAAAAATATTTGTGCCATTACTGCTTCAACTACTTGCAGCCGTCAATTTAACAACTCTATTCATTTCAATGTAAATCTTTTGCACTGCTCGGCTGTCGCCGCCAGGCTTTCATAGCAACCAACGGCGGCTGATTTTTAAGAAAAGCTGTGGGTAATCTTCTTCAAAATGTTAATGAGGTTGTGTTAGAGGATGAGAGGTTGTTGGGTGTGTTAGCAGACAGTGAGTCCAACTGAGCTGTCTCCCCATTAGGGAAGATGAGCTGTGCCCATCCATCCATCCATCCATCCATCCATCCATCCATCCATCCATCCATCCATCCATCCATCCGTCTTCTACCAGTTTATCTGGGGTCGGGTTGCGGTGGCAGCAGCTTTAGGAGGGAAGCCCAGACGTCCCTCTCCCCAGCCACTTCATCCAGCTCATCCCGGGGGATCCCAAGACGTTCCCAGTCCAGACATAGTCTCTATGTCTATATATATGGTTCAACCCTGTCAATATGCAGAGTTGGTGGAGGAGGCATCCCTGTAAGGCCTAATGAATATTTGCCTTATGAACACATTATTTCAGTCTGAGGCTCAATGACTAGTACAGTAAATGTACTGCACTGTACACAATTAAAATTAAAATAATAATAATTAAAACAAAACATGTACCTGGTTAGGAAGAAAACCAATGATTTCTTATCATCAGCAAGCCTGCAAAACTTGCTCCATTATAGTAAGAGTTCAGATATCAGGCACAGTTTCAAAGACAAAGCTATGTGCAGAGACTGACTCATGACATCCTCCGACAGTATCTAAGGAACTATAAAAAGAAGATTCTCAAATGCCACTGTGTGATTTTTTTAAGAACTAATCCATTCTATTTAATGTAGTTCAGAAGGGCCCCCAACTGCACAGTGAAGACACGAGGCAGGATTAGTCCTCATTCAGTGGTAGGAAGATGAAAAGATATAAACCACTTACCGTGGTTCTTGGATGACTTTATATATTTCTTTCTTTCGTCTATTCCCAACTGTTGAAAAGGGATTTAGCAGAAACGACACTTAAGACTCTAGAAATGGATATTTTTTTCACTCTCATTTAAATAAGTTTTTTTTTTCTCTCCTTGTAGGGTCTTATAAACATTTAACAGTAGCTCAGGAAGGATTAAAATCCTGCACTGAACAACATTTGAAATGTTTATTTTAACTGTCATGACAGCAGATTGGGCAGATTATATAATCCAGAGAATACCTTTTCTGTTCCTTAATTTCTAAATGGAGTTATAACATTGATACAGATTTTCTGCCCTAGTAAATTTCTTGTCTCTACATGTTTATGACTTTAGAACTTTTGCATACAGACAATAACATTGTAAAAATAATGTACATTCACTAACACGTACACACAACTAACTACAATCACTGGCAGGGCACCCCTAGACAACAATCTACACTCAGTCACTCTAAAGCACAATTTAAAGAAACTATTGGACCTAGCTTTTGAAAGTAAATATTATAGCCCACTTGTGAATGTCACGTTTGCTGTTCAAACCCCCACCATGATTGTTTTCAAAAACTCTGTCTGAGACCCTTTTCTCCAAAGATTATATGCACAAACAAAGGACCAAAACAAACTTTTTTTTGTCTGCTTTTGGGTAAAACAGTCTCGTGTAAACTATTCCTGTGTCCACTAGCCTTCAAGTGTGTCAGAGAATCTGACCCATCTACTCTCAAGTGTCTTCCCACTGCTCTCTTGACTCAGGAGACCCTATGCTTCCAGTCAAGTCCACTGAGGGGGGGCGACCCCAGGATTTGCCCTCTGCACTTCAAAGACTCCTCATGGAGGATGTTAATATTTGCACAGGTGCATATTGTGGGTCTCCCTCTATGAGCAGAGGCTGCTGTAACATACAAATATATCAAAGGCCAATAGGACGTCTGGCCACGCAGAGACAGACAGAGAGAGAGAGAGACAGCCAGAGAGACAGAGACAGAGAGAGAGAGATGACAGCATTTACTGTCGCAAAAATCATTCACAGACAGCCTTCAGCCATTTTCAAGTCTGTAGCCTGCATTTGAACTTGCTCACCTTTGTCTTCTCTCTCTTTTATGTGGCCGTCTGACCTGGTGCTAACCCTTGGTCGGTGGGTGGGGATGACAAGCCCAGGACAGCTGGGCACAACAGAACCCCTATCCTCAGCAAATCACCCCCTGACCTCTGACTTTTCTATCCCATGACGCTTTTATCGCCTTTGAACTGCGGCCTGACTTGCAGGCAAGATATTCCTCCCGTGATGCAGACTGTTTATTCAAACAATGAGTAACAAACCCCAAAACTGTGTTTAAAACAGAAGATCTGCAGCTCTTATCTGTGCTGATTCCATCTTGGTATTGCTGATTGTAAAACTGCAGCGCTATTCAAATGCTAATTCAGATGGGCCAAATTTTCAAATCAAGAAATTTAGCCGGGTCATACATTAGGCACACAATATTAAAGTGACTGGGTTAAAGGGAAATTCGAATCTTATCCAGTCTGAAAATGAATTTCCAGAGGCTTGCAAGAAAATCCATTGTGTACATTTTAAGTTTTAATCATTGTGAGTAATAAATAGTCAAATGAAAAGACTATTGTAAAGATAGTTTGGGGCGAAATCCCATCTTTAAATAGACAATTTCCATTGTCAATTTGACATTTCAAATTAGAAACTGACATGTTTTATTTCCCTCTCAGTACCTTACCACAACTCCTGTTATTAGCGCCGCTAGCCACACTTCGAAACAACACCATCAGCAACGTGGGTAGGCGCCGCGAGTGTTTTTGAATTTTGAACTCTCCCAAACCTAGATACCCTTTGCATCTCTTAAAAGCATTTCAATTCAGGCAGGCTGGACCAAAGTTTTAGTTCCATACCGCTATATATCTATTTCAGATTGTTCCTTGGATTTGGTTGACTTGGCTCACTGTGACTGGCTTGTTTATGCTGAGCTGTACAAATTAGATCTAACACTCAGCAGTCTGTGCTGTCAGCCAACACAGATAGATAAGACGTGGAATCTAGAAATTCCAGAATGACACCAAAGAGACTGGAAGGCAGTCAGGATCTATGGAAAGAACAGTCTGACTGTGAGATGGATATGTTTCAAAACTGGCTCACTGACAGCAGATATATAAATGGATCTGGTTAAAATACAACGCATCTGGAGTTTGGATCTTTTGCAACAGAAGTCCAGGTGCTGTCTTCTGGGTAAACTCTATTACTGTAGGTTGATGAACATTTTGATGATGATTTTTTTTTTATTTTGCCTTTATACACCATCACACTGGATTAAAAAAGAATATATATCAGGATGTGCCTGAATTAGGGATGTTGGACACCACTTTTTTTTAGGTCGATTCCAGTATAAATACACAAATCTTGAGTAGCCATCGATACCAAGTAAAGATACCACTGGTACTTTTGATATATAATATTTAACCCCCAAAACAACAATCAATAATTTTAAAGAAAGCCCTACAAAGCATTATTCCTTCAAATTGCATGAAATTAATGGCAACTGTCTTTTCTAATTTCAACTTTTTTTTACCTGATCGTAAAACTGCCATAAGAGGGCAGCTGATACTAGTATCTAGTACTAATATACACTTATAGTATACTGAAGACCCCCTAAAAAAATTAAAATGGCTGCAGTAAACTTTTTCTTTTGACTTTTAATAACTTTCCACTGTTATTAATCATTATTGTATTTGTGAAATTATACCTGCGACCCTAAGAATTATAGTAATTAGCATATATTGGTACAGTATATAAATTGATGATGATGTCGATGATGATAATTATTATTAAGAATGTTACCACTCAGAAATAGATCCTCTTATCAAACATCTCACCAATACAGGCTGCAGAAAATCAATTCGTGCTGTTATCATTGTCAATGTGGAAATGCTGAAAAAATCATTTGCAATTACTTTTCTATCGAAACACAGCCTCAGTCCAAGGACATGTGCAGAAGGAAATGTCATTCTCTGATACCATTTTTCATGCTCCCAGAGAATGATGATAAAATTGCCAAATAAAATCAATCCAGTACTGTTAAATATTCAGCACTATTGAGCATCAGTTCTTATCAGTAATCCCCAGGACTTTGACTTTCTGTGTCCTTATTACTTGTGGAAATAATTTATATCACAATGATGTCATAGGAAGGATTCAGACAGGTAATATAAAAAACAATTTGCATACTAAATCATCTTCAAATCTTGTCAGTTATTTAGATAAGACTGGGTGAATCAATTATGTACCTCAAAAAGTGAAGTTTAATCTATGTTATGGTAACCTTCTTTGTCTGTTAGAAATGGTCAACACCAATGATCCTTGACCCACAAACACGTGGTTCATTGGTCATTCTGAATGTGAATCTTACCTCTCTGCCTGCAAATCAATTGCTCAGCCTATAGCAGGCAACAAGAGGACAGAAGTGCCACTTTCTGACCTACACTTTATCAGTTAAATTCAAAATAGCATTCAGGCCAGTTGTAAAAGTCACTGACACAAACTCACACTACAACCCATGAATTCGAGATTTGTTACTATTAATGGTCTGATCTAGTTTGCCCTTACAGTCTTCATCCCACTTCATAAGTTTTCATTGTTTACCCACCACAAAAAAACAGTACAGCTGTATCTGTTCTCAAGTCACATTTCTACTGGGTGACGTCCATCACATCTTGTGCCTCAGAACAATTCTGGAAAGAATTTACACAGTTTTACTACTTCTTTTACATGTTGGCAAACTTTACCCCAAGCAGATCACACATAGCATAATCACAAAACATATAACTGCTTAAGTCCTATTTCAATATTTCGGCAAAACAAGCAATCACATTGGTATTTTTTTTGTTTACTTGTTCACTCATCTGACTGAAGTTTTTAATTAAAAAAGACATACCATGGTACCTCTACTTACGAACGCCTAACTTTTCGAGATACGAACCAGAGCCTCACGTTTTTTTTGCATCTACTTACTAACCAATTTTCGACTCTCGAACCTACCACCCACATCTCCCCCGCCTTGTCTCGTTTGTTATGCCATTCCCTGTTCATCTCGGCGCATTTGTGGTATAAAAAACAAGTAGTATAGTCAAGTATGTCTTCAAAGACGATCAATATGAAACACAAAATGATAAAGGAGCATCGCAAAGGCATGCATATCATCGAACTCGCGACGGAGTATGTACTATCCCCTGCTGCAGGAGCGCCCACGCATTGAGTGAAAGGCAGAAGCTGTTGCCGGTTGGCAGACAGTACCAGCTTGTTTTCAATAATAACATGAAGAACACAACTTTTTGTTTGTCAATTTTCATCTTTGGAAGCTAGGTTCCTTTTCTTTAATTTCTTGTTTTAAGTTCTAACTCGCGTTCTTTTGAAGGTACTTTCAATGACCACTCACACAGTCGGAAAAGTCATTAATCCGGGTTATCATATTGCCTTTGAGCAAGATATTGAACTTTATTTTGCTCCCAGTAGGGCCTGGTAGCACCGTTTATGGCGGGCATCGCTTTACTGTCTCTGTGTGTTTCCACCAAGTGTAGCAAATTTGAATAGGTGCCTCCCTCTCCAAGCAAAGTTACAGGAGTACTCATTCTAACAGCAGCCTTTTTAGAATAAGTCAACCCGTGAGAATATCCCATTTTCAAACTGATTCCAGGCCATCAACCGTTTTAGCCAATAGTGATTCCTGATTGTCGTAGAGTGAGTCTCACAATTTATAAGTGGTGGATTCAATTTTTAAATGCACCAAAAAGTAATGACGAGTATATAAGCAAAAATAAAACAGTCATTTTGATTCTCTGTATGTTTTTCATGGAAAACGAGGGCAAAATGTGTGTTCGGCACACATTATTTGCTTTTACATTGATTCCTATGAGAAACGTTGCTTCTACTTACAAACATTTCTACTTACAAACCTGATCGCGGAACCAATTAAGTTTGTAAGTAGAGGTACCACTGTCAATGAATTACGCATTTTCAATGATATTGCACACTAGTGTTGCAGAAGAGAGATAATTGAGTCGTCCTAAATGCTGGTTGGGGGCTTGTCGTGCCTCGTCTACCTGAAAGAAGACAGAGAAGAAAAGGAAGAAGGCAAAGAAGAAGACGAAGAAGAAAAAGCCAACAGCTAGGTTGGGTCTGTTCATTATAACTCATTGGATTTTGTGATTTTGACGCGGATCGGGTTGTTATGAACAGACGTGCAGGTATGATCCAAGCAAACGACAAAGAAACAATTGCAGGAAAGGCTCTATGCATTGAAACAAAAGCTAAAGAAATACCTCCCTGACATATTACATATGATTAAAAACTCTTTGTCAAATATTTATCACCTCTCCTTTTTCTTCTTTGTTTAATTCAGACATCCAGAGCAATAAATGCATTATGGCATTAATCAATAAAAGGAAAAATCCAACAGGCTCTCAGGGGATGGATGGAAATCTTGGCAATTTTCATGTGGGTGCTCAAGAAGAATCAATTAAAATGTAGAGGTGTCATATTTATTATTCATATACGCATCTTTTTTTTATTCTTACATGGAAAAAGTCAAGTAGGTTACGACTACAGCAAAGAGGGAGACGAGAGATACCTTCTTGCCTGCAGGATTTTCAAACCTGTCAGGTCAATGAAGTAGTGGTCAGTTTATTCAAGCATGTAATTCACACCTTTGAAAATGATCTTTTCATATATGTATTTTTTCTCAATTTGAAACTGTTTAAATAAAATATAAACTATTAATAAAATATTGTTGACATTTTTCTGTCAAAACATAGAAAAGATAAAGGATTTGAGCACACGTAACATTCACTTGCATAATAATTCAAATTATCTTTTTTTTTGATGGAGGGAGCGCTGTCTCATGCAAGTGCAGAGTAGAGCTTACATGATGAGCATGTGCGGTGAAGCACCTGACTTTTAGTTACTTTTCCATCTCTCCTACTCTAAGTGACTAGCAACACGTCTAGCAACTTTTTGTGGTGTTATTGGTGATTACTGGTGACTTTGAGACTCCGTCCAGAGCAGAAGCTGTTAACTCCTTTCCAACTCAACCCCCTCCCTATGCATGCCTGTAAATAGAGTTCCCATAAAGATTTGATTGCTTATTTACTCCTAAAGGCACCAATGTAAATTAATGTAATTCAGTAGTCCTCAACCCTTTTACTTTTAATAGAGCAGCGTACGGTTGGTTGGGGATCCCTGGTGTCGATGGCTCAATATTCAAATACAATAAAATTTAGGCTTTAAGAAAAAGACTTTTGCCCTTGGCTTTCACCCTTGCTAATTAAAAAAACTGCACTTTAATTGTGGATTTTCATGCCTGGATGACGCTAGGTGTACGAAAGAGGTGTAGCCAGTGAATTAAACGATGGACAGAAAAAAGCCAGGTGGGGCTGAAAAAGCTCCGATACGTAAAAGAAAGGCTTTACAGGATGATGCTGCCAAGTGTGCAAAGCTCACAAATATGTTTTTAAGAAGACCAACCAAAGAGGAAAACGGTAAAGAGCCAGGGTTAGGGGCTTAGGGCAGAACACGGGCTAATATCAGGCACAACACTAATTAGTATGCTAATATCAGGCTTGGATGCTCTGCTAGCTATTCATCTTGCATTTTAGAATATACGTATACTGCATATTTTAATAATGGGAGATAATGATAATGCAACATAAAACATAATTCAAATGCCACAGTAGCTGTTAGGAAAATGTATATATATGTTATCATGCGTTCTCTAATCAATGCTTTACCGCAATATTACTGCAATATATGCTTGCTGTTTTGCCTTGCTGTTTTTATGATGTACCACAGAAGAGAAAAGGTACGGCTGGGCCAGGAGAGAGGTCAGACAGGACGCAGCTGACAACTCAGCAAAAAGAAGACATCTACCGAGACAGTTCCTTCTTAACAAAGACCACTTTGTTAGACAACATGCCTCATTGCTGTCTTGCACTTCAGATGAACCTACAAGTGACCATCAAAGTCTGGGTTTTCCAAGCTATCTTGATCGTTAGATTATGTTTGTGCGTATCCAGTAATTAATAACCTAGCTTGTCTCATCCTACACAAGGTCGTAAAACCTCCCTTGCTAGAGCTCAAGGACTTTCTCTTCTCAACTCAAACTCCTTTTTCTCACGTTCTTATTATTTTGCTTACGAGGCAAAGCCCACGTGCTCCCCCCTTCCTTTAGGGGCTTTCGTCTCATAATTGTGGGCAGGGCAAATCCAAATAAAAAGAGCGGGAGTGTACACAGATATTTAGTGTTGTGAGATTGTTGTAAACTATCTGTACTGCACTCCTCGCGAGAAAAGACTTGATATTCTGTCTCACTTGTGGTTTGTTTGCTGATGCTCTTCTCTTAATAGTTGTTCAGTCAGCGATTTAAACCTGACAGTAGCCTACTTACAATCTTAATTATGTGTTTTATTATATATTTTTTATTTTATTATCTATATATTATGTAATCTTTTATTTTCTGTTATAGTCACCCATTGTCAGCACTTAAATAGTGGAGTCAAGTGACATAGCGGTAGGGATAACAGAGGTATTCTATTATTCTGTGCGCCTACCATTGGGCCGGTTGGATTTGAAACTTCCAGGCTGAAAAACAGTCCCAGCACGCCACTGCATCCATCCATCCATCCATGAAATTTGGGAGTCTCCCACGTGATCAAGAAAGTTGGCAAGTATGAAATGGATGGATATTTTCACTTAGTAACTGAGTTTATTTGAGTGTGATTTAGGGAAATAAGAGCATTCACCCAGCGTGGAAAAGACTGCAGCCAAGGCTGACCACTTCTGTCTTATATGTCATAATCATGCAATTATTTAGTCCACAACTCAAACTCAAGGCCCGGGGGCCAGATGTGGCCCGCCACATCATTTTATGTGGCCCGCAAAGACAAAATGTGCATCAAATTGTCTTCACCTTTAAAACTCATCTTTTTAAAATGTTTGAACAGTTTATTAGTCTGATTTGAAAATTAGTTATTTGTCAGTTTGTTTTGTAGCTTACACGATTATATCATATGAGGAGTTCATACATTTATTTAGGTTGACAGTCATAATGGCCCTTCGAAAGAAACTATGACTACAATGTGGCCCGCGGCAAAAATGAGTTTGACACCCCTGATTTATTCCATCCATCAATCAATCATTGAAAAGCAATTCTATCTATTTTCTGGAGCAATTTTTCCTACTAACAAATAATCTAAAAGGTGATCCCTGATGATCGTGGATTGATCACAAGTCAATTGCAATGAGCATATGAACAGTCGAGCATCCACTCACACTCATGCCTGATTGTGTGGTGTACCTACTGATAGGAACATTGTGAAATTGGAGACCCTGAGGTTCAGGTTAGAAATTTATGTTTATATATTGAAGCTTTGCTATGTAGTCACGTCACTTGCATTTTGTTTAGAGGAGCCAAAGGCGGACCTACACACATACAATTGAAGTGAGTCAAGGCTATCTGAGATCACAAATTCGTATGTGGGCGTTTCATCTTCTTAGATCCAAGAATGTTCAAAAATGCTTTTGAAAAAGTTTCTTGCCAAGCAAGCACATTGGTAAAGGCCGACTTCTGAGAAGAGCAGCCAAGTAACACACACATGCCTCATGTTTCACCTCCATAAAAAGATATCCTTCCACCTCCAATCACAGTTATTTAAGTATCAATCTGTGCAATATTTTTCAGATATCTATTCTGGGGAAGGGCGGCTCGGTGAGCACTGGGTAGCACGTCCGCCTCACAGCTAGGAGGGTGCGGGTTCGATTCCACCTCCGGCCCTCCCTGTGCGGAGTTTGCATGTTCTCCCCGGGCCCGCGTGGGTTTTCTCCGGGCACTCCGGTTTCCTCCCACATCCCAAAAACATGCTTGGTAGGCCGATTGAAGACTCCAAATTGTCCCTAGGTGTGAGTGCGAGTGCAAATGGTTGTTTGTCTCTGTGTGCCCTGCGATTGGCTGGCAACCGGTTCAGGGTGTCCCCCGCCTACTGCCCGATGATGGCTGGGATAGGCTCCAGCACTCCCGCGACCCCCGTGGGGACTAAGCGGTTCAGAAGATGGATGGATGGATATTCTGGGGAAAACCTGTGGACCCTTATGGGGGATCAGTCAAAGCAAATTACTCATACTCTGTTGCGGGGGTGAAACGTATAGTTGAGCAGATGTTTCATTTAAAGAATATACGTATTTGTGTGAAGCGATGTTTCTGGATGTGTTGAGGTGCAGTTTATTACAGATTCCAGGTGCAACCCTGTTCCTGAGTTCCTTCAGGCAGAAAGCTTCAGAGGAAGTGCTGTTTTATTACAGTGACTGATAGATAGCAGTGCTTAAGGTGAGCTCACACCTTGGCTACGCTTCTAGCTATTAAATATTTGCCTTAACTTGATGATGGTGTCCATATCTTAGCCCATCTGTTATTCTGCATACGTATTCCTTTTATCTGTGGGAATTAAGTGTTGTGATGATCCCAGATCAAAAGTGGAGGATGGGGAATATCAAAAATCTTGTTTTGACAATGAGTTCATCCCCTTTTTCTGTGGTAGAAGCTGCTAATGTTTAGACTTTATACCCCTAGAGGGCGCATTCTCAACAGATGCTCGATTTCTTTGGATGCAGCTGGATCACAGAAGACTTTCACAAGTAAAGCTTTGCAGTTTTCACTTTAACAAAGTAGAAAAGGTAAGAACCTGAATTATTCTCTTAGTCAAGAGGTATAAAATGGTAAAAAAGATTACCCGAAATCTCAGAAGCAGTAACATTATGGCGACAAGGCTGCAAGAAAAACCGGAGCAAAAACAGACAATGATCTGCTGAAACATATCTGACAATTCGTTCTGGCTCTTTGCCACACATTTCAAGCTTCTTCTCACTTTTATTTATTTCTGTTCTGGCAGTACAACAGAAGTTTTTTTGAAGGTTAGAGATATTGAGGGTTACTGTATCCACGCACACACACATGCACACACACACACACACACACGAGCTTTATCTGGTTTGTTAAAAGCACATCCTAGACAAAGGGGGAGAACTTGGATGTTTCTAAAAGCACTGCTTTACAGAGATAGCCTGAAAGGTATGAGCAGGAAAAGAAGATGTGACTTTTGACCTCAAAGAAGGTGTTTATTCAAGTTCCCAAGGAGGTTTTGGAAATATGGCCATAACCAGCACTGAAACACCCTTTAAACGTACTATGTACGTGTAATATGAAACTACAGTGATCCCTCGCTACTTCGCGTTTCGTTTATCGCGGCTTCACTACATCGCGGATTTTTTTTCCACATTAAAAAAAACATTTAAAAGTCAAAATAAAACTTCTAAATTGAGCAAACATGTGTCTAACCTTTAGGACAATGTAGTATTTCTCCAAATGTTCGTTTACATTCCTTTAGAAGTCTGCTTTCGCGTGTTAGCACGATCGCGAATTAGCATCTTTCCGCCAACTCGTTAGCCTGCCCAGTACTTCTTGTTGGTGACCGTACTTCGCGGATTTCACTTATCACAGGTGGTTTTTGGAACCAATTATCCACGATAAACGAGGGATTACTGTATATGTTAACCAAAAATAAATGTGTTAACCATTTCACAAAGCTGCCAATGTAAACTGGAAAGTGTAACATTGTCACCCAAGGATATTCACACATAAATATTCCCACACACTCACAATCACAAGAGAGCACACAAACGCGTACATGCCCACTCAGACTTCCAGCAGCAATTACAGGGGTATTTAGAAAATTGTGCCCTCTTTGACCTATTTTCTTTTAATAGTATCACTCAAAGACTGTAAAGTTGAGAAAAGAAGACTTTCTCTCTCATTTTCTCGTCTGTATCACTCTGTGTCCTGCCCTTGACAAAGACAAGGACAGGCTCAGACAGCCTGGGAACGGCCAAGTACTAAAAGATCCGAGCAACACAACTTCAAAGGCCAACCCTTTTGCACAGCAGCTTAAACACACCCACACATACACAAACTGCGGCTTACATATTTGGGGTTACTTCCTCTGAAGTTCATTACGAGTGACAGAGCTATTAATCTCTTTGACGGCATGCATTTGCGTCAACTACAAAGGGAACAGATCAGTGCATAAATAGCTACCCAACAAGTTCAAAAATATATATATTTTTTAAAGACCTCGAGTTTTAAAACACAGTTTCAAAGAAGGGTTTAAAAAGTGAAAGGTGTCACCGTGGGTTGGTGAGTTGCACCCCTGGCTTTGGATGTGGGTGGGAGTGGGCACTGAGACTCAGATATAAGTTTTGAACTTAATTTTGTAACAACTGTTAAAAATGGGATGCATTCCAAAAACACCCGCAATAAACAAAAATCTGCAAAGTAGGAACGGTTTTATTGATGTAATATTAACGCTTTATAACAACCCCCTCCCCCATAGTTTTATGCTACATAAACCTTTCCCATTCCGTTAATAACTATTCCTTCCCACACTGTTCTGTGCGTGTATAGTACCTTTGCAGTACAAATAAAAGAACAATCACAAACTGTCATACTTTATTGTCAAACAATACAGTACAGAACAATAACTGTAATTGTATAACATTTCTTTACAGTTAGAATTAATATTAGTACAGAAGTCCCTCGTTTATCGCGGATAATTGGTTCCAAAAACCACCCGCGATAAGTGAAATCCGCGAAGTACGGTCACCAACAAGAAGTACTGGGCAGGCTAACGAGTTAGCGGAAAGATGCTAATTCGCTATCGTACTAACACGCGAAAACGGACTTTAAAAGGAATGTAAACGAACATTTGGAGCAATACTACATTGTCCTATAGGTTAGACACGTTTCCTCAATTTAGAAGTTTTATTTTGACTTTTAAATTGTTTTTTAATTTGGGAAAAAAAATCCGCAATGTAGTGAAGCCGCGATAAACGAAACGCAAAGTAGCGAGGGATCACTGTAATATGTTTTAATACATTGGGCTTTTTTCATGTAAATACACCGTAAATACGTAGTACTACATGCACTATTTACGTACTGTAATTCATATTAATTTTACTAATAAATATCTTTATTATTTGAATTGATTTTGGTAAAATACTTTTATACACTGGGCTTTCTTCATGTAAAATAATAATGAATAAAATATGTATTTTCCATTGCTGGAATTTCACAGAAAATCCGCAAAGAAGCGTTCCATCCATCCATCCATCCATCTTCTTCCGCTTATCCGGGATCGGGTCGCGGGGGCAGCAGCTTCAGGAGGGACTCCCAGACTTCCCTCTCCCCAGCCACTTCATCTAGCTCATTCCGGGGGATCCCAAGGCGTTCCCAGGCCAGCCGAGAGACATAGTCTCTCCAGCGCGTCCTGGGTCGTCCCCGGGGTCTCCTACCGGTGGGACATGCCCGGAACACCTCCCCAGGGAGGCGTCCAGGAGGCATCCTGAAGAGATGCCCGAGCCACCTCATCTGGCTCCTCTCAACGTGGAGGAGCAGCGACTCTACTCCGAGTCTCTCCCGGATGGCCGAACTTCTCACCCTATCTCTAAGGGAGAGCCCGGACATCCTGCAGAGAAAACTCATTTCGGCCGCTTGTATCCGGGATCTCGTTCTTTCGGTCACGACCCATAGCTCGTGACCATAGGTGAGGGTAGGAGCGTAAATCGACCAGTAAATTGAGAGCTTTGCCTTTTGGCTCAGCTCTCTCTTTACCACGACGGACCGGTACAGAGTCCGCATTACTGCCGACGCTGCACCGATCCGCCTGTCGATCTCGCGCTCCATCCTCCCCTCACTCGTGAACAAGACCCCAAGATACTTAAACTCCTCCACTTGGGGCAGGATCTCATCCCCGATCCGGAGAGGGCATTCCACCCTTTTCCGATCGAGGACCATGGACTCGGATTTGGAGGTGCTAACCCTCATCCCGACCGCTTCACACTCGGCTGCGAACCGCTCCAGTGAGAGCTGGAGATCACGGCCTGAAGAAGCCAACAGCACAACGTCGTCTGCAAAAAGCAGAGACGCAATGCTGAGGTCCCCAAACCGGACACCCTCAACGCCTCGGCTGCACCTAGAAATTCTGTCCATACAAATTATGAACAGAATCGGTGACAAAGGGCAGCCTTGGCGGAGTCCAACCCTCACTGGGAACGAATCCGACTTACTGCCGGAAATGCGGACCAAACTCTGGCATCGGTGATACAGGGACCGAACCGCCCTTATCAGTTGGCTCGGTACCCCGTACTCCCGAAGCACCCCCCACAGAACCTCCCGAGGGACACGGTCGAACGCCTTCTCCAAGTCCACAAAACACATGTGGACTGGTTGGGCGAACTCCCATGCACCCTCGAGGATCCTGTTGAGGGTGAAGAGCTGGTCCACTGTTCCACGGCCAGGACGAAAGCCACACTGTTCCTCCTGAATCCGAGGTTCGACCTCCCGACGGACCCTCCTCTCCAGCACCCCTGAATAGACCTTACCAGGGAGGCTGAGGAGTGTAATTCCCCTGTAATTGGAACACACCCTCCGGTCCCCCTTCTTAAAGAGGGGAACCACCACCCCAGTCTGCCAATCCAGAGGCACTGTCCCCGATGTCCACGCGATGCTGTAGAGACGTGTCAGCCATGACAGCCCCACAACATCCAGAGCCCTTAAGAAATCCGGGCGGATCTCATCCACCCCCGGGGCCTTGCCACCGAGGAGTTTTTTAACTACCTCAGTGACTTCGACCCCAGAGATTGGAGAGTCCGCCTCAGAGTCCCCAGGCCCTGCTTCCACAATGGAAGGCGTGTCGGTGGAATTGAGGAGGTCTTCGAAGTATTCTCCCCACCGACACACGACGTCCCGAGTCGAGGTCAGCAGCACGCCATCTCCACTGTAAACAGTGTTGACGTTGCACTGCTTTCCCCTCCTGAGACGCCGGACGGTGGACCAGAATTTCCTCGAAGCCGTCCGGAAGTCATTCTCCATGGCCTCGCCAAACTCCTCCCACGCCCGGGTTTTTGCCTCAGCAACCGCCGAAGCTGCGTTCCGCTTGGCCACCCGGTACCTGTCAGCTGCCTCCGGAGTCCCGCAGGCCAAAACGGCCCGATAGGACTCCTTCTTCAGCTTGACGGCATCCCTTACCGCCGGTGTCCACCAGCGGGTTCGGGGATTGCCGCCACGACAGGCACCAATGACCTTACGGCCACAGCTCCGGTCGGCCGCCTCAACAATGGAGGCGCGGAACAAGGTCCACTCGGACTCAATGTCCCCCGCCTCCCCCGGGACGTGGGAAAAGCTCTGCCGGAGGTGGGAGTTGAAGCTCTTCCTGACAGGGGATTCCGCCAGACGTTCCCAGCAGACCCTCACAGAACGTTTGGGTCTGCCAGGTCGGACCGGCATCTTCCCCCACCATCGGAGCCAACCCACCACCAGGTGGTGATCAGTTGACAGCTCCGCCCCTCTCTTCGCCCGAGTGTCCAAAACATGCGGCCGCAAATCCGATGACACGACTACAAAGTCGATCATCGAACTGCAACCTAGGGTGTCCTGGTGCCAAGTGCACACATGGACACCCTTATGTTTGAACATGGTGTTCATTATAGAAAATCCGTGTCGAGCACAGAAGTCCAATAATAGAACACCGCTCGGGTTCAGATCGGGGGGGCCGTTCCTCCCAATCACGCCCTTCCAGGTCTCACTGTCATTGCCCACGTGAGCATTGAAGTCACCCAGTAGAACGATGGAGTCCCCAGAAGGAGCGCCCTCCAGCACTTCCTCCAGGGACTCCAAAAAGGGTGGGTACTCTGAGCTGCCGTTTGGTGCATAGACACAAACAACAGTCAGGACCCGTCCCCCCACCCGAAGGCGGAGGGAGGCTACCCTCTCGTTCACCGGGGTGAACCCCAATGTGCAGGCGCCCAGCCGGGGGGCAATAAGTATACCCACACCTGCTCGACGCCTCTCACCGTGGGCAACTCCAGAGTGGAAGAGAGTCCAGCCCCTCTCGAGAGGGCTTGTACCGGAACCCAAACTGTGCGTGGAGGCAAGTCCGACTATATCTAGTCGGAACTTTTCTGCCTCGCACACCAGCTCGGGCTCCTTTCCAGCCAGAGAGGTGACATTCCATGTCCCAAGAGCCAGCTTCTGCAGCCGGGGATCAGACCGCCAAGGTCCCTGCCTTTGGCCGCCGCCCAGCTTGCAATGCACCCGACCCCTTTGGCCCCTCCCACAGGTGGTGAGCCCATGGGAAGGGGGACCCACGTTTCCTTTTTGGGCTGAGCCCGGCCGGGCCCCATGGGCGAAGGCCCGGCCACCAGACGCTCGCCTTCGAGCCCCGCCTCCAGGCCTGGCTCCAGAGGGGGGCCCCGGTGACCCGCGTCCGGGCGAGGGAAAACGTGATCCATTAATTTTTTTCATCATAAGGGGCTGATGAGCCGTGCTTTGTCTGGCCCCTCACCTAGGACCCGTTTGCCATGGGTGACCCTACCAGGGGCATAAAGCCCCAGACAACATGGCTCCTAGAATCATAGGGGCACGCAAACCCCTCCACCACGATAAGGTGACGACTCACGGAGGGGCAAAGAAGCGTTGATCCACAAATTATTTTTCACATTAATTTCTAATAAAAAAACAACGATGTAGCTAATCCACAAAAGGTGAAGCGTGACGTGGCAAGAGATCACTGTATTTGAATTTTAATACATTTTAAAACCACTGTTAAAAAGGACCCTGCATGAAAGCCAAATACTCCTTTAAAGGGGACTTTTTCAAAACCAGAGGTCACTCATTTGAGCGTTTTTAACTCGAGCTGGTTGGTGGAAGAAAATAGAAAGAATTGATGGATTAGTGGACATCACCTCCCACTTTCTCTGATCTTTCACAGTCGTCTCATGAGAAGGACGCCTCCCTCCACAGTCATCTAGTACACTTAATCTTAAGTGGCAATATTAGAAGCATGAGCTTGTGCCAAAACAAATGTGGCTCGCACACACAACTGTTCCCAAAGGATAAAGAGTACAGGCCTGATTCTCACAGTGCAGGAGAGTGCAAATGAGTGAGGCAAAAAATGGCCAGAATAACGTGAGAATAGAGGAGGAGAGTATCATGTGTGGGAGGGACAAATGATGGATACAAGATGTGTGAAGATCCTTGAGCACGATGAAAGAGTTAGAGAGGTTATTTTGAGTTATTGGAACAAGACTTGGAGCAATGTGAGAATAACAGCTTTAGCAAGGCAGCGTAGGTCACTGTGACATTAAAACAGGGATACATGTGAAGCTACACCTTGAAAGCAATGGTGGAATTGCCCTTCAAGATGCCTGTGGCACTGACAGTAAGCGAGTAAGTGCAGATCTGGTTAAAACATGATAATTGAGCAATGATTGGTCAGGATCAGTGCTGTGGTGGTTGAAACGTTCCCTTTTATACAAACTAAGTAGAGTTAGCATTCCAGTATCAATGGTCACTATATGCACGTCATCTTACAACATGTGGAAAGCATTATATACCGTCATGTTGGAATGACCCCAGCCTAAAATTAGTCCCACAGATGATATTCTGATAGAATCAGGGAAGGTACTACGCTAAAATGCAAAATCAAGACTTGATCAAGATTTTACTGTTATAAAGGTAATCATATAAATGCAGCCAAGGGTGGGGCTGGAGGAGCTGCGTGAACTCTGCCCACCCCAGGAAGCTGGCCCGTTCAATGCCATGCAGTGCCTAGGGTCTGCCCGTCAAGGGTCGTCCCCATTAATTCAAAAACTCTTGAAGATGATCAATAAATATAAAAAAAATCATCATGTTACTTGGTGTTAATTTATGTAGTGAGTCATTCAAAGGCAAAGTGATATAGCAACACAAGTTTCCTCCAAACAGGTTGGCAGGCAGCCTTTTTTGTCAAATATTCAAAAAGCAACATTAGTAAGCTCATCAATCAGTAATTTATTTAACTAATTGTTGCATTATTGTACTTTCTTCAGGTTCTCAAAAATAAACCTCTTGTGAAAACTCTAAAAATCTAAAAGTAAAAATACTGGTTAAAACATCCCTTTGAGTAACTCAGTAAATTTCACAAACAGTAAAAAAAAAAAAAAAAAAAAAGAAAGAAATGAAAGAACAGAGAAGTTCATACAATTTGTCAAAAAATAACTTCTCCTTCATTGTTGTTGTTGAGAAACGGAATTGGTAATTTAATCGTCGCACCACAATCGGAACCGGAATCGGACAAATTCAAACGATGCCCAACCCTAGTAATACAATTCCTCAATCAACAATGAAACTGGGGCCAACTCCTATGGAGACTACTTATGTTATGATTATGTCGTCATTTGAGGGCGTCGGAAGCTGCGGAAATTGGAGCGTCTACATGCAGACTATAGGCTGAAACGGGTTCTCTTGGTTGCTCACTAAATGGAGCAACACATTGTGGTTCCCCAAGGCCATAGGTGTCAAACTCAAGGCCCGGGGGCCAGATACGGCCCGCCACACCATTTTATGTGACCCACAAAGACAAATTGTGCATCTACCTCATGTGTCAATACAAAAATTGCTAATTGTCTTTAATTGTCTTTTTCAAAATCTTACCAGTTTTTACTCGTCTCTGTTTTCAAAAATGAATCCGTTTGTTGTGTAACCTACACTATATACTATAAGGCATTGACAATCATAATGCCCCTTCGAAGGAAACTACGACTACAATGCGGCCGTGACAAAAATTAGTTTGACACTCCTGTCCAAGGCTGACCTGAGCACAAAAAGGGATAGCGAAAGCTATGTAGCAGTTGCTGGGGACAGGTGGATAAGGGTTTCTCATTGTACATAATGTGTCAAGAACAGAAAGAGCATTTCACATGTCATAGAAGGATTAAGTAGCCATAGAGCTATGACCGCAGGCATGTGTAGGATGCAACTACATAAAACAGTCAGCAGCAGCAAAGGTTCTGTCAGAGGTTTTCCAGTAACCCAAGTTGCGTGTACAGTATGCTTGGTTATAAAGCTGAAGAACTGAGCCACACAAGGATTAAAAGCCAAGCAACATTAAAGGTGTTAACCACCTGTTTCAAGCCTCTGAGGCCTGAATGGGACCACAGGGAGATTCTCTTCCTCAAGCACACCACCTGCTACCGCTACTTCCTCTTTAATGTTGGACAAGAATTAAAGGGTCTAACAATGGCACTTTATAAAACTAGCATTTGCAAAATCACAAACAAGCTTTGTGTTGATATCTGTGGACCAAGGGTGTCAAACTCATTTTCTTTTGCGGTCCGCATTGTAGTCGTAGCTTCTTTCGGAGGGCCATTATGACTGTCAACCCAAATAAATGTATGAGCACTAGGGGTGTAACGATTCATCGATACACATCGATTAATCGATATAATGCTCTACGATTTGTTGGCATCGATGCTAAACGTAAACATCGATCTATATCGCCCGTTTTTGACCTCGGACATTAGACGCGACTTTATTTTGAAATCCAGTTCATTGTTGCTTGCTTCCTCTTTCCGGGAGCAGTGCGCGGCGTGTTGTGTTGTGAGCAGAGCAGGCACGTGAAAGGGGAGCCGACAAATACGCGGCTCATGGGCTGGTGCTATGGCTAGTGTCCAAGAAGACGAGGAAATTCGCTCCCCTTTGGGCTTCAAGTCATTCGTTTGGAAGCACTTTGGATACCAAAGAAAAGATGGCTCAACGGACAAGACACGTGCAGTTTGTAAATCCTGCCATGCGGTGATCAAATATTCAGGGAACACCACAAATCTCGCCGCACATTTAAAGAAAAAATGGTATTACAAAAAAAGAAAGAATATTCATTTTTCTTTACTTACTTATATGAGAAAAAATATAGGAATTTGATAAAGTTCAGTGTTAAAATAAGCACTTTGTATAAAACAATACTCTTGTAATTTCCTAAATAAAGAGTTTGCAGTCCCTTGTTGATTTTGCGTATGAATTGTTATAAATCAGGATATTGTTCTATATCTTCAGCACCCCCCTTCGGAACTGGCTGCTAGACTTCCTCACCAACAGACCTCAGTCAGTCCGGGTCGGACAGAACACCTCCGATGTCATCACCCTCAGCACAGGCTCCCCTCAGGGCTGCGTCCTGAGCCCCCTGCTGTTCACCCTGATGACACACGACTGCGCCCCCAGGTTCACCACCAATCACATCGTGAAGTTTGCAGACGACACAACGGTGGTGGGCCTCATCAGGGACAACAACGACCTGGACTACAGAGAGGAGGTGGAGCAGTTGGTGGGCTGGTGCAGAGAAAATAGCCTGATCCTGAATGTGGAGAAGACGAAGGAGATCATCGTCGACTTCAGGAAGAACCAGCCTCACCACGCTCCACTGATCATCAACAGCTCAGCTGTGGAGGTGGTCAGCAGCACTAAATTCCTGGGAGTCCACATCACAGACGACCTCACCTGGACTGTGAACACCACAACACTGGTCAAGAGGGCACAGAAGCGCTTGTACTTCCTGCGGAGGATGAGGAGAGCCCACCTGCCCCCACCCATCATGAGGACGTTCTACCGAAGCACCATAGAGAGCATTCTGACAAGCTGTCTCTCGGTGTGGTGTGGAGGTTGCAGCGCCTCCGATTGGAAGAACCTGAGGAGAGTGGTGAGGACAGCAGAGAGGATCATCGGGGCTCCTCTTCCCTCCATTCAGGACTTGTCATCCCAGCGCTGCGTGTCCCGAGCCCGAAATATTATCAGTGACCCATCACACCCCCACCATGGTCTGTTCTCCCTGCTGCCCTCTGGGAAGAGGTTTCGCAGCATCCGCTGCAGGTCCACCAGGTTCTGCAATAGTTTTTTCCCTGCTGTCGTCAGACTGCTGAACATTCAAACGTAGCATTCCTCTGCACACTTGTAAATACTGTTTTTGTCTCCTGCACTGTTCACATACTTTATCACTGCTGCACTTTGTACTTTATAATTATCTTATCTCATATTTTTATATAGAATGTCACTTTTTTTAACCAGCCGAAATACCTCTACATTGCTGAAAGCCGTATGCAACGAAATTTCGTTTTGTACACACCTAGTGTTGACAAAATGACAATAAAGTTCTGTCTAAGTCTAAGTCTAAGTCTATATCGATCGTAGAGCACTATATCGTGATGTATCGTGAATGAATCACAGCAGGCTTTAAGATATCGGCAAATATCGTATCGCGGTTCTTTGTATCGATATGATATCGTATCGTGACAAAACCCGCGATTTACACCCCTAATGAGCACCGCATATTATATACAGTAAAAGCTACAAAACAAACTGACAAATAACTCGTTTTCAAATCAGACGAGTAAAAACTGGTCAAATATTTTTAAAAAAATGATATTAAAAGTGAAGACAATTTGCAATTCTAGTCATGACACAAATTTGATGCACAATTTGTCTTCGCGGGCCACATAAAATGATGTGGTGGGCCGTATCTGGCCCCCCGGGCCTTGAGTTTGACACGTGCTGTGGACAGTTCTTCAAATTTGCCTCTCTATTGCGCTTGCTGTAATATTCAGTTTTATAATCTGAGCTTCACATGTTGCTTCTCTACAATATTTATGTTGAATAGATTGAGGGATATCAATAATATTTGTCAAGTGCCGGTTCGTGAAGCACTTTGAGACTTTTCTATGAATAAAAACAAGACAAGACAAATATGCTTGATTTGACTTGAATAGGCAAACATCAATAATGTGTAACTAAATACTAGGCCAGAAAGTCCATTGAAAATTAGAGGCTATGTTAATGTATTAGTGATAAGTTGTTCAAGTTGTAGCTTTTGGTAGCTGATATTGCTGTGGATCAATGGTAGCACCGTCTTTTGTATAAATTAGAGGAAAAGACAAAAACGGTTCCATTAAAAATGAAAATGTATTTGAGATTACACACGTTTTTTGCAAGACATCAATTTTCTTCTTGACAATAGATTATAACAATGATTTTCATCCAAAATGAAGTATATAGCAAAGTTGCATTTATCCATTGAAAGAAATTAAGTGTAGCCAACCCAACAAAACAGTGTTAATAATAAAAAAACAGAAGGGTAACTGAATCTATGCCAATGTACAAATCAGTGGGTTTCGCAACTTTAAAGACCACATTTTGCTGCTCTATCTCTATTTCTACCTGATCATTAAAACTGGCCATACGTTGCATTTTGACTGATTTGTGTAAAGAAAAATATTCTAGACCACTCACTGGCATGTAGGTCAGTGTCAGTGAATCAGATGTAACATATATTAAGAGGAACAAATACAAATCTGGAGCCAGACTAAGGCTGGCCATCTGGCTGTTTTGGCACAAAAATTAAAAGCCAGTCGACTTTACAAGAGATGATGAATTGTAAAACAGTTCACAAAGACTATGAGAATCCCATACTGTATTTGTGCCAACCTTCTGCCAAAGTGAATAACAAAGCCCAGAATGACTTTTTTCCACTTCAGATAGATTGTTAGTTGGCTCCTAAATGACTGGTTATTAATATTGTTCTGTATATATTACATAGGGCGGCTCGGTGGTGCACTGGGTAGCACGTCCGCCTCACAGTTGGGAGGGTATATTACATAAATAGTGGCCTCTACTCTAAAAGGTGCCCTATCTCAATTTGTCAATGCATGTGTTGCCCAATTGAGTAAATAAACATTCCCTGATTCTGCAAAAACAACAGGTGGTTGCTTTAATTTACAGTACAGCTACGGTACAGAAAGGTACAGGTTGGCTTGATATGCTAAAACGTAATTTTACTAGCATGGGTGTGTAGCTGAAGTCGGATCAACACAGCGGCAAGAGCTATGTTAAAACTGTGAAGAACAAGTAAACAAACCCTCTTACAGGGTCGCCTAGAATGACTATAATTCGACTAAATAAATTCACTCTATCCAATAGTCATTATTTTGTTTATATTAGATTTATTTAGGTTTTACAAAGATATATACGTATATATATGTACTATGTAAAATGATCTGCTTTGCAAAATAATTTTTAAAAACACCCAAAAAAGAAGGAATGGGAGAGAAACAGTAGAGCATACTGAATAATCAAGTACTTCTGCCTTTCTGTTCTGTATTTTATTTCAAGCACCAAACTAAACTAGTCCAAATCAAACCTCGGTGCGACACAAAGTTTTCATCTGTGCTAACATAAAGCTTAGTTTGATCTGAGATATTCTGCTTGATTTATCAAAGGTTATTTGATCATTTTTAGGCTCTCTGCTGAGATTAATCACTGACATGCACGATAATGACCAAGACGTGCAGAACCATTGATCCAGTGCTGCCAGAAATTTGACACAAAGGACGTGACCGGCATTTTCAGATTTCAGTTTCCTTTTAATGTGATTGGTGTGTCCAGCCAGCTTCTCTCGGGAGACGCCAACTTGACACCATGGCCTGATTTGGGAGCAGCAAACAAACTATTTCGGGGCCTTTATCCAACTCTGGTGGGCTCCATCTACTTTATCACCCTCATTGAAATAGAGTGTTAGGTTCAGAGTATGGCAATTTATTAGGGGTGTAACGATTCATCGATACACATCGATTAATCGATATAATGCTCTACGATTTATTGGCATCGATGCTAAACGTAAACATCGATTTATATCGCCGTGTTTGACCTCGGACATTAGACGCGACTTTATTTTGAAATCCAGTTCATTGTTGCTTGCTTCCTCTTTCCGGGAGCAGTACGCGGCGTGTTGCGAGCAGAGCAGAGCAGGCACGTGAAAGGGGAGCCGACAACTACGCGGCTCCTGGGCTGGTGCTATGGCTAGTGTCCAAGAAGACGAGGAAATTCGCTCCCCTTTGGGCTTCAAGTCATTCGTTTGGAAGCACTTTGGATTCCAAAGAAAAGATGGCTCAACGGACAATTAAAATTATTGTAAATAAATAGTTCAGTAATGCACTTTAAAGTTAATGGTATTACAAAAAAAGAAAGAATATTCATTTTTCTTTACTTATATGAGAAAAAATATAGGAATTTGATAAAGTTCAGTGTTAAAATAAGCACTTTGTATACTACAATACTCTTGTAATTTCCTAAATAAAGAGTTTGCAGTACCTTGTTGATTTTGCGTATGAATTGTTATAAATCAGGATATTGTTCTATATTTTTTATTTAAAAAAAAAAAAGAAAAAAAAAAAAAATCGATCGTGGAGCACTATATCGTGAATGAATCACAGCAAGCTTTAAGATATCGGCAAATATCGTATCGTGGGTCTTTGTATCGATATGATATCGAATCGTGACAAAACCCGCGATTTACACCCCTACAATTTATGTATTATAATCACTTAAAAGGTATGTCACTCACATGGTCATGGATGTTCAGGGTACAGAATCAAATGTACGAGTGTCGTCTGAGCAGAATCTCCTCACAGGGGTATGAATGGTTTTAAGGTCATTACAGTAGATCTGGGCAACATCCGAAGGCCCACTGAGCCCTCTATAGTTTATTTATCTCTATCCCATTGTCAAATGCAAGTATGTCTGCATTTCCTCTTAAACTTGGTCATATCCCACGCAAGGCTGTGTGGGGAGTTGCAAAGCCTCACGTCTGCAGCCGATTAGGAAGTGAGATTAAGGACTGCCAGGAGAAACCGGGCCATGGTGGAGGTGTGGGTACTGGAGGTGATGGAATGAATAAAAGACAAGTTGGAACCAAATCAGACTTGCTGCGCTTATCCGCCATCTACTGCACAGTGTTTGGACTTCCTTGATCAAGATACAAGGAATCAAGTTTGGGTTGGTTTTAAAGACCCACCTGCCATCCAAATCTCATGCAAAATACTTCCTGCCCTTTTATTCGCATCTTCAATGTCAGGGACCCAATGATTCTAGACTCTAGAGCAGAGGTCGGGAACCTTTTCGACTAAGAGAGCCATAAAAGCAAAATATTTGGAAATTTGTTTCAGTGAGAGCCATATAGTAATATATTTTAAAAGTAAATTCAACTAAATGTCAGTATAATAAGCCTCTGAATTTTTTTATTTATTTTTTTTTAAATAATGTTATAATACTCACCATTAATGAGACTTCTGGTGCTGCATGGATTTGCTGATGTCTTTGTGGTCTGGTTGGTACTTGGTGAGGTTAAGCTTCATGCAAGCGTTGAGACTTTCATCCATTAAACGTGACCGTAGATTGTTCTTGATGTTTTTAAGATGTGAGAATGACTGCTCACATGCAGATCCAAACAACACCAGTACTCACACGCTGCAGTGTGCGGTATGTGACAGGAAGCGCGTTCCAAGTTTGGAGAATCAGCTGGTCTTTGGGTTGAAGTTTTTTCATTTCTGTCCACAGGTACTTGCTCGCCAACTCTGCTTTCTGTCGTGCGATTCTTTCCAAATCTTCATGAAATCTTCATTTCTTTCTGCTGTCTCCCGCAGGTTATTTTGATGCAAAGGTAGCATGGCGCGTATCGGAGTGCCGCTTTACATTCGTCCGTTTCATCGATGCAATTTTGTCATTGCAAATTAGACACACAACCTGCTCTCTCCACAAAGGCGAATTCCTCAGTCCATTCAGTCTGAAATGTACGATACTCGTTATCTTTTATTCTTTTCGCCATCTTCTTTGTCGAAGGGGAAGCAGACTGATTCAAAAAGGGGCGCTTACCTGTACGATTATCCAATTAAAACAATGGACAGTTGCTCCTCAGCTCCTGAGCTAATGACCGAGCAAACTAATTCTAAAGGGGGCGTTTACCTGTATGCTATTATCCAATTACAACAATGGACAGTTGCTCCTGCAGCCAACTGCAGCCCTCAACAGGATTTAGCCGCGGAAATTCGATGGCTGGATTAAAACAAGTGGTTTTATCTGAAGAGCCGAAATCTCCAAGCCAGATGCAATCAGACAATTTGGACTGGTCAGTCATGCATGTCTTTGGAATGTGGGAGGAAACTGGAGTACCTGGAGGAAACCCATGCAGGCATGGGGAGAACATGCAAACGCCAGACAGGAAGATCGGAATCGAATCCTGCACCTCTGATCTGTGATCTGCTATAACCAGTGCTGCCCTAAATTGAATATATACTAGTCAGTTAGTAAAGACACAATTATTCGGTGGAGTTGTCAAAGATGATTAACAGAAAAAAAATCATTTGCACTTTTAGAAAGTACTGCTGTTTTACATTTAAGTGCTTGGTTCGTGTGGAGTTTGCATGTTCTCCCCGTGCCTGCGTGGGTTTTCTTCGGGCACTCCGGTTTCCTCCCACTTCCCAAAAACATGCTTGGTAGGCCAATTGAGCACTTCAAATTGCCCCTAGGTGTGAGTGCGGGTGCGGATGGTTGTTCATCTCTGTGTGCCCTGCGATTGACTGGCAACCAGTTCAGGGTGTCCCTCACCTACTGCCCGATAACGGCTGGGATAGGCTCCAGCACGCCCGCGACCCCTGTGGGGACAAGCAGTACAGAAAATAGTTGGATAGATGAAAAAATACAAATTATAATTGTAACAAATGTTTTCTACTTGTATGACCTTTCTGACACTAACTACAGTTTCAGCAATGGGATTAGCCCTTGGACATCCAAGAACTCCTCATGATACAGCAATTGTATTTTGCGAAATGTTAGCTGAATTTTTCTTGTTCCACACATGACTTTACCACTGTGCCTAGATACAGTTAAGCATCATACCGGTATGATGACTTATTTACTTGTGCTTTATTTCAGTCAAAACTTGTACTCTCTTTCTTTGCAGTCTATTTGTATCAACTACTATGTAAATATTTGTTTTCCGTTTGAATAGATTGGATAGCTTATGGATGTGTAGGTAAAACACTATTACACACATCTGAAAATAATATATATATTTTTTTGCTGTCAGTTCCTCTTACACTTCTGCCTGGTTCTACCATCTAGTGGTGAGAACTGAGGAGTATTGGCTGTCTTCATTTTCAACCACTTTCATTGGTAGTACCACAGTCTCCAACACAGAAAATGAAAAAGTACTCATGTTGCTTCTATGGTAACACAAATAACTGGAAGCCAGTCATTTGAAGTTCATCCATACTGCACTAATGAAGCTAATAAGGCTAATGACAGAGGATCCTCTGTTCTCCTTTCATGTCAGCCATGAAACAAAAATATCTGCCCTCCTTAGGACCGAATTGAAAGACAAATTTTAGCTTCTCGGGTCGATCGGTTAGCTTTGAAAATCGAGAGGTTTTTTATCATGAGAGGAAGCTCTTGGAGCAGGCCAAAGAAGCGGGAGGGGGTTGTTTGGCACCGCCTGATGTCTCAAGTCATTAAGGACAAACTCTTCAATCAAATCAACACGTCTAATATATATATATCCAGGAAAATGATCTGACATGTTTGTAGGTTTAATAAAATGCAAATAAGTTAAAGAAACAAAAAAGGTTTCTTTTATTTTATTTATACCCCCGTGGCCGCGTGGGTTTTCTCCAGCAGTACAGAAATTGCATGGATGGATGGATGAATTCTGTTAGGGAAATTGGGGGACCACAATGTAGATGTAGATGGGAATGTTAGACCGAAGATGTGGATTGGCATGAAGACCAAGTAGGATTTAAAACTGGATGGCGGTATTGTTGTAATTTAATTTTAGTATTAATAAAGAGGAGATTGATGGTTGAGACCTTATTGAAAGCCGCATATGACCGTCTCAGCAAACGAGAAAGGACATGAACGGGGTCAGACAAAACTGGGAGATGGCAATGTTTTCTTTGTGCAACTCTGACATCTTGTGGCTGATCAAGACATCACAGTTATAATATAACCTGTGCAAAAAAACACGAGCATCTCTGAAAGCACATGAGCAAACGGTAGGAATTAAATACATTTGTGTTTTCTTTTATAACACCATTGGTATGTTTTTCCACATTGTAGTGTGAATAAAATGTTCAAAGACAGAGTTTAATGTCTATCTAATGTAAGAACTTATGAGGATATATTGAAAATTGTGGCGGGTAATTGTGAACGTGTTGAGAAATGCTCGCACCCAAACTCCTCATCGAAATGTTCCATGAACTGACATATGTTGCATGTAAGTGAATTGGTTCCTTATGCAGTGAATGAACGAACGGATGAATGAATGAATGAATGGATGAATCGGTTAATTAATTAATTAATGATCCTTAAATCTGTCTGTAAGTAAAGCCAAAAGGAAGCTCAACAAAAACATTTCATCAGGGGGCTGATGGCTTTTAAAAACCTCTTATTCTAGTTTTGTTTTAATTAATTTTCAGAGCTCTTTTCTTTGTTCTCATTATTTTGATGTTGTGCATCTATATTTGTACAATAAACCTGGGAAAAAATATTTAAATAGGTTTTGATTTTTGGTTGTATGACAGACAATGTAACTATTTTAAAGGCGTATGATGATTTTCTATGGGCACTATAAGTGGACAACAATAATCCTTGCGTCCTCACACAATGGGCAGTAACAATTTATCTCACGTTCTTAAATATATTACAATCAAAGCTAAATCGCTACAATTGTGTTTTGTTTGCTTCCACTGTCGGTAATGAAGTTGTTTGGTATTTTATGTCAATTATTTAATGAAACATGTATTTACTTATCCATCCTCTGGTGTTTGATTTGGGGAGGGAGTGTAGCCTCCACCCACCACCGTAAGAGAGAGCGAGAGCGAGGGGCGGACAAAGCCAGAGAGAGAGACAGAGAGAAAGAGCCGGGGAGAGAGAGAGAGAGAGAGAGAGAGAGAGAGGATTGTGTAGCGTGCATGTGCGGCGCGTCTCACCTTTCAGTATCACGCGCGCTCCCCAGCTCTGGATAACGTGCGTCATTTGCATTAACATGGAGGGCTGCATCCGCTGAGAATCAGTGTTGTTGTTTTTTTTATTTTTTTTATTTGTCTTTATTTTGTGGACGCTTTAATTCCACGTCCGGGACAGTGTGAACTCCGCCCCGCCACCACCTCCACCCCAAACCTCTCTGGAGGGGATTAGAAACACAAACCCGCTCGGTAAGGTCTTTAACTCTCATTAACAAGACTGAATAACAACTACACTGTAGGAAATTGCAATACACTGTTAAAAATAAAATAAAAATTATTGCGCGGTTGTTCTTAAATTCTGCCAAATTTCCGTCTCGCCTTGAGGTATACAGTAGTACACGTTAAACGGAGCTGATTGCTAAGAAAAAAGGTACAATACAAATTAAACAGTAATGCATTTGACATTTTATTATGTTGTTTCCTAAATCTTAAAAGTGCAAGGCGAGAGGAGCATACTCCTTTGAGGGTACTCCAGCACAGCAGCCAACTCTCTGACAATCCATTAAATATGTCAATAAACCATATGCCTTCCACCAATGTGTGCAATGGATGCTGTATATTCCTCAAAAGTAGTTACATAACGGACAGCTAATCTACCTCAGACCTACCCGAATCAAAAACAACAGTACCATCAAAGTTGTAAATAGTGATTAAGTAGCTACACCTCCACTCATAGGTAACACATGCAAGAAAGTCTTGCCACTGCTCAACTTTACATATTTAGATACACTAAGTGATTTGATGAAAGGAATGCACAGACATAACGACGATGGCGGTTTATTTGAGGATTTCTAAGATTAGAGACAGTCTGACAGATGGGTGGTGCTGAAAGAACTGGAGCTCTATAAGAAAAATGAACTTAATACCCAAGATGTCTCACTGCTGACAGGAGAAAGAAAACACTCTACATTCTCTAAAAGTAGCCAACGTCTTTATTCAGCAACTTCAGAGGAATTGATGACTACACAAATAAATCACAGTCAGTTACAAATCAATAGCTTCATTCAGTGACCAACTGTATCTCAAGTGCACACACGCTCTCATGCATTTTATTGGACAATGTTACTTTGAATATTTTGCTGCATCATTCCTCCCTGAACCAGGCAACTTTTATTATTGCTATTCCATGTGCTCAAAGGACGTGTACATTTTTGTGCCACAAGCAGTGTATATAACCCATGGCCGGATTTGGGATCAAAATTACCATTGAGACTTGAGAAGAGATCAGATGAAATAAGATGAAATGAGTGCTGCCAAGTTCGGAAGGCCTTCTCATGCTTTATTAATTTATGATGTTATTTTTAGGCTCGGATACATTTTTGATGCATTTATCAAGTTTTCTACTCGATGAAGGCTCTCGGTGTGCATATCACTGTTTGCATGATGTTGCAACACCATTTTGCTGATGATGATGATGACGACCATTTTGCAAACATTTATACATAGACACAATACAGCAAGTAGCATTGTTATTAATCGGCAAATTTAGCTCAGCTGAGTGCAAAATGTAATGGAAATTTCGGTGTGCTATTGCTTGGGTGAATGTGTTGCACAGTGTAACACGGTGCCGCAAGAAGGTTTTGGTACGAATGCAGGTTGCCTCGGTTCTGACCTTTTCAGCTCTAAAATCAGCAGAAAGACTGACCCTAATGATATGAAAACGAGTGCATCATAGATACGCAATAATATGAAAGTGAAATACGGTTGATTGTTTTTGTCATCTCAAGCTTACTGCGGGCGGCTCGGTGGAGCACTGGGTAGCACGTCCGCCTCACAGTTAGGAGGGTGCGGGTTCGATTCCACCTCCGGCCCTCCCTGTGTGGAGTTTGCATGTTCTCCCCGGGCCCGCGTGGGTTTTCTCCGGGCACTCCGGTTTCCTCCCACATCCCAAAAGACATGCTTGGTAGGCCGATTGAAGACTCCAAATTGTCCCTAGGTGTGAGTGCGAGTGCAAATGGTTGTTTGTCTCTGTGTGCCCTGCGATTGGCTGGCGACCGGTTCAGGGTGTCCCCCGCCTACTGCCCGATGACGGCTGGGATAGGCTCCAGCACACCCGCGACCCTCGTGGGGACTAAGCGGTTCAGAAAATGGATGGATGGAAGCTTACTGCTTTACTGTGTCCGTCGTTTCCATAGATTGAAGGAACTGAACCATCAATGAAATAAAGTCTTTCGGCGAATCCTTCTCTATACTGACAAAAGATTTCTGAAACACTCCTTAACAAGCAGGATTTTGCCCACAAATGTGAAAAAACTGCTTGAAAAATGAAATTTGACCAGGCACTTCTTTGAGGTTCTGATGCTGGGGGACGGTGCAATGAGTTGTGTGGCTTGATGCATCCAACAATTCAACATTTTGATCGCTCCACTTCGGCATCCTCGTGTTGTTTGGACTCCAAAAATCTCTCCGAGTAATAAAGATGGTGGATTTGCGAAACCATCTGGCCACACCCATTACCTTGTTTGGTAGTCCCGCCCCAACGGATGTGATGTAATAGATAAAAATACGTAATAGAAAACGGAGAAAACTGAATGGAGTAAAAAATAGCCCCTAAACAGATCATAAAAGTATCTCTGCAGCACCTGGAGGGATAGATTACACTTTTCTACAATCTTGGTGACTCCAAGTACACAATAAAATGAATATAAAAGCAAAAAAAGTGGATTTTCCATGATATGCCTCCATGCCATTCATTTTTAATTAATTTTGAACTTTAATCACAGAACGAAAACACACAGAAAACATAATTATGATTATGAGGTGTGGTTACTCCATCGATGCAAAAAATGTGATGCATTGGATTAATGCGAGCGGCTCGATGGATTTTCGGGTGCTTGCATCACAGCTGCTCAAGTGACGCACAGTGCCAAGGATACACTCACATGCAGAACACAAGCACATCCAAGCACTTGAACAGAATGATGCTAAATGTTACAACT
The DNA here is from genome assembly GCF_901709675.1 of Syngnathus acus. Taxonomy (NCBI): domain Eukaryota; kingdom Metazoa; phylum Chordata; class Actinopteri; order Syngnathiformes; family Syngnathidae; genus Syngnathus; species Syngnathus acus. The sequence goes on along the minus strand of NC_051087.1, from coordinate 12,501,575 downwards.
CATTAGTACATTTTTGACTTGAGTAACTGTTGTTAGAATTATTATTATTGTTTATACAAGACTGTAGTTTTAATACATAAAATATGTGTTTTTGACATTTTGTCAGCAGCTGATCCTTCATTAGTTGTTCCTACGCATGGTCTGAGAATGTTTAAAATTTGTTTGCAGAATCCGCACAAATTCAGGTACAACGATATTGATAAACCACTCATTATATCTGTACAAATTAGAAATAAAAATAATATTTAATTTGTCGACTTGACCCTCCTGGCCTCTTGGAAATTCCTGATAACTGTGAGCAGGCTAAGTCAGTCAAGGGAGGATTCTCCAGGGGTTAGTCACAGTTGACCAGTCCTTTGTAAACACAACTAAGAAATTCGGAAAAAGCACTTGAGAACTGGTCCATACATACATAAGAAATCAGATGGTCACAAACTGGCTGGTCACAATTGCTGCATATGAAAAAAGTCTAGTTACTACATGAAATTACTTGAATACCAATTAAAGCTGATGGCGCGACACAAAAATATGTCACAGACTTGAAATTATTTGTTGACAGCGCTATACAGCCAGTTCCAAAATGCCATCTGCGCCGATGCTTCAGGGTGACCCTAGACACTCGTTTCTGCCACCATGATGACCTCTTTGTCACTACTCAAAGCTTGCTAGCATAGATGAGGGTGAGAGAACATATTAAATCTATAAATATGGTGAATACTTCTCTTCACCACAAAACTACAATTGTGATGGCATTTTCTCCTTAATTGTAAAAAAGATGCAAAATATTACAAATTCCTATGAGCAAATCTCTTCTTTTCTCAATTGTGAAAAAGATGCAAAATATTAAAACTCCTATTGAGCAAGTCTCCCTGCAAGTTTCAAACAGAGGCAACACATTTGGAATATTGACATTTTTTAACATTTATATTTATTTTTTGTTTTCGTGTGAATGAACACTGTGTTCTTTGGAACCTCATATATTATGTCTCCCTCCTTCCACTCTCAGTGTCTATCCTCGTCTGTGCGCTGACATGTCTGTAAATTGTTGGCAAAGTGAAGCGGCCGCATTATCCGAATACATTATTAATGTGTGCAGCCCCTGACGAGGACACACCCACATTGAAACACTCAAACACAAACACACTCTAACTCACCAAACCTACATTCACAAAAAAAAGTCACATACAGCATGGCCTTTTGTGTTCAAATGCTAATGCTTGCTAGATGGATGAGAATATGATTTGTTGAGTGCAGCGTACATGTCAAGTATTATTTTATGTTAGTTTCCAGCATCCTCACAGCATGATGTTGCCACCACCATCTTTCACTGATTTTGGGGTAATGAGATGATGGATCAGTGTTAAGCCCCCACTGAACTATTTGCTGCTCAACTGATTAATAACCTCCTTTCCTGGTTTATTTCACTTTAACACAGACAATTTTGTGCATATCCATCATATAATTTTTGATTAAAAAAAACATGTTAAATTGGAGGTTGTAATTTAAGAAAGCCAATTTGGTAAATCATTTTTCAATGTACTGTAAATATTAATTTAAGAAATAGGTTTAAAAAAAAAAGCCAATTGGGTAAATCATTTTCCATTACACTGTAAATATGATCAAGTCAAGCAATAAAAGACAACAGAAAAATTGACTAGAGTGAGAGCTAGAGTGAGAGCTACAGGAAAGAAAAGTCTTGAGTCAGTATTTGACAGTTGGGCTGATGGGACTTTTGCCAGGGCTTTGCGAGGTCCTCATTAAATATGCATGGTGTTTGGAGCTGGGGCAAGTGGGACTCAACAAACAGCACAAAGCGCCTAGCCTGGCAGGACCATCATTTTTTCCCCCCCTTCTCGCTTGTCTCCCCAAGCTGTCTCCTGTTCTTTCTCCAAATTCCTGATTCTTTTCCCTCCCTGATGCCTTTATTCGTTGATTGGTGGTCTATCCCACTATTTCTACATTAATTTCTGCTGAGATGTTTCCCATTCTGTTTTCTCTTTTTGTTGCTGCTTTTTCCAAATGTGTACTGCTGCTCTCTCTCTCTCTCTCTCTCTCTCTCTCTCTCTCTCTTTCTCTCTCTCTCTCTCTCTCTCTCTCTCTCTCTCTCTCTCTCTCTCTCTCTCTCTCTCTCTCTCTCTCTCTCTCTCTCTCTCTCCCTCTCTCTCCATCTGTGTAAGCACAAAATATTTGAGTAGGGACGTTTGCAAGGAAGTGTTACTATTGTGCGGCAGTATGCAATGGTTTGTGCTGGAGACAGCTTTCTATGTAAGTGGAGTTACTATGCTAGTCACTAATAGCCTATTCTACATTTAGAATAAGCTTCCACCTACCTCACAAAACATTGAATTCATAATCAGTTCGACTACAAGACTGGACCATTGAATGTCGAAATGGGAATATTGTTTTTTGAAAAATAAAAAAGGCACTTCTAAAATGCTGACTTAGTTACGGAAGAGGATTAGGGCCAGTGAAGAAAAAAGAATGAGGGGTGACAGGATTCTGACTTTTTTTCTCAGAATTCTGACTTTAAAGTCAGAATTCTGACTTTATTCTCAGAATAAAAAAGTCAGAATCCTGTCACCCCTGTTTTTTTTTTCTTCACTGGCCCTAATCCTCTTCCGTACTTAGGTATTTTGAGTTTTGCTCAAGTCAGGTTTAAAATGGTTATGATAGGTAGTAGCTACACATAAAAAAAATCAAAGACTTGGAGGATTGCATTGTTTTGGCGCCTTTTAATTTATTGATGTTTGATTTCCTATGCACCATAACTGAGTTTTATGAATTTGTGTTTGTCATTAGGTAATGAAGGCTGGTCCTCTTCAACATAATGATGGATGGAGAAGTAGGATGGGACTTTAAGTGGCGCCCACGTGGAGCCCTGACACAAAGGGCTGAGAGCAGGTGTGTTGGTCTGTGAACCCGAAACCTTTTATAGCTATATATAAAAAGCCAAATGACAAGATTAGACTATTAGCAGAATGTGGGATAAGTACTGGATGGGACAGACAGCGAGAGGGAAGTGTGTAGTGAACCACAGACTGTCTGTGATCCCGTTTAACTTTGTCCATTGCCCTAGCCAGACCTGTAAGGTTAAGGCGAAACACATTCTAATCTGGCTAAGCGTGGGTGACGCACAAAGTCCCTGTCATTGCCTGCAGACATACACTACTTGGTAATCTCATTTGCCAGCACTATGACTTTATTGCATTCAGCATATATAGCATAACTTTAATTATGCTGGGTTTAACAAATGGTATGATTGCTGAATAGATTTGTTAACAATCTGCTGCTGTCAGAAATCAACATTATATTTAACTAAAATAACATGCAAGTAAGTAGTATTTTAAATGGATATAAGGACCTCCTGGTTAAATGACAAGGTGTCTGTCTATCAATTGCATTTATTGGTGAATAACACAAAACAACATATCTACAATAACAACAACAGAGTATGTACAACAACAAGAACATATTTACACTAGCAAAAACATATATGCACTAACGTTTGTTTTTGTTTTATAGTAAAAAAGAAAGTAAGTAAGTAAAAAAAAAAAAAAAGACGAAAGAAATATGACCATCGGTGCAGCATTTAAAAAAAAAAAGGGCTTCACGACCCTGGCGAAAGCGCGCAAAAAAAAAAGTATTCCTCCATAAACGTGCGTTTTCGTTTCGGCATTGTTTGTATCCAAGCACTCGCCTACTTCCTCCTCATACACACACACACGCAATCAGCAAAGCGGCTAGATTTGAGGAGAAGGGTGTGACTTATTTGCGAAACCTGGAAGAGAGTCAAATGGAACGGAGTGGCAATTCTATTGACAATGTACTGTACATGTGAGGGAGTCCAACAAAATCCAATTTTTGAAATTCGCCCCGGACATATTTTTGGGGCTGAAAAGTTGGATTACAAGATTTAAAAATATGGTCGGTGTTATGACTATAGGTAACGTTGTTGATGTAATTGTTAACTACCTCTACATGTTTTTTCCCAATTAAGAAGCTTCTCACACCAGTTTGGGAGAGAAGATACATGTGCTAAAAAAAAATAATCCTCTCCCACTGAGTCATCTTTTTTTAATAAGGCAGCCAAGGCCATATGAGTGTGTGGCTGTCCTCTGTAATACAGGAAGCATGTTTATTACACCCCCCTGCCCCCAGAAAAATTATATTTTTATGAAAATTAATCAGCTCACCACTTGCCTATCCCTGCTAAATGGTCTTTAAGTGTGAATGTGAGTGTGGATGGTTATTTGTCTTTATATCTACAATGGCCTGATGTCATTTCATGGGTGTACCTAACCTCATGCCCTGAATCAACTGGGATGGGCTCCAGTTGCCCACAACCCTAATGGCAATAACTGTACAGAAAACAAATGCATGGGCACTCTACATTAAGGCCTACAAGACTATGATCAATATTCTAGTAATATTCATAAAAATGTGATGTCAGGAATAGAAGTAGCTTTGTCACAGAAAATCCATTATAAGAAAAAATATGAGATTCTTCTTCTTCTGTTTTTATTTCTATCACAACATTCATTGGTGGTAATCTTCCATTATGGTGTTGTATTAGTGGCTGAATAATGTAAGCTCAAGTAACCATGATAAACACATTTTGTGACTCATGAGAGGGGAGTCAGAAAATATCGTGGCTGATATCAGAGGCAATAAAAGATATTTGTCTTTATCTTCTTAACCTGTTACCATATTTTCATTTTCTGTCCTTCTTTCTTCTATGCTTTCTTTTTTTTTACATTGGCAACTTACCCACTGATTTCCCGCCTCATCTGCTTGTTCCTTCTAATGGATGGTGCTAATGCCATCATCAGCAAAGCACGTCTGCCAGAGATTGCTTCCTGCAGCTGTGGAATACATCACAGCCTAGATGGGATCGAGTCATCCTTTATTTCAATTATTTCAAAATTATTATACCCTTATTATAAACTACTATTCATGAGTATAACATATCCAACATGTATTACTGTGTATGTGCATGTTAGTTTTATTTTATGCCAATTTTGCCTTGTGGAACTTCTGATCAGCATTAGGGAGCTGTTTGATCCTATTTAACTGCCAACAGGGTTTTCAGCTGATCTATTTTCCTCTTAATGTATGTGATGGTCCAGTTCTTTTTTTCTTGATGTCTTGATTAAAAACAACCGGTTTTTTTTTATGCATTTGATTTTGATTGAATCAGTAACACATATTTGTGATTCTAGCAAACTTGACCTCTTCTCAGGTAAATGGAAGTGCAAGACAGGAGTCGCTCCCCTTCCCGCAAGACCAGCAGGGTGGAGCAGGTGGTGGGCAGATTGCTGAGACGTTCACGGGAGTTGGGCAGCAGGTCTCATTCGTTGGGCAGGTAAACTTTTGGATATAAAATGTTATATCGGAAGCGACCCCGGCCGGGTCATACCAAAGACTATAAAAATGGGACCCATTGCCTACCTGCTTGGCACTCAGCATTAAGGGTTGGAATTGGGGGGTTAGATCACCAACTGATTCCCGAGCGCGGCACCGCTGCTGCTCACTGCTCCCCTCTCCCCCAGGGGATGGATTAAAATCACACGGGGATGGGTTAAATGCAGAGGACAAATTTCACCACACCCAGGTGTGTGTGTGACGATCATTGGGACTTTAATCTTTAATCTTTAATTTCTAACCAGTAGTTCAAATGTTACAAATAATAGGGATGTACATGTTCGGCCTGGGTAATAAATCAATGTCAGTATATGTTGTGAGATAAAAAATTAGCAGTAAGAAAACCCTCATCTCAAGCTGTGCTACAATTGCCACAATTACCATCGAAATGTTGAGCACAGAAATGTGCTTTGAGCGCACTTGCAAAACTCCTTTGAGCATAGTCCTTATCTGCTGAGTGCCAACTGGAAGAACTGCAAAGTGTGTGTTCTGTGGCATATGCGTATATACAATCTAAAGTGTGCCTTGACTTTTAAGATAAATGACCTGTCACCTCAATGCAGCACATGCAATAAGTTTATGTATTGCAAAGAGGGTTGCATGACTAATGTAATTAAACTCAGTGTCCGGGCCATCGGGTGCCTTCATACTGGTTGTTGGAGACTTCACTCTTTCTCCACCCTCCCATCTACTACTACTAATAAATCCTCTTTAAATGAAACGTTTTAGTCTACGGTCTGAAAACTGAGTTGCAGTTAAAAGTAAACTAGTGAAGCTTATTAAATTAGCAATAATCTAGTTGAACAGGCAAAGGGGCTAAAAGTGATTTATCGCTGGTGTGAGGTGGAATAATGAAAAGAGGTAGAGGAATTGGATGGATGGCTACATTGTATTGTTCATTTCATTCATCGGAGCATTTACTGCTTTTGTTTGTTGCGGAAGTTACAGCTAGCAGTTTGCTCTTTTTGTGCGTGCTTCATTTTGAATGTTGAGCACTATCACTTCAACGTTTTACATACGTACATCATTCTGAGAAGATAAAAAGAAATGATTTTCACATCTCATTGATCTTGTTTCTGGCCTCCAGTCGCTTTTTAAACTGATAGGGAGGGACTGAAAAGGGAGATGAGAAGCAGGCAGTGCTCAAAATCGAAGGAATTAAAACGCTGATCGTCTTGACTCGCATTTTGGAAAGTCTTTCATGTCATATTAGTAGTTTAATTTTCCTACACACAGTTTGTGTGAGATGCTTCATTTTGCAATAATGTGATAGTTTTTCGCACTCTTAAAGGTGCTAATTAACAACTTGATCACAACTTGAGCACAAGGCACAAAAAGGACAATGGGTACCAAATTGACAATGACTCACTCACTCGTTTCTGTCCACTTGCAGAGACAGAGTTGCAATAGATGGGAGGCCAGCAGAGTCCTCTGGCGCAGAGGAGCGGAACTATCCCTTTCGCGTGAATGTTTTGATCCAGCGGGACCCAAAGCTCAAATCTCATGGCCTCACACTTTCTTCCCAGACACCTATCGTGGTTCAAGAAGTCACCCAAGGTATGACAGTGTGAAATGTGTCGCTTTTGCTCTTTGTTCATCAATACAATTGTGTTCAGAGGTTTACTTCCCCGCATCATGTTGATGTCATATCCTGTAAGAGTGATCTATTTATGCAAGTGGCACATAGAGACAGAACAGTTTTAATACATTCTGCTTCATTAGATGACAAGAGACAAGAGGTGCCTGCATTTCACACTTTTAATTCCTGGGTTGTTTGCAAATGTCCTTACCTATTTTACTTTCCCCCGAGGATGATTCTTTGCCTATTCTACTTCCAAATCTGGTCAAATCCAAATAACTTATTTGCAACTGATGATCTTGGCATCTGTAGTTGTTTAGAAATGGCTCCAAACAAAGACAACTATTAAGCTGACAATTCTCCTTCTTAAATCTTTAGGTCATTAGACTTCCTTGTTCACAGTATTGGCCAATCAATTAATTGCCTGAGGCGCTTGATTGTTTGTTGTCTGCAATCCAGTGCTGAAGTCAGGAATGCGTTGACTGAAAATGAAACAAACAAATCTTTTCAATGCTATTCCCCTCAGTGTTTGTTGACGAGGTAATAATTACAATTGAAACAGGTCGCACTTCCTAAATTTCTTTAGTGAAATGAAAGAGCCTGAAGTTGTGTAGGAGAATACATGATGCTACCTACACTAACCCCTACAATTGTGATAGTACAAGAACATTTTATGCATTCAGGTGGTCCTGCAGATGGCCGTCTTGTCCCTGGCGACCAGCTTGTGAAGATCAATAATGTTGTTGTCGATGACCTGACACCGGAGCAAGCAGCTGAAATAATCAGGTCTGAACTTACACTGGCAACTTCATTCAACCACAACACACAATGCATGCATGAGTAGCAATGTAAACACCTAATTTAAATTGAGGTACCTGTATTTCTTTATTAATGTATGTCTTTCTGTTCTTTTTCATAGAGAGTGTCAAGAGTCATTGTCTCTGACTATACTCAGAACAATGCTGGTAAGTCACAGTGTCTCACCAATGTCATACACACATATTTGTAAGCAACAGGCATTGTTGAAATTTGACTTATCAGTGTGTAAAATGTATGTGAAATTTGTTCTGGTTTTAAATTGGGTTTTTAGCGCAAGACAGTCACAAATATTGAGTGGAGGATACCCCATAGCACAAAATGATGATTTAGCATCAGGGTATAAATACAACCATATTAAATGTGCTTTGCGATTGGTCCCCTGCCTATTGCCCAGTCAGCTGGAATAGGCTCCAGCATGCCCGCGATCCTCGTGAGGACAATCGGTTCCGAAAATGGATGGCTAGATTAATTAATATGAATAGTGTGTGAATTGCCACCAGAGCTAGACTTTAAATTTCATATGGACAACTGTCTACATTGAGTGACAAAAAGGTGAAAAAGATTGACAAAACATATACTGAGGTGGCCAGTTACAGAAATGTTGTCGGTCCGTCGTCCATCATTCGTCCACGACTTAGGGACCCTTCCATCCTCATCCGTCTGTCATGCATTCATAGTTGTCCTCATCTGTCCCTGTCATTGTAAAGGGCTTCTATCAACGGTCCGTCCATCCACCGTCAGTCCGGGAAAAAAAGTCTGGGACAGAATGCCCACCTCTGTGTACAAGCTGTATCACAAAAGTTCCGGGACTAGTGTCACAAAACAAAATTTCTAATCCTAAAAGTAGAATGTAAAACTATTTGAATGTTAAATCTTCCCTTTCAAAGAAATCCCCCTGGAGTCGAACGAACTTTCCCAGTCTTCTCTGCCTCACATTCATCCGCTCAATTATTCTGGGAATCTCCGTATTGCAGTCATCCCAAACATCTGAAGCAAACGCTGCAGAATGTATGACTTGTTGATTGTCTGCCCCACATTGAAGAGGAAAACACATGGTTTGTAGTTTGCGTTGGAAGACTTTTGTGAAACAAGTCCTTGAACTTTTCTGATTTACTATATACTGCATGTGTGTGTTCTTTCATATCGTGTGGATGCAATGAATAATGTTCAGATGTATGCTCTTATTGGGAACAAACCTATAAATCATCATGTTATCAAGGCTCAGGCTGAACATCTTACTGCACAGCTCTCCTGTCACCAAGATCCTGCTGCTACATATATCCCTCTTAATTGTATGTGTGTATGTTGGTTGTACTGTATATGTATGTCGGTGTGCAAGTGTCCAAGCATTGCACTTCAATCAGTATCCAAGTAGCAAATTTATGTCTTCACTCATGTGAAGGGGATCACTAAATAAATGAGAATGGGCCTCAATAATTCTCTGCTATGCCGTTGCTGATGTAGTAGCAACTCTGATCTCATTTGGTTCATAGCTATCAGCTTCTACGTGTATAGTATGTTAGAGTCCACGCACTCTGAGTTTCAGTGGCATGTCACTGAAAATATTAAACTGAATTGAATGTTTCACATTAATTGACTGAAGACTGTAAAAGTACCGTATTTTTCGGACTAAAAGTCCCTCCGGAATATAGGTCGCATTAGCCATAAAATGCACAATAACGTGAAAAAAAAACATATATAAGTCGCTCCGGAGTATAAGTCGCATTTTGGGGGAAATTTATTCGACAAAATCCAACACCAAGAACAGACATGAAGGAGCAACAACAGGCTAAAGGATAGGTATGCTAACGTGACATAAACACAAACGAACATTGACAGTTATCCAAATAACTATAACATAAATAACACCTTTATCAAACCATCTGTGTCACTCCAAATCATTAAATCCATCGATCGTCCTTTATGTCAATGCCGGGTGCGAGCCGCTGACGGCGGTTGCACTTCAAAATATTCCGCAGTCCCATATAATTATAAACAACAATTTTATCAAACAATCTTTGTCACTCCAAGTCATTAAATCCCGTGATCGAATCCTTTGTCCTTTATGTAAAACACCGCCGCATATGCGCCGCAGTTGCAGTTCAGATTACAGTAATCCCTTGCTACATCGCGGCTCGTTTATGGCGGTTTCACTACATCGCGGATTTTTGAATTTTGAAAATTGTGAATCATTTCACATATAAGTCGCTCCTGAGTATAAGTCACCCCCCCCCACCCAAACTATGAAAAAACCGCGATTTATAGTCCGAAAAATACAGTAATTATTGTTCATATTGTTAGTGTCAATCGCGTTGGTAGCACAGAGGTATCGTCGTTAGCTCAACTGCTTCACAGTTTTGAGGTTGGGGGTTCAAATCATGGCTTCAGCCTCCTAGAGCTTGCATTCGTTTTCTCCTGACACTCGGGCTGGCTCCCACATTTTGCAACATGCATGTGAAGTTAATCAAGGACATTTTGCGTAGCTGTAAGTGTAAATGATTGGTTTTCTATAATGTCCTGTTATTGACTGGAATAGGCTCCAGCACACTCAAAACCCTAATGAAGACAAATGCCCTAATGAAAGGTGTGGCTTCACCATAGCAGTATGTTTGTACACAATCCTTGCTGAATGCCCACTTTGAAGAAAACGTCTTACCTCTAAATTTTAGTTTGTTATTCAAAGTACATACTATGACTTGCATCATATTGTCTGCTGATTAAATTATGAAAATATCCCGCAATTGTTTTAGTACCTTGTATATCTTTCAGGGCCCTAAGTCATCATTTATCACGCCTGAGAAGAGGGCCAAGCTCAAGTCCAATCCCGTAAAAGTTCGCTTTGCTGAGGAGGTGGAGTTCAATGGGCACGCTCAGGTTAGTGTTAACACAATCTCCGTTTACAGTACTTCTATGCCGACGCTGTTCTCTGTGAATGTTTGTTGTCGGATCTGTTTTCACAGATCTGCATGGCATAGTGCTGACGTCTGTTCATGTGAACTCATCTGAGATATATGGGCAAAGTCAGAGTATATTGAAACACCTGGTTGACAAATATCTCAGTTGGTGGTCATGTGGACAGACCCCTGTTGGATCTATTTTTAGCATGAGGATTATATTTTGAATCAACATAGTTATGTATATCGATGAGCAGGATGTAGCAAGTGTCCTGTAAATTGTTCGTGTTGTTTTGTGAATATGTGCTCTGACATATACTTACTTGTGTGCTGTCCACTCAAGATAAGTGATGTCTTTTTTTATCACACAAGCCTGGCTTTGGCTGCTTCCATTCTGTTACCGGATGTGAAATTAGCTGTATGGGAAAAACCACTGAGGCTGGAGTGCCCATTACTAATCCCAGAGAAAATGCAAGTCGATATTTGCCTCATCGCCCAATAATGACTGTGATTAATGTGCACAACAAGTAGATCCATGTTAGGGAGGGAGCACAACCAGTTCTGGGTATTGTCTACTTTTGCCTGAACTCAGCTGGACAGGATAAGCGGTGTTGAAAATGAATGAATGAAAATGAATAAATAGTTCCGCATGTGAAAAACTATGCTTTTGTCTAACTCCTTCTTTATTTTCAATCTTTGTATGGTTTGCAGGGCAACTCACTGCTATTCCTGCCTAATGTTCTGAAGGTATATCTGGAGAATGGGCAAACCAAGGCTTTTAAATTCGAGCCCAGCACAACAGTCAAGGTAAGTTTAAACATACATTTATATTATTACATGTGTAAATGAGATATTTCCTAAGCAAGAGATGAAAGAACATAATGGCAAATGGTGGCAATGGCCACACCTTGTCAGTCTCGAGCCATCCCACTAACCATCCCACATCTAGCCAAGGGCGTCACCAGGGGATGACCATGGCCACCCCTGAAAATGTACTGTTATTAGTCTGTGCATCATTAGTAACAATAACACAGAAACCAAAGTGAGGCCGAATTATCGGAAATGTAACCTATTGCGAAATTAGTGTTGCAATCATGACAAGCCATGTCCAATGGCTTCTGCACCAATGAAATTTTATCATGACACTTTTTTTTTGCCAAGTAACCATCACATAAGCCATGCTGGTTCCCCCATCACTAAACTTGCCACTGCAAGGTTGATCTTTATTTATAAAGTACAACAATGTTTATCAACCTCTTATATCGTGTATTTCTATTCCTATTTTTGTTGTTGTTTTCATCAGGATATTGTGATGACATTGAAGGAAAAACTTTCTCTGAGAAATATTGAACATTTCTCCCTGATGCTCGAGCAGCTATACAGTGTCACTAAACTCCTTCTGCTACATGACGAAGAGAAGATACAGCAGGTATTGCTACGACACGACACTCTTTACACGCTTCGCCGAATGGATGTATTGAAGTTTTTTGTAGCAACATATCTTTGACCTCTTTGCAGCAGATTGAATTTCTCATTTCTTTGAACAAGTTGCACATCTTTGGCACATCCATGCTAATTATATCAATTCTCTGCTATTTCCAACATTATAAATTACTAATTTGCTGTTGCTCAAAATTTATATTATAATTATAATATATTATAATATAATTTATATTATAATCTCAGTTGAATTGTCTCACGCCCCACAAAATGTTGACATTAGTTCATCATATGTCTTTATATGGAAAATGCTTATGTCATTATTGCCTTATTAAGATTATTAAGCATAATTAAGATTATTTCTATGCATTTCCATTAGATTTTTTACCCAAGTGAATCTTGACTTTCAAACAAAGGGAAATGTGCGAAGCATTAGCTCACCCAATGATAAAGCAGTTTTCTGAAATAGCTCATAGCAAGTGAAAGTAATGTCATGTGGATGAGAATTTGTGGCCCAAAGGGAGTAAGAATTTCTACAGTGATGCATGTACAATTTGCCCTGGGGAAATTGTCCCATGCTTACATAATGTCTACATTTTCTTTTTTTTTGAAATTAGTGTGTTCTTTATGCTATGCAGTGCTCTCTTTTGTTTTCTCTATGACAATGGCCTGGTTTGTCAAGAAATTATAGTGGAAAGATTAAAAGTGAAATGTGAAACTTGCCCAGTGTCTTGCAATCAGTTTTCCACAAACACACACAAAGGAGTAATTTTCAATTAAGAGTGTTAATTTTGTCGTCAAAACTTAAGCATCGGTTTAAATTAGAATATCCGTCCAGAGCACATTGTACGATGACATAAAGACTTGTTGTTCTGATGGCACTGACAAGTACAGTGACACAAATATTTATTTTCACTTTTGGTTTGAGTTCAGGTGGTCCAGAAGAAGGAGTCCCGTGACTACAGATGTCTATTCCGTGTTTGTTTCATTCCAAAACTACCTGAGACTCTGCTACAAGATGATCCGACTGCCTTTGAGTATCTTTACTTGCAGGTATATTGTGGAAACAGTAATCTCTACTGCTAGCATTTTAGCTTCTATATGCCCAAACTGACATATTTGATATACATTACTTTAATTTGCTTGTCAATATTTTCTCTCATATTAAAGGTACCACACTAAATATGTTTATAGGTGTGTTGTATTTTGAAGCTCTTCCTATGATATAACACTCAAGTGTACTCACTTCAACAGTTATTTTCATGACCCTGCCAACCATTGTCCACAACTAGCTGTATGTACTGTATGTACGATATGGTCATGAGAGTCCGTAAAGTGTAAATAGATTTTTTCATAAATGGGAATTAGGATTAAGATGTAATGTTACCATGTTACACCACAGGTGTCAAACTCAAGGCCCGGGAGCCAGATACGGCCTGCCACATCATTTTGTGTGGCCCGCGAAGACAAATTGTGCATCAAATTCGTGTGTCATTACTAGAATTGCAAATTGTCTTCACTTTTAATAATATCTTTTTTTTAAATATTTGACCAGTTTTTACTCGTCTGATTTGAAAACAAGGTATTTGTCAGTTTGTTTTGTAGCTTTTACTGTATATAATATGAGGTGCTCATACATTTATTTGGGTTGACAGTCATAATGGCCCTAAGCATTTTATCCAGGTCAGATGACCCTGTTATTTAGCAGGGTAATATGATACAGGGTTGGTTTTGAGGTAGGCAAAAAAACAAAACAAAACAAAACAAAACAGGTAGGTAACAGGTTTAACGCCAATTAAATGGGATGAGAAAAGGTGCTTGTAGATTTGGTTTTATGCACATTGAAACAATCCTGCAGGGGTTTACGTATTCTTCAGGTTTGAGCCGGAGACGTGAAAGGAGTATTTTAGAGAAACATAATAGGTCACGTTCTTTTACTAATTTAAAATCAATAGAACGATATTAAAATTACATTTGTGGGAGGCCATTGTGAGCTTGTTGTTGTTGTACTGTACAATCTACAAAATGTGATACCTTTCTTCCACTGGACAGAATAGCCTGGCAATAGTCCAGCCTGTTTAGGATAAAAGCAAATGGGTGTAAATCAGAAAATATGAGGCTGACTCATGTGTTTCTGTTTGTGTTAGGGAGTGAATGATGTCCTGCAAGAGCGTTTCGCAGTGGAAATGAGGTGTAACACGGCTCTACGACTTGCCGCACTGCAAATTCAGGAGAGATTGGCGAACTATGGACTGTCCCCAAAGACCAACCTGAAGATAGTCACGTAACGATGCACATATTACGTCTTTACATTGCACCACATCCAATGCAACCGCTATATTGTAAATCAACAGTGGAGTTTTAAATTTTATTTGAAACTTTTTTAAAAATCTGTGGAGTATGTATGCAACTTTAATTCTCCTCACTGATCACGTTGTGTGTTAATGTGTTTGCTGCAGTAAAACGTGGGGTATTGACAACTTTGTTTCATCTACATTGCTGAGAAACATGCGAGAGAAAGATTTGATGAAGGCCATTAGCTTCCAGCTGAAGAAGAGCCAATCACAACACGAATCCAAACAAAAGGGCCTGACAGTCAATCAAGCGCGCATCAATTATCTGGAAGAACTGAGTGATCTCAAGTCTTATGGCGGGAAAACCTTTAGTGCAACAATGATGGTAAGAATTTTACATTTTTATGTTACTCATTCATTCATTTATATCCTGATTATTTTCAGCACAGTGACCTAGTGGTAAGTGATTATTCTTATTATGGTTATTATGTTCCCTGGCCGGCAAGGAGTCCGGGGTAAAGCCCCGTCTTACACAAAGTCACATTGTGGCATAGCCTTCAGTTCACCCGGCCCTTGAACCTAACGAGTGGTATAGAACATTGATATACAGTACGCATTAAATATGTATCTATATGGTTAACAAGCTCTCTGCCCTCGCTCCAGCTCCAGGACAGAGAGTCCACAGTTACACTGTTGGTGGGCGCCCGTTATGGAGTGAGTCAGGTGATCAACCACAAACTGAGCATCCTTTCCAACCTCACAGAGTTTAACAACATCACACGCCTCGAGCTTGTTCCCGAGTCTGAAAAGGTCGGCTTGGTTAAAATATACCTGCAGGACATTATGGTAAGACCTGGAGCATTTACTCACACACATTGCTATTACTTTGTGTAAATGTGGATGCGCATACATTGATTCTGATTCTGATCACAATCAAGTCTCAAAGAGCTTCACATATACAAAAACTGACAATTATTCTCAAACATACCATGATCCCAGGAGGGCAAGGAAAAACGGAAAAAAAAAAACTACTGGGGGAAAAATGAGAACCCTTGAGAAGAGATCGCAGATGGGAGGATTCCCCTTCTAGGATGACCAGGCTGCAAAGGATGCAGAGAGGGCACATAGAACACATAATATAAACAATCCAAGAAAAAAATGGATGTCCAATTAAAAGTGAAGAGCTGCAGGAGGTGCGCTCAATTGTCCTGGCAGTGTCTTCTACAGCCTTTATCAGCCGTGGAGGGGGGGGGGGGGGCAAAAACACAAACTGTGTCTTTAATCGTGTCTTAAATATTCCTATTGAGGTCGCAGTTCTGATATCTATCGGTGGGTCGCACCCCCGGCCAAACTATAAAATGTACTCCATCCATCCATCCATCCATCCATCCATCCATCCATCCATCCATCCATCCATCCATCCATCCATCCATCCATCCACCCATCCACCCATCCGTACATACATACATACATACATACATACACTGATACATACATACATACATACATACATATCATAAAAATCATGAAAAATCCCTAAACAAGCCGCCGCACTGGACTGTAAGCCGCAGGGGTTCAAAAGCCTGTGAAAAAAGTAGCGGCTTATAGTACGGAAAACGGTGTGTGTGTGTGTGTGTGTGTGTGTGTGTGTGCGTGAGTGAGTGAGTGCGTGCGTGCGTGCGTGTGTGTGTGTCTATACGTATATGCATACATGCGTATAGTTAAACATGGAAAGCTTAAAAATACAATACAGATTCTTTAAAGTTCAAAAAGAAGATAATTTATTTATTGTAACTGTATTGTATTGATTATAGGTATTTTTTGAATTATGTATATCTGCAGCAGCTGGGGAAGAGTGATTGCATACAGCGCACAATGGCTTATGTGTGTGTATACACGTATATTTTTTGTGATTGATTGAGTTTGTGTTCTTATTTTTCTACCCCCCCCTACTTCTTTGACCCGTTATTGCTGCTTTCTCTCATCCTCAGCCGATCACACTACTACTGGAGACAGCTGCAGCGAAAGATATGTCATGCCTAATAGCAGGATACTGTCGAGTATTTGTTGACCCCAATGTCAACATCTTTCCCTGGATGGACGTCCCAAAAAAACACAGAGTGTCTGCTGAAGAGGGTACACGGACAGCTCATATAATCAAATCAAATACTGTATATTTCCAAGAAGTCCCATTAGGCTTAGCGTAATAAAACCTGGAAGCAATTCAAACAGTTTTGAATGCATTCAGCTATTGAATGTCATTTTTCATTTTGGTCCACAGGTTATGTTTCACGTTGTGGTAGCGACTCGGACCACTCGTCCGACTTAGACATGGAGCCGCCTGTCACCCATCCGTCTTTCAATGCCAAACGCCGCCCACGTGTCAGATCCTCTTCAGAGCCAGAGGCAAGGAAAAGGCACGTCAGGAGAAACAAGCATGACAGTGAATGTAGAAATAACAAATCGTCAGACAAAAGGGGAAAAGACAAGAATGATGCTGATACAAAAACAGAAAATCATCTATCTGAGTATGAGAATGAGTGTAACAAACTGCTCAAGGAGAAAGCAGCCCAAAATGTTGGACAACCAGAAATGGATTATATGAAACTTGAAAATGAGCCACAGGAATCTAGGTTGGGAAGTGGAGTAGCAGAGGACCAACCATCACAATCAGATTCATGTCATACTGACTCTCGTATTGTTACCAGCCCTTCCAGTGATTCTCTCGACCTTCTGGAGGAAGACGACTTGATTTCATGCTCCTCTTCCTCTTTGCATCCAATTGTGTCAACACAAAATCATGCTCAAATCTATTCACCCCTTGAAATTCATCCCTATTCTCCCCCACACTCTGAAGCCAACTCACTGGTTCCTCCCCCTGCTCATTCCCATCCTCTTCTTCACTTGACATCCTACAATAATGATGAAGGGGACAACAGAAGGCCTGATGACCTAGTTGATCCCCAACATTTGGAAGCTGCCCCCATCTCACTTGACATACACCTTACCAATCAGTCCACCAGCTCTTACACCGAAGAGGACAGCATATGTTTCGCTGAACTCTCTCGCCTTGTGGACTTCCTGCCGAGCCCTCCGGAAGCCAGTGACGATGAAGAGGCTGAAGAGAAGAGCTTGAGAAAAAGGAAAAATATGGTGATTGACAACAAAATTTGTGAAGGTTATGTTTCCAAACAAACAGGCAGGAAGAGCAGTATTAAGGGACACCCACAGTCCCCGTCCTTGTCCTCGGCCTCTTCCCACTCAGATTTTGTGTTTAACTTTGACCAGAGAGATGCCAGCTGCTACTACAAACTCTGCTCCAACATCACCCCTGACAGTGCTCGTAGCCTTTCCCAGCCTGTGAATGATACTCAGAAAGGAGAAAGAGAGAAGATGGTGGAAGAGCAGCGTCAAGTTAACGAACATGAGTCAGCTCCAGTCCTACAGCCACCACCCGGCTTTGGAGACAGCAGCTCCGATGAGGAGTTCTTTGACGCCAGAGATGGCTTCACGTCACCTGATGACCCAACGTCAGGCATGGAGCTAAAAGGTGACAGTTTCCATTATTGGTTCTCAAGTATAATTCAGTGTGTTTGGGGTGTATAACAGCTGATGAGAAGCAAAGTACACCCTCTACCGGTCACCAGTCAATCGCAGGGCATAGTATAAAGACAAACAACCATTCACAGACATGAAAAATGTTGGGTGCTTAATTAACCTGACATGGTCATTTTTGGAATGTGGAATAAAGCCAGAGTTCCCAGAAAAATATTTGAAATTTAAAGGCCGGAGGTATGATTCAAATCTCATAACATCAAGGCAGATATGCTAACCAGTCATGACTGTGCTGTCTGTTCCAATTCTAACTCTTGTTAATAAATAGTACCATGAATATTTGATACTAACTCAGCATCAAAGCTGTTGGGTTTGATGTGGATTGGGCTAGCATATAATGATTTTGCATGTTTTACTGTGCTTGTGCACAGACACACATATGACAAAATTCATATTAAGATTCTAAATTGTCCCGAGGTCACTCTGTATGAATGCTTGTTTGTCTATATGTGCTATGTCATGGGTGACCAGCCCAGTTAGTACTCACATCTCCCCTCAAGTAATAAGTAATAGTATACATCTCACCAATGACAATGACTAGGATAAGTGGCAGCAAAGATAAATGGACAGTTAATATGACCCGAAATATTGATTGGATGATTAATAGCTATCGAGATATCATATGAACTACAAACAATGGAAAAAATCCTCAACAATTTTTAAATGTGAATTATCCAGCATGCCAAATATTTTAGTATGTGTGTTTTTAACTGTGTATGGCAACTCTGTGGTTTGGTTTATTATCCCATTGATTTTGAATCTGGAAAAACAGTACTGTATTGTAAGAGTAGGCTGCAAATCTACAGGATTCTGCCATCTAGTGGTTGAAGCTTATACACCGCATGATTATTATTATATACTAGTTATCACTAACATGACAACACACAAACACATATGTTGGATGTCGCATGCATGCATTGAGGAGACAATTTTGTTTTGTTTTCAATGAGAAAAGGTTAATTGTGTGAGTTTAAAACTTACATGTAAAATATCTATGGTATTTGGAGTTAAGTAGTTTATGTATAGTAATGGATTGAAAACACTTTATAAAAGTTTGTCTGTTGTTGTTGTTTTTCTTACAGATAATAGCACTGAGATGAAGTTGGATTCTGTAAGCTCACTCAACCTGAGTGACATCAGCGTCTCTATGGCAGATACAAAGACTGATGAAAAATCAGAGGAGGAGCAAAAACAAGACAAGAAAGGAAGTGGCAAGAAAACATTGTATGACCTGAGAAAAAGACACCGAAAGCGTCGTTCCTTCATGGAAACCGATTATACCTCCAGGGTGTCGTATCCAGAACCCCGCCCAACATCGATGCACGACCAGGCCCATTCCACTCTCAGTAGGAACTTTGTGACCGAAAGTAGCAATGCCCACAGACCGAGTTCTGAGCCTCAACCTTTAGAACAAACTGATAATCCAAGTTCTTCTGTACTGTACACCATGACTTATTCTGAAGGGGAACCAGCACAGCTTGAGTCAAAACCCATTCCCTATTATAGTGGAACCAATGAGCAAACAAGTGACCTCCTGGAGTCAGGCACCAGGAACAGGAAACAAGAAATGGAGATGGAACCTGATGCGATGGAATCAAAATCTGTCACAGATCACATTAAAATAGTCGCCCCTTCCATCACTGTTGTGCGATGTCGGTTGGATCCAGAAGCGAAGGAAAGTGCTGACTGTAGAGATGAGAGACCAGAGACTGTAAAAGATCAGGAGGAGGAGGGAGAGAAAAAACCAGAGGAAGAAGAACAAAGTGTGACAGGGAATGGCCCATCCACTTCAGATAAGCTCTTGTCGAAGGTTACTGAGAACCAAGACAATTCAAATGGTCCAAAGAACTGCAGTGAACGTGAGGTCAAAACTTTCATCATGACTACATGGCTGACAGAGTTGAATGACAAGAGTGTTCACCCGATTGCCCATGTTCAAAATTCACATGCAGAGGATGATGCAACACTTTTATCATTTTGCCCCCCACCACCTCCACCCCCATCCCCTCTGCCCCCAATGCCACTTTGTCACAATTCCCAAAGTGGTTACTTACCTAAAGAATGCCCAGAAAGCCCGACCGAAACATCTTCATCCAACTCTGAGGAGAAACAAAAAGTCAACAGCTCACAGTTACATTTAGAAATTACACCAAGTGAAGATGAACCTACTGATATGATTACAGTGGCTATGACTGCTTACGGTGAAGTCACTGACAGCATGAATTCTGATGTTTTTGATGATAATAACTTGTCAACTGCTTATATTGGTAACAATGTTGACAGACATGATTGGACAACAGCTATAACTTGCACCATGGGTGTCGATTCACCTACAGGCAAGGATCAATCTGAGATTAGTATTCAATGTCGCAACAATTCAACCACTTCCACCCATATAAAAAGTAATGAATACACTCACACTATAAACTCCATCACAGCTAAACTTGGAGTTGCAACAAGTGTCATCAATCCTACAATTAATTCAGGGACTGGATTAAAACCTGATATTTCAAATGCTTTATGCATGGCTGAAACTAATAGAGAAGAATACACTTCTCCAAGTGTTGGTTCTAGCTCACTTCAAGTTAACACTGCCGTGGCCCATGATCCAGCCAAAGAGCCAATTCTGCCAACTCACTTCATCTTCCAATCCTGTTCCCACAGCATTATGGGCCGTTTGTCTGCCTCCACCCTTCGAGGGAAGATTCAAAAGTTACCTCTTTATTTGTCACGTTCCCAAGAGACCCTTAACCAAGTTGGGTTGGAAAATGAAGCCCAAAGTCCTACTAGGGACGGTGAGGGCAACATTCACATTTCACATACTGTAAATAACATTCATGATGTCAAAGAAATTAAAGAGACAACAACGGAGGAAATGGAGTCAGATGATTCAGATACAACTGTTACAGGATCAGAGGTTGAGTGTGAGTTCTTTGTTGAAACAGTCTCAGCCAATAACTCGACTGTAGAACTAAAGGAAACACCAGCCAAGGACTTAGTAGATCACGAAACAGCATCCTTACCTGTCCAGGTTGAACCTGAACCACAACATAAAAATATATTTCTCCCTGAAATAAACGAGGATACTCTGGATCCAATAACAGAGCCTCCAGTTTCCGCGTTGAGTAGCCTCCGAAGAGATTTTAATGTGGACACTCCTGGTCCTATAATTGTACCTCCAGAATCAAAGATGAGAGATACAAAGCCCGATGAAAGCATACCAGGACAACAAGTAAGCACTCGCTCAACCAGCAGCCCTCCTCCGATTGTGGTGACGACACAAAATCTAAATGGGCCGTGTCTGCATTTTCATAGTCAGTCACAAATTGCGCAAAGGACCAGCAGTGACAGGCCCTTGATGGGTCTTTGTAGGTCAGCAGAACAGACAACAGACTCATCGCACCCACTTTCTTCAGGCTGCAAGGTGTTTACCTTCTGGGAGGAACCATCCCAAGTAGGGGAGGAAGGGACTACTCCAAACTTGAAACCCGAGATTGGGTGCACATCTGTGCTGACGTCCAGGTGTGAGTCAGTAGTTGAAGGATTAAATATGGATGCTTGTGGTTGCCCAGCAGTCTACACCAACTGCTTCAGCAGAGAGGGCAGCTTTGATGAGGACTTGACCGTCTATGAGTTCTCTTGCCAAGGCAGTGGCGAAACACAAAATTCAAGATTACCTCTTCCACTCATGACCGATCCTCCAACATCATCTCTTCTTACATCTTCTTCCATAAACCCTCCCTACTATCCACACATTTTACCGTTCTCAGCAACGTCTGAGCTGAGTCCCCTCCTCTCACCTCTATCTGATGCAGAGTATCTTCATACTCAAACCCAAAAAGACACCATTAATCGCCTTAGAAAGCAACGTTACCCAGAAGCGCCCACTGGCTTCCAAGTTCTACGTGCGGATGTAGATCAGCTCCTGTCTGTACTGGAGAATAGTTGTGCTGATCGATCTGTAGTTGGTCGAGGAGGTTTTCACCCTAGGGAAACGTGCGCTTCCCACTTTACAGTGAACAAGCAAGTGCTCCAAACTGAGGCAAGGCGGTTGACAACATACTGCCAAGAAGTGGTTGTCATTGGCCAGAGTCCAGAGAAAATGCTCAACGCTCTGGCTGATAGTTTCCGGACCCTGGTGGAGTTGGCTGGCGCATGCATATGGTTTTCTAGTTGTGACAGGTGTAAACAAAGGAATGCAGAAGCAGTTGCTGGTCTGCAAGACGTGGCCCGCTCATTCAGGGACTTTTGTCTGGCAGCAGAGCGAGCCGGCAGAAAGCATAGCTGCCATGACCTGAGCACCAAGCTGCTAGCCAAACAGTGCACTGCACTCACTGCATCTGTCTTCTGCCTCACTCAAATCTTCCGTACTCTCACTGCACTGTGAGGCGGTAGGTAGCAACCCGTGGTGCAAAACCTCAGCTGGCATGGTGATGGGTGGAATGGTGATGTGCATGTTTTTACTGACTGTATGATGTGCACAACCCCAAAAGTTTGCCAGTAACCCACCTGCACTCTGCCTAAGCAAATCTGCTTGCGTTACAGTGTAGATTTGTACTAGAATGTATGTGTCATTACGTTTATTCAATAATTTCCCTGATTAATGCTACGAAAGTGTTTTAAGCAAGGAATGTTTAGCACAGGTGTCAAACTCAGATTGGCCCACCACATCATTTTATGTGGTTAAAATACCAAAATTGCAAATTGTCTTCAATTGTAATCATGTTAAGATATTGCAATTTTTATTTTTTTACCGGTTAATCGTGTAAATGTGAATAGTTGTTTGTTTATATGTGCCCAGCGATTGACTGGCAACCGGTTCAGGGTCAGCTGGGATAGGCTCCTGCGTGCCTGCGACCCTCATGAGTAAAAGCAGTTAAGAAAACGGATAAATGGATAATGTTCCTGGATTCTGATTTTAAAAACTAGTTATCCATTAGTTTATTGTGTATACGTAATAATATGTTGTAATCAAAATGTTTAACCCTCCTCCGAAGGAAACCCAAGCTATGATGTGCCCCATGATAAAAATGAGTCTACCACACTGATAAAGTGTAACAACATACTGTATTTGTAATTGTTTACATACTTATATTTACTCGTTGGAGTTTTGGGTTGCTGTCGTGGTGGGCCTTTTACTTGTCGCTCTAAGATCCAAAAAAATTCAACAGTGTTAAAAAAAACAAATACAACACCAAATGCTTCACAAAATGTATATACTACACATTTTGGGATGGTTTTACGTTGGCCATAATATTTTGTTCAATCTTAGAATTTAAAACTTAGGGCCAAAATATTCATAAAAAGATGTGTACTGCAAGTTACATATAGTATGTTTTTCCATTTAGGGCTTTCGGTAAGAAATTTCTAGAATGTTATTGTTTACAAAACCAAAAACAGTGAGATGTGCTTCTGTGAAATTACTACACAGATCAAGCCTACCAGTATTTTTTTGTGATTTTTTTTAACCATTTTGCAAAATGACTGCATTAATGATTAACCTACTATCAAAGTGAGGTTGTAAATTTATTTAAATGATCTCTAATTTAATTGGTATGACTTTGGAAAGATTAATATCATCAGTTCAGTAGTGGTTGCTTTTGCTACCTCCAGTTGAAAATAATGATCTTGACTGTCATGTTCGTCAACCAATTTTTGATTTAAATTGATAGCACTTTAGTGTGGGGGCCGAAGGAATGACTATTTGCTCATTTTAACAACAATGTCATTAACACTAAGTGCATTTTTAGGATTGATTTCCTAGTATGGCAACAACTCTTGGCAACCTCGTGGACTGAAAATGGTCAATCGTTGAGCCCAAATAGAGCAAGCAGTGACTATTAGTTGTATGCTTTTGCAATATTTAATTTACAAAGAGCTCAAGGGGTTCAGAGAACACCAGTCACACTATTCAGCCACTGGCTGTTTTGAGGACATGTGAGCTGATTTATTTGTCACGAAATTGTATGCAAATGTGACTGGAGCATGCCTAAAGAATGTCTCACCGCAGAGGCACTGGGAACATAATTGTATACAATGGCTCTTGTACCTGAATACTGTATTTGTATAACTCCACTGTAATATAATAGAGTCTGACTGAAACTGTTACTTTCATATTAAAGACAAAGTTTTTATTGCTATCGTATGTGCTCCAGAAGCATGCAGTTAAGCCATACTATGCGTCATTGTATCAGGGATTGTGTCTGAATGGCTGAATGATAATTTATTGCCCTTGCTTTGTACTGCTCTATTGTACTATTAAAATTACATTCAGATGTTTTTTTTGTAAAGTGTTTCTGACTGTGATTTAATTTAAACCATCAAACAATTTAAAATTCAGTATACCGTATTTTTCGCACCATAAGGCGCACTGGAATATAAGGCGCACCCTCATTGAATTTTTTATTTTAGAAATTGTTTCATATAAAGGGCGCACTGGATTAAAAGGCGCATAAAATAGAAGCTATACTGCAATAAACTGAGGTTGACTAGGGTTGCGGTATGCATCCACTAGCCAATAACCAATGAGCCCTCTGTAAACAATCGCGTTTCTCAAACTATCTCCTATAAAATGATCGGAACTGACTAAAGTTCGATCTAACACATTGTTTCCCTTCCATATCATTCGTAAATTTACTCAAAACATTAACAGAGGAGCCTATTTTGAAATGAAATAGCCTCGTGCGTATAGCAGCTATCATTATAGCATTAGCCACCCGCAAACTCCCATGAGCCTCAGCTCGCAGACTCCATGAGCCTCAACCAAGTGTCGTGGCAGCCCCCTGCACTGTGGTTTTTCGAGTAAATTTTAAGTTTTTAAGTGCGCCTAATAGTGCGGAAAATGCTTTTTTCCTTAGGGTCAATAGCAACCAATCTAAATGCAGTTTCAAATACTCAGTATTTGTTGGACATCTTGATACATTTGATAAAAATGGGTACATGTTTACACTGCATATTGTAAATGACAAACAGAAATAAATATTTCTCTGACATTCTTCATCAGAAGATGGCCAGAGAGTGGTCACCATGGATCTGCAACTGAATATGGACCATTGGAGACTCTGAGACTAGCTCCAGACCAGATGTGTCCTTCCACTGTCCTTTCAACAAATGAATTGCACTTGCACAAAGCCACCACTACATAATTTAACCATATTCTAGTCCCAGTGAATTTTCACTCATGGGGGTAGCACAAAGCCGCCAAATTACACTTATCAATTAGAGTAATGTGAAATATATGGCAGACAATTAAAGAGACACAAAAGCCAAGATGGTTCATTTTTCACAAATTTGCCCAGTTTATGTTTTTTTTTTTGCTAGGAAAATAAAAAAAGTTAGCAGTTTCTATTTCCCCCATTCATTTTGGAGAAACAATGAAATAACAAATGCCTTTTGAAACGTCCACTTTTAATGAGGAATTGGGCAACACAAGGAAGCGATCACAATTGCCCCATTGGAAATTATTGTACAGACTATCGTTTAAAATGTGCAAAAACAGCTATCAATTGGCACCAAAGGTTACATGAACATGGACTACTTATGACTACTTCAACAAATCACAAGGATTAATCTCTCTGTGGCTGATTTAAGAGATATGAGCAGCCTCTCTGCAGCTGAAGTGCTCTGTCACGTCTGTCTGTTTCCTTTCACCAGTCACCAACATACACAAACACGACGCATTCCAAGAGGCTTTATATAAGCTGAATTGCTCATACGTCGTTATAGTATATTCAATTGAAATTGGGAAGGGTTCATTTGACTTACGTACATTTTCCCAGAAGTCCACGTATAGGGTACCACCTCCGCCGCCAATCCGAAAAGTATGCGCTTCAAACGGCCACACTCAGCTGAAGGGTCGACCTTCTTGCTGGAAGTCCGGTGCTCCTAATCAATAAGTCCACTGCCACTCTGTTCCAAAATACCATTAAATCACTTCTGAGTTTTTTTTTTCCAGGGGGAAAATGCTCAGCATAAGCAAATTCATGTGAGTGGCTAATCTCATGCATGGATAATCGGTATTGGCAGCATAAAACCTTAATTGGAACCCCTTTAATTTGTCTAAAAATACCAAAGCACTCCATACTATTTTTTGGTATCTCACAACATGTAAAAAGTCAGACAAAAAGTCAAGGTCACATTTTTGACCTCATTATGTATACAAATTGTGACATTTCACCTGTTGACTTTCGGACCCTATTTCCATGCCTGTGAGGTGAGTCTCTTCACAGGAGAATTGTTCTTTTGTATTTCTTTTATATATAATGCTCCCCTCAAACTTAGATTGGGAGATCAATGGCTTGCTCAAGGGTACCTCAACAGTAGTCAGAAAGCAGACTAGCATCTCTTTTTTTTTTTTTCTCGCAAGGGTTAGGGTTATTTGTTTAGTATCTAACGCAGGGGTGGCCGATTAATTTTGCAAAAGGCCACATGAGAAAGTCAAGTGAGAAAAAGCATGTTGCAATGTCCCGAGACCCGAGTGAGGATGAACAATTCAGAAAATGGATGGATGTTGTGTTTCAATAAATTACTATGCGTAGATTTGATATCTATTGTTACAATTAGTAAATTAAAAATATATATAAGCAGGCGTTTAAAAACAGCTGTACACTTTAAAAAATTATAATGTTAATTTTGTGTCCTAAACGCCAAGTCATATTAGCTGTTCTTAATCAGGAATCCCAAACATAATAAGTGGAAAATTTTGATATATTGATTTAGTAGTCCAAATTATGTTGGCCTTCTTTTCCCTCCAACATGCAGGAAATAAGAATGTTGCTCACATTTTGGACACATTTGTGTTTGTCATATTTGAGGGGGGAAATTGTTGCTTGAGCTGTCGAAAACAAATCGCAAAATCCAGCCAAAACGTCATTAGATTGTATTGCAGACACAATTTGTAGCCTTGCTCACGACCTTGCTTGTACTTCTGTTCACATGCGTGAACTTAAAATAAAAGTGCAACTTTTAAAATACAATCACAGCACAATTTGCACTTTTCTTTCACTGTGGCTGGTGGACATGGCGTATGTGTCCCCCGTGGCCGCACTTTGTCCAAGTCTGGCCTAATGGGACAGCCTTATGTTCATTTGATTTATGTTTCTGGGCAAGGGATATTTTTCAGGACAACTCTGGTTGAAGTGAGTTAGGTGGGTCCAATTTCCGTTCATACACATGTAGTTGAAGTAAAACAATTTATTATGTTGATTATTTTTAGATAATCTTAAAATATGCTTTGGAAAGACTTCCTCCTCTCTGTTATCGAGTTTTCCCATAATTCAGCAATGACTGTGTACCTGTTTCCTTAACAGATTGCCTTGAGATCATCTGTTTGTTTGCATAAATCATTCACAGCACAGTAAATAGTTTGCTCACTGAAGGATGGTAAGTGAGCAACCAAAATGAGAAACCTGAGAGTCTCGGGATTGTCAACCTGTGGTCCGCGGCCCTCTAGTGATCTGTTGCGGCATTACAATTGGAAATGGAAAATAATTGTAAAATTTTTAAAAATAAAATTGATTTGAGAAAAATGTCAGATTGTTGAATATAATTAAATTCAACACTGCATTCATCACAGCTTTCCATAAATAGATTTTTATTGATTTATTTATAAAAAGCTTTGGCAGCTCATTCTCAGAACAGCATCCTCAAATTTCTTCTTAGATATAAGATTTACAATACAGAGAAAAAACAAAAGGGGAAAAGGGACAGGTAAATTTAAGCTTGCTATTTAAGTCTTTAGGCCTAGCATCACACCTATTAACATTCGTTTGAAATGGTTATCAACAACAGACTAAACTAGACTTAATATAGTGTGTATAAGTTTAGTAAATTATTCTCGTGCGTATCAGCCGCGCTGGATATGTAAATCAGCCCATCTAGCTGCGGTGAATATCTGATGGCACTTGTGCCAAAAATCCAGACAAATGTCACTTGACCAATGAGCAAATCTGCATTAGATGAGATCATAAGTGCATGTGCAGTGTGTGCAGTGTGTGCACTGTGCGGTGCGTTAGCAAGAAAAATGCAAGTGATGGACAAAAACGTGCTCGTGACAGAGTTGATGTGCATTAATGATATTTGTCGCATGTATACCTGCACATAAATGGTTAGTAACACATGAGTACTGTCGAATATATCTTTTACTCAGCTAAATTGAGAGCGGCATTGCACTCATTGGGAGCAGTGATGCTCACTTTCTAACTTTCGCTTCTTTGGTTCTGCCATGTTTCATATCTTGGGGTACATTTCTTCTTTGTCTACTTTTGTCCTTTTTTGGTGGAGCAACTGCCTTGATCAACAGTAGTACGTAATAGAGCGGTAGCTCTCTCTGGTGTTAAAATGAAAAAGTACACACTAAATACACTCAGGCAAGCATTGAAGTGCGAACCATATTCTATTCTATAAAATTTCTTGCGAGCCAATTAAAAATTGACCAATCGCGGCCCATGGGCCGTAGTTTGGACATCCCTGTCACTTTACAGCAGCTCCAGTCCAATTTCCTCATTTCAACAAGGACTTTGCTCTCGACTGTTGTTTGCTTCCGTCAGCTGTCTGGAATGTTTGCTTGGCTTCATTATGTCAAGTGAATGGAGCTGGGCAACCGAATGCAGCTTGGACCAGGGTTTATTGAACAAACTCAAAAGACCAACTATAGATGTTCGACTAGGGACGTGAATAACTGAACAGAAAACCTAGAACAGAACAGACTGGAGACTAGAAACAAGAAGACATGAGACGAGAACAATCCGACAGGGAGTGACACGCAGACAGGACTTAAATACATGACAGGTAATGAGAGGCAGGTGACGACAATTACATAGATTGTGAGCACAGGAGGGGAGGGGCGAGCACACAGACACGTGAACCGAAACTATGACATTAAAACAAGGAAGCAAACTGTGACAGATCTTGACACATTAATGAGGAATTACCAAGGCAAACTTGTGAGGCATGTAATTTTAGAGTTAGATAACCTTCATATAGTGCCTTTGGAAAGTATTCGGCCCCCTTTCAACATTTCGCCACATTTCAGGCTTCAAACATAAAGATATAAAATTTTAATTTTTTGTCAAGAATCAGCAACAAGTGGGACACAATCGTGAAGTGGAACGAAATTTATTGGATAATTTAAACTTTTTTAACAAATAAAAAACTGAAAAGTGGGGCGTGCAATATTATTCGGCCCCTTTACTTTCAGTGCAGCAAACTCACTCCAGAAGTTCAGTGAGGATCTTTGAATGATCCAATGTTGTCCTAAATGACTGATGATGATAAATAGAATGCACCTGTGTGTAATCAAGTCTCCGTATAAATGCTCCTGCTCTTTGATAGTCTCAGGGTTCTGTTTAAAGCGCAGAGAGAACCATGAAGACAAAGGAACACACCAGGCAGGTCCGAGATACTGTTGTGGAGAAGTTTAAAGCCGGATTTGGATACAAAAATATTTCCCAAGCTTTAAACATCTCAAGGAGCACTGTGCAAGCAATTATATTGAAATGGAAGGAGTATCAGACCACTGCAAATCTACCACGACCCGGCCGTCCCTCCAAACTTCCATCTCAAACAAGGAGAAGACTGATCAGAGATGCAGCCAAGAGGCCCATGATCACTCTGGATGAACTGCAGATAACTACAGCTGAGGTGGGAGAGTCTGTCCATAGGACAACAATCAGTCGTGCACTGCACAAATCTGGCCTTTATGGAAGAGTGGCAAGAAGAAAGCCATTTCTCAAAGATATCCATAAAAAGTCTCGTTTAAAGTTTGCCACAAGCCACCTGGGAGACACACCAAACATGCGGAAGAAGGTGCTCTGGTCAGATGAAACCAAAATCGAACCTTTTGGCCACAATGCAAAACGATATGTTTGGCGTAAAAGCAACGCAGCTCATCACCCTGAACACACCATCCCCACTGTCAAACATGGTGGTGGCAGCATCATGGTTTGGGCCTGCTTTTCTTCAGCAGGGACAGGGAAGATGGCTAAAATTGATGGGAAGATGGATGGAGCCAAATACAGGACCATTCTGGAAGAAAACCTGTTGGAGTCTGCAAAAGACCTGAGACTGGGACGGAGATTTATCTTCCAACAGGACAATGATCCAAAACATAAAGCCAAATCTACAATGGAATGGTTCACAAATAGACGTATCCAGGTGTTAGAATGGCCAAGTCAAAGTCCAGACCTGAATCCAATCGAGAATCTGTGGAAAGAGCTGAAGACTGCTGTTCACAAACGCTCTCCATCCAACCTCACTGAGCTTGAGCTGTTTTGCAAGGAAGAATGGGCAAGAATTCCAGTCTCTCGATGTGCAAAACTAATAGACATACCCCAAGCGACTTGCAGCTGTAATTGCAGCAATAGGTGGCGCTACAAAGTATTAGCGCAAGGGGGCCGAATAATATTGCACGCCCCACTTTTCAGTTTTTTATTTGTTAAAAAAGTTTAAATTATCCAATAGATTTCGTTCCACTTCACGATTGTGTCCCACTTGTTGTTGATTCTTGACAAAAAATTAAACTTTTATATCTTTATGTTTGAAGCCTGAAATGTCGCGAAATGTTGAAAGGTTCAAGGGGGCCGAATACTTTCGCAAGGCACTGTATATGCAGAGCTGCAGAGCTTTTTTAAATTATGTATTATGATGTACAGGAAAACTGGTCACCTAACGTGTGAGTAGATGAGACATTCAGTACATGTAGTTGTTTGTGACAACTGATGTAATTGGTTGTAAAACACAAGACTGATACAGGCCAATCCCACATTGTTTAATATTGAAAACATGGTCTGCTTTGTGTTTGTATGTCATCATGTAATTTATGATTGCAACCCAGTGTTGGGATTTTGTCAACCGTATGTAATCTGCCCTTACTGTGGAGAAGACTTGTGTTACAGGTCTTTCCACATGCCCAAAGACCAAAACACACACATGCGCGCACACACACATGCGCGCACACACACACACGGCCGCGCATTCTCTACACTTGATTTGCTATAACACCTGACGAACACCTAGTGGGTGTGGAGAGACTGTGCCTTTTATATCATTGGCCTGCCTCTTTCTGTCTCATTGTTCTTGTCTTGTTCTAGTAATGAGTCGCCGAGCAGCCTCAGCCGCCAGCAGCCATTGTTGTTGATTTATACGACACAATCATGATGGCAGGAGAGAGTGTGCCCGAGGGGCCTGACCTGAAGGGAATGGGTGAAGAGGAACTCTGGGAACTTATCAATGACAACCGCCATCGGCTGTCCCTGGGGGTACGGCCGTGCATTCTGATCCCGTACCTTAGGCAAGCCAGGGTTCTCACTGAGATGGACGAGGATGAGATCCTCTCCAGCCACAACCTCACCAATCGCTCAATGAGAACAAGTAAGATGCTGCTGTTGTACAATATACTATAATATATACATATATATATATATATATATATATATTATGTAATATGTCTTGTCACCATGGGATAGTAGGAAACGCAATTTCGATCTCTTTGTGTGTCTTGACGTGAAGAAATTGACAATAAAGCAGACTTTGACTTTGACTTTTATTACCTGGTAAAGTAAACATTGTGCTTCATTTTTATAAAATGAACATTTCACCTCCTCCCTACTTAAAACTTAGACAGACTTACTGTAAACTTATTATGACTTGTAAGTGTAGTTATTGCAAATACATTCTAAAATTGCTCTTTTTTTTCAATTAAATTAAAACTTTATTTTCATCTATTGTCTGCTGCCATGAGAATTTATTCTCAATTGCCTGACCTGTATAACAAAGTTCAATAAAGTCAATCAGTAATCATTATGACCCCCCCCCCACACACACACACACTGTTTGCTGTTTGCAGGCCATATGATGGATCTGTTGCGGACCCAGGGTAGGAACGGTGCAGTGGCTTTGCTGGAGAGCCTGATGATCCACTACCCAACACTCTACACTCAAATTACTGGACGCAAACCCAGCTCAGAACCCTCAAGATTCAGTGGTTTGTCAAATGTCCGCTAGTGCCAATGAGTTTTATATTCCATATAGCTTACTTACCCTATGTCTTGGTTCTCTGCGCAGGCCTGATAAAGTATTCTGAACTGACTGAATACCTTATCAGAGCAGTAAGCGGGATGCAGAATGAGCTTTGGGAAGCTCGCTCTGAGGCTGGAAGAAAGAGTGCTCGCTGTGCCTCACTTGAGTCTGAGATTCAGCAGATAATGGAGCGCGAGGAAAAGTCCAGATGCCTTCAGTTGGAATATGAGCGCATACATAGACACTTGTCTTCACTGCAGCGTGAAGTTACACAATTGAAGGACGAGAAGTGTGATTTATATGTCCGCTATACTGCAGCTATTGAGGAGAAATCAGCTGTGAGCATGCGTCTCCATGACCTCAACTTGCAGGTTGGTAGTCATCACTGTTTTTGGTTAAAATAGACCAACCCTATCATACACCTCATCAAGGTTTGTGATGTCACTGGAAAGTTATCAAGTTAACTGAGTATTTGCCTCCCACAATTATGGTCTAAGAATAGCTTTTTGGTTTTGGGCCAATTCTTCTGCATTGTAATCTCAATAATGATACATTTGTCTATAAATGCTGTAGCAGTACAAATTTGAGTAGTTGCTCAATTAATGAGTTATTTAACATGATGACAATGTTGTTTTTCTCAAAATACATGGCATCTAAAAAAAGCAAATGAAAGTATGTTCACAACACTACCAAGAGCGCAAGTGCCAACCCCCTTAAATAATCAACATAATATTATTTAATAATTCACAATAAAACTACTGTATTTTCCGGCCTATAAGCCGCTACTTTTTGCACAAGCTTTGAACCCTGCAACACTCTTTGTGTAGCCCGTATCGCATTGCCAACTTTAACCCTGTAAGTCAGGGGTGTCAAACTCATTTTTTTCGCGGGCCGCATTGTAGTCATAGCTTCTTTCGGAGGGCCATTATGACTGTCAACCCAAATAAATGTATGAGCACCTCATATTACATACAGTAAAAGCTGCAAAACAAACTGACAAATAACTCGTTCTCAAATCAGACGAGTAAAAACTGGTCAAATATTTAAAAAAAAGATATTTTTAAAAGTGAAGACAATTTGCAATTCTAGTAATGACACACGAATTTGAAGCACAATTTGTCTTCGCGGGCCACATAAAATGATGTGGTGGGCCATATCTGGCCCCTGGGCCTTGAGTTTGACACCTGTGCTGTAAGTGATCCCATTTTATTCATAATTAGTTGTGTGTTGCTAGTGTTCCCTGCACATAAAGTTTATTATAATCTTCGCTGAGCTTTATACATGTTTGCAGAGCTCCTTCATCTCTGTCAATAAATGTTATCTTGATAAAAGGTATGCGTCCCCCAAAGAACCATCTCTTTCCTGACAATCCTCTTTGTGTATATTCTCTTACAAATGGTAATTAAACATTAAAAGACCTGCGGCTTATAGTCCAGTGCGGCTTATTTGAGCGAAACAAGATTTTCCCCTAATTTTAGCTGGTGCGGCTTATAATCAGGTGCGATTTATAGTCCAAAAACTACGGTATGTTTTCACTACCCGAGTCTGATTGTCAAAATCCTGAGGGAGTATTCGCCAGTAAATAATGAATTACGACGATTTAATGTAAAACTAAAAACAATGCACTGATAACACAGGTTGTCATTTTGCCTTGCTCAATAGCAAAAGTGCTGTATAAACCTATCTATGGGCGTTCTGTCATTTAAACATCACGCTTTAAACTCGAATGTCGAGCAAAAATGTACACTTCTGAAGCCAATTCTGTCCAAAACTGTTCTGTGTTTTATCGTTTCAGTCAACTTTTTACTCATGTCTGAAAAAGTGTTTTTAACAAAGTGGCTCTTCAGAAATTTTTGCTGTGCATAGCATTCCGCGCACATCATCTTTTGTGATTGCCCCAGATTATGTACTGTGATAAAAAGGTCTCTTTAATTACAATGTATTTGTCTTGCATGGGCTTCCCTACTTGCATGGGTTTTTTGTGGGTACTCCAGGTTCGCCAACATTCCAAAAATTGTTGTTTGATTTAACGTCCCTCGGATTGGATAGCAACCAGTCCAGGGACTCCCCTGCCTTTTGAGTCCGTTCTTCCAAATGATGTCAAATCAAAATTTACTACAATTAAGCTGTAGGAACCTTCCATATATGATCACTGGAAGCACAATAAGCCTCCGTGGCAGGAGCTGTGAATAGCTCAGTATTTTTTTTTATTTTATTTTAATAAAGAGACTATTTGCTGAAACAAATGTAGTCAAGTAGTAGAACAGTTGTTCTTAAAAAAAAATCGATAAAACTTATTAATTTTTGGTTTACAGATGCAGTCTGGACAGTATGTGTCAAGTGGATAATCACATTGAAAAGTCATTTGCGACTACCACTGCTGTTGTTGTTTTGTACCTTGAGATGTAACAGTGATGTATCACAATTGTCAACATTTTGTCTCATCCCTACTTACAACAGATATATCAACTGCAAACAGAACTGCAAAAGGCCAAAACAGAGAGTGACTTGCAGAAACAGCGCTCTCTGAAAGCTTTCCCTGTAGCTGAGGAGTCTCAGCTGCAAGAGGAAGTCAGGAGTCTGCGCTGCCAGTTAGGCAAGATTGAGAAACTGAACCCAGTGAGAAAAATACTCAAAGATTCTATTAGAAGCCATCATTATTTTTATGTATCTGCAATGTTGGTGTTTCATCGACTCTCACTCTGTCAGGCTCATCAGGATATTCTGGCTCAGGACCTGGCTGAGGCGAAAGATAGCCAAGTGGAGCTCGTAGATCAACTCAAGCGATATACGGAAGAAAATGAAGAAATGTACAGAGAAAAACAAGAGGTGAGTTCAATTACTGTGACTGGAACTAGTGTTTAGAAATTTGACGCCTTCAGAGGTTTCGAGTTCCAGCTAACATGTTGTTAGTCGATATTTTGTGGCTTGTGAGATGGAATATGTCAGTCAGGATTCTAGGAGTTCTTGCTTAGCAGCTACTTTGTTTCCTCGAGACAGACAGCAGCTTTCTGTTTTGAGGTAGGCAGTGAACACTTGACTCTGCAGTAATGAAATGTGGGAACTTGTCCTGCAAATACATTTGTCACCAGTTATACACTAATGAAGTTTCTCTGTGTATAAGCATTGTCTTGATTTAGTTATCAAATGTTGTGTCTCTATAAAGTGACAACTACATTTTGTGTATCATTGTTCAGCTTCTGGATCAGAATGAGTGTCTGACCCTCCAAGTGAAGCAGCTGACCCAGGACTGTAACATGCATCAACAGACGAGCACTACGATCCAGAACCAGATGAGAGAGCTGCAGACAGAGAGAGACCAAGTAAGCAAGACTCAACAATGTAACTCTTTATTGGACACTGTAAATTAAGCTGAAATAGAGATGACACTTCCCAGGAAGTAGGCTTCAGCTCACCCGGCACACAAAGAGTTTTTAACACTATTCCTTTTCTCAAATACAAATTAAATTGATTTCTTTCCTTTTTTAATGTTTTTTTTTTTTTTTTGCTTCATTTGCTCTCACTGTTTACATGTTCAAAATAAAGGCTTATTCAGCCAATCAATCAAAAAACACACTAAATTAACATATGTAATTACAATTGGTAACATTTTTCCTACATGAGTGAGAATTATAGAAAGAAGCAGCCAGCGACAGCTTCAGATTTGGGACAATTATGTTTGCAGGTTTGAATAATACAACACTTAAAATCACCCAAGAATTACTCAATTTTCTAATTTGATACTGTGAATCAAAATACAATAACTAATTGATGCAGCAGTCAAAACCATAAACTAGCAGTCTTCATTAAATACCAGCTGATTTCATCAAAACCATGGTGAAATCTGTGATTTCCAGCAAATAATCAACTACTCACTTCAGTCAGGCGAGGTTCACTTGAAAGCAGCAGCCATTAAACAATTTCTAAACAAGAGAACACTGGTTAACAAATTGTAGACCCATCTCAAATCATCCCTTCTTAAGAAAGATTGTCAAGAAACTGTTCAACTCTGCATTTTTTTACAACTCGAATGGGCTCTTTATCAACCTTCAATCTAGTTTCTGTCATCATTGTATGATAAACGATTAAACACTGACGCTGGGAAGGTGTCAATGCTAGGCTTATTGAATGTTGTTTGATACTGCTGATCATAAGTTACGGTTGAAAAGGTTGGAAACCTTGGTAGGATTGAATGTAACTGAGTTGCAGTGGTTTCCCTGCATCCTAGGCATACCTTTCCAGAAACGAGGCCCAGACCCAGATCGCCCGCATCCTGGCTGAGAAGGACATCTTGAGGTCTCAAATGATGGGTCTCCAGGAGAGAGCCTTTTATGTGAATGCCAAACACAACATAGAACGGCAGAGCTCTCATGTAATTTTGGACTACAAATGCACTCGCAGAGCAAAATAACTTCTAATGACATGCCATTTTCTTAAGCAGAGTGCTGCTGGCTGGAAGCATCATAGAGTCCGCTCTGAAGAGTCACCATTCCGAAACAGACGAAGACTTTGTCGCATGGATGCAATTAGTCCTTTACCTTTGACTTCACTGAATCCCTTTACATCGGAGGTACAGTATGTGAATGAAAGTTAAGTTACTGTCAGAATTGGTGTTCAAAATTACCCAAGGGTTGTCAATAGGGTAAGCTAAGGGTAGTAAGTAGATTGGTTAAGTAGATACCTGACTTTGGTGGGCCTTTAATTAAGCATATATACCAGAGTTTTAAAATGTTTATGTTTATTTATATGTGTGCACATATCAACATTTATCTTGAAGTGTGAAGATGCAGTGGCAAGTGTCCGATCTCGAAATGCAGAGCCTCCCAGTCCTCAGTCTCTCCGCAAAAGAGAAAGATCTCTTTTTGTAGACAGCAAGTAAGTCTGCGTCTGTGATTAAAATTTTACTGGGTTTCGATTATTCAAAAGTAAACTATTAGTTCAAAGGCCCCTGGCAAAGTTTTACAAACACCTGACAAAGGGCAGGAGTTCAGCATGTCTTCTTTATATAATGACAAAGCAACGTGTCAATGACGTGAGAAGATAATTTATTTTCCTCTCCAAACAATGTGATTGTTTCTTGGCCAGTCAAACCTGTCTGAGTTGCTGCAAATGCCTCAGACTCAGCACGCACGTGTTCACCAAACTGAATTCAGTTTTACATCTGGAGGGCACTATCTGAACAGCTCAATTCAGATTGTTTTCAAATCCGCTCGCTTTCATACTATGTAGTAAATACATTTTTTCATCACATTTTATCTGCAGTCTTTACAAACTCGTTGCATAAAGAATCATCAAATGCCTGGTATGAGCTCCGCGCAGAGTCAGAAAATTGGTGCATTTGTGTTGCCTATGTGACAATGTGTAACTCCACGGTCAACTCGAGTCAACATACATATGTGTCCAGAGTGCTATATATAAGGATAGCCAAACAAGGAGAAAAGTCTCAGTAGCACAGTGGGCTAGCTTGAGTCACCTATTTAATTGTGTGCCAAAGTGGCCTAATCTAACAGTATGAAGTTGAACTTCATTGTGTCCGTGTGTTAATATGTGTGGGTCTGTGACTCCCAAATCTGATATCACCTCATGTGTTTTATTATTTTGTAGCCTGGATACAGTGGAGACTGATGATTCTTCATTGGACGATTTTGAGATTCTTCCCACAGGTGTGTTTTGTGTGTTTACATTGACATTCCTTTTGTAACGCATGTGATTTTGCATGGACGATATCAATCTTGTTTGGAAAGTTTCTCATTCTTGAAGCTTGAAAGTTTTGTTTGACCTGTGGTTTTTCAACTTACATGCAAGAACCATATTTCAAAACTAAAACCTGACTACCTACCCCCTCCCTTCTGCCAATCTACTGGCCCCAATGTCCATGCAATATGTCAGAGGCATGTCAATCAGGACATCCCCGGGTGGATCACAACCGGGTGGTTACTTGCCACCGAGGAGATTTTTACCTTTAGACCCCAGATTCTGCTTCCTCATGGGACGGGATAACAGTGGAATTGAGGAGGTCTATGATAATATTTTCCCCACGGATTCACAAATGTACTATCTTGAGGTCAGCAGCACCCAATGCACCAAAACAGTGGGTATTCTGAACTGCATTTGTTGCACGGTCAACCTGTCCACCCACTTGAAGGCAATGGAAGGCAACCCCTTGTTCACCCACGGTAAACCCCAATGTATTAGCGCTAAGTTGTGGGGCAATGAGTATGCTCACACCTGCTGAATGTCTCTTACCTTGAGCAACTCCAGAGTGGATGAGAGTCCAACCTCTCTCAAGAGAACTGGTACGAGAGCCCAAGCTGTGTATGGACTCAAGCTCGACTGTAGCTAGTCCCATTTTCTCTGCCTCGCACACCAGCTTGGGCTCCTTCCCTGTCAAAAAGATGACATTCCACACCCCTAGAACCACCTGTTTTCGATGGATGACCCTTCCATTGTTATCAAGCCACAACTTCTAGGATCACTGAGACACGACCCT
Source organism: Syngnathus acus (assembly GCF_901709675.1). Lineage (NCBI taxonomy): Eukaryota > Metazoa > Chordata > Actinopteri > Syngnathiformes > Syngnathidae > Syngnathus > Syngnathus acus. Next base: position 12,463,007 of record NC_051087.1, on the reverse strand, counting down.
TCCACCAATCCATGCAAAGTGTACAAACATGAAATATAGCAGCACGGTGCATCATATCGCTTCACATGTCTGCCTCACATTGACGAAATCCAGTTAGTGGGAATGTCTCTATGGAGTTTGCGCGTCATCCCTGTGCTTGCACATGTTTTCTCTGGATACTCCAGCTTCCTCCCACATTCCAAAGACAACATGTTAGGCTCATTGAACACTAGAAATTTGCTATATTTGTGCATGGTTGATGGGCTTTATCTGCACTGCAATTGACTGCCGACCAGTCTAGAATGCACCTCACCTCTCACGAAGAGGGGATAGGCTCCAGTTACCCATGACCCTAATCAGGACAAGGTATTGTTTTGTAATGGTCTCTAATTATTGTAGTAAAATATAAAATTATTAACACGTCTTCCCTTGATGACAAGTCTTCACGAAGATACATTTTTTGTCCCCACATTGAAACAACATTGGTGTCAAATCTTTAAACACCATCTCTTCTGTTTAGTGCTGACAGAAGACAAAAATTCAACAAGAGACAACCAAGAGACATCAAGACAGTGTGCGTCTGCTGGGAACAAAGGCACATACAGGTGAGGCAGTCCTACAACAGTCACATGACTCTAGGCATCTTTTAACCATTGATTTTATTGGTCAGTCACCCAACTACAAAACATATTGTAAGAATTGAAATCTAAACTTTGAATCTTGAAACTAGGCTTTCCACAAGGCAGAGCATGGGGTAATAAATAAACACTTCACAGTTTGTTAAAAGGCAATTCTCCCCAGTAAACGTTTTCACAGGGATTATTGAAATGATACAGTAGTCAGAGCCTTCACAGCCTTGATAGAACCCCTTCAATAAATTAGCATACAATGGGGCGGCAATTGGCCTCCCTTCAGAGAGCACATTTACAGACTGCACATTGGGGTCCACCCCAGTGAACAAGAGGGTAGCCTCCCTCCGCCTTCGGGCAATAAGTATTCCCACACCTGCTCGACGCCTCTCACCATGGGAAACTCCAGAGTGGAAGAGAGTCCAGCCCCTCTCAAGAGGACTTTTACCAGAACCCAAGCTGTGTGTGGAGGCAAGTCCGCCTATATCTAAGATAAGATAAAATAAGATAATCCTTTATTATTCCCTCAATGGGGAAACTCCTATGTTAGCAGCTGTACACTTAACATATACACACAAACACGCATGCGGGGAAGGGGGTAAAAGATTTAAAAAAGTAGAAGGTATATATAATCAAAAAATATGGACAGTATATACAAAATACACAATACACAATATACAGTGGAGATAAAAAAAAATATTAGATAAAAAAATAGTGCAAAGGAAGAAAAAAAAACTGCAAAAAAGCAGGTAAAAAGAGTGTGAGGTAGACAGATATTGCACATAGTATGATTGCACATATGGTTATTGCACGTTATTGCATGTTATTTTGTCCGTTAGCTACAGTCTGGTTGTACAGTCTGATGGCAGCAGGGAGGAAGGACCTGCGATGCCTCTCGGTGGTGCATCGTGGGTGACGAAGCCGGTCACTGATGGAGCTCTCCAGGGCTCTGACAGTCTCATGAAGGGGGTGGAAGACATTGTCCATGATGGAGGACAGCTTAGCCACCATCCTCCTCTCCCCCACCACCTCCACCCGGTCCAGACTGCAGCCCAGGACAGAGCCGGCTTTCTTCACCACCTTGTCCAGCCTCTTCCTCTCCGCTGCAGTGATGCCGCTGCTCCAGCAGACCACCCCATAAAAAATGGCGGACGCCACCACAGAGTCGTAGAAGGTCCTCAGGGGGCCGTCCCTCACTCCGAAGGACCTCAGTCTGCGCAGCAGGTGGAGTCTGCTTTGGCCCTTCTTGTATAGGGCCTGAGTGTTAACAGTCCAGTCCAGTTTATTGTTCAGGTGAACACCCAGGAACTTGTAAGAGTCCACAATCTCTATGTCCGTTCCCTGGATGTTCACCGGCGAGGGGGGGACTTTGCGCCGGCGGAAGTCCACCGCCAGCTCCTTTGTTTTTCCAGAATTAACTATTTACTAGTTGGAACTTTTCTGCCTCGCACACCAGCTCAGGCTCTTTTCCTGCCAGAGAGGTGACATTCCATGTCCCAAGAGCCAGCTTCTGTACCCGGGGATCGGATCGCCAAGGTCCCCGCCTTTGGCCACCGCCCAGCTCTCTTTGCACCCGACCCCTTTGGCCCCTCACACAAGTGGTTAGCCCATGGAAAGCGGGACCCACATTGCCTTTTTGAGCTGTGCCCGGTCGGGCCCCATGAGTGAAGGCCCGGCCACCAGACGCTTGCCTCGAGACCCAACTCCAGGCCTGGCTCCAGAAGGGGGGGCCCGGTAACCCGCGTCCGAGCAAGGGAAAACGAAGTCCATTTGAATTTCCCATCATAAGGGTTTTGTTTGAGCCGTGCTTTGTCTGGCCCCTCACCTAGGACCCTTTTGCCATGGGGCATAAAGCCCCAGACAATATGGCTCCTAGTATCACGCAAAACCCTCCACCACGATAAGGTGAAGACTCACGGAGGGGGTGTTTGAAACCACACATCAAATATGTACAGTCCAAAATTTCAAAAAACATTGCCGTCATAGACAAAACAAAACAACAACTGGATTACAATTCACTTCGCACACTTTACTGTTCAGTACTGTTCATATGTTCCATATACGTATGTATTACCATTCTGAGTTTTGGGGCAATAATTACAAAACCTCACTAGTCATTTATCATCCTGAGGAAAATAGCAATAGGGACTATTCATAAGGTCAACCTACTTAGAACACACAAATCCACTTTTTATACAATCAAAACTATTGAAATTTACTGACATGGTATCTTACCAAACAGCAATAATTATATACACGTGTGTACATGTATACATAGTATCAACTATGTATAGTTATACATATATAGTAATCCCTCATTGGTTCCAAGACCAAAAAACAAACCCGACCTACTTATGAGACACTGTATGAGTGTCAACCACGCATCCGCAGTGCTACCTCGGAAAATGGATGGATGATGGACATCTCTGGTTGCACGATGTGCCTCAGAAATAAATTTTAGCCTCTTCGTCAAAGCTCAAAATTATCAATTTTGCATCTTAGTTTGCGAGTCGAAATTCACATTTTGCGCCTCAAACAATCACAATGTTCATGTGGCAAAACACAGAGACCAAATTTGGCATGAATTCCCCCATTTGTGGAACAGCCTTCCGGAGAACCTCAGGGCTGCAAAGAATGTACTCATTTTTAAGAACAGGCTCAAGACCCACCTTTATGAATGGATGAATTAATGGATGATTGATTGATTGATTGATTGATTGATTGATTGATTGATTGGTGAATGTGCTTTACTTTTTCTTATTTTCTCTAATCTTTCAACAGCCTGGATAAAAATGCTGTACCTACATTCCTCGTGCGTTCACGTCCAAAAGCAGTGCGCATTAGTGGCCGCATAGTCACCATTGCCTTCCAGGGAGAGGCACTGCTAAGTCAGATTGCAGTGGTAGGAGGTAATAAGACTGGAGTCTTTGTGCATGATGTAATAGAAGGGAGTGCGGCACATACTGTGGGTATCACCCATGGAGCACAAATAGTGGAGGTGAGAGAGGTCTATTTAATTTATTATTTTAATTATTATTAATTATTTATTATATGTTTATTTATTATTATTATTATTATTATTATTATTCCATCCATTATTATTACTGTATCTGAGGTGTTTAACAACACACTGATGAATTGCAGGTGAGATACCAACAGGACGAGAAAGCTCTAAAGATGGTGTTGGAGGATTCCACTTTAGAAGAAGCTCTGTGGGCACTTGGTCAGGTCACCGGTCTCTGCCATCTCTCTTTACGTCCAAGGCAAGATGGTATGTCCCACAGCATGTGCTTGAAACCCGTGGCTTGGCATTGTCTTGTTTGCCTTTTTAGTAATAATGATGCCTTCACAGATGTGCAAAGCAATGCAATGCCACTCTGGAAGTACATTGTGAACCATCATCACCAACCCTTGCTTGTTTTGTTGAATGTACAACCCAAATGTATTCTGACATTTATAGTATTACTATGCAAATGTGGATCTGGTATAAAAGTTAATCCACCAAACGGTGGATACATCCGTGACACAGTCTCAAGTACAGTGTTTCTGCCATTATCTTTTTAGGTACATAGGTAAGTATAACAAACACTATGGAGAGTCGCTGAAACGTCAACAATTCTATTAATTAGCTTCGACTTTGTTTGCCATTTTTTTCACAACTCAGCTCACTCATTTTATAGAACTTTGTTTTCTTTCTGCATTTTGTCCAGACTATGAGGCATTGCTTCAGCAATTGCAGGAGAGTGAGATGTCATCAGGTGACTCTTTCTACGTGCGCGTCAACGTGACCATCCCTGCAAGTCACAAAGGGACACTGAATGTATCTTGCAACGACATTCTACATGTGACCAACACAAGACCGACAGACACCGAAGATTCGTGGTATGCAAATCAAGTTCATCCTTGCCAGCTTCTGGCCCTCCACAGTGGATTAGTACCCAACTACAACAGGTATTTATGAGCCATATGCAAAGGTTCTGGACATCAAGCGTCATGATCAGTTACCACCTTCTTGGTTTTCTGATATCACAGAGCACAACGACTTCTTATTCGAGCTATTGAAGAAATGAACTTTCAAACATCTAAGTCTCAAAAGGTAAGAGTGATTGAATAAGTGTAAAACTGCACAGCTCACTAATATATACTACTTCCCTCTTCAGCAAAGGCACATGATGGATCAGAATACTCAGAAAACAGTGAGGATTGTCAGCACGGGTTGCCAAGGCCAAAACCCTCTCTGGGTCAGTGTAGAGAATGAGAAGAGCATGAGCACAGAGTCGGGTACAGAAACACAACATTTTACATTTTATAACAAAGGAGAATTTATACACTTATAGTTTGTAATAAATGTTTGCATAAAAACACTGTATACTCCCTTACACCTAGATAAAACATCAGCACCCAGAAGTCTAACCCTCATGCCCTACACACCGGTCACACCCCACTTTCCACCCATCTGTCGACCAGTCCTGTTACTACCATCAATCCTGGGGCGCATCCTGGATAAGAAGGTGGCAGAATGGCAGGGCTTTGAGATTTGTGAACCTGGTAAGAGCCATTTATTACATAATTCATTAAAAAAAAAAATTCGAACAAACTCCGATTCCCAAAGATCATCGGGCAGTAGGCGGGGGACTGGCCCTGAACCGGTTGCTAGCCAATCGCAGAGCACACAGAGACGAACAACCATCCGCACTCGCACTCACACCTCGGGGCAACTTGGAGTGCTCAATAAGCCTACCATGCATGATTTTGGGCAGTGGGCAGAAACCGGAGTGCCAGAGAAAACCTACGCAGGCATGGGGAGAACTGGGGGTGGAATTGCATCTCTGTCTATATATTTAATGTGTTTGTTGCAACTTGCAGAGAAGTTGAGTTCCACTGAACATTCAGCCCGAATGCAAAAGTCCGAGCTCCTGGAGGAGTGTGAGCAGGGAAGCAACTGTTGCTACACCTTGCAGTGTGTGGAAAAAGTCATGAAGAAGGTTAGTGTGTGTCTGTGTATACAATATGTATGTATGTATGTAGACTTCATCTTTTAGGCTGACTAAATTGCGTGCATTTACTGTATCTCCGTCAAGGTTTCCCTGCTGGGTCTTAGATGTATTTAAAAAAGTAACTGGTGAACAAACTAATGATGACTAGTGATAGTAGGAAGAGCATAGGCATGACAACAACTCGCTTGACTGACTTAACTTCCCTGAGTTTTCAGAGGGTATTAATAATGAATCTTTTAGGAGAGTTTGTGACCCTGTTGAAGAAACTGCTTACACACAATATATCAGTAAACACACATATGCTAGACTCCAAGAAAGGTACGTATACAGATCCATCCAAAGAATCCTTCATTAGCCAATGTTCCATTGTTTGTTTCTTTTTTTCTTCTTAGGGTATACATTGCGTCTTACCTCTTGGGCTGGATTGTGTACGGCGTCTGCACAGGGCAGAAATCTTCCCTATTATCATCTTCATCGGCCAGTCAGCACGCAGCGCACGCAAACTCAAGTACCGTTTCTTCCTTCTTCATCCAAACTAAGAGTATTTAAGAAATGACGTTAATTTTCAAAGTCAAAGTCAAAGTCAGCTTTATTGTCAATCCCTTCATATGTCAAGACACACAAAGAAACCGAAATTCCGTTTCCTCCATCCCACGGTGACGAGACATACAAGTAGGCGACACAAAACAAAAACAAGAATTGATACCATTACACTGGACATGGGTTATACTAACGCCAGATATTCAAATGCATATTTACACAAATGAGTGTTTCAAGGTCATTTAAAGTTCATCCATCCCTCATCCTTTTGACAGCCAAGGTCACACGATAAATTTGGTATTAATTATCCGGCTGAAGCCTCCACCTCAACTAAAAAAAGAAAAATCATCTGATGAACATGATTTTAGCATAGTATCAACATTCTATGTTTAAAAACCATGTAAATTCAATCTATTATCAGCATGTCATTTGAAAACGGTATACTGTATACTTTAATACTAATGTTAACTATGATCTTGATTGATTGATTGATTGATTGATTGATTGATTGATTGATTGATTGATTATGCACCTTCTAGGTCAAAGCTTCACCGTCTCAACTGGTCTGAGGAGCATCTGCTGGTGTGTTCCAGAAGTGAGGAGACGCTGTTGGACAAACTGCCGTGTTTATATCACCGGGTGGCTCCTGACTCATGGTGTGACCAAACTTCACTACTGGCCAGGTTGCGCACCATCATCTGGGAGGAGCAGAGGAAGATTGTATGGGTGGAGCCTGACCTGTGGTAAATGAAACAATAAACAGGGGAAGATTTTAAATTTGTATTTGCTAGTTCTAGATAATTACAAAAATATATTCTACGCATGAGTATTTATCTACATGGTCAGAGGTACAAAACAAGGTGTGCTTCTCAAATGAGCACTAGATCATTTTTTTCCTCAAGCCACAAATTTCATGAATAAACTATTCTGCCATGTGTATGAAAGGCGTGCTGCCACGCATTTTTTGGTCTGTGCAGATTCTCCAATCGACTTAAGCGTATCACTTACGCACTCATGAAATATAAGAACTCTGGGTGGAGCAAAGTCCCCTGTCAAATGTAGCAGTGCACACATTCTCCGAAAGACTTAAGCATCTTTCCGCTTGTCTGTGCGCTAGTCAGGGGGTTGTGCTCAGAACTAGCACCCCTTCAAACATAATGCACGTAATGAATTCCTTTTGTGGTCCATTGATGACTGCCAATGCTGACTCGTGCTAGTCGTTTGGAGTTTGTCTGAAAGCACAGCTCACAACATCTGTAGTCATTCAAATAGTGGCAATGAGTTACATTTTGAATAACTTAGTTTCGTTTGACTGATAAGATGCCAGACATGAAATCCACAGTTCTGTGCTCGCATGCGTGGTGGGAAGCATCGGCAACGCTTAAACAATGGCAAGCTCACTAACTGTGAAACTAAACGGAACAGCTCCAAATAAATTTTATTATGCCAAAAGGTTATAATTTTTGTGTTCACACAGTGTGCAGCTGCTCAGAGGAGTAGGTCGGGCTAGGGCTACGTAATGTAGAAGTATGTACTATTCTCCATTCACCAAGTTTAGTCGGCATTGTTTTGTATTTTACCTTCTGATGTACCGCTGTACAGTATATTGTTGTTCATTTGTGTGAAATAAGTGTACCCTACATTTAGTAAATGTTGATTTTTTTGTATGAGTTGTATTTGCTTAGGCGGCTCGGTGGCGCACTGGGTGGCACGTCCACCTCACAGTTAGGAGGGTGCGGGTTCGATTCCACCTCCGGCCCTCCCTGTGTGGAGTTTGCATGTTCTCCCCGGGCCCGCGTGGGTTTTCTCCGGGCACTCCGGTTTCCTCCCACATCCCAAAAACATGCCTGGTAGGCCGATTGAAGACTCCAAATTGTCCCTCGGTGTGAGTGCGAGTGCAAATGGTTGTTTGTCTCTGTGTGCCCTGCGATTGGCTGGCAACCGGTTCAGGGTGTCCCCCGCCTACTGCCCGATGACGGCTGGGATAGGCTCCAGCACACCCGCGACCCCCGTGGGGACTAAGCAGTTCAGAAAATGGATGGATGGATGTATTTGCTTAAACTGTAGTACATACCACAGAAGTGTCAGTGTGATGTTATCAAAGAGTGATTAGTCTCAAAACTTACTATCATCTATAACTAAAATATATTCTTCATTGTATTTTTTATTTATACATGTTGGTATTATGGGTTTGATACCCCACCCCCCTTGTAGTGTCCCTGACGACCTTCTTGCTTGGGGCCCCAGGGGACTCCTGCGACGCCACTGCACATGCTCCTTCAATGTAGCTCAACCACGAACCACATAGTCAATAGGGACTATCGCTATATAACTTCCGAATCCATACACGTCAGTTTCAAATTTAAAGTAAATTTATTCCAAATAGTAATTCTCAATGTTTGAAAATCTATACAATTCGAGATTTGTGTTCACAGAATTCAATGGGTCACACCGGCTGTGTGTTTTCGCTGGTTCCGCAGCTCAGTTCCTTGAAAGTGCGTGACTGAATAGAGGCGTATGCCCCTCAGTGACACACACAGCACATCCGGGCAAAGTAGGGCCCACGGACCACATCCAGCCCGTCCCTAATCCCTGCAGCCTTTAAAGTATATATAATAATGATTCAAACAAAAATCAAATGAGTACTGTTTTTCCTCTGATGGGGCAACAGTGCAAGCAAACTGTCTTCAGTGTTGACAACTTGGATATTGTCACTGTCAAGTGCCTTTTCTAACCATTATAGCCACTATTTAAAAAGATAATACATTTAAAATAAGAAGAGCCCCAAGGCCAAGTGTTGTCCTTTAGTTACCAGCAATCTTACTTTCTTCACAGTAGCGGAAAGAGACGAATTTACCCTGGTAATGATTTGTGAGTTCACTGGTTCGTGATTTGTGCTCATGTCAGCATACTACAAATATATGGTACACTTTGATAGTGATTTATCAAAACAAATATTTCCCAATTACAACAACATATTCTCGATGTATACCAGGGTAGCACGGTAAAGCATTCCGAAAATATGCACGGTAAATCAATTGGCACTCAAAAATTGTCTGTAGGTGTGGTTGTGGGTATGAAAGATTGTTTGTCTATATGTGCCCTGCGATTGGCTGGCGACCGGTTTGGGGTGTACTGCACCTACCTGCCAAAGACTGCTGGTATGGGCTCCTGCACACCCGCGACCGTCGTGAGGAAAAGACAAGTTTGAGTAACAAGTGTCTACGACATCTTTCTGACAAGCAAGTCATGGTCACCAGCAAGCCAGGGAAATTGGCGTTGGTAAGCATAGATATAACAGTGTTAAAATGATTGGTGTCATGTGATTAGCTTACTCGATTTGATAATTCAAATTAACATAAAGCTTGATAAAATCAGAATGTTTACTTCAACAGAATGGGCCATGGAAAAATATTTTAACTGGGTCACTAGAACCTTGCAGTATAAGTGCATCCTGACATACAGTAGTTCTTAAAGTCTTAAATGAGTGGAAAGCCATAAGCCGTGCCTCGCTGAACCCTGAGTGTGCGCCCTTACAAAAAAAAAAAAACATTAAGGCCGTGTGCAAACCCTCGCTAACCTCCGCTGCTCAGTTGTAGCTGTAGCTTGGAACACCTAACCACAATCCACAGAAAGTGTTTCCATAAATCATGTTTTTATTATTGGTTTACAATAGTTTGATATATTCATCAACCCCTCATTCTCCTGTAGTACTGTTGTTTATTTTATTCCACTCTGTTGATGCCTCCTTCTTCAAGGTCTGTAAATTCTGACAGTGACCGCAGCACTTTCCAGAGTGCTCCCTGGTACTTGGGCATTTCCACCCAGACACGGTGGATTATATTGTTGATCATATGTAATCGCTCTGTCTCACCCTGCAGAGCAGCTTCAAGTGAAGTAGTGGTTGATGGAGTGCCATCAATTATCTCCTGAATTTTCTTGGCCTTGTTCTGAAATTCATCCTGTGATGGACAATTGTACACAATCATAGGAAAGCTGACAGGACCAGAAATCTTTCACTTCCATTTTATAATGTAAAAAAATCATTAGAACAATCCAGTCTTTACGAACAGTGAAAACAAAACGTTGTAATTTCAGTTTAGAAATAATCTGAATAATTTATGAGAAACAAGGAATGCTCAAGTGATTTACCTGACCCTCTTGAAGCTCTCTAATCTCCTGGTCATACTCTTTCACCAACTGAAATATTTAAACTGTATGTTAGGTAGTTGTACAATGGCCCTCAATGTATACAATGTAGTATTCCTCAATTCACCACCTTGTTTGAATCTTTGATCTTTCGCCGCAAGCCATCATTCATCAGATTGAGCTCACCCTTAACGGTGGGCTTTTGAGTACTACGGGCCATGACCTCGTTGCGCTCAATGATGTAACCCCTCCTTTCCACAACTGCTACACTGTCTCGTAGTAGCTGCTCACGCTGCTTCATCAGCAAACTGAGCCAACGCTGTAATAATAAACACATCCACGGTACAGTACTCCACAAACAAGCATCTCAACATTTGGAATCCATGTTTGCAAAACCTAGTAAGTTTTAGCAAACTCTGTGGCCAAAACAAACATTTAGAAGTTGAACGCTTTCATTTTATTAAGACTTTTCTGGGCATTTTTTTATTCCTACATTTTACATTGATTTGAGGGGATCAGTAAAGTATCTCTCGCCATCCATCCATCCATCCATCCATCCATCCATCCATCCATCCATCCATCCATCCATCCATCCATCCATCCATCCATCCATCCATCCATCCATCCATCCATCCATCCATCACGATGTGAGCCGCGACAAAAATGACTACATGTTCTTATGGAGCCGTCTTTAAAAGAGGCCTCTGAGCTGCACGTGAATATTTACAAGTGGTCAAAGTCATACATGACAAATACACAAACAACAATAAAAGAACACATGAAAATAATTCTGATGCATTGGGTTTATGTTGCGCTTTTCCGTAGAAACCTATACTCAAAGGCTCACAGATGATGCAAAATGCTCGCGCATTCGCACTCTGGTGGTGGTTAACTACGTGGAGTAGCCACAAGTGCCTTGGGGCAGGCTGACAGAAGCGTGGCAGCAGTTCCACGCCTACGGCTCTTCCGACCACCATCAAACATTCATACACCAGTGAGTGGCACTGAAGGCAAGGTTGGGAAAATGTCTTGCCAAAAGACACAACGACCAAAGACTCAGGTAGAGCGGGAATCAAACAGCGCACCCTCTGGTTACTGCCCGATTCCTCTACTGGTGAAGAACAGATACCCAAATGATCGCGAATGTATTTGTGTATTAGAAAAACGTGATAAATATATTTGTAGATCTCAAAAACACGCAATAATCACGGATGTGTTTGTGACCTGCCCTAACCACACTGCAACTCCACTTGTTTATATGGAATACAGAAGACACTGGGACAAGTGAGAAATTTGAAACTTGACACACTTTGATGATTACACATCTCTCAGAAGAAGAAAGTGTCTGTACCTCCATACGGTGAACATCATCCCTCATTATTTGGACTTCTTCTTGACCCTCTTGTACAACTAAACGTGTCTCTTTCATAACATGCGTCTTCTTTTCCCACAGCATAATCTGACGCCTGTCACATCAAACTCAGGCTTAGTTGCATGCATTGTTGACTAGGGCAAAATAGGAATTGATATTGAACAAACAACTGACTCAGCTTCCACCAGACTGCTGATAATTCTCTCTTTTTCCTCCTGGGTTTTCTCCAGTTTGGCCTCCATCTCTATAGACTGCCGTTCCGCCTCCTAAACATTATGTTAGGTTACATAAGAATCCAGCAACAATATGTTAGAAAAGACTGAGAAGTAAGGGTATACTCTGAGTTTGTGAAGGAATTCTGTCTCCATCACAGAATTCTCCTGCTCCAAAGCAAGGCGCAGCTGTGAGTTCTTGCTCAGAAGAGTATTGAGCTTTAGCAAATCTCTTTGCAGCATCTTTTTGCTCTTCTCCACCTCATTTTCCTCACGGTGCAAGACTTCAAGCTGGCCTGGAAGCAAGCATGCCAACTCGGGAATTATGTTTGGCAAATATCTATAGCTGTGTACCTGACAATTTATAAGTCTTTGCTTCATTGAAGATGTAACATACGTTCCAGGTAAAGCTTCTTCTGACAGATCACAGTGTACTTTGCCTGCAGTGTGTTATATTCCTTGTTGTGTGACTGAATCTCCAGGGTTATTCCTATAAGTGTTCCTTGATGCTTTAGCCACATGTGCTGATCATTCTTCATTTTCTGTGCTAATGCCTCAATCTGATTCTTTATCGCTTCTACCTTGATTTGCAGCGGACTGAGGTCTTCATGCTGAAAACACATGTGCACACACACGTCTTTACTGGATGGCAAAGATAAACTGTAACATGCAAGGGAGAGTCCCAATCAATCTGTGGGCATCATCTGGGTTGTTATGACACATCAGGTATTTTAGATCAGTTTCCAGAAAGTATGCAGATGTAAATATAAATATTTATGATGCTAAGAACTTGAATTTGATGCGAGGCTGAGCTATTTTTAATCATAAGGAGGTAAACAAGATTCCTTACCCCAGTTCGAGCTGCAATGAGCTCAATTTTCTTGTTGATGTTTGCAATGGTGGTCTGCTTCTGTCCGATGAGTGCATCAATCGATGAACTGTTAGTCTCGTTTGATGCGACCACCTTGTTGTACTTTCTTATTTCCTCATCAAGCTCCTTCTGCGTTCGGGCCAAATTTTCCAGTTTCTCGTTGATCACATTGCTCTCCAGGGCAGCCGCCATTACGGAACTCTCCAGCTGCCACAGCTGGAAGACCTAGATGACGAAAGGGAATCAAGAATATAACACTGCCATTTTCCCCACTGCTGTTTGCATAACGAATATCAAATGACTCTGTGGGAAGGGGAAGTTCAAATCAAATAATGTCCTAGGCTAACTGTAATTTGTTATTCCAATGCTAATTTTGCAGCAGTCTGTCATACATCAAGCTTTATTGTTTGGTCATGATATAGTGCACTGCCTATACTACTAAGAGAAAACCAATCACCAATCTCAAAATCTCGCCAGTCAAAATCAGGAATCATATCATTTTACTTTTAACTGCAGTTTTCGTTTGATACCTTTTTTATGTTGCCTGTACAGAACCCTAGATTGGAATAAATGATCAATTCCATGATTTTTTTCACAATAGTAACTACAAAACAAAAACGATGATGGAAGAATGGATTGTGTCTAATGTTATTTCCCTTTACAAGATTTACTTTGGTTAAACTGTACCCAAACAAGATTGACCAGTGATCAGCAAAAGATTGTGTTATGTAGACTTTCTAGTGGGACTTGGATGTGAGACTTGATTATTGTTATGCTCGCTAGAAATTCAGTTTACCTTCTCTTTCTTGAGCGCGGCTTTTTTGTTAGTGAGTCGCTGGTAATACTGAGCCGCCTTGTTGTCCATGAGCTTCTGCAGCATTTGAGTCATGATTGAATTCTCGATCTCCAGGTGCCTGTTTTTACTTTTCTCCAGCTTTCGTCTCTGATCAGTCGCATCATCCTGAAGGCCGTTATCCGTCTGAACAAGTAGAACCCATATACACATATTAATAATAATAATCTGTTTAATAAAATCATATCTGCATCCTTGGAAGTGGTCTGTCAACCTCAGTGAGTTCTTCGAGTGTCCGCTCCGTCTGCCCCAAAGCACGAAGGAAGATGCTGTATTGCTCCTGCAGAGCTTCATGCTGTGCCTGCTTCTGAGCAATCATCTTTTTTGTCACATCGCAGTCCATCTGCGCGCAGTTCAGCAACATGGTCAAAGTCTCACTTTTCTCTTGCAGTTCAGAGAGATATTTGTTGTTGCCATCAATCTCTCTGTCCATCACGATCACTTGATGCTCAGCGATGCTATGGGACACATGGCTAACGTGACTGTATTGAACCAACACAGCTATCATTTAATGTACTTTAGTTGCTGGGCTTTAATATATAGCAGAGGAAATTTAAATGTAATTATTTCTTCATTGTGGCACTAATTCAAAGCAATGTCTGAACTAAATGCAAATTATAACAAGTGCAAATGTTGTGCAGAGAAATTGAAAACACTCGTGTAGTTCAGGAGATAAGGCTACACTTTTTCTCACGTACTTTTTTAGAACTGGACTATAAAAATGAATCAATAACTGAAGCAATCTTCGCAAAGACTGAGGAGATATGAAAAAACTGTGTTCGAGATTCTCGTTTTCTTTCCTTATGAACCGGAACATGTTATTCCAGTGTTTGTAATACATCCTTACTTTATAGCCTGCTGCAATGCCCCAAATTCCTCCTCTTGCTTCCTCATATTAAGCAGGCTGCTGTTCCACTGCTGCAGCAACTGTTTTTGTGCCATCGCCAGAGAATCCATTTGCATTTCAGCCTGAACACACATTTGCATGAAGACAAAGGAGTTACTCCTTCACGGGAATAATGAAATTCCGTACATCTATCGAGCCATCCATTTTCTACACCGCCTGTCTTCATTAGGGTAAGAACATTTCCCTGCTGAGTAAAGGAGAGAAGCTGGAACACCCTAGACAGGTCGCCGGTCAGTCGCAGGGTTAATACAAGACACACATTCTAAGACTCACATTCACAATTACAGTGAATTAGCAGTCTTTGGCCAACCCTCAAAAGCATCTTTTGGGATGTTTGAGGACTGTGGGTATTATGTGCAGTACAGACCTCAGAAAGAGCCTCTTTGGTTGCTTGTGTTGTCTCTGCCTGGGCATAGGTTTGGACCTCATATAGGTCCATCTGTTGTTTCAGTTTGTCCAATTCCGATGTGAGGCGCTCCACATACAAATCCTGTTGGTACAGCAATTTGTTAATTATAATCAGCATCTGTTGAATAATTCCTTTGAACAATAAAGCCTTTGTTAACCTGGAAATAAATTGCTCCTCAAAATGAGAAAGTTGGTCCTCTATTGAAGTCATTGATTAGCAAAACTACTCCCCAAAGAAAGAAAGTTATTTAAAGCCTTGGTGCAATCGACGAAAGTGTCTTCTGATGGCAGAAATCTTACCCTTGACTTATTACTTCCACAAATTCTAATTAGAAAAACTATCTTATATACGTACCTGAACATACTGAAGGTCAAAAACCTTCATAGAACAGATTGTGGTCAAGTCCTCTATATTTCATGAGCCAGTTTACCTGCTTGAGTTTCTGGTCTTCAACTTTTGATTTGTCCGTTGCGACTTTTTTTGTCATATTCTTTGTTGCTTTTACATTAGCTTGCAGATCTTCACTGATTTCTTGTGTGAATGTAACATGCAAATTATGTTTTTCTAATTCGGTCTGCAGCTTGGATGCTATACAAAAAAAGAAACAGGCATGTTAAAGTAGACTCTGACATTGATGTTCAATATCTGATGCACAAGAGAATTTAGTTGAGTCCCACCATATCGTCTTGCATATTAAGGGTGGAACAGTTGACAAAATCCACGGTTCAGTTCGTATCTCGGTTTAGTGCTTACACTTCACGGTACATTTCCATATGCATTGACTCTTTAAAACTATCAATGATGTTTTCCATCAGTAGGTTAAAAGTGAAACTACATGTACACTGCATTATTATGAATTCATTTACTGTCATTGGATAAATGGGGGGGGGTCTCACCATTGGCCCTGGTCTTGGCGCTCTTGTCCTTAATGTTGGAATTGCGAGCCCTCATTGCCTTCAGTTCCTCTTGTGCTAGTCTTTGTTTTTCTTCGCCCAAGAGCTTAGACTTTTGTTGGTCATCTAGTCGAGCCTGGAGTCCTTTTAGCCTTTCCTGTTCCCTGAACACCTGTACATATAAGTCCTCTGTTTGGCCTGCTTCTATCCTCTCCAAGCCCACCTGGACAGATAGCACAAAGAGCAACATGATTAGACTTCTACCTGATTGTGCGTGTGAGCAAGGGTAACACAGCAACTTAGATCTTGAAATTTTGGAATTGGAAAAAAATACTAGTATCCCACTTCTTGTCTTAGTTGCATGGTAAGCCTTTCAAGTTCTTTGTCGAGTTGAATCTTCAGTGCTGCTTGTTTCTTTGCCACCAAAGGCTGTCAAAAAATGAAACAAAAAAATCTGAGCCGTTCTGGTTTGTACACGGAATTCAAGAACACGCTTTGCTATTAACATTGTTCTTTACATCCCAATACATCTGCTTCAATACTAGACAGTATGTGCAAATGTATAACCAGCTGTTACAATATCTTATGTATCACAAATAATAATTGGGAAAAACGAAAGAAAAGCCACACATGTTCAGCGTCAAGAACAAGAAATTCCTCCTCGTCCTCATCTGTAAATGTCTCCCCATCCTCCTTTTCCTCGATTGTATTCATTAGCTGGGGAGGAAGATGTTCCTGCTCTGAAACAAAAAGAGGGAGGGGGGCATTTAAGCCTCATCAATATCCATAAAACCCAGTAGATTTTGTAATAAACAGACCAGAAAGTGTGTTCACAACAGGGTCTGCAGCACCACTGCTGTCTGGCTGTGAGCCCACATCAACTGGCTCAAATCCAGGCTGATCCTGTGAAAACAATGACAATGACAATTAATCTGGCAGTGATGTTTGTGGTGGTTTGGTTTAAAAATGATTTTAAAAAAAAGAAAATATCCCAGCGTGTCCAAACCTGTCCCTCAACGGTTTCAGCTGTTTCCTCCTCTAGCATACCTGATTCAAAATGATCAGGATTGTTATCGCTTGCAGATGAGCTGATCATTTGAATCAGGCGTGTTACATGAGGGAAACATTGAAAATGCGAAGGATAGTGCCTCTTAAGGACTGGAGTTAGACATCTCAGGTATTTTGAAAGTCCCATTTACCTGAGGAAAAGGGGACACATTTGCAGTTTGGTCATTTTCATCCTGCTGTTCCATTTCTCCCTCTTTTGCCTCCATTCCATCCACATCCTCTAACTGGTCTACTGAGGCTGGTGAAATAGTAAAATTTCAAAACAATCAGATTGTGATTCCATGTACAGTTGGTTGCATTATAATTCATGCTAACATGTAAGAAAATGGCTGTCTGGCTGCGAGTCAATATCAACAGGCTCAGGTCCAAGCTCATCCTGTGAAAACAGTGACAGTAATTCTAATGGTGAGTTTGTGGTCATCATTTGTCTTAAGAATGAAAAAAAATAAAAATGTTGACAGTACGATACATTTACCTGCGGAATAGGAGACACATTTGGTTCACCATCATTTGCAGCTTGGTCATTTCCATCCTGCTGCAAGGTTTGCCCCTCTTCTGCTTCTAACTGGCCTTCAGCTGTCTCAACTGAAGCTAGTGAAATAGAAAAGTTTCACAACACTCAGATGACAATGTGATTACATCCTTCCATATAATTGGTTGGATTGCTATTTATGCTAACATGTAAGAAAATGGCTTTCTGGCTGTGAGTCCACATCAACCGGCTCAGATCCAGGGTCATTCTGTGAAAATGAAAGTAACTCGTTAAAGACAATGATTTTGCATTCATCATTTGAAACATGACGGTTTTTTGACAGTACCAGATTTTTACCTGAGGAAAAGGAGACTCATTTGCTTCACCGTCATTTGCAGCTTGCTCGTTTCCATCCTGCTGCTCATTTTGTCCCTCTTCTGCTTCCATGTCCCCCACGTCTTCTAACTGGTCTTCAGCTCTGTCCATTGAGACTAATAAAATATTCAAAACAATCAGATGACAGTGCGATTAATAAATTCTCATGTACAGTCAGTTGTATTCATATTCAAGCCATAAGAAAATGGATGTATCCTGCATATATCTATAAAAAGGCAAGAATTACAAAATGCAGAACTGACTGCCTTATTTTGAATCCACCGTGAAAATTCACATTTCTATTAATTTTGTATGGTGACGTTAGGATAGTTATTATTTACGACAATTTATCTAACGTCTAATTATTTCGTTACCTACCAGTGTATTTGTTGATGGTTCGGTTAAAAGGTTCAAATTTCTAATCTTCTGACCTCGGGCTGCAATATTGTACAAAAGGCACACATTTAGGGGACATCATAAAGAGAAAGAGAGGGGGGGGGGGGGGGGGGATTCTTTGAACGCAAATCATTTTCCATTGTTTGATTATGACTGATGACTAATAGGAGCGTTATCAACAGTCATAACACATCACGCACCTACGCAGCTACGCCATTGACGGGCGTTCATACCACCAATCACATACAAGGCAACGCAACTCTTTGTCAATTGTGTCCTAATGCAAACGTGTATTCGTGCTGACGTGGGTTGTGAGATGAATTTAATTGAATTCCTTTATTGTCACGTTAACGCAGTGTTAACTGTGAAAATTAGTTTGGCAGCTCCACATGGCAGATCATGCACATACATATATATAATAGTATAAAATACAGATAAAATGCAATACAAAAATAGATTAATAAATTAGAATCAAGATGTTGCTCTTGCGTCTCCCTACCTTCAAGTAATTTAGCGTTGCACGCTGCTGATTGCCGTCATAGCAGTCATAAAACGCAGAGACATGATGTGTCGAGCTGATGTTGTCTAGTAGGCTTGGGCCAAGAAATACATTTTACATATCTTATCTCACAGGTAACCTCAGCCAAAACCCATTTATTGTTTTCGATTAATAATACTGCTCATACGTTGCAGAGCACATTTATAACACAAATCACATCACAATCAAGACACTTTTTACATTCCATAATTTTATTATTTTATTCATTGATATATATATTGTTTTTTGTTTTTTTTTGTTGTTGTTTTTTTAAATTGTTTTTATTCTTTAAATCATGTTCGAAATAAAGATTCATGCATTCATTAGACTCGCCCCTTCCTAAAAGGAAAATGTGTAATTTAGTCCGGCATCAATTAAATGTAAAGCATAAATTTTTGCAGAATACGAAGGAAGGATAAAAAAAAATACCTTTGAATCATTTTTATTTTTTGTTGTTGAGGAACTAAATTGCTAAATGGAAAGCCGTGACATTCAAATGCCACATCGGGGCAGCAGAGGGACGTGACTGCGTGAGTGAGAGTGGTTGAGTGGCTTCAGTATGGTTCCATTTGGAAAAATAGGCAGCAATGGCCTGTTTTATTGCCTTACTCATATTATGTGCAGCAGAAAAGAGGGCAGCCAATTCTTTGATGAAGGCCTGGATTGAATCACTAACCTCCGGTTTTATATTGTCAACTTTACAGTAGGTTGCAAAACAATATCCAATGTAGGTTGCCAGGCGTGTATGTTCCACATCAACCACCATGTGTACCTGAGTGTTTTCATTTAATGTATTATCGTTTGATTTTTTTGATTGTAAGTGTAGAACTGGCGATTGAAAATCATTTCCTTTGCTCCAGATATGGCTAATTCCTGACATAATCAAGACGAACATATTGTGCTCCATGGAGGTTATTATGGAACCCACAAGGCAAAAGAAGCAGAGGGAGACCCAAAAACAACTGGAGAAGGAGCACAGAGCTGGACGTCAACTGTCGTGGAAACAGCTGGAGAAAATGGCACAAGACAGACGAGGGTGGAAACTCTTCATCGATGGCCTATGTTCCGAAAGGAATGAAAAGGCCTAACTAACTAACTAACTAACTAACTAACTAACTAACTAACTAACTAACTAACTAATGGAGGTTATTGGTAAATATGTGTAGAAATGCATAAATGGAAGTAGTAGTTTAGCTGCAGTTCAATCTTTTTACATGTAAAATTTATATTTAATATAAAAGTGGGTTTTATTGCTCAAAGAATATTAAACTTTTGTTCAGCAATTACTGCATGTGCAGCATATAGCCATTGTTTCCAATGGGTTAGGGATAGACAACTTAAACTTAAAAAACTTTTCATTAGCAATATATTTTAATGATGAAATTCATTTATAAACGCACGCACACACAGACGCACACAGACACACGCACACACATACATACGCGGCAAACATGACAACTTTCACTCCTGCAACACAGGAGTTCGTAAATTTCGTATGAATAAACATTTCTAATACATGACTCCACTGTCATGCTTACTTCCCCCACAAACCAAAACAACACACTTGTGTGTTATTATCAGACTGTGTAATGTTGCCTTGACCCATTACAAAGGTGTGAATTCATCCTCTATTTAAAAGCACAGTACTCTGCTGCAACAAATGTGAACATGAATGCTCGTGATTGTACCACACAAATCTGATCCTGGCTTTGTCTCTATTGACAATTGTTCTCCAGTTAGTTAAACAATTTGCAATGAAATGTCATTGTTGTTGTCCACGATGGGGTAAATTTGCCATAAGTTCATCAGAGCAAAAACATCAAAAGCCACACGTGACAGTGTTAAAACCATTTTCAAGATGTGCACCTAATTTTTTCAGTTTGATCTTAGTCGTCATGATTTTCTCAGTGGGATTAAAAATTAAACTGAAACAGAACTATCATGTTCTCTTGCCAAGTTAACCTTCTTTGGACCCTGCATGGAATGTAAACATGGGAGTGGCTGCAAATCCATGTGAGAGACCATTTCTGAGCAAGAGCTGGATAGGGCATGGGTTTATGCCCTCATGTGACTGCCGCTTAAGAATGGCATCAGTAACACACGTCAGAGCACAGTTTGTCTAGGTGCAGCCCCCACCTTTTGCTCTGGCTCTTCTGAGTTTTGTTCTGTTCTGTAATCCCTTATGGGCTCCCATAGCACAGGCTCCTGGCAGTTTTCAGCAAAACAGAATTCTGAAGTAATACCACGTGGAAGGAAAACATATTCTGTCAATCAGTCCCACCAGTCAACCCTCTACTCAGGAAAGTGAGTCACTTAATGCTTTTTATTTAATGAGAAAAATATATATATGTGCAAATGAACAATTCATGAACAAAATTAACAACTGCTCTGTAACTAAAACCAAAAATACAATCTTTTTATACAAAAATAGTCCTCCCATTCACGACCTTCAAGTCAAGTTTAAGTCAAGTCAAGTTTATTTATATAGCCCTAAATCACAAGCAGTCTCAAAGGGCTTCACATATACAAAACAAATTGACAATTATTCTCAAAGCATCCCCTGATCTTCAGCTCCCAAGAGGGCAAGGAAAAACTCAAAAAAACCCTACTAGGGGAAAAATGAGAAACCTTGAGAAGGGACCACAGATAGGAGGATCCCCCTTCCATGTATCAAGTCAAGTCGCTGCAATGCCCTGAGATGCAGCCCAAAAGCCTTACTCCTTTTAAAGCGCCATACAAGCATAAGCGCCATGCTAGTGTAAGCGCCATGCTGACGGAAGCGCCATGCTGGCGGAGGCACCATGCTGGCGGAAGCGCAGCTAGCATTGGCCACCAGTTGATATTCCAGTCACGGTCTTAACGTAAGCAAGACTCCTGGGGCTGACAGCTAAGCAAGGTTTCTGGAATTGACAGGTAAACTTCTCAAGATGATGGAGAGAAAGGTATGAATTGGTTTTGGAAGTTAACAATTGGTCAGAAATAATAGATAATTTCAAGAAAGTAGTAAATGGGAATTTTACGGTTTGCAGATAGGTGACATACACAGCCTTGCCTTTTTTGAAAATCTAATTTTCTGTCTGCCATTTATTTATAGGCGAAATAAATTAGTTTCTTAAACTTACATTGAAGTGTTTGGGTATCAAAGTTTTGGGTATATTCAAGGTTTAATTACTAATATTGGCAACAATAAACATTTATGGGGCGTGAATTATACGCAGGTGGCATGGTGATGCACTGGTTAGCACATCCACTCCACAGTTTGATTCTGGCTTATGTGACATGTCCATGTTCTACTCATGCCTGTGTAGCTTTCCTCCAAGTGCTTCGTTTTTTTATTCCTACAAAAATATGCATGGTAGGTCGATTGGCCACTCCAAATTGTCCCGGTGTGAATGTTTTTTTGTCTGTGTGCCCTGCGATTGGCTGACAACCGATTCAGGATATCCCCTCCAACCCGAAGTCAGCTTGTATAGACTCTAGTATCCCCGCGACTCTCGTGAGGATAAGCGTTTCAGAAAATGGAAGGATGGATGTATGGACATGCAAAGAAGCTTGCAATTCGAGTCCCTAATCCCTCCAAATAGCAAGGATTCACAATATAGTATTTTGGAAAAAGGTTTTTCTTATTAAACGACTTTACCTTTGTTTGAATTTATTGTTGTCGTATGCTGAAATTCGTTACATATTGGTCCTTTTCTATTGCACAAGGTCCTACACAAATAACGATAATTGTTGTCAGACTTACATTTGATGGGCACATCGGCTACCTAATTGATCTTATCTGTGGAAGATGTGTGGGTCGAAAGCTTTCTCCTACCTCTAAATGTGGAAGCACCATCTATTAGCTGACCTGCTTCGCTCAAGTAGAAGACAATCAATACCCTCCGGTAATGATGTCATTTAATTGCCATGGAACTGACAAGACTGGAGGTTTCCTGTTATGACCCCATTTAATGGGGTTTGTCAAATTGCAGGTGTGAACATGATTTTCCTAAAATATGTCAATCTTCTGAAAAATCATGTGGGCTATTCATTGTGATATATGGTTTTTAATTACCAAGACAGGAAACAAAATGGAACAGTCAATAGTCATATTGTCAACTTTATGGAAACATGCAGAGTAAAGATAAGAAATAATTGCCTCAAAACAAGTTAAATGCAATGATTGTCATGTTTCTATTTTTATAGTGAGCTTTGTTAATGTTAAAAGGGTGTTCAAGCAATGCAAATTGAGGCCACACCAGGTTTCTCTAAGGTTCATCTAATTCTAAGCGCCCTATTTTGGTAGACTGGCAACCATTTGATCGACATAAAAACGGGCGAAACATCATTTTCGTGCCAGTGCAAGTCCAGTTCAGTGTTTGTGGATTTGGTATATGAGATATGCCTCACTGGAATATGCAAATTGGGTTACAAAAAATAGACTAGATTTTAGACTCACTAAAATCAGGTGTAATTGGATGCAAAGGTGGTCTAATGTGATTTTGGTGTACGGTATTCACTCGAGGCACAGGCAGACAGATTGTGCTACAGCTGCCAGCTTCCTCCAACATGCCAATAACATGCATGTTGGGTTGACTGGGGACTCTAGTAGATTACCCCTAAGTCTGGATGTATGAATGGTTCTTTTGTCTATACGTGCCCGTGAAATGACTCGTGACCAGTCTATTTACTCTGCATATACAAATCTGCAACTCTTAAAATTGTGGGCCAGGTGAAAAGAAATGGAAGATTTCCACAAATTGAAACATTTCATATAGTTAAATTGAAACAGTTCCTAAAGTTTCATGTCTGTGGCGTGCTTTGTACATGTCTTTCTTTCTTTCTTTCTTTCTTTCTTAATTTCTTTCTTTCTTTCTTTCTTTCTTGATATTTTTTTCTGTCAGGGACAGTGCATATGAATTAAAAAAAAATCTATAAAAACGCCATCTATAAAAGTGCTATTTTTCATCTGCAGCCCTTAGAGGCCTAGACAGATGGAGTCACCCTAAAAGAAAAAAAGAAATATACATAATAACAATACATTTATTGAAACTACGTTTCGACTAAAAATGCATGTTTACATAAAACAATGTTTACATATAAAATACTAAAAGGTTTCTAAAAAGCTATAATATACAGTATAGACACGACAGAAAAATAACTATACAAATGCCCCAAACAAACTAACAAACAAACAAACAAACAAACAAATATGAGAGCATTCAGATGAAAAGATGCCAGCAAACCAGTGAGAGTAGGTTTTGTTATTGTTAACATTTCTGAGTAGTCAGTTCTTCAGTTGAAATCTAAATAAGGTATATGTATATTTAAATGTCAGATGGTGATGAGGTGAGATTCCACTCAGTGGCATCCCTAACAGAAAATGCAGCTTTACGAATTTTTAAGGAATACTGTAAGCTCATATTTCATGCTCTTTGCACAGTTCTCTTGAAAGCAGATCATTTTGGGGTTGTGCCAGGTGGTCCTCTCTCATGATCAAGAAAGAATTTTTTTAAAATGAGACAACACAAAACAAAGACACACAGCAACATAAATGCAAGAATCTGAGCAGAAGATTGATTTGTACATCTCTTTCACCCCAAAAAAGTCTTTATCACCATACACAATGCGGATGTGGCCGGAACGTAAACAGTCTGACCTGTGCTAAAGATTGGGTTGCAGTGGTTGCTGATGTGTTAGGCTTATCTTAGCATGGTGAGAATTTGGGGCCAACGCAGCGAGGTACTTTGCAAATTCTGCGTCCTATAGGCGTGCCCTCAGGACACAGAAGCCAGTTTGGCTGCCACCGAAACCACAGTATGCTCGGCTGCCCCCCCCCCCCCCACACACACACACAAACAAAACCAAGCAAACCCGTCGACCAGGTAGCTCCTGCAAGTCCTAAAATCAAGCTTAACTCCAATTAAGCTTGTCTGTATTATCATGTATGCATTTACTACAAAATATACCGTAATTTTCGGACTATAAGTCGCACCGGAGTATAAGTCGCACCAGCCATAAAATGCCCAAAAAAGTGAAAAACCCCATATATATGTATATAAATCGCTCCTGAGTATAAGTCGCCCCCCCACCCAAACTATGAAAAAAAACCGCGACTTATAGTCCGAAAATTACGGTAGTCATCTCAATGCAGAGGATAAATACATTTTTTTAACAGTTTCTGTGCCTGGATTTTATTATAGCAATGTAGCTGCCTGTGTGTGTGTGTTTGGGGGGGTGATGTGTGTACGTGTGTGAGCGTGGGTGGATTGGTGTGTACGTGTTAGAAAATCATGAGGAGGTGAGGTCTTTGCCGCAGGTTGATCTCTGGCAAGAAGCGCAGGGTGTCAGTGTTCCTATCTATCTGCCTTAATCCAACTGCACCCTCTTCCTTCTCTTGTACAGACATACACACACACGCTTACACAAACATGCACACACACACACACACACACACGTGCATAGTACCTAGTTCATGCCCCCATGTCTTTCCCCCCTCCTCCACATCCCCTTTCCTCTCCAGGATCCAGGTAAAGAAAGACAAGCAGCCTGAAGTGGATGTCAGTGGGAATTAGGTACTAGCAGAGAATTTGATTTCTTTGTCTCCAAGACCTACTTCTGCTCCATACCGACATTAGTAAAACAGGTCCAAGACAGAAGTATACTGCCAGACGGACATGATATAGGGCAGTGAAAAGTATTTGTCACCTTCCTGTTTTCTGAAATATTTTATCGACATGTTTACACTTAAACCAAGATTATTTAATTCACAGACAATCCAACTATTTTTTAAATGCATTTTAAAAATTAAGTTATATAATCGAAATTGATCTGACCTCATGTGAAAAAGTGTTACAAGTGCCACCCTTGACAGAAACAACTGAAAACAAGCATTTGCATTAATTGCTGATGAGATTTTGCTAGATTCTGACCCACCCTTATGTAGAGATTTTCAACTTAATATAATTCATTAATATAACTCATTGATGGTGGCTCGGTGGCGCACGTCCGCCTCACCGTTAGGCGGGTGCTGGTTTGATTCCACCTCCGATCCTTCCTGTGTGGAGTTTGCATGTTCTCTCCGTGTCCGCGTGGGTTTCCTCCCACATCCCAATAACATGCTTGGTAGGCCAATTGAGCACTCCAAATTGCCCCTAGGTGTGAATTCGAGTGCGAATGGTTGCTAGTCTCTGTGTGCCCTGCGATTGACTGGCAACCAGTTCAGGGTGTCCCCCGCCTACCGCCTGATGACTACTTGGATAGTCTCCGGCACGCCTGCAACCCCGTGGGGACAAGCGGTACAGAAAATGGATGGATGATGTCAGGCTAGGAACAAGGAGAGGACTCGGATGCAGAGTGACAAAAAACACAGGAATTTATTTCGACAGGCGAGATCCGGCAGAAATCAAAATCACATCGAAGAGGGAAATCCAGGCAAAAAAAAAACCAAACAAACTAAACAGTTCTCTGGGTAAATCGAGAATGAGGGTTCTTCAAAAAAAAAAAAAAAAAAAAAAACTAGACAAGATATTCAAAAGTATCTCTCAGCTTACGTGATCACTAGTTCTCCTGACACGACAAGACGCACTAGCACAAGACAAGGGGAAGACGCTGACTAAATACACACAGAAGGGTAAGGGTGCACACAATTAGGAGCAAGGGCACACAATTAGGATCAGGGAAGACAATCAGACTGATGCACAGGAAGGGCCTACGAACTGAAATAAGAGTTACTTGTCAAAATAAAACAGGAAGTGACAATACAACAAAAAAGACTAGCTAACAACCCACAAACCCTAACGGTATGACACTTTCTTTCATCTAAGATGGATGTGATTGCAATTCAGGGCCTGTTTTTCGGGCGCCGAAAGGGAATGAAGGTATGGTGGAGCCGGGAAAGAGCTCAATGGCGCAATCGAATGGGCAATGGGGCGGTAGAGAGGTAGCCTTCACCTTACTGAACACACCTGAGAGTTGGTGATAAACTGGCACTCCGGTCAGGCCTGGGGTTTCTGGGTCTATGGCGGAGGAAGCATAAACATGGTCAGGTTCACTTTTAGAGGCCATCAGGAGGTTAGATATGAGACATGAACTGTTGCAATGTAATCCCCACCCCCTTATCTCTCCGGTCTATGGTTGGGTTGTGCGGTTTTAACCATGGGTATCCGAGGATAAGTGGGTTCATGGGAGTGTTTACTATATACAATTTTAATTTCTCATGATGGTTGCCAAAAGACAGGGTGATGGGCTAAGTTATGTGAGTGATATCAAAAAGCGCTTTTCCATTGAGGGCCTTAGCTTTCACGGTAGTGTTTAACAGTTCAGACTTGACCCCCAATCTTTGAGCAAATGACCAGTCAATCAAACTCTCGTCGGCCCCAGAGTCTATTAGCATCCCAATGTCAGTGTCTTTTCCTAAGTGAGTAATAGTGCCAATGGGTTGGTCCCGAACCTTCTGACTGGTGGGAGAAAAATTACTCCCCATCCTCACTCGGCAGGAGGATATGTCCTTGCGCCCCGCAATAAAAACATCTACCCTCCTGGTGTCGGCGCTGCCTTTCCTCCTCTGTTAACCGGGCTCTGCCCAACTGCATGGGTTCAATCCCGGGGGGTGGTTGAGTCTCATTCGGCATGTGGAGGTGCGCCCCGAGGAGCGATGGTACAGCCACAGGTGTTTGGGGGGAGCGCAGGTGCGTATCTGGATGCGCGCTGCCTCTTCCATTCCTGTAGGCGATTATCGGTGCGAATGGCTAGAGCAATGAGAGAGTCGAGGTCGGTGGGGAGGTCGAGGGGGATGAGTTTATCTTGGATGGGCCCCGAAAGGCCCCTGAGAAAGAAGTCATACAAGGCCATGGGGTTCCACCCGCTTTCCGCGGCCAGAGTGCCGAAGCGGATCGCATAGTCCCCAACAGACTCACTTCCCTGGGTCAGCCGGCATAGTTCCCGAACCTTCTCCCGGTCTGAGGAGATCGGATCGAACACCATACGCAGGGCCTCGAAGGCGTGGAGGGAATGACATGTGGTGGAATCCCTAGCCCATTCGGCGGTCGCCCACACCCGGGCCCTTCCCGTTAGGTAGGAGATCATAAAGGCCACCCGGGAGCGATTCGTGGGGAATTCGCCTGGAGAACGCTCAAAATGCATTTTGCACTCAGTAATGAATGATCTACAGCGCCCGGTTTCCCCGGAGTAGCGTTCAGGAGGAACCAGTCTGGAGCTTACGACAATGGGAGCGATGGCAGAACGGGCCGCAGGGGGTGCGGCCGGCGGACTGGGTGCCGCCGCTGCGGCTGCTGATCCCGCCGTCAAAAGCGAGAGAACTTCCTGCATCTGTTTGCTCAGCAGGCCCAGCTGAGTAGCCATCACCCCTCTGAATTCTTCCTGACTCTTCACGAGTCCTTGGACTCCAAGACCCAGAGCCTCCACTTGCTCCTGGTGGTGGGCGAGCCGCGATGCCTGGGAGCGTAACGCAGCGGTCAGCTGCTCCGACTCTGCCGAGTCCATGCCTGGCCAGTGCGTACTGTCAGGCTAGGAACAAAGGAGAGGACTCGGATGCAGAGTGACAAAAAACGGCAAAAATCAAAATCAGAAGAGGGAAATTCAGGCAAAAAAAAACAACAACACTAAACAGTTCTCTGGGTAAATCGAGAATAAAAAGGGTTCTTCAAAAAAACTAGACAAAAAAACAAGGTATTCAAAATTATTTTTCAGCTTACGTGATCGCTAGTCCTCCTGACACGACAAGACGCACTGGCACAAGACAAGGGGAAGACGCTGACTAAATACACACAGAAAGGTAAGGGCACAGGTGCACACAATTAGAATCAAGGGCACAGGGGCACACAATTAGGATCAGGGAAGACAATCAGACTGACGCACAGAGGAAGGGCCCACAAACTGAAACGAGAGGAGAGTTACTTATCAAAATAAAACAGGAAGTGACAATACAACAAAAAAGACAAGACAATAACAACCCACAAACCCTAACGGTATGACAGATAACTCATTAATATAAAGGTTTATGAGCATAAAGTGCCCTGCGGAAAATAATGGTCGAAAGATTACCTACAGTATCTTCTAGTATACAGCTGAGTACATTGTTCCATGAATCACAGCAGGTTGTCCAGGATCTGGAGTAGCAAGTCCTTGACTGAGGCCAATGACGTCTGTATTTCTTTGGACCTCATTGTGGGTTCATTTGTGATCAGTCATTATTGCAATGTTGGTAATTTTGATTGGCTGACAACTCCGAGGAATGTTTGCGTAAGTACCAAAAGCCTTGGAAATACCATTGTACTTTTTCCCAGATTGTAGCCTAGTTCTTACTTTTTACTGAAAGGTACTACTAAAGAATTATTGATTGAATAAATCTGAGCATAATCAGGCCTTGGTGTGGCCAGTTATATTGAACTCGGCTTTTCGATAACGATGGTTTACCACAGTTGACCTGTTATTTAAAATCTGCATTTTGTATTTGCTTGGGTTGTCTTTGTGAGATATCAAAATCGACCAAATTAATGATTTGAAACATTTAACTGTAGTAAAGAAGCAAAATAACTTGGGAATGGGGCAAATACTTTTTCACAGCACTATAGGTACCATGCGTAGGAAAATGGTAGATAAGAAATAAAAAAAGCTGGCAGTTCAGTAAGCAAGAAATTGAGCAAGATAATAGCGGAGGCCTTCCAGTCCATCCACTTAATCCACCCACTTGCTGCTGTCCAAATGGGCAGATTGATGGCTGTTAGCTCCTTTAATAGCTCCTATAATGGACCACAGTCAAGGTAGGCGGCATGAGTGGGACACAGGCTGTCCAAAGTAACTCAGTGGTCTTTTTCAGCGCATTTTCTGCTTCTTCTGGCTTATGCTGATGCCAGTGGTACGTGTGTGTGTGTGTGTGTCCACACTTACACAGCAGTCGACGCTTTTGACGCAGACGAATGATGTATTATTAGTATTAAAATGTATTAATTTATATTACCTAACTAATTCATACCACGTTCAAAACTAGATTGAGACATTGTGGCAAGATTCAGATTTTTCTGTGCAGCCTGCAAGATATCTGCTTCATACATGACTGCTTTGTTTGTAAGTTGGTTTAGCAGAGGTGTCAAACTCATTTTTTTCACGGGCCGCATTGTAGTCATAGCTTCTTTCGGAGGGCCATTATGACTGTCAACCCAAATAAATGTATGAGCACCTCATATTATATGCAGTAAAAGCTATAAAACAAACTGACAAATAACTCGTTTTCAAATCAGATGAGTAAAAACTGGTCAAATATTTTAAAAGAAAAAAGATATTAAAAGTGAAGACAATTTGCAATTCTAGTAATGACACGAATTTGATGCACTATTTGTCTTCGCGGGCCACATAAAATGATGTGGCGGGCCGTATCTGGCCCCCGGGCCTTGAGTTTGGTTTAAAGCATTGTTTTGCAGTACTTTTCTGTGGCTGCTTCTGCATGAAGTAATCTTGGTCCTTTGAGCTTAACTCCATGGTGCTGTAAAAACATGGATTCATGAACATAAAGTAATACATGTTGTCTCGTGACTGACTAAAATCTTATAGTTTGTACATTTAACCAAATGCATGCAAACACTGTCAGTGTCTGTGTGCTCGCCCCTCCCTTCCTGTGTCTACTCTCAATCTATGTACTAATCACAGTCACCTGCTTCTCGTTACCTGTCGCGTATATAAATCCTGTCTGTGTGTCACACCCCTGTCGGATTGTTCTCGTCTCTCGTCGGCGGTCCTGTCTTTATCTTGTCTTTTGTTCAGTTAGTCTTGTTTCTGGATACACAATTTAAAATTTGCATACTTTGGCTCTCCAATTTTTATACATTTGTATATTGAAATTTGTTTCCAATTTAATACTGTTTCCACATTATACATACATCTATTAGCATACAACTTATGATTTATGATTTTTGGATATTCTAATCAACAGTCAATTTGTAGTGTACATATATTATTTAAAATGTCAGATAACTATAGTACACTAAAAAGTGTTAGCTTGTGGAGAGTGTGGTGTCACTAACAGTATACTGTGTACTGTAGTGAGGGACATATGGCTTTGATAGAGACCTGAAACCAGCTGAGAAAAAAATACACTCATCTTAAGCGCACAGATAAAAGGTTGACTTTTTTTTATTGTTATGGTAGTTATCATATGACATATAGACGAATGCAAGCTATGGCCTGTATATGGCCAATATACTATAGGAGTACGATTTTTACTTGTAAAACATCATTGGAAAACTGGCAATAAAATGTATGACCTAATATTTTTTGGGGTTTATTTCTCATATATCCATGTTTTGATTCTGCATGGTGTCATATTTAGTCATACACTGTTAGGCAAATAAACATAGATTGTACTTACAATTTACATATTAATGAATACAGTACTATATACAGAATAATACAACCTCTGCAAGGCTGTCTCTACTGCCCAGTAAATTTGACATGCCAAGGCGCACAATCTGCACCCAAAAGCAACAATGCAGTGGTTACATGTTGGCTTTAGCACCAGTTTATAGTCACTCGTAGTAGGGAGCTTTCCTTGTCTCTACTCTCTAGTTTGTTGTCTGTCAGTGGTTTTGTAGAAGCGGGGAGTGGGGGGGTTTCTTGAGGAGAGATTGCATTTGCCGCATACTGCAAACCCCCACACAAAAATGAGTTGTTCAGTGTTAGTGTGCCCCAAGCCCAGAGGCTTTATTTTGCACAACACTATCTTGTTTACCTGCTTTCCCAGATGTAGCTTGCCAGATCGTGGAAAGCACATGCAGCCTAAAGGAGGTCTGAGGCTCCAGCAGCGGACTGCTGCCATGCTGGGTCGACTTATTATCTCCAGATGACATCAGTCTGAGCAGCAGATGCCTTTTTGGCCATAGGGACGGCAAGAAAGAGCAAGCAATATATGCGTGTGTGCGCACATCCGTGCATGTACGTGTTTGTTTGTGTGTGTGTTTCTCTGTCTACATGCTGTTTATAAAAAAAAAAATAGACTATTTATTACCTCATCCTTATTAAGGCACCCCATGCTTTGTAGTTAAAAGACTGCATAGGCTTACTGGGCCCTATATTTGTGTCGAGTCCAGAAAGATTTTTTTCCTATCCCTCTTTATGACAGACGGGAGACTCTTTTTCTGACCATGTGTGTGCATGAGTGAAAAATGTTGATGTCAACTTTCAGCCTGCCCAGTGAAAATTGACAGTTTTGTTCTTTCCTTTTTTGGCCACACACAGGTGTGTGTTATGCCTTTGAAAAAGAAAATCACTTTCTCCATAGAAGTCTCAGGCCCAAACAGCCCTGTCTCATTATAGTCATGAAGTGGAAAAGCAGCATCGTTCCAGTGATATTTTTCCACCGAGGCAGAGGGAAGATGTGGCACAGCAGAACACAATTTGAATGCAAAATTCTTTTGTCTTGCCCAGTGCTCTTTGTCTATTTCATACACAATGTGAATTCCCACCGAAATATTTAATATAATATATAAATATATAAGTATAAAAGTAATATAAAATATATTTATATATAAAATATAAATATAAAATATAAATATAAAAGTCCTTACAGAGCTAATAGATTCTAAGATTTTATTTAAATACAATAATCCCTCACTTTTCGCTGAGGTTACAGTCCGAAAAGAACCCGTGACAGGCAAATCCGTGAAGTAGAAACCTTTATTTTTTTTACCATTATGTGTAACACTGAAATCAGAGAACAAAACTAGTTTTCAGACCAGACCCAAGCATTTGTTTAACAAAGAGAAGTAAACGCTTTCTTACAAATAACTACAGTAAAATGATCATTTTAATCATCAATACGAAGTATGTACTACGTATATAGTAGGACAAATCGTGACTCACGTGTATTTCTGACTGCCTCTGTTGCGTCTTTTACTTCTGAAGCCATAAGTCAAGTCAAGTCAAGTTTATTTGTATAGCCCTAAATCACAAGCAGTCTCAAAGGGCTAACACAACGCTAACACAATGCACTGAAAAAAATCCGTGAAGCAGCGAGGCCATGAAAGGTGAACTGTGATATAGCGAGAGATAACAGTACTGTCTATATTTTTGCATACTTAGAAACATATCCTTCAAAACAAAAGTTTTGTGTCACGCACGCACACAGGTACAATTGGGATTTGCAGGAATTATGTGCAAATATTTTAGTCTTTTTACAGTTTCTTTGAAAGATGTTAACTAGCGGGGTCAGTTTAACGCATTATTAACGTGATTAATCCAACATAACTGTTCATACTCTTAAAAAAATCTACCCACCCATCTATTTATTTGAACAGAATCCTTCTTCTATACCAAACTTCCAAATATACACCATAGAGTTCATGTTCCTTAAAGCAAAAATCTTTCAGCACTTTTATTTCCCTTTTTCAGTAGCATTTAAATATGGCCTTGCCTGAGCAAGCACAGCTGAGGCAGCCATTTTAATGGGTATTGACAACCGGTTTTAGTTGCATTCCCCACCTCGCTTAAAAGCCCATGTTCAACTGATTAGCTAATTAAAACCTCCAGCTAAAGCCATCGACCTATAGGAAGGGCACTTTGTTTTTTTCTCACTTTCTCTATCTCACATATGCACAAACACACACACACTTGCATATGTTCGTGCACACACACCCACACACAAAATCACCTGTTACATTTTTAGCCAAGCAAATGTTCTCAAAATAGAGGCAATAGCTCTCCCCAGTGCCAATATATTGACTTGCAAAAGGCCTTGGTAATGATTTTAAGCAAGCCTGGGACTTGTGGGCCAAAGCTGGAGACTCTGTCCTCTTCTGGCTCTCAGTAATAGTGAATATTTACTTATCACTTGTAACACTTTTCTATCTTTGGTACTCAAAGCTCCTTCACCTACTGATAACACACCATCCGGAGCAACTGGGGGTTCAGCATCTTGTGCAAGGACACTCTGACATGGTCACAATAGCTGGGGATTGATGACCACTTGAACACAAAGCCGTGTGGCCCCAATCTTTTACACTTGCAACACTTATTTTGATTTTCGTTTTAAAGTTCAACAAATACAAGGGTAAGGTTGCGATGCGATGTGATACAATACAATGCAAAACAATACATTACAATACAATACAACTTTATTTATATAGCGTATTTCACAACAGCTGCAGCTGTAACAAAGCGTATAAATATAACATAAATTGGTATAACCATAACGAAAGTGAATAAAATAGTCTATTGTGAAAAAATGCAGAGGAACAAAAGTAGCAACGGTGATGTCAATGTTCTGTATTGTTCTATTTGTGGAAACAATAATAATCATACAAATATGATTTACAATGGTCTCATTTTTTTGCTATAGTATTTTTTCTTGTTGTTTTATGGGAACATAGTTTATTTTTACTTGTGTTTGTCTTTGGTTTGAAAAACAGTTAATGGAAAAAACACACAAAAATACCCAAGATTCTAAGTGGACAAATAGGTGCACAGAGTTGCAGGCAACACAGCCAGATGAGGTTTAGCGCAGGTTGGTGGACAGTGACTATGTGACTATTTCACTGATGCACTTATGCAACAAGCCCACAGTGTAAGTGGAAAATAGGCCAGTTCGGTTGCATAATCGCACACATAATGAGTCTTATCTAACCACAGACCCTATTTTCAAAATGGCTTTCATTTTAACACAACAAATAAATCTTTTGTGGCTACTGAATATGTGTTTGGATAATTATGAATCTTTTGCATTTATAAGGCCTTGTACACTTGATTCCATGGAAAACAAAGTGTTTTGCAAACTTGTATTTCTTTCTCTGTATTCATTAGCCTCCTGCTCATCTCTCCTGGGATGCAGGATTAGGCCGAGCGGGGAAATGAATGCTTTCTGGGTAGTCGGCCTTCTATGTGCCGACAGCAGGAGGTCCATTGTGTGGTTTGATAAGCGCGCAGGACACGGGACATTTGATCTGGCAGAACTGACGCACATGAAACAGTTAGTTAGCACAGGGTTGGAGGAGAACCACAATCTTGTTGGCAGGAAGTACTGATGTTTCCATATGAGGGCTACAGTGTGAAGGAGCGTGTTTGTGAGATTTTACAATCTGTGAGACAAGGCCGCTTTGTTCTGATCCAAACGGGGTGCAGAGTTGGTTTAATTTACATGCAGTCAGCCACATAAAAAATAAAAAGGAGATAGGTTCCCATAAAATGCAATTGCAGCTTCTTAAATTATTATTTATCATCAGAAAATAATGCAACATCTCCAATTACATGTTTTAGTCCAATATTATCATTCAGCTTTGGCGACACTGCACACTGTTCCCCTTCTCTCCACGAAACCCATCAAGGGTATTTAAGTCACGAATAATTACTTCCCTATCCCCATTGAGGGGAGGAAGCGAGTGAGAGGGAAATTAAGGAAGGGAGGAAGAGACTTTTAAAACAGCTAAAGCTTTGCCGTGGCACAAATCCTCTCAGCCTAACAAAACCAAATCAGTCTACAGCCTACAGCAATCCACAGACCACTCTATGTTCACACACACACATGGACGCCCTAGAAGATGATCCTGTAAATCTGTGGTCTCAAGGGGCTTTTTGAGTGCTTCTCCAGAGGGGGTGGGGGTGCTGGATGGTCGTGACAACAGCCTTCAGGGATTGAAGGAAAGGCGTTAATGTCCCCCAATTGCAGCTAAAATGTTACATTAGGATACGTTTGCCCCGATCTGGGGTATAGTGTTCCTCCGCACTAAACCGCAGCCCTAAATTGGGACAAGCCATTAAGTCAATACAGACGAGATTACCTGAAAAATAGAAGCTAGCTGTCTAGTCTGACAGACTCAAACCCCCCCAAAAGGCCACGTCAAAATTACACTCGAAGCCAGGAGTCCGCCTGTAGGCAATCATCAGGGTATACACTGCCATGTTGACCTCCACTGGTTAGAAATAAATGTGTATACAAAGACATTATAGTTGGTCACAAATAGCAATGCAGTGTGATTCTAAAACAGGTGAGTGGTCTGGTGGTCCGGAGAGCATATTACGAACCTTGCATGACTTTCATGACAAGCCAGTGGAGTAGAATAAATGTCAATTAAATTATGGCACTTAGATCCTTTTTTAAAAATCACTTAAGCAGCCTTACATTTCATCCCTGAACTCCAAATAATGGCACGACATGCTGACTGAGTTAAAACACCAAGTTGCCATATCATTAAATAATCTTCTGAATCAACTAATATATATTCTTCTATTCACATTTCTGTTTCCTGTCTAAAAAAAATGAATTATTGATATTGTTATCCATTTATGCATTTCAATACCACTTCTGGGTCACGGGCTGCTAGAGCCGATCCCAGCTGGCTTCAGATGAAAGCTGGACTACACCCTGAACTGGTCACCCGTCAGTCACAGGGCACGTATACATAGAGACAGCCAACCATTCACACTCACGTTTGCACCATTACTGAGTGGGAAATGAACCCACGCTGCCTGCCCACATGTCAGGGAAAAGCACCACTTTTGGGCCTAAATTTAATTATTTCAGCAGTGATGTAAGAAAATGTTATAATATTGTTTTGTTGGATTATTGGAGATCATGATTTCTTCTTTCTAAAACAAAACTCTTGATTGAAGTTGTTAGGCCTCTCGTGATTCATTGGAATATTACGCATTGTGTTGCTTGTTTTGCAACTGTAAAGCTGTCCAGTAATTTACAGCATTTTGATTGTTACTTCTATAAATCATGTTTAAAATGTGTACAAGTATTGACACTTTCTTCAAAACAGTTTTTAGTGTATGCCACGAACCCAAACCTAGGCAAAGATTTAATAGAAACTGTGGGTACAAAGAAATGAAGTGGTATACAGTTCTCATAAAACTCCCATTGTTTCCAAGCTTGCAGTTTCGTTTTGTGACTTACAGAAAACTGTAAACCACTCCCATACATGTTTACAAGAAGTTCTAAAAATACTGTTATTTCCTCCTTCATTGAAGGTGTTATCGCAATTGCATTGTCTTGAATGATGTCTTGAATGATGTCTTGAATGACGTGAGATGAGTTGGTTAGATTACAAACCTGTATTTACAGTCAGGCGTGTCTATGTCTTGCCTATGTCTTTTGTATTCAGCAACTGAATGTGCAACATTTGCCAATTGCCACATATGTTTGAGCGCTGATCAAATTTCATTTCAGGTTGAACCCTAGAAATAACCTGAAATAACCTAAAATAATAACATTAACACTCTTGCTGAGTTTATTAAGTAAAAACTTAATGTTGATTTATTTTTGGTTTGTTTTGTCGTTCAGCAGTTTTCTGTCATCTTTGAATGGTATTGTTTTTATGCAAGAGAGCCCTTTTTTATTACACCATGTGGTTATTTTGTTATTTGCTTTAAAGCTTTTGTTGTTGGGTCAAGATGTGTTTTATACATGCATTGATTTTTTTTTTATTTGATATATATTTTGCACATATATGTGTATTTTGTCCATATTTAAAGTCGCATTTTTGTCATACATCTGGTTAAGTGCATGGTCCTATGCGCCCAACTAAGTAGCACTGATGAAAAATTGTGGCCACTTCCACCATTTAAGTTATCCATCCCTGGAGTACATTATGACTCTGAATATTATCTATCCATTTCCCTCTCTTATTCCTTTGGGTTGTGAGTAAGCTGGAGCCAATTCCAGATGTAGAGCAAGAGGTGGAGTAGACCATTTACTGATGATCAGTCATCTCCAGAGCACATAGAGACAGTAAGTCATTGACGCTCATATTTAACCAAACAGGCATGGTTTAGTGATGTGGGAGGGGCCGGCGGCAGAACACGTTAAGTCCTCACAGGAAGGCCATAGCCGTGATTCAAACCCAGAACCTCTTGATTGTGAGGTAAACGTGCTAACTGCATTAGGCCATGAATATTATTCTGTCATGGTTTTATGTCATTACACTTGTTTTTTAGTGTTTGAATCTGTGGTGCATCGCCAAACACAAATTGTGTGTGGCTTTCCTACTGTGAACAGATAGTGGTCGAGATGGTGGGAGGATGTTTTAAAGCACTTCAAAGTGGCCTCATTCTACACAGCTAAGCTCAGGGGTACAACATCTACTGTTTATCCGCGTGTGTGTGTGTGTGTGTGGGGGGGGTCGTCTTCTTCAGTGTAGCAGAGCTGTCGTGGTTTCTGTTTCTGCATATATACATGTCCGTTTTGGGTTTTTGCTGTATTCAAAACACTATATCTCATTTAAATTGGAAGGAAGAAGGAAAATGGAGGGTGGGGGTGTCAGTATTTGATGTGATTCAGCCATAGAGTGAAAACAAGCTGCTCTCTTGTTTCGATTCATGCAAGAGGAAAATGCCATCGTCCAACAAAGACTTCTCTATCTAAAAGAGCAGAGATAGATGTTCTCTGCCACCGAGCGAGCTGGATGAAGGAGGGAGTGGGTGAGCGCTGGAGTATGTCAGGTTTCATCTGCTCTGTGCTCTGACACACCCTGCTCTGACAGCTCTGCCACAGTTTCGTCACCTAACTGCCTCTGTCATTTGCCATACATACACTCTTCCCTCTTCCTATCCAGTGGTTTCTTAGTGTCATCCCCTCTGGGCTGCCCTTTTACAGCATATGGTGCTCCCACACCAGTGTTGTGTTTGCTCACACATATTCACATGCAGTTTCCCTCCGTCACTTTGTCTTGCTTATAATAATCTGATTTTGTGTCTTATTGTTGTGATAATTTGGTAAAAAGGACAGGTGAAAACCAAACCAAAAAAACTACATAACTAATGTAGTATTTTATTTTTTTTTGCATTTCTCCACACCACTCCAATGAGAACAACCAGCTCCTGTATCATCACAATGAACTGGACATTGGAAAAACCATAGTTAAATTCATGATGTAACAACAGAGACAATTACTTTTTCACAAGGTCATGCAGTGATTTTTTTTCTTTAATAAATAAAATCACTGTTTATTTCATTTTATCCTTTCATGTTTACTTGGGTTCTCTTTTATACTTACCATTGTTTGATTATCTTAAGCATCAACGTGGAGAAACTATCGTAAAGCATCGTAGCCAGAGTTTCTATCGGAGGCCCATTATGACTGTGAACGCCTTATATTATGCACAGTATGGGCTACAAAACAAAGTGATGAATAACTAGTTTTGAAATCAAAAGTGAATGGTAATAAAAATTGCAAGTAATATCTCTATTTTTTTAAAGTAAAGACAATTTGTACTCGATGCACAATTTGTCTTCGAGGGCCACATAAAATGATGTGGCGGGTCATATCTGGGCCTCGAGTTTGACACCTATGATTTAGAACCTTCAACAAACCAATCATGAATATTTTGGGAATTTGAGGGGAACCCAGAGGACCTGTTGGAAACCCACCTAATCACAGAGAAGGCTGGAGCCTTGATTCGAACCTGAAGCCTCAGAACTGGAAAAAAAGATGCACTAACCTAACCCCTCCTTCCACTGTTCCACTTCTCTGATACTGATTGAATAATTTTTCTGGTTTCTCATTTAAACATTAGTACAACAAATCTGCAACACAAATACAAACACATCTGGAAAGGTTTATGGTAGTTTCGGTTGCAGCACAATATGTTCCTCGTAATGAGGAAATTTCTTCTGTGCCACCCACATGCAGTACAATACATTCTGCATGCATTCATCAGTTCGCTCTGGCTAATCAGTGGAAGCTGCGCCTCCGTACTCCTTTCTGTATAATTACATCCCACGTAGCATATCAGACAGCAGACTGAAACCTCCAGGTCTCACTAAACGAGTTTGAAGAACATACCGAGAAGGAGCTGAGCCTCAGCAATCATTTCTGTCTGTCTCCCGTCCTTGTCGTTTCCCCGTCACAGAGTATGACAATTTGGATTTCTGTTATGACAGCGTGATTAAACATGTACGCAAATACAAACACATCTACACACACTCAAGCCTTGTACGATAACATGAGTTATCACAACATTACTCGTTTGCTTTAATTTTATTGGGCAAAAAATGTTTTGTTGTATCACTTTATGTGGGTATAATTAGGAAAGGCATTTGTGGCCACTTAAATAGGCCATCTCGTGAGATGTTAATGGACTCTGCACAGACAACAATGCAGCCATTGGAAAAGCATCTCCCTCATTCCTAATCAATAAAACATTGGACTTGCTGCCATGCCTATGTATTGATTTGCCTGAATTAACGTTTGTGTCTCTGTGGTTCATCCTTAGGCGCTGCTTCTTCAATGTACCTCTGCTTTGTCCTCATCGCTGCATGTCTCCTTTTAGTATTTTGATATTTCCATGGAATCTTTTGAAATATCACGGCACAGACATCTTAGTATATCCAGCATCTCATTCTTTGATGTCTACAAACTAGCGTCTAACATTCAGAAACAAAATACAATCTGTTGATAAGCAGTGATAGTCGTAGAAAAATACAACAGTGGGCTGATTGATCCGCGTATCAATATTATTGATAGCAAAGTTGATACTGATATTGATCAACACCAGTGTAATTGGCTCAACACTTTAGTTTCACTTGCACTCATGTATGTATGCACTGCTACTTATTTGAAAGAAAGATTTTGGAACTTGTAGTTACCAATACTTTATTATTGTATGTACATATGTATGTAGTAAGTGTATGTATGTATGTATGTATGTATGTATGTATGTATGTATGTATGTATGTATGTATGTATGTATGTATGTATGTATAGATGTATGTATGTATGTATGGATGTATGTATGTATGGAAGGATGGATGGATGGATGGATGACAGATTGATGGATGGATGTATTTATCAATCCTGCTGTCTATCATTCATTCATCGTACCGCTTATCATCACAAGGGTCGCAGGCATGCTGCAGCCTATCTCAACTGACTTTGGGCAGTAGGCGGGGTACACCCTGAACTGCTCGTAAGCCAGTCGCAGAGAACAACCATTTGCACTCACAGGCAATTTGGAGTGCTCAATTGGCCTATCATACATTCTTTGGGGATGTGGGAGGAAACCGCAGTGCCCGCAGAAAGCCCACGCAGGCACAAGGAGAACATGCAAACACCGGAAGGCCGGAGCTGGAATTGAACCCTGCACCTCTGAACTGTGTGGCAGACGTGCTCACCAGTGCGCCACACTGCCACCTAAAATAAATGTGTTCAAGAAAATTGCAATTATAGTACATCATTTTTGGCTGGACAAAAAAAATTAACTTAAAATGCTTTAGTCTTTCCCAACATTTCATGCTGCTGACCTACATAATAATTTTCAAAATTTTAAAATAAATGCTTGGGGTGACATGTAACAAGAAAACACTCAATAAATAAACTTCAATACAATAATATAATACAATGGTATACTTTGTGTGGGAGCTCAATTACCTGAAAAAAACTGAGTGACATTGTCATGTGGGTAAGTGGAGGAGATTGCTCGAGACCATTTGCAACTGGAAGAAAAATGAGCGAATATTCAATGGAAAAAAATGAAAGTCAAAAACCAAATTGTACAAAAAGTAGGGCATACAAAAGTAGGGCATAATTGCACTGCATTTCTGTCTTATGTCACAGCAGGTAACTTTCCTTCAAATACCAAAGTAGTTTAAGCCTGAAATAGATGGGCTCAATTTCCACAATGAACAAAAGAAGGAAAGCCAAGAAAATCATAGTTCAACCCATTTCAGAATGGATCTTGCTCCAACTGTTTCTCCATACACCATATTAGTCTTTTTTCATTTGTTTCTCAATTTTC
The DNA here is from genome assembly GCF_901709675.1 of Syngnathus acus. Lineage (NCBI taxonomy): Eukaryota > Metazoa > Chordata > Actinopteri > Syngnathiformes > Syngnathidae > Syngnathus > Syngnathus acus. Next base: position 12,421,625 of record NC_051087.1, on the reverse strand, counting down.
TCTAGATGTTTGCAATAAGGAATCACTTACGTAAAGTGTGCATTTCGTTTAAGTGTCATCTATAGGTTAGATACAGCGATGTGTGTGTGTGTGTGTGTGTGTGTGTGTGTGTGTGTGTGTGTGTGTGTGTGTGTTTGTACGCATGTTGGTGAGTTGGGGATCTACTCCTGCAGTGCAATTGCAGTGACCGCTGTGTTATTCCTCTTTAATTATCAATTACAGCAGCCCCCCCATCTTCCTGAGCGGAGTGGGGGTGTGGAGGCGTATGCGGAGGTGATTATGAATACAGAGCTGCCATTAGGATGGTAACCGGGCTCCCCGTCTGGAGCCGGGGATTCAGTGAGAAGGAGGAGGAGGAGGAAAGCTGGCTGATGCGTTAATGAAACAGGCTGCAGCTCAGACAAAAGAAAAGCCCCCGCCCCTTTCTTTTACATCACGATCCCATTTTGATCATCTTTTATTTCATCTCGTGTATTTTCTTGCTCATTTTGCATCCTACGCCTGTCACTATTACAGCTACCCCAACCTGTATAGATATAATGTTCAAAAGCAAATTCAAAAACGCCCACGATGACCAGCAGATCCTCTGTGTTTGTTTACTGTGTGGTCATCTTTGAAGCTGTGTGCTCATCCATTTGAAAATATTTCTGTATATCATTAGTTGTTTTGTCATGGTTGTTCCGCTCTAGTGTTTTTCAAAAGAGAGGCTTTTTATTTTTACAAACATGTTCATGCAGTTTAAAGTATATTTGTAAATCATGTAATTAATAAAACTGTTCTTTAGTAAAACAATATCCAGGTGCAGTTCAATAAATTAGAACATTGTGAAAACATATCTGGGTAGTTCTCTGAAAGTGTGGAGGTGGAGTAATTTGAGAGCTCCAAAATAAACAGGTGTAAAGTCAACGCTTGACCATCAAGTTGGCCTCCACTTTCTGAGAACCACCCATCTCAGTTCTTAAATTCATTAAAATAAACTATTTTTTTCTGTAGATTCACAAAGCAAATATTTCAAGAGGTTATTTACTTTAATTGTAATGATTATGGATTGCAGCTAATGAAAAAAATATAATGTTAAAAAACCATGGTTCATCTGAAAATGTTCAATGTAAAGTATTGCACTTCAATCATGTAATGACTTGGAACATTGGCAATGGACTCAGAGTCTGATTCAGCAGCCAACACAATCATGGGGCTGCTAGGTCAGTCAAACACAACCCCAAAAAAATATGGTAGAAAAAGGTGCACATTCAGCCTTGAATGGATTGTAAAGCAAAACAAACGCATTCAAGAATTTGGTGAACTTCATAGGGAGTCGACTGAGGCTGGAGTCGATGCATCAAAAGCTGCTGTGCATACAGTAGATACACCAAGGAATTTGGAGCCACATTCCTGGCCATCTGAACCAGAGACAACATCAGCAACAGCAGCTCTCCCATTGGCCGGGGCGCAAGTCGGCTGTGTTCACTCCCACATCGGTAAAAATGCCCGTTTCAAACTCGGCGCGTCTGTAAAAATACTTTAAGAAGGAAAACTCCAGCACAGTTAGACTGCACTTTGTGGGTAGACATGTACAGGGCATGAAACTAGGGCCCAACATCATTGTAAATACATTTTGTATTTGAACATGGCTTTTCCGGTGTTATATTTTGATTCATTAACCCCACCCTGCAATTTATTATTGGCTCAGTCTAAATATGTTAAACAAAAGAGAATAGAGTCTGTGTGACTAGAGTCTATGAATGCCATGGAAAGGTCAATCATGTTTAACATGACTAATCATATCCTTTTCTGATCACGCTGTATTGCACCTTCAAATGAGAATACTTGATATTGCTTACCTCAAGTTATATGTGATCATTGAATTCAGGTTTCACTATGTAATGGGGCAGAAAGTTTCCTTTGAAAATGACTTGGCTGTGTTATTTTTGCTAACGTTTCACATCATCATGGTGTTCATTAGCTGTATGAAATGCATGTTAAAATATTCATGTTTGTACCAATAATCGTCTTTTTGGTAAAATCCTTAAATATATCAACAGTTGCAAGACCGAGTTGATTTAATTGTGCTTTTCCATCCACAAAGAGTCACATGCCATTTCAGCTTCTGGATTATCACACGAAATGCACAATTTAACACACCACCCTGAAAGATATGTTGCTACTGAATCACTGCCTTCCTACTGTGTCTATAAAGCAGTGTCCCATGACATTATATCAATAGCACTGCCATGTAAATAGGATGATTTTATATGGCTGACGTGCCATTAAGGCAGCAGAGCACAAGAACAGTGAGGGGATTTTTTTATAATAGTATGAGCCAGTAGTAAATTTATTATGCTCAATAATATATGAGGAATGTGTTATGAACGGGGGGAAAACAGCCAGGAGGCAGTTAAAGGCTGCATCTTTATGTGGAAAAAAGGAAGAGGAAGCTTACAAATCTGTTTATCACAACTGTGCAAATTGGAATATATTGGGAGCGTGACAGAAAGTCAGCTGTTTCGTCACGTGTGTCTCAACCTGACCGGCCAGCCGCATTGCCTTGCACTGCCGCACCTGTCGTATAACAAAGTCACTGAGAGCCGTCTTTGTCTTCCTCCTGTCCACTGAAACCAGCAAAATCTTCCTCCTCAGTGTCCGATTGGAATATGCATGTAAAGTCGCCGCATGATCGCGGAAGGTTTTTAATGTTTAATTCCCATTTGTAAGAGAATATACACAAAGATGATTGTCAGGAAAGAGATGATTATTTAGGGACGCATAACTTTTATTAACATAACAGCACAACAGCGGTCCACAGCCTTTTTATGAGTATATAAGTGTAATAGTCATGAGAAAATTCATGGAAAATAACCTGTATAAGCCGCACCGGACTATAAGCCGCAGGGTTCAAAATTTGAGAAAAAAGTAGCGGCTTATAGTCCGAAATTTACGGTATATTCGTACATATGTATATTGCTGAAATCACAATGAATATCCCTGGGTTGAAATGTATAAAAACAATGCAATACCTTGCGATGTGATACAATGCAAAACAATACATTACAATACAATACAACTTCATTTATATTTATGTATCTGCTGCCACGTTACAACACAGAGATGGCAGATGGAAAGGTGGGTAAAAATTGACATACAGTTTGTAGGTGGATTTTACGAAAGATTGCTGCACAGTTTTCACACAAAAAAATGTCTAAAAACATGCAACCTCATGTTGCATACTCACCCTGAGTATGAATTTGTGTTGATGTGAGCCAAAGTGATTGCACTCCAAAGTATACATCTTGTTTGTCAGCTTGACAGTCCAAAAGACGGTTCTTCCTTTACCAAGTCATCCACTTGAAGCTTTTGGCCATTCAATTGTACAATTATACACTTGATGTTCTGCATCCATTCATCTTTTCCAACATGAGTCAGCTGGGATATGAATCACCAATTCAAATAAATTTATATTCATTTGTTGTTCCTCATATTGTACTCTCTGACAACAAATATCATCGACAATATGAAATTATTTATAGAAAATATCAAATGTATTTGCCCGCACAACCCAATAGAAGTGTCTTAGTTGATTGAGAAAGCCAGCAAGATATTTAATGTGTTTTTGGTACTTGCTATCCAGTATTTCATTCTTTCTTAATCCCCAGTTGTGTAATTTGGAAAATGTGGTTCAAGTAAAACTCTGTATTATGTTGTATTTTTGAGCTGACAGGGCTCGGGCGTTGCCATAATCGAATAAGAAACATCATTCGACATCAACACCCTGATTTACGAGAATTCCAAAAGCGAGTCAATGTGTGGTAAATTTGCTGCTGACTCACCAAAGCATGACACCACGTGAGGTTTGTATTTGGAGAGTGTGTTTCCACACACTTATTTAGAAGACACAAATATAGACAAACATTCTCCACTAACCCTTTGGGGAAAATTGTCACAGTGTTTAAGATAGTGATTGATTTCGTTTGGCTGCAAAACTAAATATTTCCAGAGGCCATTATGACAATTTTACTCAATGGTAAGAAGTCCTTTATTTGGGATTCATTATTACAGCAGTCAGTGTAAAGTGGGGAACACACCTACCGATTGACACTAGTACAAGTTTGTACTTACTATTCTTAAGGTGTGTAGTGTACTACTCGAGATTATCAACACAAGACACCACACACATAATATTCCACTATTTCAGTTTTCCTGCTTTTGTTTGGTGTTGTGGCTACAGCAGGGCCCGGGAACACGTTTGGGCCCCTTGCTATACAAGAACTTAAGCAGCTTTGTTCGCATCAGCATTTATCTATCAAAATCATAAGTAACATTATTAAAACGTAAAACTACCTCAGCAGCATGCAGTTACTAGCTAGCTAGCCACCCTGAAAGTGCATCTTCACTGAATACCACAATTTACAGAACAAATCTCTGTCATTACTTAATTTAAAAGGGTTCTCTGTGGTGTGTCAAATTTAAAAAGACATTCATTTTCAATTTACAGCGACTGCAAGGTTTTTTGGAATTAACAATATTTATTTACAGTACATAAGGGATGGGCAGCTTTAATAGTGGAGGAACCATCATTTTTCATCGGTCCTCCTGGGTGGCTACATAGGACCACAAACGTTTTAACCAGATTAGAAAAATAATTACATACAGGCAAAACACACGCATATGTAAAAAATATATTTATATTTTCTATTACATTATATTTCATTTCATTACAATGGAACCCTATTATTCGCGAGGGATAGGCCTGAAAATAACGACAATGTGCGTATAATTGACATCCAGTAAAATGTAATATACATTGATAAAGCTCCAATATACATTTTCTACAAAAAAGGAGGGTTTGCTTCCCATAATAAATAATAATCTTTTTTTTTTTTTTCAAATATTAAAAAAAAAAAAAAATGTGTCAATTCAGGGGTTTACTGTAGCAGAAGAAAGTATTTGTTATGTTTAAGTCCCAGTGCAGGAGAGTCTAAAATTAAGACGTGCCGCTGCGTACTGGCCCACTTAAGGCACTAGGTTTAACAAAAAAAAAAATCATATTTGGCATCATACTCTGCAGCGTGATCTTGCTCCTAGAAGACAGTATGAAACATGCTACACAAATCTGGTGGAATTAACAATCGTATGATCATGGCTGTTTCCACTGATTCCACTGGCTTAAGGAAACCTTTTTAATCACAAACAGACATTTATTTTTTGTTTATACATCACTCCATTTTCTAAAGCGCTTATCCTCTATGGTCGTGGGCATGCCAGAGCCTAATCTTTCTTCACAATTATGTTCCAGGTATTGCTGATGTGTAAGAGCAAGAAACGCAGACTCCAAATTTGCAGGTTTTTTTGCGAATGGAGATTATCACACTGACAGACCACACAGAGGATGCAGGTTGCCGCTCATGTCCCCGGCAGACAGCACCTCGACCCTCCTGCCAAGGCCGACAGGCAGACAGATTGGGCAGCCAGGGTGAGGGGCTGTGCGGGGGTGGGGGGTTAGTTGCAGCGGTGTGTAGAAATCTGGTTGTGTTGTCATCTTGCCAGCCAACAGCAGATGTGCAGCGTGAGGCAGAGCCCCCACCACCCTTGTCCTCATCTGTCTGCATCTCTACTGTCTTCATCCCCACCGTCCCTCCTCTCTTCGGATTGATTAGCTGCTCACATGTCCTCTGCCAATCACCTCCTCATGCATCATGGCATCAATTCCCTTTTATCCACGCCTCCTCTGGCTCCCCTCCTCCACCCCTCTCACATGTGCAGACAAAAATACCCCCTCCTCCCTCCTCTTTATCTGAGAAAATAGATGCTCACGCTTGCCAAAGTGCCTACGGAAAGCCTGAACAGGGCTTTCACTAAGCTCACTGCACAGTAATAGACAGACAGAAAAGGGGGAAATACACGACAATTTGGTCCATGTGTCCTGTTTCAGGAAATTGCTTTTTAAAGGGCAAAGGGGTCTCTTTTTTTCATCAAGGTGAAAGGGTAAAGAACCTTCACCCACACACTTGGTTATTTGGGAATATCCAACTGTTTGTGTGTGCTTTTTGTGTGTTATTTTCAAAGCCTTATGAAGATTCATCGTTAGAAGTCCGAAGAGATAAAATCTCCAGACGTTCCTCACGCAGCACTGACGATGTTGAGTATCTATTCATCTTAAGGCCTAAAGTCATGCAGCAACACAAATGATTGCCATGTCTAAGAGCCTATTTTTTTTTTGTGATAATCGTGCATTTCTTTTCCCACTACAGTTTCTGTTCCGGTATTTGTGACTCAATGCCCGCAGGCCAAAGACAAAAGAAAAAAAACAAATTAGCATGCAAGCTATTTGCTGGGGAAACCCATTTTCACTCACATCATTGTTTTGCCTGTATGGATGGTGAATAAAGCCATAATGCCCCTAATGTCAGTTATTTGTAACGCTGTCTTTGTTGGCAATGAATCGGGTGTTTAGGGAATGTTGCCAGCATCGCCATCGTCATGCTATCCATCATTGGCACGCGTGCCAGGAAGCACACATGATTCTGCACTCTGGCACAAGCATGCCTAGTCGACAGGGATCACACTGGGCCCAAAGTGCGTGTGAACGTGGGCGTATGAGTGCACCTTTTTTCTCTTTGAAAGCTGTAGTGGTGTTTTAACATGACACATTTGCAAAGTTTCCACCAAAAAGTACAGTTCAACTCGTATATATGGCAGTATGGAACAGACGTTCAGCAATATACTTCAGTTTTTGCATTTTTTTTAATTTCCTTTGCATGACGTTTTGCTTTGCTACTTCTTACCTAAAGGTACCACAAAAAAAAAAACAATGAGACTATTTTCAATAGTCGTACAGCTATATTTTCAGCCCCTTTCTTTTGGCAGGGTTCCTCATCCACTGGACACAGACTTATACTGGGCCACAGCCCATTTGGTACCGGGCACATCGATACACTGAACGAACAATATATTATTGACAGCTAAAAAGAGTTTTATTTTGGAGATCTATTAACGTTCAGGTTTGTTGACTCATTCGTAACAAATGAAGTAAAAGGTAATCCCTCCAAACTGCAAACATGCATTAAAAGACACTTTTTGAAGTTCTTGAAAGGAAAAAAACATACCTCAACATGGGTCCAATTCATTGAAGTTGAAACAAGGACTGGTCTCCCGCTAATTCCACCAAATTATATTTGGTTGTGAGGTACGTACATATTGCACCAATTGCAATAACAACAAACAAAATGGGTAAAGCAAGATTGATTACAGTCAGTCGATTGGATGGCAAACAATTGTCATCTTAGTCCAACAATGGCAGTGGTGCAGAGTTGTTCTTTAAGTAGGCACAATTTTAATAACTATCGTATTTTTAACAAAATACTTAATAACATACAAGTCACTCTTCAAAATAGATATACAATTATTTTGTATGATCAACAGACACTGTGGTGAAAGTCACAGTCAGGCTCAGACCTTAACGTTTAACTGCCTCAGCCCTCTGAATGGATGGTTTATGCTAGCACTGACCCTAATGGCATTGTTCACATTTTTTGGCACTGCCACTTGGTCCACAGTATTCAAAACGGTTTGCTAAAACATTTTTATCATCTAACATTTCAGTGGCCATGTTGGCTTTTTTTCCCTGTTGGGTTGGATTTGTGAAAGGAATAAATAACAAGCAAAACTTGAGCTGACAGTGAATGGAAAAAGCTTGCTATAAAATAGACACTTGCATGTGTTTACATGACTGTTATTTACCATGTCAGCATCAGCTTTACTGCAAACAAAACCCACGTGATTGTCTGAGCCTTAAACGCCAGCAGTCAGGAATTTATCTAATCCAGACGGCAGCCAGCAGCAGTATTTCCCATCCGCCTGCCAAAACACAGCCCAATTCAGACGGATGCATATCCATTTGTACCTTGCTGCTGTGTGTTTTCTTCTTCTGTGTACACATTTGACTGCAAAGACAATTAAAAACATCCAGTAACAAAGTATGCAGGAATACAATGTACAGAACACCTTTTCAATGATCTCAGTTAGCTTTGTGTTTGCTACAGTCATATATTCCTCTCAAGTGACACAGTCTGGATGTGTCAAGGTAGCTTGAAGACAGATGCATTTAATCGGATAGCGTCAAATCGGAATCAGCAATCTTCCAAATGTGGATAAAAATCAATATGAATATGCATCAAGCACGAATAGATGGATCATATATACTGCACTGATTTGAGCTTGGAGTCATCCAAATACATAGATCCACCTGTGTCTGTTCAAACAACAGAAAAAAGAAGGAATGCAGACACTGAATATAAGTACAATCAAAGCATACAACATTAAATATGGGCTAATTGGAGATTTTAGTCATGTTTATCATTAAAACAAATTGCTGCCCATGGTGAATAGGAAAAGACTAAGCACTGCGAAGACTGAGAAAATTTGAGTTTGTACTTAAATAATTTTCTCCACTTTAAGATTAATAATCTCTCCAGCGACAAAATGGAATTTAAAAAAAGTCTACTTTCAGCCAGTTAGAAGATGTTAAAAAAAGACAAAAATCCAGTATAATCCCTCTCCATACGTATGTGCACATGCTACAAATCCTGAAGTGTCTGAAAATCTTTTTTTTTTTTTTTTAAAGAATGTAACCCATCCATTTTCCTTTCATTGGGTTTGTTCTCATTAAGGTCACAGGGTGATTGAGAGGTAGGGTCCAACTGGTTGCCTGTAATGTTGCAGGGCAAATAATGTCAAAAAACAAATATTCACGCTCTCATTCACAACTATGGGCAATTTAGTGTCTCCCATTAACCTAACGTACATATTTTTAAGTGTGGGAGGAAGCCACATTGCCCGCAATCAAGAGGCGAGTATTTTTCTTGTCTTCCCTTTACACTGTGAATTTTAAATGTCACATGTAATTATTTGTACATAAATGTTTTAAATAAGGCAAATTAAAAAAAGACTTAAAATGAAGCTTTCCTGTGCATAAAAACATACAGACACACCATCTCCGCAGCTGCAGGCGCCAAATAAGACAAACCAGCAAATTTGGTCGCGTAAAAATCGGCTCATCCTCGGCTTCAATTCTGCCTGTTCCCCAAAGGAAATTAACTGGCAGATTCCTCCTGACAGACAGCTGTTCCTACCGCAGTGGGAGTTTTTCATAACCTGCTTCTCTCTGACACACACACACAGACACAGACACACACACACACGCACACACAAGCACGCACACACAAACACACGACTGCCTCCCAAGAGAATAAATCTGCAATCAACTGGGTTTATAAATAGCCATGGCACACTTCACTGCTGCTGAGCCCCTCTTTGCTCTTCCCAAAAATCTGCTGCTACGCTTCCCAATCCACATTGAAAGTGTCCTCTATGCTATCGTTTTCTCCTGCTGACGTTATAACATTTCAGTAAACACATTAACATCTTCTAATTAAAGTCATTTGTCCTTCAGGTAGCTGTGCATTTGTACTAATAGCTTCCAGGCAATTAGGCTTCTGGAGCAGCAGCCAGATTAGCCGTTCCTTAATTCTGACTCACTGTGCTCGGAGACCCAGAGAGGGCCTCGAAGCCCTGCTAGTTATTGGTAGCTTGGGCTAATCACCTCATTAGTTGGTAGGATTAATGGCATGTGCCGTTTTAAGTGTTACTGTACTGGGCAATAAGAGCACCTCTTATTTTGGAGCAAATACAGTGAATACAGAAATATGAATACCACAGACGTACGTACGTATATGTGTTCACATTAATTAATGGCTTTACAACTATAATTCAAATCATTAATGATAAGTGTCATTGTAAATGCCTATTCGTCTGACAGGAATATACATTTAAACATAAAATGTCTCACAGTGAAACTCATCGCTTCAAGCTCAAGCAGATAACTTCTAATACTGAACACAATATTAGGTACACCCAAAGTTTTAAAGATACCCAATACAAAAGTGTGCCTTTACAAATAATATTGCTCATTGACCTATCTAAAAACAATCTATCATATCTTTATTATTGTGGTTGTAGTTTTTGCTGCATCATACTTGAAGCTGTTTCTAAAACCTGTTGACGTTTACATACTTCGATATGATACTGAAACATAAAGAATATTGTCAAATGATCTCATTTCTTTGTAAGTGCTTGTGCAGTATCCATTTAGATTCCTCAAGTGGTCATCGTGGTTCTCACACTATATTATATCTCTAAACAAAGCAAAAAAAGATAAAAATTTCAAGACAAAGTAAGATAAAAACCGTCATCTCTGAAACATGTCTGTGGAAAATGTGGCGTACAGGTGAGCCACATGTTTTTATTCTTTGATGGGAAAAGAATGTGGGGAAAGAACCGTTGGGCTAAAATATTTTGAACCATTTCCATGAAATAAATGAGTTTGACAATTCTTGACACATGACCTGCATATAATAATCGGTCAAAGGTGCAGTCAACATCAATAACAACAATACCGAGATTTTCCCTGAAAACAAGCTTTTATTTTATGTTCACCTTATTAAAAATGAAATGTAGAAATACAAATATTTTACATTTTTGAAACACACGTTGTTTCATTAATTATTTTCTAACATCATATTTTATGGCTGCACAGAAAAATTTAAGTCATTTACCAATTTCATTTGTTTATTTATAACAAGTCTATGGTGATTTGTTTTCTCTTTTGCAGCAAAAAAAATCTGAAAGATTCTACAGTAGCTAGTAAGTATCAATAGTACATGACATATCAAAACCCAAAACAACAGCAAGTACTCTTTTTTTTAAAATTTTTAGTCCCAAAAGAGAAAAAACACAATCCTTTATGGTAAACATTCAACTGATTTATCTGCAGGTGCTTTTTGTCAGCAGGTAGGTGTGTGTTGAACATGTGGGTGTATCGTCTGTGTGTGTATGTGTGTGTTTGTGTGCGTGCGTGTGTGTGTGCGCGTGTGTGTGTCTGTGGTTACTGCGGTGCTACCAGGCCCCTGACCTTTCCATGTCCTGATAGTGTCCCTAGGGAGAGACGGAGGGAGGGATGGGGAAGAGGGGGAGCCAAGAGGAGGAGGAGCTGGAGGCCTTTGTCTTTGTGTTGAAGGCCTTAATATGACTGCAGCCTGCATGTGCATGACGCAAACCAGCAGTTTTTTTTTTTTTACACACCGAACATGGCAGTCACATTACTATGATGTAACAGAAAAAAAAAAAAAAAAAGTGCATTTGTTTCTTGTTTCTTGTTAATTTAATATGAAGTCGTAAATGTATCACTTCTTTGTTCATGTGTTCTGCTGGCAGTTAACACAAGCAAGAGAGATGTGTATCTTTCCGAGGAGACGGCAAATTCAATTGTCAGGGGCGAAGGCGAGTGTAAACTGCACGCCTAGCAGACAATAAGTGCGAGTGTTACTAGCAGACTGCACGTCGTGTTAATGGAGAAGCCGCGCGTAGCCTTCACCCCCCTACCCCCTCTCGCCTGTTTCCCCCCATCTCGCATCCACCATTTGCTCATCCATCACCATCGCCTCTCGTCTGCTTCTTCCATCACTCCACCCAGCCAATTTAGTCCTCAACCATCTTTCGCTCCTCTGCAGCGTCGCAGGCTTTTGTCCTCCTTCCTAACCTGTACCCCCCCCCCGCCAGTGCAGAATGACAGCTGCATTTTTGTCTTTGTGTATGTGTGTGTGTGTGTGTGTGTTTGAATTTGCTCTTTGCAAGGTGTTTTAATGCATGTAAAGGTGCGTATGCATGTATTAATGTGTGTGTGTGTGCGTGCGTCCGTGCGTGTGTGTCTGAGTATCCTGAGTCTAGTGATTAAAACTGATGACATGGGGTGGGGTTGGGGGGCACAAACCGCACCCAGGCTTTGCCATCTGTCTCTCCGTAAACCTGATACTTCTGATCTGACTCCATCTTGTTTCCCAGGCCTGCCTCAGTCCACATACACACAAACATATCTCCCTTTACCCATTTTCAGCCATCGGAGTCAAAATCACAATATTACGTGTGCCTGTAGGTGGGCTACAGAACTTTGGCCCCAACCTATCATGTTCAGACCATTTCAAACAGCTAGACAAACACTAACCACACTTAAACACACCCGACCCATCAATACACACATATTACCCACGGTGCAGCCCATCACGTCCACCCCGCCTCTCCACCCCTCACGTGGTCCCTAGGCTCTCTTTGCCACTCATTAACCTTGTCACGTTTATGCTATGAATTAAATGATACCAGTGATGCATCCCCACGCACCGGGAGCACACAGCCGAGGAAAGCCCTACCCACCACTACTCATTCCCTCCTTGCTGGCTGCAGGGACTGCCCCGGACACCACTCATTGTGGTTGCTTGCTGCAGCACTCATGTTAATAGTGTGTTTCAGTGTGCCTTCCAAACGTAGTGTCATGTTTACACCCTCACTGTAGAGGGACAAAATAAGAGAAAGCAGGATGCATTTTCTTTAATAAAAAGATTCCATCAACTGTCCAATGAGGATTCATATTTGAAAGTATAGTCTAACACTTTAGACTGACAGCTTATGCGCGACATTCTCCTCCTTAGGGTCACATGACATACTCGATGGACCTCTTGAAGAATCGCTCTCTAGAATCTGAGCTTGTAAACAAAACATTTAACATGGTGTCCACCGAAGGGTGGTTGTCATTTGCTGTGCATTTATTTGTCCTGTTTTATATGCAGTCTGTGTACTCAATCTGCATTTATGACTGTGTCTGCTTTCTAATGCATTGTTAGTGTTTATTTATTAGGCCATATTTCTGTCGTTTGTTGCAGTGTTTGGGCCTGGCAGTTTTTGTAAATTTATGACTTCTCTCTCACATTAGTTCTCCTTTATGTTACATGGGCTTCATTGTTTTGTTATGCCGCCAACCTTGAGTCATCACCTGACTGCGGTCGAAAGATTTGTTTGTCCTGGAGATCCTAAGGGCTAAATTGTCACTAAGGGCAAGTGGGTACTCGCTAAGAAACCGCCTTCGGGAAGCAGAAAGAGAGACGTTGTTTTTGCTGGAACACCCTCACACCCCACCAAAGTGGCACGCAAAACGTCTATGACTCTGTGGTGGCCTCAGCCATCCTCTACGCCAGGGGTGTCAAACTCATTTTTTTCGCGGGCCGCATTGTAGTCATAGCTTCTTTTGGAGGGCCATTATGACTGTCAACCCAAATAAATGTATGAGCACCTCATATTATATACAGTAAAAGATACAAAACAAACTGAAAAATAACTCGTTTTCAAATCAGAAGAGTAAAAACTGGTCAAATATTTAAAAAAAAGATATTAAAAGTGAAGACAATTTGCAATTCTAGTAATGACACACGAATTTGATACACAATTTGTCTTGGCAGGCCACATAAAATGATGTGGCGGGCCTTATCTGGCCCCCAGGCCTTGAGTTTGACACCTGTGGTCTACACTGTGGTCTGCTGGAGCTGGGGCAGTACGGACCGGGACGGAGGGAGACTGAATAAAAGCTCTGTCCTGGACTGTCCCCTGGACTCCATAGAGGTTGTGGGTGAGAGGAGGATGTTAGTTAAGCTGACATCCATTATGGACAACACCTCTCACCCCCTCCATGACATTGTGCGGTCCCTGAGCAGCTCCTTCAGCAGCAGACTATTACGCCCACAGTGTAGGAAGGAGAGGTTCCACAGGTCCTTTATTCCCACTGCTGTCAGACTCTACAACACGTGCGGCACCTGATCATGTGTTGGTTTCCTTCCGTGTCGTCTCTACCACTACTAGTCGCGCTTGTCTTTGTCCTTGTTTGTCTGTAATTTATCCATTTTTACATTTGGCACTTGTTTCTTGTATTCTTGCAGTCTTGTACGCTGCTGTGACAAGAGATTTTCCCCACTGTGGTATAAATAAAGTTCCATCAATCAATCAATCAATCAGTTTTACACTTGTTAGGCTACGGATTTTAGTTATTGATCTAACTCCAAATTATGATCAACACTTAACACATGAATCGTTACGTCCTAATCCACACACTGGTACACCTAACAATTTTGCGAGTTCGTTCTGTCAAAGAGAAGACCAATAAATCAATTAGGCCGAATTTACCAATTGTTTAATCCTGACAAAGCAAACTAATACAGGCGCCTGGGTCCCCCGGGTCCCTCACACTAAGATTCGTGTGTTCTTGTGACCATCAAGAGACAACACATTCTTCCGGGTTGCCCAGTTTTAAAGAAACACAATATGAATACTCAAGCATGCAAAATATTGTGTGGTGATTGGTCGATGGTCGATGGTCGTCTCCTCCTCGTTTGGGTTTTTCCCCTGCTCAGCACAGGTGTCTGGACCACAAAGACGAGTTGTTCCTCACCGGCCTTGAGATATCCTCCCTGTCTGGACATCCTGTTCCACAATACTTTGTAGAGAACAAATTCATTGTAGCCTGCACATTCCTTTCCACATATTAATCACCACACGAGCACACTAGAAATTATATTGATATGATTATATATTTCTAACGCAGCCTTAATCTAATATGTTTGCAAACTGCCGAAAGTACATTTCCCTTTACACTCTACACTGTAGAGTCTACAGCAAACTATCTGAGTAGTCCAACTGGCTCTATTAGATGCTCAGTGTTTGACAGGCAACCATCCTAGGCTGAGGAAAGTCTGAAGTGATCTGGTACCACAGTGCTAAATAGCATATGCGGTTATGGAAACTGGATGGTTTGTTTTTGCATGTAGCATACAACAGAAAAGTTCCAGGAGTGATGTCACAAACCATATAATTCAAATGAGTTTTTCTCCTCAGTGGGTCGATTGACCAATAAACTATAAAGCGATTCTTCATTCTCACTGCGCCCATATTTGGGCTTTGCTGATGGAGCAGCCCACCAGGAAGTAAGCTCAGAGACTTTTGCTGCTGGCTCAGATGACAAGTAGACCACACCTCCTCACAATGTATCGGTAATTGATACAAAATAAAACCCCGGGCTATCCTCATTTTAGTCGTAAATGGGATAGGGGCTTTCATGTTTCCCATGTATTTTTTTTCTTTTTTATTCGTGTGATAACTGCAATGTAGGGAATTCCAGGTGTCACTAGGGAAGTCCAAACACTAAATTTGACCCTGTTCAGGCAGAATGTTATGAATAGAACTTTAATTTGTAGTCATTCTGAATACTTCTGATTAAATCTCATGTATGTTAGAGCCACAGTGAAAAAAAGTACTTAACGCCTGATTAAAATCTGCTAAACTAATTTTCTACTCTTTTCCTTAAATATATTTTAATGAGACAGTATATTTTCATCAAACACATTTTAATTATGTGCATGTCCAAATTAACAAAATCCATTCGAACAAAATGATTTTTTTTCAGCCATCTCCTGATAAGGGCTAATAAGGTGCAAGCTAATTCAGACTATATTATCATCTCCTGTAGTTTTCCTTGGTATACTGACTATGATCCTGCATGTGGGTAGCATCCCCATTTAGTGCCGTAAGATGTAATTATGGGTTAATTTTCCATAAATCCTACACAACACATTTATTGGTGGCTATGGCTCTAATTGTGGTGCTAAAGTTGTGTTTGTGGAGTTCCAGCCCTTAATTATGTTACATAACATAATATTTTCCTTGAACAAGCAAATAAAAAGTCACACTTTTTTATTAACTTCTCCTATGTTGTCTTTTTCTATGTTGACTGGTATTTTGTGTGTCATATAGTTTATCCTAACATATGCCTCTGCGTTCTTGACACTTCTTCAGGAAATAGCAATAATAGGCTTATAAATGCAGTGTGTGTGCGTGCATGTGTGTTTGCATACCAAGATAACACAGTGTGTCCTCACTATGGCCCATATCCGTGTTGCTATGGACAATGTGAAAATAGGAAGATAAAGCAGTAGGAGGAATTTATTAATGTTCGAGGCCCCTTCTCACTTCTGCTGTCTTTTTATATTGAGCAGAGAGTGTCCCACTCTGCTCACATAAACATCCAATATTGCATTCTTTACAAGAATTGCACACATATCGTCTTGCTCTTTTAGAGAAGAGCCGAGAACATGAAGGACCAGCTTGGAAACAAGCATCTAGGGGGCTGCAGGGCAAGGTTGAAATAAGAGTGCGAGCACACAAGAGACACTTGAGAAGGGGAATTTCTCAACAAGGATGAAAGAACCATCAAAACCATTTCAGGACTCGAGGACTGATTCATTTTCAATTTACGGGAACACATTCCAGAAATTGTTTTCATTTTTCACTGTGGCCTCTCCTGCAAACGAAGGTTGAGTCTTGCTTAACTTACTTTATTTGTTGTACTCAAGCAATGGAAACATTTTAAAAAGCTTTTTTAGAATCACCTCACAAGGTGAAGTGGTGAATTTTCTCTTATGTCATGCTTGATGTGCATTTTAGAAGTGTTAATGGCATTTTTCTGTTGTTTTTCTTTTGTCAAATGTTTAAAACACTTTCAATTGGTTATCTTAAAATATGTGGATATGTTGTCTTTGTCTTTCAGAGGGATATTTTCACTGTGCAAATGTTGAAAGCAAATCACATTGGGAAAAAAACAGCAGGAATACAGGTACCAGTTGCTGATATGGACTTTTCACACATTTTCAGTGCAAACATCATTTTATAATACTTTTTTTTTTTTCCAATACACTTTTTATTCACAATTTTTCCATGTACAACAGTTATGAACAATTTCACAAAATATGTCTTACATGGTATTTCTTTACAAAAATGTACAAATATTGAAATAATGAAGTAGCAAAATCCAGAATGTAAAAATATGTATCTCAAACAGTTTGCCTATTATATGTTTAAATCAACTTAAAAGAACAAAACAAAACAGCTTCTCTTTATATGTAATATTGCAACTGGCAAAATGAGTGTTTCCTGCAGGGGCTCAAAAGTCAACAAGGTTATCAGAAAAGTCCAAGTCTTTTATGAAATCAATAAAGGGCCTCCAAATCCCTTCAAACATATGTTGTTTGGCTTTACGTATATATGTTATTCTTTCCAATGGAAGACAAGAGAGCATTTGTTTTAGCCACTGGGAGGTGTTTGGTCCAGTAACATTTTTCCAGGTCAGAGCAATACATCTTTTGGCCATTAACGAGCTTATATCAATAAAAATTGAGTCTATTTTACTGAAGTTGTGTTTCTCTGGATATAGAGCCAGTATAAACAGCGAGGGCTCCAAAGTAAGCTCCTTTGATATTATTTTCTCTATTTGCTCCTTCACGTCTAACCAAAAATGTTGTATCTGACTGCATTCCCACATACAATGTATTAACGTTCCTTTTAAGCCACACTTTACACAGATATCTGGAATGTTCTTATTGTATTTATTCAATTTAACAGGTGTCGTGTACACTCGCTGTAACCATTTAAATTGTAGTACTCTCAGACGGCTATTAATAGACATTTCTTGTGATTTTTTACAAACTTTTCCCCATTCTTGCTCACTGATCTTAGTATTTAGATCATTGTTCCAGGATAATAATTTACTTTTTGAATTTTCATTTGAATTTGTTTGTAGTAGGATGTAAAATTCTGAGATTATGCCTTTTCTTAATTTATTCTTTAACAGCAAGCTTTCCAGCCGTGTTAATGGGATCCTTCGTAGGTCACTTTGATACCCTTTTACAAAACTTCTCAGTTGCAGGTATTTAAAGTAGTGTTTTTTGTCAAGATTGAACTCAACCTCGAGTTCTCCAAAGGTCATAAAGTCATCAGATTGTGGAAGGTAGAGATTCCCAACTGTCCCCAGCCCCTTAGTCGCCCACGTTTTGAAAGTGGCATCTGCTCTTCCAGGAGTAAACAACTGGTTACCCCATATCGGACTTAGTTGCGACAATGTTTGTGTATCTCTAAGATACTTTCTGACATCATACCATACTTGCACCATTTGTTTCAAAAGAGGATTTGTTATTTGTTTTAATAATTGTTTTCTTGTGTCAGAATAAAAAAACGTGTGCAGGGGTAGTTTTAAATTTTGACCTTCCATTTCCACCCAATGCGGGTTATTGTTATCGTTATTGAAATAGAAAGTCATGGAGCGCAGTTGTGCAGCCCAGTAGTACCACAAGAAATTGGGACATCTTAACCCTCCCCCATCGAATGGCATGTATAAAAGAGAGAGACGAATCCTTGATCTTCCATTGTTCCATATCAAACTTAAGATAACTTTTCTTATCCAGGTAAACAAGTCAGTGGGAGGGGGTAAAGCAATATTTTGAAATAAGTATAACAATTTTGGCAATATAATCATTTTTAAAGTACTTATTCTTCCCATAATAGATAGAGGCAATAACTTCCATCGGTCCACAGATGTTCCGATTTCTTCTTTAAGCCTGTCATAATTAGCCTTAACCATTTCTTCTGTGTTCGGTAATATTAGAATTCCCAGATATTCGAATTGGTCTATCATTTTGAATCTGTAAGCTGTAATGTGGGCATCGGGATGCTTTCTTTCTATTGTGTTTAATAACAACATTGAAGACTTTGCTTCATTTACTTTATATCCTGAGATATTCCCAAATAATTTTATTACTTCCAAAACTGCCGGGATTGAGGACGTAAGTTTTGATAGAAATAATATGACGTCATCGGCAAACAGTGCGATCTTATGTTCATGCTGACCTATTTTTATTCCTGATATTTGCGGCTGAGAGCGTATTGCTATTGCAAAAGGCTCTATCGCTAAGGAGAAAAGCAGGGGAGACAGAGGGCAGCCCTGACGACAGCCTCTTT
This sequence comes from Syngnathus acus, assembly GCF_901709675.1. Taxonomy (NCBI): domain Eukaryota; kingdom Metazoa; phylum Chordata; class Actinopteri; order Syngnathiformes; family Syngnathidae; genus Syngnathus; species Syngnathus acus. The sequence goes on along the minus strand of NC_051087.1, from coordinate 12,402,911 downwards.
TTATTTGAATTGGTTTTGAAAAATGTCTGTTAGTTAAAATTTCTGCTGTTGGATTTCTGTAAAGTATTTTTATCCACTTCGTAAAATTGCTTCCAAGGCCAAATCTATCTAAAATATTAAAAAGATATGGCCATTCTACCCTATCGAAGGCCTTCTCTGCGTCAAGAGAAAGGAGTGCACAGTCTCTTTCCTCTTTTTTGTAATGTAGAACATTTGTAACCCTCCTCACATTGTGAAAGCCTTGTCTTCCACTTATGAACCCATTTTGATCGTTACTTATTACCGTAGTATAATACATTTACATATCTTTTGAATGATAATCCATTCACATGTCAACATGATGTTGAAGAATGTTGACCAAAGGTTTAAGTAACCGTGTTGCAAGACATGCTGAATGAAATGAAAACTTTGCGAGAGAGCCAAAGAAGAAAAACAGTTGACAGGAACATGTTGAGATCTTGTCTTGTCTATTTGAAGATGTGAAGAAGTTGGAATTTTATTTTATAAAGAAATTTCATATTAACAATTGGTACTTGGATTTGTAGGGCAGGACACAGTTGAATGAGGGCCCGGCAGGCAGGCAATGAACAGACGGATGGATTGGTAGATAGATTTGCGCGTAAAAAGGCCCTTGTGAATTGTTTGTATTTTATTAAACCAGCATTACAGTCTTGTATCACTTTCTTTGGCAATTTCCAGCTATATACTCATATTCACATTGGCCAGGTTACAGAAAATAACAAAAACTGTGCCTGACTTTCACTATGAAAGCAATACTCTACACAACAGTTTATGTAAAGTTTACATAAATTGTTGGGTTGAGTGTTTACAGTAAGCAGTTTTTGGGTAAAACTGTACTACGCAAACATTAATAGTCTCAATCAAAAAACGCAATGCGATCACAACATGAACTAGGCTGCATCATAATGAGCCACTGGTATATAATGGTAGTGATTAAGACGACCATCCGAGTTTTAACGGAAAGGTCGGTCAGTGTGTCCTAAAAACAGCTGAGTCTGCTACAGCACTGGGAATGATGTGTTGGTCCAAAGTGAGGTGGGGGAGGTTAATGTCTCAAACACACAAACACACACGCATACGCACACACACACGGCGGATGTTTTCTACAGCTGTGATTACAATGTGTTATTCCCACAGTCACCAACTGAGACATCGAAGAGCACTAACAGACCATCTCCGCCCAAAATGTACACTTGTGGCTTCCACAATATGTATCTAGCTGAGCAAAGTATATCTAAAGAACGATGATTATTATTCCCTTTTTATGACACATGTACACGCCCCCCCCCACACACACACACACAGCAGCGTTGTTAGTAAGAAAAACTTGGGACACTAGGTTTGATCCTACTACTCACATTTTCGGTAAATGGAGGGGAGACCGAGATCCGGAGCCATGAAGTATGGAACCTTATCAAAAGGATTCAATATGATTATTTGGGGAAATGACACTGGTCAGCAGCAAATATAACCAGACATGCCGTTAAGTACCCATAAAAGTATTTTTGACACTGATAAAAAAAAAAGAAAAATCTGTAGCATTTCAGTTTTTTAACTTTTATTCTTATTTTTTGTGATTACGTTGAACCCGTAAAAGCTTGCGCAATACAGATTTCACCATGTGTTGTAAAGTATAAGAGGAATCGCTATTTTTCACAATTTTGAATGTACTTAGAGATTTAATTTATTTTATTTATTTTTTGCTCATTCCAAATTGGTAGGATTGTTGAAAACACTTTTTTCTGTAGTGTGTCAAATTTCTAAGATATTTCACAGGGATTTCAATTGTTGCTCTTCGCTATTATTGCTTGTGATGTCATCATGAACTGTCACTGGACTCACCACCTTTTGTCCCTCTGGGTACCGGCAGGCCTAATACTATTAAATTCACAAATACTTATTACTACTGTACATACGTAGGACTATAATTGGAGATTTACCATCTGCAGTGTGATAGATCCGGCTGTCAATGGTATGGGTTGGTTGTAGAGTGGAGCCAGCATCACTTTCATCTCATTGGTCTATTAAGCAGATACAAGTGCTCAGTCTAATATTTGTTTGGAACATATGAGCCTGGACGCCATTAAAAACTCACCTGCCCCTTACTGATGTATACAGCTAGGGTATTGAGAACCTTATAAATGACCTTGAACCAGGGAAGGTAACTGTAAAAACATGGAGTCATTTAACCTGCCTTAAGTGTGTTCATACTTGAGGATGCAAAGACACATCTGAGCACTGTTGCTGAGGCGACAGAAGCCAAAGCGTTGGCAGCCCTCAATATCAGTCAGAACAAAAGTAAAGTGCTGCACTGCCACTTCTTCTCTCAACCTGAATGAAAGATGTTATTGTAAAGAGAGTGCAATAACTGGAAAAACTAGAATGTTGCCAAAAGTGAAAAAAAAAGAAGAAGCTAGGCATTTGTTTGCCCTACGAGATTGTGCCGAGATGCAGCTTCTGCTTTTAGTGTGTGGTCTGACGAGAAAAGTGTAGTAAATGACAATGGAGGGAGCTTTATTGCATGAGGTGCAGCATAGGTCAAAAAAATATATTTACCTCTTATGTTCATTCCAAAAATTCTCAAACGCAACAAAATATCTCTCACCTCAGCAAAAATAATTGGCCACCCATCCTTGGCAACCCTGTAGCTCCGCCCCTGCTCACCTGAACCGAAGAACCTCTTACAGTCATTTGATATGTGAGTTTTTTGGGGGCCATGTGAGAAAGTTTTTGAGTGTTTGTCAGAAGTTTTGCTTTTGCTTGTTGTGAGAGTTTTTGTTGTGTTATTGAGAGTGTTGAGCGGTAAGTGAAATGTTTTTTTTTTGCTTGGTGGGGGTGAGAGTTTCTATGGCACATGTAAGAGATACTAAATCTTATATACACTTCATAGTGTGAGGCCACACAAAAGGGAGCCCTACTAAAGGTTCAAACAAACAAACAATGAAATAGAAATTCAATATGTAAAAACACAAATCAAATAGTAAAAAAGAAAAAAGGAAACAAAATGTAAATAGTTTTTGTGTCTTAGTTGTCCTGCTCACTAAAAACAAAATAACACCTATTGGCCGAGGTAATGATGGAAAACTTTGTATATCGTATGGGAAGCAGAACCTAGTTAAGGTTTGACAAGACTCCGACAAAGCAGATTATTAGTTTTGTGCGCTAGATGCAACATAGCACTCAAAGTTGACTGTAAATGGATACATGCCATACTTTGTGTTTCATATAAAAATGCAAACAAGGGTGTACTGTACCATCAACTTTTGTATATAGAGTGCCATGACAACTTAAATAAACAGTAGATAGATGTACCGTATTTTCCGCACTACAAAGCGCACCGGATTATAAGGCGCACCGTCAATGAATGGCCCATTTTAAAACTTTGTCCATATATAAGATATATACATTTGGCCCGCGGGCCGGACTTTGGACACGCCTGCTGTAGTGGCTCAATATTGGTCCATATATAAGGCGCACCCGATTATAAGGCGCACTGTCGGCTTTTGAGAAAATTGGAGGTTTTTAGGTGCGCCTTATAGTGCGGAAAATACGGTAGCATGTTAAGGGTCATACTAGGAAACAGATTGTTGCATTCATGTTGCTCTCTAGTTCTTCTTCTTCTTCTGTCGTATGACTTCAGACTTGCAGCTCTGTTGAGGCGAGCCAGGTCAACGTGTCGTCGTCCAGATCAATCAGGCCTTGTTCGCCATTCGGTGGCTGGTGTTTGGGGCAACTGCTGATCATGTGCTCTACTGTCTGGACTGGGTCCCCACACTCGCAGGAGGCACTATCTGCGAGTCCCCACCTCTTCATTGCAGCTCCACAGCATCCAACGCCGGTCCTCAGGCGGTTGAGAGGCAAGTCCTGGCCAGAGACGTCTGTGGGGTCATTGATGTAGTGGTGCAGCCTAGATGGTTCTGCTGACTTCCACTGTTCTCTCCATTTGGTCTTGATCCAGGTGGCCTTGGAAGTGTCAGCTAATGTTGTGCTGAGCAGCTCATGGGCTTGGATGGCAAAGGGGTGTCGTGACTTTACGCGCACGCGTCGTGGTGTCTCTGTGACGATCTTATGGAGGAGGTGGGATTCACTGGTCTGTGCCTTTCGGGAGAGGGCCAGCGTGGCTGCTTCTCGTCTGATGTTAGCCGGGTCAATGCCTGCGAGGACGGGCTGTTGGTTTACAGGGGTGGCTCGCAGGCACCTAGTTCAAAGCAACAGGACAAGCAATGCGGTTGTCAAACCACAGAACAGGAAATACCTATCGTTACAGATTGTGTTTGTACCATCCATTTCTGGCAGTTGTTTGGCTTAGATGGCATTGCTTGACATTTAACAGCATGTACAGTATGTATAGCCACTGTCCTCTATCTTGAATGACTGCAGGAGACAAAGAAACCTTTGTGAGGAACATTTCCATTACTTAATGTGGGACTGTATTGGATGAGATAGTAATGGACAGTAATGGAAACGCTCACAGGCCTTGTTGTAAGGTAGTGAAAAGGGACTGACCTTCATCTCTGGCTATAGGACATGATGCCCCAAAGAATACGATGAAGGCTCGCTCAGGATTTTGTCTGTGAAAACAAAGTCAGACGAGAACCCGTCACATTTGACACCGGAATGTCAAACAGTAACCCTAACAAACACCAAAAAGGTGTAAGGCTTTCTGTGAAAAGCACATTCTGTTGTCTTTTCAGTTGACTTAACGTTATAGTCATGCAATGTATTCACAGATCTGAGAGGAAGTGACAAACAAGACAGCAAGAATAGAAGTTTTCTCTTGATAATCGATAATAACACCTGATTCTGGAGCCCATGCTGTCTGAATGCCACTGTGTCCATGTGTTGGTCCTGAAGGGGCAAGATCCTCAGCAGGTGCTCTCTGTTGCCTTTCAGGAAGTAGCGGCAGTCTGCCACAACCACTGCTGTCTGCGTGTGACTGAACACTTCCTGCTTTATGTCAGTCTTGAGTCATCATGTGTGCATGCCACAAATTCAAAACTTCTACATTCATTTGCCACCAAAAGCATATCTTTAGTTATTTATGATGTAAAGATTCTATATATACCGTATTTTCCGGACTATAAGGCGCACCTAAAAATCTAAAAATTTCCTCAAAAGCCGACAGTGCGCCTTATAGTCCGGTGCGCCTTATATATGGACCAAATTCCTAAATTTAAACTGGCCCGAAGCATTGTGTCATGAAATCAATCATAAGTGGCCCGCTGAAGACTATGAATCATGAATCAAAAAGACTATGGATCATTATTTTGTGATTATAAAGTAATTTGTTGCGTCTGAAGTTGAAATAAAAAAGATAAAATGGAGAATGATTTGATTTGGATTAAAAATCTGACATGATGCATTATAGTCCAGTGCGCCTTATATAAGGACAAAGTTTCAAAATGGGCCATTCGTTGAAGCTGCGCCTTATAGTCCGGTGCGTCTTATAGTCCAGAAAATACGGTACATATATGTACATACACACACGCAGGCCATGATCACATTTTAATTTGTGATCAGGGAAGCATCGAGTGGAACCACACGGTGTCTTTATTTTCTGCTGTATTTTATTCACCTGGCCAGGGATGAGCCCAAATGTTTGTGTCGTCGCTTTAATTTTGTAACATAAGAAAAAAATGAATGAAGAAATGAATGAAGAAGCAAAAAACACTACCATCACTATGCTTACCAATACATTTATTGAAGTCAAATACCAAATGAAACAAATGAATTAAAGCTCAATGCACTGCATTTGGCAGAAATGTAGAACTGTGTAGTGAAAAAAAGAAACATTACCAAAAAGTTGATGAGTCTGACAGACCTCTATGTGGCCACTGTTGTTAGGTAGAGACCGGTGAACCCACCAATGACTGAAAGAATAGGGCAAAGGTCTACAGTTGCTGATGGAGAGAAGAGGCAGGAGTGATAATGCAGAGGTTACAGGAAGCGCATGCAGGCAGTGAATTGTGAGAAGTCTTAGGCCAACTCCTCCTCCTCTTCCTCTTCAAAATCTCCCTCCTCAGCGGTGGCTTCCTGGTATTGCTGGTACTCCGACACCAAATCATTCATGTTGCTTTCCGCCTCAGTGAACTCCATTTCATCCATGCCCTCGCCCGTGTACCAGTGGAGAAAAGCCTTTCGGCGGAACATAGCAGTGAACTGCTCAGAGATCCGCTTGAACAGCTCCTGGATGGCAGTGCTGTTACCGATGAAGGTGGAGGACATCTTGAGGCCGCGCGGCGGGATGTCGCAAACGGCCGTTTTGACGTTGTTGGGGATCCACTCGACGAAGTAGCTACTGTTCTTGTTTTGCACGTTCAGCATCTGCTCATCCACCTCCTTCATGGACATGCGGCCGCGAAATATGGCAGCTACGGTGAGGTAGCGCCCGTGGCGGGGGTCACAAGCAGCCATCATATTTTTGGCATCAAACATCTGCAGAGTTAGTTCGGGCACAGTGAGGGCTCTGTACTGTGTGCTTCCCCTGCTGGTGAGCGGAGCGAAGCCCGGCATAAAGAAGTGCAAACGAGGGAACGGCACCATGTTGACGGCCAGTTTACGGAGGTCCGCGTTCAGCTGCCCGGGAAAACGCAAGCAGGTTGTCACACCACTCATGGTGGCAGAAACCAGGTGGTTGAGGTCTCCGTAGGTGGGTGTGGTCAGCTTGAGGGTACGGAAGCAGATGTCGTACAAGGCTTCGTTGTCAATGCAGAAGGTCTCGTCTGTGTTCTCAACAAGCTGGTGGACCGAGAGGGTGGCGTTGTAGGGCTCCACTACTGTGTCGGACACCTGCAGGTGAAATGTTGCAATTAAAAACTACAACTTCACTCAGCAGAGTGTAGAACTCCACTGAGGCTAAAGTGTCAAGGGTCATTCCAGAAATGGAGCACATTCTCCTTTTTACTCCAATTGTGGAATGACCTTTTAGAATGACATGAGTTATACCTTCGGAGAGGGCACCACACTGAAGGTGGTCATGATGCGGTCCGGGTACTCCTCACGGATCTTGCTGATGAGCAGAGTTCCCATCCCAGATCCGGTACCACCACCCAAAGAATGCGTCAGCTGGAACCCCTGAAGGCAGTCGCATCCCTCGGCCTCCTTCCTTACCACATCCATAACCGAGTCCACCAGCTCGGCTCCTTCAGTGTAGTGACCTTTGGCCCAGTTATTTCCTGCTCCACTCTGGCCTGGAAAGAAAGACCACGTTTTGGTCACAATTGAATTTCATAACGTCTTGTATTTGCTAAAGTTGTAGTTTACCAAAGACAAAGCTGTCCGGTCTAAATATCTTTCCAAATGGGCCGGACCGGACAGAGTCCATGGTGCCTGGCTCCAAATCCACCAAGACCGCCCTTGGGACATACTGTCCTCCTACGGATCAAATAGGTCATCATAAACCTTTTCATTTTAATTTCCTAAAAACACACAAATCATGGCAGATTCCTGACCTGAAGCCTCATTGTAGTAGACATTGATTCGTTCCAGTTGGAGGTCATCCTCTCCTTGGTAGGATCCAGTTGGGTCAATGCCATGCTCGTCACTGATCACTTCCCAAAACTGGTCCAGACAAAACAATTCACTCACATGAAACATTATAAATTCTGCATCAAGGAAGATTTGAACAACAACAAAGGTTTTCAAGATGTTGCCTTTTATGTAACTTGCAATAATTTGAAATAAAATAATCACAATATACAAAGAAAATTAGAAATTGCTTAAGTATAGGACAGACAAACTAAATTCTTAGGGGTTCACACTATTTGAACCTGCCTCTCGTTAGCTGTCTTGTATTTAGGTCCTGTCTGCCCCTTACTCCCCTGTTCGGATTGTTTGCGTCTCATGTCTTCTTGTTTCCCGTTTTTCTAGTTGCTTGTCTGTTCTCGTCTTGTTTCGCCTTTCTGTTCAGTTATTCTCGTCCCTGGTCGCACCTCTATATCTGTCTTTTGAGTTCCTTCAATAAACCCTGGTCCAAGCTGCATTTGGTCACCCAGCTCCATTCACTTCATGACACTGAGAGAATTGGAAAAACAATTCTTTCTTTGAGATGCTTTGCCAGACTTTTACTCCAGGTTCCTTCAGCTGCTGCTTATTTATGAGTCTTCCCACCTTTATTTCTTCATTCAATATTTTCTCAAGTTAGGTCTTTGATGTCAGCGATAAAATGCTTATCTTTCTTCTCTCTTTTTTTTCTTTTTTTTTTACAAAATAGCTTTTGTGGTAAAAGTGGAGCAGCTATACTGGTTTCACGTCACTACCTGCAGCAGTTGCAATCGGGTATTTCACAAACCTGCTTGCTTTTTGAAGTGAACTATTTGACTGGTAGACATTTCCTATCTCCTTTTTTCTTCCCGATTTGCAAATGAATGCAAAACCTAATATTGTGGCAGAAGTGAGGAACACATCTTTATTCAATGACTGATTAACTGGATGTGAACAAGTGTAGCCACATACAATTTATCGAAGCAACAAAGACAGCATGACATCATAAAGGACAAACATATCACCCCCACATTAGCACACAAAGGCGAACACACACACTGAATTTGGCTGAGTTCTAAAAAGCTGCTTTGGATATTAATTCATGAATCATGAGATGTTGGTGTTTTTATACTTTACATCACAGGTGGTGTCAAACTCAAGGCCCGGGGGCCAGATACGGCCCACCACATCATTTTATGTGGCCCACGAAGACAAATTGTGCATCAAATTTGTGTGTCATTACTAGAATTGCAAATTGTCTTCACTTTTAATAATATCTTTTTTATGAATATTTGACCCGTTTTTATTCGTCTGATTTGAAAATGAGTTAATTGTCAGTTTGTTTTGTAGCTTTTACCTTATATAATATGAGGTGCTCATACATTTATTTTTGTCATAATGGCCCTCCGAAAGAAGCTATGACTACAATGCGGCCCACAAAAAAAAGAGTTTGACACCCCTACCTTAGTGCGTACAAAATACTAAATAGGGATCCAGTGTTAATGGCACATATTCGCAAACCGCTTGGGTACCGCATGGCAGCAGAAAAGAAGGCTTCGTGTATTTCTACCATGCAACAATTACACCCTGTAAAAGAATCCAAACGGACCTGTGTAACACACCTGCTGCGTGTCGAGTCTTGCAAACTTAGCTGAATACTAAACAAACATACACCAATTTATTTGAATAAGTAGACATCATTTTGGGGGAGACGGCTCATCTTCATAACCCGTTTCAGTGCCACCACAAAAATAAAAGAAAGAAAGGGTCTTATAAAAGTTTCAGACACTTTGATTATAGTTAGATTTTTTTTCGTTTTGATTTATCTTTTTTTTTTTATTCAGTTTTATTTTTTACACCAGTTTAGTTTGTATTTAGTAGTTATTATTTTTCTAAAATGCTCAGTTTTAGTTTAGTTTAGTTTTATATTAGTTAGATTTTTTTTCAGGTATATAAGGAGCACTTGTCAAGTAAAAAATAAAGAAAATGTCACTCAGTGTAGAGTAATAAAGTTAAGTTTTTTTATTCAGTTTCATTTTTTACACCAGTTTAGTTAGTATTTAGTAGTTATTTTTCTAAAATGCTCCATTTTAGTTTAGTTTATATTAGAGTTGTTTCATATAAGAAGTACTTGTCAAGTAAAAAATAAAGAAAATGTCACTCAGTGTAGAGTAATAAAGTTAACAAGAGTTCTCAAATGACTAATTGACCTTCCCTCTTCTGTACAGACAGACAGACAGACAGACAGACAGCAATACATTTCAAATGAAGCCCATTTTCACTTGGATAAAACCTATATCATTTAGTTTGACTAAATTTAGCTACCTTTGTATAAAAACATTGTCTCTCAAATCAGCAAACATGACATGCAGAGACATGTACAACACTTTTGATTGCGACACCACAAACTTTGATCCCGTGAGGGATATTCAAAATGCCCTATCTTATAATTTAAACATCTTTTCACGTACTTTTCAACTACCCAACATCCTTAGGAGGGCTTAGGAATACGGCAATAACATTTTCTTATAACCAGCTGCCAGAGATTTAGAAACACTTATTCAGCACTAGCCCCAGTGTTGACCTAGTTAACATTTATGTTCACAAACTAGGAAACAACAGAAAACAGATCATTATTAGTTTCATTAGCGTACCTTTGCTCCAATTTGATTACCACATTGGCCGGCTTGCAAGTGAACAATCTCACGCATTTTGCTGTGTTGTGTGATTCGTCAAGCAGGAGCTGCAGTTCAGTGCTAGTGTGTGCTGGCGTCGTTGTCAGCTTTTGCCCGCCCTGCCCTACTTTCCCACTTCCTGGAAGTGCTCTTCTTCAAAATGACAAACTGGAATGACTGGATAAACCTGGCATAGCGTGCAGCCAGAACCACCTCACTCCATTGGCTCCTAATATAAATTAGACTTCATTTTAAGATACTTCTAATATAGATGCTCCTAATATAAATTAGACTTTATTTTGAGATACTTATATTTGTTTTCAAATCGTTAAATTGCCTCACCCCGCCACCCCTACGCACCTGCCCAGCGCCTCATGTCATGAAGTGCCGAGGACTAACTTTAACTTAACTTTAACTTAACTTTAATTTAACTTTAACTTAATTTAACTTAACTTTAACTTAACTTAACTTAACTTGACTAAGCGAAGCCTCAGAGGGGATCGAGCCTTTTATGGTGCCGCTCCTTCCCCCTGGAATGACCTCTCTTTAAATGTTAGGCAAGGCCTTTTTCTGTCCATTTTTAAAACTCATATGAAAAGCCATTTTTATTCTTTGACTTTTTACTGAATGTATAATATGTATATGTATGTAAATATATATTTTAATTTGTGTTTCAATTTACTGTTTGCACTGTCTTTGTGGTTGTCCCATTGCTACATGTGAAGCATTTTGTTACAGCTGCTGTTGTTGTAAAATGCATTCAAGAAATAAACTTGTTTCGTATTGTATTGTATTGTATTGTATGATCAACTTCTCCGAGACTAAGTGGATAGAGACCACACACACACGCACGCACACACTGGAACGTGCTCAATGGCTAGATCAACGTGCTCACGCGCAGGCAGAGGACAGAAGGGAATGTGAGCTTTGAGTGCCAGCCATAAACATGGACACACAGAGACACACGCATGCACATGCGCACACACATGCTGAGAGAGAGTGGCGTAGGACCTGAAGGTCTTGGCCATGTCAGCTCCACGTGTCAGGGCTGTCCTTGGGTTCTTGCAGACGGATTCCCGCTGAGGCCAATCTTTGTGTGTGTGTGTGTGTGTGTGTGTGTGTGTGTGTGAGACACTCATACCATAAATGCAAAAAGAATGAATCCATGAAGTGAAAGTAAAAGTAAAAAATTGCCTGGAATCTAATAAAACAAGTCTGACATGATACCTCCATTCGAACAATGCATTCAAGCTTGGCCTGATACTAAATACTAGATGCTATAATGCACAGGTATCAAACTCAAGGCCCGGGGGCCAGATACGGCCCGCCACATCATTTTATGTGGCCCGTGAAGACAAATTTTGCATCAAATTTGTGTCATTACTAGAATTGCAAATTGTCTTCACTTTTAATATCTTTTTTTTTTTTTAATATTTGACCAGTTTTTACTCGTCTGATTTGAAAACGAGCTATTTGTCAGTTTGTTTTGTAGCTTTTACTGTATATAATATGAGGTGCTCATACATTTATTTGGGTTGACAGTCATAATGGCCCTACGAAAGAAGCTATGACTACAATGCTATGGCTTTTACAGCCATAATAGTCAGTTTTGACAGAATGTTCTTTATTTTATTATGTTTATTATCATTAGCTTTTACTTGCATAGCACATATCTTTTGACCCTGGGCAGCATAAGAACTAATGAGCAGTTCTGTATCTGGCACTAGCTTATGCTCTCAGGGCTTGCGTATCGAACCGATGAACTATGAGCAAGAAGACATGCACAAAACCACCTGGGCCATGCAACCCTATTTGAGTAAGGTTATTCATTTAGCAACACAAAACAAGTCAAATAAACATATTGTTCAATTAATAGTAATGATACCTGACAGTGTATTACATGATGTGCCTGTGTATTAGATGTCTTTATCTACTTTGATTGATATTTCTGACAATTATGACACACAATAGAAAAATCGCATACTAGATGGGGGGAATAAAGCAGCCAAAAACTGTAATTAAGTAAGAGCACAGTGACCGTGTTTTTCCATGCATAACGCGCAAAATTTAACTAATTTATTGTCCTAAAATCTGGGGTGCGCATTATGCATGGGTACAACAATTTTTGAAGAAAATCTCCCTCGAAATAAAACTTGAAATCACACCTTTCTTCTTGTTTGTTGTCAATCGCGCATCGCATTCAGCCATCCTGCCCAACACACTTAGTCAGTAAAATTCATAATTGACGACACATCGTTTGATGCGATGGTGCAATCCTTGATGGTGTGTTATTGTCAAATATTGTTTGGTTTTTAATCTCCATCGCAAACCGGATATCATACGGAGGCCGCCATTACAGATGCGCAGAACGGATGCGCAAGACACGTCAGCTATATAAAGAGCGAGAGTTCAGTTCTCTACCTAAATGTGTATTACAGGTAATATTTTATTTCACAACACTTTGCCTTGTTCCTTTCTTCTCTGCTGTTCACTTCAAACACGCTCCATACGAACACAATGCTCTCGTATCAGACGCTTGCTCGATCACCTGCTCGTTTGCTGTCACAATGTACCCTACACAAATCCGAAACATTTCTTCGCTATCGAGTTTGCTAGCGCATGCGCAGCGATACTGACCGGCAGAATAACATCCGGTTGTTCCCAAAGATGGTCTTTTTTCTGAACTAGTTTTACGTTTACGGACTTAAGTAAGAGTCAAAATTTGGGTGCGTATTATACATGGGTACAGGCTTTTTTCCAGCATCGACATGCCATTTTTAGGGTGCGCATTATGCATGGAAAAACACGGTAATTTAATAATAGAATAAAAATGGGACTCAAGTAAAATCAAACAATGGCCAAATAATTACTTGGGTAAGACTAAAAACGTAACTTGCTAAGTACTCAAGATCTGAGTGTAACTGGTGAGTTGTCATAGAAATGAGTCGCTTTGACAAGCCAGCAAAGACTCTGTGCGGTCATGTGGCAGCTTGGATCTGCTTGAATAGGGAAAAGGAGTTAAACTTCACTAGCCATTATGCTTGATTTGTGAACAGCCAGCATTAAGCAGAAAGACTGGAGACATGACATGACATGACCCCCACCCCCAAAAAAAAAAAGCTCAAATAAGCAATATGTTAATAACTACATGAAAGGTAGCATATGGAATGCAGCTCAAAGTAAAGAAGTAAAAGTACGGTTTCTTCTTGGCATAGTATATACTAAGTAAATATGTGTGGTATCAAAACTACTCTGGCAAGTACAATTTATCACAAAGGTAAAATATAATGGAGTAAATGTTATACGTTACGAAGCACTTTTAGTCTCAAGACATTGGTTCAACTGATTCATTTTGTCCTAAAAAGGAGACATGTTTATTTGGACAGACACACTGACAGAACTTAAGGTATTTTAGTATTTAAAAAAATATATACCTGAATTTAAACAAAACATTTGGAGAACATTTCCACATTTATTTGATCCCCGATGGCTTACTCAGCCAGATGGTTGGGTTTGCATGCAATTTGATTTGTGTGCCACAGAAGTCTCTTTGATATACCGCTGGTGCTCATGTGCTCTCAGCATTTCAATTTTGCTCTGCTTTGCATACTGAATCGTTAAAATTGGTAACTACTTTCACAAGGGAATGTGAGATTGTGTGTATGTGCAAAGGTGGAAATACACGTGTTTGTTTGGACTGCTATCTGAATCTGCATCTGTATTCTGATCATTCACTCTCTTGATTTCCTTCTTGTAAACGCACGTGCACGCACGTACAAAGTGCACATACACGCCCACACTCATAGAACGAGGCCTACAGAGGGAGAAATAGTGGTAGACGAGGGAGGGAGAAGAGCCGTGAAGCGTGAATTATGGATACTGAAGGATTTCCCCTTGCTGTGCGGCGAAGCCAGAGAATTATATGGAATAAACATGAATGACACTTTAAGTGCAAATCAAGTCAATAGAAAAAATTATATCTATTTATAAATATACGTATGTCTAAAGATAAAGAGAACAGAGTGACAGAAAAAGGCCTGCTAGCAATGCTGTTCAAACAACTATCTTGAACTCTCCTACTCACATTGCTGCGTGTGTGTGTGTGTGTGTGTGTGTGTGTGTGTGTGTGTGTGTGTGTGTGTGTGTGTGTGTGTGTGTGTGTGTGTGTGTGTGTGTGTGTGTGTGTGTGTGTGTGTGTGCGTGCGTGTTTTTTTTGTCCTTGGGTTGCAGTCAAAAGGAGCACAGTGTGAAATGATGAATGCTTAACCATGTGAGGCAAGCGATCAAAACATTTTTGTGGTGGAATCGTTTTAGCACAGGCAGTGAAACTCTCCAGTGCTGATAACGCAAACACATTATGTACATGCAGACGCGCTCACACACACACGCACACACACGCACGCACACACACACACACAGTATACAAACAAAAAGGCAAGGCGTGATTAACTCAAGCTTTTGATTTGTTACCCCCAGTTGAAGTTTACTGGGACAGTGAGTCATAAAACAACTGAGAATTACTGTTTTTATTGATTGCTTTGACCTATTTGAAGAAACCGGGAACCCCACAGTCTTCATCATCACCATCTCAGCAGAGCAGAAAACACCTCATGCTTGTTTGGCACGCTCAAACATGGCGAATAAGAACTCTTGAATCTATTCTCTTTGGATTGGTTTTCCCATCTTTTTTGCAAATCAGTTAACACAGATGTCATTCAAGAAGTGCAAACACATTTAAATTAGTCACGAAAATTAAATCACTCGCGCTGAGCTTAACGGCGAGTCATTTAGCTTCATACTGTCTTTATATCTATAATGACCACAACCACGTTTGACAGAAAGTCGCATAGAATCAAAGTGCATAAAATGGAGTTTCAGCTGTATTTAGTTTTGCTGATCACATTAAATTGCTGAATAAAAAAAGCGCAAGGTGAGGCAGAAAATACTGAAGGAGGCCTATAAAAGAGGTCAAAAGTTTCATATTGCTGCCTTTCTTTCATGCAGAGATATAGCTGCATTTCCAAGGTCAAATGTGCAGCTGCAGTCCATTCTGTCCAAAATTCTACTCCAAAAGAAAGCCAAACATGAAAATCATTATTTTCTAATTTGATATGAACATCACAAAACCACCGAGATGCATTACTGAAAGTGTTTTAACACGTGTGAATTTTTAACGCAGCCTACAGAAGCATTTTAAGACAAAATATGAGAATGCAGATGGAATACAGACAAGTTAATAAATCAGTGTCATAGCATGTACACTAGATTAAATTTTAAACACCTAAATTCTCATGTGAGTAGCTCATTCCAGACTTGAGCGATGTTTTTAGGTTTGTGCCAAGAATTTCCGGATCGCTCTTCAGCCTTGACTCCATGGCAAGTGATTCACAGAGTATGGCTCCTTTGTAGGAGACACTGAACTCTCAAAAGGAAGTCTTATACTTTGAGTGGGATACCACACTGAAAGAGCCTCAAGTTACTGGTCTGTCTGAGTTTTTAATTCAGCTGATCAAACCTGAGAACAACGATGACCCAGATTTACTATTTTAAAAGATTCGAGATTTTCAAAGTGGCCATTACCTCGATTGTATGTTTGTAAAGTGAGATGAAAGGTTTCATTTATTATGTTTATGACCATGATGTGATGTAATAAAAAAGATGTATAAAAAATGATGAGTACAAATTGTATTAATGTACAGTACATAGATGTGACATGAACAGACTCTTATGATGAAGCAGAAACAGCTCTGGTTTGTCCTGAGTTTTTTACATCTGCATCGCCACCCTCTTAAAATTATGGTCAATATTATACTATATAAATAAAAATAATGTTTTTGCCTGAAACATGCTTAATAGTGTTACAAATGTGTATGACGGCGACTGCTGTACCTGATGACGGACGTGCCATTCAGAGACGAACATTCCGACAACCTAATAATTTGAGGATTCTCAATAATTTGCAGGACAAATAGTACAATATTATAATATTTTTTTACAAAATGAATGTACAAAAGGAATTCTTAATGTTGGTTTGCTGATCAGCAGTTCAAACCCTTCAAATGTTAGTAGATATTTTATATATGCATTAGAAAATTAAAATAGATAATATTTTGTTCTGTACATTGGTTTAATTAAAAAGAACACACAGTTTATGCCCGCATTTTGTCTTTATTTAAAATGTATCTATAAATGTATAAATGACAGTTTTGTTATATATCTGGTTAGAAATGTAAAGTCCAATGATGCAGCCAGACACGCTACTGGAAAAACTGTGGTCCACTCTATCATGTAAGTTGCCCATCCTTGCAGTACAGTAAAGACCTCCATCAAGGCCAGCAATCTTCATTTGGCTCATAACCAAATGCGAATGTGTACCTGCTGCTGATGCCCCATTCACTGTATTTCCTGTTAATGACAGATTTTGGCGAAAACATTGAAAAATACATTTGAAATGTAAAAATGATCGAGACCTACATTGCATGGGTTCCTCCTGGGAGGTCAGCATTTATTTGAGCTGATTCGTTGTTTGTTTATTTGCTTGCTTGTTGTTTGTTTGTCTAGTAGTGGCTTTCGCATTATCTTGCTAATTGACCAAAATTAAGGCGATGAAATTATAATCTCCTTGGTGGAGGTAATGAGCCATTAGTGACCACCTGTTCAGGGCCTGTGGGGAGTGTGCCGTCGCTAAACACAGTGTTGTTTAAACATGATTGCCACATTACATTGTGGGTGTCAAAAGGGAGCCGTTGGGTTTTAATGATCTTTTGGAGATTCTAACACACTTCAGAGTCGAGACCATTCAAGTAAAACAGAGGCGGTGTGGCTTCTGTTGTCTTTTCTGTGTAGATGACGCCACTGGGGACTTTTTATGAGCTCCATAAAACCTATTGAGAACACAGGAATAGGTGACGGGACACAGACTAGGCCACATTTGGCTGTGCAGAGGTACCTTGATTTCCGAGTTTAATTTATGTTACAAGCTCATAACTTTACTCACATATTTAAATGAAGTGGCGTTAAACCTTTTCAGCCCTTTTCTAAAAAAGAGAATCTACCACACTTGTTTTTAAATAAACAATAATTGAACTTGATCATTAAATTGAGATATAAAACCACTCAAAGACACTCTAGTGTTCCGGTTATTATATTGCTTTTAAGGAGGCGGGGCCTCATAAACCAGTTGCTTTGGGCTACACAATGCAGTTTCAGTGTTTGCATGTTTTCATTTTGGATGTGTTTGACTGTTTGTTCCATTCAGTGACTAAAAGTGCCTTGCCGACAGTGGGTTTCCTTTTTTTTTTTTTTTTTTTTCATTTCATTCTCGTATCTGAAGCATGCTCATAAGTCAAACTTTACCCTGAAACACAAAGCAAGTAAATTAACCAAGCAAAGGCTCGTACCTCGAAAAAAAAAAATCTAATTCGAGGCACTCATGCGTCAAGGTGTCATGATAGAGCTTTGTCTTGATTCCATTCCAAAAAATTCCATCCCATTTCTCATCTCACCCACTTTGACTTTTTCCTCATCCGACTTTCCACAGATCTGAAGGATAATGCTCTTTTTATGCTCCGCACTCAGCTTCTGAATCCAATCTAATTTTTCTCAGGCCCACTCCTGCTAATTTAGCCTTAATGCTCCAAATCTCCCTCCTTCACCCCGAGCGCTCTTATCTGTCTCCAGCTCCTTTACTCACAATGAAATTCAAGCATAATTCAAAAACCTCCCTCTGAGTCTAATCAAATTCTTCTCACCGTCTCTCACTCTAATGTGTATTTAAAAAGATCTAATGCTATTCAGTACTTTCTCCCTCAGTCGCTCAAGCCCATTTGTGTCGACCAAGCAAATGGGTGGGACCAAGAATGAGAAAAAAGAAAGTTTAAGCAAAGGTTTTAAAATGCAAAAAAAATAAAGATGTGTGGATGAGAATTACGTACATTTCAAAATATAAACACAAAACATCCTGATCCAACACCTCAGCAACGTTATATAGCATGTATATGATATTTCAAAACAAGTTCTCCTCATTCCCTGTATCTTGTTTTTTCACACTACACTGTTATTTTTTTCTCCTCTCACTTTCTCGGACCTCCCCCCATTCCTCTCAAGCGCATCCTCTGGTCTAAGGTGTTACCAAGGGTGCGAGATGTCTGGTTAAAGAAAATGTTCCCACATATTAAAAGGCTCCTGGGTTGTGAGTGGACGTGTCCAAGAGGAGGAAAAGGTCAAGTTGAATACTGTGGGTGAGGAGAGAGCGATGAGGGCAAGGCTGTGAGTGAAGGTGATTAATACCGGCAGAGCAGAGACTAGCCTGCTGAAAAGAGGGCACTGGGAGCGCTGCACTGCTTCATTTGCTGCTGAAAAATCTCTATTGCGTTAAAAGTTGTAGCAACCTGTCCTGCTGTATTATGATCCGCTTGCATTATGAAGCTTATAACAGGACAGCATCTTGGGGCTTGCAACACTTTGTAGGTGGTCTAATTGTGTACCACCCTAAAATGACAAATTCTCATTACACTAAAATGCAGAGATGGTGAAACCCCGGTCCAGAAAGTCATGCTGCATTCGAGGGAAGTGGGAATTCTGACTTTTTTTTACTTTGAACTAAGAAAAGTGCACTAAAATGCCCCCTTTGAACTGGGAGGTCCAAACTGCATAGGGAAAGGTTCACTGACGGACTACATGTGACATCATTCAACAATGGCGAGTGCATGGAGACACAGTCTGTAAATGGCAATAGAAGATTATAAATGTATGTTTAGGTATTTATTTATCATTACATTAATTTAGTGACTCAAAATAACTTCACTTAACAGAACGTGTTTTGTGCCGAGTGGGTGAAGATATGCCATTGAAACAAAATAATGTCATTGTCAGTTGGGGAGGAGAATGTTTTCAGAAAAAAAATGGTGTCAATAAAAACCTACCTCTGGATCGGGTTGGCTCTTTTTCCTGTTTATTATTATTTTATTTCTTTTCCAGCATTGTCCACTCATGTCAAGCACTGAGGAGTACACAGTCACTAAGTGTAATGCTTTTGTCCATATTTTGAGCTTTTAAAAAGATAAAGCTAACACAAACTATTCTATTGCCTTATCAAGGGTTATGTATTTAGTCCATATCACGGAGGATATATAAAATGAACATAAAATCAACATGATATTCCTTTGAAAGACAAAGCTGGAAAGATTGCACAGTTTGCAGATGGGAATCAATGCAACTCTGCAGCAGTGTATAAATCAGATTGTGTTATCGCAGTCATTCGAACGAGGAAACATGTGACTCCAATTGAGCTGTTTTGCAAAGAGGAATAGAGTTGACTTTGTTTTTCACAGATGTGGACTGTTTATATATGTGTCATGTGGGCATTTGAATTATGTGCTTATGTTCTTTCTTTCTTTTCTTTATTTAACACGTCTAAACAATACTGACTTTAGATAACGTCACGTCGCTCCTTCTCTCACCTAAGGCCTGTTTCCTCATACCATGTAACAACCTCTTGAAAAATGAAAATGACCACACAATAAGCATATTTGCTCCCCCACATGACACTATTGAGGGGTGCTCAGCAACAGTGCAAGGTGCTCCAATCAATGGCCTTGTTCCCACAACGCGGGCCTGCAGCTTGTAATTTGCATGACATTAGCAAGCAGGCTCCCTCTCGCTGTCATGCATGCAGTGCTGCTTGCGTATTTAGCATATACACTCACTGCTCCCCGTGACAGACAAAGGGCTTTTAAATAGAGTATTAATAAAATATGATGATGATGCAGGAGATGAAGAAACATGAGGGCCTTTTGTGTCTGAGTTTAATCAAAGCTTCCGCCAAACAATAATGAACACAATTTCAAAGCTGCACTGTCCTGAAGAAACCATGTTGTCCCACTTTCCACCAGGAGCAAAACGTTAAAAAAAAAAAAATGCAAAACATCATTTTCTTCTTGTTTTTGTCGCTGAGCTTTCATCCTTCGTGGTGGCTTTCATGTTGTGAAATATGAGTCATATTTTCTAGCTTGTGCTTCCTGATGTACAGCAAATGATGAGAAAGGGCATTTCACTGAGTCAGTCAGAGTATTCTTCTGAGACTCGTGGCCATATTTTTAGTTTGGATGTTGAGAATCTTCAGAAATTGTCAAGCTCGATGACGCTTTGAACATCATAACAGAAAAGGGAATGAAATGAATGGGTGTGCACTTAGCAACGACTCTCAGAGCATGTACAGCACTCTCAAGGCTGCAACTTAGTTTGGCAATAAATAATAAATAAATAAATGTTTCAACACACATTAAGTGCCTCTATAATGGGTCTGTGACGGAGCAATAATGACACAGCAGATTTTGACAATCAGCAGAAAAGCTGTTTTCAGGCCTCATTCTGAATTTAAAAAAAAAAAATCAATGGAATTATTGATTTCATATTCATGTCCTCATAAAATTGTCACTTTCCTGTTGTCTGTTTGTGTGAGCATCCGTGGACGTGCCGTCCTTTATTTGAGCTATTTTAATGTATTTCTTTTGGGCCTTAGCAATATAAAACACTAACTAACAGCCATGTTAGTTTCTATTACTTCCAACTTTTACACGTATCACCTCTTCCATCCTAGACATAGATTGAGTCACGTTAAAACTAATCAAGCTTTCTCACAAATGTAAAAGGTAGAGACTGAAGGCTTGTTTGTTTCAGAATGTAAACACAACATTTGCTAGCATTTATTTTTAATTATAAAGCATTTTTTAATACAAAGCTCCAAACTTCATCCGTTAATTAACAATTGCAATGTTAGTTTATTAAAATAAGTTTAACATAATACCTACTCACGTGGCCACATATATAATCAGTGAAAGTTTAACCTTTCTTGCACAAAGAATGTATACAAGTTTCTGGAACAGCATTTTCAGCATGTCAAACTTGAGCGACTTCATGAGAGCCCTGAGACTTCACCATCACATTAGACGGTCAAAGATGGGACCAGTAATTATCACGCCTTTAGTCTCAATGCATACTTTATGACCTAGGGACATTTCATGGTCCGTAATTGTTTTAAGTTGTTTTTTGTAAACACACAAAAACCTTCATCTTATCATTGTTTCTGATCGTCTTTCAGTAGTCAATTCAGCAAAATGGTTCACTAAAGGCCTAATGAGCACGGGAGGTGCGTGCAGTGTCATAATGTCGCATTATATTTGGTTTATTATTACAGATACTGTTTGAGAAAACAGCAATTTAATATACAGTGGACCCCTCTATTCACGAAGGATACAGAACTCTTCCAAATATGCTGAGAAATATTCAGTGTGTTTTCCACAAATGTATGGTAAATACTTTAAAAAAAAACAAATGTTTATAAAAAATAAAAAATAGATTTAAATCATGGAATTGGCAAATATGCGTACCAAAACCCAAATATTCCACTGTACATATAAAACTCAATGTGCCAAAGTGGCTAGTGGGCGTGACGGAAATGCCTCCCACTGACAAAATTCATCAACGTCAAACTCTAATCTAGCTAATGACGTTTGCCATAAAGGTTGTCATTTCAAATTTAAATAGCTGCCCAACCTTATTTCATAATACACAGGATGTATATACTATGTGGTGCGACAGAAACAGTAGCCTGGGTGAGAGGTGCAGACAGACACAATCCCCTCTGCACGGAGGGCAGAGAAAAGGTTCGTTCATTTGGCAGCTAAGTGACTCAATATGATATCGACTAGCTCACCGTGGCAACCTGCAGAATTCCACCGCCTCCCCGCAAGCCTGGCAGACTATCTCTTCAGTCCTGCCTCCTCCTCCCCTCGCCACCCCCCTCCCCTCTTTCCCATCCCCCATTCCAGAAGCTCCAGGAAAGCAATGGCATGGACGGGGGGGAACGCTCCCTACTCAGAGAAAGAAAACTGAGACACATGGAAAGGAAGGCCTGGCAGGCTTGTTGAGGCTGAGGAGTGGAGAAAAGACAGAGCACCGGCATGCTGGAGCAGAGTGTGGAAGGAAAAGATGAAAATCCTCCCTCTTCTTCCTCGTTGACAGTGACACTGGCGCAGTCATTTTCAGGCAATGAACCAGAAAACACAGAGCGGCGACTGCCATTCATCCGCAAGCACGACACTCACCGCCAAGCCACAATCACATTCATCTTGGGGTAAAAACGCACAGGGGCGATGAAATGCATGACAGCCTTATCAAAACAGTCCTTTAGGATGCACTGACTCATACTCACTGTCAAGCCAAGACAGTATTTATATTAACAAATATGAGACTTACGTATGTAGTAATCACATGACATTCAGAGGGCTCTACAATGAAAACAAAAGTGTACATAAAAATAATGGAATATAAGGTAAGTACATTATTTGTATTTTCCCCCCTTGGGTATACAAAATTGACAACAGCCGCTAATATTCTGTGGGACATTTTGATGTGAAGTGAATATTAATCCCCGTCTAGCACTTTCTTGCTCTCTTCCCCTCTCTTGACAAATGAGAAAAAAACACAAAAATAGCATTTCATTTCCTCTCAATCAGCCCCGGGTCATGTGCTCATGATGAGACGGAAAACACAGCGTGTAGTTAAGCTGTCAGCTAATCAGCATTTACTGGTAATCCTCCTCCCTTCCGCCACATCTTCCAAACAGATATCCAACCAAAATCCACCAACCCCCTCCCTCTCTCTCCATCTTTCCCCACCACTTGTACTGCTGCTGTAGTCAAGCATGTGAAATGGATGGCACAACCCCTGCGCTGCGCCATGTGGCTGCAGGGCAATCTTAACATTTACGCCACATGATTACACACAGTCTGAGAAGTATCTTGAATTTCACTTCATTTGTCAACATCAACACGTACTGTCTCGACCGGTACTTTGGTTCGGTGTCATGTTATGTATTACTTGTGGTCCCTGCCCTGTCCACCTATTCTCATCAGCCCAATCACTTGTCTTCCAATCAGCTCCCTCAGCCACTTGTGACTTGTCTGGGCCTTTCCAAAAGGCTAATCGGAATAAAAATATTTCATGTACACATGCCGCCTCATCGGAATAAAAATATTTCATGTACACACCTCATTATGAATATTTTGACCAAATCAAGGCCATTTTGATCAAGAGAAGTGTTTTACGTTTGTTGATAATCTGATCGGAGAGCAGCAAAACACTTATTGCGAAATTTCAGAACAAATAGTCATGTCTGTTATACCCGGAAGCTGCCATCTCCGTCGGCTCATTGTCGCATGCAGAGGAATTTACAGCTGGCCTTATGTCTTAAAAATCAACACTAGGATACATTGCGGCTCCATTAGGAAGTGTTAACTCAACATAACAGCACAAACTGGAAAAATACACCAAATAATGCTAACGTTTAAAGTAGCAATGGACGGAAGATATTGTGTTGACACGGAAGTTTCTACGGCTTCCATTGGTCAATCTGTGCATGTTGAAATGATTTGTTCCAATCGAAAGTGTGATGCATGAACACGCAAGTCCTAATTGGATCAATGTTTATAGTGTCCATGACAAGAGTGCACCAGATCATAATTTTAATTATTTGAATTTTGATCAGATGAAAGAATTTTTGTCCATGTAAAACTCACCATTGTTTCTTTGCTAGTTTTATAGGGCCCTTATTGGTATTTGTATTTTGAACTTACCCTGGCACCCTTGCTTTTGGTTTTTAATGCAGTCTTGCATTGCTTTGTCTTCTTCCCCGGAACTTCAAACCTAACACATACTTTACACCTTTGTCCTCACTCACCCACACACACGAACGCACCCACACACTTTTTTAATGGCGCCCTAAATGTTTATTTATTAAATATACATTAACATGAATGTTCATCCTAGCAGTATAATCACGCAAGGGGGGAAGGGTGGCAGTTGCTCCTAGCACAATTGTGGGAGAATTTACAGGGCCTTATGCGGAACGTCACGTGGAAAGAGGTTGTTAGACTTCCTTTGTGCGCAGTGATAACTATGACTACTATAAGGGTTGATGAGATAATGATTTGAACCCAAGTTTGTTGTATAGTTTTTATGATTGCTGGTGTCTTTGGAAAACAGTAAAATACATGTATTTTCTTTATATTGCTGGCACCTTTCTGTTTCATAAGACAATGGAAATCCTATCACACTAATTTAGTCTTTTATTTTTGGGTTGCATTGCATTGGCCCAGGAGGACTGACTGAGTGTCGAAGGCTTAAATGCACACTGTATTTATGACCTTGGGCTTTCTATCGTATGGATGAAATGTGAACGCTGGGAAGCCTCTGAGCATGTTTAGGGGCCACAGTAAACTCAAGTAAGTTCTTCTGCTGAGCACAACTTCATACCGTCAGACCGTAGTAGAGCACAACGTGCCGTATCGCAAACATCACGCGCAAACATGCCGTGATTGAATACAGCGAAACAGCTACCATACATGCTAGCTCATCCTAAAAACTATGATAAAACCAGTACCAAATGTGGAAAAACAATTGAATATATATCAGTATCAAACATTTTACTGTAAAAATTAGAGTGTTTTATTGGCAAAAGTTAAATAGTTTTACAGTATGTTACTGCACTTACAATTTTTAGCATAATATTGTAAATGTACAGTGGAACCCCGGAAGTCAACCGCCTCGGAACTCAGCATATTCAATTTTCAGCGCAAAATGTCGGGAAATCTTTGTCTCGGTTCTCGGACAAAGCTTCGGAAATCAAACTCACGTGACTTTTGTAAACAAAATAGAGTTCGTTCCACCTGCCACTACTATGCGTTGGTTGGCATTGTTGGTTGGCGGGTTGTAGACCACTGTAAGGTTGCACTGTACCAGAGAAAAAACAAGGGTCCCAAGAAAGATGCAGGAGGAAAGCAGAAGAGGAAAGTGACGTGGACAACGATAGACCTGAAAAAGGCCATCATAGCGAAGTAAAAGAATCGTTTGTGTGATTAGCTTCAAAGTGCTGAGATTGACCAAAAATTCATTTTTGAGGAATAGATAAAAACTGCTAGTGTTGCAAAGGGGGTTACGAGGGGTTACTAGTCAAGTCCCACTGAACAAAACAAAGAGAGGAAAACACTGATAAAATGCAACGACCAGATTTTTTCCCAACAATGACCCTGAATTTGAATTTCTGTCCAGTATATGTGATTACCAGAATTGTACCTAAACAAGTTTAATGAATTAAAGTTTGTGAACTCATTCACATTGTGACCTGAACGAAGTGTATTTCTGCTTCATGAATATTCTTTGAAAACGCTCATTCTGGAGTCTGTGAACGGTTTATGAACAACAGTTCATGTTGAGTGAAGAGTTCATGAGTGCCAGCAGTTCATGAGTGCCAGGTTTCATTAGACTTCCAGGAGAAAACATGTCTAAACACATGGTAAATGGGTCTTCTTATGTAGGGAGATAAAAACCTTAGTTGGCAGACCAAGCCACAAAGCCTTGTGTGGCTGCCTGCGTCATTAAAATATAAAGCATGATGGAGGGGTGGAAAAAGAAATTCGCAGGTGTGCCATCATTTTACGGTTGCCTGAAGACGGGAGCGGTGAAGGGTTCGTTTGAGTGTGTGAC
This sequence comes from Syngnathus acus, assembly GCF_901709675.1. Lineage (NCBI taxonomy): Eukaryota > Metazoa > Chordata > Actinopteri > Syngnathiformes > Syngnathidae > Syngnathus > Syngnathus acus. Next base: position 12,377,187 of record NC_051087.1, on the reverse strand, counting down.
TGCTCATTTCCTACCTCTGCCTGCTTCCTAACTATTGTGTTTGTGATAAAGACTACAGTCCTGGTTTTATATTAATCCCTCATTTTTTAAAAAGAGCAATCAAGCAACAGGTTTTTTGTTCTCACGTTTTGAGGTTAAAGAGTGAACATTGCACCTGACTACTGGTGTGAACTGAATGGGTGCCAACACTAATATAACAATAATAATTATAAATAAATAAATAAATGAATAAATAATAATGATAATAATAATGGCGGCTCGGTGTAGCACTGGTTAGCACATCCGCCTCACAGTTAGGAGGGTGCGGGTTCGATTCCACCTCCAACCCTCCCTGTGTGGCTTTGAGTAATGTGCAACTATGTGTGGAATACTTTTTACATCTGGATGAGTTCCACTGTGCAAGCTGCATCCTGCTGATATTGGAGATTGACGTTACAGTACGAGGAAAGCAGCACAAACCAGATGTTTCTTCACACTGAACCTGATCCAATGAATTGAGACAGTCATAAGGGCTGAACAAAGATTACATATTTGAAAAGTAACAATAAAATAAACTTAATTCATATTTCATCAATAGCTTGGCATTTCAATTATTTCCAATATTTCAACAGTTTGCCAGCCAAGTGATTTCTTTATGTAATCATGGTGTGGAAATTGTAATTACACAAATTATGATAACCAGGTCTAGAAGCCAGGTGAAGCAACAGGAGGAAATACAAAAACAAATGATTTTAATTTCCTCATGTTCTGCTCCTGTCCAAATTACAGCGCAACAATTGCACGGTAAGGCTAAGATTTTTCCTGCGCAGATTTTAATTCTGATGGCGATTGGCTGAATCCTCACTACTTTTGGCAGCAAATGTCACAGGCTTAAAATGGGGTTCATACATTTGGACAAGTGAAAGTAGAGCAGTGGCTCACGTGGTTAATTAAATTGCGTCATCCAAATGAAATGAAGCTAATGTAACACACCACACGTTGTCTTTATCATATCAGGTTGGGCACTGATATACACATATGCCCACTACACTTTGGAAATTGCTGAATCACCTGTAGCTGAATTATCCACGAGCGCTACTCCTCACCTGGATGAGCAATTTCTGGGGTTTCACTTATAGCTTGGTTTCACGAAATAAAACCAGCCACTCTACACTGTGTCATTATAAACCAAGTAAAAATATATGAATGATCAAAATGGCTATTACCATGTGCAAATTCATGCTAACTTCTCTGGTTGGATATTACAAATAGAATCCACCCAGCCACCACAAAGGGCAATGCATTTCATTTTTGCATGAGATTGTTAGGTATACTTTTTTTTTTTTTAAATGGCAGGTTATATCCACGTTGGAAATGTCAAGTTGAAGTTGTCCAGACATGGCTGGCTGGAAAAGTCTTCTTTCACACTGAAGAAAAAAAGAACATTTTCCCTCTCTTTGTCCTCATTCCTATGATGTAACTCGGAATTCACAGTAAAGTGTGGAAGTGTTGTAAATTGTTTTTTTCCTCCCATGAGGAATTGCATTTTGCAGTAATAACAAAATGCAGTACATTGCTGGGTCAAATTTTAGAGCAAAGGCTTACAATTACGCCAAAGTTTTTGTTTAATTATGCTAAAAGCAAAACTGTTATGTTAAATAAGAAATAAAAATTCTAATTCCGTAAACCGTCCAAAGCCTCACTTTTAGTGATTATAGTCTAATTGCCCCGAAATTATGTATTTTTCTGTTTGTTTTCCTTTAGGCTGGATCCACACCACTGCCAAAAAGCTTTTTAGTGTGATTTTTTTTTTATTATTCATTCCTTTGGTACAAATACTCCAACTCTCACGTTTAAATATATATTTGCGCCAAATAGCCTGAGAGAAATTGAGTTCAAATATATTTTGAATTTGTTTATCCTGTAATTCCTCAGTTCTTCCTTCCCGGTAGTCTTTCTCAGAAGCCTTCGCATTTTTTCTGTGAATTGGCCAACTGACAGTTGTTGAATGAAGACACAAAAAGATCTTGCCCTCATAGATTTGCCCCAATTGAGTTTGTGTATGTGTGTGCATGATGCAATTTTTATATTAGGTACTGCTAGCCCATGTGATATTTATCTGCTTCCAAGTATTTCTTGACCTCAAACCTGATGATCGTCTGCTTCAAAGCCAAAAAGACACAGACAATCTTTTTTATGTCAAGCACATTTGACTTGACACGTATTTTGGACCCTTCCTTCTGAGGTGGCCTCAAAAAAAGTGCACTTCTTTCTTAGGAATTAAAAAACAGCTTGATTGTTGTTGTTGGCCACATCATTAAGTGATGCCAGAAACCAAACACAAAATCTCTAAACATGTGGCACAGCTGACAGTCAGTGAGTCACTCACTGGAATACATCACGTAAAACGTGTGCTTGCGTACGTGCGTATGTGTGTGTGTGCCTCAGCCACGTCAACAAACCCAAGGCCCCATTATGTGCTCGCCTTTTTGTGAGTCAGCCAGGTGTTGTGGTCAAAGTTCCCATTGTCAACACTGCAACTTGCCTCTGACGCACAAGCACTACTGACGTGTATTGCGAGGCTGGCTCACATCCTTTCTTCTTTTCCACAGCTTGAAGGAGTAGTGAGTAAACATCTGCTAAATGCTTTGTATAAGCTATTTATTATTATCAAATATTATAGGTTATTGACATACCGTATTTTCCGCACTATAAGGCGCACCTAAAAACCTCCAATTTTCTCAAAAGCCGACAGTGCGCCTTATAATCAGGTGCGCCTTATACGTATATGGACCAATATTGAGCTACTACAGTAGGCGTGTCCAAAATCCGGCCCGCGGGCCAAATGTATATATCTTATATATGGACAAAGTTTTAAAATGGGCCATTCATTGAAGGTGCGCCTTATAATCAGGTGCGCCTTATATATGGACAAAGTTTTAAAATGGACCATTCATTGAAGGTGCGCCTTATAGTGTGGAAAATACGGTACATAAATGAACAAATTGGAGGTCAAGCAGCAGGGTTTGGTGTTAGCGGCTCAACTTTACGTGGTCTGTTGAACATTTGTCACAGGCAAAGGCTTTTTTGATTTTACTGCTCGCTAAAATGCTGGGTTGTTTTTTGAACCAGCAGATTTGAAGACTGGATTCGAACGAGCTGAAGAGCTGAAGATGTTGGTCATTTTTGACAACTATGCTGTGTACTGAAGTTGACATTTCATTTAAGGTAACAGTCGTAGAAAATGTAAATGGTGGCTCAATGGTGATAGCTAACTTTAGGCTTTAGAACACAGGTGTCAAACACAAGGCCCGGGGGCCAGATACGGCCCGCCACATCATTTTATGTGGCCCGCGAAGACAAATTGTGCAACAAATTCGTGTCATTACTAGAATTGCAAATTGTCTTCACTTTTAATAATATCTTTTTTTTTAATATTTGACCAGTTTTTACTCGTTTGATTTGAAAATGAGTTATTTGTCAGTTTGTTTTGTAGATTTTACTATATATAATATGAGGTGCTCATACATTTATTTGGGTTGACAGTCATAATGGCCCTCCGAAAGAAGCTATGACTACAATGCGGCCCGCGAAAAAAATTAGTTTGACACCCCTGCTTTAGAGGCTGATTTTAGAAATGTGGGTTCAAATTCCAGTCAAAGTCAATGGCCTCCCCAGGAAAATGGGCAGGTTGCATCAGAGAGATCTCTTGTAAAAAAATAAATAAAAAAAACTGCCAAACATATGATGCAAGTGACTTGCTTTGTTATAGGGGGAAAATTGCTGCTTCATCTAATACTTCAAAATTACTGGTAGAACAACGAGTGTTCATTTTAACTTTTACCCACAGCTAAACTGATAATATGGTCACCAATTTCTCTGTTGCTTTAACTCATCAGTACGACTTCTTTTTATTTATCTTCACCCAACGCGCTGGGTCAAATCCTCAACCCAATCTGCCCAAAAAACAAAACAGCATTGGTTCAGTCTGGGTACGAATCTGAGCTCAAGCTCTCTTGTGTTAAGTATGTTCTCCCCATGCTTGTGTGGGCTTTCCCTGGATGCTTCTGTTTCCTGCCACAACAGGCTTCTTTATTGACCAGAGGGGTTTTTACCTATTTGTCTTTTTGTACCCTGGGGGTGACTGGTGACCAGTCGAGGGTGCGCACTTCCCCTCCTCTTTCATAGTCAGCTGGAGAAGGCTCTGGCTCAGCATCAATTAACAAGGACATGCACTATAGAAAATGAATGGATGGAGGGAAGCAGCTCTGATTAATGAGTCATATAGACATTCATAAAGAAAATGTTGCCCAACACAACCCAGCCATTCAATTGGCAGTTTGGAACTTTGAGTGTAGTGGGAGTTTGGGACAACGCACGTTTGTGCCTTTGAAACTGATCGTATTGGTTGGTGCATTTCCAAATTCAAACATACCAAAGATGTCCAATTTGCATCAATATTGGTTCAGGAAAATTTCTGCTTGTCTCAAATGACAAACCAAACCTGGAATTCAAAAAATGGCAAACTATATTAACATATTAGCCCCGTTAACACATTGCTTATGTGGTTAATAAAAGTTTCGTGAACAAATTAACAAACAATTTAATTCACTTGACATAATTTCCTAAAAGCAATATTGATTTGAATTTGGACTAACTTTGAAATAAATCAATATCAAGGAACTGATTGTTCAACTATGGAGGTTTGGCAGCATAATGGCAAACAGTGATTCTCTAATATTTTGTACCAAGTCAGGAGCAACAATAAAATGTTGTATTGGAGTATGTTACGCAAACACTTTGTATTCATACATTACACGTAAACATCCAATTGACTTCGGCTCATAGGTTAGGCACACTTTGTTCTATGCTCACAGAGAAAGATTTACTTTATTTTTAGGGATTTACTGAGGTCATTTATAAGCATCCATCCATCCATCCATCCATCCATCCATCCATCCATAAGATCCATACATCCACGTTCTATACCAACCAGTCAATCTCAGGGTACATATGCAGTTCAAATAAATACAAACCTTCGCATTCAGCCCTTCGGACTCTCCATGCATGTCTTTGAAATGTAGGAGGAAGTCAAAGTACCCCACACAGACCCATAAACTCTAGACCGGCAGTCTGACATGCTAACTACTTAACTACCATACTGCCCAGCTCTTAACTAATTTTCTGCATTTGGTTCATCTGTTGTATGCTGTCACATGCAAACTTTTCCTAATGACCTCGTCCCTCGCCATTCTGTGTTTTTCGACTGCTGTCCATTGATTGACTGTGCAGGGCTGTAGGCAAGGAGCAATTTCTTTCTCGGTGGAAATGTCATCCAAAATAGATCACCACACCTGCTCCTCATCCTCTCTGCATTGTCTATATAGATGTGCCACAAAAATTAGATTTACAACCTGTGACTTGTTTGAAGTTTCACACATTATTCAGTAGACATAAAGCAGACGCTCTCCTCATCATTGCTCCAACTGATAAGCATCACGTTTTCCCTTCATTTCCTCTGAGAATAGTGATAAAATGGGGGGTGGGGTGGGTTCTGAAAAGTAATGACATGCTTTATTGTTTTATAAACAGTAAAGCTATGGAAAATAACATTATTTCATTAAAGATGAAGTTGCTAGCTAGAGTCACCATCCACAACATTAAGGGAATAATTAAACTGTGTTGAATAGATTGCTGTTAGTTTGACATTGTGTAACACAAACAGGTTTATATTTCTTTACCCTGCTCAATTGGCCAAATACAAATATAATTTATAATAGTTCACATCAGCATCACACTATTCTACATAGGTTATTAATTCTTTTTTGAACAATCTTTTAAAAACTTTTTAACATCCATTGACATTTCATTCAAAATGAATGATTACTTAAGACTGAATCACAACAATTTTTGTATACAGGTATTAATACATACGAAATTTACATACGGCAAAGTGCTGGCATATATTTGTGCTGCCAAATGCATAATTGTGCAGCACTTTTGGAATGTACGGGGGTTTTTTTTGTTCTATAAATGCCAGACGGGACAGCAAGAGAAACTTGTTTATTGCAAGAGTGAGAAAGAATTTTGAAAATGGGGGTCCCTCTATTTTGGCTTGATCAGATCTTCATTATTAGAACGCAGATCTTCTCATTTTTTATGCACTTAATCTGACAGTCCACAAAGTTGACAAATTCTTGCATGCGTGCTTGTGCAATCTGCCCTTCGAGGAAGCCAACGTCGATGTTACAGGTACATTCCCGCGACCATTTCGGATCAGATTAGAAAAAAATGCATGGGTTCACAAATATGCCGACCATTTTGTTGATATAGGCAGGTGGCAACTACTTGAGCGATAAAATCGCGGCATTATTTCACATCTTTGAAACACGCACACACCAATACGCACAAACACACACGCCTCCAGTTGGCCCCATCCTTTTTTTTTTTTTTAATGTTTGTTTCCGCAAGTGTACCGTTCATGCGAATCAACTGAAACCGGGTGCGTAGTGTGTACATTGTAGTGCGCGCGGAATACGTGGCGCGCGCCTCCCTCAGACAACCAGTGGTTGTCGGAGCTCGGAGGCAAAATATCCATGCCCGGCCACTGAAAACACGTAGTCTTCAGATAGTTCAAGTGCAATGGTTCAAGTGCAATAATCGGCCATTAGGTGTGATAATCTAACGTCAAGCTTCGCCCATTTCCAAATAAGGAAAGACAGTCGTGCCTCACTGCAATAGATCGACCATTGCAGCCTCCTTCTCCCTCCGCTGCTAAATTTTATTGGGTGCCGATGTATGAAGCAATGCAAATTCGGGCCTTTTGAGGTTTTCTTGTTATTTATGGGCTTTCAAAATGCAATGTTTAATGACAATTTTAGTAAACATCTGCGATGGTGCACGTGTAGCCCTCCTCCTGCTGTTTCCCGACCTACTTCTCACGCAACACGACGAAAATTCACCAGAAAATTGGCACGTCACGGTGCCAAGAGAAATGTCATCTCCGCGTGTGACCTTGACTCTTTATTTACGAAACAGGACCCGCCCCCACATTGAACTTCAGCAATTCGAGAAGCGGGCGGGGGATGTGATGTACACTCACCCCCGTATCTGTTTCATATTCCGCGCAGTTAAAATTAATCCACGCGCTTACCCAATTTGTTGTTGATTACCAATGTTGTACGTTTATGTCTAATTGTTTTGTATCAATGTCATTTAAATGTGTGAACACCGTCCACGTTTGTTTTACATCAGCGGTCAATACTGGATGGAAATAGAGAGGTCAGAAAAAATAATGCATATCTACGTTGTATTGTAGATGTGCAACGCTCCTAGGCTATGCATGGCACCTCATCTTTTCATGGCAACTGATGGTAATTGCCACCCTCATCTCCACACACAGGAACCAGGGGAGATGTGTTCACTGTCTCACCACAGCTCGTATTTTTTAATACCGCTCAAATGCTGCTGAGCACTAAATGAACAGCTATGGGGTTAAAACCGAGACAAAAGAGACGTTTGTGTGTGTGTGCGCGTGAGAGAGAGAGAGAGAGAGAGAGAGAGAGAGAGAGAGAGAGAGAGAGAGAGAGAGAGAGAGAGAGAGAGAGAGAGAGAGAGAGAGAGAGAGAGAGAGAGAGATTTTCTGCCTTTTATGATGTATATTTAAATGATCTTGTTGCAAACAGGAATTGTTACACAACTCTTGAGCACTGTGCAATACACCATATTGGTTACGTTGACATCTTATTAAGGCTTCTCCAAACTGCAAAGTGAATACAGAGATTTGAAATTTCTAAATAACATTATGCATGTCTGAAGATAACTGCTAGCATGAGCAAAGTCTGAGAACTATGTAATAGTCTACTCCAATGTTGAACTGCAGTAGCATTAAACTGTGAATTGTGACATGCAGTTATCTAACTAGCTAGCTATACTTAAACCCTGAAAATGCACCTTCCGTTTGGCTTGTCCACTAGCATTAGAGTGCCCCTCAGTGCTGGCCCACATTGTTGTTTTTGTCAACAACAAAATGATTTCAATTATGCCCCTTCTTTTTACGACGACAATGATAACGGTTATGAGCTAAATATGGCTCTTTCATAACATAACCATGACGAGAAGTGCCCAAGTTTTGTCAAAGAGATGGGAATGGAGATCAGTGTCATTGAGTGTTCTGTCATATGTTCAAAATGCTATTTTGTAAAAATATTATAAATATATAAATATATATAAATAATAATAAATATATAAATATATAACATTTTAGAGTGAATTAGAAAAGAAAATAATGGCAAAGGATCTGCTCACAAAGCAAAAAATCTGTTCGGAATGTATTTTTGGGTCAATATATACTTTATACTTTTTTTTTATTCTTGAAGAATCTTTCCAATAACCCCTCAAAATTCCTAATTGTCCAACCGTCCGTGAAATCAGCACCCAAGTAACACCGCCCCCTTGTGCCCGCCCCATCGTCTGACGTCACACAAACGGCTATTTTGCATGAAGTGTTTTCTGGCCGCAGCTTCCAACCTTCCACTGCTGCAGAGTGAGTGTCCAAGGAGAAAGCGAAGGAACGTTCTTGTGCTTTTCCATTTGGAGGAAATAAGGTGTCGGAAGTCGAAAGAAAGGAAAGCAGGACCAAAAAAAAAACAGCCACACGAAACGCTGCGCTTGTATGCGAAAATGGAGCTTCCCGCCGCGGGAGAGCATGTCTTTGCGGTGGAGAGCATCGAGAAGAAGCGTAGCCGGAAGGTTAGTCGCGTGAAAATCAAGCTTTCCTCTTCGCTCGGACTGTTTACATTTTCTGACAACACGTGATGTTTTACGATGACCCGAACCGCGTGTTCTTGTCGCCGCTTATGCTGCTCATTTGTCTTTTAACAGGGAAGGGTTGAGTATTTGGTCAAGTGGCGTGGATGGTCCCCAAAGTAAGTGACCCCATAAACGTCAGCAATGGTTTCTGCAACTGTCACATCGTAACGATTGAGATCATGGGCGGTTTGCTTTTATTAACGCTTTAGACTCTTTGATGGTTGGAAGTTTACTATGTGTGCAATGCACAATAGCTCAAATTAAAGACATGCACACCGCTTCTTCATTTTGTCGTTCGGTGTACACTAGGCCTTTCAAAGTTACTGGTGGTTGATTATAGCCGGTATGTTTCCGCATGTTTACCAATGTCACCTAACTAGTCTTAAATCAACCAGTTGGGTTTTTTTCGTGCCAATTATGATGTGTCTTGTGTTTGTCTACTAATGACCACCTCTGCAAACAGGTACAATACATGGGAACCAGAAGAGAACATTCTGGATCCAAGGCTACTCGATGCTTTTGAAGACAGGTATTATTATTTATTTTTTTTAGCAGTCGGACAAAACCAGCTTTACAAGTGCCAAAACACATCTTCGGTTTGCGTTAGCATGAGAATACATGTTTAAATCCACTTGTCCTGACTTTTCCGGTTTTCAACACAATACTTCACCTCTTTCAATCATCGACATGTTTTAAGCAAGATTTGCGTGTGTTTATAGCATAAACTTTGCCGCCTCGGCAAACATCCAGGAAAATCCGGTGTTGACGATAAACTGTCTGCATCATGTGTCAGTTATTCGACACCGTCATAAATACCGGATTAGGATTAAAACCGGTGTCATCGTAGGGTCAAATCGGGGGAAAGGTCAGAGCCAAGTGGAGCATCAACGCCCTTTTGTCAGATGAGCTTTCTTTGCATGTCAGCATCAGGTTCTCATGCTTGAGTGTCCCACCATCCAGTCATCACATGCAACTGTGACAATTTCCACAGAACATGGATTGACTACTTAATGTACTTTATTTCATTGTATTTAGCACAAATGCTTTTGTTAGCGCCTGTGGAATGTTGTTGTCTGGTTAGTGATTCTAATGAACTTGCACACACTTCAAACATTCATATCATAGTGTTTTATTCCTCGCGTGTTTGCAAAGTAAATTGGCCGTTTTGCAAACTATCAGTATCACCTTTGGTATCTATTCAACAATAGTTAATGAACACTGGACGAGTCATGCTCACAAGACACTGAAAGTGCACGTACGAGTCTGAGAGATAGCTTTCTCACTTCTGCCGGTGAAAGGCCAATATCCTCATGAAGTAATAGTAGCACTAGTTTGGGAGGAAGAAGACGACTTTAGGCTAAACATCTTGTCGTCATCTGTTTCTAACTTGTTGAAAATGCACATAGAAAGGAACTTTTTGTTTACCGCTAAATTGGAGTCATAAATTACATGATCTTTAAAAATGTCAAGATGTGACCAACTTCCTTGTGCTCTATATTAGTAGAGTTTCTGTGGTCAAATTCTGGCTAACTGCTTAAAAAGTCTCTGGCCTCAATAACTGAACATTTTAGATGGATATTGTGTTAACCTGTCACTGGCTTTTCTCTAAGCCTGTGTGTTATTTCACACACTGCAACCTTTCAGGCGCAGGTCACATGTTAACATGGACATCGCTCTCCGTCTGTTTTAGCAATTACCTCCCTCTCTCTTTCTCTCACTCTCTCTCACTCTCTCGCTAAAGGAGAGATTTTATTGAAACTAATTGCATGTCTCTACGGGGAGCCAAATTGTCCGAATGCCAGACTATGAAAATACACTGCGTCGTCACTGTAATTAGATGTGAGGGAGGCGGATGGGGGGAGGGGACTGACATCACTTCTGTCTGCAGTATTGAGTTACTGCTATGGAGAGAAGAGTATAGAGAGTTGGGTCAACAAGGGCCTATACCCTTTAGTGCCTAGATATATTCCCCAAACCAGTGGCGTGTTCATTTGGCAGGGCGGGTCTCATTTGACTGCAGATCAGTAGGTCCAGTCGGACTCACGTCCGTATCATTTATTATACAGTGCGTTGCCGTGTGACAGCAACTTTGCTCAATACAAGGTGGCTTCCATCACAACCTGCTGTTTCTCTCACAGGGAACGTCAAGAGCAGCTGATGGGCTATCGCAAGAGAGGGCCCAAACCCAAGCACCTTCTGGTTCAGGTAAGAAAGTATACGGTGCTGCATGTGAATGAAGAATTAACAACGTAACACTAGAATTCGATATTCCATAAAGGGTGGGGACTAAAATGAGACACACATGAGACTTGTTGTCTGACAATTATTTGCAATGTGAATACTGTATGATAAACCTGTTTCATTCAATTTGCAACATAGGATCCCCATATTGTAACTTCACTTAGCCTCTTTTGGCAAAGAGAAATTTTCATTACCGTGTCACGAACCTCATCCTCGTGATTTCCAAAAGGAATTAGAACTAAGAAATTAACAATAAGGCCAAATAATTCCTGAAAAAGTTCAATTTGAAAAAAAAAATCCACTGAACTCCAGTCCGTTTCATGTTTTAATGCATAATGCAAAGTTGGTTCTTGTTATGAATAAATTAATGTAATTGTGACCTAACTACAGTAGCTGTCGCTCCAAGAACGTGAATGGCACATTTTGCGTATCCTTTACCCGCCCTAAAGGTCAGGAGTAGCACTCAGAGGAATGCTTCTATTCCTCTCAGGAAAGGTGTCAGTGGTAACACGTGCTCAAGTCAATGACAGGTCACAAAAGCATGCCGAAGGCATTCCTGCTAGCTGAGGTCACTGCCACAGGAAACACTTGAAACAAATGTCACCAGAGGTGCTCGTGAATGTGTGATGTTGCCTATGAGAGAAGGGATTTACTATGTCCTGCAGAGGTTACCTTACATATACAATGTATCAAGAGTAGTCTCTCAGTACAACTCATGGGCCACTCGGAAGCAAACTTTGAAAAGAAGAACTTGTTACTATTTCACCGACTGGGGAATTTGGCAACATTTCTCAGTTAATAATGAAATTCCACTAACCCTAATGCATGCATATGCAAGAGCTTTTCCCTGAAGGTATCGCTCCAGATCCTAATTACAATGGTTGAGCCACTGTAGCTGTTTACTTGGTCTGCATGCTTTTGAAAGCTAGTTTCTATAAATTCACCAAGACTTGAGGTCCATCACCAAACAATTAATGACTTTGTACTTGACAGGTCCCTTCTTTTGCCCGGAGATCCAGTATGCTTGCTGGCCTTCATGAGTCATCCCTGCAAGAAGACAGCTGTCACAACACCGGTTCCGTTCCAAAGCTGCATCCCCAGAGCCAGCGGTACCATCTGAACAGCAAGAAGCATCATCAGTACGAGCCCATGAGCCGAGACCGAGAGACTGAGCAGCATGCCAATGGCACCAAGTTCTACTATCAGCTGAAGAAACACCATCACTACCAGCCGGGCCTGCAGGTGCATGAGTCTGTCTTTGCCAAGCCCAGAGAGGTCAAGGCTCCGGAGCTGCCCGTCAAAGGGTACAATCTTCCCCCTGTGCTGCAGCAAAAATGGTTCCGGGACAAGACTTCAGGCGTCCTGACCAAAGTAAAGGACATCACCATGGAGCTGAAAAAGCTCCCGGCAGACCTCAACGGCCACAAAGAACTGGAGAAGGCGAAGCCGAAAGACCACGCCTCAGTACAGCAGAATGGTGTAAGCGGCAGCAAACTGAAAATTGTGAAAAACAAAAATAAGAACGGACGGATTGTTATTGTCATGAGCAAATACATGGAAAACGGAATGGAGGCGGCAACGCTTACGAATGATGAATCCCAGTCGGCAGAGACGTTTTCGCAAGGAGCGGACAACACGGAGAGGCACCTCGAGAAGATGAAGCTGGTCAAACATCTCGGGCTCGTTAACGGATTTGCAGAGAAACACAAAGCCGCCTCGGGATGCACGGGAGATTGCACCAAAGAAAACCAACAGTCCGCCCAAGCTGAGCCTTCTGTGACGGAACAGGATAAACACGATGAGGTCAGGGGTCAGTGTCCGCTTCCAGCCGATCAGCCTAATCCGGTCTCGTTGCCTCTGGACACCGGAGTTCCTGTGTTCACTGACAAAAAAGCAGCCCAAGATGAATTTCAAAGATTAAAGCGACACCTTTCTGACACTGACAGTGAGGAGCACGGGAGTAACAAGAGGTTTTTAAGCTCCCACCACACAGTCTCCTCACCCACCCAAAGCATTAGCACTGACCAAAATGGCCTCCGGGCTCCCTTTTCATTGCGGCACTGTGACTATGCTGATCATGATCAAGAGGAGCCTATTGACTTGAGCATTGTGAAGCCCAGGCCTCAAGTTGCCGCTTCCGCGAGAAGCCAGCCAGAACTGCACACACAGGATGGAACGCAGACAGACTCGCAAGTGAAAGATCAAACTGAAAAGCAGCCCCAGGCTGAAGAGCAAAAAAGTGCGGACACAGTTGATTCGGTGACTGTTGGTGAGCGGGAAAAGGGAAAAGTGGAGACTTTGTTTCCCTCTTTTCAGCCGTTTCTTGGGAATATAGTCATCACAGATATTACTACAAACTGCCTCACAGTTACCTTCAAGGAGTATGTTACAGTGTAGCTGTAAAACTGTACATAAGATATATTTGTATTTTCAGAGGCGTGAATGTGCAAATACGAGAACCTGTTTTTGTATCATTTTGTACAAAGAAAAGCATTTGGATTCTTTGCTTTATTTGCTTATTTCCTGCATGACAAGTTGTCATTTGTTATGACTATCACATGCAGTATTTTCAAACTTAGTTCAGAAAGCAAAGAATGTTAGAACTAACTGAAAATGCACTTAATGATTTTTTTGTTTTAATTTGTGCTTGCTACAGTCTCCATTCAAAGTCTTGTAAAGAAGATAGGCTTTATAGAAATGTTTGTATGGAAGAATTCTATATTCAAACATGGTCAAATACACTGTGTGTGTATGTGTGCGTACGTTCGTGCGTTAGCTAAAAGTGTGAACAAGATCAGATAGATGCTTTTTAGATACTTGTTTTAAAACTAACAAGCAAAACACATTTGTCAATAAGTGTCATTTGTATTTTTGAGGAGAATGTCAAATGAAACTTGCTCAGTGTTTCTTGTTTTTATTTGTCCCTGCTTTTGTTGTCTGACACTGTGCCCCCGACACTCCATTAAGATGGTTAAGTCAGTGCAAGCATTTACTGATTTATCTTTTGTTTGCAGCACTGCATTCTTCAATGTGATTGATATCGCAATCACAAATCCTTGTGCTAGTTTATCTGTGTAGTCCATCCAATTCATACCACCAGATGGGTTATCTATCATTCCATTCTCCACGCCCTGTGTGGCCCGCACATCTGTGCTGTCTTCAGTATGTGTTTCATAAGGACATATCAAACCCTCATCAAATAACTTTGAGAACACATTGGCAATCTCAACAGCATATACAGAGAGGTGCCCTTGTTTTACTATGCTGTATTACTCTTACTTTACCATAATGATGTGTTTTAACAGAATAACTATTACAACATATGTGATTTGTATGAGTGCAGTGATGCATTTTCATGTTTTGTGTGCAGACTAAGTGAATGCTTCCTAAACAGTTTTGCAATAATAAAATTATTTGCAAGTTAAGGTTTGCTGCTGGGTTGATATTATGACTTTTACACCGCTTAGCATAGTGGCTCCTCATGTGCTTGCTTGTTAAATAGCAGAAATGGGTAGATTTATCATAAGTATGACTACAAACAAAACATTTTATTTAAAAACAAGTGTGGTCGTTATTACCGTCATTTATTATTTTAAAACCATTTTCATGCAAGGATCGCACCAACGTTTACTGTCCGATATCAACGACCAAGGCAGGTGGTCTCGATCAAAACTGCTGCCATGTGGAGAGCGCCCTGGTGCATTTTTCACAAAAGCGGTGGCAGCGGTTTCCTATTTCCTTCATTTCACTTGGTTGCTGTTCCGCTCTAAAACTGAAGGGCGCGGAGATGTGCAGAGCGAAACGACATGCTCATGCATTGACCTCTCCAAAACATCGCGTTGACCACCATTGTTGACTTTGCTGGTCGCGTGACTGACGTGATCTGCAAATGCCTGTCAGACGTGTGTAAAACGGATCATTTCCTCTCAGTCCGCCACTCGAACCGTGTGTGTTCTCTACGCGTGGAAGTGCGCATGTAAGCACAGAGGGGGAGAAAATGGCTGTTCTTTCCCTCTCCCGTTCTGTCTCGTCTACGGTGTCGAGAAAAAAAAACGCCTCGCAGCAGCTGCGGCAGTATCAGAATGCTATGTTTTGGGGCGCAACAGCTGCAAAGTCCACACATCGGGCTCGGGGAGCAAGCTGCTCGTTTGCATAGCTGAACTCTTATTTTGCGGTTGAGTGTCACGTTGTCATATCTTTACAATGTCGCACGCAAGTCATGCATGCTACGTGCAGCGCGACTGACTGCTCTGTTGCTTCTTTTAAACAATCAACCCAGTCATTTTTCAATTCTAATGTTCCATCAAAATACGATGGCTACTGCATAATAAATATTTGTTCCCATTGCATGGTCACAAAGACAGACAGACAGACAGACAGACATAGCAATGAATGCGTGTAACAATGATTGCGGTCTGGTTAATTTTAGATTATGTCGGCAATCAATATTTACTATGAGATTTAAAGTCCTATACGGCCTGCAGTAGCCTGCACATAGGTGAAATGATGACTATAGCAGACGAGTCGGCATCGAAATAACGGCTTGTGAATATATGGCATCATTGCAGGGCCCGTGTCAATATAGTGAAACCCATGATGTTGTCTGTGTCAGTTTTGTTATGAAGTTTCCCTTATTTATTCATATTCGCTCATTGTTTGTCTGAATATATCGCCGCAAATTTCTGTACGTTAATATTTATTCATTGTGCATACACGTGTTATCTAAAAACTCTGTTCAAGTTGCAGCGACTCTTAATTTTTATTCATCCAACCTAAACTGCGCCTGTCATTCTCCCCCTCGCTCAAGGGGCTTGAAAAAAAAGAATGTATCAGCAATGCGCCCGGACGCAGATACTCTGCGGAAACCAAAATCTTCAATTGCGTCTCATATTGAATGAATCAAAACAGGAAATATGGTTGGCATAATTTGTTTCCACGAGGCTAATTTGGGTATTTAGTGAACCAATATTTCACGTATTTTTATAACCCAGTGGATTTTGGAATATAGTATTTGTTTAAGAGCCCAAATACAATGCGAAAACATTTTTTTTAATCCTATGTTCACTTCGTACTCCAATCGAAATTAATTAGTGGTGAACAAATTCTGAATATGTACAGTATGGCGTAATTTCCATGGTTTACAGCGGGTCATTGTTTGAAAAAAATCATTTGGGCCTAAATCTTACGTGTGTCCCCTCTTGCCCAAAACAATCATCATTGTATTTTAAAATCGTTTACTTCTTATAATACTTAAAACAACTGTAACAACGGCAACAACTCCAAATTAATTAGTGATTGACAACATTAATCCAGCCATCCAATGAGTTTAAATTATTGTTACGACCGTTTATATTTCATAAATAAACGATATATAATAATAAATAACGATAACAAGGATGTTTATTTTATTATTATTATTATACAATTTATTATTGTTACATTTTTATAATTAATTTGATATACTTTACTTTTTGAACAACATTTAAATTGATTTTTTTTTTATTAAAAAAAAGAGATGTTTTGTGAAGAAATTGGGGGCGGCTTCAATGGGTGCGTTATTGGCATTTTTTTTGTGGTATTTATGTAATGTAATGACATCAGACGTGAAGCAAAGAAATAATCCGCTGTTCATTTGCTTTTTCCTGGGGGGTTTTAGTTGAGTAATCTCAGTAGGCGATACAAATCGACATGACGTATGAGCATGATTTAAAATAGCCAAGTTCACATTTGTGTCATCGTTCTGCAGGCGATAAAAATACATAACCGTCGGCTAAAGATACCGTTTATATGTTTACCACTCAAGCAAGTCACATTTTTGATGAAACATTTTACTTCATTCAACGTTATTCATCTGTGCTGTTGACACAATTAAAATAAAGAAATATATAAATATCCATTTTACAGTTTAATCCTCACGAGGGTCGCCGACTTCCTGGAGTATATACTATATTATAAAAATTACGTATTCATGAGATACCGTGGGGTTTTGATTGTCATTCACAAACAAAACGGATTTGTTTTAGATTATTAGTATACAGCAAACGAATTCAGGCAAGTTTAACAATTCTGAGCAGGATGGATTTATGTTATTTATGTAAACGATATTTTACAATGTAAAATATCGTTTGTTTCATACGAATATGATGGATTGGATGAACGAAAATAGACGTATCAGAATAGAATAGAATGCTTTTAATGTTATTGTACGGAACAGATTTAGGTGTTCTCTCGATGCTGTGTGCGTAAGATGTTATTATTTGCCTAAAGTTAATTTCTTCACATTAGCACCACAGTGACAAACATAGAAAGGACTGCTTTTAAATAATAAAAATTCAAAAAATGTTCAAAATATTGCAATTTGAAGTAATGAGGCGAAGTAGTGGGGAGCTCTCGCGGACATACTGAGCTCCTCCCCACACTTAGCAACCCGATCACGTAGCAACGGCTGGGCCAATGGGCGTCCTCGTAGTGGGTCCGCCGACTGCGGTTTCTTAGCAACAGTGTAAAAAATGCGCTGACGTCCATTCTCTGCTCGATATTATTATGGTCTGTCGGGAATTCAGAGTGGCAGAGGGACCGGAGGAAAAAAAATAAAAAGGTCTGCCTCGCTAACGCTAGCAAGCTAACGGTAGGTTGCACTGGAGTCAACATGGAGCTGTCTGCCGTCGGAGAGAGGGTGTTCGCCGCCGAGTCTATCATCAAACGCAGGATAAGGAAGGTAAGCACTCCCCTGTCTCACTAAATGTGATTTTTCTAAAAGCTGTTTTGTAATAATGCTGTTTCCATGCAAGCTAAGTCACGCCTGTTGTATTTCTGACGGCGTGTAGGGTCGTCTCGAGTATCTTGTGAAATGGAAGGGCTGGTCTCCTAAGTAAGTCTCGCTATATTCTGTTTGTGAGGCGCATGTTGTGTCACTGTTGCTGTAGCTGTCGTTAGCTCTCCACGGCTAGCACGATTAAAGCTCGATGGTGGAAGCGGAGCTCGCGGGGCTAACGCGAAGATGAGACCCACCACGCCGTGTCTGCCCGAGCCTTCGCTTCCTCTACCCAAATAAGCCGTCGTTTTGTGTTGTTAAATTCTTCCTAATAGATACAGCACATGGGAACCTGAAGAAAATATTCTGGACTCCCGCCTGTTTGTGGCTTTCGAGCAGAGGTACGTTTGACGTAACGTGGTAAGACCTTGTCATGTGCTTTTTGCTCGACTGACACTTCAAAGTAGCGTCTCGCATTGCTGGGTTCCGAACAGGGAGCGAGAGAGGGAACTCTTCGGGCCCAAGAAAAGAGGACCGAAACCCAAGACCTTTCTTCTCAAGGTAAGGATTGTAAACTCTTTCGTTTCGCGTGCACTTTGCCGTGCTGCGTTAATGAGATGTCGTCACGTTAACTGCATTTGCTTCGCAGGATCGTAATTATGCATATTCAAATTAGCGGCTTCTCGGAGAAGGCAGTGCTTTCCAACCTTTATCAACCCAGGACACATAGAGAAAAATCTCAGTGCAAGGAAAATGTCACAAAACATGTACACGCAAGTAATGATGGCCTCACATGTTTCTTAGAAGAGCAGTTAATTGTCTCTCCGTGTCGCTGGCATAGATAGAGGAACAAACATGCATTGTTAATAAATATAAATAAATCATTTCCAAACCAATTCGGTGAAAGTGTGTCGTATTGGGCAAGACTAGGGAACACGGCCAATAAATTCTGCTAGAGTTTGGTAATAACAAAGGTTTCAACAACTTAAAAAATGTCTTAAAGGGCCTACAATCAAATGTTTTAGTGTCAGAAACCACAAGTATTTTTTTAAAATTAAAAAGTAGCTAATTGTCCTCAAGTTTATCTTGAGCTAAATGACAGCATGTGTCCATGACAAGAGTGTTGTTAAACAGGGTCAGTGGAAGTTCAGAGGTGAATACAAGGTCCAGGATGGAACGTGGTCCTGTAATTGTCCATTTTACAGCAGTGTCACCCGTTTATTACATTGTTAAAGTTTGGCTTCTCTGTTCTGCAGATGAAGTCCTTTTAAGATGCCTTTTTGTTAGCGTTACTCCACTGTAACAAAACATTTTGGGGGGGGAAAAAAAATACATTTACATTCACAAAATAGTAAGTTTTGAAATTGTCCACAAATGTAAGAAACAGTGAATAAACTCTATCCATAAACATTTAAGAATGTGTGCGCGCGTGCGTGCGTGTGAGAATCCCCGCTAATTTGTGTTATTTTCAAACAGGCCCAAGCCACCAAGTCTTATGAGTTTAGAAATGAGGCAATGCGAGGGATGCGCTTCAGCTACCCCACACCAGAGCCCGTTGTCACCCTCAGGGCCAGAGAAGGCCTGAGAGCTGTGGTTCCCACACTTTTCCCACCCAGCACTGTTAACCGAGGAGAAAGCGTGTTTGTTAGACCACCAGATGTGGCCCATGAGCAACAAGCAAATTCTGAAAGGCTGTTGCATATACCCAAAAAAAGAGGGCCAAAGCTCAGTTTTCAGGACGGCGTCTCTGCAGCCTCCGAGCCAGATGAGAGGAGAAGCGATGAGTTGGCCAGCCATAGACCTCAAAAACTGTTGAAGCTGCAGAGTGGCGAAGACGTTAGACTGCTCAAAGTTCCCCATCACAGATACCCTGAGAACCACAGTCACGGCCATAAACGCCATCGCCACCACCAGCAGCAGCACCGCCACCACCATAATTTACAAAACCAGCCAATGACAGCTGCGGGATCCTATCAGCACCTTTACACTGACAGCGACCTGTCCTCGCACAGGAACGCACACAGGACTACAAACAGCTCAGGCCACGCCAAGCACCAGATTGGCTCCACCCAACTCCTGCCCATGGAAAAGCCTTACTTTTTGGACAAGCCGTCCCCAACCCGACTGGACGTCAATTTGGACGAGGTGACGTGGCGGCCGTCTCTGTGCAATGTGGAAAAGGTCCTGGTGACTGATGTGACCGCCAACTTTCTGACTGTCACCATCAAGGAGAGCAGCACTTCAAACGGCTTTTTTAAAGACAAGAGATGAAGTGGACACATCACACCCCAATGGCGTGTAAAAGAAAAGGCCATTAAAAAGAGAACACGTGTACATAAACAGCTGGTTAAACTGACCAAAATGAAAAGAAGTCCGCTTCCCGTTATGCACTGGTTACATGCATGTATCTTTATAAAATGTGTACATTTATTTGACTAATAACCTACAATTTATTGACCCCCACCCCCTCCACCGGCGCCCCAACACATGCACCGTGCTGGGAGATATTGAGAGTTGTTCCTTGTTAAATCCAATCTTTGGGTTAAAATATTTGCCTCTAATTTAGAAGGATTAGACGAAGGCTTCAATTCAATTTATTGAGTTCTTTTGAAACTGTTATTAAGCACTTTGTGTTAAAGTATTATGTTTGTGTTAATGGTAAGTCCAATTTTGTCCCAATTGTTCAACATTTCAAAATGTAAAAAAATCTCTAGGTTGTGCACAGGCCTAACTACATAAAAAAAAAAAAAAAACCATTAACAGCATATTTTATTATTGTAATAAAAAGCAGCAACCTTTGAAATGGTTAGAAAACACTTGGTGTCTTTGTTTTAAATAAATGTTTTAAAAAAAAATCTGTGTCCTTTAAAATGCAAAACGTAACAACAAAAGGCGATGTCATGCAATCTGTTACATCTCATGGTCACGTTCTGAAATATGAAAAGACAATTGTTTAAAAAAAAATGCATCCAGTTATTCTGTGAATGATGAGAATTTCTTTTTTCCACTACAATAGAAGGCCACATACGACGTACCAAAAAAACAATTCCTAGGGGCCTATTTTTCTGTCACAACCACCAGCACCGCGACTTCAAGTGCTCTGTTATTTTAAATCTAAAAATATGAACTGATCAACTTGGCTAATTGTCATTACCTATGGCGTAATTTACGACATAAGTAAACAAATTGAGCGGACAGAAGCGCACCCCCCCCCCCCCCGTACACAGGCCGTTCTTTGCAAAAGTGCATTGGGGCGCGCTTTTACGCCTTGCTCAACGATTGCTCATTACACAACAAAATTTATTTAAGCATTCATTAAGACTAATTCATACGAAATACAGAAAACAAAACATTTCAAAACAAAATTATACTACCGCATTACTGCAGCATTAATTTATTTGGGGAATTATTCAATCGTGATTGTTATATTTTTTATTCACTCATTCCACACACCATATTATGATATAGGATAACAACTGGAAATACATATATTCTAAGAAACGAACATGCATTATTAAGACAGCCAAGATCCATTATATATTCACTATCCATTCACTTGTATTGACGGATCCGTTTGAAGAAGTCTTTCCATTTCGTTTTACCGAGGCGGCGCCGCTTTTTCTCTGCGGAGACAAGACAATTCAAACATCAACAATTCATCCAGTTGAGTGAAATTTGAATTTATGACTTTTTTTTTTTCATCAGAAAGTCATTCCCTCTCGTGATTTATTATTGCATGCCGGTCTAAAACCGCTTGCTTTAGGCAGAAATGTATTTATTTTTCAGGGAGTGTTTTCTAAACCTGGAAAGAGTCAAAATAAGAAAAGATATATAATTTTTAAACAGTTCACCATTATTTTGTGTAAGGGCCACCACAAGCCTTGTGGCTAACATGTTTCTTATTGGGGAAATTGAGTGATTAACGGAATTCCAGCTGACGCTATAAAATATATAAAATAATAAATAAAACACGAGCCTTCGTTTTCTATTGTGAACATCTTTGAGAAGCGGCGATTCTGAAAGAAGGGAGAAAAATGATCGTATCATATTTCATTATAAACCACCTTTTGGGGGCGCTTTATTCATATAGGAGAGAACTGAGAGAACTGTCTTTAACGTGTTTTTTTTAACACTTTGATTTTGTTATGTTAGTTGAATTTAGATCACTGTTTGATTGCACTTTTGTCAATGTTTTTTTTTATATACGGTGGTTTTTGTGTTAAATATGACACAGAGGTGCAGACTTCTGGCGACCTTTATGTTCATGGATCGTCAGACAGGGTAGCCATAGTTCCTGTCACAGCGTGGGTAGCAGTGAGGGTTGAGCCAGTGCTCCATGTTGGTCTCCTGCGCTCTCTGGTCCAGAGCTTGCATGTGAAGCATGTGCTCCTGATGTAGACAGATTGACAAATGGTGGTGCAGGTGCATGGCAAAAACAAGTGAAGCAAATGAATTATTACAAGAGGAAATGAATGAGCAGCATTTACATGTGGCGTCTAACAGCAGCAATGATACTGATGCATGCATGGTAAAACAAGCAGGAAGTCATGATGAAACAAAAACCTGTGAAATGTTCTCTTATCTGGTGGTGACAACTCAGATTAAAAGTAAAAATTAGTCAAGCCCTAAAACATGATTGGACTTGCTCCCAAGCTTTGATAGCTGGTTGTACAAATTAAAGCACACAATTAGGATGATGTCAGATAAATAGGTTGCCTTCATTTTCAGGAGGCCATTGTCCAATGCCTTTGCTTTATTAAACAGGGTGAATATTTTTCATGTACCGAAGACAAAAAATAAAAGCAGAAAAAACACAGCAAGCAGAAAATGAAAGGTGAGCTCCTGGGTACATTATCTCCAGAGGAACGCTCAGGATTTCCGCACGCGTGTGTATTTCAAGCACCATTGGCTGCAAGGGATTTTCTTCCAGATCCACAATTACTATCGGCTACTGGCAGTTTAGTCATGGAATTCAAACATTTTTAACTCCCTGAAAATAGCAGAATTCGGTGGTTAAAAACAAAACACTTTCCTGAAACTTCTGAAATTAAAGCTGAGCTTATGCACTCGGATCACAAAGTGAATTATTTCATTTAATGACATCTTGATGGTTTCATTCAAAGTTGCTGGTGTCAAAGGAAAAATCACGGCTCCATCATTGTTCATACTTTTGTAACTCAATTAAATGCATAACTGTGTTGATATTCCATTTAAATTATAGACTTTCAAAAATATGCATATTTGTCCATATCTTGGAAATGTATGATGCGCTTCTGAGGATTTGGGGGAGGATATTGGAAGAGAATGTCAGTTTGGTTAAATAATACCAGTTTATGTGCGCTGAATGACCCTCACCCTCATGGGTTCATCTGGGTGGCCCGCCGTCCTTGGCCTCTCCTGTCTCTTGCTGCGCAGAAGCTGCTTAGCAAAGCTTTCCTTGATGATGGGGTTGGCATCTGAGAAGACGCACAATCAAATAAAATGTTTACCGTTTTTTTCCATGTATAATGCGCCCCCATGTATAATACGCACCCTAAAAATGGCATGTTGATGCTGGAAAAAAGCCTGTACCCATGTATAATACGCACCCAAATTTTGACTCCTACTTAAGTCCGTAAACGTAAAATTATTTCAGAAAAAAGATCATCTTTAGGAACAACCGGATGTTATTCTGCCGGTCAGTATCACTGCGCATGCGCTAGCAAACTCAATAGCGAAGAAATGTTTCGGATTTGTGTAGGGTACATTGTGATAGCAAACGAGCAGGTGATCGAGCAAGCGT
The DNA here is from genome assembly GCF_901709675.1 of Syngnathus acus. Lineage (NCBI taxonomy): Eukaryota > Metazoa > Chordata > Actinopteri > Syngnathiformes > Syngnathidae > Syngnathus > Syngnathus acus. Next base: position 12,353,620 of record NC_051087.1, on the reverse strand, counting down.
CTGATACGAGAGCATTGTGTTCGTATGGAGCGTGTTTGAAGTGAACAGCAGAGAAGAAAGTGCATCTGTAATGGCGGCCTCCGTATGATATCCGGATAAAAAAATATATAATTGTACCCATGTATAATGCGCACCCCAGATTTTAGGACAATAAATTAGTTAAATTTTGCGCATTATACATGGAAAAAAACGGTACTCCTGTATGGTTTTATAATAGACACACACACTAGTGCGCTCGCACGCACAAACGCGCGCACGCACGCACGCACGCACGCACGCACGCACGCACAATATTTAAAACCTTTTTGCAAACGCAAGAATGTTGTACTCTGTTTTATTTTTTAAAGGCCATGAAAAAAATGTTATTCTAGGCAATACTCTGCGTTTTTTTTTGCAATCCTCTTTAGAATCGGTCCCAAAGGAGCCTCCGTTTCTAGCTAACATAACACATCACTGACGCTTTCCCCTATACTCCCCCTCTCTCTCCTTCTCACTGACCAGTCTTCTTTGGGGAAGCAGCTATTTGCTGTAGGGTAACAAAGTGCCCATTCATCCTCCTCCTCACTCCCCAGGGAGTCAGGCCCGTGCAGCACCATCCGGCTGGGCGGACTCGTTTTCTCCCAGTTGCTGTGAAAATGAGCGCAGCTCTCTGTGTCAACACACAGTCAGATCTGGCGCTGCTGCTCTCACAGCAACGTGGCAAAACGTTAACTACCTGTGAAGTCAAATATCTGCAGATGTTTGCTTTTCGTCAAAAATAACAAACACAGACCGTGCGTGCCTGTTATGCTAGTAATTTACACGAATTAGATTTGTATTGCAGTGCAAATTACATTAAGGTAGAGTTTCAAAGCTAGGAATACAACAAATGTTTAAAATAAAGACGCTATGCAGCAAAATTAATAGATTATTTCCACGTTTGTTTGAATATCCTGTATGGCGGATTAATATAATCACATATGGGATACAGACGTATATATACCACCATGTGCATTTACGTAAATGCACAACCGTACTGCAAATTCAGTCTACGAAGATGTGAGCCTTCGAGTCGATTCATTTTCTGCTCGTTCCTACCTGTGGAGATGGTCAAAACCAAGCAAAGCAGGAACACCAACAGCTTCTTCATCTTCAATACCTTTTTTCAGACCAAACTTTTTTGCTCTGAGGTCTGGACTTCAAGTCCAAAAGGAGTGAAGGGGGAAAAATCTCCTCCTCCTCTGTTGTGCAACCCACATAACATTTTTATATCACTCATATAACATATGTTAGCGCTATTATGATTCAATAACGCTGTTGTTTTTTTAAATTATTAATATGAGTCATATCTTCCTATGCGATTCAAATAATGCACTTTACTGTACTGTATTGCGAATGACAGTAGACGAGTTGTAAACAAGATGGAATGTACTGTCGTGTAATTTGATTGTGGTCCCACTAGATGGCAGTGTAGACATCCAGCCAGCCAAACTGTACTTCACGTATAAACGCCTGTATTGACGTAATATTTTCCATTTACAAGACTTTGTAAAAAGTCTTTGAGGCGCAAAATGGTATTTGGAAAGCATTGAAATTCGATTCTTCCCATTCCGATTGAATTGAATGCGCAACTGTGGGTTCTGTTGCTTTGATGTTTATAATACGAAGATGTAATGCCCTAATTGTTGTCAAGGATGGACACATTCTCTGGTGCAACTTGGTCGCTTTTTATTGAAGAAAAAAAAAAGGCAACAAGAGCCACAATTTACGCCCATACGCACTGACTCTCAGTCCCCCCTTTCCAACCTCCGCGCTCCCTCTTTCTAACGTCAGTCCCCACTCAACTGGCCCCGCCTTTACATTTTGAATAATGAACAGACATTACTGTTGTTGGATTTGGTCCACAATTTAGGGAGCGCTATCTGCGCCTCACGGCAAAAGCCATTGCCAATCACCTGTTATCCAATTCACTCACTGCGTGCTCGTTTAATTTCTTCAGATTTAGGAAAATGCAAAGACACTGAAGCAGAAATTAGACTTACACAGGTTGGTTGAGTTCAATCATAATTCTTGTTAAGAAAGCTCTGTTTTCAGGAAAGTACAATACAGCGCTGGGCCTTTCAAGAGCAGAAAGTCTCCATTCAGAAAAGGCAACGTTCAAGGTTCTTTGGTTAGCTTATATTCAGTTGCACAGGCCGGTGTGGGGCGAGTTTGATGGGTGATGAGTCGTTGGGGTGGGGCGAGTTCGCAGTAGAGTTTGATTCAATGGGAGTGGGTGCTGGTTCTGGACGATTCGGTGTGTGTGTGGGGGCTGTTGTCTTCCATCCCGTCTTTCGGCCTTGGTGATCATCCTTGGCCGAGTCCTTGGCTGTCTCCCTCTGGCACCAGCTGGTTTTTATCTCCAAGTGACCTTCCTGTAAACATTCGCCTCCATCCTTGCACATATGCTGTCGTACCTCATTCTTTCACTTTTGTCATTTTGTACGAATTTATGTGAGCTTTTGGCTGTCACATCATTAATCTATTACTGTTCCCTGACTATGCAAAGTTAGTTCTTTTGATACTCCATGTCTTTGCTCACATCATTATATTCTTAGTTTAATCATGCTTCCCACCATATCTTTTATTTGTTAGGCAAAACATTTCCCTCTGTCCAGAGCGTTCAGTAGTAATCGAAAAGCTGGCGTCCCGCATCTAGGCGACATATGACGTTTAGTCAAAACACAAGATATAATCAAGTACTGAACGGTCAAGACGACTCTGGCCGTGTCCATGATTTAGAGAAAAGACATCAGGCATGCATTACACAGTTCCTTAAGGGTCATTAAGCTATTTAGGCAACATATCAAAAGACATTTATTTTGCAGTGCACAGAAATACATATTGAATCGTGAAGTTGTAGCAACCTCTGTTATTATCTTATATCAGCGTATCTGTTATTGTGGCTAGGCGGGTTTTGTGTCTTTTGACCCTATTCCTTCACAGTATATAAAACTACTTTGTTATACATACAGTATAAAAGCGCAACAGCTTTCCATTGGCATTGCGCGAGGTGCTTATCTTGGTTCCTGTTTACTCTTTGTTACAATGACGTCGAAGCTCTTGGGGCGACGTCACGTGTACTTCAGCGAATTGTGGCCGTGAATGTTTGCGCAGACGCGCTCCACTGTTCCGGTCTCACACCGCGGCTCATCAAAATGAACCTCACCGGGAAGACGTGCGTCTTTTTCCCTTAGCCTGGTCGTATTTTAGCGAAAACGCCCCTTTCTCCAATTTGGCCTCAATCTGTTCCTTGGCGCCAGTAGTTGACTTCCAGTCCCGCGGCCATGTCCACGGAGGAGGAGTGGTCGCTGCTCTTCTGGACCTTCGTGGCTGTGATTGTCCCTGTCGTCATCACGCTGTGGTGCAGCATCCAACGCTCGAAACGGAAAACGCACATGAAGCAGTTCTTCCGCCAGAGCAGACATGGCTGGCGCTACACGGACTGGTTCACCAAGCCCACCTACTGCTCCGTGTGTTCTCAGCACATCATGCTCGGGGCCTTCTGTGATAGCTGCGGCGTGTGCGCTGACGAGCAGTGCCTGCGCCGGGCGGACCGGGAGCTGGCGTGCAAAGAGATCATGGCCCCTTCCCGGGCGGACGGGGTGATGGCCCACCGATGGGTCAGGGGGAACGTACCCCTGGCCAGCTACTGTGTAGTGTGCAAGCGGCAGTGTGGAACGCAGCCCAAGCTCTGTGGTCTCAGGTACAGTACGCTCCACTTCGGTATGTACAGTACAGATCGCTTTAATCAGGCTTCAAAACCAACAGTTTTAGCATTTGAGAGAGGCTTTGCTAAATCTCGGGAAAGCGAATGCTTTCGCATTCAACATGACTGTGCACCCAGTGTACCGTACCAAGCAGAGTCCATAAAGTATCCATCACTTTACCTCGACCCAATAGAACACCTTTGGGATGAATTAGAACAAAGAACGAGACAAAGCCCTTCTCCTTGAACTACTGTATGTGACCTCACTAATGCACATAGTAAGAATGGCCAACAATTCACATAAACACTCAAGTTCAAGTGATTCAAACTCAGGAAAAAAGTGATCGGGACAGCATCTCAACATGTTATTGTTTTATACGGCTTTATTCTAGCTCAGTGATTAATGATGCAATGGAATTATATTTATATAATATTTAAATACATATTTTGTCTTGATTTAATTTTTGAGACTCGCCATCTACGTTGCCACATACCTATGTTAAAAAGAGAAACCCTCATTGGCTGTATGATCACACAACAAAAAATAAAATGTCATCCTTCAGTTCTGTCTGAAATGTACTGCTTGTCCCCACGGGGGTCACGGGTGTGCTTGAGCCTATCCCAGCAGTCATCGGGCAGTAGGCAAGGGACACCCTGAACCGGTTGCCAGCCAATCACAGGGCACACAGGGATGAACAACTACTCGCACTCACACTTGGGGACATTTTGGAGTGCTCAAAAGGCCTACTAAGAAGAAAACCCATGCAGGCATGGGGACAACATGCAAACTCCACACAGGAGGTGGAATTGAACCAGAACCCTCTGAACTGTGAGGCGAATGTGCTAACCAGTGTCCACTGAGCCGCCGTGATAGGAAAATGAAGCTTCAAATTTGCTTCATGAACCAGTTTTATTTTTTCATGACAACTTGGCACTATTGGTTTAAATAAAGGGAGTAAAGAAATGGCAAGTCAGTGTCCTTTAAGCCCAAGGTGAAGGAGTCAGTGCCATCTTGATGAGTAAAAAATACAACTGGTTCCTGAAGCAAAATTGAAAATTCATTTTCCCATTCATAATCTTTACATGAAATATTTCTTGAGAACTGTCTGGTTATGCTTCAGCCCACAGTTGGATGAAACTTTTTCTAAGCAGCCAAAGCTATGCAAGCCCAACTTCAAGATGATGCTCAATAGTAAAGATAGCCTAGCCTTAATATAAAGGACGAGTGAACTTTTTGTATTCATGAACATGTCTGGTTTTTTTTTCTCGAATAGATGTGTGTGGTGTCAGACCACAATACATGACGAATGCATGGACAGCCTGGTAGATGCAACCAAATGTGACCTGGGTGAGTTCCGCAACATCATCATTCCTCCTCACTATCTCTACCAAGTGAACAAGCTGCGCCGTCGACACCCCGATGAGTACAAAAAGGTATAGGTATAATCTGGCCGCAAATTAAGTTTTTTAAGGTTCACTAATCTGTTCTGTTTATAGCTTGCGGCGCAATGTGGAGATGGCTGGGCTCCTGTGTTGGTCATGGGAAACACGCGTAGTGGAAGCAACATGGGGGAGGCCTTGCTGGGAGAGTTTCGCGGCCTTCTCAACCCCGTGCAGGTCAGTCATCCGATATCTGTCCTTTATGGCTGCAAAATTATGGCCAGAATGAAAAGCACAATTTTGTAACCACAATTATTAATCACTATTAATCCAAATGTTAGGGAAACCATCTTTATTTTAACTGCACTACTCTTCCACCAGCAGTATGGAAACAGTTTTCAATGCAAAAAAACCCCCCAAAAAAACGAGACACTGAAAGAGTGAATGATAATAACATTTACCCAGGAATTTTAAACTTCAGAATCCTCTTACCGCAGGGTGTGACTGCTTGGGATTTAGGCAATTTAATGAAGACTAAGCCATAATTCAATGGTGCCCCTGGTGGTTGGCTGCCTACTGGTTGAGAAAATACTTCATTCAAAAGTGGTGTGAGGAGTCCACATTTGAAATTTTGGGGGAAAGTCGTGTCATTTGGAGCAAATAGGAAAAGAACCCCCTGAACTGTTCTGGACACAAATTCAAAGGCCAGCATCTGTGATGATCTGTGGATGTATTAGTGGCCACTGCACTTGAACCATCTCTGAAGGCACCTGTTGGATTTGGTCCACAATTTAGGGAGCGCGCTATCTGCGCCTCACGGCAAAAGCCATTGCCAATCACCTGTTATCCAATTTACTCACTGCGTGCTCGTTTAATTTCTTCAGATTTAGGAAAATGCAAAGACTCTGAAGCAGAAATTAGACTTACACAGGTTGGTTGAGTTCAATCATAATTCTTGTTAAGAAAGCTCTGTTTTCAGGAAAGTACAATACAGCGCTGGGCCTTTCAAGAGCAGAAAGTCTCCATTCAGAAAAGGCAACGTTCAAGGTTCTTTGGTCAGCTTATATTCAGTTGGACAGGCCGGTGTGGGGCGAGTTTGATGGGTGATGAGTCGTTGGGGTGGGGCGAGTTCGCAGTAGAGTTTGATTCCATGGGAGTGGGTGCTGGTTCTGGACGATTCGGTGTGTGTGTGGGGGCTGTTGTCTTCCATCCCATCTTTCGGCCTTGGTGATCATCCTTGGCCGAGTCCTTGGCTGTCTCCCTCTGGCACCAGCTGGTTTTTATCTCCATGTGACCTTCCTGTAAACATTCTCCTCCATCCTTGCACATATACTGTCGGACCTCATTCTTTCAATTTTGTCATTTTGTACGAATTTATGTGAGCTTTTGGCTGTCACATCATTAATCTATTACTGTTCCCTGACTATGCAAAGTTAGTTCTTTTGATACTCCATGTCTTTGCGCACATCATTATATTCTTAGTTTAATCATGCTTCCCACCATATCTTTTCTTTGTTAGGCAAAACATTTCCCTCTGTGCAGAGCGTTCAGTAGTAATCGAAAAGCTGGCGTCCCGCATTAGGCGACATATGACGTTTAGTCAAAACACAAGATATAATCAAGTACTGAACGGTCAAGACGACTCTGGCCGTGTCCATGATTTAGAGAGAAAACATCAGGCATGCATTACACAGTTCCTTAAGGGTCATTAAGCTATTTAGGCAACATATCAAAAGACATTTATTTTGCAGTGCACAGAAATACATATTGAATCGTGAAGTTGTAGCAACCTCTGTTATTATCTTATATCAAAGAATGTCTAATTATGTCTTCTTTATTGGTTGACTCCATGAATATACTTGTCTGCTTATATACTTTATCCAAAGAGATGTGAGCGTATCTGTTATTGTGGCTAGGCGGGTTTTGTGTCTTTTGACCCTATTCCTTCACACCGTTAATGCTGAAAGGTGTTTATAAATTTGGGAGAAACATCCTCCCTTTGTCTCCCTTTGAAAATGTTCGGCACATCATTCATCCATCCGTCCGTCCGTCCATACATACATACATACATACATACATACATACATACATACTGTACATACATACATGCATACATTTTCTGTACCGCTTTGTCCCCACGAGGGTCGCGGGCATGCTGAAGCCTATCCCAGCCGTCATCGGGCAGTAGGCGGGGGACATCCTGAACTGGTTGCCAGCCAATCGCAAAGGCACACAGAGACGAACAACCATCCGCACTCGCACTCACACCTAGGGGCAATTTGGGGTGCGTTATCGGCCTACCAAGCATGTTTTTGGGTATGTGGGAGGAAACCGGATCGCCCGTAGAAAACCCACGCGGACACGGGGAAAATACTTTAGCCTTAAATATAATAAAATTCAACTAAAGAAACAGACCATCCATAACTGTGTCGCTTCATGATGTATCCCTGTACCTCTGCGCAAACTGATTCTTGCACGTTGTCTATAACCCCAAAATGTTCCGTGTCGGACCCCTTGTATGTTAAAGCGGTGTGTTTACCTTCTCAGGTTTTCGACCTGTCACAACTTGCACCTTCCAAGGCCCTTCAACTGTGCACCCTGCTGCCGCCTGGTTGTTTGAGGGTCTTGGTGTGTGGAGGCGATGGCACAGTGGGCTGGGTGCTTGATGCCATCGACGGTATGAAACTCAAGGTGAGAGAGAATAATGCCTCATTGTTAGCATTGTCTTTATAGATGTAAGGTGTCAATCCCAAGATGGAATGTACTTGAAAACTTACCATCATTTACAATCGTTTTGGTTTGGTGACATATATTTGCCTTCTCGACCAGGGTCAAGACCAATTCGTTCCAAGAGTGACCATCCTCCCTCTCGGGACAGGAAATGACCTTTCCAACACTTTGGGCTGGGGTGCGGGCTATGGTTCGGAGATCCCTATGGAACAGGTTCTCCGCAACATCCTGGATGCAGGGGTGGTCAAAATGGACAGGTGGGGACTTTTGAGCACATCACCATGTCTTTTACTATTGTTAGATGCTGGATAAACTGTAATCAGTAGTTTCCAACCACAACAAATGTGTTTGTGATTCTTCAAAATACAACTGCTAAGGCTACTATTGAAAACAAGCTGACTAGTAAGGAAAAAGTGTTTGACCTAAAAGCATTGGCAGGGTTTCTATGGATGCCATTCATACAATAATTTTCTATAATCCTAATCTGCAGCTCTGACTATGATCCTCCATGCTGAACTATAAATCTGATGTAGCTATGGCATTGTGTTCGTCTATGAGTTTACTGACAGCATAATCATTTTCAGATGGAAAGTGCAGGTGTCCTCTAAAGGCCTCTCTATTCGAAAACCAAAGGTAAGTTTGTAGTCATTTGGAATATTGTAATAGGTTTGCGTATAATGTTTCCTATATGTGCGACAAAAAGTCTGCTCTCCCAAAACAAACCTATTAGCACTTTCTCAAAAGTTAGCTGCGGATTCTGGTTTCATTGATCTAGAATCTAGATTCTAGGGGTGTCAAACTCATTTTTTTCGCTGGCCGCATTGTAGTCATAGCTTCTTTCGGAGGGCCATTATGACTGTCAACCCAAATAAATGTATGAACACCTCATATTATATACAGTAAAAGCTACAAAACTGACAAATAACTCGTTTTCAAATCAGACGAGTAAAAACTGGTCAAATATTTAAAAAAAAGATATTAAAAGTGAAGACAATTTGTAATTCTAGTCATGACACGAATTTGATGCACAATTTGTCTTTGCGGGCCACTTAAAATGATGTGGCGGGCCGTATCTGGGCCTTGAGTTTGACACCTGTGATCGAGATGAAATTCTGTTGGCATGTCTATTGTAGAATGGGTGCCAGAGTTTTGTTAGTTTTTGTGTTTAACACAGTGTCCATACATACAAGGAGTGGCTCTTGAGCATTCTGAAGATTGTTGCTGTGCTATCAAAGCAGTTCTATCAAAGCATTTATTTAGTAAAACTTATATCAATCCAGATGCTAAGTCGTTAGCGTATCAGAATTAAGTCATTGAAGTGTATATTTAACAGCCATTCAATTTCCTCAGGCTCTCTCCATGAACAACTACTTCTCTGTTGGTCCTGATGCTCTGATGGCACTCAACTTCCACACGCATCGTGAGAAAACGCCCTCTTTCTTTTCCAGCCGTATCATCAACAAGGTCAGAACAGCCTCATTTGCATCCCTCTGGTTAAAAGCAAAACTTGGTTTTATATTTGAATAGCAACAACTTTACCACCACTAACCTGCTTTATTTGTCTTTCTTTCACCACCAGGCTGTGTACTTCCTATATGGCACAAAGGACTGTTTAGTGCAGGAATGCAAGGGCCTGGACAAGAGGATTGAGGTACAGCAGCTTTGCTGACGCTATCAAACGTCATGGTTACCACAATGTCACCATCGTAGTATATTTTCCCCACAATATACACCTGTCATTGTGTCCCATGTCTGTTTGATGGAATAATAATAATGCATTTTATTTGTTAGGCGCCTTTCAAGACTCTCAAGGTCACTGATTTGTTAGCATGTACATTCTTGTGAGGCTGGGGAGCCTGACTTCCTGTTTGCATGTTTTTGGCATACTCGAGTAGGCTTCATCTGGCTACTCTGGTTTCATCCCACGTTCCAAAATCATGCATGTTACATTCATAGAAGACTTTGAAGTGCCAAATGGTGTGAATGCTTGCTTACATTGGCAACCAGTCTATGGCAGGGGTCACCAACCTTTTTAAATGGTTGAGCTACTTCCTTGCTACAGTATATTACAAAGGGCTACCAATAGACCTGTCAAAATTGGGGAAAAAAAACAACCTGTCATGTTCTTGTAACCTTGTGTTTGCTTGACTTGTTTGCTGACTACATTTGCATGCAGTCCATGTTTGGGTTTATGTTGAAATTCCTGTTCCTAAAACCTTTTGAACAACCCTTTTCCATGTGGGAGTGAACAGTAAACATCCGTATTTGAGTATTCCGATTCAGATGGCGATGCACCGACAATGTTGTGACGCAAATAGATGTCATTTCTGCTTTTCTTGTCAATTATTCATGTCACTCATCACCACTTCAGTTTTGAAAGGGTGACTGTATGTAAACAGTCATTGTGTTTATTTTTATTCCTACCACAGCTGGAGCTTGATGGTGAGCGAGTCGAGTTGCCCTGCCTGGAGGGCATCATTGTTTGCAACGTTGGTTACTGGGGGGGCGGCTGCAGAATCTGGGAGGGAAAGGGCGACGAACCCTGCCCCCCTACACGGTAAGACAAGCGTCAGCGTATGACACAGCTAACTGCTTTCAAGTTAGCCCTGGCTCACGTGCTGTTCAGTTCCCGTAGCAACAAGCCATGTTTGCTGTCGTCACGACAGGTTGGATGACGGTTTGCTGGAGGTGATGGGTGTGTTTGGCTCCTTCCACTGTGCTCAGATCCAGGTCAAGCTGGCCAACCCAGTACGGCTGGGACAGGCCCACACTGTCAGGGTGAGACCATGTCGCACACATTAGCGCCACTCTGATGTTGCATTCCTCGAGCCAGACTTGTATTCATTTCTATGTACTGTATACTTATCTCACTACCCTTGGCTGTCCCCCACTGTAAGCAGTCGGCAAATAGAGGGGATTTTTAATCTAAAATGATGCATCGCTACCCTCTCCTGGCAGCTTGGCTCATTACCATTCTTCACGTTGAGAAAATGTACCGGGCAAGCGCATCAGACTCGTAGCAACCTCTCTCAATGGAATAAAAAAGGATCAAACGACATTACTCGAACTTGACACCGACTGCTTTGAGTCTAATGGACAATTGAAGTCATTCTCGCCAAGTAGCGTGTTAAGTGGGTAATGTTTGTTTCTCCAGTTGGTCCTTAAGGATTCCACGATGCCAATGCAAGTGGACGGCGAGCCGTGGGCGCAGGGCCCGTGCACCATCACAATTACCCATAAGACGCAGGCTCTCATGCTGTACCACAGCTCAGAGCAGACTGATGACGACGACGACGGCGAATCCAGCGCTTCCGAGACAGAAAGCACCGCAGGACTCGCCCAGGCCCCCGGGGGCAGTGTCCACTTGAGCTTGACTTATCCCTGATAGTCGTTTATTTTTGCAGCATATTTTAAAGTCATATTTTATCAGTGGTTCTTTCCATTTTCAATTGCCAATTGAAAAACAAGTTTTTAATTGTTTCCCTGGTTAAATAAAGATTAAATTAAAAAAATTAATAACGGGTCAGTGTGAAGTGGCAAACGATTGACACCTTGTCAGTGATTGGCTGTTCTCCGTCGGGTGTGATACTCCCCGCCTCCAAACTAATTTCATTAATTCAACTCTAAAATCGAATCATGAAAATACGTATATTTTTGTGTTGTTACTTTAAAAACGTATTTTCAATTGCCAAATCAATTTGGAAAGAACAAATTCTACTTTATTAGATCTGCTTCGAAAAGCTTGAGTTTTGGTACTTTGACTTCATCCCTTCTGACGGCAAAGTCGGGACAGGGTGAACGTGAAACAGATGGCTGTAATACTTGCACTTTCTCATGTGGCACACATATTATTGCCTACCAAATTGTGTTGATTTTATGTTCTTTTATTGTAGACATGTTGCTATTTTACGTTCACGCATATTCAAGCGCACTTAACCCCTCCAAGCTGCAGGCAGTGTTGGTTTCCATACAGTTTTAAAGTACTAAAATCACAAATGAAGCAATTCAGAGTAATCGGATGCAGGGAATGTCTGTATCCTCAGTATTTGTCATGCACTAAACTTTTTTTTTTGTAATGCTGAAAAGCAATTGTTGTATGCTGTGCCAAACAGCTCAAAAATTAATTGGATTAATTGGAAGTTTAACTCCGCCATTAGCTTGATAAGGAAGACTGAACTCACAGATAGTTTGAATAGCTGCTTGGAATATCTTTGCTTTTATGCGTCATTTTCCACAAGTCAACGCTGGTAAAATTGTCACATGACACTGGGCTAGCAGGTAATTTGAATTTATATAGCGCCTTTCCCAAGGACCTTTGATTAAGTTACATTTTATGGACAAGTGTATTTCCAAGAGGTTCCTGCAGAACAGTATGCAAACAAGCGTTGCACATCTATTTTGTTGCAGTGTTATTTGTCCTGCTGCTACTGCCGTATTTTAAATGGTAGTCTTTACTTAATAGTCAATGCCTGTTTCAGGAATGTCCGCATCGTAGGCTCTGAATAATTTCCTTCTATTTTTTTTTAATTGCTTAATGCCCGCTTGTATAAGACCATCTACTTTGACTTAGCTGCCTGTATTTATCAGTGTTCTTTGTGTTCTGTCCCATTGATTTTTACTGACTTTGTGGTCGTGGCAGGTGTTTAGCCATGCTTGCATCAGGGCTCTTGTTTTTATTTCTTTATTTCAAGAATGCAAACCAACAAAACACGCTGATGGAAATATGGATCTGTCAGATTGCAATGACACAGCGACAGATGAATTGACAACATTATCCATTGAGTTCTTCGTCTAATGGCACCAAAGCTTAGACGTTCAGTGATTTGAACAATGATAAAAATGGACACAACACATGGCTGCTAGCATGGCTAAAGACATTTTTTGTGAAGATTTCTTGAATGTATTAATGTGATTGTACTAGTTACTCTGAATATTTCCACTCACAACTCAGTTTTGTACATGGCCTGCTGTCCAATTTTGAAGCAGTATTTGTCTAACATGTTTTTAGAGAAACGTCATATTGTGTGTCAAATTTGCTCCTAGCTGACACTGGATTTTTACTTTCAAAGTATGTATTCCCACCTTTTCTCTGCAAAAAGTTATATTAAAAGATCCAGTATTTACAGCTGTTCATTTTCTTTGTTTAATATCTATTTAAATGTAAACATTGTGTATGATTCTGTTTTGATTTGACTGTCATGCTCAAGAAAAAAAAAAGCCATTTTTGCCTCTGCAAAGCTAAACCGAAATGAGAAAGCATAGTGATAGCGTTGCTTGTGAATGGAAGCTTTTAATTTGGGTGTTAGGGAAGAGTCTGAATTTGTTACTTTGGATGTTATTGTTTGATGAAATTGAATGTAAAGATAGAGGTGATGTTTATGGATGTAATTCCCCCCCCAAACATTTTCATATTAAAATGTGATTGTTCTCACTTTCTGTGATTTGCTGCTATTTGCAAGGCCCTCTGAAAATAAACACTGATGACCACAGCTGCCCTCTTCAGGATTCAAGAATTTTTATTCGGCATGTTTGAGCGTCCCAAACAAGGAATTTGACTTCGGTACATCACAGCCTCTGTTCAACATTTAGGTGACTAACAACATTCAGGACGTGTGAAAAATGACAAACATTCTCAAACATCCCCTGATCTTAAACTCCCAGGAGGGCAAGGAAAAACTCAAAACTCCAACTAGGGGAAATGAGAAACCTTGAGAAGAGACCACCGATGGGAGGATCCCTCTTCCAGGATGACCAGGCTGCATTGGATGGAGAGAGGACACATAGTACAAATAATGTGAAAGTGATATTCAAAATGGTTAAAATACCTGTACATAAAATTGAGAACAACAATTATCTTTAAGAAGAAATTACTTTTTGGCTCTTTCTACAGGATAAGGACTTTTGTGACCTCAGTGCTTCACTGCCATTCGAGAAACAGCTTTCCCAGCCTGCAGTTACTTTTCACACGACTGTAAATATTGATTTTGTACAGGCAAGTGTTTTTTTTTTTTTGGTCATAGGTGCAAATGGCATGGGTGTATCAAGGCATTTTAGTTGACAGAGCAGAATCTCTTACTTAAATGCGCAGGCTCTCAAAGTTCTTGTTTCCTTCCTTATAATCATTTTCCAGTAGGCTTGTAGACATCGCTCTCTCTCTCTCTCTCTCTCTCTCTCTCTCTCTCTCTCTCTCTCTCTCTCTCTCTCTCTCTCTCTCTCTCTCTCTCTCTCACATCAACTTCCCTGTGAAATCCACAAAGCAAGCAAGCAGGCTGAGAAACTGAACTAAGTGATACAGCAGCACCGACACAGCACAACCAGTATGCTTGTGGAGATGGGTGTGGTGAAATTTGTCCTCTGCATTTAACCCATCCCCGTGTGATTTTTGATCCATCCCCTGGGGGAGAGGGGAGCAGTGAGCAGCAGCGGTGCCACGCTCAGGAATCATTTGGTGATCTAATCCCCCAATTCCAACCCTTAATGCTGAGTGCCAAGCAGGGAGGCAATGCATCGCATTTTTATAGTCTTTGGTATGACCCGACCAGGGTTTGAATGACGTAACATTCAGTTATTTAAAAAAACTATTACATAAATAACACATTTATAAAACCATCTGTGTCACTCCAATTCATTAAATCCATCGATCGTCCTTTGTCAACAATGCCGTGTGCCGCGCCGCAGTTCAAATTATTCCACAGGCCCATACAACGATATATAAACTATATTTTAAATAACTATCACATAAACAACAATATTATCAAACCATTTGTGTCACTCCAAATCATTAAATCCATCGATCACATTTCTCGTCCTTTATGTCATCCTGGTGACAGAGGACATGTCCAGAGGATATGGCGCTTTAAAGTGTTAATTACTTTATTTGATTTTTTCTCTCTATTTTTCATGTTTTGAATATGTTCAAGATAAAGATATCAAAGCATGTGAAGTGATCAACTATACTAAAAATAACATGTGAAGTGGTCAACTATACTTGTAAGTGATGTGTTAATGATAAAGTAAAAATTTGTGAAAAAAAAATAAGTCGCTCCTGAGTATAAGTCGCCCCCCCCACCCAAACTATGAAAAAAAAACGCGACTTATAGTCTGACGATTACGGTACTATAATTTTTTAGTGTAAAATTTTTAAAGTGTTCTTTGAATTGGGCAATGTGTTTACTTTCTTTGATCGTTACAGGTAACTTATTCCATAGCTTTACCCCATTGACAGATATGCACATGCTTTTGAGGGTGGTGCGCACCTTTGGTTGTAAAAAATTCCCTCCCCTTCTTAGACTGTAAATACTTTCTCTTTCTATGAACCATTTTTGTATATTATTAGGGAGTAATTTTTTTTTAGCTTTATAAATAATTTGTGCGGTCTTGAAATATCTACCAAGTCCATACATTTTAATGTTTGTAATTTAATAAATAAATTATTTGTATGTTCACAATAGCCAACATTGTCGATAATTCTAATTGCCCTTTTCTGCAATGTGTCTTTACACATCGTCTTTAGGGTGGTTTTGTAGGTATTCCCCCATACCTCAACACCATAGGACATGAAAGGAAGAAGCAGCGAGCGGTATAAAGTGTACATTGTTTTCTGGTTCAGTAAGCGTCTGACTTTACAAAGTATACCCACGGTCTTTGCCAATTTTGAACAGATGTGTTTGACTTGCGGTTTCCAGCTGAGACTGTGGTCAATTATTACTCCTAGAAAGGAGTTTTTATAAACTCTATCTAATCTGGTGTTATCACACAATACTTCAATAGTTATGTCTTCTGGGATTTTTCGTTTCCCAAAGATCATAAAATTGGTTTTCTTTATGTTAAGAGATAATTTTTTTGAGCCAAACCACAGTTTTAGCTTGGCAAGCTCAACAGAAACAGTCTTCATCAGTTGTTGTAGGTTCTCTCCTTCACAAAAGATATTTGTGTCATCAGCAAATATGACAAATTTTGAAATCTTAGAGGTGTTAATTATATCATTAATATATAATATGAATAGTTTTGGTCCCAATATTGATCCTTGTGGAACACCGCAGGTTATATTTAAAAGCATTGACTTTTCCTCTCCCATCTGCACAAACTGCTGCCTATTTTCTAAGTAGCTTTTTATCCAACTGAACCCTATTCCCCTAATCCCATACCTTTCCAATTTTTGAAGCAAAATGGCATGATTAATTGTATCAAAGGCCTTTTTAAGGTCAATAAAAACTCCTATGGCAAACTTCTTGTTGTCAATGCTTGTTGACAGTTCTTCCACAAGGTCAATTAAAGCTAAAGATGCAGATCGCTTTGGCCTAAAACCATATTGACTATCAGTTAATATCTCACATTTATCAATAAAACTGTCCAATCTAACAGCAAAAACCTTCTCCAAGATTTTGGAAAATTGGGGAAGCAATGAGACTGGCCTGTAGTTGGTATAAAGATTCTTCTCACCGGCCTTATAGATGGGAACGACTTTGGCTATTTTCATTTTTGTGGGAAAGGAGCCCAGTTTCAGCGAGAGGTTGCAGATATGTGCTATGGGATCTGCTATAGCTACTATTACATATTTAATTAGGTATAGATCAATATCCTCACAGTATTGATGTACACTTGATGTTTTGTTCTTAAATTCTTTAACTATATCAATTATTTCAGTTTTATCTGTGTTCCCCAAAAAATTGTGATACACCTCCTTTGTGGAGGGATTATCTCATCTGCCAGTTTAGGCCCGACATTCACAAAGAATTTGTTGAATCCTGCCACCACTTCATCACTATTATTAATTACAGTGCCTTGCGAAAGTATTCGGCCCCCTTGAACCTTTCAACATTTCGCGACATTTCAGGCTTCAAACCGGGCGTGCGTAAAAGCATTGTCCGAGCCCCATCCACCGTCCCTGGACAGCCACCCGGCCGAGTGCCGGCGCCCGACATCAATCCACGAAAGTGAAAGAGAGCGCTGCTGACGTCAGCAGCGCGACGCGACGTCGCGGTCGCGCGTCAGCAGCGCGGCGTCGCGTCAGCAGCGCGGCGGTTGTTTACATAAAGGACAAAGATCGACTCGTCCAGGGACGGTGGATGGGGCTCGGACAATGCTTTTACGCACGCCCGGTGTCTTTCGCCTCCGTGGATGGAAGTCGAGGGCCGGCGCTCAGCCGGGTGGCTGTCCGAGGACGGTGGATGGGGCTCGGTCATGGCTTTTACGCACGCCCGGTCCTATTGTATGGAGCTCTCTTCCACTTCCGTGGCTGGAAGTCCACGCCGCCACACGCCTGGAAGTTTGTTTTGTTAAATAAAGAGCCGTTTACCAAACCCACGTCTTTCCTTGAACTTTGTTAACGCTACAATATAGTTATATAGTAGATCTGTGGAATAACGACGAGGCTGACGTCAGGGCGCACGCGCGGCGATGTTGACAAAGGACGAGGAATTTGATCGATGGATTTAATGATTTAGAGTGCACAGATGGTTTGATAACATTATTGCTTATATAATAGTTATTTGATATATAATTTATATATCGTTATATGGGCCTGTGGAATATTTTTAAGTGCAAGAGCCGTCAGCGGTCGCACGCATTGTTGACAAAGGACGATTGATGGATTTAATGAATTGGAGTGATGCAGATGGTTTTATTAACGTGTTATTTATGTAATAGTTTTTTGAATAACTCTGAATTTTACGTCAGGGCCGTTCTCAGCTCTTAGTTTGTGTTTATGTCATGTTAGCATACCTATCGTTTAGCCTGTTGTTGCTCGTTCATGACTGTTCTTGGTGTTGGATTTTGTCGAATAAATTGCCCCCCAAAATGCGACTTATACTCCGGAGCGACTTATATATGTTTTTTTTCACTTTTTTGGGCATTTTCTGGCTGGTGCGACTTATACTCCGGTGCGACTTATAGTCCGAAAATTACGGTAGTTCACATTAAAAAGCTATCAGAACATGTAAATGAATTAATTATTTAGTTATAATCTAGTAAGTTAAAACAACAGTCATTTGTTGTAGGGGAAAAAAGTGAATAAATATAAAGTTGTTATAGAGATTAAAAACGTGTTTACAGTGATCCCTCGCCACTTCGCGCTTCACCTTTTGCGAATGCGCTACTTCACGGGTTTATAAGTAATGGGCGAACAGCGTTTAAATACACACGTGCCTCTGAGCAATGTGCATCACTGTGGACGTGACTGAGTTCGAGCGCAAGAGGCGGCAGTCGGCCACATGCAGAAACTGGTGCAGAAAGAATTGGAGCACGTGACAATATCACGTGTTTGTTCTTTTATTTACTGTAAAGGTACCATATAATAATAATAATAATAATAAACTTTATTTGTATAGCACCTTTCATACAAGAAATGCAGCTCAAAGCGCTTTACAACAATGAAAGAAAAACATGAATACATAAAAACAAAACATTAATGTATGCATACACAATTAATAAAGTGAGTTTAAAATAGGAGCACGCTTTAATAAAATAAAGAATATATCTTTAAGAAAAAGTAAAAAATAAAATAAAGATAAAGATAAAATTAGGCTTAAAATGAAATTTATAAAACGTAATTAGTTAAATGCTCGGGTAAAGAAATGAGTTTTAAGTTTTGTTTTGAAAATATCTAGCGACCTGGCCTCCCTGATACCTATTGGCAGTGTGTTCCATAGTTTGGGGGCGTAATTAACAAAGGCTGCATCACCGATCTTCTTTCTGCTGTTGCTGGGAGCCTCCAATAAACCAGCAGCAGATGATCGCAGGGTTCTTGGAGGTATATAGCTAACAAGAGAATTTGCAATGTAGCTTGGTCCCTGCCCATTGAGGGCTTTGTATAGAAGGAGAAGGATTTTAAAATCAATTCTAAATGTTACAGGAAGCCAGTGCAGAGCAGCTAGAACTGGTCTAATGTGCTCTCTCTTCTTGGTCCTGGTTAATAGGCGAGCTGCAGCGTTTTGGATGAGCTGAAGTCTATCAGTGTTTTTTTTCGGGAGACCAGTAAAGAGTGCATTACAGTAGTCAAGCCGGCTTGAAATAAAGGCATGAATCAGTTTCTCAGCATCATTTTGATTTATGAACGCTCTTACTTTGGCTATATTTCTAAGGTGGAAAAATGATGTTTTGGTAACCTTGTTAATGTGGGACCTGAATCTTAGATCTGAATCTAAAATAACACCAAGACTTGTAATCTCGGATTTAATCCAGGGAGTTAATTTCCCCAAATTATTAAACAGCATTTCTCTTTTAGTTTTAGGGCCGATTAGCAAGATTTCAGTTTTATCCTCGTTTAACTTTAAGAAATTGTTGCTCATCCATTTATTTATAGCCAGAAGACAGTTGGTGATGGAGTTTATAGGTGTAGCATCACTGGGTTCTGCAGATATGTACAATTGTGTGTCATCCGCATAACTATGGAAATATACATTGTGCTTTCTGATGACGTCGCCAAGCGGCAGCATGTAAAGTGAGAATAATAGTGGACCAAGGCAGCTGCCTTGTGCAACCCCATAGCGACTGTCATGTGTGTTGGACACATGCTCTCCTAAACTGACATAGAACTTTCTCCCTTTGATATATGTTCTGAACCAGTTTAACACACAGTCCGAAAGACCGACTAACCTTTCAAGACGATTGATTAGGATATCATGCTCAATGGTATCAAACGCTGCACTTAGGTCTAAGAGGATAAGAATCGACACCTTGTTTTCATCAGAGTTTAATCTGAGGTCGCTGATTATTTTAGTAAGAGCAGTTTCAGAGCTGTGGTATGTTCTAAAGCCTGACTGAAATTCCTCCAGGATATTGTTTTCTTTCAGAAACGAGTTTATTTGCACTGAAACTATCTTTTCAAGTATCTTACTAATGAAAGGAAGGTTGGATATCGGCCTATAGCTGGTCAGTACATTTCCATCTAGGTTGGGCTTCTTTAATAAAGGTTTTACCACAGCTGTTTTAAAGGCATCTGGGAAGATGCCTGTTTGAAGGGATGTGTTTATAATGTTTAGGACATGACTTGAAACACTGTTGAATACCCGCTTAAAGAATGCTGTCGGTACAGGGTCAATACTTGAAGTGGAGGAGTTACACTCAGTGACAGTCTTGCAAAGCTCATTCAATGTAATACAGGTGAATGTTCCCATGGTTACACAATTCTTATAGGATTTACTGAGATCATCTATGTTTATATCGGCAACAATACTGGCTCTAATTGAAGTTATTTTACTAGTGAAGAATAATGCGAGTTCTTCACATTTTGATGCAGAGAACTGTGGGGGTGTGGGGGCAATGTTGAGTAGTTGATCAATAGTGGAGAATAATATTCTAGAGTTTCCAGTGTTCTCTGAAATAATCTTAGAAAAGTAATCCTTTCATGCCAGACATATTATTTTATTATAAGCAGTCATGGCGTCTCTGTATATATCACGATGAACTGTGAGTCTAGTTTTCCTCCATTTTCTTTCAGCTGCCCGACAGACTCTCTTGGTTTGCCTAACATTGCTATTGTTTAACCATGGGGAGATTCTGTCAGTACTTTTCCTTTTGACCTTTAGCGGTGCAACAGTATTCAGAGCAGACAACAAGATACCATTGAAATGTTCAACTATGTCATTTAGAGAGGAGTCATAGTTGTATGGCTCAAATGACCTCATAATATCAGAAAACTCTGCTTCAGCCTGCTCATCTAGGAATCGCTTTTGAACTAAAATTTCCCTTTTAGTCTGTGTTAAGGTTAGCTTTACATTATAAGATACACAGTGATGGTCAGAGATAGGCAATTCACATACAGAGATATTATCAATGTCTATTCCTGTTGTTATTACTAAGTCCAAAGTGTTACCATGCTGGTGAGTGGCTTCAT
The DNA here is from genome assembly GCF_901709675.1 of Syngnathus acus. Taxonomy (NCBI): domain Eukaryota; kingdom Metazoa; phylum Chordata; class Actinopteri; order Syngnathiformes; family Syngnathidae; genus Syngnathus; species Syngnathus acus. The sequence goes on along the minus strand of NC_051087.1, from coordinate 12,332,948 downwards.
TAATGTGTTGGGTAAGATTAAAACTGTTTAGTAGGTTTACCAGTTCTATAGCTTTGGAGTCGTTCTTTTTATTAATATGAATATTTAGGTCTCCATTCAGAATTAATCTGTCATAGTTAGTGATTCCAAGTGAAATCAGCTCTGAGAATTCCTGTAGAAATAATGATGAGTATTTTGGTGGCCGATATAATGTGATAATGAGTACTGGTAATTTTGTTTTAAGTTCAAGAGCAAGATATTCAAATGATGAGAATTCACCAAGGTCGATGTTATTACCCACAAACTGTGTAGAGAAAATAGCTGCTATTCCCCCGCCCCTTTTTTCATGTCTGACAGACTGATGGAACTTGTAGTTTGGAGGACAAGCTTCCATCAGTGTTGCTACACCATTGTTATTGTTTAGCCAGGTCTCAACCAAACATATACAGTGCAGATTCCTTTCAATGATCAGATCATTTACCAAAAAAGATTTGTTAACCAAAGATCTAACATTCAAAAGAGCTAATTTCAGTTGTTGTGTTTCAATAACAGGGACTGGTTTTGGCTGGACATTAAGACATGTAAGGTTACTGAGACGAGTACCAGATGGTCTATGGTTACTACGATGTGTTTGACCATACCACCGGCTGTTTAATATTACCGGTATGTTTAAAGAGGTGGCATGGGGTCTGTCTCATCTTTGTCTTATACCTGAGCGTCTGTTATTGCTGCTGTTTAGTAGTCCATCAGCTTGACTGGCAGCTTTAACCAGTTCCTTAATTTGTGATTGTGGTGTGGGGGGGATTTGTGATTGAGGGGAAGGTCGGCAGGGGGATCGTTGGGTCCGCGATAGGCACAGAGACATCCTTCGATTGCCTTGGGTGATCTGGAACAGTGGGTCTGGTGAGGTGGGATGTGATGGAGGGGGGTGTGCAGGAGGGGGAGTGTGTGCTGTCCTTGATGGTCCACGTGGGAGGGGGGGAAAGGAATCCTGTGAGGGGGGAGGGGGGGAGATGGATCCTGGGAGGAGGGAGGGGGGGTGATTGCGTGCTGACGTCTTCGGTGGGCTATCCTTTGTGCGTTGCCAGCTGTCTTATCTTATCTTTGATAGGACACCATGTCAAAGACATGGTGTCCCAACGGCGTAACAAATGTTGGCACTGAGTAGCCTGGATCCGTAGATGTTTGGATGTATCCCATCCGGCTGGAATCGGTCTTTACAATTCCAAAAGATATTGAAATTATCAATAAACTGTATTCCATGTTTGAAGCACTCCGATGTCAGCCATGTATTTAGGCCAAGAAGTCTACTGAAAGATTCCGTTCCTTTGTTTAAGGTTGGAATGGGGCCAGAGATGTACACACACTGTGACTGATGGTCATCCAGTATGTTTAGCAACAGGGTCAAGTCTTTTTTCAGAATCTCAGACCCAGTTTTCTTATGTAGAATGTCAAAAGACCCGGTGTGGATAATGATTCTCATATTTCTTGGGCATGTATTTAAGATAACTGGAATCAGTTCTGCAATTTCAGATACAGTCGTGTTATCCATGCTAATGTTTTCAGTCTTTGGCATTTTAACAAATTTAGTTACTGAGTCTCCAATCAAGAGAGTGTGTGGTTCAGTTCTGGAGTTAGCAAAGTTTCTTCTGGCCCTCGGCCTGTCCATGGCTTGGGGACTGTTCCTGGGGTTGTGATTAGCCTTAGCGCTAGCAGTGTGATTAGTATCTGCGGCTTCATTACAGTTATTATCCAACATTTCATCCCTTGCCAATAGTTCATACCTGTTATGTAGTGGAAGATCAGGTGTAGGAGTGAGTGTTGATGCTTCCATATCTAATCTCTTGCCCGGTTTGCCTCTCGGGCTGACAGCTGGTGTTGATGTTTTTGGCCTGGCTCCATTGCGATGCCAGTAAGCGGTTGTCGTCGGAGCTTCTGCAGGTAATCCAGGGTTACGGACAACATCAGAGAGCATCCTGGGAGTTTCCACCACTAGTTCAGTAGTGTTAGGACATATCCAGGGAAGTGTGTCGGTCAGATCTGTAGCGGGAGCCTCCACGTTGATAGCCCCGTCTATAACAATCTGTGTCTGTCCGTTAGCATTTGGTGCTACTTTGGCTACATGATAAGCGTCAATGAGCTGCTCCACAGCTGCTACCGAGTCCGTGAATTTGTCATTTTCACATATCTGATGTAGTGTTTCAATCTGTATTCCAAGTTGCATTTCAAGCTGGAATATCCTCTGATTCAGTCGCTTACACTCCATGCAGTTTACCGGTTTTGATGGCATTGGAGACATGTTGGAGAGATTTGAGGACACTCCTTGGTGGTAGCTGGTCTTCTGCAGTCTAGTAGTAGCTACTGCTGGCTGCAGTAGCCTGGTGGTAGCTATAGGCTGCAGGCTGCAGTAGCCTGGTGGTAGCTGGGCCTCTACTGTAGGCTGCAGTAGCCAGATGGTAGGTGGGCTGCTGTGTAGGCTGATGGTAGCTAGCACGGCTAACAGGTAGCAAGGCTAGCAAAGCTGGCTAGTGCTAGCAGGCGTGCTAGCATACCAGAGCACATGCTCCAAAAAAACATAAAAATAGTCCACAGAAAAAACAAAATTGGTTTTCTAACTAACCTGTACAATGGTGGTACACTTGCATTCGACAAATGGCCAGAAAGCTCTCAAGAAAACACTAAATACACTCTAAAATTGCAGGCAAGACTAGGAGCAAACTATACCGGCAGCCATATATGTACAGAACAGTGTGGGAATAGTTATTAAGGGAATGGGAACGGTTTATGTAGCGTAAAAGCATTGAGGAGCCTTTAATATATGTATATGACCACAATGCAACAGGAGATTCATCCGCAACCGACTCACTTTGGTTTCGCTATGCATGATGTCCCCTGGGTTAGCGTAATGTGGTATTTCTGAAGGCAGACACTTTCTAAATGACTTCCATTACACCTGTGCTCCCTAGCAACCAACTAAAAACATTACGTGTTGGAAATTTCAATACAATGGTGTTTCATTTTCTAAATAATCCATATATTGTTTCTACTTTGAAGATTTTAGTTTTTTGCAGGTGGTTCTGGAATGCATCTCCAGCAAAAAACGAGTGCTCACTGTATTATGTTTTTGTTACGATCACACTTATTTACAATAACATATTCTCGTAAAGTGCTAAATCGAATTCAAATGCAATTGCATTTAATGCACCCCATTGACAGTGAATAATGAAGGAATGAAAGTTCTCAATGAACTATCAAACCAGTGAATGTTAAACTCAAAAATTTAAAAAAAGAAAAATATTACTATATAAGTGAATAAAATTAAGATGTAATTTGATATGATTGTAGATCAAAATTTAAAGTCACGCATAATTAATACCATGCTGTGCAAGTGGGAACAAATTACAATGAAAAACAATGAGTTCACAAATTCAGACTATAGCTTGTGAAGAAGGCGTACATATTACATTACGTACATATTAGCCATAAATTATTTGGAATATTTTTACATGTCAGCACCTCACAGAGCTTCTTGCTTTTCTTTTGCTAGAATTCTCATGTTGTATCTCATCATATTTGTCTCATGACCTTCAGAGAAATTTTGAAACGGGTTGCTGAAATCTTGATTGTTTTCATCTTCTTGCATCTTTCTGCCGCTGTTGCGGTAAGAAAAAAAAAATCCTATCTGACATTTTAGGAGAAGTTTTAAATGTGCTTTGTGTGAACTTGCAACAATCACCGCAGGGTGTGTGCGGAGGTGTCATCCGAGGAGTTGGGAAACAAAAGGTTGGTGCTGTTTGTAACCTGGTGGGACACTACTTCATTGGCTTTCCCATTGGCTTGGCCTTAACCTTTGCGGCAAAATTGAACATCCTAGGTAAGACCTGCATGTTCTGGAATCAAAATGTGTCATGTGAGTTTCAGAAACGCTGCTGTTGTTTCTTCAACAGGGCTTTGGATAGGTCTTACTGTCTGTGTCTTCATGCAGGCTACTTTCTTACTCGTATATCTATACAAACTAGATTGGAGTAAGGCTGCTGAAAAGGTGGGTTACTCAATTCTCTGAAAACACAAATGTGACTTTATGAAATCAAGTGATTTGCATTGTAACATTTTTTAATGCTTTCAATCAGGCTAAAATTAGAGCCGGGGTCCAGGTCCCCTATGACGACACGGTCAAGACAGAAGATTGCAAGTTCGGTAATGTTGGATTTGGTCCACAATTTAGGGAGCGCTATCTGCGCCTCACGGCAAAAGCCATTGCCAATCACCTGTTATCCAATTCACTAACTGCGTGCTCGTTTAATTTCTTCAGATTTAGGAAAATGCAAAGACACTGAAGCAGAAATTAGACTTACACAGGTTGGTTGAGTTCAATCATAATTCTTGTTAAGAAAGCTCTGTTTTCAGGAAAGTACAATACAGCGCTGGGCCCTTCAAGAGCAGAAAGTCTCCATTCAGAAAAGGCCACGTTCAAGGTTCTTTGGTCTGCTTATATTCAGTTGCTCATGCCGGTGTGGGGCGAGTTTGATGGGTGATGAGTCGTTGGGGTGGGGCGAGTTCGCAGTAGAGTTTGATTCAATGGGAGTGGGTGCTGGTTCTGGACGATTCGGTGTGTGTGTGGGGGCTGCCGTCTTCCATCCTGTCTTTCGGCCTTGGGGATCATCTTTGGCCGAGTCCTTGGCTGTCTCCTTCTGGCACCAGCTGGTTTTATCTCCAAGTGACCTTCCTGTAAACATTCTGCTCCATTCCTACACTGTCGCACCTCATCCATTCGTCATTCTTTCAATTTTGTCATTTTGTACGAAATTATGTGAGCTTTTGGCTGTGACATCATCAATTTATTAATGTTCCCTGACGATGCAAAGTTTGTTCTTTTGATACTCCATGTCTTTGCTTACATCATTACATTCTTAGTTTAATCATGCTTCCGCACGTATCTCTTCTTTGTTAAGCAAAATATTTCCCTCTGTGCAGAGCGTTCAGTAGTAATCGAAAAGCTGGCGTCTCACATTTAGGCGACATATGACGTTTAGTCAAAACACAAGATATAATCAAGTACTGAACGGTCAAGACGACTCTGGCCGTGTCCATGATTTAGAGAACAAACATCAGGCATGCATTACACAGTTCCTTAAGGGTCATTAAGCTATTTAAGCAACATATCAAAAGACATTTATTTTGCAGTGCACAGAAATACATATTGAATCGTGAAGTTGTAGCAACCTCTGTTATTATCTTATATCAGCGTATCTGTTATTGTGGCTAGGCGGGTTTTGTGTCTTTTGACCCTATTCCTTCAGTAAGTTCAGGCGTACAAATAGCCATCTTTATTTTGATGATTTAACAAACAAATAAAACCCTTTACAGTCATATATATATATATATATATATGTACAGAAAATGTACCACTGTGTATATATATATATATATATATATATATATATATATATATATACATACACACACACACACACACACACACACACACACACACACACACACACACACACACACACACACACACACACACACACAGTGGTACATTTTCTGTACTGCTTGTCCTGGGCGTGCTGGAGCTTATTCCATATATATATATAAATATATATATATAAATAAAAATGAAATGAAAAATGAAAAATATAAAATATATATATATATATATATATTCATATATACTGTATTTTCCGGACTATAAGGCGCACCTAAAAACCAAAAATTTTCTCATTATGACTCATTTCTCATTATAACTATTTAATAACACCATAGATTGCCCATAGATGTGAGTGCGAGCGCGGATGGTTGTTCGTCTCTGTGTGCCCTGCGGTTGAATGGCAACCGGTTCAGGGTGTCCCCTGCCTACTGCCCGATGACTGCTGGGATAGGCTCCAGCACGCCCGTGACCCCCGTGGGGATAAAGCAGTACAGAAAATAAATGGATGGATGGATGGATATATATATATATATATACAACCTAATCTTTGGAGCACACAGGTATTTTTTTACCTGATGTAACCAAAATTTAACCACTTAAACCAGATGGCTGAAAAATATAAAATATTATTTGGGCGCCAATGAATACCACAAGGAAGAAAGTAGGTCGGCAAACAATACTAAAAATAAAAATAAATAATACTAAATAAAAATAATAAATAGTACTAAAAATATTTTCAACATGGAGATGAATACAGACATTCTGAGGTGACAAAGTTCAATTCACCATTAAGTTGCAACTGCAAATACTCGGATGTTGGCCAGAAACTCAGTATCTCGAGTGTCATTTCCGTATATGGAGCCATTGCAATGCAATATATCGTATTATGAGTATTTTGTCTCTGGTCGAGTACAAAGTGAAGCAAATATTTTTGTCTGTTAAGTGTTAAAACTATAGTTGTGTTTTTGAATCTTCAGAGTCAAACACCAACCAGGACCCAGTTACTTCCCCTACATCCAGGTGTGAGAGCGCTTCAGAGGGCCAACAGATTCCAGATCAACATAAAACTGCAACTACCGTAGTCGGCAATGTTCTCACAGTAAAACAGCTGCTTTTGAAGCGTGGCTTGATTTTACTTATCTTTGTTGCCATCTTAGCGGCCGGAATTATCGCCAGTCACTTCCTTGTCAAACTGCTGAAATGAGCCTCGTGTTGGTTTGTAACGGACAGTCATTAAGCGAACACTGGAGGACTTAATAGTAGGTTTATTAGTTGCTTCTAATATCAACTCATCTCTTATGTCATGAGTAAATCATCACGATCAAACCCACGATTATAAACGTGTCAATAATGTATGTAAATGCAATCACTTTGCATTGTGTTTGGTGTTTATTCAGCAATAGTGTTCATTCTGCACCTTGATATGGGCCAATGATTGCAAGACTGAAAACTAGGTGCAGGCAGAGCGTGCACAAAAGTGGAGCTTAAACAAAACAAAGCATTGACTGAAGATTACACTCCACCTGAGAAAGAAAAGACAATCAAGCTCTGTGAAGTGGGTCAGTTTAACTCCAAACGGCAACTCAAGGAGACGAGTCTTGATTAAATTTTTTCAGATGAGAAACAGGTATAAACTTGGGTTGCTTATTTAATGGATGAGACAGTTATGGTGATAGCAAATGGGCTCCTATTGTAAAAATGTTTTTTTTATACATATTTCTAATATGTAATATGAATCGTATGTATTACAGATGTGGCAGATTCAATTCGTGATAACTTATTGTGCAATTACATTTTTAACATTGTATTTTACATCAGAAAGATTTTATTCTCATAATCATTTTCTTCAATTAAATCCAGATTACTGTAGATGCTGTTGTTGGTTTAAAAAGGCTCTTGCCGTAAACTTCTCTGACATTTTCCCCCCAATGTGTCAATTTAACATATTCAGCCTGATCACCTGTTTGCTGTGAAATCTTGCAATAATGACAATACATAAATAATTCAGACAAATTCAGTCACATCCATGTGCCCCTTCCTTTCGTAATTAGTTTGTACTTTAAAAATCTTGCATGCATACAGATTTTCTCTGGAATAATTGCAGTCCAAAAGAAAGACAAGCAACCAAAACTGTCGTTATGTGCGTCGAAGCAAGCACCATACGTTCAGAGGACAGCAGTTTAATAAACTCACACGAGGATCCAGAGAGCAAACACTACCACTTAGTTGCGTTACATCCGGGGAGAGAGGAGGAGCTTGCAGTCTAAGCTACAGTAGCCGTGCGGGACATTTCTTTAGCACAATACACAATCATGCAATTATCTACATCCTCTCCTTTTAGAACATTGCCTCTATAAAAAATATTGTTAACTAAAAAACTGTAATATACAAATGTGACATGACAGTCTAACAATAAACAATTCTGCGTAAAACTGGCAGCATAAAATTTACTGAATTAACAAATTATTCCTCTTGGAAATGCACGAAGGTACACTTGGTAATAATGGCAAGTATGTAAACAACCTTAGAACTTAACTTTTTTTTTTTCAAAATGCAACTAACAAACATGCAGTTCAATCCTTATACTTCGGATTCGGCTTAGAAATCCGACCTGAGCGAGTCACATAAGCAGAACAATTGTGTGATACTCGGGTGGGCAAGTCAGCTGGAGATGTTGTTGATTGCTCATTGGTGGAGTAGTGAGCAGATGGCTGAGAGAAGTGAGACGGTCGGGCATGTGGACTGGATAGAAGAGGGTCTGGTGTACTCGGAACTGGTGGTTGAGAGTGATGGTCAGAGTCGGCGTGCAAAGGTGGGGTTGGTTCAGCAACAGGAAGGATGTGACGGCGATTCCTCCTGTAGATACCTCCGTTGGATTCAACGATGTAGGAGCGCGGCTCTTTGCAAGCCTGAACCACTTTCCCGAGGCGGTCATATCCCTCTGCAGTCTGTAACCGGACAATTTGTCCTCTCACAAGTGGCACTAGAGGGCGACTTGTTGCATCATAGTACTGCTTTTGAACAAGTCTTTTCCTTTGAAGCGGAGTAGCAACTTGTTTTGCACCCTTTATTGTAGGCACAAGCAGATTGTTGTTGACAGGAAAGGTAGAACGTGTCTGGCGAGACATGAGACGCTGTGCAGGTGATCCAAGCGTGTTGTCTCGAGGAATGTTCCTGAGGTTGAGCAGGTTAAGAAAAACATCTGTTCCATCTCGGTGTGACTTTTCCATGAGCTGTTTGGCACTGCGGACGGCACGCTCGGCTAATCCATTTGACTGCGGGTATTCGGGACTGCTGGTAACGTGAGTAATATCCCACTGTTTGGAAAAGTCGCGGAATCGTTGGCTTGTGTACTGTTTGCCATTATCAGAAATCAGTGTATGGGGTGCTCCATGAACAGAAAAACGTCTCTTTAGCTTTTTTATCACTGTAGCTGAAGACAAATCACGAAGCAGATCAATTTCGAACCATCCCGAGTAAGAGTCTACAAGGACTGAATACTGTTGACCATGCCATTCAAAAATGTCTGTTGCGACCGTAGACCATGGCAGGGTAGGGACAGGATGAGCTTTTAGCGGTTCCTTTTGCTGGTGTGGTCGTGTGCTATTGCATACAGCACAAGACAGTAGTACTTTTGTGATATCCGTGTTCATGTTGGGCCAAAACACTGTACTTCTGGCTCTACATTTAGTTGATTCAAGGTGTTGGGCGTGACCCTTCCGGAAGTCAACAACAATCTCCTTGGTCTTGTCGACGTTCAGCAGGAGGTTGTTGTCCCTGCACCACGTGGTCAGAAGGTCAACCTCCAGCCTGTACTGAGTCTCGTCTCCCTTGGTGATGTGATGGTGATGTACATGGATCCATATAAAAACGATTACATTGAATCTTCAGGAGTTGATGGCGGAACTTATGTAAGTTCCGCCATCAACTCCTGTCTGCACCTGGATGTTCATTCTGACACTTGATAGCATTCTGGCTGAGTCACTAGCCTTTCAAATTCCTTGATCCTTTGTCCACTCTAAAGCTATTCTTTTTGCATACAAATCTATCGTATGTACAAGTGCATGGCCAATAACCAGGGGAGAGTCCATTTATTTTAATAATTTGCTTTGAAGAGCAAAACCCGTAGGCCATAGCAGTTCACCATACTCAACGTGAAATGTGGTATTTAATAGGGGTGTAAATCGCAGGTTTTGTCACGATACGATATCATATCGATACAAAGGACCACGATACGATTATTGCCGATATCTTAAAGCCTGCTGTGATTCATTCACGATACATCACGATATAGTGCTCCACGATCGATATTTTTATTTCTTTTTTTAAAATAAAAAATATAGAACAATATCCTGATTTATAACAATTCATACGCAAAATCAACAAGGTACTGCAAACTCTTTATTTAGGAAATTACAAGAGTATTGTAGCATACAAAGTGCTTATTTTAACACTGAACTTGATCAAATTCCTATATTTTTTCTCATATAAGTAAAGAAAAATGAATATTCTTTCTTTTTTTGTAATACCATTAACTTTAAAGTGCATTACTGAACTATTTATTTACAATAATTGTAATTGTCCGTTGAGCCATCTTTTCTTTGGAATCCAAAGTGCTTCCAAACGAATGACTTGAAGCCCAAAGGGGAGCGAATTTCCTCGTCTTCTTGGACACTAGCCATAGCACCAGCCCAGGAGCCGCGTAGTTGTCGGCTCCCCTTTCACGTGCCTGCTCTGCTCACAACACAGCACGCCGCGTACTGCTCCCGGGAAGAGGAAGCAAGCAACAATGAACTGGATTTCAAAATAAAGTCGCGTCTAATGTCCGAGGTCAAACACGGCGATCTAAATCGATGTTTACGTTTAGCATCGATGCCAATAAATCGTAGAGCATTCTATCGATGTGTATCGATGAATCGTTACACCCCTAGTATTTAATGGTGAACAGATTGAAGCTCAGGTCACTCCATTACAAGTAAGTCACTTATCCACACTGTGTGATAACTACGAGATGAGAGATTGCTTTTTTTTTTCGCTCAATGGGTAGCACGTCCGCCTCACAGTTAGGAGGGTGCGGGTTCGATTCCACCTCCGGCCCTCCCTGTGTGGAGTTTGCATGTTCTCCCCGGGCCCGCGTGGGTTTTCTCCGGGCACTCCGGTTTCCTCCCACATGCCAAAAACATGCTTGGTAGGCTGATTGAGCGCTCCAAATTGTCCCTAGGTGTGAGTGCGAGTGCGAATGGTTGTTTGTCTCTGTGTGCCCTGCGATCGGCTGGCAACCGGTTCAGGGTGTCCCCCGCCTACTGCCCGATGACGCTGGGATAGGCTCCAGCACGCCCGCGACCCCCGTGGGGACTAAGCGGTACAGAAGATGGATGGATGGATGGGTTGTGACTATTTATTCATGAGTTAAATATCAGGCAGCTCCACTCCAATTTAAAATGTTGTGTCTTAACATTTAATTATCAAGCTTTGACTGGAAAGGGCAGCATCTTTTAATTTACGTCATCAAAACAACTAGGCCATTAATGAATGACTAGCTGGAACGGTGTGTCTGTTTTCATTTCCAAAAGATTTTGAAAGACTGAGCAACATGAGATGAAGAGTTCCTTGCATAGTTATTCATTGGTGATACTTTTAACTGATGTTTCATATTTGGTGTTGGTAATAAAGAATGGGTATGTTTGTTTGCGTGACCATAAAGATTTGACCTCTATCCTTTAGTTTTTTACTGGAGGGTCATGAGCTTGAGCTTCGGAAAAGCCTGAACTGGAGTGAATCGCGTAAAAATGACATCAAAAATATGTACAATTATATAAACACAGGTGTTACAGTGTCAACTAGGAATGATCATTTCAAAATCAAATAAAGTTCCATTGATACGTATTGGCCAGATTTTAGCCCTAAATCTCGTAATGGCTTCAAAGATAAATTTAGCAGGGAATGTGCTCGGACTGATCTCGGCTGCTTGGAGGATGTCCGACCTCAAATCGGGGATATTCAATGTGTTGGATTGTTTTGACCTGCCTTAGCATCATGTGTTGTGTCCTCCGAGGGCGAATGAACACGCAGCTGGCTGACAGGCATACGGGCGATCACTGACTACAACTTACCCTCCCCCCCCCGGTGGGTGAGGTTGATGCTGAATTCCTAAATGGTCTAAATCAGTGGTCCCCAACCTTTTTTGCGCCACGGACCGGTTCCATGTCAGAAATATTTTCGCGGACCGGCATTTATATAAATCAATAATACATTTATATCAATAAATAAATAATACATTTAGAATAAATATATGAATACGATGAAATAAAATGATACGACTGACATAAAAACAAGTACAAATGACAAAAATAAAACTCACCATTACGTTGAATTAGTGGGAGCACTGAGTTTGTTTCTCAGAAACGAGCAAGCCGGTCCCATCTAGACGTAATCGGAGACAATGACACCCGAAGTGATTAAGGTTTGTCTTTTATTGCAGGATGCTCGGTCTCCATGTGTTGAAGCAGTTTTGAATGCTTCATTGCCTGGTTGGTTAGCCTGTCGCCACATATTAGCTTTGCGGGCTCGACTGGGGAAACATGTCACGTGACCGGGACGAGTGTCTTGACCTGAATTCATTGATCGTCGATAAAAAAAAAAAAAAAAAATTCTGTGCGGCCCGGTACCAAGTGACCCACGGACCGGTACCGGTCCGCGGCCCGGTGGTTGGGGACCACTGGTCTAAATAACTTCTTTGGGCGGTTTGAGGCACTAAACAGCATTCCTGCAGTTAAATCTGTTCCCCATCAGGAAGAGGAGGCACGCTGCCTTGACTCAGCCGACGTGTTGAAGACTCTGAGAAGAGTCAACCCACGTAAGGCCCCAGGCCCCGACAACATACCTGGGCGGGTGTTCAAGGAATGTGCAGGTCAGCTGGCTGGTGTCATCACAGACATTTTTAACATCTCGCTGGGCCAAGCCACAGTGCCGGTATGCTTCAAGGCTGCTTGGAGGATGTCCGACCTCAAATCGGGGATATTCAATGTGTTGGATTGTTTTGACCTGCCTTAGCATCATGTGTTGTGTCCTCCGAGGGCGAATGAACACGCAGCTGGCTGACAGGCATACGGGCGATCACTGACTACAACTTACCCTCCCCCCCCCGGTGGGTGAGGTTGATGCTGAATTCCTAAATGGTCTAAATCAGTGGTCCCCAACCTTTTTTGCGCCACGGACCGGTTCCATGTCAGAAATATTTTCGCGGACCGGCATTTATATAAATCAATAATACATTTATATCAATAAATAAATAATACATTTAGAATAAATATATAAATACGATGAAATGAAATGATCCGACTGACATAAAAACAAGTACAAATGACAAAAATAAAACTCACCATTACGTTGAATTAGTGGGAGCACTGAGTTTGTTTCTCAGAAACGAGCAAGCCGGTCCCATCTAGACGTAATCGGAGACAATGACACCCGAAGTGATTAAGGTTTGTCTTTTATTGCAGGATGCTCGGTCTCCATGTGTTGAAGCAGTTTTGAATGCTTCATTGCCTGGTTGGTTAGCCTGTCGCCACATATTAGCTTTGCGGGCTCGACTGGGGAAACATGTCACGTGACCGGGACGAGTGTCTTGACCTGAATTCATTGATCGTCGATAAAAAAAAAAAAAAAAAAATTCTGTGCGGCCCGGTACCAAGTGACCCACGGACCGGTACCGGTCCGCGGCCCGGTGGTTGGGGACCACTGGTCTAAATAACTTCTTTGGGCGGTTTGAGGCACTAAACAGCATTCCTGCAGTTAAATCTGTTCCCCATCAGGAAGAGGAGGCACGCTGCCTTGACTCAGCCGACGTGTTGAAGACTCTGAGAAGAGTCAACCCACGTAAGGCCCCAGGCCCCGACAACATACCTGGGCGGGTGTTCAAGGAATGTGCAGGTCAGCTGGCTGGTGTCATCACAGACATTTTTAACATCTCGCTGGGCCAAGCCACAGTGCCGGTATGCTTCAAGGCTGCCTCCATCATTCCGGTGCCGAAGAAACCTCAAATCACCTCATTGAACGACTACAGACCGGTGCCGCTGACTCCCATCATGATGAAGTGCTTCGAAAGGCTGCTCAAAGAACACATCGTCTCCAGACTCCCCCCAACATTCGACCCGTTCCAGTTTGCCTACCGGCAGAACCGCTCTACTGAGGATGCCATCTCCTCCGTTCTTCACCTGAGCCTGGCTCACCTGGAGGAGAGGAACACCCACGTGCGGTTGCTGTTCCTGGACTTCAGCTCAGCGTTTAACACCATCATTCCACAGCATCTGGTAGGAAAACTGGAACACCTGGGCTTCGGCACCCCCCTTCGAAACCGGCTGCTAGACTTCCTCACCAACAGACCTCAGTCAGTCCGGGTCGGACAGAACACCTCAGATGTCATCACCCTCAGCACAGGCTCCCCTCAGGGCTGCGTCCTGAGCCCCCTGCTCTTCACCCTGATGACACACGACTGCGTCCCCAGGTTCACCACCAATCACATCGTGAAGTTTGCAGACGACACAACGGTGGTGGGCCTCATCAGTGACAACAACGACCTGGACTACAGAGAGGAGGTGGAGCAGTCGGTGGGCCGGTGCAGAGACAATAGCCTGATCCTGAATGTGGAGAAGACGAAGGAGATCGTCGTCGACTTCAGGAAGAACCAGCCTCACCACGCTCCATTGATCATCAACAGCTCAGCTGCGGAGGTGGTCAGCAGCACTAAATTCTTGGGGGTCCACATCACAGACGACCTCACCTGGACTGTGAACACCACGACACTGGTCAAGAGGGCACAGAAGCGCTTGTACTTCCTGCGGAGGATGAGGAGAGCCCACCTGCCCCCGCCCATCATGAGGACGTTCTACCGAAGCACCATAGAGAGCATTCTGACAAGCTGTCTCTCGGTGTGGTGTGGAGGTTGCAGCGCCTCCGATTGGAAGAACGCGAGGAGAGTGGTGAGGACAGCAGAGAGGATCATCGGGGCTCCTCTTCCCTCCATTCAGGACTTGTCATCCCAGCGCTGCGTGTCCCGAGCCCGTAATATTATCAGTGACCCATCACACCCCCACCATGGACTGTTCTCCCTGCTGCCCTCTGGGAAGAGGTTTCGCAGCATCCGCTGCAGGTCCACCAGGTTCTGCAATGGTTTTTTTCCCTGCTGTCGTCAGACTGTTGAACATTCAACTTAGCATTCCTCTGCACACTTTGTAAATACTGTTTTTGTTTCCTGCACTGTTTACATACTTTATCACTGCTGCACTTTATACTTATCTTATTTCATATTTTTATATAGAATGTCACTTTTTATTCAGCCGCAATATCACCACATTGTTGGAAGCCGTATGCAACGTAATTTCGTTTTGTGTGCACCCAGTGTTTACAAAATGACAATAAAGTTTGTCTAAGTCTAAGTGACGTGCAGCCAATCACAAAGCGAGGTAGTGAATAATAATAATTGAAACCCTTTCAAGTTTAAAGTGTTCATGTCATTCTTTTACCTCCTTCTTTGGCGGGAAGAGGGTGCAAAATTTGAAAATAAAAGTCCCGAATAAAAATTGGGGGGTTTCTCTGTCTAAATTTAACATTTTTTTAAACTGACTGAAACTTTTCCACCTTTAAACTATTTAGCTCATTGTAATAGGGAAGTAATACTCTGGAAAGTTCTTTAGCTTCAGCAAATGAGTTATGAACATCTCAGGGTCAAATTAAACAATGATAAGATGACGGGTGATAGAGAAATGTGACACCCGGTCATTGCGAGGACAACACTGGTTCAGTGGGACAGCACACAAGGACAGTAAAATTCCACAACGCATTTAGGTGATCCCGTTTTGGTGATCGTGGAAGTCTGTAAAGGTGACCTTCGCGTATTTGCGGTTCTCTTCTACGGTTGTAAAAATGGAAGCACTGAAAAACTGAATGACAAGCAAACAACTTTGGAGAGCCTCTTCAGAAATGAAACAAAAGAACAGCCTCCAATAGCCAAGAAAAAGACTGCTGAAGTAAAATGAAAACTTCAACAAATGTTTAGCACTAAAGGTGATTCTCACACACCAGCCCACTAATGAGAAAATTAAGCCTTCAAAATTACTTTTTCCTGTGAGGGCCACATAACTTTTCCCTTCTCTGATGGGGGGCCGGTGTCAGTTTGTAACAGAAAAAGTGTGACGATCGTAGGGGAGCTTAAAAAATGTATTGTTTTCCAGAAAGCCACATATAACCAAATAACGGTTATTTAATAACCCTTTCCAGGTTCTTTACAGAAAAAAAAGTCAGGAAACAAATAATAACACTATTAATGAAATAAATAATAACTAAATAACCCTCTCTGAGTTCTTCACAGAAAAACCAGGAAATAAATAATAACTAAATAACTCTCTCTGGGTTCCTCATAGAAAAAAAAGCCATGGAACATTAACTTTCTGTTGTGCCATGCACAATCTTAACAGATAAAAGTTCAGCTCAGTTGTCAGAGCAGAATCTCTCTGACACATATGAGCAGTCTCTTAAAGTTCTTGTGTTCCTTCCTTATAATCCTTTTGTAGGTTCCAGTAGGCTTGTAGACACCGCTGTCTTTTTTGTTAAAGTTTGCTAGTGCGTCATAGTCTGGAGTAAAATTTGTTGTGGCAATTCTTAGGCGAGATCCGAGGTGTTGGTCCGTTTACCTCGATCTGTGACGGTTTGATGTTGACGTTCATGTGGCTGAACGTCACGTCGCGTACGTCGAGCCAAATTGGCCACTCTCTTTTAAACGCTCGGCACTGTGTCCACCTTGCTTTTCCTTGGGCGACTCATTTTAATGGAAGGATTCCAGGGGAAGGTTTGTGGGTGGCTTTAGCGCAAAACTGCATCTGAAAGCTCAGCGCGCGAATTACAAGAATGCTGTCGTCACAGCCCACGCTCTAAATTCGGGACTGATACAAATAGAGCGCGAGTGCGCCATGTCCGTACTACTGAGTACGTACACGCACTTGTGAGTGTGCACCGAGCTTTCTGACACGGCTTCCGGTAGTAAATGCGCAGGCGAGCGCTTCCCCATCTACTGGGGAAACGCAGTCATTGCAGGCAAAATGACCAAAAAAAAAAAGTTTAATAATACAATTTGTTCAGGGTTGGCGGGCCGGATTAAACGGTCCCGTGGGCCGTATCCGGCCCGCGGGCCGTAGTTTGGTGACCCCTGATGTAAGGGAATGGAGAGTGCAGCCAAGTGCGTAGCAAGAGAGATCTTTATTGCGGTGTGGGCGAAGCTGGAGCCGGCGCTGGATCGGCGATCAGGCTGGGGAAAACAAGCTGTTCTGCTGGATCTTCGCTTTCTTCACGGACGTCAGTTTGTCGTGGACCGGAGGGCGAAACAATATCACGAGACAGACGGACACTCGGGTCTGCGCTGGCGGCGTTGATATAGCGCTGCCCATGAGCCTGTGGCAGGTGGCGGCGATTCCGCTGATAGGGGGGCGTGGTCCTGTCACCGGTGGCGCCGGTACGTGACACATTAGGGATCATTATGAAATCATTATATTAATTTCAGGATCTCAATGATGTACTTCAGTCATTGTTTTTGACAGGGTCCGAATTGTACATGTAGTAAAAGTTCAATTACTGTGAAGTTCAAATTTGTAAATGCACCTTCTTTCCCAACAGGGAAATGGAATGCACTTCTAGCAATTCTAGGAATGCACGTAAGAGGGGGCAGTCAGAAATGTGAAGGGGGCATGTTCTTTTTTTTTTTTTTTTTTACACATTTTTAACACCGTTAGTGTTTTCTTCACGGCAGTTGTTAGCTGTGTGTCCAGATCTCAACCTGGAGAAGTGCATTGCACTCTGTCAGGCCTCTACACTAAGACCTGTCCAGCTTGGGTGTCCCACCTGAAGATTAAAGCTTCTGCTGGTATTGCTCTTAGGGTCACTGAGGCACGCAAACCCCCTGACCACAATAAGGTGGCAATCTCTCAGGGGGGGGGGGGGGGGGGGGACATATAATATGAATGTTATATTAACTATTATTTGAGTTGTCGTTAATCATTAGTTATATCACGGGTCATTACGACGAGTTTGGTGGAGTTTTTACTGCTTCTTCCAACTCCTACCGCGCTGACACTAACCTGACACTCTCTGGCTGCGTCTTGCCTCATTTGCAAACTCACAGTGATTGGATGTTTGCGGAGGGGCGGGGAGTCCTGACAGCAGGCTGTGTGAGGGAGGACACACACTGCACCGACATGAGAGAAGAGAGGGGGCTGATTAACGTGTGTTTCTATCAGCGGATTTTTCACTTCTAAAAGTTTGATTAGAGGGGGCAGGACATCTGTTTGTTGCCCCTGCGTAGAGCCGGCCTTGTTTCCCAAGCTTTAACCCCGTGGCTTAAACACTAAAGATGTGTTTCATTTGCAGATGGTAACGTCACATTATTTTCTATTCCCGGCTCGACAAAATTGTGTTTACTGTTTATGGCTTTTTAACAAGCTCCATGTTGTTATCAGTTCACCGTTTTAAACCCGTGCACATTGAAGCATTTGGATTGTATTCAGATATGCTCTACTGAAGTGCATGCATTCTTCATGCCAAAAAGGCAACATAATACTTTTACTGCGCAAATTTTGTTGTGACACTAGCAGTATATTCTCTTGTGTATTATGTCCTACGCTAAGGGTGTCAGTTCTTGTTTTTCTCTTGTATATTGTCTGCCCTCCCTCAAAAGTGAACTACTAAAAATGTAATCAGTTCTCCAAATAAAAGGCAAAGTGTTCTTTCACAGGTTCCATTCAAAGTACTTACAATACAGCATTACTGCCATTTCCATCAATTTGAGTAGGAAATGCCATAGATCAGAGGTATCAAGCACATTTTTGTCACGGGCCGCATTGTAGTCATAGTTTCCCTCGGAGGGCCATAATAACTGTCAACCCAAATAAACGAACGCCTCATATTATATACAGTATAAGCTACAAAACCAACTGACAAATATTCTTTTTCAAATCAGACGAGTGGCAACTTTTCAAATATTTTAAAAAGTTGATTTTTTAAAAGTTAAAACAATTTGCAATTTTAGTATGACATACTAAAGCCGAGCGCCGGCCCCCAACTTCAATCCACGGAAGTGAAAGAGAGCTCCGTCGAGTCAATCTTTGTCCTTTATGTAAACAACCGTCGCGGCTGCTGACGCGACGTCGCGGCTGCCATATATTGCCATTTACTTTAAAATTGTATGACAATGAATGGCAATAGAATTTCTCATTTTTAGTTTCTTATCATAAAACTGCCACAATAGGGTATCAGCCAATGTCGTGAGTACCGATAATCGGTATTGGTACTCGCTCATTCCTAGTAATTGCCTAGATCAGTGGTCCCCAACCACCGGGCCGCGGACCGGTCCGCGGGTCACTTGGTACCGGGCCGCCGAGCCGCACAGATTTTTTTTTTTTTTTTTTATCGACGATCAATTAATTCAGGTCAAGACACTCGTCCCGGTCACGTTTTCCCCAGTCGAGCCCGCAAAGGTAATATGTGGCGACAGGCTAACTAACCAGGCAATGAAGCATTCAAAACTGCTTCAACACATGGAGACCAAGCATCCTGCAATAAAAGACAAACCTTAATCACTTCGGGTGTCATTGTCTCCGATTACGTCTAGATGGGACCGGCTTGCTCGTTTCTGAGAAACAAACTCAGTGCTCCCACTAATTCAACGTAATGGTGAGTTTTATTTTTGTCATTTGTACTTGTTTTTATGTCAGTCGTATCATTTTATTTCATCGTATTTATATATTTATTACAAATGTATTATTTATTTATTGATTTATTTATTTATTTATTTATTGATATAAATGTATTATTTATTTATATAAATGCCGGTCCGCGAAAATATTTCTGACATGTAACCGGTCCGTGGCGCAAAAAAGGTTGGGGACCACTGGCCTAGATAATGGTTTAACTGTGGGTGACGATGCACATTTAAGTTTGTGTCTGACTGGTGAAATTCAGATAATAATTCCATAAGAACAACATTCCATATCTTTGCAACATATCGATATTTTTGCTCTACTATATTTGTACTGCCCATCCACTGAGCTCTCGCAACAAGGCAGTCGCTCTTGAAATCTGCTATCCTCAATTGATTACACTGATTTTATTAGAATTAGTCAAAAGTCTCAAAGAAAATGTATGTTGGTCGGCGTTCCATGACATCTGCAGCTGAGCTGCTCAATGAGTCAAGGTCATCCAATTGTTGGATACTACAATAAGGTTATCATGCCCAAGTTCATATGTCATTCTGTTATCACAAGACGTCTTGAAGTGTATATTATTGGAGAACGATTTAGCCCGCGGTTGCTTTCCTGGACAGGATGCGTTTTGTGCGTTATGGGCCGGGCCATGAATGCACCATCCACGTGCACCGACTCCTACAGGGGGCGGTAGGAGGGAATACTGCCGCGACGCTCCAAGGGAAGTTTCATTTCCTCCTGACACCTCTACTGGGAGCCGCTTCCACGCAGGACGCTTCAAATTAACCTTGATAAGAGCTCGCTGCCACTTTCCGTCAACATGGACATCAAGTTGAAGAGGATCCATAAGACCAGGGGATTTTACGCCGTCAACGAACCGGCTTCCAAGGACTCCTGTCTGAGACGCATTGGCAGATGCATTCCGCTCAATTACCGCACTGAACTCATTCAGCTCCTCAAACTCGCGGGACCAGTGGTAAGATGACCGACCGTTTATTTATATATTAAGATTTATTTCGAAGATGCAAAAGAGTACAGGATAATTCAGTAACTTGTGGGAAAAAACAACCAAATTCAACTCATCTAATACAAAAATAAAGAAATATAATAAAATAATAATAAATAAATTTCATTCTAAAAGCAATACACTACACCTTAAACCCATATTTTCATAGAAAGTGAACGATTCATAAAATATTTGATCATCAAATCTGCCACTGCTTGAGTAAAGTGAAACGCTATTCAAGTAGTCTAATACATTTGCTAAGAGAGCCACAGTTGCACTTGAATGGAGTAATGATTCCACCAGAATAATGTTACATTTGGATGACATTGTCGCCACTGGAACAGAACAATGGCCCCCAGGAAACAAATACTCCCTTTAGGGCTCAAGTCATATTTCACCGAGCTGGAGAAGGCTAAAGTGCATTCTCTGCAATGGTGGATACAATGTCACAGTCCTACTCCTTCCAACCACATCGTAGTTTCCTTTACAGCTGGTTCATTAAAGGGTTGACTTCTCCTCAAATTCTCCACTATGAATGAATGGAAAAAACAATATCAGAAAAACTGCAATCAGTTTCATAAAATCATTCAACCCGCTCGCTTATAAGGCTTCAACATGTCCACACACATTCATATAGGGCTGGAAGGATTCATCAAGTATTTTGAATAATTTGATTAGAAAAATGCATCGATTACATTTACTCTGCCTCGACGATTCGTTTGCCCCAACTCAGCTGCGTAAACGTGTGCCCGGAACTATGTACACGCAGAGTATGTTTCTGCGTATGTTTCAGTATAAGCTTTAATTTACTCGGGTATTTTATGTTTGCACTTTTAATGGCCGTGTAAAGAGCTTTTACAATGTTACAATGATGGCTGTGCAGAAAAAATACATACAAGAGTACAACATCTTGAGTAATGTCTTCATTTTCTAAAAAAAAAAAAAAAGACAAAAGGATGTTTTATCTGATCAATCGATGTAAGTAATCGCTAGATAACTAGAATACAAAACTAATCGATAGCTGCACCCCCAGATTCATATAAAGTCTGCCATGCTTGGTATTTCAGATTTCTATTTAAAATTGATGTATTTAATCCAGAAGACCAATTTGCCAAGCACAAATCAATGTCGTTAGAGTGTGGGGGAAAAATGGGCAACCATTACTTTAAAAATACAGTGAAACAAGTGACAATATTTATTGTATTTGTTTTTCTCCTCCAGATCATTTCCCAGATGATGATCTTCACGATCAGCGTCGTCAGCATGGTGTTCTGTGGTCATTTGGGAAAAGTAGAACTTGCAGCTGTATCATTATCAATTGCAGTAAGTCATTTTTTCACAATTATCTGTGATTAATACATACAGGTTATGTCCACAAATCCACCAACATTTTGGTAGTTTTCTGTCATTCAGGCGATGAAAAGCATTCATTCACTGGCTTTCAGGTACATCTCAAAGTTGCTCCACTATCTAAAAGTAACATGTGCAAAAGCATGTGAAGAGCTCCTTCAGAGTAAGCCAGGGCCAAAATAACAAACACATCTAGCTTTCACAAATTCATCCATCCAGCCATCTATTTTCCGTACCGCTCGCCCCAACAAGGGTCGAGGGTGCGGGCTCTGCAAGAGAGAGAGTGGGTGACAACGATGATAGAGGTGTGGACAGAGCAGTTGGGGGGAGAGGTGAGTATGTAGATTGTGCTGCAGGAAGTCCCGTTGTGTGGGAGGACCGATCAAACCTGCAGTAGAACCTGTTTAGCTGGTTAGCAAGCCTTGGGCTCTCCACAGGACGGGGGGTTCGTTTCTTGTACCCCGTGATGCTCTGCAGACCTTTCCACACTGTTGAGGGATCAGGATTGGCAGAGATCCCTGATCTACACTATTCAAGGGCAAGACAATAACTAGAAACTCAAGGTGACGGTGACAAGGAGGGACATGTCAAAGAGGCCAGTCTTGACACTGACAGCAGCATAATTTGAAGCTCGCCATTCAGCAGAGCCCACAACAATCATTCTTCTTCCAGCAGCCAATGTGCAGGGTTGTTACAGCAAAGCAATTGTCCAATGATGTGCAGAGATCAATTACAGGCACATAAAACACATATACACACACAAACAAGGAGATGAGGTCTCACTCCAGTTTCCAACCAACTCCTTCGGGTGAGGGGATGGCTCCCAACAGTTACTTTTTATGTAAGCCCAAAAAACAATAAACACAAAAAACAAAAAAACAAAAACAAATTAACAGAAAGAAAAAAAAAAAAAAAATGAAATGTTGAAAAAATAATCTACAAATTTGTAAGCCTGTGTTGCCAAACTGATTATGTAGGGGTCCACCATAATAGAGGAAAGGTTACAAGATATAGAGGAAAATAGTTTATAATCCCCCCACCCATATTTATTATTATTATTTTTGTTTAATCAATCAAGGGGTCTGTGCGGCCACCAGTTGCTGATCCCTAGTCAAATGGGAAAATTGATTTCTGTATTTGCACAATCATACAGATCCTCAGCATATTTTTTATGGCATGGAGAACTCTTATCCTCTGTTACGTATGTATCTACTGAATGTCAAAATGACTGTTGTGAAAAGGGTCACGGTAAACATTTTACTGTGTTTTACTGTAAAATAACATATTATTGACAATGCTTCTTTAATTGCAGGTGTTTAATGTGGCCGGTTTATCCATTGGAGTCGGGCTATCCTTAACTTGTGATACCCTCATATCTCAGGTAGTGTCCTCAACTTCTTGCACTTCTACCTTATTTATATTAGTGATATTGAAACACAAACCACTCTGACTGGGCTCTCAGACTGTATGGGTTCCAACTAAAACAGTTAAACAACAATATATTGTATCAAGTTAGTTTACATTTCATGAATCTAAACAAATCATTAGTGTGATGTTAATGTTTCCTAACACTGCTTATTTGATTCTGCCTTTGGGTAGACCTATGGGAGCGGAAACCTGAAGCGTGTGGGGGTGATCCTTCAGAGGGGGATTCTGATTCTACTGCTGGCTTGTTTCCCCTGCTGGGCTGTTCTCATCAACACTGAACCTATTCTAATCGTAGCCAAACAGAGCCGAGAGGTTGCCAGGTCAGTCACTTTTCAATCTGCAGCATCTTGGTTACAATCATTTTGGAAAGAGCCTATTGTTCATAATAATAATGACAATAATATTAATAATTGTTGTTGTTGTTCTTATCATTCCATTTTATCAAATCAGTCAGACTCTTGGATACTCTATGTCAGGTTTAAATCGCTGACTGAACAACTATTAAGAGAAGAGCATCAGCAAACAAACCACAAGTGAGACAGAATATCAAGTCTTTTCTCGCGAGGAGTGCAGTACAGATAGTTTACAACAATCTCACAACACTAAATATCTGTGTACACTCCCGCTCTTTTTATTTGGATTTGCCCTGCCCACAATTATGAGACGAAAGCCCCTAAAGGAAGGGGGGGACACGTGGGCTTTGCCTCGTAAGCAAAATAATAAGAACGTGAGAAAAAGGAGTTTGAGTTGAGAAGAGAAAGTCCTTGAGCTCTAGCAAGGGAGGTTTTACGACCTTGTGTAGGATGAGACAAGCAAGGTTATTAATTACTGGATACGCACAAACATAATCTAACGATCAAGATAGTTTGGAAAACCCAGACTTTGATGGTCACTTGTAGGTTCATCTGAGGTGCAAGACAGCAATGAGGCATGTTGTCTAACAAAGTGGTCTTTGTTAAGAAGGAACTGTCTCGGTAGATGTCTTCTTTTTGCTGAGTTATCAGCTGCGTCCTGTCTGACCTCTCTCCTGGCCCAGCCGTACCTTTTCTCTTCTGTGGTACATCATAAAAACAGCAAGGCCAAACAGCAAGCATATATTGCAGTAATATTGCGGTAAAGCATTGATTAGAGAACGCATGATAACATATATATATACATTTTTCTAACACTCTATAAACCAATGCTTCACTGCGTTTCATGGCTTCTTTCAGTTGCTTAATGCCCATTTGAATTATCGTAAAAGTAATAGTTAGTAGTAGTAGTAATGGAAGTTAACAAAATAAATATAATACATATATTGTATGCTGTAATGTACAATGTAATACATATGTTCATGTATGTTTCCAACCCCAAATTTCACATGGCTATTTGTGTGTTGCATAGTCTGTCACAACTTTATGTGAAGATCTCCATGCCTGCTCTGCCGGTGAGTTCACATTCATCTTGGTTTGCATGAGTTATAGCACTAGACCTTGTGTGCTTCTATCATGTAAAATTATGATTTCCCCCTTCAGGCGGCACTTATGTACCAGCTGCAAGGGAGATATCTTCAAAACCAGGTTCCGTAAAGCGAGGCACACAAGTTCATCATATACATGTAAATAACATGTTTGCGAGTGTGGTTTTTATCCATTTTTTTTGTTTGTTTGCAGGGAATCATTTGGCCACAGGTCATAACCGGTGCAATTGGGAACATTTTAAATGCAGTCATCAACTATGTTTTCCTACATGTTCTGCATTTGGGAGTTGCGTAAGTTTTTTTTTTTTTTTTTGGATAGTATTAGTAGTTCATTTGGGAAAATAATATTAGAATATGTTTTGTTGATATAGTGGAGCCAGACCTGAAATTCGCCTGCTAATATTCCGGAAGAGGTTTTTTTCTCATTCCATAATTCATTGTAATTGTAGTCCTCATTATGCAAAGCACATTCCCCTTGCGTAATTTGAAGTCTCTCTGTAACCCCAAGGGTGTTTTTGTTTGACATTTTATTGTGGATGGCACTATTGAACAGGTTTCCCTCATTTCTTTGTTGGACAATTGTGATTGCCTCTAATGATTGTCAATTATTATAAAAATAATTCAAGTCAATAAATAAGTTTCTACTTTGATATCACCTTTTAGAAAAAGAATAGTTTAAATGCAGCTAATACATTCTAGAATTTTTTTAGCTGTGTTTAAATCATGCTGTTTATGTCTTTGTTCAAGTGGTTCCGCTGCCGCCAATTCAATCTCACAGTACGTGTTGGCTGTGGTCTTATTTATTTACATTAATTGGAAGGGGTTGCACAAGGCCACGTGGGGAGGTCAGTTTCCCTCTCACTCACTTTAAACCTGATAATGAATGAATGATTAGTGTTTCTTTATGATTCATTTTCCTCTCCAGTTGCACTATTTCATTTGATGTTACAGTACTTTTGTGAGCAAAATCCAAATGTGTGATGTTTGAACAAAATTGGTTACATTTTGTAACTAAACAATCACTTTCATTATTTGCCTATCAAGAAGCACTACATATTGTTTTTAACCTAACATTACTGCACATATTCAGTGATTACTTTCTGGATTTATCCATTTAAGCACATACTGTATGCATGCTCAATTTCAATTGATAAATTAATTATTATACTTATTTATTTTTATAACACATCAATCTTATGAAAGTTATGTTTATTATTTTTTAATGGTTTGATCCACAGGCTGGTCTGTCGACTGTTTACAAGAGTGGGGACCCTTTATTAAGCTGGCCATCCCGAGCATGCTCATGGTTTGTCTGGAATCGTGGCTATTTGAAGTAGGAGGATTCATTGCTGGTACAATTAGTGAAATAGAGCTGGGAGCCCAGTCCGTTACATATACGGTCACAGCTGCAGCTTACATGGTAAGTGAAACAAATTCATCTAAACTTGATTACCATCATAAGCACAGGCAGCCACACAACAAATGAATGCCTGCAATACCACAATAAAAGTATCTTACAGTGGTGGACACAAATAATAATAAATAATAATGGTAGCATAGGCCATCCAGACTGCCCCAAGAGAATGGGGAAGAAAGTGTAGTGCAGGGGTGGCCAACCCGCGGCTCGCGAGCCGCATACGGCTCTTTGGCTGGTTCCATGCGGCTCTTTTACGTTCACATCAACATTTGTGTTTATTTTTTGTGCGTATTTGCTTCGCTTGAGTTCAATATGGTATTTTGGTCAAACGCGCATGCGCGTGAGGTGAAATCCCGCAAAGGAGGAGGGACAAACCCATTTGAGGAGTGTCAATTTCGCTCTAAAAATGGCAAGGAAATAATGCACAGCTAAACGAATATATGGGGATGAACACAGGACGTTTTTAACAGAGTGTTTTTTGTTGAACGCAATGGCAAGCCATTCTTCCTGATATGTCGGACGTCATTAGCGCATTTAAAAGCTTCAAATGTTCAGCGCCACTTGTTCATGTGTGCTCATGTGTATGATGTGGCTCTTTGCGATGACACAGTAAAAAATGTGGCTCTTAGTCTCTGACTGGTTGGCCACCCCTGGTATAGTGGAACAAAAACTAGAAGGTGCTAGGCTAACTGTTGGCTTATTTAGAAACTACTTTCTAGTAAATGACATGGAAAAAATGCATGCAAACAAGCTACACAACCAGTTTCTGGTCTTGCCACAATTAGAGTGTTTGGCTTGGCGTATCAGCTGTATGCTGTATAATCATTGAAACAAATAATATTTTAAAGCGTTTTTCAGAAGTTTGTGAAAGTGGTTAACCTCTGATAACCAAATAAAAAGATAAATGATGATTTGCATTCATCTCACAAATCTCGTGTTGGCCACAACCTGATCTTAACAGTTTTATTTGATGGAATCCTAAATAATGCATAATTGTTTCTATACATTCTACCTTTGCAGTTACCACTTGGAATTTCCGCAGCTGTTAGTGTTCGAGTAGGGAATGCGCTTGGTGCAGGAAACATTGAGCAAGCCAGACTGTCAACCAAAGCTTCCATCATCTGTGCATGTAAGAAAACGTTTGTATGTATGTTTGTAAACTGGAAATGATATCGGTAAATTTGACATTTGCTAAGCAGCAAGGATAAGGCCATAAAAACACTGCTTAATTGGAGATTGGACACAAACCACATGGCATGTAGTAATAGGCAAGTAGTGAAATGGATAACAGAAATGTCGGGATAAGAAACAAATTGTGCATCAAATTCGTGTGTCATTACTAGAATTGCAAATTGTCTTCACTTTTAATATCTTTTTTTTTTTTATATTTGACCAGTTTTTACTCGTCTGATTTGAAAACGAGTTATTTGACAGTTTGTTTTGTAGCTTTTACTGTATATAGTATGAGGGTGCTCATACATTTATTTGGGTCGACAGTCACAATGGCCCTCCGAAAGAAGCTACGACTACAATGCGGCCCGCGAAAAAAACGAGTTTGACACCCCTGGTCTATGCCCTCCCACCACCATTACCTTTGGGACAGTTATTTTCATTTTTGTCATCCTTGATCTGGTGACTGAAATGTAAACATGTATTGCTCTTACTGGTTGTATCTGTTTCCCATTGCAGTTATCGTGGCCTTTTGTGTTGGTCTTACCATCACCCTTGCCAAAAGTGTCATTGGCTACATTTTCACCTCAGACCTGTGAGTTATACCGTTACATATTAGTAACTTTGGCGCTCGTAATACGTGCCACACCGAGGAACTGTCTTTAAAGAATACAGTAGTTCACATTAAAAAGCTATCAGAACATGTGAATGAATTATTTAATTATAATCTAGTAAGTTAAAACAACAGTCGTTGTATATAACAAAAACATTACTCTATAAGTGAATAAAATTAAGATGTAATCTGATGTGATTGTAGATCAAAATTTAAAGTCACGCATAATTAATACCATGCTGTGCAAGTGGGAACAAATTACAATGAAAAACAATGAGTTCACAAATTCAGACTATAGCTTGTGAAGAAGGCGTACATATTACATCACATTACGTACATATTATTAGCCATCATTTATTTGGAATATTTTTACATGTCAGCACCTCACAGAGCTTCTTGCTTTTCTTTTGCTCGAATTTTCATATTGTATCTCATCATATTTGTCTCATGACCTTCAGAGACATTTTGAAACGGGTTGCTGAAACCTTGATGGTTTTCGTCTTCTTGCATCTTTCTGCCGCTGTTGCGGTAAGAAAAAAAAATCCTATCTGACATTTTAGGAGAAGTTTTAAATGTGCTTTGTGTGAACTTGCAACAATCACCGCAGGGTGTGTGCGGAGGTGTCATCCGAGGAGTTGGGAAACAAAAGGTTGGTGCTCTTTGTAACCTGGTGGGACACTACTTCATTGGCTTTCCCATTGGCTTGGCCTTAACCTTTGCGGCAAAATTGAACATCCTAGGTAAGACCTGCATGTTCTGGAATCAAAATGTGTCATGTGAGTTTCACAAACGCTGCTGTTGTTTCTTCAACAGGGCTTTGGATAGGTCTTACTGTCTCTGTCTTCATGCAGGCTACTTTCTTCCTCGTATATCTATACAAACTAGATTGGAGTAAGGCTGCTGAAAAGGTGGGTTACTCAATTCTCTGAAAACACAAACGTGACTTTATGAAATCAAGTGATTTGCATTGTAACGTTTTTTAATGCCTTCAATCAGGCTAAAATTAGAGCCGGGGTCCAGGTCCCCCATGACGACACGGTCGAGACAGAAGATTGCGGTAAGTTCAGGCGTACAAATAGCCATCTTTATTTTGATGATTTAACAAACAAAAAAAACACTTTACAGTTCTATATATCTATATATCTATATAGATATATGTATATATCTATATGTATATATAGGTATATACATATATATACGTATACGTACATATAACCTAATCTTTAGAGCACACAGGTATTTTTTACCTGATGTAACCAAAATGTAACCACTTAAACCAGATGGCTGAAAAATATCAAATATTATTTGGGCGCCAATGAATACCACAAGGAAGAAAGTAGGTCGGCAAACAATACTAAAAATAAAAATAAATAATGCTAAATAAAAATAATAAATAGTACTAAAAATATTTTCAACATGGAGATGAATACAGACATTCTGAGGTGACAAAGTTCAATTCACCATTAAGTTGCAACTGCAAATACTCGGATGTTGGCCAGAAACTGTGACAGTATCTCGAGTGTCATTTCCGTATATGGAGCCATTGCAATGCAATATATCGTATTATGAGTATTTTGTCTCTGGTCGAGTACAAAGTGAAGCAAATATTTTTGTCTGTTAAGTGTTAAAACTATAGTTGTGTTTTTGAATCTTCAGAGATTTACACCAACCCGGACCCAGTTACTTCCCCTACATCCAGGTGTGAGAGCGCTTCAGAGGGCCAACAGATTCCAGATCAACATGAAACTGCAACTACCATAGTCGGCAATGTTCTCACAGTAAAACAGCTGCTTTTGAGGCGTGGCTTGATTTTACTTATCTTTGTTGCCATCTTAGCGGCCGGAATTATCGCCAATCACTTCCTTGTCAAACTGCTGAAATGAGCCTCGTGTTGGTTTGTAACGGACAGTCGTTAAGTGAACACTGGAGGACTCAATAGTGTGTTTATTAGTTGCTTCTAATATCAACTCATCTCTTATGAGTAAATCATCACGATCAAACCCACGATTATAAACGTGTCAATAATGTATGTAAATGCAATCACTTTGCATTGTGTTTGGTGTTTATTCAGCAATAGTGTTCATTCTGCACCTTGATATGGGCCAATGATTGCAAGACTGAAAACTAGGTGCAGGCAGAGCGTGCACAAAAGTGGAGCTTAAACAAAACAAAGCATTGACTGAAGAATACACTCCACCTGAGAAAGAAAAGACAATCAAGCTCTGTGAGTGGGAACAGCAGTTTAACTCCAAACGGCAACTCAAGGAGACAAGTCTTGATTACATTTTTTCAGATGAGAAACAGGGATAAACTTGGGTTGCTTATTTAATGGATGAGACAGTTATGGTGATAGCAAATGGGCTCCTATTGTAAAAATGTTTTTTTATACATATTTCTAATATGTAATAGGCATTGTATGTATTACAGATGTGGCAGATTCAATTCGTGACAACTTATTGTGCAATTAAATTTTTAACATTGTATTTTACATCAGAAAGATTTTATTCTCATAATCATTTTCTTCAATTAAATCCAGATTACTGTAGATGCTGTTGTTGGTTTAAAAAGGCTCTTGCTGTAAACTTCTCTGACATTTTCCCCCAATGTGTCAATTTAACATATTCAGCCTGATCACCTGTTTGCTGTGAAATCTTGCAATAAAAAAGTCAAAGTCAGCTTTATTGTCAATCCCTTCATGTGTCAAGACACACAAAGAAACCGAAATTCCGTTTCCTCCGTCCCACGGTGACGAGACATAGTACACGATAGACATACAAGTAGACGACACAAAATAAAAACAAGAAGGCACAAACGATAAATAATAAATAAAAAATAAGGTGTTTTACTGACATTTATGTAGTGCATAACGGCCTGCTGAGCAAAACTGTAACTAGTTCGGCATGTACTCAATTCAAGTAGCTGAACTGAATACAGTAAAGATTTTCATGTACATAGTCACATCACTGCCATATATATATATATATATATATATATATCTATAAAACGAACAACCATCCACACTCGCACCTAGTAGTATGACGTACGGAAGTGACGCATGGGCCCTGACCCAGTGGCCGACCTAAAAAGACCTGGCAGATGACCGTGGCAGCCGACATGAAGGCACTCGGCATCAACCACGAGATGGCCATGGACCGTTCCCGGTGGAAGAAGCCCATATCGAGAACCCAGTCCAACCCAGCGGCGCCTGGAAAGCGGACTTTAAACCGATGATGATGATGATGATGATGAACAACCATCCACACTCGCACGTAGGGCCAATTTGGAGTGCTCAATTGGCCTACCAAGCAGGTTTTTGGGATGTGGGAGGAAACCGGAGGTACCGAGAAAAAATGCAAACTCACACAGGGAGGGCCGGAGATGGAATCAAACCCTCTGAACTGTGAGGCAGACGTGCTCACTAGTACACACGCGCACACAGGCACGCACACACACACACACACACACACACACAGTTTTACATCATCCACATGGCGTAATTGTCATATTTCATTCATCCATTTTTCAAACCGCTTCTCCTCTCAAGGGTAGCAGACGTGCTGGAGCCTATTCCAGTTGACTTCAGGCGGTAGACGTGGGACAACCTGAATCAGTCGCTAGCCAATCGCAGAGCACACATAGATTTGCACTCACACGCACACCTACGAGGAATTTGGAGTTCACAATCGGCCTACTACACGTTTTTGGAATGTGGGAAAAAAAACGGAGTTCCCGGAGGAAACCCACGCAGGCATGAGGAGAACATGCAAACTCCAGAACTCCAGACTGGAGCTGGAACCGAACTCACCACCTCTGCATTGTAACCAGTGTTCCACCATGTCAACATGGTCATATTTCAATGTCATAAAAAAGACAGACACATTGTTAGCACACGTTGTATTGATGTAACAAAAGACTAAAAAGCAAAATGTTGTGCTTCTCATTTAGAACATAAACAACAGAGGCAACAAGAAAGTTTTCCCTTAACTGTTCAGAACATGTGTTTCCTGTTAAAAAAAAAAGTGCAGGTCTTTTTATACCTTGTAATTACAATATGTAAACATTCTGTAATGTTGCACAACAGGCTTTCTTGCCAGGAGGTTGCGGTATATAAACGTTTCATCAGGCAGCAGTATCTCAGTCTGTAGTGGCTTGGGCTTTGGGGCCGGAGGACATTTCCAGGAACTAAAATGTACATGAGGCAACTGCCGTTGGAGTTGTCAACCAACTTACCAATTGTGCGATTTCTACTACAGCCTAAACAACACAGCGCCGTTCCATGTCTGCAGGTAAGACACTAAGTTTTGCTTGAATTGAAAACTTTTCGATGGGGTAGCGCTGTGAAGACACCTTAGCTCATCCAAAAAGAGCGGTTGCATGGCAAGGTTAGTTGAAAATTTTGCAAACGTGTGACTGTAGAATGTTTAACACTGAAAATGAAAAAAAGTTAAAATGCAATTGAAAATGTAACCTTAAATTATAAACAAACTAGCAAATACACACACTTCACTTGTAAAAGGTGTCCTCCTCATTACTCTGGCTGGAAGCTGGGCAGCCAAGACACAAGCTATATAATGAAGATATATTTTTGGGAAATAAATGTATACAATTTAATGTCAGTTGAAAATGCAGGTCAGTGCTTCTGAGTGTATTTAGGGCAGCAGAGAAAACCTTGTAGGCTGTGACTGCACAACTACTGCTTTTAATTCATATGGGATTATGCTGTCCCCCAAATTGACTCCCTAACCCTAACCCTTCCACTGATTCAGTCACAGCAAGATCAAGTAACTTGCATCACTGGCGCACAACTGCACAGAAGATTAGCTTCAAATGAGCCTTAATATCTCCTTCTCTGCCCACTATAAGCATCATGGTTGAGACTTCTGAAGAGGTGAGGCAAGATTCAGAGGCGAATAGAGCCTCTTCTTGCGGCCTGTGGTTGGGACGCATTAGAGGATTCATCCCGTCCAGTTTCCGCACCGAAGTGATTCTCCTTTTGAAGCTGGCAGGACCTGTGGTAAGATCCCAAGATGAAATGATTGACAAAGCTTCATTTGGCTCGAATTGTGTAATTGTAGATGTATGTGTGTGTATATTTTATCAATCTTAATACTGGTGATAAGCCATTTACCACTTTGTTTGTAACTACTCCAGGTCATTTCCCAGATGATGATCTTCATGATCAGTATCATCAGCATGGTGTTTTGTGGTCATCTAGGGAAAACACAATTTGCAGCTGTATCACTGGCAATTGCCGTGAGGACATTTGCCCCATTGTTATTTCCACTAGTACATTGACACAATTAACTTGCCTGACAAACGTTACTTTCAGAAAAAAAATCAATGCATTCTTTTTATTGCTGTTGTGTGTTTTTTACCTTAAAGTGCTCTGTAATTTGTCACCCAAAACAACGTTGGGAGGGGGACTGGTCAGAGCAATAATTTTCCTAATTTTGATTGACCATGTGCAGCACGACTCAAGCGTGTCAGTTTGTGGGACTTTTGAAATGTTTGCTAGGGTTTTCAAACTGTGAAGTGGCTTGTTTAAAGCTGGAAAACATTGGGTAAATAGACTGTTGGCCATAATTATAGTTCTCAAAATGAATTACTTTTATCACTTTTAACCTAAGGCACAGATTTCATCATGCATCAGGCATAGATGAAATGACATCATAACATTAGCTTGCCACTGTAAAACAAGACATTGTATTCCAAATTTATGAGCAACGGCGTATTAAATGTTGATAACATTTTCTTGCCGCTGTAAAACAAGATCATTGTATTCCAAATCTATGAGCAACAGTGTATTAAATGTTCATAAAATGATCTTAGAATGATGTAATTGGCAAGATAATGTATATATTTACCCAACAAGTCAAAGACAAATTGACCAAGCAAATTTGTCTGCAATAGCCACATGATTTCAAATAATGAATTATCAGACAAAATTTAGACTTCGTTGGAAAGACAAGATTGACTCAACAGTGAGATGTGATCATTTCTGTGTGTATTTTGCACGTTCTTCCGAAGTGGTTCTTTACTACCCAGATGTTCTGTGAGGCTGGCTCAAGAAAACAACACTCCCATCCTTTTGACGTATCTAAATTGTTTTCAAAAATAGTAGCAAAAAAAAAGTAGCTGACTGATACAAAAATATGTGAGGGTGGTAATTTCCAAGGTGAATCAGAGCATTCCGGAACTTATTGCTGAAAGGCAACAGCAGAAGTTACATTATTATGTTTTGTGGGGGGGGGGGTTTATTGTAGAATGCCAGTTGAGTAGAAGCAGCTGTGGTTGAATTCCAAGTTGTGACAAGGCTTTGACATTCTGAATCTGGATTTGCCACCTCTAGTTTTAGTCAACAAAAACTGGTGACATTTTGAGTCAGGGATACTGTGAAAAATCATATTTAACGATCTGAAATAGATGGTAAAACATTGCTTCTCTGACTTAATTGTTGGGTAAATAGTGATCTCACCAGCAAGAGTTATAGACAAACTGTTCAATAACATATTAATGTGTTTGTTTTATTACAATATTTGTACAGCGTGTATAACATATCCAGTATACACAGACATAATATACTATAAAAAAACATTTATTTCATAACCTCTGTTTTCAAATGAGCAGGATAAGTGCTATGCATTTATCGATGAGTAAAACTGATTGAAACGACCATGCAGTAATATCAAAATAAATACATTTTAAATCAACCCCAAAGGCTTCTGTATGAAACTCAGTGCCAAAGACAAAAACAAAGGACATTCTCACTATAATTATTATTAGTTTTGGTTAGTTTGGGGAAATGTAAAAAGTAAGTTGTTAATTTTTGTTTTTATAAAAGCATTTTCATTTTTATTTTATTCCGTTAACAACACTCCCATCCTTTTGACGTATCTAAATTGTTTTCAAAAATAGTAGCAAAAAAAAAGTAGCTGACTGATACAAAAATATGTGAGGGTGGTAATTTCCAAAGTGAAGCAGAGCATTCCTGAACTTATTGCTGAAAGGCAACAGCAGAAGTTACATTATTATGTTTTGTGTTTTTTTTTTTTTTTTATTGTAGAATGCCAGTTGAGTAGAAGTGCCAAAGATAAAAACAAAGGACATTTTCACTATAATTATTATTAGTTTTAGTTAGTTTGGGGAAATGTAAGAAGAAAGTTGTTAATTGTTTGTTTTTATAAAAGCATTTTCATTTTTATTTTATTCCGTGAACAAAATGTTTCATCAATTTTAGTCTTAGTTATTTAGTTAGTAAAATAACTTTGCCTGGCAGATGGTAGGCTCTTTTCTATAGTTGGCCGTTGTAATTAAAGATATCAGCTAATGTGTAGTACTTCAATGCAAAGGGTGACAATGGGAATCCCACAATTAAGAGGTAGTGCTTTTTGAATGGCAGAAGTTTTGATTATTTTTCCATGAGATGGCGCCTCGGTGACAGGAAATTTACTATGGAAAAACATTGTAAATGAGCTTATTTGAGAGGGACGTTTGACTGAATGCTGTGCTCAAACCTCTATGTCAAAGAAATATCGGCCGTAATACGCCATGTCTTTATTAATGCTTCTTTAATTGCAGGTGGTTAATGTGACTGGCATTGCCGTTGGGACTGGCTTGTCATTGACTTGTGACACCCTTATATCTCAGGTAGTGCCCTCAAGAAAGGTTGCACTTTTCGTGAAACAAAACCTCTTTGGGCTCACTCTCAGCTCCACTTCAAAACAGTTCAACCTTGGATTTGTCTATCAAGATTTCTTCCATCTATCAAAACTACAGTATTCATTAGTGGGCTTCCGGTGTTGCTATTTATTTGATTCTGCTCTTGTGTAGACCTTTGGAAGTGGAAACCTGAAGCGTGTGGGGGTGATCCTTCAGAGAGGGGTTCTGATTCTCCTTCTGGCGTGTTTCCCCTGCTGGGCTGTTCTCATCAATACTGAACCCTTTTTACTTGCTGTTAAACAGAGCCCAGAGGTTGCCAGGTAAGTCGCGTTTTAATCCTCCCATCACCTTCAGCATACTATTTTTTATTCATTTTTATTTTTTTATTTTTTTTATTAGTTAACAATTAGTATAATAAATACATAAAGAAGGTAATGCATCCATCAGACTATTATTACTAATATTATTTAGTGGTCAAGCGATTAAAATATTTAATCATGATTAATCTCTTTTTTATTGTTCACTCATTGTTAATCACACATTTTATTTATTGTAAAAAAATCCCTTGAGTTTTAGCAAATTTTATTACCATTAACATGAAGAAGAGGTTTTCTTATGCAGACTCATTTTTTATTGAATTGGATTCAGTTTATAAAACGTCACACAAACAGCTCATCAACAATCCATTCTAAGAATTCAAAATTTGGGCAATATAAAAAAATACAACACGCATTCAACATGTAAGCATCCATCTCCATGCATGATGATGCACCACACCGGTGCACACAGTTCTTTGGCCTTCGCCAAAGTTGACAGCAGAGTTCAGTGTTTCACTTCAATAAATATCATTGGTGACGTTTGTCCGAGCGTGTCTGGAATATAATGGGTAGAATTTTGAAACCGAGATACCTTACAATATCGTGACATCCTAAACATTACTATAATATAATAATGCATGTGATCTATATTTAATGTCTCCATACCGCAATTTCACGTGACGTTTTGTGTGCTTCACAGTCTGGCACAAATGTATGTGAAGATCGTCATGCCTTCTCTGCCAGTGAGTTCATTTTTGTCTCTGTCCATAAGTTATGTTTTTGTAGACTGCTTCTATCATGTAGTAAGATTATGATTTTTCTCCATCAGGCGGCATTTATGTACCAGCTGCTGGGAAGATATCTTCAGAACCAGGTGCTGTGTAGCAATACAATATTTTTTATATGAAAGTTAATAATAGACATAATACATTTCAAGAGCCTGCGTGCGCGTGTGTGTGTGTGCGTCCATTGTTTTGTTTTGTTTGTTTTGCAGGGAATTATTTGGCCTCAGGTCGTAACCGGTGTAATTGGAAACATTTTAAACGCACTTGTCAATTATGTTTTCCTCCATCTTCTGCAACTGGGAGTTCCGTAAGTTTCCCAGAATCATTTTTTTTTTATTTAGAAAAATACAGATATTGTATGTTTTGCAAATACGGTGAAGATCAACTTTCAATTAATGTAATATTTACTCAGTATCATTAACATGCAGAGGTGTTTGATATTTTTATGCTGATATTAATTCCCACAATGCAATGCACGCTCTACTTCCCTAAATGTATTTTGAAGGTATTTTTATTTCAGTGTTACTACACAAAATATGATTTGTAAAGATGCCAAAATTTGACTGTTTCCTCCTAATTAGTGAACAATTGACCAATTTTGCCAGTTCGCCCTCTGTCCTTCGTCCAGCACCCTTCCGTCCTCCACACCACAGGGAGACGGGGGTCACACTGCAGTCCTAGTTTATTTAGCACTCGTTCTCTTCTTGCTTCTAACATTCAACTCAATATTGTCTCATTTGCACTTAACCCCTCTAATTTCACACCCGTGTTTATAACATTCTTTGTTTGTGTTTGTTAAAGTGGATCTGCCGCAGCTAATGCAATGTCACAGTGTGTTTTTTCCATCATCCTACTGGCCTATGTTTGGTGGAAGGGGTTGCACAAAGCCACATGGGGAGGTCAGTTGCCTTCTAACTTTCAATGCAATGATGAATGGATAAGTGTATGCATCTTATTAAGTTATAATAGTACACTACCTGTACAGTGTACAGTATTTATGGTTACTCCTACAGTTAGTTTAGTATGTGATGATGTTTCAACTAAATTGTTAATGACTGTAACTCTACATGGAGATGGGCAGATTAAATGATGGAGGCAGTCACAATGGTCAAAAGTAGTGGTTTCACATCATATCATCAAATGTAACACTTCATGTCTCATTAAAACACATATTTGTTGATGACTTTGATTTTTGACCCTCAGGCTGGTCCCGTGAGTGTCTCGAGGAGTGGGGACCCTTTGTCAAGCTGGCCATGCTGTTAGAAAAATGTATATATATATGTTATCATGCGTTCTCTAATCAATGCTTTACCGCAATATTACTGCAATATATGCTTGCTGTTTTGCCTTGCTGTTTTTATGATGTACCACAGAAGAGAAAAGGTACGGCTGGGCCAGGAGAGAGGTCAGACAGGACGCAGCTGATAACTCAGCAAAAAGAAGACATCTACCGAGACAGTTCCTTCTTAACAAAGACCGCTTTGTTAGACAACATGCCTCATTGCTGTCTTGCACTTCAGATGAACCTACAAGTGACCATCAAAGTCTGGGTTTTCCAAGCTATCTTGATCGTTAGATTATGTTTGTGCGTATCCAGTAATTAATAACCTAGCTTGTCTCATCCTACACAAGGTCGTAAAACCTCCCTTGCTAGAGCTCAAGGACTTTCTCTTCTCAACTCAAACTCCTTTTTCTCACGTTCTTATTATTTTGCTTACGAGGCAAAGCCCACGTGCTCCCCCCCCCCTTCCTTTAGGGGCTTTCGTCTCATAATTGTGGGCAGGGCAAATCCAAATAAAAAGAGCGGGAGTGTACACAGATATTTAGTGTTGTGAGATTGTTGTAAACTATCTGTACTGCACTCCTCGCGAGAAAAGACTTGATATTTCTGTCTCACTTGTGGTTTGTTTGCTGATGCTCTTCTCTTAATAGTTGTTCAGTCAGCGATTTAAACCTGACACATGCCAAGCATGCTCATGTTTTGCCTTGAGTGGTGGGCATTTGAAGTGGGAGGATGTCTTGCTGGCATAATTAGTGAAATTGAGTTGGGAGCCCAATCTGTGATCTATAACCTGACTGTTGTGGCGTTCATGGTAACTCAAATGGAATTCATGTCATTCAGTGGTGGCCAACTCAATTAGCATTATAAGTCAGACTGTGTTTCTTGAACCTAAACATTATCTTTGTAAAAAGAGATATTGTGAAGATTTTGTATCCACAACAAATAAATTTGCTGGTCTGTGGATTTAGCGATGGGACGTATCGTAAATTTTAAACCCTAGCTGAATAGCGCTGATCTTTTCTGATCTCGGTTTATACAGTAGGAGACTCGACTATTTTTTGCAATCATTTTTAGGTTTGGAGAGCAGAATTCTCCATTTCGCTGCACAAAATATACAATTCTATAAAGCAGAAGTCCCTAACCACCAGCAACCCTGTCTGTGATTATCTTCTAAAGTGGAACATGCGCCTTCATTCAGCCACTGAGAACTAAGCCAAGTCGAGAATGGAGCAGGCTAATAGGGATACCGTATCTTTCCAATAAATACTATAAGCCAGTCAATCAAGATTTAGTACCAATTTTGAAATATAGGAGCAATCTGCTCAGTTCTTTTCCTTCCAATTTCCAAGATGGCTGTGCAGATGAAACCAGGCTTCTCAATATTAATATATAAAATATTAATCATTGAAAAACTGACCGACTGACAGAAAAAAAGATAGTCAAAGAGTCGCATGTGTTTTATGAGCGTTATGTTGGCCACTCTGATCTACATTATGGAATTTTGAATGACTCAAAAGTGTTTCTGATTCTATACATTTGACTTTTTCAGTTCCCCATTGGAATGGCAGCTGGAGCTAGTGTCCGTGTAGGGAATGCTCTTGGTGCAGGAAACAGTGTGCAAGCCAAGTTGTCTTGTAAAGTTTCCATCATCTGTACATGTAAGGGCAAAAACACAGACGAGCAAGACAGCTAACGGCCAAACTATTCAGCCCACTGGTTGTCACTGCAAGAAAAAGAGAACATGCCAGTGACGTGGAATGACATCTGTCTCATGGCCCCTCAAATGAGCTGATTTGCCATCCATGCCAAAAATTATGCTGTAAAAATGAATTTGGAGAGGGTTAAATGCAAAATCATTCATGGATCACGATGAGTTACCATTTCATGAATTTTATTCAGTTTGTCTCTTTCCCATTGTAGCTGCAGTCGCCTGTTGTGTTGGACTTAGCCTTACACTATCCAGAAATGTAATTGGCTACATTTTCACCACAGATCCGTGAGTCATCTCACCTTCACTTGATAATGTAACAAATTTGCCACACTCTTACCTTGACATTAACATTAACATTGTATTGTATTTTGTTTTCTTTCCAACTTCATCTTTCCTTCAGAGACATTTTAAAGAGGACTGCTGACGTCATGGTTGTTTTTGCTGTCATGCATCTTGCTGATGCTATTGCGGTGAGAAAATTAATTTCATGGGAAAGTGATCAATGTTGACATCTAAAAGAATTCACTGAAATTCTCATCAAAGGGTGTGAGTGGAGGTGTTTTTCGAGGAGTTGGGAAACAAAAGGTCGGTGCTGTGTCCAACCTGGTTGGACACTACTTCATTGGCTTTCCAATAGGTGTGTCTTTATTGTTTAAGACACAATTGGGCGTTGTAGGTAAGAAACAAGCATAATCGTGTTTTTCATTACACAACAGTGTGACTCATGAGATTCTGTTTGCTTCTGTTGATTCTTGAACAGGACTTTGGACTGGTCTTACGATCTGTGTGGTACTGCAGGCTATTTTCTTCGTGGCATATTTGTGCCGTCTTGATTGGACAAAGGCTGCCAATGATGTGAATAACTAATTTGCTGGAAAACACAAACATGGCATGCAATTTAAATGATTTTAATTTTGACATATTTGTGTATCTCTGGTCAGGCTCAAAGGAGAGCAGGTGTTCAGGTCAAGGTTGAAGACACTGGAAATGCTAGACTGCGAGCCAGGCAAGTCCACGTTTAGAATAATGCAGATTATCACCATGTTGCAATTACGTAATATACTTGGCTTGAACATGCACATACTGATGGTTCTCTGGTTTTAACAACAGATATCAGTAACATCAAAAACATCAGTAAGACAACCAATTAACTGGGCAATAAATTATCCATCCATCCATCCGTCCATCCATCCATCCATCCATCCATCCATCCATCCATCCATCCATCCATCCATCCATCCATCCATCCATCCATCCATCCTTCCTTCCTTCCTTCCTTCCTTCCTACAGGAGTCGCGGGCGTGCTGAAGCCTATCTCAGCCGTCATCGGGCAGTAGATGAGGGACACCCTGAACTGGTTGTCAGCCAATCGCAGGGCACACAGAGACGAACAACCATCCACACTTGCACTCACACCTATGGGAAATTTGGAGTGCTCAATTGGCCTGCCAAGCATGTTTTTGGGATGTGGGAGGAAAAAGGAGAAAGCCCACACAGGCACAGGGAGAACAAGCAAACTCCACACAGTGAGGGCCTCAGGTGAAATCCACGCACTAACCACTGTTCTCCCGTGCCGTCCGCAACACATTTGAGTGTTTTCCATATTCCATGAAACTAGGTTTCAATCATCCAACACAATTAGCAAATACAATGGACCATTAGAAAACTGGAGGGAAGGCTGCTAGAAATGGGCCTTTATACCCCTATATTTTTATTGCATTACAAAATAGACGTTTGCAGCTAGAATAGTCAATTATCACATTAACAATGTATAGTGTTTTCTTGATTAGTTTAATGATATCCGCATTCAAAAGTAATAATTTTATTTTAAAAACAAGGACATTCATAAGTGACCTCAAACTTTTGAATGCATGGTTTAGACAACATGAAAGTGGAAACAGTGATATGCAGGTCAAATTTGTCAAAACTACCAGCAAGTGCAACATACTTGGATGAGAAGCTACATTATTGTGATATTATTTGGCCATCAATCAATACATCACGCTTTTATTTTATTTCTAGACTCTATAACTGCAGTGGTTCCTGCTCCTTCACCCAGATGTGAGAGTACTGCACAGGACCAACAGATTCCAGACCAGCATGAAACTGCAGTCACCATAGTCGGCGATGTTCTCACAGTGAAACAACTGCTTTTACGTCGTAGCTTGGTTCTACTTGTCATGATTGTCATCTGTGTGGCTGGAATCATTACGAGTCACTTCCTTGTCGGACAATTGAAGTGAGTCTCGGCTTGGTTTATATTTGAGAGTTATCAGTTATGTTACTGGATGACCCGAGCATTGTGAAAGAGCCAAGTTTCTAATTATATACCACTTCTAGTAATCACGTGCTTTATTGTTGTGATCAAACTCAATATCATAAATCACTGTATCATAATAATTATGTGTGTACATACATTAGAATGGCTGTGAATTATGTTAATTTAGTATTTCTTTGACGATATAGAGAACCTTTGTACATATTGCCAATGATTTTTTTTTTTATTCTTTGGCTTCTGACCCAACATTAGACTGACTGTTGTTATTGTTCTATTGGTGTCTACTTTATAGAGAAAGTACTGAATATTAACTTGTTTTAATTGACTGT
Source organism: Syngnathus acus (assembly GCF_901709675.1). NCBI lineage: Eukaryota > Metazoa > Chordata > Actinopteri > Syngnathiformes > Syngnathidae > Syngnathus > Syngnathus acus. The sequence goes on along the minus strand of NC_051087.1, from coordinate 12,290,986 downwards.
TTTGCTGTCTTTGTGGTTGTACCATTATGTATGTATATATAAAGTGTTTTGTTACACAGCTGTGAAATATGCTATATAAATAAAATTAGATTGTCTTGTCCTGTAATTGTATTGTAATTGTATTGTAATTTTATTGTAATTGTATTGTCTTATATTGATTGCAAAATGGGTCGTTGTCTTTTCCTCTTTGTTTCTTTCCCAAATTGCCACCAGAGGTTGCTGTCTGCTCAGTTTACTCGGAGCTGTGATGAATTGAATGGTGCTTGGGTGCGCCTATATGCTGTATATGTAATGTAAAAAGTACATGATGCTAATTGAAATGTGACTAACAGACAAAGAGTGATATATTATTTTGTAACATTCTGTACACCGGGAAATCACGAGTGTCAAAGTGACCAAAAAGACAGTGACTGATTCATTATGCCAATGTTCATTTGCTTGGCATCTCATTTGCTTTTGTCAAATAAGACCTCTGTGACTTAAGACTGAATACTATGTTGTACACCACAAATAAATAACCAATAATTTCAAGTAAACCCCTCTCAATTATTTGGTATTATTAGACTGTCACCTTATATCGCTGACAAAAATTGATGAGATTGTTTACACCCTAAAAAGGCTGCTGCGCTATGAGATGGCTCAGCCCATTTTAAAAGCACATATACTTACATCATACATTTAAACATGATACCTTGGCACACATTCTTCCTTGTATGAGAGTGGTGTTGAATGATGTCAGAACAACCATCGATGACAACTGTGGCTGTCGCTAGGGTCCTGAAAAAGAAATGGCTTGAAGTCTAGAATTTGGAAAAGCGGGTTTTCTTCCGAGCGCAGGTAGTCAAAATCGATTTTGGCGTATTTGATCAAGGCACAGAGAGACAAATCGGAATACTTACTGGAAGCGATTCCAGGTGACTTCAGCCGAAAGACAGGGTACTCACTGTCTGAACAGACTTGACAATCGCAGGGCTTTTGTTGTCAATGGTCGTATCTCGATGTTGCCGTTGCTCTACAGTTGCTGATCCTTTACACTATCCTTTTATTATAAGTTCATTCTGATTCTGTCAAAAGCCTAATTCCATAATGTATCTGTTGCTATGCATTTGCTGTTTCCCCTTATATGCTTTGTCCTGTTATGGCAACCTTTATTCTGTCATATAGGCCTGATGTCTGACAGTATATACGTTTGCTCTGGCTTTCAGTCCGTCGAGATTTCTTCCAGTTGAAATGTCTAGTTTTCGTCCATGTCTTCTGCACCCAGCCCTGCTCTTTGTTGATAGTTGGTAAAGACTTACTTTTCAACTTTCGTGTCATGCCTGCTTCTGGGTCCAAACCTGCTCCAGATGTGCGTCTCTGACCTGTCATGGACCCAGCAGACTTCAACGTCAAAGTCTGCCTTATTGTCAATTTCTTCACGTCAAGACACACAAAGAGATCGAAATTACGTTTCCCACTATCCCACGGTGACAAGACATAGTACACAATATACATACAAGTAAACAACACAAAAAGTAGGCACAAACAATGAATGAATAAGAGCGATGAATAAATAATAAATAAACAAATAGCATAATAAATAAGAGGAGCAAAAATGGAGCAAGTGTGCATACAGCAGACAGTCAGAATATAGCGCAAAAGTACAGGACGCTACGCAGGAGGGGGGAGAGAGTTCAGGATCCTCACAGCCTGGAGTATGAAGCTGTTGGTGAGTCTGGTGGTGCGGGAGCGCAGGCTCCTGTACCTCTTCCCAGAGGGCAGAAGATCAAACAAAGAGTGAGCGGGGTGACTCACATCACTCACAATCGTGGTCGCCTTGCGGGTGAGATGGGAGGTGTAAATGTCCTTCAGGGAGGGGAGTGAAGCACCAATAATCTTACCAGCCGTGTTCACTATGCGCTGCAGGGCCTTCATGTTGTATTCAGTGCAGCTACCACCCCAAACAGCGATACAACTGGAGAGGACGCTCTCAATGGTGCCACGGTAGAATGTAGTCATGACGGCCGGAGGAGCACTTGCTCGCCTGAGTTTCCGCAGGAAGTACAGGCGGCGCTGGGCCTTCTTTGCCAGTGAAGCGGTGTTGGTGGACCAGGAGAGATCCTCACTGATGTGCTGCACTGGTAGCCTGTCTTCCTCATATCCAGAGCTTTTATCCTGTTGGTTGGGAGATTCTCAACTCTTGTAACACGAGATGTCTGCGACTGTGTTATGGTCATGTTCTGGCACTGCAGCAAGTTATTCGAGAGACAAATGTCCTACCAAAATGTTCAATTGTCAGGTTTCATTTTTTTTTTACAACTTTAATCAGGTTAACACTTTTTATGACTATTGTGAGTTTTTTCTTTTATTAGGAGAATGGTACGTACAATTTGGTCTCTGGAAACCCGTTTACATAAAAATAATGAATTTTTAACAACCATAGTCACAATGTCTCTTTCTGCTACCAATTGGGACCCTTCTCTCCCTTTAGATGGGCTTACAGGCCACCGAGCAAGACATCCACACTGGTGACCCACGGGAGACCATGATTTGAGCATCAGGCATGCTGCGCAGTGAGGCTGAAAGAATTCTTCGTCCACATTCTCTGCTACTCGCACTTCATCTGGGATTGGTCTGTCGTAGGCTAGTACCAAAAAACACCATGATTTCTGTTTAGTTTATAAATTCATTAAATAGTGTGTGATGGGGTTTTCACTGTGTTATTGATGTTTTTACAATTGGCACATTTGGAGTTTTATATAGAAAAAAACAAAAAAATTGTTTGCTATTAAACAGCACACACCTTTTAAATAAAGGTCTTGTAAAACAGTTGAATGCTCGCAAATTGGAACACAATTACAATATTAACTTATGATTTACCTGGGTTACTACTTTGTTGCCATATTTCCTCTTGAAGTTCAACATTAATCTGATTTTTTTTTGTTTTGTTTTGCGAGCTGCGCCTCAAAGGATGGTTCGCCCAGGGCACAAAATGACCACGAGCCAAAATAGTTACCCCTGTGAAGATCCGTATCCCCTGACTGAGTACTCATAGTGAAGACATTATTGAACGCATTGTCCGGTACTAACTTTGGAATAACAGAGAAGAAATAATAAATGCATTGTGCTTTATATTGGATAATAAATAAATAAGCAAACGAATAAATAATATATTTTTGTTTTCGTTTTGGTCAAACAAGACTGTCTTGAGTTCTAACTTGAATAATGTTCATATATACATAAGAAAATAATACTGTATTTTTCAGGCTATAAGTCGCGGTTGTGTTCATAGTTTGGGTGGGGGGGGGCGACTTATAATCAGGAGCGACTTATGTGAATTTTTTCACAAGTTTGGAAACCGCGATAAACGAACCGCGATGTAGCAAGGGATTACTGTAATTTAACTGCAAGTAACGTCAGCGGCGCGGCGGTTATTTACATAAAGGACAAAGGATTCGATCACGAGATGACGAAGGACCCTACGTATTACCGGCATCATTCGCGGCTTTGTTTGTAAGTGACACGGAGGACGAAGAGTTTGAAGGATTTAATGATTTGGAGTGACACAGAAGATTTGAAAAACTATTATGGCTTTTACGCACACCTCCGTGGCTGGAAGTGCCACCTCCAGTTATGGAGTTAAGTGGACCTCAGTGCGCAGGGAGCTTAATTTTGTCCGATCGCGCAACTGCAGCGCACCGCCGAACGCGCAACCTTAGCGCGCCGCCGACCACGCAACTGCACCGCGGTGGTCGCATTGTTGTGACAGAGCGGTCGCTAAAATTTAGAAAATATTTTCAAAGTCCTGATGTACTTTCCAAAATTTAAGTGGACCTCAGTGCGCAGGGAGCTTAATTTGGTCCGATCGCGCAACCGCAGCGCGCCGGGCGCTCACTGTCGCATTGCTTTAGGAGCGTCTTTGTGTTTTAGAATGGCTTTACTGCTCCCACTTGCTTCCTTTGGAGGCATGATTAGAGTTGGATTTAATGAATTGGAGTGACACAGATGGTTTTATAGACGTGTTATTTATGTAATAGTTTTTTTGATAACTCTGAACGTTACGTCAGGCCCGTTCTCAGCTCTTCGCTTGTGTTTATATCACGTTAGCATACCTATCGTTTATCCTGTTGTTGCTCGTTCATGTCTGTTCTTGGTGTTGGATTTTGTCGAATAAATTCCCCCCAAAATGCGATTTATACTCCGGAGCGACTTATATATGGTTTTTTTTCACGTTATTGTGCATTTTATGGCTGGTGCGATTTATACTCCGGAGCGACTTATAGTCCGAAAAATACGGTAGATTAAACTGCGTAAGACGTTAACTCGATGACATTTTGAAACATTTGCATTGTTCTTTTGTCATTCTTTTCAAGGCAGATATTGATCCTGTTTGTTTTGGGGTTGTTACTGCCTTCCGTCTCTTTAGTAAGCAGAATGCAGGCTAGTCTCTCAAGTTTTAGTGTGCAGACTCACCCAGCCGCTCTAGACCTTCTCCCCTGCCTCCGAGCATTGCTTTTGATTCATTTTACATCTGGCCCTCCCTGCGGTATACATTAGGCAAATGTGTCTTTTTCACTGAGACCAATATGATTTGGGTCTCGTACAAGTGAATGATACACTATTTTAGTAAAATAGTGCCCGTGTGCTGGGCATAACTTCCTTTTCGTGCCACGACATGTTCAGTCTACCGTGTTTGTGTCTGCGTTGCACCTGTCTGGGCGTGCCGCCGCACAATGTAGTCTCACCCCCGATGCACCTATTATTTGGTGCCACAAAGTAACACGCGTAAAAGCGGGTGTATCGTCATTTTCATGCTGGGCCAATGGACTGATTCAGCACGTTTGTGAATTTGTCCGAGATACTGTTGTGGAGAAGTTTAAAGCCGGATTTGGATACAAAAAGATTTCCCAAGCTTTAAACATCTCAAGGAGCACTGTGCAAGCAATTATATTGAAATGGAAGGAGTATCAGACCACTGCAAATCTACCAAGACCCGGCCGTCCCTCCAAACTTTCATCTCAAACAAGGAGAAGACTGATCAGAGATGCAGCCAAGAGGCCCATGATCACTCTGGATGAACTGCAGATAACTACAGCTGAGGTGGGAGAGTCTGTCCATAGGACAACAATCAGTCGTGCACTGCACAAATCTGGCCTTTATGGAAGAGTGGCAAGAAGAAAGCCATTTCTCAAAGATATCCATAAAAAGTCTCGTTTAAAGTTTGCCACAAGCCACCTGGGAGACACACCAAACATGCGGAAGAAGGTGCTCTGGTCAGATGAAACCAAAATCGAACTTTTTGGCCACAATGCAAAACGATATGTTTGGCGTAAAAGCAACACAGCTCATCACCCTGAACACACCATCCCCACTGTCAAACATGATGGTGGCAGCATCATGGTTTGGGCCTGCTTTTCTTCAGCAGGGACAGGGAAGATGGCTAAAATTGATGGGAAGATGGATGGAGCCAAATACAGGACCATTCTGGAAGAAAACCTGTTGGAGTCTGCAAAAGACCTGAGACTGGGACGGAGATTTATCTTCCAACAGGACAATGATCCAAAACATAAAGCCAAATCTACAATGGAATGGTTCACAAATAGACGTATCCAGGTGTTAGAATGGCCAAGTCAAAGTCCAGACCTGAATCCAATCGAGAATCTGTGGAAAGAGCTGAAGACTGCTGTTCACAAACGCTCTCCATCCAACCTCACTGAGCTCGAGCTGTTTTGCAAGGAAGAATGGGCAAGAATTCCAGTCTCTCGATGTGCAAAACTGATAGAGACATACCCCAAGCGACTTGCAGCTGTAATTGCAGCAAAAGGTGGCGCTACAAAGTATTAGCGCAAGGGGGCCGAATAATATTGCACACCCCACTTTTCAGTTTTTTATTTGTTAAAAAAGTTTAAATTATCCAATAAATTTTGTTCCACTTCACGATTGTGTCCCACTTGTTGATTCTTGACAACAAATTTAACTTTTATATCTTTATGTTTGAAGCCTGAAATGTCGCGAAATGTTGAAAGGTTCAAGGGGGCCGAATACTTTCGCAAGGCACTGTAAGTCGCTCCTTATTATAAGTCGCCCCCCCACCCAAACTATGAAAGAAAACGCGACTTATAGTCCGAAAATTACGGTAATATGTAAAAATAACACATATAATATTGACATACATTTTCTATGTACAATTACAGGTTTGATTTGGCTTTAAAAGAACATTTACTGCTAAGAACCAAATTATTCAAAACCTAGCTAAATTATGAGTTAGAGTCTTCAAATATTGTATTTTCTTGCAGGATCAAACACTATATACGTAGGCCATAAAGCCAAATGCAAAGGGCACAGGACTTTGAGGGGCACCACAATTTTTTTTTTTTTTTTTTGAGGCAGCCGGGGAACTGAAACCTGGGCGAGAGGCCGTATATCAGGTGTCAAACTCAAGGCCCGGGGGGGCACTACAATGCGGCCCGCGGCAAAAATGAGTTTGACACACGACACCTTTAGATTCACACACATTCACACTGGTGACGACACTTACCAACAGTTGAAGGTCTTCATTTAACCTGCTATACATGTTTTTGGATTGTTAGAGGCAGCTGGCATAACCCTTGCAAGTGTTCTCCCTGCACTTGCCCCACACAGGAAACGCCAGCCCCGATTTGAAGAATGAAAGGCCGACGTGGTAATGACTGGTCTCTGTACTGTCCCTGTTTTGGATAGGGTATGAATTTTACACAAAAATAGTCCAGTAAAACTCATTAACGGTGTTGTCCATTGCCGTATCCTCTTCACCCACACTTGTTGAGTATACGTTTTTTGGCCTTATTCTTCTGCTGGTTAATGACTTGCCGTCTGAGACCGCTCAGCTGTAAAATTAGTTATTAAGTTTGGTCACAAAACAATGACATAAATAGGTCAAAATCCACATATGTTCCCACCTCAGTGGAAAAAGTTACATGTCATCCCAGAAAGTATGGCAACATATGGATCATGTAAGATGCACCTCTAACGTAAAACACATGTCCGCAGATGAGTTGACTGCCGAGCTCAGCACCTGAAAGGCTGAGAATGTTTTTCACGTCTCTAATGACTTTGCCTAATTGCTTACTTGTGGCACTCCATCATAGCTTTAGGTTGACAGTGTGCCGTAGCACATTTTAGGTTGAAGGTCCTTATGACCACGAGCGGCACTGAAAATATTTTTTTTTCATAGTCAGGGTGGTGTTTTTCAGCTTCATTAATTCATAAATCCTATGACACATTTTCAAACTTTAGTTTTCCATTTTTATTGTTATCATTTGATACACTTGGACAAGCCGTGCTGATGACCTCTTATTTATGCTCGCTAATCGTGCAGTTGATCTGACAAAAGCTGACACCCACTCATTCAGTCATTTGAGACCTGACATCTGAGTCATGCCAAGACCTTCTTGGAGAGGACACAACCCCACTCATGCCTTCTTTTCTACACTCACGTAGTCCTTTCAAACCCTCTTAGATCAATATTTATATTAATCTTCCAACCATTAATTCACTCTCTGGTCACAGAAAAGAAACAATTGTCTCCATACAGAAAACCCTGATTATGGAGTAAGATGATTAAAAAATGAAGACTGCGTGATGATTCTGTTAGGTAACCTTATGATCCTTACATCAGTACAATCTGATTAGACACTTACAGAATGATGAAATGTGTTGTTTCTGCATTATTGTCTGTTTCTTAACATACTAATTTCTTCACTCCAGTTTATGGTGTGAAAGTCATATGAATAATGCATGTTAAATTTCTCCACGTACAATTATTGCCACTAATAAGAGAGAGACAAAGACAATTTTTTTTCAAAGTGTCAAAAAGACAGAAATGTATTCTGGAGCAGAACAATAACATCACATTATCCATAATGTGAAGGTATACCCTTCAAAAACATTCTAACTTGTCCTTTTTGGCAGTGAGTCTATGCAACACTCTCTTCCTGTCAGCTTTGGCACAGCTCCACCGGCTCCGAGTATCGTATACAGAATTCTAGGAATGACTAGCATAAGGCCGTTTTCATTCACCTACAAGGTGACTTATGACCGTGTACTGTACTTTTTCTGCTGCCGGTTAATGCAAATCTGCCTTGACACACTTTGCTGTCTGTCTTGGCCAAATGATCTGTCTTTTGGTAAAGTGTCGTTAACATCTGTTTTTATCACTGATTCATATGCTATGCTTAATATCTGCTCTATCTTTGGACCTTTGCTGACAAAAGTTGTCTGTAAATGCTTTGGAACCATCCAGTGGGTGTCAGATCAGTTACTGCAATGAAACATTGTATGGGAATAACAGGAGATAAAATATAGATGGCTGGAGAAATGCCAGTTTGCTGTATGGGGACTGTCGAGGTGCTCTCGAGCAAGGTACGGGACTGTTTAACAACCCGAGACATCATTCATTCCTGGCCCCTGAAACATTGCATCCAATTGCCAGTCTGTGCATAGCTTCAATATACTGTAATAGTGTCAAATTGAAGTTGCCCTTGAGAGGACTAATCAACAGTTGATGTTATTCCTCTACGTGTAGATAGACAAGGAGACTGCCACTGGTTTGTGATAGTACATGCACACTCCCAGAGCAGCTTCGTCTAGTACTTTTCCACTCACCGAGCCACGCGTTTGCATGTGAGTGCGAGTATGCATGAGCAGGGGGTGAAGTTGGGGGCGACCGAGCCTCTGCAAGAAGAACAAAAACAGTTACACTTGATATACGTTGAAAAGGAAAACAATACCAAATAAAAATCAGTCCAAATACTCTATAAATGAAGTGCTGGGAAGTATTAGACAATCACATAGACACACATCCCTTACAGAGGATATAAATGGCCTCAACAATGAGTGGCAGGGCCTACTTGGCAAAGGTGTTGCTTGACTGGTGAAAAAAAAAAAAAAAATCAGACCCTAACCTTTGGTAAATATAAAAACACACCCTAACTTTATGCTGGGATTCAAAAGGATTTTGCAACTATTTGAAAGCTTCTGAGCAGGGATGATTGTCACATACCTTAGAAGTCACACAAAAGATTGACAAGGTATTATTAATGTTGTGTAAATAATAGAATATGATTTATTAATTTGGACATATTTGCCCAATTCAGATTAAAGAATGGTTTAAGTATGACAGGAATGTGCACGTGTCCTGTGTGGGGGCAGGAGTCATGATGACAGTGATGAGAGTAACCACATGAAGGTTGTAATCATTTACATCACATTCAGTGTAGGTTCAAACAAAATGGCAAGTTTTGATGCAGAGCACATTTCGAAAATAAACTTGTCATATACTTAGTACATGTATATTTCTCCCCGTGGAGGCTGACAAACTAGAAGGCAGGCATCTGTCACTCACAGGGCTGTCTTATAAATATTCACCTTCAACGAAATCACATTATTATGCAGACTCCACAAAAAAAGGCCCAGCCTGTTCTTCTCATAGTATTCCTGACACCTTGTGGAATGTATGCTACATTACAATTGTTAACCTACAGTTTTTCTGAGTAGCCTTGGTACATTTCTTAGGTCAACATCGAAATTGTCAAAACTTCTTGTTTAGTCTGCGCATCATTGTGTCACTGAAGAGAAGCCCTTTCCCTGTCCCTCTAATGACGTGCGGATAGAACTCTTACATCAGAACACAGGATCCAAATGACCCCTGGAGATTTAATGGTCTTGATCATGCACTGGAGGGAGTTAACATGAAAATTGGATGTGGACTCGATGTAATTGGTTCATACTGGCCCAGTAAATCTAAATCTAGTACCCCAAATGAGAGCAAACAATACACTAAAACACTCCCTACAGTAGAAGTGTGAGAATATTATATAATACAAATTAAATAATAATAATAATAATAAAGAATTAAACATAATAAAAACATTCTGATTCCGTGGTTTGGTTCAGTCGACATTGTATGCACACCTTGGCCATGGGGCCTGAAGTTTTACAGTCAACTGGTGGTGGCAAATAACAGAATTTCCATGCCACTCCCCCACGCAAACCCAGTTATCCCTGCAGGATGCCTTATCAAGCTACGTCACGGTGCCACCACCGTCCTGAACTTGTCTCTCTTAACGATGTCCACCAACGTCACTCGGCACCAATCCAATAACCTGTATGTAATCCCCCTCGGGCACAATGTTACTGTTGTGACAGCTAAAGCCCCCCCATCACTAGAAAATTTGTGGTGATGTGTATTTTTATGAGGATATTTTTTTACATGTTATATTGTAATAAATAGTGGAATAGACATAAATAGTCTTGAATTAAACTTGAATTCTGACCGGTTATGTTGAGCATTCTTCTGTCTTCTGCTTTTCACTTGCCACCTTCTACAGACCACTTTCACTTCCCTCAAAAGTCCAAGGAGGTTTTTGTACGTCTCTGAGTCACCGTGTCGACCTGTCACTGCCGTAGTAGGCGAAACAGTAGTATTCGGCCAGGTCATCTCTCTGGACACCACTGATGGTCAGAGTGTAGTCAGACCCGGATCGAGTGCCGCTGAATCGAGATGGCGCGTCTGAGAATCTTGATGATGAGCCGTAGATGAGCAGTTTGGGAGCCTGTCCAGGTTTCACTTGGTACCAACTGAGAAAGTTACCAATGTTTTGACTCCCTTTGGCCCTGATGGTCACGCTTCCTCCGAGAGAGACAGGCATGAGTTTGTCCGTCTGCCTCAGAAAATTCTGGGCAGAAGATCCTGAAATGAGATGAATGAGAACCCACCAAATGTCAAGTCAAACTAGTCATTCCTATGAAATATTCTGCTCTGACACCAAGTTTCAAAGAGTCTCACCAGGAATCAGCAGAGCCCAAAGGACAAGCGCAAGTGCGGAAGACCACATCCTGACTCGTAGTGCGAGTGGTGTTTGCGCAAAAGGAGTGCTGCAGACTTTTTGAAGAAGCGCAGAAGCTCATGCAAATGAGGCTGCGAACGCAGCTGGCTTTGTGAAAGCGAGAAGACATCGCTTCCTCCTTTACTCACAATCATCTTCATCGGGGTAGCGCGCGAAAACAATTGTCAATTTAGACTCTAAATTTTAGAGCCATGATTCTCTGCTAGTGTTGGACAAGTTCCACTATTATTACGCAGCCGCCCTCTTGTAGCATGTGAGAGAATTACTGAAAGAAATACAATTAACATTTCCAGTGTTGGCCATTGTGGTGGTCTTGGAGAGCAAAAATATTTTTTGAGCTGATTCATCATGTTTTAGAGATGGCAGAGGCGCATGCAAATGAAGCTGCCAGCGCACCTGCCTTTGTGAAAGTGCGAGGCCGCCACTTCCTGTTGTTTGGACTTGTACTCGGTATTACAGCAAATCATTGCTCATTGACAGTAGATGAGTTTTTGTACGGACGGCTCACCGCTTTGCATCACTGTGGTGGATGTTCGCTGAAGAAGGAACCAAACTCATCCTTGGTAAGTACTATTTACTTGACCATCTATTATTTTGGATCAAAATAATTGATAATTCTTCAGTTCCTTAGCCAGCTTTTGGAAAATGAGTAACATTATTTTTGTCAATATTTACAAAGCAAACGCCCAGCCATTTCTTGAATAAGCGCTAAAAAGCAGATTTGAGAAACAATATTAGCTGTTAACGGCTACTTCTCAAAGTGTGGCTGTAACTACAATGCAATGATGGAATAATGTTTATTATGACATATATTAGGACTGTTTGGCCCAGGACAATGCTCAGAGTAGAGCCCGAACCCGTGTCTGTGTCTTTGCGACGTTGAAGCATTGTGAAATAAAAAAGTCTGAGTATCACCATCTGTCTCTGTAGCAGCTACTTGGAAGCAAACTTGGTAACACGACAAATAAATGTCTCATCAAGCACATGTATATTGTGACAGGTAGTCTAGAGCAGTGGTCCCCAACCTTTTTTGCGCCACGGACCGGTTACGTGTCAGAAATATTTCCGCGGACCGGCCTTTATATAAATAAATAATACATTTATATAAATAAATACAGTAATCCCTTCCAAAAACCACCCGCGATAAGTGAAATCCTCGAAGTAACCAACAAGAAGTACTGAGAATCGCCTTTTTTTTTTTTATATTTTTCAAAATAAATTCTTACTCATTTTTGCTAGCTTTGCGGGCTCGACTGGGGAAACATGTCACGTGACCGGGACGAGCGTCTTGACCTGAATTAATTGATCGTCGATAGAAAAAAAAAAATATATATATATATATATATATATATTAGGGGTGTAAATCGCGGGTTTTGTCACGATACGATATCATATCGATACAAAGATTCACGATACGATATTTGCCGATATCTTAAAGCCTGCTGTGATTCATTCACGATACATCACGATATAGTGCTCCACGATCGATATTTTTATTTTTTAAATAAAAAATATAGAACAATATCCTGATTTATAACAATTCATACGCAAAATCAACAAGGTACTGCAAACTCTTTATTTAGGAAATTACAAGAGTATTGTAGTATACAAAGTGCTTATTTTAACACTGAACTTGATCAAATTCCTATATTTTTTCTCATATAAGTAAAGAAAAATGAATATTCTTTCTTTTTTTGGAATACCATTAACTTTAAAGTGCATTACTGAACTATTTATTTACAATAATTTTAATTGTCCGTTGAGCCATCTTTTCTTTGGAATCCAAAGTGCTTCCAAACGAATGACTTGAAGCCCAAAGGGGAGCGAATTTCCTCGTCTTCTTGGACACTAGCCATAGCACCAGCCCAGGAGCCGCGTAGTTGTCGGCTCCCCTTTCACGTGCCTGCTCTGCTCACAACACAACACGTACTGCTCCCGGAAAGAGGAAGCAAGCAACAATGAACTGGATTTCAAAATAAAGTCGCGTCTAATGTCCGAGGTCAAACACGGCGATATAAATCGATGTTTACGTTTAGCATCGATGCCAATAAATCGTAGAGCATTATATCGATTAATCGATGTGTATCGATGAATCGTTACACCCCTAATATATATATATATATATATATTCACGGACTGGTACTGGTCCGCGGCCCGGTGGTTGGGGACCACTGGTCACTCCGTGAGTGATTCACTCAATGAGTGATTTATTCACTCACAGATTCGTTCGTTGGTGAACGGGAAATGCAATTCACGACTCGTTCGTGAACGGGAAGTTACATCATTTTCTCCTTCGTTTTGTTTTACGGCGAGGTAGCACCAGCTTCAACTTGACGTTCATTCAACTTCCGGCCTTCTATCCAATCAATGTCATTTATTTTGAGACGCTTCGCCCACGTGAAGAATGATTAGTTTGATCTCGATGTTTTATGTTTTCTGATCTCAAACCAGTGCGCGTCATCAGAATTAGCAGTCAACGCCGAGTGAAGACGTAACAATTGATTGATCGCGGTAAGTCGTCTCTAACAGGCAAATTTCTTCGGCACGTTTAATCACCTTCTCTGACCGTGCGATGGTACGCTCGCCTGCTTTCTGGAATACCCACCTGTACAGTTGAATGGACATGTTTTCGTTTATTCTTGCTAACACGTGTTGTGGACCATTCTCTTCACAGGCATCATCAAAGCTTGTGAGAGGCACTTACTTAACTGTACATAAAGGTCGTTGACATATATGTGAGCTAATTAGATTTAAAGCATGAAGTATTCATTCATTTTGACTTCATTATTTATTTCCACAACAGAGCTCCTCTTCAGGATTTAATAATGGACGCCGCCGAACGGAGGGAAATTCTGTTGGATATGGCCAGACATCAAGAATTTCTTCTTGACCTGATTCGTGCAAACAGTTCAAGAACGGGTATCCGTGCACAAACAGGTGCTCAACTTGTGTTTTTGTGTTGTATTTAAGATGGTTGACAAGTGATGTAGAAAACTAAAAGTGCACACGGATTATATTGCATGCCTCGCCTTTAATGTTTTTGTCTCCTTTTCTTTATGTTGTCTTTAGAATCTCACATTAACAACCAGCAGCATCGTCCGGACAGGACTGAAGCGGAACATGAGCTCAGTATCCTGGAAAAAAATCAATGAACTTGAGACTAAGACTAAGTCGTACGACCAACTCTCCTCTCCACATTCCCCCCCATAAATGGGCTGTCATTCACCATTCCCACATTTCTTTCTTTCAGGTTGCAACTGGAACTTGATGAGCTTCGAAATGAAAAAGTGGGCAAAATGACCTTTTCGCTGATGGAGCGAAAAGTTAATACACTTGAAGAGAAACTCGGCGTCCTCTCTTTACAGGTATGAGCACCTGCTCACAGCTTGTGAGAGGCACTTTGTGTTCATAACTACATTTATTGTGGTCATTTTATAAAATGTCCGTATATAAAATACACATGGCCATTGGTCACAATGGAATGCATTTCCTCAGATGCGTACAGGGCATGGGCAGCTGTCCATATGTCAATCAACCCTCTGCTCGGTTTTGGTGAGCATATTGTTCACCAATGCCAACTGCTCTTTGAGCTGACTGATCTCCTTATGTAGCATATCTGTTTGTGAAGAACCTTCTTCTTTCGGATTCACAAACTCTTGATTCTGTATGCGCTCCTTCAGCATGGTCACAATAAAGCAGACTTTGACTTTGAAGAGGACTCCATTAGGCTTTCAACTTGTTCCTTTCCTTTGAAATTTCCATTTCTTTGTTTCTTTAGCTTGAAGAGACTCTGACCTTTTGTATTTGGTTCTTCAGACCCTCAATCTCATTCTTCAGCACCTCGGACTGCTTGCTCCTCTTTCACTTTTTGTTTGCTCTGATCATACTAAGTAAGTATCTCTAAGGGTGTCCAATTCTTGCTGGAAAGCAGCAAAAAGCTAATCTGTAGTTGACTAATCTGCTGGGCTTTGTGCTGCGCCGCTTGCTCGAGCTGAAATTTACGATGACCGATCTCTTTCTGAAGGGCTGCTCTCCGCTCAGAGACTTCCTTTTGCAGCTCCATCAAGAGCTGATCCATGGCCTGAACAATATTTTTAATGTGCTGCTTCATGCTTTCTTTCTGTTGGGCACTGTTTTTTGGTGACAGTATTTTCTGCACGATAAAGCGCACTGGATTAAGAGACAAACCTTCATTGAATGTTTTATTCTAGAAATAGTTTCAAATATAGGGCGCACCAGATTAAAAGGCGCATAGTAGAAGCTATTGCATTCAACTGGGGTTGCGTTTTTCATCCACTAGATGGAGCTGTGCTAAAGGAAATGTCAAACCAGTCAACGAGGTATTCAGTCAGTTTACATACGACAAACTTTATATACAATCTGACATGCAATACAAAAATTGCACAATGACACAACATTGTGCAAACGATAATGTGCGTACTTGTATATCCCCGTGCACAAATCCCACAAACTTTGTATATGGCAAACTTTGCAAACTTTAACAATACAAACATTGCACAATAACACCACGACGTGGATGAAACGTTAATGTGCGTATTTACATATCCCCGCCCACAAATCCGTCAAATTCTTTGTCCGTGTCCAAATTGAAGTGTTTTTTTGAACAGTTGAACGATATACAATACAAACATTGTACAATAACACGACGTTGACCTGATTGTGAAGTTTATTTGAACAACCAGCATTTCTTCAACCGCATTTCACTCCTATCAAGCATGTGAAAACTTTCTTCTTGTGGGACTGTATGGTAAGCTCTTCTTGGATTCCTCTTCAGAAAACTCCAGGTTGCGTTAAAGGTGATAGCCTAGAATCTAGGCCCTAGATTCAGCTCCATTGCAGCCCAACCATTCCAGTGGCGCTCGGGTCATGGAGCTCTCCGACACACCGGCGGAAATGACCGGAGCTGTAAGCATTCTGGTAAGTTTGAACCAAGCAGCGCCGCCGCAGAAATTTACCAAAAAAGAATTGATTTCCTTCTGATGTGTTGTCGGGCCAGAGAATGAGCCAGAAAGTGTTCATTTTCGGCTCCCTTGGATCCCTTCGCAGAGTAAGTTTGAACTAAGCAGCGCCGCCGCAGAAATGTACCCCAAAATTTAATTCCTTCTGATGTGTTTCGTCGTGCCAGAAAAGGAGCCAAAAAGTTTGTCTTAGCTGAGGAGGACTGGTAGCCTGTCTTCCTCATATCCAGAGCTTTTATCCTGTTGGTTGGGAGATTCTCAACTCTTGTAACATGAGATGTCTGCGACTGTGTTATGGTCATGTTCTGGCGCTGCAGCAAGTTATTTGAGAGACAAATGTTCTACCAAAATGTTCAATTGTCAGGTTTCATTTTTATTTTTTTTACAACTTTATTACTTTTATCAGGTTAACACTTTTTATGACTATTGTGAGGTTTTTCTTTTATTAGGAGAATGGTACGTACAATTTGGTCTCTGGAAACCCGTTTATATAAAAATAATGAATTTCTAACAACCATAGTCACAATGTCTCTTTCTGCTACCAATTGGGACCCTTCTCTCCCTTTAGATGGGCTTACAGGCCACCGAGCAAGACATCCACACTGGTGACCCACGGGAGACCATGATTTGAGCATCAGGCATGCTGCGCAGTGAGGCTGAAAGAATTCTTCGTCCACATTCTCAGTTACTCGCACTTCATCTGGGATTGGTCTGTCGTAGGCTAGTACCAAAAAACACCATGATTTCTGTTGAGTTTATAAATTCATTAAATAGTGTGTGATGGGGTTTTCACTGTGTTATTGATGTTTTTACAATTGGCACATTTGGAGTTTTAGGGTTAGGGTGTTAAATTCTTATCAAAGAAACCTTCCTCCAAGACATTAGAATGACATTTTGATGACGTATGTGTGCAATGTTCAACTCTTTTAATCATAACCAAAAGACAAATAGCAATCATGAAGCTGTTTATTTGAACCAAATTATGATCAATATACATAGACTGCATAGTAATGACAATGCAAAAGCAAATAACATCAAGCTAGGTAAAAAGAAAAAAAACCTCTCCATTCAAATAATTGTTACACAACATCAATCAGACTTGATCTCATACACTTGGCGATATTAGACAAAAAATAGTGCAAATAATTTGCATTCAGCTGATAATTGCAGAAAGTCAACAAATGACAATGCAAGAGTGGTTTATTTTGATAGCAGAGCAGAGTTAACAATTGCATCACTGAAGGGTGTATTACAATTGACCTCATAGTCTAACAAAACCAGTCTCGATAGTGAAGGTCACTCAATCAGTAAGCGCACCCTTAATGTCAACTTTGGCAGACATGCATGGAAATTCACAACGGTTAGTATTACAGCAAGTTGTGTTCAGTCCTGTTCCATAAGCTCATCTGGAAGCTCTGAACAAGCTTGATATTTATCCTGATCATTTCAATCAGATCTGTTGCAGCAAAGAGACATATAAAGTAGAGAAGACAGTGGTCCTTGAGGGCCAAGTTTGGTCAATTCAGCTGTAAGTATTGAATGGGGGACTATTGAAGACATACATCATTGCACGTTTTTCAACATCCCCTAAAGAGGTCGTACAATTTTTACCAATTTTCTCATTACCAAGGCTCAGAATTTTTTTTCTTAATTTCACAGAACTGAAGCAAGGATTTCATCAAACAATAAAAATACAACATATTAACAAATTGTTTTTTTTTTTTTAGATCGTTCAAGCAAACATACATTTAAATTAAACTTAGTATTCCTGAATTGGTTGTATGACCTTTCAGCAAAGCTAAATCGATTAAAACATTATGTGCCCTGCAATTGGCTGGTGACCAGTTCAAGGTGTACCGTGCCCGTCGCTTGCAAACTGGAATAGACTCCAGCATGCATGTGACCCACATGAGGATAAGCAATTCGGATAATGAATGACAGAATAAATGCATACTAATTCTGCTCAAATGTAATTTGGCGACCATTAATAGTGCCGACCTCAAATGCCAACACCTATCCACTACATTTACATGCAGTCAATATTTGTGTAATGGTCAAAAGTCCGGTTTCTGAAACATTCGGGGAAAAAACATTGGCATGCCTGGACGAACAAAGCTGCTTGCACACTTAAATCCCCAAATTGAAACCACTACCCACATTCACGTCATACAAATAGACATTACTGCCCTTTGTCACCCCACACGAATAAAGCAGTGGTAAGGTTTTCTTGACAATTTACCTCTACTTGTTTATTACCAGTGAGTCCTACATTGTTTTGTTTTTTTATTTCACCGTATGTGTGTGTATTTTTTTTTAAACTTTTTAAAGACTAACGATAATTTTTGGGTTATTTTTTACAATTAGCATGACTTCTTCCTTTTACTTTACTACTTACTACTATACTTGTCATATGTGTATCTTGTTTGCAGCCATGGAGGTAATCATTACCAACTTCAGACCAACTTCGTGACGTGTTTGATCACACGCGCTAGCCAGACGACGCTTGCTGAAAGTTAGCTGGTGCGGCATAAACAGCATGTGATTGCCTTGAACTCCGACTACTCGCATGTTAAGTGCCGTGAGCCGATTGAAACATTTTGAGTCAAGGATTCAATCATTAGAACAGCTGAGAATTATGTGATTCTCAGTGTAGCTATTTTGACAAGGTACAAAATATGTTTTTTGATTCGCAAACTGCGGTACACAACCCCTTATTTTGAGCCTTGATATCGCCTGCGTCTTGTGCTTTGCCATGATTGTTTACTTCTGCTTGTGTATTTCTGCCTGTTGCATGCCAGACATACGGACTTATACACTTGGATACTTATCTGTATACACGCTGATATTTTTGCCGTAACGACAGAAAATAATGTGAAAACGCCACAGAGAAATCAATGTATTTAAGGAACGTCCGCTTGGATGAGGATGCTTTACTTCCAGGACAACAAAGATTCCTTGTGGATAGGGCAAGACCAACCAATGACTACGTTTCCACGCAGGTCAACATTTCTGAGACATTCTGAATACCCTGTTTAAGTATCTTGTGTATTTTCTGAGAAGGTGCAGGTCTGTCCCGGCGGCCATCCAGAATGGTCGCCAGGCAAGGCTGGGTGTGGATGGAAAAGGACTTTTCTGACAGACTTTTTTGACATACAGTATTTCTCACACTATAGGGCGCACTGGATCATAAGGCGCACCATCATTGAATTTTTTATTTTAGAAATGTATTCATAGATAAGCCGCACCAGATTAAAAGACGCATAGAATCGGAGCGACTGCATCAGACTGGGGTTGACTAGGGTTGCATTATGCGTCCACTAGATGGAGCTGTGCTAAAGGGAATGTCAACCCAGTCAATAAGGTGAAGTCCAACTTCCTTTCTGTACGAAAGTGATACGGTTTGGCTTCTTACTTGGTCCAGCAACCCCACTCATTTTTGATGGTCATAAACTTTCTTTAGTAGAAAAAAGCGAGTGCGTGGATTGATGCGTAATGCGTCGATTAGCTTGTTAACTTTGGCGCCGGGTTTGTGTATGCGCAGCCAAACTTGCTGCGGTGGGGCGGTGTAGTCACTGTCTACTGCGCATGTGCAGTTCATTGATTGCCTCTTGACAGACCCATTAAGGTCTATTCTATTAAGGTCATTGTAATTACCACCAAGTGTGTCCTCTCTAAATTGGCGCCAGCAAGTCTGTAAAATTCTAGTAACTATGTACTTATTGCAATGACAATATGTGTGTATATATGAGAATATACCTCACATGCCTGAACGCACTGTTACTATCGTATTTGAATAACTCGATTCAAACGGTGACGCACAGACGTGACACAAATGAACGTCATGTCCGCTTGTTACTTTATACCGCCTATAAAACACAATATATTCACATCACTCGCCACAAGGACAAAACAGTTGGTTTCCTCCTCTTTCTAAAAGTGTGACTTTCTGCCACATCTCCGAGTTCCGCCATTATTGTTTACCTTTGCTTGTGTGAGTTGTGCGCCAGATGTACTAACGTATATGTATATACGGTCTATATACACACACTGTACAATTTCTGCCATTGGAACAGAAAATAATATGAAAACGCAGCACAGTCACCAAGTAGGCTCGCTATGGCATACAAGTACTCCCAGTACTACAAGATAAGTTTCCTTGTGGATAAAGCAAAAGCATGTGAGGAACACATACCAATATGTCAGTGTTAACTTGATCTTGTTTATAGTTGGGTTAGACAAGTGGTAAGCCAGGGTTTTATTTGGGTTTGTAAAACCAGAATAATATTCAGGGATTTTGTGTGCGTTTACATGGCCTTTAAAACTCAAATACTGCCAATATTCAGGTTTTAACAAGGCTATTGACAGCATGCAAATGTGATCAATAGGTCGCTTGCACTGCAACTGTTTATTAACTTACTTTATCGTGGCATTTTCAAAGTATTTTGATTAATTGACAGCTGATCTGAAACTGCTCTACCAGCAGAAAGTTACTCGAGATGGGTTCATAATTAAATTTTATTTTTTGAATATATGTTTTTAATATAATCAGCAGGACATCAAATGGGAATTTGCTTTAAAAATCAAACAAATCGGAAGTTGGCTTTTGCCTCTTATTGGACTGTAGCGAATGTCAATGTGGTCCTCAGGCCAACAATTTACACAGCGTGATAGACGACTCAGAGCGAAAAATCCCAAAAGCTGGATACACTGCCTCAGTGAATGAAAAAACAAAAGTGTAGAAGCAACACGTCCTATTGGTCACATCGTAAAATGTAGCAGAGCCTGAATCATAATCCAACAACACACCAATACGTTTTGCATGGATATTCATGAGCACAACCTCATTGTTGTCATGCCAAGCTGACACTTTGTCATTAACCCACTCCACACACCAAGACTGGGCGTTGCGGCCAAGCCGACTGGTGGGACCATTGCGCTTAATGCTACCGTAAGTCAACCCGATGCTCGTGAATTCTTTGTTATCAAGCCGAACTTCCCAGTAGTGGCGCCCTTGAGTGAAACCCTGAGACGTGAGCACCTGAGTGAAGACGGAGAAGCGCTCGGGGCAGTCACTGCACATAGCTGGATTAGGTTGGTTTGACACAGATGCTTCTTGGAAGTCCTCGGTTAGCTTGATGCGTTTGTGCGCTGTCTTTGGATCAAAACTGAGTGCAGTGCCATCTGGTAGCACAGAAAATAGATAACATCATTAAAATTACTCCGTCCCTGTTTCATCTCAAATCATTTATGGATAGGTTGTCAGGGGTTAGGACTCTTGGGGCTCATCCCAAAGTGCAAACTAACTGTGTATTTGAATGGAGTTTTCTTTCTTTTAGTATTTTGCTAGACTTTGCCCCAGTAGAACTGCGCCGAGTGTATTGAAGAGGCCTTGCACCTCCCGATCAGGCGTCTGTGTGTGATCCCCTTTCAATGGTGACAGAGGTGCTATCAAAATATTTTAAAGACGATTATGGTTAGAATTTGTCAGATGCGTTGCAAGGCGAGGCAGAAATGCCCAATGAGGCAAAGCGCATCGACCAAATTCACAAACGTGCTGAATCAGTCCATTGGCCCAGCACGAAAATAACGATACACCCGCTTTTACGCGTATTACTTTGTGGCACCAAATAATAGGTGCATCGGGGGTGAGGCTACATTGTGCGGCGGCACGCCCAGACAGGTGCAACGCAGACACAAACACGGTAGACTGGACTTGTCGTGGCACGAAAATGAAGATATGCCCAGCACACGGGCACTATTTTACTAAAATAGGGCTCTTGGAGTAATTTCATTATTTTGATTCAGAGTAGCTTTATAGAGTAGATATTGTGAATGTGTATCACTGGTCATGTCCGAGACCCAAATCATATTGGTCTCAGTGAAAAAGACACATTTGCCTAATGTATACCGCAGAGAGGACCAGATGTAAAATGAATCAAAAGCAATGCTCGGAGGCAGGGGAGAAGGTCTAGAGTGGCTGGGTCAGTCTGCACACTGAAGCTTTAGCGCAGCGGTGGCCAACCCGCGGCTCGCGAGCCGCATGCGGCTCTTTGGCTAGTTTCATGCGGCTCTTTTACGTTCATATCAACATTTGTGTTTATTTTTCGTGCGTATTTGCTTCGCTTGAGTTCAATATGGTATTTTGGTCAAACGCGCATGCGCGTGAGGTGAATTGGTTTTGCCCGCTTTTTTTATGAATGGCGACTGTGACTACGGGGGCCCATTAGGTCCAGAAAGGCTGACAAGACGCTTGCCAAAATGGCAAGGAAAAAATGCACAGCTAAACGAATATATGACGATGAACACAGGACGTTTTTAACAGAGTTAAAGTTGTTTTTTGTTGAACGCTATGGCAAGCCATTCTGCCTGATATGTCGGACGTCATTGGCGCATTTAAAAGCTTCAAATGGTCAGCGCCACTTCAGCTCACTTCATGCCAATATCGATAAGGACTTTGCAAAAGGGACTGAATTTCGCAAGCACAAGTTTGGAGACTTTGAAAAGTCAGGCAGAAAAATAGGTACAGTTTTTCAAAAAAATTACGAAGCACTCAGAGACTGTCACACTTGCATTGTTTCAACTGGCTTGGAACATTGCACGGGCTAAAAAGCCATACAATGAAGTGGAGTTCGTTAAAATATGCCTCAGTGACGTTATTGAAATCTTGTCTCCTGAAAACGACAAACTCAAACGAATGGTCTGTCCCGCCACACATAGTAAGTGAAAAAACGTATTATGTTTTTGTTTGTGGAATTTGTTGAACTGAGAGTTTGTCTGTGTGAGACAATGCACACAATGCTCATTGTTGAAAATGTGGTCTTTGGTCTGTGGTTTTAGTACTGTAGGAGTCAATTTGTCATTATCATGTTGGTGCGTGACATAATAATGTCACACAATAAATTTGGCTGAGCAGAGGGGTGTGTGTGCGTGTGTGTGTGTGCGTGCGTGTGCGTGCGTGTTTGTGTGCGTGTGTGTGTGGGGGGGGGTGTTCATGTGTGCTCATGTGTATGATGTGGCTCTTTGCGATGACACAGTAAAAAATGTGGCTCTTAGTCTCTGACTGGTTGGCCACCCCTGCTTTAGAGACTAGCCTGCATTCTGCTTACTAAAGAGACGGACGGCAGTGACAACCCCAAAACGAACAGTATCAATACCTGCCTTAAAAAGAATTAAAAAAGAACAATGCAAATGTTTGAAAACGTCACCGAGTCAACGTCTTACGCAATTTTATCTACTTTAGATCTATGTCTTCGGGGTTTTTTTTTTTTTTGGTGCCTAAAAACAATGCGGATTTGTTACAAATCCAGAGCTGCCAACCAGTAGAAATTTATTTCAGACTCATCCGCTACCATGTGTCAGTGCAACATTACTCGAGCGGACTGACTGAATCAGACCACGTCTGCTATTACTGTGTGGTTAAATATTTTCCTGTTTTGAAACTGCTTGATCAATGTGACTTATGGTGTAACCAGCTTGTGTTAGTGATTTCCGTAACAAAAAATAAAAGGCAGTTCTGTAAATAAGGCTGTATGTAAGTTTAGTATCAGGTCCAGATGTAAATACTTGGAAATAAAAGCTGAACAGTTGAGCTCTAGTCTCATATTCATCTTTTAATGTTGGACAGAATATTATCAATCTGCAGCCACAATAAAGACAGTGACCACAATATTCCTTTGAAGCAAAGTGTCATTCAAGTGAAACACTCGCTGTCGTACTGGAATGTTTCCCAGCTGACACCTTGAATTGGTCGCCAGCCAATTGAAGGGCCCACACAAAACCATTTGCACCCACTTTCAAACCTATGGCCAGTGGTCAATTTACCTACCTTCCATGTTTTTGGAATGTGGGATAATACACAAAGAGGAAATACAATAGTAGGAAGAAGCAGGATAAAAATAAGATCACGTTCAAAAACGTACATGTCACAAGATTGTGTCTCTTTTCACCAATGAGGTCGGCAGGGCGATCCATCGTTTCTGAAGCAAAAATAAGTCAAAAACGGAAATGCTGAAATAGATCTGACATCCATTTACATGGTTTTACACAGTATGTGTTCCATCAGACAAGCCATACCTGTTTTTTCTTTGGGTTCAGAAGGCATGTGAGTCAGCTGGGGTCTGTATTTTAGTTTCCCACCCGACGCCAGGAGGTTTTCCATAGAACGTGACAAATTTTTCATACGTTGCTTACCGTCTTCCTGGGGTGGAATGGGCTTATTTTGTTTTTCTAAAGAAAACACATTTTCCACAGAATTAGATCACCTGACTTTTGGGTGAATGAGGAAATTCAATTGTAACATTTTCTTACTCTGCCATGTCTTGTCAGCTTTGAAGTCGAATGCCTTGGTGGCTGCGGGATAGCTGCTGATGGGATGTCCTGTCTGGATGTTCTTTTCTGAAAAAGGAAAATACATATGTCACAGTATTTGTATTGTTCTTTTGTTCATTTTGTCATTAATTTTCATGTTGTATAGAAAAGCATTCATCCATCCACTTGAAATTTTAGAACTTTCGGGGACAAGCACCATGCTTATAAAAATATATAGTAAATGTCACATGTTTAGAAAAATCTTTATGAATTATTTTTTTCTTTTCAGCGTATCAACTGTCTTTTTTAAAAAAAAATGCATAAATGAGAACAACTTCACTAAATTTTCACCTGGAGAAATTACAAGTGTCCTGGATGATGTTCCTATTAAAACTGAATGGTGAAAAATAAATTAAATTGTAACATTTTCTTACTTTGCCATGTCTTGTCAGCTTTGACATTGACTGACTTGGCGGCTGCGGGACTGCTGATGGGATGTCCTGTCTGGATGTTCGTTTCTAGAAAAAAAAAAAAACATCACAGTATTTATATAATCTTTTGTTCATTTTGTCATTAATTTTCATGTTGTATAGAAAAGTATTCACCCATCCATTCGAAATGTTGGAACTTTAGGGGACAAGCACCATGCTTAATAAAAAAAAATGTAGTAAAAGTCACATTTTTAGAAAAACCTTATTTATTTATATAGAATATTTTTTTTGTTTTGGGAGGATCCACTGTGTCTATTTTAAAAATGTGAACATCAGCACTGGAAAAATCACAAGTGTCCTGGATGGATTTGCTCCTATTTAGAGTCAAATAACCATAAAACCAATAATAATAAAAAATAAAATACTTTATTGATCGGGGGGGGATAACCTGATTTCACTTTAACAGGTGAATACAGCATCACAGTAGTGATGGGGAAAATGAAGCAAGTTGTATTTTTTTGCTCCTTTAGAGAGCGCTCTCTGTTGCTGAAAGCATTCTGACTTGCCATTTCTTGAACTTCTTTATTTAAACCAGTAGGTGCATCGAGGGGAGTCAAAAATGTAACAACTGGTTCATGAAGCAAATTTGAAGCTTCATTTCCCCATCAAGCAAAATGGTGGCGCTTCCGCCTCACAGTTTGATTCTGGCTCCAGGCTTTCTGTATGGAGTTTGCATGTTCTCCCCGGGCCTGTGTGGGTTTCGTTTGGGTACTTTGCTTTCCTCGCACATCCCAAAAACTGGCAGGCTGATTGAGCACTCCAAATTTTTCCTAGGTGTGAGTGCGAGTGTGGATGGTCATTCGTCTCTGTGTGCCCTGCGGTTGGCTGGCAACCAGTTTAGGGCCAGTCCCGGGCCCGCCTAGTGCCTGACGACGGCTGGGATAGGTTCAGCACGCTCACGACCCTTGTGAGAATTAAGCGATCCAGAAAATGGATTGATGTATTTCCCTATCACCTCTACAATGTCTAATTTTGAGGTGAAAGTTAGTATGGGTTAGCCATTACTGCACACCTTGGTTTTGAAAAACAGTGACTGGTGTTTGCGGCTGCCATAAAGAAGGCAGAAGAAAAAAAAAATGAAGATAACGAAGAAGAAGGCGGTGAAGCTATACAAACACAAATGTTTGTGTTTGGCTTTGATCATTAAAAGTCACTGAATCCTTCACAAATTTTGACGCAAATTGGTTTGGAACAAACGTCAAACCTCCAGCTATGATACAAACAAATAGTTCTTGTCAGGACACACCTTTTTCAAACAACTCAACCTTATTCACAATTGATCAATGAAATAGTGACAGGCGTGTGAATGTGATTGAATTCCGAAAACAGCCACACCCCAGTTATGCAGGGTGTGCACACTGGCACAACCAGATATTCTCATTATTTTTACTCGCCCTCTCAAAAATATATATTTTTAATTGGGTTGTACAAGTGGTTTTGAGAAATTCTTTTGTGGTCTCATTTTTCTATATCACAAACACCTGGCATCTGAGCAGGTTTTTATATCAATTGTACATATGGTAGAGTAACCTACTCCAACCAAAAACGTTACCTGTTTTAGCTAATGGCAGTCTGTCACCAACAGGCTGACTCAGGATTTCTTGAATGTGTTTCTTCAGATTACCAGCAAACTCCTGGGTTGCTGTCAGCTTTTTGGAACTCAAGTACATTCGAGGGGCATACGGATCAAATGCTGCAGCTTTGGGCAGATTAAGTGAAGCCTGTGAGGAGGGAAACACAACTGTCAAATGGACACTGCTGATCGAACTAACTGATAGATATTAAATAGGTTAAATTGGTGTGCTGAATGTGAAAAAAACACAATTTTCTTACCTGAAGAAAGGCCATTGTTTGTGCCTGACAAAGTAGACTCTGGACATCCCCTTTAGCCTTGTTCAGGCTATCAATATTTTCAGAAAACCTTTTCATGAGAAGCCTGAGTTTGGTCTGAGAAGACTCCAGCTCTTCGTTCACCACGCTCATCGCGGCGCGCTCCTCATTGGCCAGCATGTTTCGGATCAGTTCATACTGATGAGCCATTGCCGACTTCTTGGTGGTGGCGTTGCCCTAGAATATGAACACAAGAGGATTCACATCCAATATTTTTTTACTGTGCGTCAGTATTTCTTAAGGGAGGGGTTTTTAACTGGTTTCATCCAAGAGACCACCATTATAACCAAGAAGCAACTCGGGGACCACTGCTTTGGCGGAATATTATTTTATTTTGCACTGAAGGAGGATAGACCAATACGGGCTATTTATTTCCAGCTGTATGTCTATTTTGGGAATCCCAGCTACATCTGACATAATTTGAATGGGTATATACTTTACAAAATTAGCTGGGAAATAATTCAAGTCTAAATAATGTTTTTTTTTATAAATACATAAAGATACAATTATTTTCCATTTCCAATTTAGTGGCCCACCTGCAATACCGACACGGTCCACTAGAGGACCGCGGGCCACCGGTTGACAATCCCTGTCTTAAGGTGTACCTACGGAGTTTCTACATTGAGGTCTTGATAGGGAAAAGAAGCAATATTATAACATTTGATAAAAATCAAATGATCTACATTTAGCAGATAAAACTGAATACTAAGCTTGTCATTGCTAAATAACATTTACTACTATCTCTTCATGGTTATCTATGTAAATAAAACAACATAAACTATTACTAAATATTTAGTAATGAATTATGTTAGTCTGATACACATGACTTTAATTACATTGCTTGTTAATTTATCTCCCTCAACGCCGACCGAACTTGATCACCTTTCCTTGTTCGCCCTTGGTTGTCGGTGGGCAAAAATAGCCGCTTCTCCTTTGTTGGGACTTTAAATGTATTTTTTTTTAGAATCCTTGATACAATAAAGTTTAAAAACACTGTTAAGTAAATGTGCCAATTTTCGTTTAAATAGGAAGTTGACAACTTAGGTCGCGTGTCCCTTTAATGCTCAGAACAATAAAATTGCGAATTACAGGCAAAATACTTAACTCAGGCATGTCCAGCTCCATGCTTACCTTCAGGGTAAGCTGCATGTCTCTCATTTGCAATATGACGGTCTCGTTTTGTTTAATCTTCTTGTTCATGAAACTCAATTGCTGTATCAGGTTGGACTGCAAAGAGAATAAAAAGGATGCAATCAAGCAATCCAGTTTAGAAGGTCAGTTAAACCAACAATAATGACATTTTATTTGATTTCTGAATGGCACAGGTGTAGATTTGGAGAAGGTTTAGTCATTCCATTTTTGTGTCGTGAATTTGCACAAGACTGATCTCATTTTGGCGTTTTCAACAGAAACTGCCTTAACAACATTTAACAAAAGGAAAACAACACCCATACTTATGACATCAACTATGGGCGTTGCCATCATATTGTTCTGTGGACCACAAACTAATTCCTTCATCTATTTTTATACCGATAGAGTCACGGATGAACTGGAGCCGAGCCCAACTGACTGAGTGAAGTACAATGTAGTTTTCACAGTTCGTGTAAGAAGTTAAAGATCATGCGATCAAGATTACTGAACAAACAGCAATGACGTACAGTACACATTCAATAACCTGCTTCTCTGGATTCCTTCTCTTTTTATCTATCTGCCTTTGTCCACAAAGTGTGGGGATCTGTCCATTCGAGAGCTATGACCCTTAAATTGCGTTCATTCATTTATTTAAGGTCTTAACCGCTTATCCTCACTACGGTCACAGGACATTATGTTTTATAAACACATTAGAAAATAGCTCATTATATGTATTATATAGCATGTATTATATGTAAATAGCTCGTCACAGGACATTTTGCGTTATAAACACATTTCAAAATAGCTCATTATCTTTCAGTCAGGAGGTGCATGAATGACTTTGCGAGACAAAAAGGCAAACGCTTGACAGTAAAAACAATGACGCTAATTGCTCAAAAGTTGTGAAATATTACTCAAGTGACGTTTAAAGCATTGACAAAAATATAATATCCAGCAGGCCCTGGAATGGTCACCCATCAATTGCAGCAACATACAGCAATTCATTCATATTCACAACAATGGACCATTTGTGTTCAATGAACATAACATGTATGTCGTCTGAATGTGGGAGGAAGCTGGAGTTCATATTTGAAACCCACAGAGAAAAATACCATTGCTTTGGGCTCAGTTGCTCCAAGAAAATTCTCAAAAGCACTCAGTAAATCAGCCAATCAATTACTGAAGGTGATCTTTGAAAAAGCTAGCTAATTAAATATAATTGATATATGAATGCAGCTTAGTTTATAGTATTTTCTGAGGTTGCTATACCATACTGTAAAGAAGAGTTAACTTGATAGCAGACTTTGATAGTTGCTTTCAACCAATGTACCGTATTGGCCCGAATATAAGACGAGGTTTTTTGCATTGAAATAAAACTGAAAAAAAAAAAAAAAAGGGGGGGGGGGGGCGTCGTCTTACATTCGGCGTCTAGACAAAGTCTTTTTTCAAACTTGAGTCTTGAAAAAGAAGGGGTCGTTTTATAATCGGGGTCGTCTTATATTCGGGCCAATACGGTAATTTTCCGCGTTCTTGTCCATTTTAGTTACAGACCTCTTGCTTGGTCCTCTGCTGCTCGGCTGTGATAAAGTCGCAGCTTTTGTGCGCTTGCTGGAGGCAGAAGGTGCACATGAGGCGATCGTGTTTGGTGCAGAAGAGCTCCATTAACTTGCGGTGCTCCGGACAGACGCGCTCCAGCAGGTCGTCGACGGGCTCGGTCAGCTGGTGTACGTGGAACACCGGGTTTTCGCGGTGCGGCCGCAGATGCTCGACGCAGTAGGAGGCCATGCAAGTGAGGCACGTCTTCACGGCGTCCGCCTCCATACACGTATCACAGCGTATGGCGGCGGCACCTTTGGCCGCTTGGATCCCCGGCATTTCGGACACGGGCACATCTGGCTCAGTCTCAGTCGACCGCAATTTAAAGGTCTCGACCACGGCGTTGAGGACCGTGTTTTTCTTCAGTTCCGGCTTGATGGGGTAGTTGGTCCGACATTGTGGGCAGCTGTATATACAGCTGTCCTTCCAAGTAGAGAGGAGGCACTCCTGGCAGAAGTTGTGGCCGCACGGGATGGTCACTGGGCAGTCAAAAGGACACAGGCAGATACTGCAGGTCAGCTCGTCACCCAGGCTGAGCAGAGAGTGCTCACAGTCGTCGACGTCAGCCATGGCGACGTTTCAGTGTCGACTGAGGAGATTGAGAAGCTAACGAAACTTAAATTCCTTTTGAGAAGCCAACGCAACTTAAGTTCCTTTTCTCGCGAAACGAAAGTTAGAGTTCAAGTGACATTTGTCACGTGACTGGCTGTCGTCAGTAGCTCTGGCTTCAGAGTGCAGTTCGAGGCGTGGCTCAATGTGAGCGAGACCTAAACCAGTGATTCTTAGCCCCGCCAGTTTCATACGCGCATTCACCGTACGCCCGGTTTGAAACATCAACGAATTCATGAAACATTAAGTATTTTTATTGAACAAAACAGAAGGCAAAACACATGTATGCAATGGAAACATATATTATTATACAGCACTCCCTGGATATTATTGTATGTCATTTTTCTCAGTCATAAACATGTTATTTGGTGTTCAGACTTATGTTGTTGATGTGACTGCCCTCATTAAAAAAATAATAGTCATTTTTAATTTACCGAATGTCTAGTCTGCAACGTGATTGGTTCGAATTCTGCAAGAACTCTGATTAAGTGCCATGAGAACACTTTATTACAGCAGTCATGTATGGTTTTTTTTGTCATTGTCCAGCATTAATAATTACAGTGCATTTAAAATAAATATTTGCCCTATTCTCAAATTCTGACTTTTTTGCATAGTTTCCCTACTTTAATGTTCAAGGTCATCTAAGAAATGTAAATATAACAAATATAACGCAAATAAACATAAAAGCAGTTCATTGATTTGATTTTTATTAAGGAAAAAAAGCACTTCAAAAGTAACTGGTCCTGTGTGGAAAAAATACTTGCCCCACAAATCATGAATTTACTGTGAGCTATCACGGCTGAGGAAGGCTAACAGTTGATGTTCACGTTCACTGAGCATGTTCAATCAAGATACCACCATAATACTGTAGAACTTGTCTGACAAAATGAAGTCAACGGAAAGATCTCAAAAAGCTATAATAAAAGGCCACGAACCAAAGAAATTCAAGAACAAATGAGAAATAAAGTAACTGGCTCATATCTCATCTGTCTAAAAAGGTTTACAAAGCAATTCTCATCGCAAACCACATTTCACACATCTAATGTTTTGAATATTATTTCTCAAATGGCCATAACGTTGTGACGGGTCAAAATGTACTGCTCATACAGATATTACAAATATAAAAAAGTACGTATATACATTATAGAGTGAGTTCTTCACCGTCACAAATTACTGAGCATTTTTGTGTTGGTAAAGGGAGAATTTCAAGGTAAACGTTTTATCGTGTCTATTGTAAGATTGTGTGAGTGAACCAAATATTTTGACTGTTTGTCGAAATCTTGTATTGACTTTGGTATGAACTCTATATGAAGTGCTTAACACAAATAAAATCACTGCTCGATGGGCTATTGATTGTTCAGTCATTTGTCAGTGTTTCAGTTTTTGTAAGAGATTCAATTTATCATACTACACACCAATAAATGTCTGGCAAAGATAAGCTTAGTTTTTATGTGCTCGCTGAGAAATGGCTAAGAAGCATACTTGGGGCTATACTGAAACTGTACACAACTATGGCAAACCCTAAGAAGCATCCTGAACTGACAATTTGTTCCTTTTCATCAGCTTGTTGATTTATTGAGCTGATGAATATCCTTCATCAAGCCAGCAAACTGCTCCTCCTGTGAGTACATGAAAAAAAAGAAAAATTAAATCATTTTTAAAAAAATCAGCAGCTCACTCATGTTTATAGCTTGAATTTCTGTTGCAAGATTGATGCTGATCCCAATGAACAGATGTTTTCATAGCATGCACTGAAACATTAATACTTTTTTGATTTCAATAGAACCAAGCAATAAAAAAAATATCTCTCTTGGTTTTAAAGATCTACTACAATAAGATCGTGACATGGGGTATGCATCTCTCCAAAAAAACACAATTTGATATGGTTCTTCATTCATGAGGTATAATAGGATTCAAGGATGTAACCGTTTTGAAATATAATGATTCCATTCAGTATGATTGTGCAGGACTGGAATTTGATTCAATTTGGTACAGATGTAGATTTTGCTGCGTTTAGGATTTTGCAACAAGATGTACAAGCTCCCCAAACTCCAAAGTGCCCGAGGTAATTATATTTTTTTCAAAAACATCAGCAATGTCAAACCGATTCAATATATATATCCCAATACACAGGGTGCGATACAATTCAAGAAGCTAATTGAAATGTAATGATTGGATCTGTCAAACTGAAACCGAATTTCTGATTCAAATCAGTTTTTGTCCTTGTGTCGTACCAGTATGTTCATTCGCTCAGCAGCTGCAATTGCGGCATTCAGCTTGCGCTCATCATCCTCCCTCTCCTCCTCGATCACATCCAACCTATCAACGAAACAGACAGCCAAGACGTACGAATTGGTTACCGATAATAAAAGCCATTCTCTTTTCAATAGTATTAATAGTACAGGTAAATGCAATTCCAACATGGCCATGAACGTGCTGAGTCTAGAGTAATGATGACAGTTATTGATTAAATAAAACATGCCGTTTTCTACCTGAAGGTGGCGCTAGCAAGCTGCTCCTCCCGCACAGCCAGCAGATTCCGAAGCTCATCCATTTCGGCCTGCAGTATTGCATTCTGATCTTGACTTTGGTTAATGAAGTCCTCCAGTCGCTTTGCCATTTCCAGCTCACGTTCAGTCACCTGGTCTATTCCCAGGCGGAGCTCGGACAGTTCTTGGGCATGCTGGTTCATGATGTGAAAAGATGTTACTGAGAATCCGATTGCCTTTCTGAGGGCAGGTATGACCTACCTTATCTAGTAAACTGAGTTCCTCCTGCTCAGAGTGCATCTCTCTGGGCTCCCTGTTTTGTACGTCTTTAATCCAAGGGACTGGTGCACATGGTTTGATTGTTTCGCTCTGATAACGAGAAAACTTCATTCCATTTCAGCCCGTATATACTCCATAATGTAATATTTGAAAAAGAAATGGTAGTTGACATAAGTCTGGTTTTTCATTTTACACTCACAGTTTTTGGTGATGATATGAGGGGCTGGTTTGTTTGCAAATCTTGTTCATGTTCAGCTGTGGGCAGGGCTTCAGAACTTGTCTGCCTCTTTAGTCTTTTTTCAGGACGTCTATGAGGTGCACTTTGAGTTCTGGCGACTGGCTTCCTTCTCCTAGCTTTCACATCTCTGCAAAAAAAAAAAAAAAAATCACACTTGCGTCGATGTTTATATATGTAAGATTTAGAAGTGATAGAGGGGTTTGTCAAATTCACATATTACCTAGCAAAATAATCTGTATTGGCAGTTAACTGATGGTAATACTTAAGATACTTAATAGTTTTCACTGTTTGCAAGCTAATGAAGATGAGCATAGCTTCACCAGAATGTTGTAAAGCTCTTGTAGCATTATGTAGTTGCTCTTTATAACAATATTGAAATCTAAAGTTGGACAGAAGATGACATACCCATCTCTCTTGGAGTCTTGAGGAAGCTGTTGGAGGGATGATTGATGAGGGCTAAATTTGCTCAAGTCCTTTGGAGGAACATACATTGGCTTATCTTGTTTCCTTGGGAATGTGAGAAAGAAGACACTTTTACTAAAGTACAACAACAACCAAAGACAGATCATGAGGTCAACATACTGGTTAATTGTTATCTGATGCATCTCAGGGCCCAGTGACTCTGTTATCTGGTTCAGGATCAAAGGCAGAGGGTGCAATTTCTCAATGGTGTCCTAAAGCATATAAAAGCTGTATGTTAGCTTGTGTGAAAAATGATGATGCTACAAAATCACAAACAGACCAACAATGAGAAGAAAGCAACTGGATAAAGGAGCATAAAGATAATGCACAGTTTTCTTGGCAATTTGAACACTTGTCTGTCACCAAAATCACAATTAAAATACAATCGATTAAAGTCAAACTAAATGAACGGGATCCTTATTTTTACTTCTACAATCCAGAAATTATTTTCTTGATAAAAGTTGTAATTTGGAATAAATGCTGTCAACATAATGGTATGGTTCTTTGTTGGATTGTACAATCAGTCAGCACCCTTCTGGCAAGTTCTTATGAGGACTAAGTTAACTTTGTAGGTATGGGACAACCGTGATGGTTCAGTGGACCACTCCAAAAATATTTACAAATTAAAGGAGATAGTAAAATATTCTTCATAAACAATATTTTGGTTGTGCCCAGTGTCTCCACAAGGGATTCAGGGCCCCGGTAAAAAATAAATAAATAAATCTCACTTTGGGCCCCACGCCAACGATGCAAGTGAAAAATATTCTTCTCAAGGGTTCCTGTGAGTTATTGCCATTTCGAATTGTTATATAACTCCCAACCCAACCCGGTTATGATTATGGCTCGACTGTTAAAGGGCATTTATGTATAACACACCAGTCATCATGTGAGGCCACCCCACCCAGCCAACGTGCACTTTGTTACCAGGCAAGGTAATAACACTAAAACATTTTGTATCTACAGGCCTTCAGATTATCAAATCAACACACTACTGTGCAATTGGCTGGACTTCATCTTTTCTCGCTTGCATTCATGTACCGTAGTATTTCTAGATGTACTTATTATTTACATTCCTTTACTTTATGTTTAGTACACCGTGAGCACTATTTTGAAAGACGGTGTAAAAACAGGCGGATCTTTATTTTCTAGATGGGTCAAGTGTAGTTTATCTTGCTTGGGAATTTTGGAGACATACATTTTTTGTTGCATGAGCAAGATCACCTGGATATTTGGTGACAGAAAGTAGAGTGGACTTTAGACCTTTAAGACTTTAAGGTGACGCAGGTAACCTGAATTTGGTGGATTTGTTCGATGCATATGATATTCTGCTCTAAAAGAGAAATGATTCCTTTGTACCTGATCCCTCAGACAGATGATATCAACCAACAGACCATGTAGCACGGCCAGTCGCAGAGGTAGATCCACATAGCCATCAAAAGAACTCATTGGGATTTCAGCATATGGATTGGATACTGTTTGGAGAAAGCCCCTCATTCTGTCCCAATGCTGCTCTAAGAATTCATTCATAAAAAGCATGTACTCCTCCTTGTCTCCAAACCTGCAGTAAGACAATTGAGATGTTTATTAAAAAAAACAAAAAAAAACGTCATTCCTAAATATATTTCTAAATGTTTAAAAAACGTATTATTAGATTGGCAAATAAAGATGCTCACAGAGTGAAGTTTGCCAAGTTCTGGATGACTTTAGCAGTTAGGGTGAGTGCGCGGAGGGTTTTTGGTTCTGGGTATGGTTGTGTCAAACCAAAAAGAGATGGACTCAGGACAGCAGGACACAAGAAGCGAAGGAAGAGGGAAGCAGAGATGAGACGTTGACCAATCTCTGGTCTTCCTTGGTCTTCACACAACACCGTCCAACTTGAGAAAATCTTGTTCAGCTCCTCAGGAAAGTGTCTAAAGGCATTAAAAAAAAAAAATTAAAGTTGAAAGTTATTATCAAGATCCAAAGTTTGTTTTTTTTTCCCTGTGAACTTCATTATCTTACCCATGGAGGTCAATAATTTTCCGCACCACTTCGTCACACACTTCCCTCAAATTCCTCTGGTTGTTTGATAGTTCAGAGGCATGACATTTGCGGGGGTCAACTTCACAGTTGTCCCCCATTACATAGAGACGTATGATGAAGTCCCCTGAAACCAATGAGAAAGAGAGCCCTATGAAAGTATTTGTAATCACGGGAAACCAGTTTAATCTAACATATTTACCTAATGTGTCAATGAGGTATTTCTGTCCAACCAGCTTCATATATTCATCTATGGCTTTCGTGGCAATTGTGTTCTCTCTGAAGATAAGAGCCTCCTTCTCTCCAAATCGTTCAATCTCGGCGGTTCCCAAATCAACGAGAAATTCCTGAAACATATTGTATAGTATTTTAGTTTATTATGTGTATTAAATTAGCTCGTGTTTGAGAATTGATGTTCTCCATGTTCCCTCTTTGTGATATCATCAGCCACCAAACTTACTTAAACCCTCATATAGAGCTGGAGTGGAACATCTGGCATACAGGGCAGATGCCCGGTAGGCTGGCGTCATTTAGGTGCATTTTAAATTTTCCTCCAGTTTTCCGGAAAGAGCCTGGCTCACAATTTAGAGGGAGCAGGCCATTTAAATATAGACAATAAACTGAACTCATCAAAACCAGTGAGAGAGCTTTGAAGTGGTCAGGATTAATGTCTGAGTACAATTTTTAAAATAATCTGTCGATAGAAAATAATGTTTGATTCTTGCTCCACTGTAGTTAAAAGTTGTATGAGAGAGCGGGTTGTTATGCATAGCGATAGAGAGCTAATTGCTTCAGTGGACTGTGGACTCAGCCCTCAGCTGAGTTTTTTCCATTCTATAAATTTTCTAACTACTAAGTTCAGAGTCCCGAAATTATTGCTTTGTCTCAAATTCTTCACCCCACTGAACGGAAGATCGCAGCAATTGCTTAAAACTCATTTCAGTAAAATATGGTGAAAATGGAAAGTTGTGGATTAATTGCAGCATTGAGCTAAGAACAGTCTCCACTGTATATGTTTTTTAAAAAATTGTTCATATTTGTTATGTAGGCATTCAAGTAGGTCTTTATTGTTTTGATTCTTTTTATTCCCTTGGATTTCTGTTTAATCATGTGTATATGATTGTGTATTTTAACAATGTAAAGCCCTTTTTTGGGAGTCCTCTCCGAATTAGGTTGCACTAATTGACTTGAAAAAGTCAAGTTACATCAAGGAACCCAAAGTTAGAATCTCAACAATATCTTGGGTGGATCAAGCCTCTTAATGAGTACAAATCTTTTGTGATTAGACCATGATCATGCAAAAAACTGGAGCAAGCTATATTACGCTTGACCTCAGCAAAATGCAAAAATAATTAATTGTGTGTATTTTTTGCTTTTTCGATGCCCTTCTAAAAATATTTGATCATGCTGGAACAGATTTCTTCAGTTTTCATTAAAAGAAAATCTAAAAGTAAAAAATCAGATTGGCCAACCAGAGTCTCCCAATTGTTTGGGATTGACCTTAGATGTTTGAGTGTTTACATGCTTTCTACTCTTTTACCTTTGCTTTGCCGATACTCTGCAGCACATGCACAAGCGCCCCGGCCAGCTCCTCCTTTTCTTTCACATTCAGAAGTGGCTCCAAGCTTTTGCACATGTCGACATAATTCACAGTCACATACTCAGCAAACTCCTTGTATTTCTCCATAGGAAGAACGTGTAGATTCTGGAAACGGGCCTTGATGCGAAGAGAAGCCTGTGACCCCAGATGCTCTTTGGCGCACCCCGTACTCGACAGCTTGTAAGGAATGATAGGATACCACTTTTCCTGATAGGTCCTCCCTCGGATATCAGCTAAGTGTATATTGACACTCCCCAGTGGATGCAGGCTGAATTCATCTCGAGAATGGCGCTTTTTCTTGGGTTCTTCCTCGCGGAAGAGGTGCAAGGTGATTTGGGAGATGCATGGAAGATTGTCAAGTTCAAAGAACTCTCCCCAGAATAACTGACATCCCCCTGCAACACCTCCACTACCACCCAGACTTCCTGAAGAACCAGTAGAGATTTCTGCAGCCAGGTTGGAACGACTGGGCACTTTTCCTATCGGGCGAGAGGTGGTACGGGCAAAGAGAGTCCCATCCAAATGTACTTCACAGTAATAGCGGCGTTTGGGAGGCAAATCCTTAGCTTCTTTCACCCACAGATTTAGGGAGTTCTCTGTCCGCTCAATGTTATCCTGTGAACAGTTTAATAGTAAACACTTTTTCAATTGCATTTTCTCCGATGATCAGGATATTAAATCGTATTCTTTTGGATCAAATTGATCACCTTATTGGGCTGGGCAGCCCTTCTCAGGTCTTCAATCCAACGATCACGCTCTGCAGCTGAGGAGCAGCCAAAGCAGTGTGTGTTCTCCGAGTTTATGACCTGTAAATGCAAGTATAGATGGAAAGTAACAGTATTGTGATTTTTTTTTAAATTTCAAGCTCATTTTAAGATTAGTCAGTAAACTCAATACAGATGTGATAACACACTTTTATGTTTTTTCACGTGACAGATCTGACAGCACACACAGTTTGCCTACCGCAAGACAATGTGCCCTGAACCATTTGAAGTTGTTGGTTTAAGGTAAAACTACTTATTGTTGCGTTTTAAACAAAAGAGAGACCCGTCCAACAAATATTTTACAGTCAAAGTGAAAAATGCATGGGTTGGAGAGGACTGTACCTCAAAACAGTACTTCTCCCCTAAAATGGAGCTGTGGACTGGCCTGACCACAGTACTGGCATCTGCACTCAGATCCAGACTTCCAACAGGGCTCACTGGAATTGATACAGACTCCTTGGATCCATAGTGCCTTTAAATAAAGGTCCATCAAATTTTATACAAAATAAAATGTAAAACAACATGCAGGAAGACATTCATAAACGAGAACGGCACCGATCTACTGTATGGCACAGTTTAATTCCCAGGAGAGCTACAATTACATAAACACTATTTATTTGCATTTAATGGATTTAAGCTACTAGATTTTCTTAACATTTTTACATTCATTTCATTTACCTGCTTCCTTTGTTTAGTCCCACATGGTTCAATTGAGTGTTGCTGTTTCTCTTGGCCTTGTTCTCAAAACGTCGCTTAATCAGTGCCTTCAGGGCGAAACATAACATTTAAAATGCATTTGAAATATATTGACAATCGATCATTATGCGTGATGTGTCTCGCACTCACCCGCACACCACCATCTTCTTTCTTTGGTCGAGAGCTCACGGGGTCAGGACTACATTCTAAAATGAACACATAAAGAATATAACATACCAATTACTTAATTTAGTTATTGAGTTACTTTTTCTAAAGTAAGTGCTTGTTTGAAAGCTCTGTCAAATTTTCTTGATCACTCCCTCTGTAAATTTCCACCATGACTCATGTGTTCATTTTCAGTAGAGTAAGTTTGGCATTTCAAACATGTGACAGTACAAGATGTGGTTTTCAGCAGAGGCGGAAAAAGTACAGGTACTTGTTCAAAAAAAGTAGAGAGCGATTCATATTGATTGTGATTCATAATAATTTTTGTTTAAAGTAAAAACGTACACACTAAAATGTACTTGAAGGGGAAAAAAACTTTACAATATGTTCAAATGCTCCCACGAGTCTGAATGTGGCATTCTGATTGATATTGCATTTGTGGAATATGAGTCAAGGACTACAGTTCTGCTGGTTTTATCTGTCTCAGCTGTCGGCCATTTTGTCACTTGTCGACTGAAAATGACATCACAGTTGCCAGGTTACAACTAATCACAACTCACCAGTTTTCTGAAGCTGAGTCGTGATTGGATGTAACCTGAGACCTGGCAACTGTTATGTCATTTTTAGTCAACAGCAAATGACAAAATGGCCGTCCACTGAGATGGATAAAATACTCCAAATATTTTGCCTGTTTAATATATATTCCACAAATGAAACATGAATCAGAGCAATGTGTTTTGACTTGTTGGCCTGCACAGAACATATTATTACAAAGAGAAGAAAACAAAACCTCAAAAGCTAGCACTGGCATAGGCTGTAAGTCCATTGAAACTGAATATTGTATAGGTAGCTTTCTTAATATTGTGAACCGACAAAAACTAAATATTCTAAAAATATTTATATTAAAAATTCTCCCATATGTATTTTCTGCCTTATAAATCTCCAATCAATAAATCAAGCATTCAAAATCTCAACTGCGGTTTACTGTAACTCTATTCACATCTTTTTGATTTGGTGGTGTTATCTGTTTTTCCATCCATCCATCCATCCATCCATCCATCCATCCATCCATCCATCCATCCATCCATCCATCCATCCATCCATCCATCCATCCATCCAAAAAAAGTAACACACCTAATTTGACCATTCAAGGCACAAAAAGTACCAACACTGGTATCTGTTTTATATGTAGGGAGTAAAGGTAAAAAGTCAAGTAATGTACAAGTAGCTGAAAAATCTTCAAATTGCTGCTCATACTACACTCTTGATCTTACCACTTACCCAATGCCCCACCACATACAATCCATCGTCTGAATCCCATCATTTAGTACAAATGGTCATCAATCTGTCCCCATGTAAAAATCCCTCCTCTCTGTGGGAGTCCAATATTGACACAAACAGTCACCTCACACCAGCCAGCAAAAAGCAATGCTAACTCTATGTACTCTCTGAACTTGAATGAAAAGTGGACTACTGTATGCTCTCTGCTTTCCCTGGCCCACAAGAATAACTGCTGATACTATCTTACAGGGGGGGAAAAGAGGAAGCAATTTGACGTTCATACTCGTATAAACATTTGGCTATTTCCTCTGTGGCTGTCTGCGGGAATAAAACGTCTCCTTGAGCTGATATCAAAATGGTAGCGCTTCAGTTTTTGAGGAAATTGAGTATGAAATTGTCCCCCAATGTGAAATACAAGCATTATTTCTGGACCTGCGTCAATATCCACAAGATTCTGCATACTGAGGTTGGACAGGCAGCTGTTAACACGGGTCCGGGTCCACATTGTCGGCTGGGGACAGAAGCAAAACTCTGAGTGATTTTTTTGCAACTGAAAACAAGATTGTGTGGCTGTGTGGATGTTATAGTACTTCTTCCTCGGTGCAGATGAGAATCTGTCCATCTTGAAGAACACAGTTGCTAATGTTCCACAAGGTAACTTCCCGGGGTTGCGCCCACTGGTTTTTCTGGAGTTCTGTGGACACAGCTTCATGCTCACCTCCACCTAAACAGTCAGTAGACAAGCAAGCACATGGTGAACCAAAATACCTTGATGTAATATATGAATATAAATTCTTCCTTTACTCAGATTATAAAACATATGCATGCCCCCCCACACACACGCACAGACATAACAATTAGAGCTTTTCCAAACCAGCAAGAACTAGATTATAATTACATGCATATGCTGGGCTCTGTTTGTTTTGTGTTTGTGTTTTGAACCCATCTCGCCATCACACTTAGCCACTCCCATTTGAAAAGTGGAAAGTGATGTTATCTACACACAGAGCAACTCACTTCCTGTGAGTTTTCCTCAATGTCCATTTCCTCCGAATTATGCGTGAGGTTTGAAGCACAGCAAATGCATTGAAATGTGATATCTTCTCTCGTATTGTTATTTTGTGTTTATAAAGCACTTGGTTACGGCGAAAGCCATCGTGAAAGCGCAATATAAATAAAAATGCATTGTACTTCATGGCCAACTGAAATCATTTTGACAATCACTATGAATTTGGCTCAATCTGTTTTCTTGATATGACAGAAATAATACATGAAAATTTTCTTCTGTGCAAACATTTCACCTCTTTTCTTTACATTCATGGCAAACCTCAAAGTTTTGTCTACCGTATTTTCCGCGCTATAAGGCGCACCTAAAAACCTTCAATTTTCTCAAAAGCCGACAGTGCGCCTTATAATCAGGTGCGCCTTACATATGGACCAATATTGAGCCACTACAGCAGGCGTGTCCAAAGTCCGGCCCGCGGGCCAAATGTATATATCTTATATATGGACAAAGTTTTAAAATGGGCCATTCATTGAAGGTGCGCCTTATAATCCGGTGTGCCTTATATATGGACAAAGTTTTAAAATGGGCCATTCATTGAAGGTGCGCCTTATAATCCGGTGCGCCTTATAGTGTGGAAAATACGGTACTTTCTTGTATCATGAATCAACCAAAGCCCCAAATTTTATCTTTCATATTAGACTTGACTGTTGATTTTTTCTCCAGTGTTTGTGTGTGTGTGTGTGTGTGTGTGTGTACATTTCCAATTATCAAATTGTACATGTGAATGTGGCTATGCTGAATTTTCTGATGTTTTACATGATTGACTGTAACAGTATCAGTCTCTGTATCTATTTTACATAAGATTCACTCGAACCAAACGTCACATCATCATTTTTGAAAGTACTGATGACTATGTAGAATCAAACATCTCACCTTGTAACAATATAGGGGCGCTGTTCCGACTTTGCAGTCTGGGCCTTTTGAGCTTCTGAGACACAGACCTCCAGCACTTTTTAAATCGGGCCCCTCCTCCCCCTTGCTCAGGCTCCAAAGTGGCTTCTGCAACAGAGGGTGTTGGGGGCTCTCCGTGTGGTGCACTGGCAGAGCTAGAAGATTGGGTCAGCGTGGCAAAAAATGACACAGGAGGCAAAGAAAGGGCTCTGTGGAAGGGATTCTTTCCTGTAGAATTCATCTTAGTTGCTTTGTCTTCCTCACTCAGGGCCTTGCGCCACAATTGCATCTTGTTCCATTTGTTGCCCTTTTGAGTCCTTTCAGTTGGAGATGCCGCAGAGGAGGCTCCGTCTTCACTCACCTCATGAAGAAATTCCTTTGAGGCCGTTTTCCATTTGTATGTTTTGAGAGGGTCAGTGGACTCAGCTGCTTGTCCCTCGAGATGATCTGCAGGGGGGTTCCTCTTCTTCGCTGCTGATCCTTGTTCTGTTTGAGGTGGATGTGCTGCAGACTCCACTTCTTGTTGCTCAGTGCCCATTTTAATGATCAGGTTGTTGTTGACATTTGTATCTCTTTTTTAGGGGTTCATAAAACAAAAGAAATACTGAAAACTGTGCACAGTTAATTTGATAAAAAGTTATTTCGGATCTTACTTACCTTTAGCTCGGACGTACTCGTGAATAATGAGTGAGATGAAGACCCGCTGGCTCTCTGCATCATTTCATCATTTCCTGTTTCCAGTTGACACAACATGAAACCCTCCTGAAGGCCTGTCTGTGGTCGCTTTGGTGCTGTACCCAACTACTTACTTCCTCACTCTTTTTGTCAAATAGTCATTCATTTCAAAACATGTTTTGTGTTTTATCCTCTTTAGATATTTTTTTTTGTATTATGTGATTATTTAAAATAGATTGTATGATGTGTTGGTGTCAGTATCTTCTCACCTCAAAACGAAGCTTGTTAACTTGTCGGGCATTGACTCTTTTTCGTCTCACATTATCTGTGAGTTAAATTGACTGAGCATAAATGAATAATACACAAATTGAACAATATCTTACCATCCTTCATAACCTCTCAATCAAGTGACGTGTTAATATTAAAAAAGGATTGTACATCTTGAATTCAAAGCACATACCACTGATTCTCGATATTTTTTTTATTATTTCTTAATAATACTGCATATGAGCATTATGGCAACGCACAAGGGTAGCAACTGATCTGCTTGGGGTGTACATTGACTGTTGAGATAAGTTTCCTGTCAAGTGAAGCAGCATTTCCTGCGCCTTGGTTTGACAAACACTGAAAACCGCTTCCTGTGTTCATATTCCTCTATGTACTGCCACGTTTCATAAGAATGCATATCAATTTGTTTTTGATATGTCATATTATCAATACTTCTTGATAATTTTACCAAATGTGATGAGGAGTTCAGATAATGAATGGCTGGAAGATAATATTTATTTATTTGTAATGATTACCTCATGTAAAATCATTCTATCCATCCAGTTTCTATAGCATACCCTTAGGGTCACAGGATATTCTCATTGTAAAAAAAGTATTACTTCAACATAAAAAATGCTACGAGAGCAAAAATTCTCTCTCTCTCTCTCTCTCTCTCTCTCTCTCTCTCTCTCTCTCTCTCTCTCTCTAAAAAAAAATATATATATACTATATATATATATATATATATATATATATATTATTTTTTTTAGAGAGAGAGAGAGAGAATTTTTGCTCTCGTAGCATTTTTTATGTTGAAGTAATATATAAATATATATATATATATATAGGAAAAAGAAAAAGACAAATCAGAACATAAATAAAAATGAAAATAAATAAAAATAAACAATATATATATATATATATATATATATATATATATATATATATATATATATATATATATATATATATATATTTTTTTTTTTTTTTTTTTAGAGAGAGCACAGCAATTAGCCCAAGACGTACATAAGCACTGTTGGATTTTGTCCACAATTTAGGGAGCGCGCTATCTGCGCCTCACGGCAAAAGCCATTGCCAATCACCTGTTATCCAATTTACTCACTGCGTGTTCGTTTGATTTCTTCAGATTTAGGAAAATGCTAAGACACTCAAGCAGAAATTAGACTTACACAGGTTGGTTGAGTTCAATCACAATTCTTGTTAAGAAAGCTCTGTTTTCAGGAAAGTACAATACTGCGCTGGGCCTTTCGTGCGACCATGCTCAAGAGCAGAAAGTCTCCATTCAGAAAAGGAGAAGAGGCAAGAATTATTGGAAGACCAACCAAGGCTGCTTCACCACGACAACATGGATGCTTCACATTGCTCTAAGCATCCAACAGTTTCTTGGTTAAAAGAACATTGCCATGCTACAGCAGCCTCCTTGATTGCCGGACCTGACTATTTGGTTCCCCCCTCATTCTCAAGCTCAGATGGTCATCAAAGGGTTCGTGGACTACATCCAGATGGCTGTGACGATGGAGTTGTGGAGATTGCAGAAGAATCATTCCAGAAGTGAATGCAGATGTGGCAGAAAAGCACGGGCAAAAGGATTTTGACTTTAGGTGGCTATAGACCACATGGACAAACTTCTGTGCTCATGGGCCTCTGATTGATTTTCAAAACAAACAGGTGGGTGGGAAAGATCATTTGTATGTGTGGTACAATAAACAAAAAATAGTTAAAATGAGGATGTAAACTGCAAAAAAGAACCCAAAATAAAGTTAAAAAAAGAAGTAATTTATTTTTCTCTGACATTCGAGAAAGATGCATTTTAGGTTAATCCAGGTTGTCCTTAAGTGGGAATATGAGTGAAAATAGTTGCCTGTATCTTTGTTAATAATCAATC
Source organism: Syngnathus acus (assembly GCF_901709675.1). NCBI lineage: Eukaryota > Metazoa > Chordata > Actinopteri > Syngnathiformes > Syngnathidae > Syngnathus > Syngnathus acus. The sequence continues at coordinate 12,246,320 of NC_051087.1, read as the reverse complement.
TCCTGTCATTGCCAGTGCATATCTTAGTGTGCATATTGTGTTTCTCCACTAGATGGCAGAAGAAGATACTCAACCACAGTTCACTTCATTTAATTGATTTGTGAGTAAAGTGAGACTAGATCATTATTTCTATTAAATGCAGGATCGGCAAATGGCCGTACACGGGCCACCACACTCATGGTAGTCCTTGATTAATTGTACCTCCCCAATGAATAAAAATGTAATCATTATTACATTTTTTTCAAACAAAAAACGCTGGTAAACATTCAATATACATTATCAACATTCAAAAATTAAATCTCTTAAGAACACACGTTTTCAGTGGCCCTAGTACCACTGAAGAAAAATTGTGGCTGTCGCCTCCAGCATTTAAATTTTCCATAACGTTTATACATTTTGTGACATTTTTGTTTGGTGTTGTACCGTGCAGTCTTTGTAAAATTTAAAATCAAAATTAAAATTGTTGGTAAAAGTGCACTTTTCGTTTATATGAAATCACTGGAGTCTTAACATCAGTAATTCCAGGCCTGGATGAAAATGAGCGTCAGCACGACCGACTCGTTTCCTCAAATCGTGCTTGTAGAATAAAGAGGATCCTGCTGAGCTTTTTTTTCTCATTCCAAAACCGCAAAGAATAATCTGACTGCAGTCATTCAGGACCGCATCGTGGAAGCAAAGCAACAATCACATCATTAATTAATTTTCGGTCTTGATAGTTGTAGATTATCTATTTTTTAATCTTTCAATTGAACCTTCCGGCCACGATTTTTATTTTTTTTTCAAGGAGGGGGCACGATTGCTGCAGAGCGTCCTAACCTGCTGACGTCAGTGGGCGGGTACATGACGTATGCGCTAGGTTGGAGACAGGAGGAGGAGACTGAAACTGGAAGACGGACATGGTCCTCCCTTGGTTGTCTATCATTCACGACAGCAGGAATTCTCAAAACTCGGTGACTGCCAGTTTGATCGTGGTCCTCTCCGCGTCCCTTGCCATCGGACCGCAAAGACGATTGATTCAGCAGCTACATGGCTAGCCAGTACAGCGAAGCTAACGAGTGTTAGCTTGTGCGCCAGCTCATCTCCCGGACCCCGGCGAAGTGGCGAATCGATGACAAGAATGGCTACTTTACTTGGATAGCCGAAGAAACAAACAATATTGCGCACAACTCATTTCCAGGCAAGCACCCGCTTACATAACTGGTAAGTTTATATTCAGTTACACGCTGACAACTTAACAGCAATTTCAAAAGTTGGTTTGGCTTGCAGTGTAACAATCAGCAGCGCTGTTGTGTAACGTCTGATGAAAACCAAAAACCGCAACCCCCCCACCATCACCGTCCATAGTTTGATTAAAACAAAAAAAGCATAATTAGTCACATAATGTTGTTACATATTTTCAAAATAAGCTTGTATAGTAGTCAAACTTGGACGTATTAGTGCTACTCATCAAATCACAAAATTAAGTGACGTAATTGAGAGTTGTATGTACATAAATCGGTCACTGTTTTGTGTGATTGCTCGCACCGAAAATGTAAATAAAATATCTATCGAACTGAACATGGGAGAACTGACAGCAATCTATCTGATGTCTTGTTTTAACGTGTCTCCAAAGTTTCTGACAGACCCTGAAGCATGACGGTAATTATTGATGAGTGTGAGCATAGCTGTAGTGTCTTATTATTTTGTGTGTCCTAGCCTGGTTATTATTAGTCTTCTTACCTACCCTGATCCTTCCTTAAGACGCCGCTGGGTCCCAGCTTCCCTTGCAGCGTTTGCTCACAAACATGTATCATCTTGCTGAATAAGCAGAACCACAACGATCATAATCACTCTTTGCACGACATCAAGCATGAATCTAGACTATTTTGCTTCTAGTCATAACTTGTTTATTTCCTCTAACAGTACTGTCCACAATTTTATCTGTGTATCATGGCCACTGTAGCCTCCCTCCTTATCAGTTTCAAGTGTCTCTTCCACTGTAAAGCATGAGCAGTTTTCGTATTCTATTACATGGAGTGTGTTTGCTGTGCAGTAGCTATAGTTGGACATACAGTGGAACCTCTAAGATTGACCACAATCTATAATTTCTTAATATTTTGAACAATGTTTCCCCATGGGAATGAATACATATGTATAGAAAAATGTAACTTATGAACTTAACTGTTCGCATTTTAACATTCTTTGCTACAAGTGTAAAAAATAGTCTGGAATAATAACTTTGCGAGTGCACATACTGTTTGGCCAGGACGTTGAGACACATACTTACTTTTATTGCCACGCTACTATTTGTTCAAATTTTGGTTCAATGGTTGTCATCAAATTTGTGGTTTGCATCAATCCAACACACGAGTGGAGATTTTAATTTTTGTTTGTATCGAGCTGAAGTCCCACAATATAAATTAATGCTACAGACGTAACAATTCACTCAATCCCCGATTCGATTAGATTTTCAGTTTCTGATTCAATTAAAATTTTCCAAAATCTTTTTTTTTTTTTTTTTTAACAAAATGACTTATTTTGTAACCAAAATATGTTTTTTTTTTTCATCAGCAAGTTGTTCTTGTTGCAAAAAACTTAGCACTTAGCAAAAAAAGAATTTTGTCAATTTAAATAAAAACTTCCACTGTATATCCTCTGCCAGCTCGTTTGTTCTTACTTCACCTCTCTCGAGGTAAAATGGCTGCATCTTCCATCTGAACCTCGGAAGAGACACTAAAACTTTGCTGACTGTTGTCAAGCAAATTCACCTGGGTCAGTACTTGAGTTCAACATGGACTGATCGTCTAATGTGCAGCTTTTAGTTCCTAGTTGCAATTTAATTTTCATTGAGATTTTACTAATATCTTTATGTTATGTGGTGAATAAGTGTTAGTCGAGACCTATGTAGAAGGGTATGTCTTCAGGGACGTGAGGTTCCACTGTGCACTCTAGTTTGCAGTGATGCTGTTTATTTTGGTCTGTTGAGCAGCCAATGCTGCATTTATTGATCACTGCCATTCCTGGTCCCATCCTGTAGGATTCAAATAGTCTAAAACAGTGGTCTCCAACCACCGGGCTGTGGGCCACCTTGGACTGGATAAATGAAACATCTCGTTTATTCATTAGCTGAGGCTGAACAATATTTTATTTTGAAAAGTGACTAGATTCTGTCCTTTAGATCAGTCATTGACTGACATGTCCAGTTGTCCAGGTTGAGTGACACTAATGTTAAATTCACAAGCTAACAAAATGTTGAAAATAAACTGACGTATTTGGAAAGTTTTTTCGCAATGGAGGAAAGGTCCAGTGAGGATTCAACACTAGATCCAAAGAAGAAAAGCATCATATTTGGTGGCTAGCTGCATTGCTAATGCTAACAAGTTATTCAGTATTGGTGAAAAAAACCCCCCATTGTATTCACGTTTATTGTTGTAACAATAACACAAGGGTATGGACGTGTATGAAGCGATCCACAGCGGAAAACCGGTTGGGGACCACTGCTCGATAAAACACCAAAATTATACACTGTGTCTTGCGTTGTAAAACTAGAAGAAGGCGAACGCTATAATTATGGCATTGCTTTTTACAGCTATTGTGATGGTTTACATAATAATTTCTTTCTCCTTTTCAAATCTCCGTATTTATTTCCAGGTTGTTGGTGTTACTGCAGTTCCAAACATGGTGCAGAAGTACCAGTCGCCCGTGAGGGTGTACAAGTACCCCTTTGAGCTGGTGATGGCAGTAAGTGTCTTTATTGTCCACCTGTCTACATGAATATTGCATGCTATTGACGCAGCGTTGCGTAATACTGGCAAGCATGCACTTGTGTAAGAAAGCAATTGAATACCACACCTTCCATGATCAGCAACACTAGCATAAACTTGCTCCATTGCAAAATGGCAAAACAATTTTCTGTTAAGCACAATGGAAATCTTTGATGCGGAAAACCAATAGATACTGAATCTGGCTTATCAATGCTTTGTAGTCAAGTAGCTGTTTGAACGTGTCAGATACTTAACAATCATTTGAAGACGTTCAATTATCCATAGGTCTGAATGTGAATGTGAATCAAAATGCACCGGGTGCTTACGTACAGTACATTGCGTCAGATATTTATTTGATCATTTACATGATAATGATTTAACTAGTTGACGCATGTTCTGCCATTGTCTGAGTTGGAGCTGATGATTATTGTTTCATTTTTATGTTTTTTAAATTACTGCCATTTGGGAACTTTGGTATTTTGTCATTTTTTCCAGCCAAAATTCACAGTACGATACTGGTATCATACTTGGTGCAACATTACCTGTGGCCATAGTTACAATAAGCAGTGCGGAGAAAGCCAAATATAAAACTGTCCATCTTTCTATTTGTTTAATATTTTGTATTAGTTTAATATTAGTTTCTGTTAATTACCTACCCTCATTTTTACATCACTCGAGAGACACTTGTTGATCCAGTTATTCATGCTTTAGTCGGAGTAATTACACCTCTAATCATGGCGTGCCATCCATGTTTTTTTAAAGCCTTGTTGTGTCAGACAAGTGCTACTTCCCTTAGATAAAAATAGGCGTTCTCCTCCAGCAAGCGGGAGGATGTAGGAAGACTAAATCTCCTTAGCACAGGGGCAAACATACTATATCTATTAATAGAGGGCTAACACACACGCATGCACGCACACACACATGCACACACTCCTGGTTGTACACTTGCAGCTGAAGGAGGCTATTTGGTCTTAGAAATATTTGCACGTTTTTGTAAAATGAAAGTTGAAGGTTATATTGATGTATATAATCTTCACGTCTAATTTGCACTGCATACGCATATGAAGACCATCCTAATGAATATTTAACCATTTGTGTAATTTGATTTCTTGTCACTTTTCTTTCTGTAGTGTGTATTACTGCATTTGACGACTTCCATTTTTGTTTTAGCTACGTATCTGCAAGTCAGTACGTGTCATAGTTACTTACCATGTGATTGGCCTGTCGGAAGCTCCAGAAAGCAGCTAATTTTTTTTGTGTGTGTGTTTACTTGGGGATTAATTTTGAGTATTTGCGATGATGAATTTTTGTGTACTCTCTCTATTTGACTAATAGAAAATGCCTTTCAGTCCTTTCAAATCCACTGATACTTTACCAGTGCGTCATGCTCCTCTGCTATTATGTTCTGTTCAGTTTACAACTCATCCAATGGTTTTCTCTACAGACCGTGAGGGGCCACGTTGCACATTGACAGGTGTTAGTGAAGCTTTTTGGCAATCACAAGTGTGGCTTTAAGTGCTGTTACATAAGTCTGCTTGGTTTCCCGCCCGTAAGCTGTGTTCCACAGGGGCTACTTAGGACTTACTTTAGATTTTATTTCTGGGTAATTACCATGTAAAGCATTTGAGAGATTGCATATTCTGTCGGACAGCTGTTTGATTTGCGCCACCTTCGCACCACTTCCAGTCACAGCAGTTATCTGGATCATTTTGGCCAGAGTTGGACATGATAACCAACAAAGCAGACTTCCAACCATCTTGTCAAAGTGAATTTCCCACCCATAATGAACGAGACTCACATTTCAATAGAAACAACTAATTGGTGGTGTAAGAATGGTGAAGAACACTTAGTTGAAGAGAGTGCATTTGTGTCACAGAATACCTTCAACATGGTTAAAAGTACAACAACATTTGTTTTCACTGCCTTCAACTTCAGCTGCAATAGTCGCTGAAGTCTACTTCCTTGTTTCAATAACAGGAAATATTGTTGTTGCTACTGCTATTATCATCTGGTAGGTGCTCGAGGCTTTTCTCTGGGGAGTCCCACAGGAATGTCAAAAAGCTGTACACAATACCCCTCGCGCTGTTGTTTCAGGCCTGCAGGCCCGGTTGTTGCTAGAACATATCCATAATTAGGAATTAGTTAAGTAACCACAAAAAGAACATTCAATATTTCTTTAAAACACAAGAACTAACCCCAACTTGCACTTTTCTTTTTTTTGCTGTTCATACCATACCATTTACTGAAATGGTGAGAAAATAATGATGGATTTAGAAGAGATTCCAGACTGAAACATGTAACCTGTTGACCTTGTCTGGGTTGCTGACGCCATTATTTTACATAAGCTCTGTTTACTCTATTCACAGTGATGCACACTGTAGAACAGGCTTTTTATAAAAGCATTTTTTGGCAATATACATAGTAGTGTTGTTTTTGTCTTCATGGTATGCATACACTAAAAAGCAAAACAAGAATCCAGATGCACATATATCTGGTGGGAATTTTCTCTTTTTAGACCATTCGCAACAGTATTTGCACAGGATTATAAACATGATGCGCTATAACTGATACTCTGTATTGTTTACAGAATCTTCCCTGTCATTGGTTGTGTAACGACACATTAAATGTAGAGAACACGGAAGATTCTTTTGGTTTTTGTGTTATACAATACAATACAATACAAATAGCGCTTTCACAACGGCTTCTTGTAGTTCATGTCTGTACTTTGGAATACATACCCTATAAATTTGGTTCATGTTATTGCACTCTTTAACATTTAGTTCATTTTTCTTCCTAGCTATATGTGTGCATGTTTGTATAGGTCATACATAGGACAGTGTTTTAAACTTTTGACCGCCCACATATTGTCTTGTGTTAACTCCTGAACCACCGTTCCTTTACCTGACTCATCCTGCATTTCTCCTTTTCCCTGAGTAGTGAGTGTCCTGACCCACTTATGGCCATGTCTGGTTAAGACTTCTGCAACCTAGTTTTCCGCTACTGAATTATCCTGTGCTTTACTCTGTTCTAATGCGTATGTGACCTGCTGTTATCTGAGCTTGAGTGGAGTGCAAACGTTTAGTGAAACTGTCTTGGGATTTTAACACAACCACACTGCCCTCATTTTTTCCCATCCACCTCAAAATGAATTTCATATTGCAGTCATAAACATCCGTACCTGGATTGTGATGTACCTTACCTTACAGGCTAGAAATCAACACGAGTGTAAAATTGTTTTTCTTTCTTCTTGTGCTGTTTAAGGAGATTTAGTTGCGCACTGTCAATTTGCAAGGATTGCACTTTTAAAGGGCGTATTGTTTAAATTATTTGGCTGCTGTACTGCACAATGTTACATTTCTTTCTGGTAGATTAATATGCCAAAAATAAATGTGTCGCAATCTGCCTCAGTAAGCAGGATCTTATTATCATGCTGTGTGCTGCTTCTAACCGAATGCAGCAAGGCTGTTCTACAGTCATGTGACTCATTGGAGCCAATGGTAGTTCTGCAGCCGATTTCATTCACTGATCACAAGACACTCATTCATCCTTTTTTCCCTTTCTGCAAGGTCGAGCTACTGCTTCTGCAGCTCCCTTCCCCCCTCCGGTTTTACTCTGCTGGAAGCAGATGACACTTCTCGCTATAGTCACATTCTCATTTTGCACTGCAATCATGCGTCACCGTGTGCCAGTTCAGATCTTTGCAGCAGTATATCAACTGACTGGCAATTGTCTTTCTATGTCTTTTTCAGTCGTTAATCAGACATTACTCATTAGTTCCTCTGAATTTCGCCAGTAAAATTGAGGAAGACACAATGGGCTCTTTCCACATCCGGCACTGCTGAAAAATGGCTTCGACTTTTCCGGTATTGAATCAAAATAGTGTTGTACTATACACAGTGTTTACTGGATTTACATGGTCTTTCTTTCAAATATAGCCTCCAAAGCACTGAGCAGCAAATTAGAGGAAGGTTTTAATATATTCATCCTCTCATATCCTTGGATCCTTGGAGTCAATGTTCTGCCTGATGATATGATTTTGTCAGGTCTTCATCAACATACTTCTAAATAATCCCAGTTTGTGATAGAATATGCGGTAATGTGGTAATGTTAGCCATAATTTCAAGTTAGTATATAAATATACAGTCGGCTGTCATATTAGTCAAGCCCAGAAACGGTTCAGATGTATAATGGCCAGTGAATATGACGCCATGGTGATATAAAATCGACAGTATGTCTGCTGTTCTCTTGTCATTAATCAAAAACTAACATGAGGACTCAGCAGGGATGCTGTGGTCGATATTAACTAGTCAAGATGTTCTACATTGATGTAATCATCCATACTGACGTTTCTCTTGCCAGAAACCAAAGGATTCTGATGAAAGAGCAGTAAACGTTTCCATTTTTTGGGATTTAAATTGTGTAATGAGATTTGAGATTAAATTGCATTATCACACAGCCGTCCTGCCTGTTTTGATACACAATACCTACATGACATGATCATTACTGCATCTCTCAGCACTACAATTTAATTTAAACAGACCAATATGGTACAGTGTAACGATAATGAGATGTAATGCAAACCCGTGTACATAAATTCATTAAGATAATAGTTTTGGCTATATATATATGCATTTATATTTGGTAAACGCTTATTTTGGTGGTTGTTTTTTAGTGGTGTCAAATTGCACTGCATAGTACAGCTTGATATAATGGCAGATTACAATAAAAGGCTCACCAATTACTGGTATTTAGGGCTTAAGAGTTGCATGCAGCAGGTTTTTCCCATGTCTTTCACCCATTTTCTTCCTTTAAATGCGGACTGTAGCATTGAAATTTCTGCTTGAAAACAAGTGGGTGGCCTGGCATGCAGAGACTGAAGACTCTTGTTGCATTTGTTCAGACAAAAGCTAGTTGTCTTTCCCAATCAAACACTTACTCGACATTCAAGATTCAAGTTGGGGTGACTTCAAATAAGGGCAAGAAAATAGTGGCGTACTTCACTGTACCCCAACCACCGATCCACGACACTGTACTGGTTCGTGTGCCATTCGGTACTGGGTAGCATATGTAGACTGAAGTGACAATCAGTGCCTAAACATCCCCTTGCAAACGTCACATGACCAAAACCAGGAAACGGTTGAGCCGCGATAGGTCATTACCTGAGCCCTTTGGCACTGTAATGTTATTTCCAGTCAACAGCAAGTGGTAAAAAGTGGTAAACCGGTTCCTGGTGGAAAAGGAATTGGCGTAATACTTCTGCTGAGTAGACTACTGATAAAACAAAAGTTCATAGCACACAGATTAATTCATCACGTTCCGAGTTTCTGAGCAGAATGTCGTTCAAAAGCTACTTACATTAATAGGAGGCTCCCAATAATTTTGTTCAAGTATGTACGAGGACCCTGAAAAGACTCATCAAGCTTATGTTTTCCCATGCTGTGTTGGATGTCATGTCAAATATTGGTTGGAAATAAGCTTAGGTACAAACATTTTGGGCTGCTAGCCTTTTGAAGCCTTTTGTTTGGCCATGTTGAAGCCAATGTTAGCACAAAGCATTTATTGTTGACCCCTATTTTCCGTGGGTAAGCAGCGTCAATAGTCAGCAATTGTGCTGACGGCAGGACAAATATTATATACAATGTTCCAGAGCAACATTGGTGAATAACAAAGTTCAGCATTCAGTCATGCACAGAGGAAAGACGGCTGCTGGTCTTGGCAATGGCAACTCAAGAAATGTTTACTTTATTCATATTGTTTGGTCAGCTGATGTGCAACGTCAGACTATTATTGACTTCAGTACTCAAGGTTTTTTGTCATCTACCATCCTATTATTCGTGAACCCCTTGTACTCATTGTATATTACTAAAACATGACTGGAGAGAGTTAGGCACAAGGATGACGCACCCTACCAGTATTTTTATGTTGCCAGCGTAGCATGCCGCTTGTGGGACGTTAAGAACGCTTTTTCATGGACTAACGCAAAGCGAACCCGCTGGCCTCGTTTATTCAACACAGCTCTCCTTCATAATCCCCGTTGCAATTGTCAACACTGTGCGAGTGTTCACTTTAGTACTTTGCATGCTTCTAGTTTTGGGGAAAAAAAACGTCATCCAAGGTTCCGACTGAATTACGTAAATGACTAATATGATGATTTATTATGGGTAGTGCACACGCTCGGAGAGTTTGATTGGTCCACTGTGACATCATTTCATGGGTCAAATAAGACTATCGGTAAATCTTTTGGCAGCCTGAAGCTCTTTACTAAAAATCCATAAATTAACGGCATCACATTTAAGGCCGCAGCCTTCAACGCATGTGATTAAGTAATTATAATCCAGAAATAACTGTACATTGCTTTAATAGCGGCAACCCTGTGTTTGTGAATTGCTGTCAAAATTCTACAGTTTCCGACTATCTGCGAGGCATTGATGATGTGAATGTAAACAGCTAACCGAGTGTTATTTTATATTTGCTATTTCAAATATCAGTAAGCAATATACAGTACAGTAATCCCTCGTGTATCGCGGATAATTGGTTCCAAACACCACCCGCGATAAGTGAAATCCGTGAAGTACGGTCACCATCAAGAAGTACTGGGCAGGCTAACGAGTTAGCGGAAAGCTGCTAATTCGTGAGCGTGCTAACACGCGAAAACGGACTTCTAAAGGAATGTAAACGAGCATTTGGAGCAATACTACATTGTCCTAAAGGTTAGACACATGTTTCCTCAATTTAGAAGTTTTATTTTGACTTTTAAATTGTTTTTTAATTTGGAAAAAAAATCCGCGATGTAGTGAAGCCGCGATAAACGAAACGCTAAGTAGCGAGGGATCACTGTACTTCAGTAATCTGCCCCCTGCATGTAATGAGGAGAAATGATTGTCAGTATTAAATAAATTGGCACTTCTTTCCTCTTCCAGGCTTATGAGCGCCGGTTCCCCACATGTCACCTTATCCCCATGTTTGTGGCAAGCGACGTGGTCGATGAAGAGACAAGTGAGGATAGATCTACTCATAAGGTTGAGCGGCGCTGTGCCCTGGATGTGGACGCCCCGCGCCTTCTCAAACGGGTAATCTACCTATCACACTACCACTAATTGACACCGTAAACTGAATTGGCTGTCATAAAGATCATCTTCTGAACTTTTTAAATAACTATACTTTGGACTTTGTTACTCTACAGTATGTATTGGCAGTACCTTTGAAGCTGTCACTATAAAGATTGTTTGTGTCTGGTTTGCAGATTGCTGGTGTCGACTATGTCTACTTCATCCAGAAGAATACACTCAATCGAAAGGAGCGGACACTTCACATTGAATCGCATAACGAGACCTTCTCCAACAGGGTCATCATCCATGAGATCTGCTGCTACTCGGTAAATACACCTGCACATTCTAGTGTGCCTTAATAAGATGTGGTTTCCATATTTGATGTCTTTTGGAAATCCATCAGTTCCCCTGGACTGAAAGCTCTGTAATAGTGATCTGAAACCAGTATACATCTACCGTTGGATGATCTGTGAGTTCAAATGTACTCCTCAATGAATGAGCATGCACAGGTGCACTGAGCCAAAGAGGTCAAGGACGTTGCGTTAGCAGCCAGTTATTCAGGGCTCTAATTTTAGCTTCAACGCTCCGCAGTGGTTCTTATTGTGCACGTTAACACAGTGTTAGCAGTAACTCAGCTGGACAGCCTAATTACACAAGGCTAATGGACCTGGCTAAAGCGGAAATGTTTTCGTTGCCAAGGGGGATGAAGCTACTGAGTGTCTTGCATTTGCCACTTGAATTTTGATGCTTTTTTTTTTTATTCTGGATTACATGACAAAAACTTTCCCTGATTATATGAAACATGACAAAGCTATCATAAATATGCTTGAATCTGCTGTTGGATATAAAATATAATTTTGCTCTTTGCATAGGATTGTGATCTTTAAATGATGCTTCATTGCCTCCCATGTTGAATGCTGATGAATGTTTATCCAGTACATTCTCATTTGTTTGACCTGTTTTAACCGCCAAAGTTGTCATTTGGGTTGGCTAATTTTATATGAATAGGCTGACACAAGCATACTTCAATCCACAATGCAGCGCAAATACTTCTCTTTGTGCATCATGTTCTAGTGAAGTCAAGTGATTCATTGTTACAATAGCAGCAAAGCTCCCCTTTTTTACTCATGTATTGTGTATGTTCTCACATTTTCCAGGTTCACCCCGAGAATGAAGACTGGACTTGTTTTGAGCAGTCTGCCAGTCTTGACATCAAGTCTTTCTTTGGCTTTGAGAGCACAGTGGAAAAGATTGCAATGAAACAATATGCCAGCAGCATCAAAAAGGTGTTTATTTTTTCAGAATGACGTTGACCAACTTCTTGGTGCTGCATCGATGCAGTAGTTCTTTTCCAAGGATATATAAATATGCTTGGGTTTTTCTCTGTGGTCAATAGGACTTTGGATTTCTATTAGATCATTTTTCCATTGAAGTTGAAATTGCTTCATAAAACCTGCATATCCTCAATTGAATAATGCACTACACAAGAAGGCATATCAGTCCTCTGCTAGACCCGTAGTAGGCAATTTCATTCTTTCAGTTTTTACTTGGAATTTTCTAACGTCATAACTTTATTCTTTTTCTTTTGCAGGGAAAGGAAATTATAGAGTACTACCTAAAGGAGCTAGAAGATGATGGGATCACTCATGTGCCACGATGGAGTCCAACCTCTCTCCCTCTGCCTCCCACCAGACCAACCAGTCTCTTTAGCAGCCCACCTCCTGACCCGAAGGAACCTGTCACTGCCGCTGTTCCCATCCCTCTGACCAGTGATGCCATGGACAGCACCTCTCAGGATGCTAAGCAGGACAGCGCCGGCCTTCAGGCAGATATTTTAACCGAGGTTCTGGCTGGCACACCGGAAGGTCTGTTTCGCTGATAATTGAAATAAGAGTGGCTGGCCACTCGAAATAATTGAATTAGTGCTTTCTGCGAACTGTAATTAGACATGTCATGTCAATTGAGGTGTGATTTGTTTGTTTTGTTTTGCATTTACAGATAAACTGGATGCTGATTATATCAAACGCTATCTTGGTGATCTTACACCCCTGCAGGAAAGCTGTCTCATTAGACTTCGTAAATGGCTGCAGGAGACCCACAAGGGAAAGGTGACATGCAACTTTGCACAGGTTGTGTATTTGCAGGAATATAATCCACCAAGATAATTTGTAAATAATTGTTGATAATCTGAGGTTCTTTTATAGTATCATTAGAAACGCAAGTTAATTGGTCTAGCTGTACATTTTGATCCATTATTTTACAATATCTTGCCGCCATCTTTATTTCAGATTCCCAAGGATGAACACATCCTGCGATTCTTACGGGCCAGGGATTTCAACATGGACAAGGCTCGTGAAATTTTGTGCCAGTCGCTGACCTGGAGGAAGCAGCACCAAGTAGACTATCTTCTTGAGACATGGAGTTCACCACAAGTCCTTCAGGACTATTACACGGGGGGTTGGCACCACCATGACCGAGGTAGGTTTAAAAATCCAACCCTGCTGTTTACACATCCATGATTTATGTTGGCTAGTCTTGCAAAGCTAGCCAAGATCTTTGCTCTCGGGTTTCTTTTAGACTTAGGTTACATGATAATGAACTCAACCCTGGTTAGATCACAACCGTTCAGAACACATTTCATCATACATTTTTCATCATACACCTTGGCTTCGGTATATAGTGTCACATCCTGTGTAAAATTTATTTTTGTAGTCTGACTTCTGTTCCCAGACGAGTGTGCAGATAAAGTTTGTGTTTCATGTTCACAAAAGATTTTCCATGTCTACATAACAGAAGAGAGGGTGGCTGTACTGATTCACACTTAATATACAACCTCGTAGACTGTAATATTGCTGCAAGTCATTTTAATGTCTATTATTCTATATTGCCTCTTCTAGATGGTCGGCCTTTATACGTCCTGAGACTTGGCCAGATGGACACCAAAGGACTGGTCCGAGCTCTTGGAGAAGAATCTCTGCTTCGACATGTATGCACAGCACTTACGTTGAATACACTGTTCACATAACATTTCATGTTAATTCCCTATGTAAACCATTCAGATTACAAGTGAGGTAATTAAAGTCCAGTGTTTCAAAGGAGACACGCTTTTTCAAATCATAGCATACACACAGTTGCCTTCTATAAATAGTGCACCTAAAATGTATCCAGCGTGCTTATAGAGTTGCTAAATTTTTGAAATGTCACAATCATTTTCTGGTCTGTTCATTTTTAGGTGCTATCTATCAACGAGGAGGGGCTGAGACGCTGCGAAGAGAACACAAAGGTGTTTGGTCGTCCCATCAGGTAAACTGAGTTAAAATGACACCAAGTCAGATTTGTTTTGGAGAATGTAGTTGGCTTGTAATTAGCTTTTATGCTCACTTCCATAGCTGGCATGCGCTCTACGAGGCAGTCCAGTACAGTCAATCGTATATTCAGCAGAATGAAGACAATCAAGCATTTTAGTTGACAAGTGGGCTATGGTGGGAAGAGCGAGGGCAAGGAATGAAGATGGTATCATTCAGGCATCTCAGCAGGAGGCTCGGGCAGGGATCTGAGCCACACTGGATGGCATATTAACGATGAATAGCTGTTGTACTGCACTGGCCAAGAGCTAGACAGGAGGATGTCAAGGCAGCCAGAGAGGGAGTCTAGAATTAGCATTCATTGCTATCACCACTCAACTCGCACGTTCTAAATAGTTGCTTATCGGTTTGTGCTTTTGTCGACTCCTTTTGTGCGCAGTTGCTGGACATGTCTCGTGGATCTGGAGGGTCTAAACATGCGTCACCTGTGGCGACCAGGAGTCAAGGCCCTGTTGAGGATTATTGAGGTTGTAGAGGCCAACTATCCAGAGACGCTGGGACGGCTGCTTATCTTGAGAGCTCCCAGAGTCTTCCCAGTCCTTTGGACTCTGGTGAGCAATGGCAACCACTGGCTCTTGGAATTATAGAAAGCTATATTGAAGAATGAGTTCATACTTGATGGGTTTCTAATCAATTTCAAGTGTTTGAGTTGTCTTTACGTTCTAACACTGGCACACTAAAAAATCTCAATGTTCTACATTTATAGGTTTGAGCGTAAAAAAAAACATTTACAGAAAAATGTTAGTGAGCACATTCTGTGCAGATGTTTTTTACCTTCTCTCTGTATCCAGCCAGTTTGGTCACCATGTAACCTGATAAACACTGTGATGTTTCCTGACTTTAGGTGAGTCCATTCATCGACGAAAACACACGCAAGAAGTTCTTAATCTATGCAGGAAACGATTACCAGGGCCCCGGCGGCCTGGTGGACTACATAGACAAGGAGATTATCCCTGACTTCCTGGGCGGCGAGTGTATGGTGAGTTGAGAGTCACGCATTAAAGAATTTGGTTAGATTCTAAGATTGTCTTTACTGACCTAGTTTAATGCATGGTTGCACACTCTATAGTGCGAGGTACCTGAGGGTGGCCTGGTCCCAAAATCGATGTACCGCACTGCAGAGGAGCTTGAGAACGAAGATGTTCGTCTATGGACTGAGACAATCTACCAAAGCGCCAGCATCTTCAAGGGAGCTCCACATGAGGTGAGACCGAGTTGCACAACTGAAAGTGATGACACTCTTCATTTTCTCATTTCATGAGTTTATTAAGCAACCCAATCTAACAAACAACATAAATATGTAAAACCTTTTTTTTTTTTGTGTGCTCAAGGCAACCAAGGCAAGAGACAATCTACCAAAGCGCTTAAAAGTGATATGTAGGCCAGGACAAGAGCAAGCAACGTGCTGCCTAGATTTTGTTTTGTTGAAAGGTCTGCCATCTTGTGGCTAAAACCTGTCAACTGCATCATTCATGTCCTTCATGCAATACTCTTATATGGCATAATTATGGAACATACCTGCTCTCATATAACAGGATTTTACCAAAGCAAATAAATACCCTCTTTGTACATACATAACAAAATATTCATCATGTCTTCCTTCCACTTGAGAGGGACTCTCGAATGGCGCTATATAATTTCAAAGTTATTTATTCTTTCCTAATGTCCTTCTTTTAAACAGCTTCTGATTGAGATCATTGACGCCTCCTCAGTCATCACGTGGGACTTTGACGTGTGTAAAGGTGATGTGGTGTTCAACATCTACCACTCCAAGCGTGCCCCACAGCCACCGCGTAAAGACCCACTGGGAGCTCATGGGATCACCTCCCCAGGTGGCAACAATGTGCAACTCATAGACAAGTCATGGACGCTGGGGCAAGATTACAGTATGGTAGAGTCCCCTCTGACCTGCAAGGAAGGAGAAAGTGTGCAGGTAAGGTTTTGAGAATCTAGGGTTTAATCAATAAATCTGGTAGTACACTTTTTTTTCCCTAATTCGTCTGACACACCCCTGGTCTTTGTTTAGGGCTCCCATATTACACGCTGGCCAGGTTTCTACATCCTCCAATGGAAGTTCCACAACATGCCGGCCTGCTCGGCCACCAATCTGCCTCGGGTAGACGATGTGCTGGCTACGCTGCAAGTTTCCTCGCACAAGTGTAAAGTCATGTACTACACCGAGGTGTTGGGCTCGGAGGACTTCAGGTTGGTAACCGAACCAGTTGGCCTTTTTCATTGAAATGATTGAACCTCAATTCTATATTGAGTTCAACTTTTCCATCCCGAGATCTTGCAGTTTTCCTATGCACCGCACATACTGCAAGAACTACGTCTATTATCCTTGAGTATTGAAATGAGGATGCTTACTTTCCCAGACTTTTGTTTCTATTCTTTTTTTTCTGTCAAACGCATTTCTGTTCTTTTTTGTCCTCCCCCTCCTGCCTCTCTGTCTTCTTCCTGTGAAGAATGGCTTGCTGCGACGTGCAGAGTTTGTAAGTGGCGCAGTGGTTGCCCCTTTTCCTTTAGCACTACCCCGTCGTCATTTCCGCTTTTGGCCCACCCCGATGGCAGCTGGCTAGGGCAATCACAATGTCCTGAGCACAGTCTGGCTTTGAGCCTGTTGACTATCGCTCTGCTTGCATGACTAACAATACTAGCAATCATTGGCCTTATTGAAGTCTTGAAACTGCTACTTACCGTTCTTTTCCTAATGCAATGTGGATTCAAGAACTGCTAAAACTGCACTAGCTGTTTTGTGTTGTAGTCTTTTACTACAGATATGATCGCAACATCTTAAACATTTTGTTTAAGAAAGTGTTGAACTTTTTTGGGGTGTGTTGACGACTCAAATAAGCTTATATTGAATGTATAAACAACTGGTGCTCTTGGAATGGAATGGAATTTGCGGCTATATTTACCTGACAAACATTCTAAACTGCGATTACTGTATTTTTGTTTTTTAATGGAATCCAATTCCACCTTTATCGGCGTGGCATACTGTACATAATTAATCAGCATTAGGATGTGTTTGTGGTTTTCCACAAGCGACACAACATGCAAAGAGTTAAGATAGACTCAGCCTTCTACCATATAACGCCTGGAACAAGACATGGCCCTTTCTTATTCCTTGTCATACACAGTAAAACAACTTACTGTAGTTGAGCTGATACACTGTTATTGTGGCCTCTGTTAGGCTCTAAAGCAGTGTTTCCCAACCTGTTTTCATCCGCGGCACACCTTTCCATTGGAAAAAATCTCGAGGCACATCACCAACAAAAATCTGTTGTTACACCAAATTTCAAATTAGTTACGTTATGACGAAAGACTTTGTGAAATGCTATATAAAGTCCTACTTGTGTAGAGAGTTGAATAATTTTTTTTTTTAATGCTATTTCTTTTTCCTAATAAAAGTGAATAAATAATAAATATAAAAGTTAATAAAAGTTTTTTTAAAAAGGTTTTTGACAGCGCAAGGAATAAACTATTGAAAGTGATTGTGATTAATGCTATTTCTTTTTCCTAATAAAAGTGAATAAATAATAAATATAAAAGTTAATAAAAGTTTTTTTAAAAAGGTTTTTGACAGCGCAAGGAATAAACTATTGAAAGTGATTGTGATTAAAATCCAAAAGAATCAACATAACTGTGTTTACTGTTTTAAACTAGCTCTATAAATATTGTGACATGAAGAACAAAGTCACGTTTAAAGACCGCCCTGCGGTTCTGGCAGCAGGTGAGTGGTTATCACAGTGAAGGTGTCGCGACTTGTTTATGTTGGTGAAAAATGCACAATCCAGGTTCTCCCGTCGATCTACATGGTGGGGTTTCTGTTAGTCCGCTAACGCACCACAGTCGTCAGAGCGTCACTGTTATCAAAAGCACACAGCAGCACACACATAAACTGAATATGTGCCGATGCAGCAAAATCAGACCGACACAATATGAAATCTCACGCACGTGCAATTAGCAAATGGCTGACCTAAGTCTTGCACTAACTAACCAGTGTTTTGGCAATCCGGTTTGCAATGTGCTCCGTAATATTGGACATTTTCTTGCGGCACAGCTGAACATCTCCCACGGCACAGTGGTTGTGAAACACTGCTCTAAAGGATTGAGTACCGTTGACTGTTTGTCTTTACTGCATGGTAGTGGGTGCGCGTTATGGTCACATGATGGACCTTTAGTTGGCCACACTGATTGGGCTATGTCGATGGGGAAAAAATGTAAAGGTTATTTTCCCTTACCGGACTGTGTCTCCTTTTGCAGGGGTTCAATGACCAGCCTGGAGTCGAGCCACAGTGGCTTCTCTCAGCTCAGCGCTGCCACCACTTCATCCAACCAGTCCCAGTCCAGCTCAATGATCTCCAGATAGACAGCACTGTCTCCTACGTGGTGATAACCCCAAGAACCTCTTTACTCTGACTTTATTACTGTGGGTGTTGACCAGCAGACGACAAATCGTGGGTCGAAAAAAAAAAAAAAAAAAGAAAAAAAAAGAGAGAGACTGTGTTACCTCCTTTAAAAGGGCTTTTTTTCTTTTTCTTATTTTTTTGCACAAAGGTCTTGGTGTCTATGCTGGGCAACAAATGAGACCAAGCATTTAGAGAATTTCAGTTTGTGGCTTATTTACAGTGGAAAACTTTAAGGCAACACGCTGAACTGTTTGATTTTTGGAGGTAAGAAGCAATATTTTCATCCCAGGAGTGGCAGGTCTGAAAGGACAAAGTCACTGGAGGTGCCGTTATGTACTGTACATGCATTTACTCCACTCCAAAATTCTGCAGGCAATAATCAGATGACGCACCACTCATTCATGTGCGCCACTGTAGCAGAATGGAAGTTGTTACATATTGCCATGCAACACGTAAATGTTTGACAAAAAAAATTGCTCTTGTTATTTTAACACACAGATGTTTTCAATGTGGACAACAGGTGGGAAATCCAGCACACTTCTTTAAAATTTACATTGACATTTTTTGAAAGAACTAGTCCTCAAAAAGTTCAAGATTGTTGCCCGCAACTCCAATGTGAATGTCTGAGTTGATTGCACTTACGAAAACACAAGTTTACTCAGACCTGATTCAGATATCATGCGTATGTTTTCAAAAAACACAAAGTTTCTGAGTGGGTGGGGTTTATTAAATCATGGCAATACAAATTGAGTCAACGAATGATAATTGCCTTTTATTGATGTTCGCTTAGTGTTCGGATATTCTCTGAGCATCCTGACTTTCACGTGATAGCTTCCTGTGGCAGGCCCCACCATCTTTTGATAACTTTATCATGCCATGTACAGCATACTTGACCAGCATCTTACTCTTTAGTGCTTGAAGCAATAACAATACTGTTTGTAGTTAACCATTGAGATGTCCATTGTAATAGTGGTAATGGTGAGGGCTGATTGCAGGTGACCTTTATGTAATGCGGCAGGCACAAAGGCAAACTGAGCCAAGATGTGTGTGATTGCGTGTGCGTGTGTTTTATTATGGAATAAATAGGTCATTCATCTTTATTTTTTTCCACTATGGGCTCGGCAAGTTTGTGTTTGTGAGGGTGCTTGCGATCACCAAATTAAAAGACAACTTGCCTCAATTATACAAGGTCATCATCGTAATCTGGCAGAGCTGCTCTCATTTACATTTTTTGGGTGGGGGTGAGATGTAATTTGTGAGTGCATTTCAATGAATATCTTTATTATGATGCTTATCATTTGATTGTGTTTTAGTTAAAAAAAGGATATCATGACTGTACATGTATTAGTTGTAGTTAAGGAGTGCTACTGTTTTAGACTTACTTGATGGGGTCGAAACAGAGTGGTGTGTTACTGCATGCACATGGTACACGTGGTGACTGGGTTTATCAGTTTGCAATTTGTAAATTAATAGCCATTTTTAAGAGCCATTTGTCAATAAACACCATTTTAGCCTTTGTAAGACTCGCATAGAAACAGCTGCTCCATTCAAGGTCAATTAATAATTGTTATTGTCAACAGTTTTACTAGTTAACTGGATAAGAAGCATTAATGACTTGACTGTAAATTGCCAAGAGTCATCAAATGCTCTCTCTATGGGCACTTAATACTCAAGAAGAACTCCAAAGGATACTTACCGTGCATGTTTGAGATACACGAAACTGTTTTTAACTCCAAATGAAAGGTCAAGATATTTTTGTGTGGAATATTTGCAATAATGTGAAACGTTTTACCTCCTCAGAATGAGGGCTATCATGTATGGATGTATAAGATTGAATGCTGGAAACAGTAGTGAAAACAAGACAGACCTGTAAAATGTATGTTACTGCACACACTCCCTCCCTCCGGCGTACTTGGCCTTCGAATCCCCTCCTGCCCACTCCGAAGCATGTCTCGACCCAAACAGCCATCTTCACCATACCTTCTAATTTTTCATAGTGATTAATCCAGTTTCTTTAATAGTGATTAAATATGCAGAAATAGAAGCAGACCCAAGTAGTCATTATTATTGTTTTATTTCACTTTGAGTGCACCTTAGATTTGTATAACTGCTTAGGTGAAATTAGTAATTGAAGCCATGGGCATAAAGTGTTCTTGATCCAGTATTTCAATACCATGTGAATTCAATGTTTGAGATACCGGAGACCCTTCACGTCTTCTGTATCCTGCCTCTTTGATTTACATCACGTGTACATTTTCAAAGATCTCTTGAGGGCTATGAGACTCGTTTGTTATTACTTTTCCATGTGTTTGTACGTCCGCTTCCTATTCTCACAAAGTTACATATCTCCTCCTATCTTAATGTGAGATACTATGTAAAGTACTTATTTGAATTGGTGAGAATTTGCGCCTTTACTTTTTTGTTCTGAAAACATTAAACTTGAATTAAGTACTGTTGGGTCCTATTCATTTGCATTGCTCATTCACTTTTCTCATTTTTGAGGGGCACCTTTCTTGCATCATTAAAACAATATCTTAAACAAGAAATGCACCATAAACTAGAAGGCTTCTTTCTATTTGTTGTCATGGTAAAAAAAAAAAATGTTATGAAGAAAATTTACAGGATTAACCCTTTGATGCACATCGGTCAAAAGTGGCCCGACTAAGTTTTAATTTTCTGAATCTTTGCAATGAATTGAATTTTCAGTCAATACAACCTCAACATAGCGTTTTTATACTTCATACTCTACATTTAAACTTGTTGCCAATGTGGACACAATTCTTTGTATTTAAAATAATGTAAAATAACGCCATGACAAAACCAACACGCACGCGCGCGCACATGTGATTTTCCTTTGGGCCGCTAGATGGAAGTATTTATGTAGGTAATGCTTTCGCTGGGTCGGGCTCAGGCATGACGTCACACACGGAAGTATTTCCCGTACTACTGAGTAGCTGCAAATGACATTTGAATGATTTCTGACCAACCCGTCTTAATCGCGTAAATGTCTCCAACGGAAGAGTTGGTCAAGCAGTGGGAAAGGTCAGTGCGTTGCAAAATTGTTTTCTTTGGTTTGTTCAATTATCCGCATTCAGAGTGACTACTTGTCTCAATGCACGATCTGTGTGTAGCTTTCTCTTCAAAGTTAATAAACAATTCTCAGTTTTAAGTGATACCAAATATTAATGTATAATGTAAGAACCGCACAGCTATCAGGTTTTTTTTTGCAGCGCAGTTCAAATCAGTGAATTACCAACTATATTATTTACAATATTAAATGACAATGTGTCAATCAAAAGAGAGCATTTTATTGTTAAGGAATAATGTATTACACTCATTACCTAAATAGATCCCTGTTTCTCGCGGGAGACGCGTCCCAGACAAACTTTCCCCAAAAGAAGCAAAGCAGGCTTGCGTCCAGATGTTTGTCAAACCCAGTCGAAGTTTACTATAAAATGGGCACATAAAGCAAAATAGAGTTGTATATTCCAACACCAAAACGTTCAATTAAAGTATTTAATTTCCACAAACAAAAGTCCACTAACTTAATTCTAACATACAGACATTAGAAATTGTTTTAGACACAGACAATGCTTTTCTTGCCTGTACTGTACACTGTAATAAACTATAAAGAAAGTACAACAATGAATAGTGATATTACAGGCTTTACTGTACATTTTGAATTTAACGTTCAGCATGTGCCTTTTTTGCCTCAGACTTGTGTCATGTGTCCAGTGAGCAGGAGCGTCTCAGAGAGCAGGTGGTGGAGGAGGACACGGAAGATTGGCAGAAGAGTCCAAACTTCTCAGGGCTTCAAAGGGTCGCTGGGTTGGACCTTTCATTCATCAAAGGTGACAACGTCAATGCCTGCTCCCAGCTCGTTGTGCTCAGCTACCCTGATCTTAAGGTAAACTGTGTCTGTTGTTCTACCAGACTTTTTAAATCACCAATTTGATTACCGTATTGGCCCGACTATAAGACGAGGTATTTTTCATTGACTCAAACTTGAGTCTTGAAAAAGAGGGGGTCGTCATATAATCGAGGTCGTCTTATATTCGGGCCAATACCGTAGTTAATGGCCCTATAACAATTAATGGGAAAATGAAGCTTCAATTTTGCTTCATGAAACTGTTGTTTTAACACCTCTCGATGGCACAACATTGACTTGCCATTTCTTAACTCCTTTTATTTAAACCAATAGTGTCACCTCGAGAAGTTAAAAAATACAACTGGTTCATGAAGCAAATTTGAAGCTTTATTTTCCCCTCATCCCATCATCCACACGTATGAGGGTGTGCGCACTTATGAAACTTCATCATCTCAGATGTTTTGTTTGTTTTTTCAAATTAATTTGTACAGTTTATAGGTCACATCTATGTTAGGTAAAGGTTTTTAAATTATTTATCTTGTTTAGTCTTAGTTGACAGTTTCTACTACTGCATCTACACTAGATTGACAGATTTTTTTCAAATTAATTTGTACAGTTTATAGGTCACATCTATGTTGGGTAAAGGTTTTTAAATTATTTATCTTGTTTAGTCTTAGTTGACAGTTTCTACTACTGCATCTACACTAGATTAACAGACAGATGTGTTGACTTGTATAATGAGATCATTTGAATAATGCCAATGTTTAAAAGGCTGATTGAAGTACAGTAATCCCTCGTTTTATCGCGGATAAATGGTTCCAAAAACCACCTGCGATAAGTGAAATCCACGAAGTACGCTCGCCAACAAGAAGTACTGGGCAGGCTAACAAGTTAGCGGAAAGATGCTAATTCGCGATCGTGCTAACACGCGAAAACGGACTTCTAAAGGAATGTAAACGGACATTTGGGTTAATACTACATTGTCCTAAACGTAGAAGTTTTATTTTGACTTTTAAATTGTTTTTTAATTTGGAAAGAAAAACCCGCGATGTAGTGAAGCCGCGATAAACGAAACGCGAAGTAGCGAGGGATCACTGTACTGAAGTTATCAGAGCATTGTGTTCTGCTGCCAGGCTGGATTATGCAGCATGCCACCTGTACTACACTGTGTGACAAATGGCTTGTGCTGAGAGTGAAATAAATGCAACTGGGATACACAATCACGTTGTTGAACAGAATGTCTGAACATTTCATTAACTTTGATTTCATAAAGGCAATATACTCTGACAAATGTCATAAATCATAATGGGTAAATCATTATGCCATCATTGTTGCCAACAAGCAAGGTCAATACAGAAATAAATACTGTGCTGTTAAATGCTACACAAAAGTTAAATTAAATTAACAGTGACCCTGTCACAATCATCTCAACAGCAAGCCCTTGATCCATATGACAGTATAATAGCCTTACTGTTGGATAGAATTATCCATCTATTCATTGTCTAAGTATAATGTCTTTCCTCATTAGGATTCCAGTTAAAATGAAGCCTATCCCAGCTGATTATGGGCAAGAAGCAGTGTACAGGGACTTGTCGACAGCCGAGCACAGAGCACATATACGGTGGATATAAAAAGTCGATACACCTGACAAATTTGTAATATGAAAAAGTGAGACCAAAACAAATCATTTTAATTGTTTTCACCTAAAACCTGTAGAACTCAATGGAAAAGAAGGAAATCATTTTAAGAGGCTGAAAAAGAAACTAACACTATTTGGATGCTGCCTTCTTAGAACTGGTGGCTGTGTTCGGATGTTTTCTGTCTGGGTAGTTTTCTTGTGTGATCCAGAAGAGTAACACGAGAGCCGAAAAATAAAGTTGTTCAAAACCAGGTCCAAATGATATATGCTTTAAAACAAACTTTCCTGCTGTGTGCCGTGAATAAATATAGTTCAGTTCTTTGTTCACAAGAGATTTTTGAATGTCATGGTCAACCCCATTGTGTCATATTGTACCTAAGCACCAAGCACCGCTATTTGGAACTGGTTATAATTCTCTCCACATTGACTGTACCACTATGCTTTACCGTAGGTACAATTTTCTTTTGGTGATGAGCAGTGTGTTTGCACCCAAATACACCTTTTTGAATTACGCTGAATAAAATCAAACTTTGTTTTAGCCAGCCATTTCATACTTTGCTGCATGCACTTCAAGATTTCAAGTGTTTTTTTTTCAAAATGTAGCCTGGCTGTAATGTTTTTCTTTTCTTCTTTTGTTTGCTGTATTCCATTGAATGCCTTGGAAATTCATTTCAACCTTCCTCCTGACAGATACCTTTGAACAATGAAATCCCTCTCATGCTCTGAAATTTCTCTGCAGACCAGGGCTTGTGCTGTATGATGGTAATATAAAAATGGCAAGAAAAGCACATTAGAACATTTGGACTTCACATGTTACAGGTTATATAAATGGTGGAAAGGGTTTTTAATGGGGAACTTTTTTTTTTTGCATGAATATGTTGTATATGTGCCCCCACTAGTCTAAACATTTTGATTAATATTGCATTTGTGGAATAATCATTAAGCAGATACATTTTTCACTTCATCCATATCATGGATGCCGCCTTGTGCTGTTGACCGAAACTAATGTCGCGAGTGCCTTTGGGGTCCCATTGCAAATGTCACGTGACCAAACCTAGGTGTGCTTTAGGACTACGAGGTACTGATCCTTTTGATGCGGGCTGTTCAGCAGAATAGCTAGAAAGAGCTGATAAGTGGCTGCAGTGGAAGAAAATGAATGCATGGGTGCATACCCTAAACTACCGTAATTTTGGACTATAAGTCGCACCGGAGTATAAGTCGCACCAGCCATAAAATGCCCAAAAAAGTGAAAAAAAACATATATATGTATATAAGTCGCTCCTGAGTATAAGTCGCCCCCCCCACCCAAACTATGAAAAAAAACGCGACTTATAGTCCGAAAATTACGGTACATCATGAAGTGCGGTGGCGATGTACACCAAATGGGCCACTGGTACCTTTTACTATAGAAACTCCAAGTGGACTTGGTGGAAGGGCTTCTTTATTTGCTGCACCAATTATGTTTTACATAACCTCCTACCGTCCCACTCAAAAATGGGGTTCAAGTATTAAAAAAACAACAAAAAACCTAATCAATTATTCTCAATCTTTATAATAAGAATTCAGAAAATTAACAGTTCTTCAGAATCTGTGACCTGGTCCTCTCTCATCTCCTTAGTGCTTTGCAAATTCCCAGTATGTCTAGTTGAGTAACAATGTTTGATTTCTTGAGCACCGCAGTCTGTTGTCTGTGCATTCAAGACATGTCGGGGTGCCCCTGTGTTAAATTAAAAAAACAACAACAGCATTCCGTCTCCTGTTTTTGTCGAATTTGTCTGGAATCGCCAACCTCTCTCTTCACGACTGTTTTTGAAAAAGACATGACGGGCACATATCATTTTCATTTTCCATCCACTTGTCACTTCAGAATTACATTTTGTCGAAATGTTGTCATGCGCTTGAGCTGTGAAGAGGCACTTTTACATGTTGCGCTAACTCTCATTTAACAGAAGTTTGAATGTGATTGGTTAATCCTGAACACAGCCACACTTGAAAGGTCTGCACACCACTGATTATTTACGCTTCCTCTCGCTGAACAATTTCTATTTATTTATTTTTTTCAATTGAGTTGTCCCGATTTGGTGGAACAAAAAACATTTGTATTGTTTTTCACTTGGTCTCATTTTTCCAAATTACAAAAACCTGGCATTTGAATATGGGTGTGTAGACTTTTTCTATCCATTGTTGATAGATTCACAAACATGGTTGTCAACTGGATAGCTCATGAACCAAAGAGACCCCCACCCCAACAATAAATTGTTTCAAGATAATTGTTTGCTTTCAGGTGTTTTGTGAGTTATATGAAATCTTTCTGACCCCTTGCTTCTTTCTGCCCAGGTGCTCTATGAGGACAGTCAAATGGTGACCCTGACAGCACCGTACATGGCAGGCTTTCTAGCCTTCAGAGAAACCCCTTTCCTCTTGGAAGCACTGCAGCGACTTGAAAGGGACAAGCCCGCACTTCTGCCTCAGGCAATTAATCGTAGCACTGTGTTTTGACAAGTTTGGCTGCACAAAACATTTTACGACAAGAAAATTGGGGTTAACTTACCCTTTAAGTATTGAATGTGTTAATGTTGTGATTGTAATGTGTCTCCCAACAGGTGGTATTTGTGGATGGCAATGGTCTCTTTCACTACAGAGGTAAGAAAACATAAAATGCAGTTCCCACCCAGTTGCCCATCACATCAAACATTCCATCCATCCGTCTGTCTGTCCGTCCATATATTCATCCATCCATCCATCCATCCATCCATCCATCCATCCATCCATCCATCCATCCATCCATCCATCCATCCATCCATCCATCCATCCATCCATCTAATCTGTGTATACGGGGTCACATGGATGCTCGTCCAAGGCGTTCTCCAACTGTTCACATCACATGCGAAATGCCGACTACATCATTCCCTAGGGGAGACATTGTAGTTTTACCTGTTTAGCTGCACTTTGTATGCACTAATCTCATGCATGGACCCTGGCGAGTCAATTTTCTACTTCCGCAATTTTATGTGCGCTCTGATTTTAAAGGGAGCAGCTTCGATTGCCCGGAAGTCGGCTGTTTCACCCAACAACGGTGCTCAACAGCACAAACGGCATCTTCCACATGTGTGAGTCTAGGAAAATCCTCCCAAAAAAACCATCATACGTGTACACAGACTGCACTTTGCACTAGACTTGTGCTCAATGAAAATCGGGCCCTGTTTCTTACAGATTTGTATAGCTACTTTATAGCTGCAGGTGAGTTCCCACTATGTTTCGGCTGGGTGGCACGATGGTCGACTGGTTAGCACGTCCGCCTGACAGTGCGAAGGTTGTGGGTTTGATTCTGTCTCCAGCCTTCTTGAGTGGAGTTTGCATGTTCTCTCCGTGCCTGCATGGGTTTCGTCTGGGTCCAAAAACAAGGTCGATTGAGCGAAAGTCCGAATTCCCCTTCGGTGTGAGTGTGAAGGGTTGTTTTGTCTGTGCCCTTCGATTGGCTGGCAACCAGTTCAGGTTGTCCCCCGCCTCTTGACCAAAGTCAAGTGAGATAGGCTTCAGCACGCCCGCAACCCCTGTGAGGAAAAATGGATAGATGGATGGATTCCTCTGGGAGTGAATTGTTCAAGCTCCTAAAACGTCTCTAAATTGTAGTTTCTCATGCTTGGTTAAATAATTCCATAACAATGCCTTTAATATTGTGAGAATGACGGCATTTGTTATATTGTATTTCTAAGACCCCATCTAACATTCACTTTTGTTGAAAATCTGATTATATCATGTTACCTCAGTGGGAACAAATTTACTTAGGACAACTGGGATGTTTGTTTATTTCATGTTGTTCTTATCATTCATCATGAATGACAAATATTTTTGGTTTTGTTCTCGCTGTTTGGATCATGCAGAATTTGGACTAGCATGTCATGTTGGAGTGCTGTCAGGGCTGCCGTGTGTTGGTGTTGCCAAGAACCTGCTCCAGGTCCAGGGAGTTTTCAAAAATGAAGAACACCAGTCTCAGGTAAACTCATATTTCTCTTAATTCACATTGGTTTCCGTCCATATTTTGATGCAGCAATTTGTAATGCTAGGCAAACATTGCATAGGACTCTTTGAGTATTGATTATTGTCTTGCTGAGTTGGTATTTTTTTGCCATTGGGAATAATGAAACTATTCTATTGTGAGAGACGTTTGAATTACTTTTTACTTTTGTGAACTTATTTAGAGATGCCAGACACTGACAAAGGACAGAATCAACACTGCAACCAAAGTACAGTAACAATGAGACAGATTACTTTATTTCTTTGCTCTAAGACAGGGGTGTCAAACTCAGTTTTTTTGCAGGCCGCATTGTAGTCATAGCTTCTTTCGGAGGGCCATTTTGACTGTCAACCCAAATAAATGTATGAGCACCTCATATTATATACAGTAAAAGCTACAAAACAAACTGACAAATAACTCGTTTTCAAATCAGACGAGTAAAAATTGGTCAAATATTTAAAAAAAAAGATATTAAAAGTGAAGACAATTTGCAATTCTAGTAATGACAAAAGAATTTGATGCACAATTTGTCTTCGCGGGCCACATAAAATGATGTGGCGGGCCGTATCTGGCCCCCGGGCCTTGCGTTTGACACGTGCTCTAAGACAGTGGTCCCCAACCTTTTTTGCACCACGGACCGGTTACGTGTCAGAAATATTTTCGCGGACCGGCCTTTATATAAATAAATATATTTATATATTTATTATTTAAATATTTATATATATAAATAGGATGAAATAAAATGATACGACTGGCATAAAAACAAATATAAACCACATAAAAATAAAACGTTGAATTAGTGGGAGCACCGAGCTCTTTTCTCAGAAATGAGCCGTTCCCATCTAGGCATAATCGGAGACAATGACACCTGAAGTGGTTAAGGTTTGTCTTTAAATGCAGGATGCTTGGTCTCCATGTGCCGAAGCAGGTTTGAAGGCTTCATTGCCTCGTTAGCTAGCCTTTCGCCACATATGCGGAGTGCACTTGGCGCGTCAGAGTCACCTGTGGCGATAAATCCATATTTTAAGTAGGACTCCAGAAATGTTCTTTTAAATGCAGCTTTCCTTTTCTTAGAAGTCGTAGCCTCTTCTTCTTCAGTGTCCTCATTGGACGTTTTTCCCTTTCCGAAGAAGCTTTCCAAACTTCTCTGTTTCTTGCTCATTTTTGCTTGCCTCGCGGGCTTGACTGTGGTGACATGTCACGTGACCGAGACGAGCGCCCTGTGTCAAGAGTCCTTATTTTTCAGATGCACCGACAGATGTAATTGGGAGAGATTCGCCAAATTTTTTATATTTTTCAAAATAAATTCTTACTCATTTTTGCTAGCTTTGCGGGCTCGACTGGGGAAACATGTCACGTGACCGGGGCGAGCGTCTTAACCTGAATGAATTGATCGTCAACCTTTTTTTTTTTTTCCTGTGCGGCTCCGCGGCCCGGTACCAAGTGACCCACGGACCGGTACCGGTCCGCGGCCCGGTGGTTGGGGACCACTGCTCTAAGATGCCTGAGAATGTCATTTGAAAAAATGTTTTGGATTTTTTTTTTGCTGCCTGTCTCCCTGGCTTTCGACATAAGGATAAAAATGCAATATCTGTCATAAATTTGTTGTGTTAGAAGCTGTCAAATTACGTTTCAGCTTGTTCTGTTCCTTACTGTGCCTTTGGTAGCCAAACATCATTTAACATGTGAAACCCCACGTTGTCACACTGGAATTGTCACGTGCCGTGCCAGAGACGCTCGGCCGACAACTTCCCTCAGCCACACCCCTTTGTTACCGTAATGTCTGTCACCTGCTTCCTCTTGTTACTTTGTGTATTTAAACCCTGCCCGTGTGTTTCTCCCTGTTGGTGTCAACTGTTGTCTTCCGTCCCTGTCCGCGCCCGGTGTTCCTGGTGTCTGTTCAAAACAAAAGCTTATAAGAGCTCAATCCAGCCTACATATTACAGAGACATTTATTTGTAGAAAACACTTGTTGGCATATCTCTGCCTATTTAAGAAATTTGTGGTGGGGTTAAAAAAACCAAACAGATATACTATACTTTTAATGAATGAGCATCAATTTATTCACAAAATTAGCCTATGCAGGCTATGCCTATCCTCCCTTGAGTCCACTGTATTACTTAAGGCAAACCTTAAGACTTTGCAAACTCTTGGAAAACATTGTGTCGAAGGTTAAAGTTATGACTCCCTAATGCTTAACTTTCTTTGGGGAGTAATGATAGCGATAACCCATTGGCAGGAAAGTCTGTTTTGTTGATCTATCCATCTTCCCAAAGACATAATTTCTGCCTCTGCTTTAGCCACAATTATACCCGGAGCCGGGAGGAAATGCCCAAGATTATATATCAAGGTTGTTTTGGGATGCTTGCATTTTCAGCTGATCTAATCTTTTGTTGGAATGATGTTGTAACCTATTGATTAAACTAAACTATTGAGGTAACAAAAGGCCACTCTGCAAATGTATTCAGACTGTGGGAGGCATTTACTTGGATGTGTTTTGTTTGGCTTTTTCTAGTGTAGAGTCTTGCACTGATTCGAATTAAATGTTCCATATTTATAATGTTAATAGTAATAACATTATAATATTCACATCCTCAAAGCGCCCTTCTCCATTCTGACGCATAATGCACAGTACCACCAGCATCTTCACATATCATACCATTCTCAGTAGCGTGTGAAAAAAATCTTGAATTAACAAAGTAATTAAGAAGAAAATAATGCCTTTATAATAATAACTCTGTATTGATGGAAACTCTTTGTGGCAGTGAATCAAGATAAAATATCAACATTCAGAAACATCTGTACTACTATTTGCACAAACCGATAATTGTCTATTCATGGTATTAGCTCTCGACTAAACATGAATTAGCGTACAAGTATAATCCCATTTATTTATTTATTTATTTATTTATTTAATTTATTTAAATTGGGTTTTGGTTTTTTAGATTGTCTTATTTTCCTGTTCCAATTTTTGGGCTTCCTCTATGTACTTCTATTGCCAAATTAATTTCTCTCTCAGGGGCTAAAACAAATGTCTAGTTCTGATACCAATCTAAGGTTTCAAATATGCAGAGAATATGTCATTTATATTTATATATTTTTCATGTATATGTCTTAATTACCTAACCAATGTCACCAGATTAAATGGTAAATAAATAAATGGCTTTATCCATGGTGAATATAGCATCTCCTTATAATTTTGTGAAAACGTTTCACTTAAAACAGATTGGAATATTAATGAAGAAATTCTCTACGTGAAAAAAACCTCAAGGCCATTTAAGCAGACTTTTTTTAAATGCAAGAAACAGTATTGAAGCATTCGTTTGTCAAAATAAACCAAAGAAAACAAACTAGTTCTTTCTTCACACTGCATGCTTTTTCTTCTTCTTTGTTTCTGACCTCCAGTATATTTTCTTTGTGTACATAGATATCAGCACTGCAGAAAGGTGGAGACTGCTTTCCACTCAGCGCTACCTCTGGCAAAGTGCTTGGAAAGGTGAGAAGGAACGATATGAAAATAAAAACAAATTACTGACAAATACTTCACCTCTGCAGATGACCAAACGTTCATGTGCAACTAAATAAACTGGGTATCACTATGGACTGTATGCACACACTATTTTTGCATTTAGACTACAGAGGCATGCTACCTTCTGCTCGCTAGTCTAACACCTAGCGACACCGTGAAATTCTTTATAATATACTCGCAATCTGCTGAAATGACGTCAACTTACTATAAATGACTAATTACCTTATTATTAGCTCCAGTTATCCAAGTGTCAACTAAACAATCACATCACCATATCACATTGCCCCATCCCTCATTAGGGCACATATAATGAATGTTTATTAGCGTTTTCTGATTACTTATTTATAGGTTTGTAAAAAAAAAAAGTGTTCTTGGTTTTGCCGGCCGTCTGAGATATCCTTGGCCTTCATAAAAAAAAAAATCCTAGCTCTGCCAGTGAATCAGGTGTGCCCCAGAAATGTATCCAATGTCAATTGTTGACAAAAAGTGTATTTTCTAATAATGTACAAACTACCGTACGAGAAATAGAAACAAAACGAAAGCTAATAAGGGCCCAACTAAACGAGACAGGCAAACAAAACATGATCACAAAAGGGACCAATGCAATGTCTCTACTTAACAATCAGAAGTTGATTTTTTTATCTAACAATGTAGCACCTTTCAAAAGATAAATATCAAACGATCCGATATAGCCGATCAGATTGGCCAGAAGTCATAATACAGGATAAGGAAATGGAGGTGGGACTTTCTTTCTAACTCATCATTCACATCCACTCAACTCTTCTTGCAGGCACTACGTAGCTCAGATAAGAGCACCAAGCCAGTCTATGTGTCAGTTGGCCACAAGATCAGTCTGGACACAGCCGTTCAGCTCACCCACTCCTGTAGCCGATTCAGAGTCCCGGAACCAATCAGACAGGTACCAAAAGACCCGCAAATGTACACACACACATTTGTCATCTGCTGAAATCAATGCGCAAATTGCTACCATATCGGAGCTTAATACCTACAATAGAAGGAGGTACAGTCTCAACATGAAAACATCCTGAAACTGAAAGCTATTAAGTTCACAACCACATCCATGGTACTAATAAAACATCCATCCATCCATTTTCTGTACCGCTTGTCCCCACGGGGGTTGCGGGCATGCTGGAGCATATCCCAGCAGTCATCGGGCAGGAGGCGGGGGACACCCTGAACCGGTTGCCAGCCAATCGTAGGGCACACTGCCATCCACACTCGCACTCACACCTACGGGCAATTTGGAGTGCTCAATCAGTGCATGTTTTTGGGATGTCGGAGAAAACCAGAGTGCCCGAAGAAACCCCACGCGGGCATGGGGAGAACATGCAAACTCCACACAGAACTCGCATCCTCCTAACTGTGAGGTGGATGTGCTAGCTAGTGCTGAATCATGTTTCATTAGGGCGGCTCGGTGGCCCTAATGAAACATGATTCAGCATAATTATCACACAGCTTAACCCTTTGCATGTATATAGTGACAGTTACAGGGACAAAAATAAAATAAAGCAGGACCACATCCTAATTTTCAATCCTCCAATGTTCTAATTTCCATTTTTACTTGAATTGTAAATCTGTAACCTTATTTGAAAAACTAAAAACACAAAATGTTTGTTGACCCTTGCAATATTACCAGACGATGTACAATTTGCTAGTTGATTTTTCTTGTTTTCTGTCTTTTCTGGCCTAATTTGATGCATTGATCCCATATAGTATGTGACGTCATTACACTTTGCATCAGGGGTAAATCAGAATATGGTGAAAGAGCAGATGCGGGAATTGAACTCACGGTGCCGACACACAAGGCAGGCGAGTGTGCCCCTACCCCGAAAGAGCAGGTTTTGTTTTAGATTCAACCAAGGTAGTGACATCACAGAAGCATATAGGACATTTTAGTAAAACGAAAATGCGTTTAGTGATCACCAAAATTCAATTGTTTAATGGCACATGATACATTAGGTGAGATAATTAGAGCGATACAGTAGAGGGAAATTAATTGCTACCCTGTGGTAAGATTATTATGCTTCATTGTGAATGGTCTACATCTTATCTAGCATTACTCATCTCCACTGTGTATTACGAGAAATATTACAGCAGCTGATGACTCTTAACAAGGTACGTGAGTATTGAGAAATGCTGTTAGGTTTACAGCCCTCATGTGAACACTCAAATAAGATATTGCATTGACAGCATCAGGTCTTATTAAAACACCCACCCACGTTTTTGGTAGGAGGAAAAAACATGTTTTGGATGACCTTAACTGACCCCGCCACACACACGCACTTGCTTCCACTAGGCTGTGCTGTGTTCCCACTCTTTGGTCTGCTTTTTATGTTCCACTGCAATGCCATTTCAACGTGCAGACGTTTTCAAATCAGCAGAAGTAGCTAACTCATCCCTCCCTTTATGTGTGCTTATTTCATCAAAGTGTTATCGTGAGTTGTTTAGCTGGTGAGAGGGGAGTGGAGGCGTCTTTAGCAGTGCTAGTAGCAGTGACGGTCAGGGTGAACATGGACAGCAGACAAAAAAGGGGGACGTCAACGTTCTGTCCCGCAATGACACTGCTTATTTTAAACACTTGTTCCCAAATACTGTTTCTCCTCTGGCATGCTTCACTTGTCACCTCTGGTGTCTTTCACAAACATCTTTACAACTGACAACACTTTCCGCAAATTTTAGAAACATTACTTTAGTGAGCACGTGCAATACCAAATTGTGGCAAAACGTACTTCCGGTTTTTGAAAGGTGAAATTCAGTTTGAGTTTCATAATTTGTGCAGAAAGCTCGTGTGGTTTATGTAATCAGTGACTGGTATCTGACATTAGACGTGTTCCATAAAATCTGTCAGATTGTAAAAAAAGTACAGTTGAAAGATTTATTTTGAATTTTTTGGGGTTGGTACAAACTGTCTTTGACTATACGTAGCTGCATTGCTAAAATTGTTTTCTTAACATAACTATTTGATCACACTGCATCTGCACACAAGCACAAACGAACTCTTCTTTCTCTCTGCTTATATCACAACTGAAAAAAAAACATGCCCTCCTTCTACATTGGGCCCAATGAGGGATCGAAAGAAAGAAAAGATGAAAGGAAAAATGACATCATGGTGAAATCCTGCAGTGAAGGTTGATGGGTGCACACTGCAGCAGAATCTCTCCCACACCTTCAGTTGCTAACACTTGTCTCTATCTTATGTAGCTCACAATAAAGCCTGAGAGAAAGTACTGTGAGCGGCAGTGGAGGATGGTCACACCATGATCATCATTGCTTTCTGGTTTTTTTCTTCTCAACGTTTGAGTTGGTGCATGCAGTGAAAGACTATCAAAAGACATATTAGAAGGCGCTTGCACATAATTTGTGGCCCCTCAATAGGTCATTTCATATATACAAGATCCATGTCAAACCAAGTGATCGCATAAGTTTGTGGTTTTAAAAGAGTGGACTCATTTTGCGTGAGTGTCTCATGAAATCTAATGGACCGGATCCTGTCTACACTAAATACTGTTCAGTACAAGCTGTGTGAAATTCTGTGCGATGATTTCCATTAGAGCTCATCCATCCCAAACAAGTCACACGGGACAAATCATGTATCGTCCTAAAATTGGCAAATCAATAAAACTGTCTCGATTGGTTCGGGCAGTTCCCGATCTTGACCCAGCGAATGGCTACGCTGAGCCTTTGTGCTGTTATTAGCATCATTAGAACAAGTTGAAAAATAGTAACAAGAAATCTAAATCTGTGTGTTTGCTGATATACATATGCTGCCTTAAAACGGAAATAAATAAATCTCCCCCTTAAAAAAGCCCAGTCACTCATAAGCGGGTATAGCCAGAGAATTGGCTCTTTGTTAAAATCTCCAATTAAATCAGTAGTTTTGAAATTGCAACATTAACATTGCAATTCAAAAAAGGTTTGGAGAAATCCCTTTTCATAGGACTGACGACATTCAGCACTGTCCATAACCCTCAACCCTTTGTTTCATACATGTTTTTCAGAAGCATCTTTTACAATCCTGATGAAGGTCAAATTCTACTTCTATGCCATTTATTTTCACTTTAAATTCATATCTTTTGATCCTAAGAGAAAAACCATTTCCCTAACTAAAAAAAAAGTCCACAATGGGAGTTTATGGCATATCACTAAATCACACACACCACTGGTCACTGATACATCTTCACAAGCAGCTTTTCTCTTTCCAATTGGCAAGTCTCGAATTGAGTGACAAATGGTCCGCTCTGGATAGGAAGCTAAACTCATGCAATAGATAGATGCCCATCGGGGCTGGGCTGATGGTGGTCCGCTGGTCATTATCCCTACAGGGTGAAATCAATCCAACCTTTCATCCCTCCCCGCAGACGTACATCCACTGGTAATGGGACTCTTAGGAGCTCCCTGAGACACACAGTAACATCACATACCCAGGTCCTCTCCGCGCTGTCTGAGTGTGTTGCACTAAGTACAATAATAGACAATAAAAAATATCATTATATAATATTTGCTGCTTCGTGGCATCATTCAGGTGAATCCTTTGCCAGAATAGATTGTTGTATATGCGTTTTCTTCTTGAGGAATACTCACATTTGATTAACTACAGTACCCGGAAAAGTATTCACCCTCTTCTGACCGTCCTATTTTCCGGGATAGTTTTCATATTTCAATGTTTAGACGAATCTAAATATCGAAGATAACCTAAGTAAATAGGTGGCTCGTGGGCCACTGGTTAGCACGTCCGCCTCACAGTTTGAAGGGTGCGGGTTTGACTCCCTGAATGGAGTTTGCATGTTCTCCCCGTGCCTGCGTGGGTTTTCTCCAGGTCCTCTGGTTTCCTCCCACGTCCCAAAAACATGCATTGATTGAGCACTCCAAATTGCCCAAATTGTGTGAGTGCAAGTGCGGATAGTTGTTTGTCTCTGTGTGCCCTGCAATTGGCTGGAAACCGGTTCAGGGTGTCCCCCGCCTACCGCCTGGTAACTGCT
The DNA here is from genome assembly GCF_901709675.1 of Syngnathus acus. Classification (NCBI taxonomy): domain Eukaryota; kingdom Metazoa; phylum Chordata; class Actinopteri; order Syngnathiformes; family Syngnathidae; genus Syngnathus; species Syngnathus acus. The sequence continues at coordinate 12,209,697 of NC_051087.1, read as the reverse complement.
TGGATAGGCTCCAGCACGCCCGCGACCCCCGTGGGGACAATCGGTACAGAAAATGAATGGATGGCTGGATGGACCCAAGTAAATATAAGATAGATTTTCAAATGATTATTTTCTTTTGGAAAAAAGGGAAAAAACTACCTTCCCTGTCATGAATTCAAATCCTTTGCTGACAGACCACGTTTTTCACACAGTACCAGGTAGCTTTGATTTTTTTTCCTTAATTAAAAAAAATACCATTTAAAAACTGTCAGCAAAATGGGTTATTGTGTTTCATTGTCTTGCTGCTGCTTATCCATAGGCCATAGCTAATCATTGTCTTTCTGCCGATCCACTCACACTAGAAATGCATCCATGCAATACCGAAAGCTCTTTGGATATTGGATGCATACAACCTCCCAGCTAAGAAGCAATTAGTGTGCCTCCATCTTGGGTTTCCATGCAGCCTGAGTGTCAGGCAGAGACAGGAAATGTAAAAGCAGCTGCAGTGCCAGAATGCAAAAACAGATGGAATTTTAATGTGAGTGATAGATAGACCATGCAAAGTCTGCATGAACGGAATGAAAAAGATTGAGGAATTCGTAGTGGACAAGTAGGGTATACATGTGGTGGGAAGGGGAGGAGAAATGCAACATGTTTGTTTTTGTATAAGAACCGTTGCTCGTGTGTGTGTGTGTGGTGTGTGGTGTGTGTGTGTGTTTGTGTGTGTGTGGTGTGTGTGTGTTTGTGTGTGTGTTTGTGTGTGGTGTTTTTGTTTGTGTGTGTGTGTGTGTTTGTGTGGGTCATGGCTGTGCATGCTCCTCCCTTTTTTTTCCCAAACTCACACCCTTCTGTCCCCCCCGACTTCATTCGTCCTCTGTTTACATGACTGACTTTTATTTCATCCTCCAGCCACTGCCATCCATCCATTTTCTTTTTCTTTCTCTCTCTGATACTTTCTGAATAATTCAGAGCAGCATAGCTTGAGCATTTTTGGTTATGCTCTCTTTTCTGCAGTTCCGGAAAAAGTTTGAAATATGCACAGTTGCACACAGTCCTCCGTGTGCACAAATCTGACTGCAAAAAAAAACCCCAAAACTAAACTTCCTCCTATTAGTGACAATAAAGAAGAAAAAATAGCCTTACATTGATAATGACAACAAAAGTACTTGCAGGAGTTTTTCAGAAGTTCATCATCAGTGTTCTCCCTGTTTCTGAAATCCCTGCATTTATCAATCCATCCATTTGTCTTTCCCTTCATCCGTCCGTCATTCCATCCTCTCTACTACTTGTCGTCATGTCTTACTTTATTGTGTTTATTCTAAATTGGGAAAGTAGAATTTGATTTGGAAGCGTCGTCACAGTGCCTCTTTGTCATCTCATCAGACGGTCTTTTGTCATTTGTAAGCGTCACCCACAGAGAGTTTTGTTTTTGCTGATGTTTGTTTTGTCTGAGAGTGAACACAATTTTTCAAAAAGTTATGAACCGATTTGAAAAGAATTTTGTGCTTAGCTGGGCAATGGGCCAAGGAAGACGATTAGATTTTAACGTCAGCCAGTTGACACACTGATCTTTAGAAAGAATTGTTTGCATCAAGATGCATTTTGCTTGCCAGGTTAAATATCTGCACATATATAATAAAACATAAACAGAAGGAACATCTTCTAACTAATGTGTACACTATAGTGATAAATGATTATCCTTGATGCTAGTACAGTAAACCTCCATTTATCACCGGGTCTATGTTTCAGAAACCCATCTGCAGTCGTTAAAAATCTGCAGTATAGACAGACCATATGCCATTTTTAAACTAAAATATTAATAGTTTTACCCTTCCCCCACACTTTAAACATTTCTAAACTAAACAAAGCACTTAAAGTTACAGTATTGGAATCGGGATAATAATTAGAAGTTTTTCAATTAAGGTTTAATGCTTCCGATTCTGATATCGATCATCCATGAGTGAAACGTCCGAATACTGATTCCGATACAGATTGTGTGGATTAGCCGTATATTTCTCACTTTATCTAGAGTGAGTACTGGAGAAAAAAGGAACCGTTATTCTTATCAGCAATGCAAAGTTTTCATCAACTTTACCAATCACGTACTTTTCCACAACAATCATCTGACATCATCTGAGGCCAATGGATTGGAGCACCAATATTTAGAATGGTTTTGGATTTTCTTTTATAGTTAGTTTTTATTTCATTTTGACTTTTGTTTTTCCAAATCAATTAGTTTAATTAGTGGTGCAAGGCAGAGCTTTAATCACCCGGCTAGTTGTTATTTCACTTATTCTTTATGTATACACATTTTTATTTTATTTATTTATTTATTTTATGAATAACCTTAACTCAAACATAGTTAAATCACAGCATAAACATATTTTACCACAAACATTTCCCAAACATTTTCAGCTCAAGACCCGCATGGAACACTTGTTTCCTCCCCTTGGCCCAGACTTTTAAAGATGCATCACGTCTAACCTCGACTTCAACATGTACTCATAAATTATGGCCAAATAACAAAACTGTCACCAATTTATAGCAATAGACATGATTCAAAGAGACCTCAGCAAAAACGAATGTGTGCCTGTGACAACCAGTTAGATAGCTTGCAGGATTTTATTCTTAAAATAAAATTGGTTGAACCACAATCAATTGTGTTGCTCTTTATATTTTCTGACGCACTTGACTATTTTTGCTTATAATTAATTCTGGCTTATTTGATCATTTATTCATTTTCCACAAATGTGAAATAAATACATTAATAGACATTTACAGAGTCATGACAAAGAAGTTATAAAAATAATAACGTGAGACTGACATCACAGCGCCGTTGATGCCAGCTCTACCAGTTGACTTGTGGAACTTTTCTGACATTGCCAAAAGGATGTGATTGATTTAAATCGGACATCTCCTCTGGGCCCTGAGGCTGTCTAAATGTTAATATATGTCTGTCTGACATTCTGGTGCTGCAGCCACTGGACTCCTAAGCCCTCTTTGGATGGAATGCGGTCGGTGGCAGTGAGCACAATTTGAATAATTATTATTAAAACACTTTAGCCAACATTTGGCTTAGTCGAAGGATCTGAAAAGCGGACAAGCAAAGAGAGTCGACAAGCATAGCTGCCTGCTTTAAGGGCTTTTGTCAGGCTAAATGATAAATACTTGCCTGGGGCCACTGGTCCAGACACCTCTGCACGTCTGTGTGTGTGTTGTCTGACAGCGCCCAAAGCTACTGCAAAGAGCCACCAGTGCACATCTGTTTGCTTGTGGCCTTTTCTTCACTCTGCATAAGCACGTCCTTTCTTTGTCCTCTTTTTCAAGTACACTCAGTGCAATGACTGTGCTCTCTTGATGTGGCCATTCAATACAATATAAGTTGGCTATTGCATGACAGTATTGATTTATAGTACCAACATAGCTTTGTCTTGAAGCAGTAAATGCAAGTTTGAGTTATACTTTAAACTTTTGGCGGTGAGTGGGGTCAAAATTATATATTTGGGATAGAGACAAATAAATGAGAGCTGATGTTGTGTCAGAGAGAGAATTTTGAATTGAAAATGTGATTGAAATCATGTTTGAAGAATTTAAATTTGTCGTATACTCAAACAGTTCCAAAATTAATGGAGCGAGGTGAGACTTGGTGCTGAACTATTTCAAGTTTGACATTAATTGTAAGCATATTGTTTCCTGTAGTTCTTTGTCAGTGCTTCTGCATCCCTACACGTTGGTGGCTGTGTTAAACTTGCCTTCACCTGCTAATGGTGACTGAATTCACTAGATATGCTCGTGATTCTCAACAAGAATCAGTAGGCTGCAGATTTATTTTGAGCGCTGCCGTCTCACAGCTTTGCCTGCAGGTCGGATTGTGCAGAGTTTTTATACTTTTGTGCTTGTGTGGGCTCTCTGTGGATCCCTTCTTCCCTTCCGAAACTGTGAGTGAGAAGGCTTGTCTGTCTTTATGTAGGAGTTTTGTGATTGACTGGTGATCAGTCTACTGCGTAGCGCAGCTCTTGTCTCCAGATCCCCGGATGATTTGCTTCTCCAACAATTTTCTCTCTATATCAAACCAAATCTAGTGGTGTTAGTCACTAATTTTTTTGTGTGAAAATAACAGCACTACTTAAGAATTACGCAATTTGTACCTTCTTTCTTTTAATAAAAATGAAAAGAGTTTAGTTTTAGTACATGGGAAATGAAGCTCTTCATTACATAGCTAGATTTTAATTTGTCTTCTACCTTGCTTATTCTCACTTAGGACAGATGATAGGTTGATAAAAAAAAAAGCTATTTTAATATACGCTACATAAGAAAATAGATGCAGACACACTTAATCAATCGATAAATCTGGGGTTGCACTTGACCTAATTGTTATTTTTTCATTTTACCAAGACCCTTAGGACATTTCTATGCTTTCAACTTAATGCCCGATTTACTGAATGTTTGCTCATGCAAAAGAAATGGGCATAAACTTGATTGTTCATGCAAATAGATGTGGAAACTAAAGTACTAACTGCAGAACTGAAATTGCATCTACCATTGTGGCAAAATTACTGTTTTCTGCAAAGAGTAGTATATGCAAATAGATGAATTTATCATGTGATTTGGCATCATTAAATGCTATGTTTATCAGGCAGGTGTAAACGCTGACAAGAAGGACATACAGGTAAATTAGAGGTGACTTGGAGAAGTGATCTATTACTCTTGTGAACATTTTTGAAATGCTTGACACTAAAATGATCAGGGCATGTTGTCTGTTCAGTAATGCAATTTTGTAGCTTCCATATGATTTAAGGGCTTACTTGGAACCAGTTTCAAAAAGGCGTCACGCATCATTGAAGAAAAAAAAAAAATTCAATGCTGAAATTCCTTGCATCTGGGACGTTTCACTGACAGTGACAATTGGTGCAAAGTATTTTTGGGGGTGTGCTGACCCGAATTTTAAATATAGTGTTAAGCATTCGAATGTCACACACGAGACTAGTTGCCTAAGTCAAACAAAATAAGACTTTTGCTATGTGCTTACTGGCTTGCCCAAAATGATCCGAATTCTTTTCTTTTCTCAGTAATTTCTTTGAATACATTTTACATTAATAAACACTTCCACCCATTCCATTCCAAAAATGTTCTTTTCTTTCAGGTAGTGTCAGAAAATTTCATTTGGTGTCAGACTTGGAGAACACAAATTTATACAGCAGATGCTGAAAAAAAAAAAACCCACTTGTGATTACTTCATGTTTTTAAGAAGAAAACTGCAGAAGGAATAAAAGCATAGTTTGTTTACAGTTGTAAACTTTTCTATTGTGCCAGGTGTACATGGTAATGGTTGCCTGAGGCAAGGAACTGAAAAGCGTGATGAAGGGGTGTGTGACAACTGCTTGTGTGAAACAGATTGCTTTCCTATTCACTGTGCAAAAGAGCAAGTCAGAGAAAGGAGTTGGTGATTTTTACTGCTTGTAACAGTGATGTTATTCTTGCTTTCTGTTATGTTGCACCAGGATTTGATGCTGAATGTCAAAACAAACATAATGCGTGATCAGTACAAGACAGTTAAAATGTTGAAATTCCTCAACAGCCACAAAAGACACAGGCGCTGGTGGGCCTTTCCCAAAAGGCCGTCCTTATTCTTTGTGAAAGACAGGAGACGGTCGATCTCGTTAACCGGGTACCTGAACACATCGACCTGTTCCATCACCTGTCCCTCCAGCCGAAACGGCTCAGAGAGAGTATGTGGTGTGTCTTGGGTCTGTCAGCCCACACAGCACATCTCTTTTTTTCCTTTTTTTTTTCATTTTCATTTAATTACCATTCAATTGCGGTCCACTTTAGTGTCACTTCCGTTGAACCTGGTGTAGAAAGTGTTGAGCTGCTCCACAGAAGAGGCACGGTCGAGCACTGGATTACATCTGCTGTCTGTGCTCTGTTCATCATGATGCTAAGTCTTTTCTCTGGTGAGCTTGTTTTTCCGTCTTGTTCTTGTAGCAAAGCTAAAATTCTGGATCTTGCGATTCAGAGCCATTGTCAACTCTTTGACTCTTTGTCTACTTGCAAAAAAGTTATAATTCAAGGTTAATACAGTGTTTGAAATTTCAGTGTGAAATTTCAGAGGCCAATAGTTCGGATTGGTCCGTATTTTGTTAAGAGAAGTTGCGAGGTGTTGCGCTGTTGTCGAACTAGGGGTGTCCCAGCCAAACTTGCATCCTGATATCAGAGGCGTAGCCAAGCCGGGGCGAGCCCGGGCGGCGCCCCGGTTAGGACTCCCTGCGCCCCGGTTGAAAAAAATCGAGCTTTTTCGATTCTTCATTTTCATGCCGTTTTTTTCTTTCGGTCTTGCGCGAATGTGCTTGCGCTATTCTATGTGCGCGATGTTATCCATTCACCGTTTGCCTCCCGGACCCGGATGTTGTTTTAGCGATCAGCGAACGGCGTGGGTGATGTTCGATTTTTTTTCCTGTGGGCGTGCGCCCCTACTGGAAAACTTCCTGGCTACGCCTCTGCCTGATATGATACCGTTATTGCAGACAAGTGTATTGCCCAAGACCCAATATTGAGCCGTAACAATATTGGCAGGAATGATACATGCTTTTCTTTTTTAGTATGAAAGTGATCGATTCAAACAAATAACTATGCAACCTCTGATTTCAATGAAAAATACTCACACTTCTACTGCATACATCAATCTTCTACTCCTTACTTTGTTAGCTCCTTCACACGCATGGTTGTTTTGATCATGTGGGCTCTACATGCTAGATCCAAATGCTGCTGGCTAAAAGAGCAGAAGATGATGAGTCTGCAATGGACTGCCTGGAATTTGGATGTAGACTTGATACTGTTTTTTGTTATGAAATTAAACCGATATTTGATGTCATTATCAGACACCCCCACAATAACGTCATGTTTTGGCTTTTTTAAAACATTAAACTGCCATGGAATCATTGACTTTGTAGTTAAAATACAACTGAACTTTATTTACTATTTGGCAGTTTACCAAAAAGCACATGTAAAAAGGGGGGAATTTGACATTTCTGTCTGTCTGGGACTGTTGCAAATAAATGCAAGTACCTTGTAAAAGCAAGTGCCTTGAAGTGGAGTGCAATACAGTAGCTACCTCTCAAGAGGAATAACACTCATAAATCTGAAAGTCCACTACTTACTTAGTAAATCTTTGTGGAAAGACTTTGGTGAAGGTCTTTTTCAATTTGAGTTTTCCATTTCCAGCGTAACTGTGCCGCAGTGCATAAAGCAACGTCCATGAAGGCACATTTGGATGAGGGTCGGTATGGGCAGCCTTGAAACAATGCATTTTTATCGTTTCGTCAATCCCAAGCAGGCCACAGTTTGGCTCGGTCCTCAAGTAGGACCGAACAATGTTTAGATAGCAGCGTTGGACTGAAGACACGTCTGCGCACAATGATTTATGTTTGTCAGGTTTGGCAGCAAAGACCAGCTGCTTTGTTTGTTCTGTGTCATGTCAGCATCAAGGTCACTTCATTTCCATTTCAATGGTCCAGTGTGTGTGTGTTCACCGTGTCAGGGCTTTCCTGCACGCATTTGATTGCACTTGATTGTATGAGTGATCTTTCTTTCCATGTCTTTCCCTTGTAACATTCTCACTACCTCATCTTTTTTCTTTCCCAGGCTGACTATCGCTCCAGAGAGTACCTCCGTGCTCACTTCCCTACTGCAGAGACAGGAAGCACAGAACGAGGTGGGTGACATCACATATTTACATATGTACATACCACACGTTTTTTTTTTTTTTTAAGTCTGACGTGCACGCTCATGTTTTGACATCCAATTAGGGAGAGCGAATTTGTCTCTATATATCATAAAGCGACAGCATATGACTCATTGAGCAAACTGAAAATAATTGTATCCTGTCAGCGTTGTTGGCAAACGTAATCATTCTCATCAAAGTTGCCATTTCATTTTAACCCATGTAACCTAGAGGAGAATAAACACTCTGAAAAACTCAGCTTTTGCTTCTACATTTGCCAGAAGTGTTTACATTTCTTATTAGACTGCGGTCAGAGTAATTTGAAACCAGTGAAATTAAAGTCATATATCACCAACACAGACTTGCTTCCATTTCCAAGCTCATGATCCCACTGAGGGAATCATGTTTTTAAACTTATTGTGGAAGCGTGTGGTCACCAAAGTATGCTATTATTCACTGCAGCAGCAAAAGAATCCTTTTCACCAACTGTCTGTAGCTTGCTGCCAAACTGAGCTTTTTTCATGACAGATGACCAAACATCTTGGCTACTGTGTGTCGGCACAATTTGGAAAGAATCGATTCCACAGAAAATGTCAGCCGAGACTTGTTCATGCAGTTTCAAATCATGATGCCTTTCTGTGAATGTGTAAGTGCCCAATGCTCACCCAGGCAGTGTTCCTTCAGCTAGTATTTATTACCTTCCACAAAAAGAAAGTGGGTGGACAAAAAAGGGATTGTGTCCACCTTAGGTCTTTGTGGAAGTCAGAGTGATGGAAGATTGATGCTTTGCAAAGAATCACCTTGAGAAATTGAGATTGAATGAGAAGTGTGGTATGTGACATAACAATAAGAACAAATAGAACATCAAAATATTGAAAAGCTAGAACTACTCGACCTTCAACTGACACCCCAGCATGTTTTTTTTGGATTGAAAAGTACTATACACTGTGCTGTAGCTTAAGAAATATCAAACGTGCACAGTATCGGCCGGTGCACCTCAGTGCAGCCCTCTGGCAAACTCAATGGGACATCTGCGGTCATCTTCTCAGGATCTCCCTGACGCAGTGAATCCTCTGAGTGTGCTCTTTTCTTTGATCACTCAATCCAACAATCCGAAGAGGCTTTGTGCTGAGTTAGCAAGACTATTGCACGTTCTTCTCGGCCTTAACGCAGATTTACTTTCTGAATAGCCACTTTCTTCTTATGCTCTTTATCTTATCAAGACTATTGCACGTTCCTCTCGGCCTTAACGCAGTTTTACTCTCTGAATACTCACTTTCTTCTTCTGCTCTTTATCTTCTTTATTGTATCTCTATCATGCGGCACACTGCCCCTGAGAGGCCAAACCATGCACAGAAGGAATTATTTTTTAGATATTTTATTGCAATCATCATAAAACATGATTTTTGTATTTGTTTATTTTATGGTTGTTCTTTTAAGTTATATTTAAACTTAATATATTATATTTAAAGTTTTGACATCGAATAAAGGTTTGGAATCAATAATCATGATTGTTTATCGATCATTATTTCAACATCAGTCAAAACATTTGTGATTAATACTTTTCTTGCTCATAAATCACACAGCTCAGCTGTGAAACAAGGTCATTACTTTGGCATGGCTTCGCTACAGAAATATTGTCTTGTGTATTGTTAAATTAAAAGTGATAGAAACATCCGTTACCATGCAGCAAGTTCAAAATTCCTTGCGAATAGAGCAAGAGCATCCATTGTTAGAAGGAGATAACTGAATCGCGTTTACAAGCCGAGATTTGGGTTTTATTTGGAATTTTAAAAACACATTTAATGGCATATTCTGGATTCTGCACATGTTTACATGGACTTTGAAAACACGAATACTGCCAATATATTAAAGCGTTATTGACCGCATATAAACGATGTGATTGTGATATTATAATTTCAGAATCCCAGCGCCTTCATGGTCACCAGGGAATTCAAACCTTCTGTTTATTTGTTACTTCATTTTTATTTCTATTCATCGTTATTAGTTATATTATTTTTCTGTTGAGTCCAATTTCATGTAGCGCACATTGTGACAGCTGTTTTTAAGCATATAAAGTTTCATTGTGAGTTGAGTTAGGTGAGTTTAAAAGTTACATTTTTATCAGCTCAAGTATCATGGATGTGTGTGTCTCCAAATGTAGAAATTGTTCCAATCAACTCCATGCTGTTATACAAATTTCAGTGCCCTTTCCAAAAGCATTTCCAAAATGTCAAGGAAGATGTTGTTAAGGCAATCAGCTCAAGGTTGGACCGATTGGCTCTGTTGGGAGTCGCTGCTTTCATTAAAAAGTTATGGTGGTACAAGGGCACATGCCAGAGGCGCTGTTCACTGTCAGTATTATCCACTGTAATCCATAATGTTACTTGCTGCATCAGTTGGTGAGTGGGATTGATTGAATGAATTTCCCACCAGTGACAAATGGACATTGTGTAGCTAAAGAACCGTCACTGAGGATGTTAAAAAAAAAAAAAAAAGTTAAAGTCCCAATGATCGTCACACACACACCTGGGTGTGGTGAAATTTGTCCTCTGCATTTAACCCATCCCCGTGTGATTTTAATCCATCCCCTGGGGGAGAGGGGAGCAGTGAGCAGCAGCGGTGCCACGCTCGGGAATCACTTGTGATCTAACCCCCCAATTCCAACCCTTAATGCTGAGTGCCAAGCAGGGAGGCAATGGGTCCCATTTTTATAGTCTTTGGTATGACCCGGCCGGGGTTTGAACCCACAACCTTCCAGTCTCAGGGCGGACACTCTACCACTAGGCCACTGAGCTATGTCGTGCACCCCATGAACTAGTTTGTACTGGGAATTTTGCTTTTATTTACAGATTATTTGAATTTTAACGATTTCAATTCTGGTTCAAGTTTCACATGATTATCGGCTCATTTATTTAGGGGGTATGGTCAAAAAAGGTTGCATGGTTGAAATTATGGTTCTCAAAAACTACGGCCACCTATTTTTTTAGCAAACTATACTAAATAATTTTAGCAAAATGATGCCCATGTTCTTTGTCTGCATTGTACTACAATTATCTCTCACTTCCTTATTCCGAACCAATCATACATCATTTGAGAAGACGCCAAGGTCATCTTAGAAGTGGGGTAAAATTGACCCAACCTCTTGGGTCGGTCCAATTTTTAACCCAGATTGGGTTGTTTTTAATTCAGCACTTTAAGGGTGCTGGTGGAGCTCCATTCGACTGTGTTGTGTTAAAACTAGTGACAGAAGACGTGATGATTGTTCAACTTGTTTATTTCTGTTTGCACAAACACACGACGTGCGTTAGTCAGTTCCACGCCCCCACACTGAGAAATAATTTGTTAAATTAGCATCTTTGGCTACTTAGTTTATAGCAGGTGCAGAGTGCGCCACTGTTTTTTACTCTTATTTAATGCTCAGCGATTTTCACTGGAGCTAAGACTTTTGGTTGCTGTTTTTTTGCATTGCATTGGCACCTAGCCAATTTCACATTTGGAAGAGGTTTGACTCTGATCTGAAGGAATATGCTTGCTTGTATTTTGGTTTATTTTCTCTGCCTTCCCTCATACCCAAGTTGTGTTACTTGAGAGCAAAAATTAGAAATTGTCAATCATATGAATGACAGTGTCAGTCCAGCCTCAAATCCCCTTGTTATTGTTCCTCCTGAGACATTTACTGCAATTAAGGAACACAATTCTGTTGGTAACATGGTGTCCCACAATTTTTCAGACTATGATGGATTATGATGGATGGATGATGACTTCAAAAACAAATCCATTTGATAAAATGCATGTCCCACCTCACATTCGCTGCACTCATCTGAGGATTACAGTTTTGCAACTGTGGTTGTTTGCTGCTAAACTATTACTCAGTTGCTAGTGGTGAGTGTAATACATGTCAAAATACATAACGGTATATGCATATTTTAGATTCATTTTCTTTATCTTTCTGTACAAGCGTAGTATGATTGGGGTTAATAGTTGATTAGTTTGAGTCTTTTTTCTCATTTAATCGTATTTGGTTTACCATTGTGAGCTCGTGTTTTCCTAGTTTACTGGTACCTCTTTATCACAATATTTTTGTGCTTTATGTAAATTGATCAGCTCTTTCTTGTTTTGTGCAACTCTTCCCTTATTTGGCCGTGAAATGTTCACTGGCACATTGTGGTCTTTGTCGAGCAGATGGAGTCATGTTGAATCAGCAAAGGATAATATTAAGCCAAGGATGATTTTTTCTTAATTAAAGAATCATTAATAGACATTTTGATGTCTTTTTTTCGTGCTTCTTGATTATTGATCCTCTATTGTATTTCCCGGATGTCTCTTTCAAAGTTGAAGGCATCAAGTTGAGTCACAGTTGAAAATTAATTTGTGCTTTATTATACATTTAATTGTATTAATTTTTCTTTTTCTTTTTAATGATATTGTGCCAACCGTTGAAGTCCTTTTCCATCTCGGCTTTTGCTCTCTTCTCTTCTCTTCTCTTCTCTTCTCTTCTCTTCTCTTCTCTTCTCTTCTCTTCTCTTCTCTTCTCTTCTCTTCTCTTCTCTTCTCTTCTCGCTCTGCTTCTGTTGTTCTGATACAGCAGCGGAGAAATGGCATCAATTTTCATCGTGCACAAAAACTCAGGATTTTGCATTTTGTCTCAGCTCCCTCTGCCAGAGCGCCGCCATGCGCCACGCAGGGATTGATAAATTGCCACCACCTGCCTCATTTTTCATCAACGCTGCATTATTGTCGGACAAATATTCACCATAGCCATGTGAACCCCTCAGCCATGACAAGAACAATCTTCAAACCCCAGGAATGGGATGGGTGACAGGGAGCTCGAATAGAAGTGCATACAACAAAGTGGTACCCTAATACCTTTCAGTGCAATAAACAAGCAGAAATTATGCCATAGTAAAGAAGTTGATCCTCAGGTTTAGTGGGCTCAATGAAGGTGCTTGCAATCCGTATTGAAAAGAAAAAAAAATGCTAAACGCTATCATCTTAAATGTCAAATCGACATCCCTGTCATTTCCGCTTAGACTGTTAACAGTTCTGCCACGTTTACTGCTTGATAACTGTAAATGACATCTTTGTGCACCCCACTGTTGGAAAGATTGAGTCACCCCATAGATCTCGGCAGCATACCACTGCGTTCAGAGTATCCTGCGGCAGGAAATCTGTGACTCAAAGCAATCGATAGACTCAGAGAGCAATAAATCAATTGAATCGTCACTCGCCAGTTTTTTTTCATCATGCTCTCAGCCTCTCCTGTGACCTGATCCTCTGTTGGTGGATCATGTCAAACTGTGGCTACAATACACTCACCAATCATCTCATTAGGCATACCTGCACATTGGAATCTGATCCTATAGAAGAGCTGCGTAGACAATATGGATTTAAAAATATATGCATCCATCCATTTTCTGAACCACCTCACTAGGAAATGATCCCAATTTCTACAGATTGCCATATAAAGCTGATGCGTTCTTGTTATTATACTATTATTTGCAGAATTCGTTATACAGCTCATATTTAATTTCTTTGGATACTTTTACACAGTGATAACTAAGGCCAGTTAAATCTGTACTACGATTTTGGTCCTCGTAAAAAAATCTTTTTCTAAAACCGTAGGGCGAAATGTCCCTCATGGTTGAAAAATGGTCAATCAATTATGCTATAGATCAAAACAATATGATTGCCCACAACACTACCATGTACATCATCCGCAGCAGCTCAAAATCAATCAATTTATTTAATGCCAAGTTTGTTTGAGATAATATAAAAAAAATCAATCCCCCAAAAATCAATCAACACTTTTTTGTGTGTGGAAAGCTCATTAATGTTTAATTCCCAGTACCTGTCCCCCGTCTGTACATCATACTCACCTGAGATTCTGAATATTACATGTATTATTAATATGTGCAGAATACTACAGATGGGTTTTGCTCGTGAAACTTGACTTGCCTCGACTAACCGATCAGAGGACTCGGAGGCAAATTTGAATTCTGATTAATAAAACAAATAATCCCATTGCTAACATAGTAGTTCAAAAATAATATTGAAGGCCCTGAGTAGATTACAGTAGGTGACATGGCAGCACAAAGAATCTGAAATATGACTGCACAAAAAGCAAATCTAACATCCACGTACATGGAGAAGTGGAGCGGTTGGTTTCGATATACATGAACACCTCAGATGCTAAATTTCATCTGGCTGGCACCCTGACAAAAAAAAAGATATAATAACCAAGATGGATGCACACTGATAACGTTGTTGTCTTAAGCGTCGTTGTGTTAAGTGCTTTGCAATCAGTGCAAGCTCTACCCCAAAGTGCTACCATGCAGTGTATTGATGAGCCATGCCTTTCACTTAATTCAGTGTGGCTTGCTTCCATTTTGTAAGTATCAAGCAATAGTACAACTTAGCTGTTTGACAGAACACTTGGCATAAAGTTAGTACCGTATTTTCTGCACTATAAGGCCCACCGGATTATAAGGCGCACCTTCAATGAATGGCCCATTTTAAAACTTTGTCCATATATAAGATATACGTATACACTTGGCCCGTGGGCCGGACTTTGGACACGCCTGCTGTAGTGGCTCAATATTGGTCCATATATAAGGCGCACCTGATTATAAGGCGCACTGTCGGCTTTTGAGAAAATTGGAGGTTTTTAGGTGCGCCTTATAGTGCGGAAAAGACGGACATAACTAGTCAATGATTTTGCAACACATCTATTTAGTCTTGTTCTCAATTAGAATTAAAAAAAAAAAAAAAAAACAGAAACCAATACTCAAACTGAATAAAAATGTCAACTGGAACAAACAGGCCAAATCCGAATAGAATTGAATTTGGATTCTTAGGGATGGTATACAGCAGTGGTTCCCAAACTTTTGCAGGCTGGCGCCCCCTTTGGCTCCCCAGTGAATTCCTAGCGCCCCCCCCAAGGCACATATGGAAACAAACACCTCTTTCTTGATATTTGGTTTGCTGCAATTTGAAAAGAGAAAGGTTAAACACAAATGTGTATTTCACAAATAAAACCCAATTAGTATTTAGTAAACCAATTTATTTTTTAGCAGTTTTAACTGCCTGGTTAGTTAGCCTGTCGCCACATATTAGCTTTGCGGGCTCGACTGGGGAACATGTCACGTGACCGGGACGAGTGTCTTGACCTGAATTAATTGATCGTCGATAAAAAAAACATTCTGTGCGGCTTGGCGGCCCGGGTACAAGTGACCCACGGACCGGTACCGGTCCGCGGCCCGGTGGTTGGGGACCACTGCCCTAACCAGCTCAACACAACACAACACGGCGCGTTCTGGCGAGTCCCCAATTTCATGTTGACTTGAACTCAAGATGATGTTGACCGCCAGAATGCGGTTTTATTATAAGATAAAATTCTGAACATTACAAGCTTGAAATTACAAACCTGAGCTTTTGCTTTGTAGTCTATGTAGTCTATGCTGTCGGATCTGACTGGGCCAGAGCGGCGTGTTGTGTACAAATCGACTGCCGCCCCCCTACCGCCCCCCTACCGCCCCTTTCTTCCTCACCGCCCCCCCAGATCTTTCCACCGCCCCCAGGGGGGCGGTACCGCCCACTTTGGGAACCACTGGTATACAGTATTCCTTTTGCCACTTCAGAAGTCATATAGACGCTTCATCTGTAATAGCCAGGCTGATCGTTTACACACTTAAAAATATGGCAGCTTCCAAATGGAGCAGGTGTGTGACGGCAGAGCTTGTAAATACTTGTAACTTGATTTTATCAAGCTATTCAAGTGTGAAAGACAACTGCTGTGCTCACTAGACGACTCACTTCCATTCTGATAAATCATGTATTGTCTGTAGCTCTGCGCATACCACATGACCGTAAATTGTCTGTTCCAATTAAACACCAGATTGCAAGCAATAGACTAGAGGCCTTCAATCGCAATAAAACAAAGTCTGCATGTAAACCGTGCTCATGATGCAGAATTATTTGTAATTTTGCAAATGCTAATGAACAAAAGTTTGATGTCATTGTTTTTGGCCTCATGGGGAAATTTACTTCGATAGATCATACCCCACAGAGAAATATTGGATATCTTGATGCACTGGTTTTTGGATTTGCGTGTGTGTGCGTGTGTGTGTATCACACTGGTCAGAGTTGTGTGTATCTGTCACTTTTTTTAGTGTATTGCTCTAACACAATACACTAAAAAAAAGTGACATCATTTAGAGCTTGATACAGGTAAAAAATCTACATATCTCCACTACTCTGACAAACTTTATTTGTGCTCTTTGTCCAATTAGACTGACTTTTTGTATTGTATTTTAGTTTTCTACGGTATTTGGGATAACCAAGCCTGTCAGATCTGAAAATGTGTAGTGAAGCTCATCCGTTTGGGTGCACATGAGCTACTTGTCATACAAGAATGACAGCCAAATATTTGCTCAAGTGACAAGCTGAAGCCTTTATGCAACCATGCGCTGAGACCCTTTCACATGTTTGCCGTAAACCAGAAATCTATGGGCCCTCTGTTCCCTGAGGCCACTAAAGACAAATCAATTGAAGCAAATCCATTGTAATAAGGGCCTTTCAGGCTTGAACGAGGCAAAGGAGATGTTAGATTTTGCTTTCATTGAGTGGCTTTTATGTGAAGTCTTAGGACTTTCACCCTCACTTCCAACAGACTACTTCCGTCTATAAGATGCTTCAGTCAGCAGGAATGCTGAGCTTCATCAGGAGGAGGATTCATGCTCACGGAAGGCTCTGACGCTGACTGGAGGCTTTAGATCCTAATGAAATTCCTGCCTCTGCTGATTCCTCTGCTGATGCCTCTGAGATTCCTTGTTGGTGATTCATTAAAAGTTAGAAATATTTCAGGGAAAAAGAAAAACCAGATGTCTAGTAAGATTAAGGTTTTTTTTTTCCATATTGTATAACATTGGCTTCTATGTAAAGTTACAAACAACTGCATTCAAATAGGTCAAGGGACACTTGAGTCCATCTGTTGGCATTGGATTCAGGTGGATGGTCACTAGTGGCAGCTCTCTCTGTCAACACTAGGCCTTTTATTGCCCACAAAAACATGTTCCATACTACTACTTAACCATATCCCAGAACCAACTACCCAATGTGGGATTTGACCCCGCCGTTTGGACGCTCAATTAACTAAGCTTACTGGGTTTGATTCACAAAACTTGTTGAAATGTTCATTTATCTTGATTTGCATGGTTCTCCCTCGTATGTATACATCGTCGCGCCACTTCCACTGCACCGAACTCAGCTGAGCTTGAGCTTGTTTATGTGCCACAGCCCTTCATGATAAATAATGCATAGCCGCAACTTCCTTTACTTTGTAGAGTCATTTGGATTATACTGTCTATGATGCAAGATGGCGGTTATCATCAATAACTGGTTGAGATGAAGAATCGAATTGATCTTAAACGTGCATAAATAATGTACGATGTTTCCAACTGTATTGAGACCAGTTGAAGTGTCCCATGATTGCACAGCACAAAGAGATGACACTTAAGAGAATTGAGTCAAAGCTACTTCACTTGTAGCAGCAATGCCTGCTTGGTTCTTATATAATTGACCTTCATATTCCTCTGATCTAAAAAGTATTTAGAAGTGAATTCACCAAGTTGGATATGGCATGACTACATTTCTGCTTTTTTCTGGTGTGTTCTAGTAGGGCTGGACCTAAAGCAGACTGGATTGCCACCCTTGAGGTGACCCCTGGTTTATGGGGTGGCATGGCTCAGGGTAGAGGGTAGAGTGGTCGTTTCCAAACCCATCATGGGGCATTGTGACAAAGTGTCTTTGAGCCAGATACTGAATCCCCAGTTGCTCCAGATGTTGCGTCATCAGTCGGTGAATGAGGAAACAGTCTTAAGCCTTTGAGAATGAAAGGCATAAAAGCGCCATACAAGTGAAAGCACACGTCTTATTCACAACATGGAACCAACGTTTGAACTACATTCACAACAACCTTATTTTATCTCATACCACCAAATGCTGTATTCCCCCAAATTGTGTTTTTTTGTGTTGCTGTTCAATCTGGCAATGAAACTCCAGGCTTATATAATATTTTCTATAGTCAGTGTTCTTCTTGCAGCGCTTATTAGTTTACCCACTTGAATTGTGTGCTGGGGTTTCTGCAGTATGACCTAGGCCTCCAGCAGTCAGAGTAGTCTTAGTGTTGACTTCTAGAAAGTGAAAGGTTGGCTTGCTATCAAGTGCAATGAGTGGGTGTTTAACTTTGTTTCAGCACTAAGTTGTCTCTTACTTTTTCTTCTCATAATACCCCATTATCACATATGATGAGCATGATGTTCAATGCACATGGTGTATCCAAGGTTGCACCACTTTGTTCTGGCTAATTGACAGAAATGATTTCAGGTACGTATTTCGTAGTCATCGGTCTTTTATACAATTCCTTTACGGCAGAAGAAATCAAATCAACACTTGAATGAAAGCCATATTATTTTGTTATTTTGTTTGAAGTGTACAAAAATCTAATCAATTTACAGTTTGGCTACATTAATTTAATTTGAAGTGTTTATAACTATATTTGTTTGACTGATTGTGTGGATTGTGTACCAGATACACAGAGACAGTGGAACATGCCGGAAAGCCATGCTCAAGATTTCAGGACACATTACTTTGATAGCTTCATGAAATTATGCAACTGATAAGAAACATAATGGTCAGATACGCTCCCCCCCAATAAATAAAGGGATAGGGTAGACCAAGTCCTTGTTCTATTATGTGTGTATCACAAGTCATTTTCAAGGCCATGTGTCATATAAAGACATACCAGAAATGTAACCTCTCCACCCAACCCATTTTAATGAGCGAGCATGAGAGCACTTTTGGTGATTCACTGGAGCAGTAGGCTATTTAGGTGCCTTGTTCAAGGACACTCATCATCTGTGACTATAAAGAGATTACTCATAGACAAGTGATCAAAATATCAAGCAGAGTGCAGGCTTATTACCAACATGTCTGAGCAGAATGAGACAATAGTTGTTTGCTCACGTTCCATTTAGGACAATTTGTGTCAGAAATGGCTCGTGTTGATGTATGTCAATAATGCTCCAGGTACATTAGATAAAGCTCCTCTTGAGCATATTAATTCTGATGGTACTACATTTTGAGACTCTGTGTTTTCCTCTTCATAAGGCATCAAAGTCCTCAGGCTCCCTAGAGGAAAAAGTCTTTTCACAAGTGTTGCAGATGAGTTAGTCGATCCTTAGATCCAGGAGGCACAATGTGATTTTCATTGTGGTTGTACAACACTCCACTCGGGTAATTGTGAATTTTCCCAACAAGCCATGTACTATGCTTTTTTAAAGAGCCACCAACTAAGTCCTTTCCAGTAGTCTGTGAAAGCGTGCTTCATGGGGATGGGATTCAGATCTCACTACTATGGGTCCCTGTAGAGAGGAGAAGTATCTCAGCTCTTTGGGCTCTGTCAAGAGCTCTAATTGTGACCATTTCTGCTCACTATCTCTATGGCCTAAAGGATCTTATGTCTTTGTTATTTGTGGATCATCTTTAGAGCAACTCACAGCGAAGAATTTGAAGCCAAGGTTGTCAGATGGAAAGCTTGTTCATTACTTCTTACCACTTGGGAGTATAGCCCTGCTTCAGTTCGGAGGAGTTTTAAGTATCGCCATTTTGTTCAGAAAATGGGGGACAAATGGATCATGACAGACAAGGTCATTGCTACTTAGGCTCATGCCCCATGTCCAGACCCAGATAAAATATAACCAAAAACCACAAATAGATAAAGGCTTATTTTTACAAGCATGCAGCTTTTCTAAAACTGAACTTGTGGTGATTCTGTTGAGCTACAGTACAAGTTATTTTCATAGCTACAGTATCTTCTAGTATAAAACACCCACATATGCTGTATGCTCATTTTATCCTCCACGGAAATACTGAATGCATCTCACAGTGTCAAGCTCTGAGATGATCCCTTGCTAATCTGTAGAATCAACCTCTCATCTGTGAGCTGACATCCCATCAGTAGCCCAAGTGTTGTTATCCTTGCATGCATGCTTATTTGCTTGCATTCCACGCTACTCCCCTGAGATCCCCTTTGCATCACTGTATTCTTGCGCCGGCTTTTTTTCTGCCATCACGATTGCTAGTATCTTTGCAAAATGCAACAGTTCCTACTTGGCAAATGCTCAGCTCCCCTCTCGCACAAACATACACATATATTGGCTCACTATAAAGAAGCCCCAACCTGCGGGCTATTCACTGCAGTAATGCCTCGGCTCCTGTGCCATTCATAAGCTGTAATGGGCGTGTTGGAGCGGAGTAGATCAACATGAGTGGTGGTGGCTTATATTGCTTGCGATTTTCCCACAGATACTACATCAGGCCTAATGCATCACACCCACTCGTACTCATTTGCATCAGAGGACCTGTGCTATTTTATTCCCGGCAAGAAAGTATGTGATTTGTTGAGAAGATGAGCAATGAATCAATGATGTTGATGTGAAACTTCAAACTATAATGATGCACAAATATGTTTTCACTCAATCCAGACATGCATTGCCAGTATTTATCGCAGTTTTTTTGTTCCATTGTGATTTGCTATTTAACAATAGAGTATGATGTAACATTTTTCGGAGGGTTGCGGTGAAGGAGTGGTGGAAGCGGAAATTTTGTTTTTGCCAATCCATTGTTTCCATATAACTGGTTCTCAAATGTAACATAAATTCACATTTTCTCTGAGCTGGAAATTTTGGAGCTGCATAGATTACACTGACATTAATAAGTGGTGAATGTCAAGTCTCAGCTACCTGAAACGTCTGCCGTTTAGTTTCACAGAGAGTCCTTTTCCATCAGTCTTGCTTCCGCTCCACCTCTCTCTCAGCCATCAATCATCCAATAGCTCACTGACCCCGTCACTATGCAGTGTGTTGTATTGGGGGCATCGCTTTAAATGGTTGGTGATAGTTGGTGAGCAGCTGCTCTGGTGCGGAAATGAAGGCGAGCCAGCCAGACAGATAGGCTTTTCACTGCTCACTGATTTCACCTTTGAATTCATCAGTCGTCAGTGGCCAGAGTGGAATCGGAAGCCAACTGAGGGACAAGTGAGAGACCACAAGATAGCAGAAATCTGCATTCAATAATAGTTTGTGGGAATGAACTTATTGTTTTTCCCTTACGTTCCATACTTCTTGTGCAGTAATTTCTCATTTTTACTGGATGTATGTGATGTGAGCAGTGTGAAACTTTGAACCAGTAATTTCTCATTCAAACGCAGCAAGCATATGCATCTGACTTTTTTGCGGTTAATAGGGAACTTTAAGATCTCTGCTGTGTTTCAGATTTGTGTTGTAGGTTGAAATAAAAAACACAGTTACTAATTTGAAATTGTTTAACTCACCAAATAACCCCTTGTGTCATTGTATCATATATTTCTTTACAACCCATCATACACTGTACAGTGATGCCTTGAGTCAAATTGAATCTGCCTCATAATCACACTTGTAACTCAAACTAATTGCATTTCAATTCATCTTTCCCCATTGAAATGAATGGAAATGTCATTAATCGATTAGCCCCTCCCCCAATAAATAAATTAAAAAATTGTATGTACTGTATTTTCATCAGAATAATAGCGCTCATAAAATTGTCTTTTATGAAAACATAGAGGCATAATAACATGATTAAATTCAATGCAAAGGTTTGTGCATGATGATTCATTCTTTACAGCTCCTTCTTGTGTGCGACTTGGCCAAGGATAATATAGTCATGCAGCCATAAAACAAACAGAGTTTAACAGTTACTGTAAGTGACTCAGTAAGCGCATTATGTTCTTCATTTTTTCCTGGAGGATAAAGAATATATGCCTGTGAGTAATGTTATATTTTCAGTCTACATGTGAAGATAGTTGTTGCTTAAAGCATTACAACACCAGTGCATATATTATTTTTCTTAGCTCGTTTATGGCATTTTGCGTATTTGTTAGCATTAAGCTTTTTGTTGACATGGACAAGAGAGTTAGTGCTTTGCCTGAAGGAGTACCACATTCCTCGTGAATTCCAGCGCATACCATCATGAAACCTTGCTCCCTCGCACGCCTCCATGGACTGAATTGCATTTCCGATTCCAGTGGTTGTGTGAAGGATGAATAACAATGAGGTAATGAGCCTAACTGTGTCTAACAATATTGTCTAGCGATGTTGGAAATACAAATGTAACTTTGGTTTAATACCGTATTCCCTGTGCCGTGCCCCGTCCCCCCGCCTCACCCAGTTTGGAGCCTTGCTAAAGATAAATAAAATATTATGTTGGATAATTTCAGAATAGAAACAGGCACAGGTCCTGGCAGGAAGGTGCCACATTGCTTGAATAGCAACCCTGCACAATTTGCATTAATATACAGTTGAGTGTCTCAGGAAAAATACTTTGTATGAATATTAATTTGTTTCTTCATATTGTATTGTTTCCTCCACTGTGATAATTCTATTATTAGGCTTGTAATTTGAGAATCATACATAGTAGCTCATAATAGATATAGTGTATAAGGTTATACTCTACATGGCAGGAATACAGCCAAATCCTCCTCGTCTTTGAACTCGCATCGAGTGAAAGCTGTCCCACTATTGATCTTTGACTAATTTGTTATCCAGGTAGCTTCCGATTTGTATCTTTGTTTGTTACAAAGTTGAGTTCACTACCACCATTCAGCGCTCATACCTCAAATTTGAGCTCTCCAGCCAGCTACGACAGCCAGCATTTACAGCCGGTATGGCTCACTTGGGCCCTCTTCTTTGCCGCACACTCACCATATTGACCTCATCCGCCATGATTCATTTCCCCCGACAGTGTGACGTGTAAGGCAAATTATTACCAGTGATGGTCTCGGCCCCTCCAAACAGCTACAGTTCTCTTGCCTTAGTGGAAATGGGAAAAATAGTGCTCATGTTTATGGCTCCGTTAGTGTGTGTAGGCATGTGTTATGTGCAATCATGATGCCCGAAGCCTTACCAGCACGACGTCACAAATCACACCCTTGTTGACTGTTTGAAAATATGCTGACTTGTTTTGTGTGTGTGAATACTGCTTTATGCAGGTATCATTAAATGCATTTGGTCTTACTTGTGTCATCATATATGCATGTAGATTTTTTTTTTTAATATGCAACGTATGTGTACAAATGTCAATACAAGCTGCAATTGTGACCAATTTTTACGTTGTTTTATTATACTGTGTCTATCCTCACAAATCCAATTGAGATGGGAAAAAAATTCACCAATGTTGATAAAAGGAAAGAAGCCTTGATTAAGTTTCATCTCACTGTCATTGTTTATTAAGAAGGTGAAGAGATGGAGCTTAGAAATCTCCACTCAGTTGGTTCTTCTCAGCATTGGAATTTTGCACGAGTACACAGAGTCATTGCTATTACAGCTGATTGTGCATGCAGGTGATGCATTTGTCACCTTTCCGGGCTTGTTAATATCACAAAGTGTTTAGCAGCATTTCGTAAAGACATTTGCTGCAGCTAAAGCACCATGGTTACCTTATGTAACCCTCACATTGAAATAAAAAGAACATCCTCCGTCTTTGGGAGCATTCATGTTTTAGTTAAGTTGAAACAGATGTCGAGTTGCTGTTGTGATTGTTTTGCTCCGTTTGTTTTGTCAAGTGTGAACGGAACGCTATGATGTGCACCGAACAAGCGGGCCAATACTTTTCTACACATTTGATTGTCACATTAGTCTTTTTCCCTATGCAACCTTGGGTTCAAGCAAAGATATACCAAATGAATCTGGTGGCCGTTGTTTGTTTTCCTTTGTCTGCTAAATGCAAACTTGGTTGACAGTTGGTCAACTGTAAACGAGTCAATCCACTTAGAAGATAGGCCAACTTTCTCGCTCCCTGTTCTTCACACCTGTTCCTTTTTGGCTCAGTCCTGGTGAGTTTTGGAAGCTGGCTGTGTTTTGTACCTCTTGCGCTCCCAACCAGAGTGCCATTTTCCTACATTGTTTTATTTTACAATGTTGTCTGTGTCTGTGCTTGTGCGACGTAAGGAACGTATAGCCAGTTCTGTTGTAGACCTGCGGGTGACTACAGGCCGTGATGATGTTTTCTTCCATTTTCTAGAATCTGACTAGTGTGACGTAGACTTAGACTTAGACTTAGACTTAGACAGAACTTTATTGTCATTTTGTCAACACTAGTGTGTACAAAACGAAATTTCGTTGCATACGGCTTCAGCAATGTAGAGGTATTTCGGCTGGTTAAAAAAGTGACATTCTATATAAAAATATGAATAAGATAATTATAAAGTACAAAGTGCAGCAGTGATAAAGTATGTGAACAGTGCAGGAGACAAAAACAGTATTTACAAGTGTGCAGAGGAATGCTACGTTTGAATGTTCAACAGTCTGACGACAGCAGGGAAAAAAACTATTGCAGAACCTGGTGGACCTGCAGCGGATGCTGCGAAACCTCTTCCCAGAGGGCAGCAGGGGAACAGTCCATGGTGGGGGTGTGATGGGTCACTGATAATATTCGGGCTCGGGACACGCAGCGCTGGGATGACAAGTCCTGAATGGAGGGAAGAGGAGCCCCGATGATCCTCTCTGCTGTCCTCACCACTCTCCTCAGGTTCTTCCAATCGGAGGCGCTGCAACCTCCACACCACACCGAGAGACAGCTTGTCAGAATGCTCTCTATGGTGCTTCGGTAGAACGTCCTCATGATGGGTGGGGGCAGGTGGGCTCTCCTCATCCTCCGCAGGAAGTACAAGCGCTTCTGTGCCCTCTTGACCAGTGTTGTGGTGTTCACAGTCCAGTGAGGTCGTCTGTGATGTGGACTCCCAGGAATTTAGTGCTGCTGACCACCTCCACAGCTGAGCTGTTGATGATCAGTGGAGCGTGTGAGGCTGGTTCTTCCTGAAGTCGACGATGATCTCCTTCGTCTTCTCCACATTCAGGATCAGGCTATTTCTCTGCACCAGCCCACCAACTGCTCCACCTCCTCTCTGTAGTCCAGGTCGTTGTTGTCCTGATGAGGCCCACCACCGTTGTGTCGTCTGCAAACTTCACGATGTGATTGGTGGTGAACCTGGGGGCGCAGTCGTGTGTCATCAGGGTGAACAGCAGGGGGCTCAGGACGCAGCCCTGAGGGGAGCCTGTGCTGAGGGTGATGACATCTGAGGTGTTCTGTCCGACCCCGGACTGACTGAGGTCTGTTGGTGAGGAAGTCTAGCAGCCAGTTCCGAAGGGGGTGCTGAAGCCCAGGTGTTCCAGTTTTTCCACCAGATGTTGTGGAATGATGGTGTTAAACGCTGAGCTGAAGTCCAGGAACAGCAACCGCACGTGGGTGTTCCTCTCCTCCAGGTGAGCCAGGCTCAGGTGAAGAACGGAGGAGATGGCATCCTCAGTGGAGCGGTTCTGCCGGTAGGCAAACTGGAACGGATCGAATGTTGTACATTCCCAAAGTTGATTGGCAGTTGCGAGGCAATTTGTGGAAAAAACAAATTCTAACATGAACGAATGGGTGAAGGGGAAGACGTTTGACTGTTAACACAACATTGACTACATATGGAATCTCATAGCATTTGATTTAAAGGTTTACATTCTAGAAGGTATCTTATTAAAGCAAGAAAAAAATTGTAGTCTGAAGCATAACTATAATTGTAATGGACTATAATTGCCAAAAGAAAAAGAAAAACACGCCGTTTTAATCCTTTAATGCTTGCTGAATTGAGTGAAGTGCACTGACTGGCTGACCTAACTTTTCAATGTTAAAAGTATATCAAGCTAAATTTCCTCATCTTAAATCACAATAGATAGAATGTAAGAACCTGTACCTATTGATGCAAAAATGAAGCTTCAGTTTTGCTTCATGAACCAGTTGTTGCATGTTGTGACTCCCCAATATGGCACACCCTGCTCAACATTGGGCTTAAAGTACAGACTTGCCATTTCTCATCTCTCTTTATTCAAACTAATTGTGTCATTTAGAGGAGTCAAAAATACAACTGCTTCATGAAGCAAATTTGAAGCTTCAGTTTCCCATCATTACAAGTACCTCCCATCATGTGCACCCCTTCCCCTTTCTGTTTGTCTCTCTCTCTCTCTCTCTCTCTCTCTCTCTCTCTCTCTCTCTCTGCCTCTCTCTCTGCCTCTCTCTCTGCCTCTCTCTCTGCCTCTCTCTCTGCCTCTCTCTCTGCCTCTCTCTCTGCCTCTTATACACACCTACACAAACTTGCACAGACACACACTTGCACACCGACAATCACACACAAACATACTCATTCTCCCACCGGCTCAATTGTTTACTTTGACATAGTGCACCAGGTACATGAAAGCTAGTCTAGTGCACACTTGCAGGTCAGACAGGTGAACATAAATAATTACGGATCGGCCTCTTGGAGTCATCCCGCATGTCTTAATCTGTGCTTTGGAAGCTTCCTGAGTTGCATCATGAAACTTTGTGCTTTGTATTTCTCATTCTAACAAAAAATGTTCTACAAGGAGAACAGCACCAATTAATTTATCATATTTTCTTACTCTGAAATTACTTTTGTTTCCAATATTTTGATGAAATCACACAGTTGATGACCAACAATGTCACCAAGTAAAAAATAATATGTCTGTACTTGTCCTCGCCGCTTTAGCTGTGAGTTGTGACATTCCTAAATAAACTACTTATTTCAGCAGTGTGGTTGTAACAATCGCTGTTTTCAACATCAAATAGATTTTCAGTGCTGCTTTTGTAATTGTGGTAGCATTCATAGTACAGCTACATTTTCCACTGTTTACTGCGCAACCCCAAACAGAAGCTCCTGTCAAAACAATCACTTAGGCAAGCTATTCACCGCAACTCAAATCTGTCTGTGAAAGGAATACAAGCTTGAAGTGGTAGGAATAATGACAAGGAAGATGAAGCTGAAAAGTCAAACTGTGTTATATGCTAAACCAGAAATATTTGTGCATGGCCTATTCTCTACAAAACCAATTTGATGTAATCGGCTTAAATAATGAATTTGATATGTGGTAATTAAAATTGCTACATATAATAGAGCCGAAAGATGACCATACTTACAGCTATAAGACATGATTTTCTGGATACACTGTTTAATTATAATGACAATACACACTGCTGTTCCTTGAGTGTCAAACTCAAGGCCCGGGGGACAGATAAGGCCCGCCACATCATTTTATGTGGCCCGCGAAGACAAATTGTGCATCAAATTTGTGTGTCATTACTAGAATTGCAAATTGTCTTCACTTTTAATATCTTTTTTTTTTTAAATATTTGACCAGTTTTTACTCGTCTGATTTGAAAACGAGTTATTTGTCAGTTTGCTTTGTAGCTTTTACTGTATATAATATGAGGTGCTTATACATTTATTTGGGTTGACAGTCATAATGGCCCTCCGAAAGAAGCTATGACTACAATGCGGCCAGCGAAACAAATGAGTTTGACACCCCTGCTGTATCCCATCCAAGACATCTGTATCACAGTAGTAGTAAGAAGTATTAAGTGTTCATTTATACGCCAACAGTCCTGTTACAAAATGTGAAAATATGTATAGTTTTCTTGAAGAGGCTCCACCCAACTCAAAGCTTTGAAATACAGTTTAGCTTCTTATGTCATTTTATTATAACTTAGCTTGCTGCATTAATGGCGGCTCGGTGGCGCGCTGGGTAGCACGTCCGCCTCACAGTTCGGAGGGTGCGGGTTCGATTCCACCTCCGGCCCTCCCTGTGTGGAGTTTGCATGTTCTCCCCGGGCCCGCGTGGGTTTTCTCCGGGCACTCCGGTTTCCTCCCACGTCCCAAAAACATGCTTGATAGGCCGATTGAAGACTCCAAATTGTCCCTAGGTGTGAGTGCGAGTGCAAATGGTTGTTTGTCTCTGTGTGCCCTGCGATTGGCTGGCAACCGGTTCAGGGTGTCCCCCGCCTACTGCCCGATGTCGGCTGGGATAGGCTCCAGCGCACCTGCGACCCCCGTGGGGACTAAGCGGTTCAGAAAATGGATGGATGGATGGATGGATGGATGCTGCATTAATATGGTTGGTAGCTTCGGTGTAATGAAGCTTCATTTAATGTGGAAACAAATGTAGCGTATCGCACTACATTTTCTAAGGAGCTTGCTCAACACTGGCGATACAGCATGACTCCTTCCTGTGACTGGCTTCGATTCAGCCCTTAACTCATCCATAAGCTTGCATTGGTTATGCCCGGATACTTTGTATTTCTGGCATTCCAAAACGTTTACAGGAGTGGAAAAGATTTGTTTTCACTGTCACCTACACGCATAGCCGTGCCACTTAGCACCTGGCATTCTGTATTTAAAGATGCAAAATCATTCACCACATATTCGAGTTGTAACTCAGCTTCCCCATCTAATTACATAAACTATCAAGTTTGTGTCCATTTTGTCTACATAAAACTTTTGTGAATCAGGCTCGTAGCGTAAGATAGACTCAAGATGACGAACACAGAACACTGCACACATATGGAGATCTCCAGCGACAATCCGTCTTTGCTGTCAAAAGTGACATATGGCATATACCAAGACTGACCTGTGAGAGGCAACATGGTTCCACAGGGCTTCCAGAAGTAGAAAAATTACTAGGAGTAATATTAGTAGTCTGATTAAGTGTGACTAACGTTACATAAACAGATTGTTTCATTTCATTTAGTTTCTCTTTTCCAACAGGATAATGAATAAATCAAGAAGCTACGTGTAATACACAAGTACCTTGTTATATTTTTGCAATAAAGTGTAGTCGAACAACTTGTTTGCTTAGATATTATTCTCATTTGCAGTTCGCCATTAATAATCTGTTACAAGTAAACTAACTTCTCCATTCCTCAAAGAATTGAAGGACCAAACATTTTTTTTAATATATATACTGCAGCTCATGTGTCGGACAAGCGGAGAAAGTAAACACTAAATCAGAATCCCTTTAATTTTTCCAACCCACCATGAGTAATTGAGTGTCTGTAATCTACTTTTTATAATTTCAGATGCATCTATATTACTGGATCCTCCATGTATCATCATGTTCTAGATTTCATTAAAAATGATCCATAATTGCCCATTAGTCTTAGACTCCCTAAATCTTATTTGTTGAGTCATGGACCATGGAATCACTTCGGTTCATTTTAAATGCACTTGTTTAATAAAATAGCATGACTCATCTTTTATTTTTTACTAGCAGCACTCTTAAAGGAAAAGTGGAAATCACGATTGGTCCAAATATGTCTGGCGCACATGCAATGGAAAAAGGCCACATTCAATAATGAGCATGAGATTTTCTTGGAAAGTCCTCACAAGGACGGTAGCATAATAGGCAAAGAAATAAGAACAGGATGCATTTTTGGTTTATTTTCACCACTGAGTCTGACACAGGCTGTGCTGTGCCGCACACAATAGTACACCACCTGGTAGATGGGCGGCTTGTCAAATCTGTGATTGCTATCACGGCCGTCGTGATTTTAAGTCATTCCATTTCTCTAGAGTCTTGTGTGCATGAAAATTTACTCCCACTGATTTCTTTTCTTCAGAAAAAAAAACTTGTTACAATGCTGCCTACCGGTGTGTGTACCCCCATTTTTTTCATTGGATGGACTGACGGATGGATGGAAGGATGGAAGGAGGGAGGGTTTATTTTTCATGACTAACGCTTCTCTTTGTCTCTCGTTCTCTATCTCTCTCACTCTCTTTCTCTCTAGAAATTGAGTGATCCAGCAAAAGGAACTTTGAGTATCGGCTACTTTGTTATACTGCAAATGCAGGGCATCCGTGTGTGTGCGCGTGCATGTGTGTGTGTGTGTGTGTGTGTGTGTGTGTGTGTGCGTGCGTGCGTGTGTGTGTGTGTGTGTGTGTGTGTGCGTGCGTGTGTGTCTGTGTGTGTGTGTGTGTGTGTGTGTGTGTGTGTGTGTGTGTGTGTGTGTTTGAGCTTCTAAAAGTGGAGGTGTTCTGAGAAGAGTTTAGTTTTTATTCACTTGCCCTACATTCAAAGTAGATATGGGTCAGCTCGACTCTTTTTATAAGCTGTTCTTATTACATTTTTTGGGTCAAGTCTGATTCTTTACACCAGGTGCCTTTTCAATAAATAATACTGTATTGGCCCGAATATAAGACGACCCTGATTATAAGACAACCCCCTATTTTTCAAGACTCAAGTTTGAAAAAAGACTTTTTAAACACCAAATTTAATTTCTATACAGAAAATAATTACAGCACATCTGAAACAAATGGTTATAACAATATATTCGGGAGAAAAAGCATGTTATTTTGCCTCATTCAAATCATGCAAAAACTGTCTATCACATCTTAATATCTGAACATTCAAATATGTAAACTAAAGTGCAATCACATTTGTAAATGAATGGCTTCTGGTTTTTGAAATGTAAATAAACCTACTGTTTCTCCATTTTCTGTTATCTCTTCTCTTATTTTCTTCTCTTTTCTTTCTTACCACTATTTTTTATTTTTCTTCTTCGTGCTACCGCTGTTTTTATTGTTCTTCTTCGTGACATGGGCTCGCTTTGGCCTGGGGAGTTAAGTTCAGCATTCGCTTTAAAGATATCTGGCGCGTCTAGCGTTGTGAATGGATATAATGTCTAAACCCCGAATGTAAGACGACCCCCACTTTTTCAGTCTTATTTCAATGCTTATATTCTTATATTCGTCTAATATTCGGGCCAATACGGTACATGTCCCTGATAGTTTGGTCATCTCTAATATGCATGGACGTGTGGTGGGACAGTTGTATGAATTTTCTTTCCTTAAATGACTGCAAGTGCGAACTAACCAAATTAGTAACAGCATATTGTGTGTAATGTGTCATCACCAAGTGACTCTTAAAATGAGTCAGACTTGGCAGCTGGCAGCTCACTGCCGGACGAGCCTGTCGAGGTGAGCGGAAACCAAGGACAAGGTGGTGAGTGAGCTGACTCCGCAGGGATGACATCCAAAAATAGAAGTGGTCAGATGGGCAGTATTGATCAGTAGGAGGGGTTGGAGATCAACACACTGCTTCTATATCAGAGACCCGTAAGGCAAAATACTGTAAACTCACTTTGAAGAAATCAAGGTTTGCCTGTTGACATCATCATCACACATTTAGTAGCTCTCTGTTGTTACTTGGTATTTTTGTGTTTAAAGTCTCTCTGGTTTCCCCACTTCATTGTCCTGTCTGCCTCTGCATTCAAAAAGGAGTTTATGGTTGCTCTTGCTTAACCTGAGTATTGTCCTCAAAAGAGTACTGCGTGGCCATGCACTTTTTTACTATTTTGGAGCCATCCAAAAGAAGAACGTGTGATTAATCATTTATTATTTTGCAGTGGTTCCAGTTACTTACCCTTATGGTCTGACAGTTTTTTTACTGCAGTTTTGTCCTTAGTGACATCTGCATTTACTCGATTTTTCTCAGCTCACTCTCAGAGGGCCCAAGCTGTTCAAACCTGACTTTCCTTTTGCATTATTTTGAGTTGACTATTTAGACAGAGCCTCTGTTCCCTTCTACATCTCTTCCATTTTGCAAGTCAGAGTCCACTATCTACTTTATTCTTAGTTACTTACCAATGAAAACGTCATACTTGACAAAAGAAAAAAACTATCGTATTTTGCAACAAACAAATTCAATGTCCTGATTATCATACTCAAATCGTCTCAACAATTATAGACAGCTCTTGCAAATACAAAGCGTTGGCTGCAGTGCTGTAAAACATGTCGCCACTGGACACTAGAGCAGTGACGTGTTCTCTGGAGTGACAAATCACGTTTCTCTGTCTGGCAATCTGATGGAAGAGTCTGGATTTAATGGTTGCCAGGAGAACGCCACTTGAAGATAAATAAAAAAAAAAAGATCCATAAAGACATGGATGACAGTCTTGGTGTGGATGAACTTGAATGGCCTGCGCACAGCTCAGAGAATGAATGAGAGCAGAGACTGAGAGGCAGGCCTTTTATTCAAACATCAAAATGCGTGACCTCATAAATGCTCTTATGGAAGAATGGTAAGAAAATCCCATGAAGACACTCCTAAACTTTGTGGATAGCCTTCTCAGAAATGTTGCTGTCGTTATAGTTGCAAAGGGTGGATCATATTGAACCTTTTGGAATGTATTAGGAATGGGATGTCATTTAAATTGATATGTGAGTCAAGGCATGTGAGCAAATATAACACAGTAGTATAGTGTATAATAAGACCTCACCGTTTGACTGATTCTGATGAAGACACCAAATGCACTTCATAGTGATATTGACCCACTTGTCAGTAACACTGCACTGGCTGTCGTTAAGTGGAAAGGAGAGGCCAACAGTACCTTGGGGGCGGTGTGCATTGGAGATAGCACCAAAAGAAAAAATTTTTAATGAGATGTTGAGTTACTGTACATGTGGTTAGAGTGAAGTGGGGAGATTTTTTTCGAGTGTGCACAGGGCTTATCTCTCCCTGTGAGACATGAGAGCAGTAATTGGTGAGAGAAACTGACAGGGAAGTTAGCCTCTGTCAAGGATGGATCTGCTTGTGAGCTCATTTCCCGTAGCAGAACACCAAAACACATCATTTTGTAGCGAGAGTGATTTCAAGACAGCTAAAAGAGAGGTATTGTCATTGTCAGAATGTTAGAAACAGCTCTCGGTAAGTAGTGGTGCACTTCTACACCACTGCAAACAACGACCACTTGAATACACATTGCACTGATAAAATAATACCTCGTTGAAACTGTCAATCATACGTGAGCATTATCTCTGTAACGGAAGAATTTAAAGAATTCACCTGTGGGCAGCCAGCGCGAGTCCAGCTTTTTTTGTGCAGTTGCTGATTTAAAAACAAACCACTGCTTTGCCTTACACGTTATTACCACCATAAACATCCGGAGAAAACTGAAGCAATGCACAATTACTCGCAGCGATTCATAATAGGACAAACATTTTTTTATAATCTTTATTTTTGTACTTGTTTACTGTTGACAAAAAAGAATATTAAGCCCATGTTGCTATACTTGCATCTCATTTTGTCTTTGACAATCAACTATCATAAAAACAATCATCACCTCGTCGTAATTATAGTGAGAATAAAGAAACAAAACCGTAAACGATAACAGTAAGGGATGTATTGACTTTTAAATGATTAATGTCAAGGGGCACTAGAGGAGATTAGTCCCGTGTGAGGGAGCCAGATTGTCCACAACATTGAGAATCTTGTACTTGAGACTTTGCTGTAAGGGGCGCCCATGAAGGTGATGGAGGTTTTGTGTGATGTGTTCTCTGGAGCAGGAGCAGGGAGCCGTGTTTGGAAGTTTTAGGATGGCAGTAGAAATGAAACTATGGGTTCATGATGATGCTGAGGTTTGGGATCTACAGAAAAGTGGGGTGGGGTGACTGAATAACTATATGCCAAAGAGTGAGAAATTAGCCACTCACCAATGGTATTGATGGGACGAACTGGGAGAGTGCAGAAATGGTGATGCCAACGGATTAAGGTTGACAGAGAAAGATGGATTAATTGATAGGATTGAAAGCTTCACTCGGGTGGACGAAAACGGTAGACAACAATGAGGGAGCAGAATCACGAGAGTAAGAGGCCTTTAGTGATTTAGAAACTAAGACTACACTATATTGAATTAGATCAATTAACAATATTGGTATATTCTGTACTATAAAACTAGTTATTTATGAAGAAGGATTGCAAATCTAGAAATTGCCATTTGAATTTATAATCCAATATCTGTGTGATGAGCAAATCTGCCAGAAAACGATTTTATAGTATAGTCTATCTCACGCCTCTGTATCTGATAATCACTAAACTGTAAAGTAATGTCACTGCGAGCAGCACCAATGGAATATGAGGCACCTTACTGTAAAAATCCTAAAGCACAGGTGTCAAACTCGAGGCCCGGGGGGCTGATTCGGCCCCCCATGTCGTTTTATATGGCCCGCAAAAGCAATTGAAGAAAATATTATTGCTGATTTCAAAACTAGTAATCCATCAATTTGTTGTGTATATGTATTCATACGAGACACACATTTATTTGGTGTCACGATCATAACGGCCCTCTGAGGGAAGCCATAACTGCAAAGTGGCCCTCGATAAAAATGAGTTTGACACCCGAGAGACTGATGGGCATAATGTCGGCTGTCACAAAGCAATGAGATCTTTAATCAAAGTACGAGGATGAGAACAACAATAATTATCTTTCAAGAATGACTTGCATACTCAAGATATGAGAAAGACACAAAGTGTGGATGTCTTTTAATTTCCAGATTGTGCCTCTTTTCAGCATGAAGTTCACACTCTACATCTAGAGGTGTGGCTCCGTGTGTCTTCTTCCTGTCTTCTTCCTGTCGGTCTTGTCATTGTGAGGTTCGGCAACCGCATGACTTCTTCTTGGCTTTCGTTCAGTTGCTGAATCATCACTTTGATTCTCTTCCTGTCTCCTTCCTCCCCGGTAGCCATCATTTCTGTGTTTCCCTGCTGCGCTGCCCTGAAGAAATACTCAATTTGTGACTGCAGTTTACTTTTACGTTACGTAATTATCTGGATACAATATCAGCCAAAATTTGATTCACTGAAACAATCATGTTGAGCCATTAATAATGGGTACAAGTGAGCCATTCATTTCGCCGATTGGAAACAGCCAGCTCCACGGAGGGTGGGTTTTTTGGTTTGCACTAGATTCTCAGCATCAGTTCAACTCTATCCATAGATGAGGCAAAACATCACCTTGATTGCCCTTTGCCATATAGACAGGCTGCAGTTTAGCGTGACCACTGTTGCAGGAAAGGCCAAAGATTTTGTTGTCTGACATTTGACATCCATCCATCCATCCATCCATCCATCCATCCATCCATCCATCCATCCATCCATCCATCCATCCATCCATCCATCTAGCCATTCTCTGAACCAGTTCTCCTAACGAGGGTCACGGGTGTGCTGGAGCCCATCCCAGCGGTCTGTGGGCGGGGTACACCCTCAACTGATTGCCAGCCAATTGCAGGGCACATACGAACAACCATTCACAATCACACCTAAGCACCTTGACAATCAAATTACATCATGCCCACATTGTACCTCTGTTTTGGAAAGACAACTAAAAGTTTATGACCATTGGGAAAGAGTATACACAACTGTATCCATCCATCTGCCACTTTTACCACTTGTCCCCACTAGGCTTGTAGGTGTGCTTGAATCTATCCCAGTTGACCTTGGGGGAGGGGCAGGGTACAGACTGGACTGGTCGCCAGTCAATCACAGTGCCCCTTTGGACAAAAACAAGCAGTCAAACTCACATTTATAGCAACAGGTAATTTAAAGCTTTCAATTAACCTGAGATGTGTGTTTTGGTGATGCGGGAGGAACGATCGGGAGAAAACCCACGCAAACAGATGTTCCACTGAAGATTTAGACCTAAATATGCTGACTGAGGCAGACATAGAACCATTATTCTATTGTGCTCCTGATTACTTTTTGTTTTAAATATAGGTTTAGTAGTATTAAATGTGGACTGACCAACCTCAATAAATGGTATTTGAGTTGCGCTGTATCACAGTATCATTGTATCATTTGTATTCAGGTTGGTGAGGACAAAATATTGGGGATTGAATTATAATGTGTGCTGACATTTTCCAGGAGGGCCTCTTCAAACTGTAATTGCGAACCCCTTATTCCGTAGTACACTGAATTACTGAAAGCTTGTTTCCACCCTTTCATTTTACATCACTGCACTAAAAACTGTTGGTGCTTTATTAGCTCCACCGCATACGATGTGTCCGCAAAATGTTATGAGTAGAAATGGTCCGATCGATCGACCGCTGATCTTGATCAGCCCAGGATCAGCAATGTTGATCAAAGCCTTCCATTGCCGATGACAAAGAAATGTCCCAATAAGGGGTTTCTTTTTATCTTCTTAAAAAAGTATTTTTTGGGTTCTGAATTTAGGTGAATATGTTCCTTTTGTCAGATCATATAGTCAATAGACCTCCCAAAACCCTTATTGGGTCACCTTTGTTTATGAGATAAATGTGCGTGCACATCCGTGTGTATCTGTATCACTATAAATATGCAGTGATGAACTTGACCTAATTACACATCCTTTGCTATGGTTTCCAGCTCGAGGCAGGGTGTGTGTGTGTGTGTGTGTGTGTGTGTGTGTGTGTGTGTGTGTGTGTGTGTGTGTGTGTGTGTGTGTGTGTGTGTGTGTGTGAGAGAGAGAGAGAGAGAGAGAGAGAGAGAGAGAGAGAGAGAGAGAGAGAGAGAGAGAGAGAGAGAGAGAGAGAGAGAAAGAGAGAGAGAGAGAGAGAAATATAGGAGAAGTAGCAATTTGACACTTATGTACCTTTTTTCCCAGGAGGCCATATGGAGGAGGGCAATGAACCTGCTTCACTGAATGGCAGATTTGGGCCAATTAAGCTAGAATTGAAACATGGACCACGCAAATACGCTCCCATGTGCAGACACACACACGCACACACACACATACACACACACACGCATTCACATCGTTCACACTCTGGCGTCTCATGGCAACACCCTGTAGTTTACACTCTGGCCCTGAGCCACTTAGGCAGGTAGTGGGCCTGTTTTGTACCCACACAAAAACATACATGCACATACTACATGGACTTTTTATGCACACACATTCACCGCAGTCTCACCCTCCCTCACTCTCTCAAAGCGACATCCACTGCACCAAGCTATTCCTTATACGCTCATATAACATTCACATAGATCTCCAACTTTTACCCTTCAAATGAGCTCATTTTATTCCCAATGGACAACTCCTCATTCCAAGTGATCCTCCTGCAGTGCAAGGAATCATTCAGGAATATTCATAGTGGATTTTTTTTTTCTCGATTGCATTCCAATTTCAGTGCAACACACCTAGTCCCCTCCCAGCGGGGAAATGGCTGGGTTATTCTCACACTGATGCATGCAGAATAGAACATGAGAGTTTTTTTTTTTTGTTTATTTTGATTGGATTTTTTATTGTGAATGCTTGCCCGTTGTACTATCGACACAAAAGACACAACCGCAAAACACAAATGTTCAATCCCGATTCAGGGTTCCTCAATAATTCATAACGCTATTGCGGTGCTCGGCACAGCGAGAGAGGGGAAGACAGTGAGGGAAAGGGAAAGCAGGAGGTGGAGGGGGGGGGGGGGGGGGTTTCCTATGAAAGGGAGTGTTAAGAAGGGAATTTTAACTGGAGACAGTGAATGACTGACTACAAACAGCCTGTCAACCTCTCAAATCTGTGCCCTCTCGTTTCTCCATCTGACTTACAGTATTCCTCATTAGATCCACTTTTCCCTTTCTCCTTGTCTCCTCGTTTAAGTAATTCAGAGGTTTCCCTACTCTTTTATTCTCTCCTCGTGTTTGTATAATCACCCCTCTACAGAGCCTTGATCAGAGGGCAAGTCTTGCCATTACAACCCGTCAGAACATAAGCGAGATATGAGAGGGAGCAGGGGGTATCTCAACTAGGTCGTTCCAAGGAAAATGACCGCTGACCTTGAATATGTGATCGCTCCCGCTTCTCCGTTGGGAGTTTACATCATCTCATTTACAGTCCACCCTGCTCCCCGCTAGACTTTGAAGTGAGGGGGTCTGCACTCATAATATGAAACCCTGTTTTCTTACTATTCAGACAACCTCAAACCTCTTGGCCATATAGTCGATGCTTTTTTTGCTTTTAATTCCCGCCACGATATGGGCTGTATCCTGTCACCTGGAGAGAGAGAGAGAGAGAGAGAGAGAGAGAGAGAGAGAGAGAGAGAGAGAGAGAGAGAGTGTGAGAGAGAGAGAGAGAGAGAGAGAGAGAGAGAGAGAGAGAGAGAGATGGCAGGGGGTAACAAGAAAGTGTAAGAGTCTGCGCCGAATGTGGGAAGGCGAGCAGGCGCGATGGGAAAATAAAGAAGGAGAATATGTCTGCCGGCGTTGTGCTCATAGAAAGAGAAATAAAAATGATGTAAGTGCAAAACAACAAATGTGAGCAAAAGAAGAGATGACAAGTGTATCAAATGCAAAAGTACAGAGCAAAAATATTGATAAATGTGTAGAGGACCACAAATAGGGTAATGTTTTTTTTTCTCAATGTACACACACTCATAAAGTACAATAAAGGCTCCTGCGTTGCTTTTTGAAACATGATTTTACAAAATACTGTGTGAATGTGAATGTGAGGTGGGAAATTAGAAGTAGAAGCCTGTCATTAGTTTTAATGTTTTTTTAATCAATCAAAAATACTTCAGACTTCTTTGAAAATGATCCACCAAATTTTCATCTATGAAACACAGATATGAAAGGCCTTCTGTTTGTAACCTATAAGAGTAAAACAAATTGATGTTGTGTCACAAAGCCACTCTATAAAATTTACACTGCGTATGGAACAACCCAAGATGGCAGAGCCACTCTATCAGCAGCCGTCCGCAATGTGAACAGAAAAACGCGTCTGTGCCGCGAAACAGATAAACCGCATCATTACAAAGCTCCCTGTGGAAATATAAAGAGCAGCTGTCATTCGGTGTTCCTTTTTATCCAACTTCACGTGCGTGATCGTGCAGTTGAAGACTCATTCATCATCACGTAACCAACAATTCACAAATACAACCGTGCCCAAGATTGCTTGTTCAAGTAAATATTTACATGATGCGCCAAGGTGATAAAGATGCAATGCACCAAACATTTTGGCAGTGTTGTTTATCAAACAAACCCTGTGTATGCTCATATTTTTCAGAAATGTAGTTGAAAATTATGCAATAAAATATGCACATTATGTTCAGACTGGACGCAAGCATTATACTTGCACATGTACTTTATATACTATGAAGGGGAGCAGTAGAGATGGACCTAAGGGGGTCGAAGATCTCTGCCCACTCTGCTTGTTCATTAATTTTTTTTAGCTCTGTCTCAAATGTTTTATAGTCACTGTTCATTCAATCGCTGTGCACACTCTGTTTCACTCATTAGATGCACAATCAGAAGAACATCATTAATGGCAGCTCATTTCTTTTCTCAGTTGGGCCGTGAGATGTTCGCAAACTGGGCTGTGATTGGCCATTACCTGAGCCCCGAGTAACCTTGATGTCATGTTCAGTCGACTACAAGTGGCAAAATGGCCACCCCCTAAGATCATTTTGATGTTTTGTTGCTGTTGTTTTATGCATAAGTCGAAGCTTTGCGTTGATTTTGGTCAGCAATAGTTTTCGGCTTGCCATTTTTGCGCAGTCTTTAGTCACGAACACTGACCTCAACTTAGGCAGTTCTTTTGATGTTGTTCTGGTTTGCTTTATGACCTCCTGGATGCGTCACTACTGTGCTCTTGTGATTTTTATAGGCCAGCCACTCCTGGGAAGGTTAGAGGTTCTCAATTTGTGGATAATGGCTCTCACCGTGGTTCGTGGAATACTAAAGCTTTCGAAATAGCTTTGTAACCCTTTCCAGACTGATAGTCATTTTCATAACATGTCAGTTGATATGTTCGTTTCTTTATTTCTGATCTGTTCCTGAATTTAATTGGATATTGACAGTTTGTTGCAGCTTGGTGGACAGATTCTCTTTTTGAAGAGGTTTGGAGGAAATCAAGCTTGTATGTGGTCAATGAATCTTAATCCATCTTTACTAAAAATCTGATTAGCCACATTTAAGTCATGATTTAAAAACTGGGGTAAATATTTTTTCACACAGTGCCAGGTATCTTTGCCGGGACACATTTTAAGAAGGGTGAAATTTATTTGGCTCAATCATGTATTCGTTTTCATTTTATATCCCTCTGCTGTTTCATTGGTGTTCATTTTTTCCACCTTCAATGTCTGCCACGGAAACATCTCTTCTGAGGCCTGACACGTCACATTCAAGCTGAGAAAATCCGATACTGTATATGCTCTGGAGCTGTTGTGGATCTATGAAACCCACTGAGACAAGTGTAGGATGCATACTGTATGAAGAAGAATATTAAAATAATCATTTTCTGGTCTGACTTGTGGAGTAGCCTCCTGCCGCGGTCTATATCCACTTTGATCCCAGCCTGCCGAGGAAACCTCATTATCCTCGCTGAATACTTCCTGAAGGACTCTGCTGATCAGTAAATGCCACAAGTTCCACTCCCTGCTGTCTCATCACAAAGAGAAGAGCAGCAAGATGACGATCAATCTCTATTCCTCACTTATTTCTCTCCCCTTTTCTTACCATTCAAGGCTCTGCGGAGAAAAGCAGTATGGAATAAATCACTCATCATGCACTTACTGTATAATGGAGCAAATGCACACTCTTTCTGCAGGCAGTATTTGTTGAGCACGGCATCTCTAAACTCTTATTCAGCCCTTTTTGCCACCCAAACACAAACATGCGGAATAGCTGCACTTGTGGACAGAAGGAATATTTCTGTCCTGCCTCAGGGGACATCTGATGAATTAATGAGATGTCAGCACATATGTCACGCCCTTAACCACTCAATCACCTCCAAAGACAAACAACTTCTGTAGAGGCATAGATACAAGTTTGTCTCTTGTGGGATGTTTGACTTTGATAACATATGTGGACAATAAATTAATCACTCTCATTTTGAGATTGAAATCTATCTAATTAGTGGCTGAGGGAAGGCAAGTCAAAAAGCAGGGTAGTTTATTAAAAGAGCACAATTCATGCACAATGTGCTTTATTGAAAGTACAACATAGGCTTATGGTCAAGTCCAAGTACTGGGTCATGAATCTCCTCTTTAGTTTTCCCCAACCTGGTAGCTCTTGAATCCTCTTGATATTTCAGTGTCCCTCTTCTGTCCAAACCATTTCAATCTGGCCTCTCTAGCTCCAAACCATACAGTCTTTGCTGAGATCATTCCTGGTGCTGTCCCTCCTCGT
Organism: Syngnathus acus; assembly: GCF_901709675.1. Taxonomy (NCBI): domain Eukaryota; kingdom Metazoa; phylum Chordata; class Actinopteri; order Syngnathiformes; family Syngnathidae; genus Syngnathus; species Syngnathus acus. The sequence continues at coordinate 12,169,149 of NC_051087.1, read as the reverse complement.
CACTCTCAAAGACATTCTCAACCATTTCAACTCTGCATTTCCAGCTGTGTCTCTCGTCTTCTCATCATTTCTACAATCTCAGATCCATACGAAGTTGCTGAACTTTCTGCTGTCCTCGAAACTTTTCCTGTCACTTTAGCTGGTGTGCTCTCGTCACATAGCACCCCTGTCACTTTTCCTCTACAAGCGTCATCCGCCCTGCATTGTTTTCTTCACCTCTCTTCTAGTCTCCATTGCTCTGAGCAGTTGAATTGCACCTTCTCCATCTACTCCTTGTAACCTTACCATTGCACGGCCATTCCTTTCACACCCACACATACTCTGTCTAGCTACAAATGACCTTCGTTCCTCACCAGTCCAATGCATTTCAGTTCTTTTCTTCTCACTGCAGATCACAATGTCAATGACCGTTGATAACTCCTGCTGATCTCATTTGCCTATCATCACAGCAACAAAACAAATTCAAAGTCAATTGTTGATGGAGTTCAACCTCCATCTTGAAAGATTCTGTCAATCCACCAGCAGACCTCACCAATCTCTTTCTATTTATTCCTATACATGTGCTGGACTAGTCTCCAGATTTCCTCATACAGTACCACAGAAAACACCTTGATGACAGTATTCTTGAGAACATAAAAGCCTTCTCAAGTGTTGGACTTAAAAGAGCTGATTAAGGAATTTACAAGTGCTCAGTCTTCTTTTGAAATCTTTGGAGGGGGATGCACAGAATGGCAATGGTGTGCGTCTTAGCACTATAGTGTGCTAGTTGACATGGGTGAGATACATTGAACTGCCATGGCTTAATTCCCCTCTGTTGCCTCATTCATATTAGTCCCGTGACCGTAGTTCATTCGCCCAGTCTACATTTTGCACTAAGTCAGCTGGGATAGTCTCTAAGGCAAGGCAGCTTTATTTATATAGCACATTTAATACACAAGGCAACTCAATATGCTTCACACAAGCAGGGAAACATGTACAAGCATTTACAAACACAACAATGACAGAAGCAAAGCACAGAGTAAAGTAAAGAATTAAGAGTGTGTTTCTAAAGTGACGAAAAGAAAAACAGATTTAAAGATGTTTAGAAGATCTGAATCAAATGGGATAAAAAGCGAACTTGTTGACCTGGATTTAAAAGCATTTACTCTTGGGGCTGATCACTTCTGTTGGCAGCTTATTCTATTTGCGTGAAGCATAACAGCTAAATGTATCGTCACCATGTTTGCTTTGTACTCTGGACTCCTCCAATTGACCCAAGTCTGCAGATCTCAGAGGCCTATTGGGCTTATATTCAATCACCATTTCTTTATTTTATTCAGGATCCAAACTATTCAGTGATAGACGTGTAGCAACTATCAAAATGTATTCTACATCTGATTGCGAGCCAGTGTAAATCCTGTAGGACTGGAGTAATATGTTCTGCTTTCTTTGTTCCAGTCTGAACCCAATCTGCAGCATTCCGAAAGAGCTGCAGCTGTCTGATGCTCTACTGGAGGTAATAAGTTTCTTCTGGTCTGCCTGGAGCATTCAAACCTTCCGTCTCGATATATTTTTCCAGTTTTAGTAATTGATTTTTCCTATGATTGCTGAAAGTCAGGTCTGAGTCTATCAACACCCCAAGATTTTGGACGTGATCTTTTCAAGACAGTAACTCCAGGTGTTTTCTAACAACAATCCTATTTTCTTCATTGCTAAAAACAATTACCTCTGTTTTGTTTTGGAAATGTTGGTTCATCCAGTTGTTTGCTCTAAACGACGACACAATGCGTTAATTGAACTGCTGTTATTTGGGGACATTGATAAATATAGCTGTGTCATCTGCATGACAATGATAGCCAACTTTAGCGTTCTGAGTCATTTGACCCAAATGGAACAAATGCAGACTGAGCAAAAGGGGTGCGAAGACTGACCCTTGAGGGACCCCATGTGTCATGGCCATTCAAAACTACCAATGGTCACTAAGTAAGTAGGACATGAACCATTAACTTAAAATAGGGCATGAACCATTCCATTTAATCCCACTAAAGTTTCCAACCCACGCAACAATATATTGTAATCAATTACATCAAAGGTTTTACTGAGATCAAATAAAACTTGCACTGATACCTTGCTTGTGTTAACCTTCAAGCTAACATCATTTAGTACTTGAGGACTGTTGTTGTTGGAAACCTGACTGGAATTTTTCAAAATGTCTGTTCTGTATACTTTCTTCAACCATAAAGAGGAAGATTGATTAATGGGTGGGAATTAATTTATTTCACAATTAATAATGTTATGTTAATGTTATTCACTTTTTACTTGACAGTCTAACATGATTGTTTCTCAATGCCCAGGCAAAGGCATTGTTTTCCAACCTCAATGTTGTTATCCTCCTTGTAATAAAATAACTATAGTGGGACTCAGGAGCACTTTGTACAAATGCCTTGTCATTCTCTTTGCCGCTACTCGACCCAGGCTCTTTTCTGCAGTGCACCATGGGGGATTACTGCAAAGTGATGCGTCCCTCTCTCTCTCACGGCTAATGAAAATCCACTCCAAGGACAGGATTAAGACCAAAAATCAGCCTGCAGTCTTTCTGAAAAGATTTGTGTATTTTTTCTAATTATGTATAGCTTTGTTGAGATTGATGTTTAAGGCCATTGGAACAGTGCAAGACTGAAATTTCCACACTCTCTTCTGGCCACCGCTGGTCTGCTTCATTATACAGCAGAAAGATGAATTGGTTTTTCTTCTGTTGTGAGAGGCCACAATACATGGCCAGAGGAGAGATCATAATTAGTGAGTTAATTATAAATTTTAATTCTGACTTAGTTGACCTTGTTATTTACATTATTTCTATTGTTCATGGTGGCAGCAATTGTGAATAACTTGAAAGAAACAATCACAAGATACTGCATGTCAAAATTGCAGGCATGTGCCAGGGCCTGACCATGCATAGTTGTGGTAGTATTTTTTGTATTCAAAGTGGCATTCACAACTGATTGTATGACTTATCCACAGATTGCCTGGTGCTCCAGAGTCGCATGGGGTTCTTTTATCCTTCTGCTCTGGCTCTCTGTGACTTTGTAAACTAAATTATGAGTAATCAGTATAAATTTAAACCACTTCTTTCATTTTTAAATGTTGTTTTAAATCTGATTTGAATGGTTACGCTGCACTTGTAATATTAAAATAAAATATGTTCTTTTATATCTTTCTCACTTAAAAAATGCATCACAAGTGCAGCTGTGCAGCATCTGGCATCAAGATTTATTGAGCTATTTGAACCCCGAAAGGCAAACAATGTAAAAATCCAAGAAAGGCAAAGTTTCTAAAAAAAAAAAAAAAAACAGAACATTCAATTCTATGCGCCACATAAATTATACTAAAACAAGACAACGCTCCCGCCTCATACTTGTCGGCTTGCAATTGGGTGTGGAAATGAAGATGAAGTTTACAGCCCTGATCTTTTGATGCTCTACGCTCAGGAGCAAAAATCACATAGTAAAGTTCTGAAAATGAAAACACATTTGTACCCTTGTGATTCTTATGCATTAATGCAACTCGTGTCCTCTATCTATCATACTTATCCTTGCTCTTTTATATATTGCTTATTTGCCTTGTAGTTTAATGCCTACACCCCCCCCTTACATGAAATAGTTTAGCCAAATACAAAATACTCTATATGCCCACCAAAAGAATGTAATATAGAAGTCTATAAAAAAAAAAAAGCTTGGGTAGAGCAACAATAATGTTGTCAGTTTGCTTGTTGTCCCATTGCAGATAGGGTTACCACACACAAGAAAAAGCACCAGAACTGCACTGCGACATTAAGTATCACAATTTTATTACAAAAATTAAATTATTCATCTCTCAGGTTTGCCATGCTTGGAGCATATAACAATGCAGTAAAAAACCCACACCCAAATATAATAAAGCAGATTTCAACATTGCTTTCACAGCACTCCGTCATTCATGCTGTTACTATACAGATACTGTAACATTCCTAATACAGAGCAGTACAAACACCTGCCAAAACACGTGATGGATAACAATCCCAAACAATAAATTGAACCAGAGTCAAGAAAGAGAAAATCCAAATGAAATAACACTGAATTTGCAACTTAAAACATTGTGTGCGCTGAATATTTGTACCAGCCCAAGGCACCCAGGCTTTGTAACAATGTTGGCAAGTCGGCGATATTCTTACAGAAACACTTGAAGCGAACGACACATACAAACTGACTTGTACCACAGTCTGGGTCCTCTGCTCCTTCCGTTCTCTTTGTCAGTCACAGTGGAAGTTCCGGAGGGGCCTTGGAGGAAGAGGAAGGAGGAGCAGGAGGAGGAGGAGGAGAGGGTAGAGGAAAAAAGCCTCAACATCTTGTCACAGCGTCAACTACTGACAAGAATTGACAAGGGTTCCTCTCAGAAACAGGTGGGAAATGTTACGTAATTCCTTGCTTGGATGGTGACTTGTCCACACACGGTTGCCAGATGCTCGTTCCAGACAAAAGAAGCCAAACCGAAAAAATTAAGTTCTGCTTTCAACTGAACCCCTCGGAAAAAAACAACCTGAGGTTTCCCAGAATGAACCCCCCTCCCCTCCCCCAGGATGAAAACTGTTCTTCAGCATATAAATACTTGGGAATGGCAGAAATCCCAGCTTGAAGCTTACAACTAAAGTCAAGATCAAATGGCCTCTAACAAACATCAAATGAAGACGAGAGCAACATAAACTCAGAAATACACAGAGGCCTTATTTCCATGGCTTCAATTCAGTTCAGTTGGCTGAACGACAAGGCTCAAAGGACCATTTAGTTGCTCCTCCAAATATTTCAATGTTGCTCTCCGTCCAAGAGAGCACATTGCCGGCCGTTGCTTTACTGTTGCAGGTTGCCAAGTTGTAGATTTCAGTGATGGACAGTTTCCTATTCCAGATGTTTAGGTTTGCCAGCTCGCCTACGAAGGCTTGTGTTGCATCAAAGCCTCCTCCGAGTGTATCCTGCAGAAGGAGACAAATTTAAAAAAAAAAAAAAAGCAGTAGTTAAAACACAAATGTGGTGGCTTCATTCATTTTAAATAGCCTGTCCAAGCTGACATTGGGTGAGAGTACATGCTGGATTTGTCATCAGCCATTTACAGCAGATATATTTGAATCTTTCTTTCTTTTCTTTTTTTAAACAAGAACTCCAAACTGTATTTCCCGTTTAGAACCTTGTTTATTCGCCTTGTTGGTAAGCCATTAAATATTCAGTTGGCTCGTTCCAAGAAAAGAGCATTTCTTTGCACCTTATGCCATACTTTGAACTTGCATCTAAAGTCACACAAGTTTGCATTTATGTGTTTTCAAAAAAGTATATAAAGTTGTCACAACATAGTAAAAGCCATCATGGCTGCTCAGTACCTTCTTGTGGAGTCAACAAGCGACGTCAACATCATTAATATAAAAGGATGGAATGAACGAGTCACAGTGAAGAGACGTGACTCCCAGGCACAAGCGATAATCCTCCCTCTGCACTCGTCAAAGTTAGCTGTGGCTTCATTTTTTCTTATTTGATAAATATTCTTTCTTTTCCCCCGCAGTGATCATTTCTTGAAATAATTATTTCATTTTGTTGCACGTGTCTCATTTCCAGTGGTGATTTGTATGCTTGTATTTAGTTAAGTCAATCACTTGCCAAGATCAGCAAACAGGTATGTTCAACTTTGGCACAAACTGAAAATGACATTTTACTGCTGCACATTTGCACGTGTTGATTTACCTGCTCCTGTCCCAAGACGAGCACCCCCTCAGGTTTGATGGGGTGATAGGGTGCCAAATTTTCACCGTTGCCCCTCATCACACCATCCTGAAAGGCCTCCCACATCCCGTCTCGGGTGGTCCACGTGATGCACAAGTGATGCCATTTGCCGTCATTGATGAGGAAGGGCAGCTTTGCAACCTGCGGCAAATACACACTTCCATTTAAATCAGGATTCAGGCCTCATCATTTCCATCTTGAAAACCTTGCTGCAGGTTGTTCATTCAAATGCATACTTTAGCTTTCTGTCTGTTGTGTCACACTTACCTTGTCATTAATGAGAATCTCCATTGGGTTGTTTCCCCATTCAATCAGCACCAGCTCGTTGGCCTGACCCGGGACAGCGTAAGAAAAGGGTGTCCCCACCCCTGGTGAGGCGTTGGACTTGATCCACAGACACACGGTGAAGGAGTACATCTCGGGCAGACTCCTCTTGGCTTTGGCGTACATGTAGTTGGTTCTCAACGGGAATGTCAGCTGGAACTTATCCGCGGGTCTGTTTTCTTTGCCTGCACATGAGATTAATGTCAGTCTGTCTGTAAAGGTTTGCTTCTGCTCGCTCTGGGAATTCTTTTCTATTTAATCGGTGTCTTTAGGGATTAGGAAGAGAACAGAGTAACATTAATCAAAATTCATGTTTATGGGCATGAGCCAACAATGCAGATGTGATTAGAATTCATATGAGGAGTGTGACAAATGGAAGACGCTATTTTCTACCTTGCTACTTGAAGTACCAAGCAAGACTACTTGCGATTGCTACGGTATTTCCCCTGGGAACCTGCCCATGACACGTTCATGCATCCATCTATTTTCTATACCATGTTTTCCTCACGCGGCTCATTGGTGATAAGGAGGCAGAACACGACCTGGACTGGTGGCCAGCCAGTCACAGACCAGAGGGATATAAAACTGTCTAAACTCACAATCACATTAATGGGCAATGTCGAGTCTTCATTTAACCCACAGGTGTCAAACTCAAGGCCCGGGGGCCAGATACAGCCCGCCACATCATTTTATGTGGCCCGCAAAGACAAATTGTGCATCAAATTCATGTCATTACTAGAATTGCAAATTGTCTTTACTTTTAATAATATCTTTTTTTAAATATTTGACCAGTTTTTACTCGTCTGATTTGAAAACGAGTTATTTGTCAGTTTGTTTTGTAGCTTTTACCGTATATAATATGAGGTGCTCATACATTTATTTGGGTTGACAGTCATAAAGAAGGCTACAATGCGCGAAAAAAAAAAAAGAGTTTGACACCCCTGATTTAGCCTAATATGTTTTTGAATGTGGGATGAAGTTGGAGAGCTCGGAGAAAAAATACACGCTGAAGGGCACGCACGCGCGCGCGCGCACACGCACGCACGAGTTGGATAGCTGAAAAAGCCTCATAAATCCTCCAACTCGCCTAAGTGCGAATCACCTTTCGGCATTATCTCTCCGCAGCAGAAATGTACTTGTAATCACTTGAGACTTTTTTCCCGTGTTGTTCCTCTTCTTCTTCCTCTTGTTCTATTTTTTTGTCACACTGTCAGCGTTTGGCAGTGAAACGGCAAAAGGCGAAAGGGCAAACTACAAGCAGTAAGATATGCAAAGCAATGCAGCTCTCTACTCAATGCGCGCGCAAGGCGATAGATGCCGCAGCAGAAAGCGAGGGGAAAAAAACATTCGACTCCATGGGAGCTCGAGAACTCATCGTATTAGGGCTTCGAGCGGATGATGTGCCCTTGGGCAATAAATTGGCTTAAATACACCCCCCCCCCCCCTCCCGAGATCCAATGTACGCACCTTTCTCTAAGTCTGTGATGCGGTGGTGCAGAGAAGTGAGCGTGGACTCCACTCGGTTCCGTTGGTCGCTGTCATTTCTGGAACCACTTTTGGCTTCTTCTAATGTGTTGACCCGAGACAGAACTTGCTTCTCCATGTCATCTATCTTGTTTTGAAGCAGATCCTTCAGACTGTTCGCCTGCACGGTGTTATTCCCTCGGCTGTATTGCTGCAGCGTGCGGAAGGAGAAAGGGATACGTTTAAGATTGAAATAGTTCTGGTTGGAAATCTTTACTTTTAAATGATGTGCCTTAGGGTTACTTTATATGGGGATGTTTAGCTCTTTGTCAAATTTCTCAAAACAACTAATCATGGTTTCCCATATGCGCACTCACGGGCTCTATTATTACTTCGGTACTTGCACAATAAATCACTCATATCCAGTGCAAGCTGTCCGCCTTAAAGATAACTGTGCGATGGGGTGGGGGCGGGGGCATTTGAACATGAGGTTACTTGTAGTTTGCAAAGGCATCGAGCGGAATTTCACCACCCTGTACACTTAATATTAGAGACAGTTGTCGTTGTAATGCACTGCACGCGCACGCCCCTGCAAATGCGATCCAACATAGACAGACACACGATCAAAATAATACTGTTCCATAACATGCAACATCTTTTATTCTAATTATTTGGATTAGATATAAATTTCCTTCCGAGTGCTGTTCTTTTATTTTTACTCTCTTGGCTGTTTCTCTTTAATTAATGCAGATGTTGCTACTTGAGTGATGCTGCTGTGACATTTAAATTTACCTCACGTGATGAGATCTATCTATCTATCTATCTATCTATCTATGAGATTATTGTACTTAATCATCACGCATGAGTAATATATATATTATTATATGTGCATGCTCGGTAAAAGATGGACTTTAATATGTGTCTTGTCGTCTTACAAAGCTCACGGAGCCCAAGAGAACTTGGCTGCACTGGAACTTGCCTACCTCAAGGTTCTCCAGTCTCTGTTTCAGAGTCTGTAAAGTGTGTCCCAGCTGGGCCAGGGTCTCTGCGGTGCCCCGTGAAATATCCCCCATCGTGTTCTTGGCGCCCGGCCGCCTCCCTCCGGGTCCCGCCGCGGCCGGGAAGCTCTGACTCTCACAGCGACTCAACTTGGACGTTAGTTCCCTGATTGTCTCCTTCTGGTTCATAATGGTCTCCTTTTGCTGCAGCACGGTCTCCCGCAGCTGCATGACAGTCGTCTTCAGGTCCTCCCCCGGCCCACTGTTCTGCATGGTGGCCGCACACAAGTCCATATCCTTGGGCACCGACGTGCAAATAAACTGCGTCTGTCCCAAGTCTTGCGCGGAGCTCTCCGCGGTGGCCAGGCAACAAAGGAGAAAAACTTTCCACGGGAGTCGATCCATGGTTCCACTCGCATTGATGTCTGTGTTCAGTACCACGGAGCTGTTCACTGAAGCTTGGAGCCGCAGCAATCCGCGCGCGCTTTTATAGCGCGCTTGACGCATCCCCTCATTCATCGCAGCTGTGAGAGGAAGGAGGCGCCCGGAGTCCGGCCCATTCTTTAAGCTCGTGCACGATTCGTGGAACAGTCGCCCACGTACTTGATCAATGCCAAGCAGAAGCTTTTATCCAAGTGTTTAGACGTAGTCGGTAAAGCAAAGAAAGTAATGAGCAAAAAGCCCCGTCCAAATATTCCCATTTAAAAACAGATCATCCCACTTATTCAATAAACTATTGTAGACACACGTCATAAGTTCAGTTCATAATACTTGGAAATTACTTGGAATGAATCTTTCATGAACAGTATCCTATGATATCACAATTATTGCGCCCTCTTAAATGAGCCGGAAAGGGTACTCCATCAACCCTATTCCGAAACGCACACTGTATAAATTGCCGTACGGTATTTTAATAATGATCGAACTTCTCTTGTTACAGTAAAACCAGCAATCTGCATTAGCTCCCAGGAGGAAATTTGCTTGGTAATGGATTGAAAGCAGCAGATGAATGCGCTTTCCTTGCATTTCCCATTCAATGAGTGTCTATATTAGAGCTGATATTTTACATGTATATTTTCTTTCACAGTCCATTATAGTATAACACTTCACATTTCATACTACTTTTAATGATTAATTTATTATTTCAATGACAGAGTGGTTTGTTTCCGGCAATATAAAAGATTTGTTTTTACACAGAAGTCAAGGGACTATAAGTAAGTAAATAAATAATCAAACTATTAAATAGAAAAATAAATAAATAAACATGCCCTTTGTGTTCCAGTGCATTCTCCTGCCAAATGAGCACAACTACTCAGCGACACATCGATTTTAAGTCCCACTTGCATCACAGTGCTGTGTAAAACTATAGTCACAAACAGAATTGTGGAAACAAATGTTCAGGCGAAACATTTGTAACTCAGTTACATTGCAAGAAGTTTTTCAGACTTAGGCATGACGATTCCACGGCTATTGACTAAAGGTGGGAGGAAAATTGACCAACAAGTCCACCTTAATTTGTTTAATCATTGATCCTGTGTGTTGTAATCAGCAAGATGCCAAGCTTGAGGCAAGCAATGGCATATGAAACAAATAGTGGATGGGAGCTTAATTGCTCCAGGACAAACATGTACACATTTCTCCTTATCTCAGCAGAACTTTAGATTTCATAACCTTGCTTCAAATCAACAAGGGCCACTTTGTTGTGTTTAGCTGCCCAACAGCAGCTTATTTGCTAGCAAGGAGCAAAGTTTGCAAGTTTTTAATCACAATGTCAGTGTGGTTTTCTATTGAGGATGTGTAGTTTACCATGTGATCCACAATATATCACACCTTAAAGGTGTCACAGCACCATATGGTCTCTCACATTTTCCTCTCTCCCTTCCTTCTCTTCCGTGTGTCAGCTGTAACACTGAAAGAAAAGATCATGTCTTTGCAGGCAGTAACGTGTGCCAAATGAGGGTGCTATCTTATTGCTGTAATCAGATTTGGTGCTCATAGAGGGAAGCAGACTGGTAATAATGCCTTTTTTCATTTAAGTACACATGCATGGTCAGTTCCATACGTTGGACACCAGAGGCAGGATGGAAAAGGACTCAAATCTGTAACGATCAGTCTCTCAGGCTTGCTGAATAATGCAAAGCTTTATAATAGAACCTACTGTCTAATGGCAAAGACAGATATGAGCCATTTCACACAGTGGCAGAATGCGGCATGCTTATTTATCCAGCATTTGCCCTCGTAGTGGAGAATAATGCATAAGGATTGACTGAAAAACACGGGAAGGACTGCAAAAGAAAGAAAAGGTTAGGGGGAGTGCAGAGGCTGTATGCCAGAACACTTTGAAATACACTCACTGGCAATAACATTGTAATATAATTTCTCTTTCATATACCTAAATAATGCAACGAAAATGTTGTTGTACATCAGTGGAAACTACAACAAATGATTAATTTTTTAAATGTTATTCATTGAGTGCATGCCTCGAGCAAGGTTGACCTGTAACCAAAAGCATTCGTGAGCAGTATTTGTAGTTAGCATCTATGTTTTGTTTTTTGGGGACTGGATAATCGTATAACACTCTAAGACAAGGCTAAAAGTGCAAAAAACAAAAACAATAATCCTCAGTATTTCACTGGGATTTGACGTTACTATATTTTTAAAGGCCAGATATTTAGCTTTTTTTTTCTTTGCAATTTAAAACAGGTATATTCCCAGCTGTTTTGCAGGGCAAGTCAAGTCCAAAATGTTCGTTACAATATGTTCCATGTGGTCCCAACGGTCTTAACACGGTAGTCTGACTAATATTGCATTTGCGGAATATTAATCAATCCACTTAGGGAAATTTTGCCATTTGCTGTCAACGGAAAATGACATCTCAGTGTCTTAGTGCTCAGCTTGCGAACATCTTATGACCAAACGCCCCAAAAAAAGGTGACCCGTTGGTCGTTATCTGAGCCATAGGGATATCATTTTCAGTCAACAATTGGCAAAATGGCCACACCCGGCAATGGAAAATAACGGGTGCAGTTTGTTGCTTAATTCCACAAAGACCCGTCTGATATCTCCAAGATGCCACAGGATGGTGCTAAAAGCGAAGAACTATGTTGAAGTGACACATTGATTGAGAGACCAACATTTTTAGGGGAGCATCAATTACCTCTTTGTTTTTTGCTATTTGCAGCACTTATCACACATTTTTAGGGGAGCATCAATTACCTCTTGTTTTTTTGCTATTTGCAACACTTATCACACACGAAAAGCAGGAGGTTACGATACGGCATTGTTTTCTTTATGTGAAAGCAAACACACACGGACATACAAGAGTGGCTCTATTGCCTGAGGAAGCCTCAAAGCCTGGCCTGCTAAAGGGTTAAAAATGGGAAAGAAAGGTGTGAGTTAAATACTTTCTCTTGGCATTGACGTCACACCATAAAACTGAAGCGCAGGAAATGCACTGACGTCAGACAGGCAACCAACAGCAAAACAAAGAGATGAATAGTGACTCAAGAGACACGTGTCCAGCAGAGAGCTTGATCGTCATTGAGAACTCGAGTGATGATGAGGTAAAACCTCTTTATAGCTTTTGTACATGTTGCAGCCTTCTGTTGCTGGACAAATACTATTACCAAATGTACAACTGTATTACATCCATCCATCCATTTGCTGCCGTGCTCCCAGCCGTCTTTGGGCAGAACGAGAGCCAAAGTCGAATCCCGCACCTCTGAACTGTGAGGCAACGTTCTAACCAGTGCAAAACCATGCCGCTGACTGTATAATAATAATAAAAATAGTAAATATAATAATAATAATAATAATAACTGAAAAGAGACAATATGCTTTCAGAAAGGTTCAGCTGCATGTCTGATTAAAAATGTAGTAAAAATTTGTTGACCAGTGTTCACTTGTAGTGAATTATGTGAATGTCTACCGTAATTTTCGGACTATAAGTCGCACCGGAGTATAAGTCGCACCAGCCATAAAATGCCCAAAAAAGTGAAAAAAAACATATATATGTATATAAATCGCTCCTGAGTATAAGTCGCCCCCCCCACCCAAACTATGAAAAAAAACCGCGGCTTATAGTCCGAAAATTACGGTACATTTAATGTACACTGTACAACCATTTACATGTACAACCTAATTAAAGCATACAGGGACATAAATAAATGCTCTCTGCAATACGTGTTCCACGAGGCCCTAAGAGAACTTCATCATAATTCTCTGAAGGCTGCACATTAACACTGAGCCACGACAGCGCTCTTCATCAAGCCACTCGTATTGGAATCCCTCTAGAAACATTTTCTTCATTAGAGCTTCTCCACATAAAGGTCTGTGGCTAAAATGCATTTTTACTTTATTGAAAGATTTGCTGAGGAAAGAATTGCATTTCATTTTATTTTGTTCTGCATTGTATTTTGAAGGTCAAAGTCATATTTGACGTCATGTTCGCAAATTAGTGGTGTTGATTTTACAAAGCTTTTAACATTTTTTCATTTCAGAGAGAATAGACACATTTTTGGGGGGGGAGTACATTATTTGCTGTGGGTCACAAATAATCAATCATCTTTCTCCGAACAGCTGCCACTGCTACATTGCTTTTTCTTTTAAATGAATTCAGATATTTGTAGACACATTCTCACTTCATTGTGATTACTGACCTTTAGAACAATATGCTCCTAACTTTATGAAAACTGTTTGGCATGACTGTGCCCCACCACTGCACACTGCAGTATTTCAAAACCAACTGTTTTATCTCAAACTTTTTTTCCAAATGTGAAATTCATGTCTGCGATTGGCTGGCAACCAGTACAGGGTGACCGGAGCCAACTGCCCGCTGGGATAGGCTCCAGCACGCCCGCGACCTTCGTGAGGAAGAAGCGTTTCGGATGATGGATGTGAAATTCATGCTTCTAAAATATGATTTGACCAAGCTTTTTGATAATTTGACTCTTAAATTCTAATGAACAGTTTACATATAGATTATATTTCATTAGATAACGTTGGATTATTTTAGTATTCCATACATCCAATTTATGTATCTCAGCCTCACCAAGGTGAAGTGGAGCCTATCCTAGCTGACTTTGGTTTGGAGGAATTTTACACCCTGGATTGGTCACCAGACAATCACAGGATTGAATTTATAGGACGCTATAAAATACTACTATCATACAAGGCATTAAAATTCAGATTACATATAACCAGAAAGGGATGCACAGTAATTTAATAGCACATAGTTTATAGTACAATACTAGTACAGTCAACTGGAGTGTGAACAGGCTTGAACAGGCTTCGGACTACTTTTGTTTTTTTTATCGGCATTGATAACATTACTAGTTTGGTTGCTTCAGTTCATTCTTTATATTTATTTGAAGCGTACTTGACGCTACTCTGATTAACAATTTATTGTACTGGAAAATTAGATTTTTCCTTAAAAGTCGTAATAAAAAGTAACTTTTCATCAGATTTTTATTGGCACTTTGTTCATTACAACAAAGTGAATTACAAATGTAGTGTAAATTTGTACCCTGCTCGCGTAATATTCACAATACTTGCAAGTTACCTCAGAACAGTGAACCTGAAACACGTGCATCCATTTGTTTTATAAATTTGAAACTTTACAAAGCGCAATATTGTTGTCAGTGAGTCAACAAAGCTTAGACAAACTGAGGCACTTTGTGGTTAGTGGCCCATCACCCTGGGAGAGCAGCTGTGTTTTAGGATTCAATAACACGAAATGACGACCCCGTGAGCCAGAAGTGTACCCTACAACGACCGAATGAGCTCTCTGCTCATCCTTTCTGAACTTCATCAAATGTACGCATCTTCTTGTAAAACCAGAGTCTTTCCGTAGCTCTCAGAGGTGCTGAGTTATTCCGCCCATAATGTCTGGATGAGGTTGTTCTGATCATACTCCACAAAGAAGGAAATACATGTTCTAGAGCAGGGGTGTCAAACTCGTTTTTTTCGCGGGCCGCATTGTAGTCATATTTTCTCTCGGAGGGCCATTATGAGTGTCAACCCAAATAAATGTATGAGCACCTCATATTATATACAGTAAAAGCTACAAAACAAACTGACATAGAACTCGTTTTCAAATCAGACAAGTAAAAACTGGTCAAATATTTAAAAAAAAAAGATATTATTAAAAGTGAAGACAATTTGCAATTCTAGTAATGACACGAATTTGATGCACAATTTGTCTTCACGGGCCACATAAAATGATGTGGCGGGCCGTATCTGCCCCCGGGCCTTGAGTTTGACACCTGTGTTCTAGAGTGTGTTTCTAATCTACTACAGGCAGAGGTGGGTACTAATATTTACTGTATTACATTTCCTCAAGCAATATTTGGAATTAAAATGACTGGCAAGAGTAGCTATGATGCAGCATTCATTTTATTTTATCTTGAGTATATATGTTGAGAAGAAATTACATTTACTCCACTTTCTATTACTTTACACTGCATTCCATTTGCTAGTTTATCGATCAATGTTTCTTTATTGTTGTTGTGTTTTTTTTTTTTACTCCATTTCACTAATTAAACAGACCCAGGCCAGCAATATCACCGCACATAGTCCATCAAAATGACTAATTTCTATGAGTGACTGAAGAAGCGTAAGAAAAACAACAGTTTCATAATGTGCTTTCACCTGTGTCTGCATGTCCTATCCGCCTTGATTTTTAGAGTTCGCAATAATTGCTAATATATTTAAATATATTGGTTGGATGATTATAGCCCAAAATAAAATATGAACCACTTCAGATTCCATCTTTAAAGCTTCTTAAAGCCTTTACCCCCAGCACCTCCAACTCACACTTGTAACTCCTAATGTTCTCAAAAATGTCTCCTTCTGTTTTTTGACAGCTGAAATTTTATCACAGCTGAGAGACAATTTAAATTTGCTGTAAAAGCTTTGTTGTCCAGATTTTGCTTTGGGGTTTTGTGGATTTATTCACGGTCAACCTTGAGTGTGAATTGTGAGAAAGATGCGCTTTAAGCTGAAGCAGTCTGTGCTCAGGGGACATTGACTGATCATTATGCAATAGAGTACAACACATTAATCACAGCAGAACTGTTTATTAATGCATTGTAAAGATAACTTGGAAACCACAATTGTCAGAAGCAGTACTCAAAAACAACACTAAACTGTTGAAATATGTAAAGACAACATCTTTCAGAGACATGAAAGCACAAAAACAAGAGTGTGTGTGTGTGTGTGTGTGTGTGTGTGTGTGTGTGTGTGTGTGTGTGTGTGTGTGTGTGTGTGTGTGTCTGTGCACACGTGTGTGTGTAATCACAAATGAAGAAAGCATGAAGGCATATCTTCATCCCTTGAATCACTTCTTATTCATGTAACTCTTTTTTTCCTCGCCGCGTGGCAATCAGTCCTAGGGGAAAAAAAACATTTCCTTCTTCTGTTTCACTCCTGTTTCCAGTTTTTCATGTCACCCTGATCCCTAGGGAGTAGGAGATCTGAAGAAAAAGAACACTAATCTTCTCTGGCTTGTCCTGGCTTTATTGCAGATGAGACAAGCCAGGGTCTCACCCTCCTTCACACCACAGATTTGATTGGTTCCACCCAGCCGTGGACACCAGCGATGTGATGCAAGAGGCTCAAACTCACCGAGATAGACCAATGAGTTTCTTCCAGATCAGATTGCTGAGCTGCCTGAAGTGAGGCAGGCCGAGGGAGGGGTCGTAGTGATGACTACTAGACTGGTAGATGTATTGCGAAAAGATGTTATCACGCGCCAACCATCAGATGTAATAATTTTATGCTTTTTATTGGGCTGGCACTTCAGAGAAACCTCCTGTGAATTGATCTCTCCCATCTTATTGTTTTGTTGTCATTCAAAAAAGCCTGTCTTGGGGTTGATTAACGTTATCAAGCGTGATAGGCAAATATAATTGTCGACCGGGAACAAACTGGTAAACATGTTGATTGCACACGTGGCTCTAGGAAATGCCACGATATACTGGTTGAGTGAGCTCTTCTAAATGCGTCACTCAGGACAGGTGGAACGGTGTATTCACTCTGTGATGTCTGCATAGTCAAACATTTGGCTCCTGCTGTTTGAGAAATTAGTGTGAAGCTGGACACGAAAGGGTGAGGAGACATCTCATGTGGAAACTCACTTTGTTCACTTGACTCAGGGGCAGGCAATTTGCACCCAGAAATCAACAAAAACATCAACGTCAAAAACATGAAATCAAATTATCAGTTGAAGCAGCTGCTTAATCACGTCTCAAAAAAAAAAGAAAGTGTCATACTGTTCACAACAACACGAGTTTATCTATGGAAACTTGAGCCACTGCCTCATTAAATTTGCTCCAACACTGTCATCAAAGTAAATTCTCTGACGAGATATTGTGAATACAAAATATTTATTGCAAACAGTGTTTTAATTACCATGTTGTACATGTAAATGAAATGAATTATTTCCATGGTATATGTAGTTTTCTGTTTTACTTCAATAGTCACGCTTGCTTTCCTGCTAGCAATGCATTATGGTCTATATTAACCTTTTGAATAAACATCGATGGCCAGTATATTTCCAAATGCATTATGGGTAATTTTGAGTGCACTACATTTATCCTCCCTGGACATTCAGACAACCCTACAAAATGGTGTAATACCTTGATAGCCACTAAATAGTTTGCACATTAGGACACAGCCACTATTCTTTTGTTTGAACTGGCATCCCTGGTGTCATGTTGGTGTTACACCATCTCAGGTGTGAATGGGGAAGAGGATCTGAATACTCCCAAAAAAAAAAAAAAAAAGACTGCAAAGACAGTTACTGAGCTGCTGCTGCACAGTGGCCTAGACAAGACCTTCTAAAAAGGTTCTAAAAAGAGTGCATAAGATTATATCCAGATGTTGTTTTTGGAAAGGGGACACATGAGTGCGGCCAGTATTGATGCACAGATTGAAGGGCGAGGGGCCACCCTGTCAGTGCTCAGAGTGGACCATAAGGCACACTACTTCAAATTGGTCTGCATATGGCTGTCATCCTTTTCAAACGATGATGCCCAAAAAGTGCCCAAACAGTATGCATGGATGTCTGGAATCACATCCCACATTCTGATAAAACCAAGTTAAACTTATTTGGTTCAGAGTAACTCAATCATGTGCAGCAACTAGGTGAGGGGAACTATAACAAGTGTGTCTTGCCTACAGTCAAGTATGCTGGTGTGCCATGGTCTGGGCCACATGAGTGCTTCTGGCTATAGTTCATTGAGGAATCCATGAATGCTGGAGCAGAGCATGAGCTGGGCCACATGACAGGATTCTAACATGATAACAACCCAAATACAACTTCAAGACAACCACTGCCTTGCTAACATAAAGGTAATGGTGATGGACCGACCAGGCCTAAACATTACTGAGTATGGTGGTGACTTCAAAATAAACATGCAGTCACACAAGGTCTCTAAAATCCGCACGATGAAGACATGCAGGGGTGAAGAATTTCAATGGCAAATTCAAAGTGGCTACACAAAATATTGACACTGGGAGATTTACTCACTTTTGTTGCCAATGGTTGGGCAGAAAAATATATTTACTCTTATGTATAAAAGTTACTTGCCAAAGGTTTTAGGACATTCAAGTTTTAAAATAAAACAACAATATTTCAGTTCATTGTTTCATCATTCTGTAAAATATAAAAATAATAGATAATTCAAGTTTCAGAAGGAATCATGGATTCAATCTATAACTCAAAATGTATTTCAGACTTTAGATTCATTCACATGGCCACCTCAGACGGATATAGCATCTGAACACTCTTGTGGCATTCTTTCTACAGAGGAAATCACATACTTCTCAAAAAGTTTTTCTCAACTCTGTTGCAGGACTTCCCACAAATATGTGACTGCTTTGCTTTCATGCTTCCGTCTAGTGTTCATTCCAAATCAGCTCAATGTGGTTCAAACATGGTGAATGCCTTTTTGTCTAATTTTGAAATGGCCAAGACCAAGATAAACCATTTAAAAATTACAAAAACCTTTCCTCTTTCAATGTGACCTATACCCTGTACAAATACAATACCGGATATACTAACAAACAAACAAACAAACAAACAAACAAACAAACAAACTAACTAACTAACTAACTAACTAGCTAACTAACTAACTAACTAACTAACTAATAAATAATTGTTTGTGTGTGGTCCAAAACCTTGTTCGGTACTCACTCATCCCCCTGTAGTAAATATTACATAACAAGGTACATTGTCTTATAAGGACTAAAACAAAACAAGGAAAAAGAAATAAAAAACAATTGACAGAAAAGGCACAATGGAATTTTTTTTTAATTCAAAGCCTATTAATGATAAATCTTGAGTTATTGCAGTGTCAAATACTTTTTTCGTTGTGTACTGATTACATTCTACAAGAATAATTGAAACAATCAGAAGAGATTTGGAATTCCTTATTTTATGTAAGTAAAAATAGTTAATGACTTGCATAACAGATATATCCCAAAGGACAGTAACAGTGTCCGAAAGAAAGTGCATGTGGTTGGTACAGGAACAACTGTCGTGACGTATCATGACAGGCTCGCACCAACAGTGCATTGTGGGTCGAACCCAAGATGGCTGCGCCCTTGCAGGAGTGCTGATGAAGTGGCTCTGCGGTGAATTTCTCTGGGTTTTGTGTGATTCTCGTGAAATCCGGTGCACGAAGCTGCATGATAGTGATCCGGCTTGTGGTACAGGACCATAGGAGCAGAGTCGTTAAGTGTGTGCGGTGGATCGCGTGGCTGTGGCAGACTGTCCGTGTGAAGATGGGCCTCGTCTGCAGCCCCTTCCCATAGCGAAGAGCTGTGGGGAGAGGAGCCACAGATTCCCCTGCAAACACGCACCCGTTCAACTTGGATTTGACGGCTTTGACATACTGTATAGACTGTGGACGCTGTCTTACAATTTTCTTACCGGAATTGTTTGTGCGACGCTGTCTGTCATCGTCCGGAGACGAAGAGCTTCCCCAGCCCGGCGAGATCGTCCCTGCACACCGAGGTCTGCACACATCTCCATTCTTCGTAGTCAATTCTGCACGGCTCTCTCTTTATGTTGCACAGTTGATTTCGTGTATTCAGAGTTTTCAAATCAAGCTCGCTAATCTAATGTGGTTAACATTTGCTTAACCAGCAGTCCCACCTGTGAGACTGATGTCAGCGTTGACTTCACGTTAAAACACTTTGCCAATTTACCTTAAGCGTTTTATCAGTTGTATTTACTAAAGCGGAATCGAAAACAAGTGTGCGTGTGACCAGAAGGCTGTTGCAATGAACTAAATCAGCACATACTATGTGTGGGTTTTTGTTTGTGGGTTTTTGTGGAGGTGTGTGTTTGGGCTAGTTAGTGCCTGATTCACTTGTGTCAGCCATTTACTATGCTGCTGAATATACTTTTCGATCATTTCTAAATCGACAAACGTCAAAATTCAGATTAAGGTACATTTTGCGCCGAAGTCATCTCTACAGCCAATTAGTGGCTGGGAAAAACGCTGTTTTGGAATTGTAATACAGAGATTGAATAAATTGCATTGTTTATTGTGGACCGCACACTTTATTTCGCCATTGTGTTCTAGTTCTAGTCAACTATTGTAGTAGTGCTACATAAGAGTATTGACCTCAAAGTTGAGTGGGGCTTTCTGGATCTGGTCATTATGTTCTCCCTCTTCCTGCTTTGGTTCTGCCGCTTTTGACAGCAGTTTAATACGTGTATATTAGGTCAAGCATTAAATCTCAGGAGTGTGACACTGTTGAGCTGCTCCTCGTCTCTTGCTCCGTAATGTAGCCTGAGGCAACTGTCCTGTGACCCTGAACAGGAGAAGCTTAAAATGGATGGATAGAATGTAAATTAACTACCGTAATGTTCGGACTATAAGTCGCACCGGAGTATAAATCGCACCAGCCATAAAATGCCCCAAAAAGTGAAAAAAAAACATATACCGTTTTTTTCCATGTATAATGCGCCCCCATGTATAATACGCACCCTAAAAATGGCATGTTGATGCTGGAAAAAAGCCTGTACCCATGTATAATACGCACCCAAATTTTGACTCCTACTTAAGTCCGTAAACGTAAAATTATTTCAGAAAAAAGATCATCTTTAGGAACAACCGGATGTTATTCTGCCGGTCAGTATCACTGCGCATGCGCTAGCAAACTCAATAGCGAAGAAATGTTTCGGATTTGTGTAGGGTACATTGTGACAGCAAACGAGCAGGTGATCGAGCAAGCGTCTGATACGAGAGCATTGTGTTCGTATGGAGCGTGTTTGAAGTGAACAGCAGAGAAGAAAGTGCATCTGTAATGGCGGCCTCCGTATGATATCCGGATAAAAAATATATAATTGTACCCATGTATAATGCGCACCCCAGATTTTAGGACAATAAATTAGTTAAATTTTGCGCATTATACATGGAAAAAAACGGTATATGTATATAAGTCGCTCCTGAGTATAAGTCGCCCGCCCACCCAAACTATGAAAAAAAAACCGCGACTTATAGTCCGAAAATTACGGTAGTATAGTTGTGCGTGTTACTGACGCAAATATGTTCTTCCCTGTAGGGTCCTAATGAAAATGGATGCAGACTTGCTACATTTGCCATCTGTGGGCTTTGCCGAGGAGGAGGCCGACATGAATGACTGGGAGCTGCCCCTGGCCTTCATGAAGAAACGGCACTCGGAGAAGATTGAGGGATCTAAGGCCCTTGCACAAAGCTGGAGGATGAAGGACAGGGTAAATATCTACTTCTCCTCCATCAATGTCAGTGCTGTGCTTAGTGTGTGGCTGCAGGAACACCTTGTCTTGCAGCTTTCGCCTCCAAGTTGCCCAAATGCAATTTCGATTGATTAAGGGTAGCTACACATAATCCTGTTCCAATATATTGAATTCCAGGAACATGTCATATAGGTTTTGTATTTTCAATGAACATTTTTTTAACATGGAAAAGAAGCCTCACTATAACATCAGGTGTTCATGATTTGCACGTTTTATAATTTTAGTCTACTCATGTTTTCTTTGTGGGCTAAGAGTGTGCGTGTGTGTGTGTGGGGGGGGGGCGCACATTAAGTGACATTGCAAAAAGAGATCCACGTAAGTATGCTGGCGTTAGCGCCAATTGCTCTTTGTCGTTTCCCTCCATCCTTCCTCTCCCTGTAACTGCTCGCCCCTCCCTCCTCTGCTCAGCTGAGATCTCAGAAAAAAAACAGATGGCCTCTCATCACTGACCTCAAAAAGGTTAACTGATCTCTGCAAGCCCCACAAGTACCCCAAAAAACAAAACAAAACAAAAAGCAAAAGCTCATTACCGGGCAGTGATGATTGAAACCTTCACTTTTTAAAACCACAATAATCCAACTGGAAATTGTCCCATGCCTAGTGTGAAGTTTGTTTTATTCTGTATTGTTCTATTCATCCCTCCATCCATCCATCCATCCATCCATCCATCCGTCCGTCCGTCCGTCCGTCCGTCCGTCCATCCATCCATCCATCCATCCATCCATCCATTCCAGTCAGTATTGAGTGTTCAAATGATGGAAGTAAATTAATGAGTCCTAGCCAAGCTATTGCCCTCAATTAAACTAATTGCTCTGGGAACAAAGGACCTAAGTACTGTAAGGAAATGAGTCGCTCTCTGAGACAGCTGACCCCCCCCCCACCAGCACCACCACCAAAGGTGAGGTAAAGAGGGTAGTTCGTAGTCTTCAGAATGGCACTTAGCGTGTCCTACATCCATCTCTGCACCAGTCTCAATATAGTCCGGGCTCGTTCTTCTCCAGCACTGAGCCAGCCTTCTTAACCACTTTGTCTGACTGGACTGCTTCTGTCCCTCCTCTACAACCCTGAGAATAAAAATGTTTGGTTCCATGTGGGGTATCATTCCTTTCAGTTTTTCATATACAGTTTTGGCCTTGTAATCGCTTGAGGTGATTTGAGACATTGTGAGTACAGTGAAAGGTTTGTGTGTGGGATGTTCATAGATATTGATATTCTGCTGTTGCAGCCATGTGTGCACAAACAAGATGTGCATTGCTTTCACAGCATGAAGGTGAAGTGGCAGGCTGCACAATTGCATTACCTATTGGTTAAAATGTGGTCGCCTTTATGGCTTGGACTCCATGTGCATTGAGATTTTGTGTGCGGTCACTGAGCTTGCCATGTAATCGCTATAAGGTTTCAGATATAGGAGGAAGTCAGGGCTGTAGCTGCAGTTGATGGTCTGCTTGGAAAAAAAAAACATTGAAACCTTGTAGATTGCAGCACTGTTCATTCACAAAAAATGACTCAATGTAAATAATCCCTGATGTTTTAAGAGTGGTAAATTGTAAAGTTTGTAATGTTTGTGGTCTCTGTCCTGCTCGTTCCAATCCTGTGTGTCACGTTGTTTTACTATCTCAGCACTCAGAATGTATGTACATAGTGCAGTGTTGGCCCCTGAACTTGGACCTTGACCTGAAGAGATACAGTATGTAAACATTTGTTGATGTAGGATTTGTTAATTTTATGCCATCAATCTCACAATACAACGCGCATGATGATAAAAGTTCACAATACGAAACGTATCGCGATACATGTATCCGTACTTTGCATCCATTTTTAAGAAAACGATCATATATATCTATATAATCTTTCTATATTTTTATTACGCTTAATGGCAACAATATTTTCTTCTTCTACCACTGTTAGTAGTACTTCCGGGTTACCACCAGCACAGAGAAACAGCATCGATTCTGATGTCTCCATTTTGATACGTGTAGAGGTGTCAAAACTCGTCCCTGCAAGAGTGAACATTGTACCATTGCCTGGTGTAATATTATTTAACTCAGGAGTGTTCCATCAAACTTGACATATCAATTATTTAACCTATACTCTATTACCTGACTTAAGTTGTCCATAAAATTTAAACGCTTAGTAGGAAGTTCTATGTCATTTGATGTGTCTCTTATTTGGGAGGGGTTTATATGGATCTAATCCTCCTTCCCTTTGAATTACAAGCGCTTGAGTGGTAATGAGCCAAGTAGAACCAATCAAAATCCGTTCCTAAATGTTTGCAGCTTAAAAGAATGAAACCACTGTTCAGTTGTTACCGGCGTCACTGACGCAAAACTGTTGCAACCAAAGTCACCGTTTTGTCTGACAAAAGTTACACACAAGCTATTTCTCTGCGGCAAAGCGGCTGAATTTTCTTCAACCTTATTATCTACTCCTAATTACCAGAGAATGGAGAAGGTACAATCAAACTAATTATTTTCTGATGAAAGAAGAGAGTCATTGTTTTCTTTGGTAGAGTCAATATATCATAGAACGCAAGAATCTGCAGTTCTTGCTGTGTCAGTCAAAATGCTCTAAAATCACTGCCGCTCGAGGGTTGTCATCTGTGCAAATGGCTGACATTGGATGAGGCAATAACCTTTACTGATTGTAACCATCACAAATGGAATAATCAAGCGGCATTGATTCTGTCTGAGCTGGGGGCAGTGGGGCATGGGACTCTTGATAGGGAGCAAAGGAGGATAGCTGAAAAGTCCCTAATATGTGTGTTGGACAGCTGTCAATTATTATAAGCAGGTTTATTTTAGCTTTAGCATGCAATGTCCTCAGGTATGTACACCAAAAGTTGCCAAAAATATGATGTGAACCCTTTAATGATTGACTATATTTCAGGTCAAAGCATTCGTATCTCAAATCATCTTTTCTCATATAAATGAATGGAAATATAATTAGTCTACCCATGCTATTCACGGAGGGGAACTCAGTGAAAGAGGTTATTGCACAGACTTATGCTTACACTGATAGATGGAAATGAGAACACAAGCTCCTGATTTATGGATGTGTGATTGTTAGCTGTGCTGGATAAGAACTTTAAACTTATACAAGGCTGTGCTGACTGTATATAGTGCTTAGTTTTGCTTTTACTGGTGTTTTCACGATGCTTATTTTCCGCTTGCCGTACTTGTAAGTGTACTTTATGAATCCTTGGCAAAGAGTTTGCGGAAGCCTTTAATTTATTCTATTTCGTATCTCCCATATGCATTGGTCAGGTGATGAGCGCTGCCGGGTTTACTCCAAACATGATGACTGGCATTCACACCATAGAGTTCAATCTTTGTCTCATCAGACCAGAGGATTTTCAGTCTCAGTCCTTCGTGTGCCTTTTGCCAAATTCCACGTGATCTGCCATGTGCCTTTTACTAACGAGTGGCTTCCATCTGGCCACTCCACCATAAGGATTTATTGGTGGAGTGTTGCAAAGATGGTTGTCCTTTTGGAATTTTGTCCACTGTGCACCGAGGATTGCTGGAGCTCTGACAGAGTGACCATTGGGTTGTTGACCACCTCCCTGACAAAGACCGTTCCGCACAGAGTGCTCAGTTTTGACGAGTTTCCAGTTCTAGGAAGACCCTTGGTGGCTTAGAATTTCTTCCATTCATGAATGGCACTGTTCTCATTGTAACCTTGCAAACAGTAGAAGATTTTCTGCACCCGTGTCTATATGTGTGCCTCATTCAGACAAGTCCTTTGATTTCATGCTCGGTTTGTGTGCCGCCCTTTGGGACCTTATAGATCTAAAGAGATGTGTTCCTTTTTTCAAATCATGTCTAGTCAACAAGAATTTACTGCAGGTGGACTCCTGATAGGCTGTAGAACGCTCTGATTAATTTATTCCATTTAAGAATGAAGGAGCAACATAGTGTGCACAGAAAGTGAAGCACCACATACTTCCTGGGTGCATTGCATATTCATCAAAATGGAAAAAAACGGATACAGATAAAAACAAAAATTTGTCAGCCTTTTTTGTCAGATAGGTTTGCAGTCAATAAATGCACTGTTTACTATGTGAAAAAAGATAAGTGTTTCGTAAAATGAATGAATTCATACATTTGTACAGTTGTATTTTGTTTTGCCATATGGAGGGAAGGGAATTGATATTTTTCCCTTTTGCCGTATTTGACTGCCGTTTTACTATTGAAAACCGATTTGCGTAAACATTGTATCAAATATATTCTGAGGTGAATGCAGATTATTTTAGTATTAATGATTACAGCATTGTTTTGAGCATTTATTTGGCAGGTAGATGGCCATCATTATATAATTGTCCTAATTATTAAGGTGTCTACACTCTTCAAGCTTTTTGTTCTCAAAATATTGTTTTTTTTCTGTTAGTGTGACCAAATCAAACAGCTAAGGCTATTCCATCGTGCATTCTAAAGTGGTTGATTAACATCAAGCCATGCTGCGAGTTCCTACACAGTAAATTTACTACATTAAACCTCTTTTGGAACTTTATTTTAATTAACCTTTTGTTAGAATGTTTTTCATGATGATGTAAAAGTTTAAGAGAACCTTGTAGTGGGTTGACATAATTCACCTGGAACCTAAATTCACGTTACAGAGCAGAGTGGGACAGTTTACATGTGTGGGACTTTCCTGTTGAGTTTAGTGTGTGTTAGGATCTCGAAGGGAAAAGAGTCTGCCCGTTGTTGAATAAGAATAATTACGAATGTCATTAAAACAACTGCCGTTGGCACCGTCGTTTGTCACTCCGCCTCCGACTCCAGTCCTTGCACACCACAACCTCATGATTTATTAATCTGGATTAATTCAACGCAAATGTTTATCTTGTATCGTGTAGGAGTCCAGAATTACATTCACTGGACCCTGGCTTGAAACAACAAAATTGTAGGAAATCATGGATTAATTGCGATGACTGTATCGTACTGTAGATCTTATTAATACTAAAATAATTTCACTTTTACTTAGGATAAACTGGGCTGCCTATTGTTATGGGTTGTTTTTTTTGTTGTTTACGATTTTTAGAGAACCACACTGGTTACCGTTATGAAAGCCAAGTCATTTCTTTGACATTTTACCCACCATGTCAGATTTTTTTTTTTTTTAAATAATATATCTCTCTCTGGATTTGACATTAATATGTCTCCAAAGGCTGCTGTCATCTCAGCTTGTGTGTTTTAAAGGGCAAACCTGCCATGATTTCTTAGGCTCTTTTTGTAAAATGTCTTGGAAACAAGATCGATACAAGAGATCCAAGTTGACGTTTATCTTCCCTTACAATGTGGATACAGTGTGAAGTAATCTTTGCTTCACACTGTATCCAGTCTGTGTGTGTATTATATATGTATACCGTATTTTCCGCACTATAATGCGCACCTAAAAACCTCAAATTTTCTGAAAAGCCGCCTTATAATCCGGTGCGCCTTATATATGGACCAATATGGATTCGTGGATGAGGACTAATTTATTAAAGTAAGCTTTACGTGTTTATTTTGTGTGTTGTGTGATATTAACATTTGAGCAACGTTGAGTTATTGATATATTATTGTTTTCACTGTTTCACTGTTACTTTATTGTGATTGCATTAACGTTTGAGCAACGTTGAGTTATTTATTCTATGTGCCTTATAATCTGGTGCGCCTTATATATGAACAAAGTTTTAAAATGGGCCATTCATTGAAGGTGCGCCTTATAATCTGGTGCGCTTTATAGTGCGGAAAATACGGTGTGTGTGTGTGTGTGTGTGTGTGTGTGTGTGTGTGTGTGTGTGTGTGTGTGTGTGTGTGTGTGTGTGTGTGTGTGTGTGTGTGTGTGTGTGTGTGTGTGTGTGTGTGTGTGTGTGTGTGTGTGTGTGTGTGTGTGTGTGTGTGTGTGTGTACATATATATACACACACGCACGCACACACACACACACATACATATATATATATATACATATATATATATATATATATATATATATACACACACACACACACACACACACACACACACACACACACACACACACACACAGTGCAGTTTTGAACATTAGATATTGTACACACAGACAAAAAAAACGTACACCATCCAGGTAGGTAAAAGGGCATGTGAGGAAGTCAGGTGTTGTTGATTTACAGTGCTGTGAGGCTGTGTCTATGTGCGTGTTTCGGGTCCTGCTATGTCCCACTTGCACTGACCTTTTACTCAGTCAGTAGCCTGCACCTTAATTACCTTAACACCAGCGGTCTTAACCTCCCTGACAGCACATTCACAGCACACAAACACACGGCACACACAGCATGCATACTGTAGAAGCACAGATCTTCCTGTCATACCTGTCTGTGTCAGTCTGCGTTAGTATTTCTAAAACGTCGCTTAGCACTGATGTGGACATTTCATATCTTGATATGCCTGTTATCGCTAATCATATGATAATATTAATAGAGGTGCAATGATTAATCAGTTAACAACAAACCCATCATCAAATAAAAAAATAATTATTTCAGGTCATCGTTAATAGTTTTGAATAGGGATGGGCCAGTATCAATGTCAGGCAGATACCGGACTTGTTTCTAGGTATCAAGTACTCATGGAGGCAACTAATACCAGTCACCAATATCACTCTTGCACTCATTTACCATTTCAATTAAATCTGATTTTTGGTTTGTTGGACTATAAGATGACTTAGGATGACTACTACAGTATGACCATTGTGAATAGACCGACAGCAATGACAAAACTACAATACAATATGGGGCAGCTCTAATTAAAAAAGTCGTTTGATAATAATAATAATAATGCATCATATTTATATAGCGCTCAAAGATGGATACATTATCTATGTGCTCACATTCACACACTGGTAGTGGTGAGCCATGTATGTAGTCCCCACATTGGTCAAGTGATATGTCACATGTCTCAGTGTGGTTAATACAGACCATTGCAAGATGATTGTGGCACACCATTTTATATGGGAAAAGCTTATAATTAAATAGCGATTGTTCAGTATCCATTTTCGATGACATTTTGGTGTTTGTTGCTCGGATTAAAGTGTTCTGAACATAAAGCATCTGTGTCCTGTTCAATTTAACTTTTGCAATCGTGGAATCTGTGTGTAAGGTTAATTTTATGTTGTTCTACCACAGATGAAGACTGTAAGTGTAGCACTGGTGTTGTGTCTCAATGTGGGAGTGGACCCCCCAGATGTTGTCAAGACATCCCCCTGCGCCAGATTGGAGTGCTGGATAGGTGAGTTTTGATTTTAAAATAAGACAACACTATCACAGAAATTGAAGACAAAATAAAATGGATTCTTATTATGTATGCATAATGTTTGCCTGCTGTTGAGAGTTATTTGCGCTCTTTCCAACCAATGTAATAATTAATACATAGTATAAACCAGAGTATTTGCAAACTTGGGTGAAGTTCTACAACAACTCTATTGCATTCCAGCCCACAGCAACATAGACCTTGGTCAGGCACAGCAACATAGACCTCGGCACCTGATTTTTAACTGACTTCATTTCAATGCTGGCTTCTGTCCTCCGTCATATCTCCTGTGATGCATTCTTCGTCAGCCAGCTCCACGTTTGGGGCCACGCTCCTGGTGATTGTAGCATTGTGGACAAATGTTCAATAAAAATAATTCAAACAGCCCAACATGATACACAAAAATGAGGAAAAATGGTAGAAAGACACGGGGCACTGTTGGAACCAGACTGATGGTGAAGGGGCAGTCAATAAGCCCCAATACTCTGCCAAAGAATATCACTGCCAGAAATGCTGAAAACAGTTTAAATAAGGCTAGCATGATAAGCAACAAACATTATATTACAAAAGGTGGAAAAGTTCAAAGGAGGAAATTTATTAATTTACTTTTATCAATACTTTGGTAGGTCGATACTAGTGTAAATTATCTGAATCCTTTTTTGCTTCATTTTTTTCTGCAATTATTGTTGTCATACCCACAATGCATCACACCCACAAGTTGGTCAATCGGTGTGCTCAAAATAAGTTTCAAATAGCCAAGTTTGCTTTCATGTTGCAATATAGGGCTGCTTTTTTTACTTTTTAAATCATTGTTTCTTTTGGCCATTGGGAATGCACACTTTGGTGATACTTACGTATTGTCAAATGAAAACGTTTTCAAAAATGTTCTATTTTTTTATTTTGTTGTGAAAAAGCAAGCAAGTTAGTTGAATGTGTTACAAACTCTTTTTGTCAGATCCTCTGTCGATGAGTCCACAGAAAGCCCTGGAAACCATTGGGGCCAACCTGCAGAAGCAATATGAAAATTGGCAGCCAAGGGTGAGTGACTTTAAAATATTTAAAATATCATTCATTTCTTCTTCAGGGACCATAACATTAAATTAATTAACTTGAGCCCTACAATGTTTTGAATACATTTCAGTTCATTTAAGTTTAGGCCACTTACTGTATATTGCTTGTTATCAATCAACTTTGCCCATCGTGTATTTATGACGTTTCTTTCTTCTTTTAGAAATGACACGTTTTTCTTGTCTTCCCCATGTCTTTGACTTCTTTGACCATTTTATAACTGAATTCATTGAATACTACAAGTTGGTATTTGTATACTTTTGTCCACTGCGTCCAACATGAAGAATTCATGTGCAAAACATGTATTTGATGTAAAAAAAAAAAAAAAAAAAGAATTAAATAAATAATATTATTTTAAAATGTTTAACGTATCTTAATCAGTCATTGGAACGATGCAAGGTTTTTAACTGGCTAGCAACATTGCTATCATTTTGTAAATATTACTGCAATTTTGTATCATCTTTAAAACAAAAGAGTCTCTGAAATCTAGACACTACAAGTGTTTGGTCTTAATCCTTGAGCTGTGTAATGATAATTGAAATGTCTGACTGACCAGGCTCTGTAACGTTAGAACAATAAAATTGTAAGACAGATTTATAATAAGGGTTGTCAATTTCAAACATTTTTAGAAAACAGTATACCGTAATTTTCGGAGTATAAGTTGCACCGGAGTATAAGTCGCACCAGCCATAAAATGCCCAAAAAAGTGAAAAAAAACATATATATGTATATAAGTCGCTCCTGAGTATAAGTCGCCCCCCCACCCAAACTATGAAAAAAAACGCGATTTATAGTCCGAAAATTACGGTACTCCATTCATTATTCTTTCAAGTGTCCTAATAATCAAATTGCATTAGTGTCTTTCAAACCCATTGTTGTTGTTTATTTGGTGTTTAATGATTAAAAAAAACTACTGGACAACAATTAAACAATATCACATGAGATGGATTGGTGATATACTCGGCAGCTTTTCTGAAACTGATTCGGTTACTGGTTTGGTCCAGTAAAATCAAATGTTTGCAAATGTATTATTTTGAATAAACACGAAAGATAAGTGTGCTTTCATGGAAGACAACAGAAATTAGAGATTAACTACTGCTGAGAGGCTAAAATTATACGTTTGGGTCAATTTTAAATCAAACAATAGCCTTAAATGATTATGCAACTATTAAATAAGTTATTGATTTATTAACCGATTAGCTGTTGATTATTCAGTTAATTTTGTCACCTCTATTTATAATGCTACTTCAATCATCCTACCATGCAAAGCATTCATGATCATTTGGGTTCTTGGTTTGACTTGTAGAAATACCAGGTTGAAAATTTAAATGAAGCCCTTCTAGAAAAATAATTGAACAGTGTGCGATGTAATACCAGAAATGTTTCATGATTATCACTGACTTCAGTCTCTTTCTAATCTCTCTCTTAACTCTTACAATCTCTACCCTTAACACAACTTATTGTTTTTATTATTACTAGTTCTTATGAGAAATGACTTAACTCTGTAGATTTCATAGATTTCAGACAGTATACATTTTTTCAGTAAAGTTGTCAAAGTGAGTTGTAGTGTTGAGTGGCATGAACATATTTTCTGTGCTTCTTGTCATGTGAAAATGTACCCCGAGCGTGACAAAAACATAAGCAAGCCCAACCTACTGAGTTGAGATGTATTTGATGTTATTACATTTGAATTGAATTTGAAGCCACACATGAATATCTGGAAATCCAGTTAAACAAGTATTGGATCCTGACCTCCTTCTGTAAAGCTTTACAACAATGTTTGTTTGTCATATTAGTTATTATTGAGTTTGTCACAATACCGGTAATCGTCATATATTGTGAAAAGTTTTTTTGCCAAATAGAAGTAGAAGCAGCTATTTTTTTGTCTAAGGTAAAAGCCACCATAGAGAAGAGAGAGAAGCTCAAGAACCATTGGCTTTGCTTTTGTTCACCTCGATCAGCAGCAAATGTTGGTTGTATTGCAAAGGAAGATGAGTGGGCGTCTGCGAGCTGTTCTCCGTCTCAGCTTCAATATCTATCGACAGCAATACAGCGCCACTGGGCAGATACAGACAGCCACATTCCTTACTTAATCGCCATTGACATGCGTAAGCTATTTACCTGTCATGTCACTCCAACAAGTCAAAGCAATGGTTTACACGAGAACATTAGAACATTAGAGTCAATCAAGACTCATCACAAAGCAGTTTAAAAGCTCTGCTCAGAACACAAATTACTGCCAGCCCATCATTACAAAATCATTTCTGTGTTTGCCTTTTTTGGTTTTGCATTAACCCTTGCAGCCAGGGAAAATGTGGTAAACACACTTTAGTTGCTACCCACTCACTTTACTTACCTAAACTTCCTCCCACTCTCTCTGCTTTGGCCATTTTCCAATCCACAGAGATGATTATTTGAATTGGGTTGAGAGAATGGCTGTATTTTCATAATGGGTAAGAAATATGTCTTGTTGCATCTTCAATACCGTATTTTCCAGACTATAAGGCGCACCGGACTATAAGGCGCACCTTCAATGAATGGCCCATTTTAAAACTTTGTCCATATATAATGCGCACCGGTCTATAAGGCGCACCATTAATGCAATCACAATATAATAACTTGAAATAGTGAAAACAATATATCAATAATGTTAATAATGTTTTATTGTTGTTATTGTTGTATGAATAAGAAGGGTGATATTGGTGTTTGTGATTGCAGTAAACAGGCCAGGTAGCATCATGTCAGATTTTTAATCCAAATCAAATCATTCTCCATTTTATCTTTTTTTATTTCAACTTCAGATGCAACAAATTACTTTATAATCACAAAATAATGATCCATAGTCTTTTTGATTCATGATTCATAGTCTTCAGCGGCCCACTTATGATTGATTTTATGACACAATGCTTCGGGCCATTTGGTCCACATATAAGGCGCACTGTCAGCTTTCGAGAAAATGTGAGGTTTTTAGGTGCGCCTTATAGTCCGGAAAATACGGTAGTTTCAATGAGCCTGTGAGTGGTAAATTGCTCTTTCTAAAATTGTTTTATTTATAGTCCACCCAGCCAGGTGACTGTGTGGACAAAACATACCAAGATTGTAAAAGCTGGTCACCACCCAAGTGTATTCCACTTGGATCAGCTTTTGTTTGATACATATTAAAGACCTTTTAATGCTGTTTCTTAATCATCCAACCCAACTTGTGTTCTCTGTTCGTCTTGTCAAGCCATGCTATCAAAGTCCCACCATGTAACCATTTACCCTGTGCAGGCAAATAGCTTTAGTCCTTATCTTTTTTTTACCGAAACCACACGTCTCAACACATTTCAACAAAGTTAGAGATGATTGCAGGTGTTTACTTAACATCTCAAAACAGTATCTTACAAGTGGGCCGTGAAGTTACATTGGATTCATGCTTGTTCCTCCAGTAGCCGCCTTGGTGAGACACTGTCTCGCATTTTTGAACCTCAATCCTTTATATTTTAATTAGCTTAGTGACCAATACTTTTATTTTGGTGGTGTTTGGTGGCATTATGAAGACTCTCCTTCTGTTTTATTACATTTTTCTTTGTATTGGCAGACCAAATGTTTTTGTAGACCCCCGAGTTCAATTTGCTGCTGCCGTTAAGTGTTACATCGATGAAGATGAGTGAGCCTTTACAAGAAGCCTTTCAAGCCCAAATCATGACGTTATTGCTGCAGTGTTTCACAGATGAGCTTGTATGTTCGGGATCATGAGCTGACTTCAGCCTTTTTAAGGTTAAATAAGCCAAGTGTTGATCTCGACACGCGATGCCTTATGGGTAAGGTCGTTTTTTGGGGGATACCCATTCGTATTCAGAACTGGTGGAAAGCAACATAGAAAACTGCTGAACATTTTTAACTGCTGGGACATGGCAGTTAAGATTAATTAAGTTTTGACAACATTAGTCCGGATGTGATCACCTTCCCGGGACTGTATATTGACACCAGGATGTGACACTGTCAGCAAAACACAAATGGCCTAGATAAAAGTGTTGGTTTGCCCTCATAATGTGAGCTGAATGCAGCGTAACACTCAGCAAATCACTCGACAATTTGACTTGCCGCAGTAATGCTCAAATAAGTAAAAGTTTATTGATTCAAACAGTAACCTGAAAACTATTTCTTCCTGGCTGATTCCAAATTCTTTCTCATACTCTGCCGCTCTCTATTTTCTCGGTTTCAAGATTAATAAATACTATCAAATCAGTGAACAGACAAATTTTCAATGGACACTTTTGTTGAATTGGGAGCATTGCATGATTATTGCCGCAGCAGGAATAACGTTTTGAAGCGTATGAATGAAAGCATTGGCTGGACAGGTATAGACGCGCACAGTAATATGTGATTAGAAGATGCCTTTTTACCAAAACTTGTAGGAAAACACAGAAAAATTTAAAGCGTATCAAGACGGATTTAGCCCGCAATAAAAACAAAGGACAAGATGCGTGCACATCTCCACTCCACTTTTACTGTGAGTCAATCTGCAGCATTGTGAGCTTTCTCATGATATGGCAGTAATTTTTGTATAGTGAGATTAATACCATGATAAAGTGGAATAGTGAGCTGTAGATAGTTATATATAGTTATATAAATCCTATTTGAGCTCAATTGAGAGCTGTCTCAGGAAGCTAGAGAGTGAATAATGTCTTGCGGAAACTGGCTTAATGATCTTCCATTGCCTCTCCTCATGCACTTAGTCCAAATGGAGCCACAGAAAAAAAACATTAGGAGGACTTACGGCCATCACGCCACTACACCTCTAAACTAATATTAGGCTTTCATTTCCTTGTGGCAAGTCACAGTAGTAACTTCACAGAGCACATGGATCAATTCTTGCTGTTTCTTACCCCAAGTAGTATCCTACCACGATGTTCAAACAATTTTTTTTCTGTGTGCGATCAAAATGATGACTGGAGAGAGTTTGGGGACTCAAAACAAACTTCATTTTGTTGCGCAAGTGTGGATTCGTAAATAGGAACATTATTTCATTGATTTTAGCTCCCAGGCAAGCGAGTTAATCACATTCTTTCAAAAGTGATGTTTGTAATTGAGCGTTACCGTATGTTCCCTATATGGTGAATGCACATAGTAGCTCTGAGAAAGGCAATGGTGGTCTAGTGGTACATGCAATTTCCTTCTTTGCAAACCTGTTCGATCCCCGGTCAGTGCACCAATACCCAGGCACTGTCAGTCCTAAGCTTGCAAATATTCGGTCAGCTCAGAAAGCCATCGACTGTTCAAAAAAAAAAAAAAAAAAATCATGCGTGACTCAGCATGTCCACAAAGCTGAAATTCACTTTTTCTTCACTTGTGAATATAGTCAACAAATTCATTCGATAAAGTGAACTTTTTACACCAGCAGTTTAATTTATGACAAAAATGTTTGCGAAACACAATTTTGCTTTTTCGTATTGTATACTAGTAGCAGATAGTACAATTTCAAACCTGTCACATTCAGATGCGACAGTAATGTTGGACCTGGTCATGACGAAGGTAGCTGAGATCTCAACTGTGTACGGTGTGTATGTGTGTGTGGTATCTGTGTATATTGACTTTGTGGTGCACCAGGCCATGTATCTAACCCAGCAAAAACCTCAGTCTTATTTAAGGATAAATTATGCAAACCTTTAAGCATTGCTCATTGTTAAAAGAAAGCCCTGAAGATTTGATAATTCAAGGTATGTATATGAGTTTATTAAGTATTTATTCAAATGGGTAATCAAAGTATTTTTTTTACTGACCCTGCTATATCATCCACTTTTATCATCATTTGAACAATTCTCATTTCTAACTATAATTGATCCAAGAAGCTGCAATTAACGGTGGTCAAAGGTCAGGTTGTCTTTTTCAGCATTCTACCGGTTGCAACATTAACGAATCTTTTCCTTACAATTAATCATTGACCGCTTGGGCTTGGTTTTGAACTGATCGAATCGGGTGGGTTCAATCAGTGTACTGCAATATAGATTTGCACTCCTCTCGTCCTGTGACTCTATGTGCTGTAATGTTTGTTGGAAGTGAACTTTTTCCTCGTGTTGCTCTGTTGCTCTCCTGCTCTGTTATACCACCATCAGAGTCCTCATAGTCAAACTCTTCCTTTGACTTTCTTTCCACCCACCTTCTGCTCATCTCTTCCCTGTTTTTAGCTTTCAAATATAATCTTCTGGCGATTAATTTCATTTTTGGACCATGGTATCTCGATTAGCCAACTGCACTATGTTGCGGTCAACAAGGTTTGATTTGTTTTGTTTTACTTCAAGCCCTAAGTGTTTTAGAAAGAGTTTTGTCCGCAAATAATATAGTGCAACTTGTTGTTTTTTTGTTTTATTCACTTTTCTTAAAGGCTGTTGGCACATATAATACACACGTTTGTTACATATTTTAAATGTTTCACTGTGCATTTTGGAAATCTGATCTCAACACAGTGCTCCTTTGCTTGTTTTTCAATTTATCCATCCACATTGTTTTAACAGCAAATTGTCTTACCGTGATTTTGACCTCTGCTTTGATCCATATGCCTTGTTTAATGTCAATGCTGAGGAACAAGTTCTAGAATGATTTTAATAATCACATAGTGATCTGGCAGGGCATTGTGGCAGCCCTGTGCACCGAATCAAATACAGTGTTTGTCAAATTCTGCTGTTAGGTACCATGCTGAAGATAGGGGGGATTGCTTTTGATTATTTACCCCTATTCAAGTCATTTTAGTGCAGAGCGAAGAAAACATTTGACGTCGACATAATAGTATCACACACACAATATGCACAATTGGTATGAGTCAGTAAAGCTGTTACTCCCTTCACTTTCAAAACAAGATTCATTTACACTGCCCAGCAGCCAGAAATACCACATATCAGAATCAGAATCAATTATACTGCCATTCCCAACTAGGATTTCTTTTCCCCTGCCCGATGGTTTATCACAAAACATAAATGATAATAATAAAAATGTGAAGTGTACTGTCAGAAAAACAACTTGATTGAAATGATTGAGGTTGCCAGTGAGCATATTTGTACAAAGCTGCTTGTAGTCTCAACAAAAAAATGGAATGACACATTAAACCTGTGGACACGAATTTCATTTTCCAGTGTTCACAAATGATTTTGACCGTGAGGTCACATCCTCGCTAACGAGAAGTGGAGGACACTACAGGATGCCTCCCATAAAATTACTGAACAATTTTCAAAACAAAGTTTTATGTTTGCTTTTGGAGTCCGTGTTTGAATATGTACTTTATGATTTAATTGTGGGGGAAAACCACAAGATTGCTGGTCCCCCTCCGTTTACGGGTTACTTTTTTAGCAAGTCATGGACCTTAGAAAATCGCTGACTTGTTCAAATACAGTATAAGCTTGGCTGGCTATCTTTTTTTGGCCGAATTCCTGCATGTATCTTCTTCCATGCAACACATCGGAAATTATCGATGAATGAGGCACCTTCACTTTTCGGGGTCATCAGCGCTTTTGGCTTGAAAGGTGTTGATAAAGGTTTGGTTCAAGATGTCAGCAACATTTTTTAAGATCTTTAAAACGAAAGAGGTCACACTAGCTCAGAACGAGCTAGCAAGCTTTGGGTATTTAGGTTTCTGCTACAAATGTGATTAAAAAAATGGGAAAATTGCAAATTGTACCTTTTGCTTCATGATTACTAACGAGGCCGCCCTCACAAACCAAACCCAACCTAACCTGGCCCTAATTTACATATTTCAAACAGTGCAATGAGCATGAACATTGGGGCATATGACTCTCTCCATTAAGCTACCAGAATGTAGAAAATGTGTTCTGACCTATAGATTTAAAACTTAAAAGTAAATTTTACCCCAAAATTGTCTTTCATTAAAGAAAATATGCTAAGTGAGAAGTCTGTTCGCTTAACAGCAGTTCAAATTCTTAGACTCCACAATGTGATTGTTTAGGCTTTTTTTTATATTCTAAATTGATTTCTATTCAAGTGTAGCGTCTTCTGATGATTCACTCTGCAGATGGAGGTATCGGTCCTCACGTCCCTGGCCTCATTAAAAGAAAAAATATCAATATGTCACAAGACACTCAGCTTTGTTAACAGCTGCACAGCATCTTGCAGTCCAAATTCTCTCCCTTGTGTCAGCCTTAATATTTCCCCAGCTTGTTGGTGGATGCTAAGACCTCTATATCTCACTGTAGACTAATTAGTGGGCCGGCCTTCTGTCCAGATTGTAAGTGTACCTCTATGAACCTTCACTTTTCAACTAATGGCTCCCCCCTGCTCTACTGATGGCCTGCACTCCTCTCCCTCATATTCTGTCTCAAGGCAGTAAGGGGTATCTGTATCAGTGACCTGACTAGTAGTGGCCTTTTAATAGGCTCATATTGTAATATGATGTCTGCCTGGCTGTCCATCTTTAAAAGCAATCACATTTAACCCTGACATTCAAAGACATTAGTGTAGCTGGCCTCTGCTCATTGATTTACACTGACATCACAATTTCCAGCATGACATTGGAGGAATTAAATTGCAATTTTAATTAAAATGCTGCTCTAATGTATGGAAATGGCCATTTTTCTGTTTTTATGTGCTGAAGACGACAAGTTAATTCATTCTATCAGGCAGGATTGAGTGAGCTGTCTGCAGGCATTCCTAATGCTAGCTTACATAACATCTAAAAATTCAATAGGATTTAGTTCAGGCAAGGTAACGCATTGGTTAGCACGTTTGCCTCAGAGTGTGCAGGTTGTGGGTTCGATTCTGGCTTCGGCCTTCCTGTGTTGGGTTTGCATGTTTTCCCTGTGCAGGTTTCCTCCGGGTACTCCGGTTTCCTCCCACATTCCAAAAATATGCGTCGTAAGCCAATTGGGTTTTTCAACTATGTGTTTCCTGCGATTGGCTGGCAACCAGTTCGCCTATTGGCCGCAGTCAGCTAGCTGGGATAGGCTACAGCACGCCCGTGACCCTCGTGAGGAAAAGCGGTTCAGAAAATTGATGGATGGATGGATTTAGTTCAGGGCTCATAGAAATTCTTGTTGCAAAACCTGCGACTGAGACCAAGATTTCTGACACTAGGCAGGACATTTCTCTCGAGGATACCTTGATATAGTAGGTGTGCAACGAAAAAAAAACCCATTTGTTTCGGAAGTTTGCTTATGATTTAACCAACCGAATCGAATCATTACATTTTAAAATCATTGCATCAAGATATCTATTAAATTATACCTTAAGAGAGATGTACACCAGATACAAATCGGTTTGTTGTTGCTGATTACTTTTTTGCTCTTTGAATTTATTTAACTTGGATAGTTTAGGGATTTAGGATTCATGTGTTGCCTTGTAAACATGAGAAAAGCTAGACCAGTTCGAATCGTAATCCCAATCATTTAGATCCCTGAATGGTCTCGTACCGTATGTATCGAGAATTGTATCGAAGCGCCCTCTGTGAAGAGATGCACACTTGCGATTCGAGATCTCTGCACGGATAGATCAAGACACATTTCAGTTGATGTTACTCATTGTCAATCCCGACTGTTGAGCTATGAGGTGTTATTTCTCTAATTTCCGCGATTCGTTTTTAATTAGACATTCCTGAAAATATTATAGTTTACACCTTTGACATTGAAAAGAAAATGGCTGCATAGTCGCAACATGAGGCTCACAGTGATGGATCGGTGACGTGTCCCCGCTCACTCTGCTCATCAGACCTGCTGCGAACTGAGTCAGCCATGCCCACAGGCCCCAGCAGGACTACTGTCCCGGGTGAAATGACGCATAGCTCCGGTCACGGGCTGCTCTCTAATAAACTGAATGTACAATTGTTCTGACATTTGGACATGGTGTAAAATGATTTTCATTCTATGTTGGATGCACTTACAAGACAAAATATCCTTAAGTGACGCTTAGTTGTGCAAATATTTGGAAATTTGTGCCTGTAAGGAAAATAACAAATGTTTAAAAAAAATGACCAGCTTAAAGCAATCTACTGGCAAACCTAGCAAGAAACAGTAACTGTCTCGTTTGGTTATAAATGGAGTGTCTCCTTTTTGTCAAAAGCCTGGATGGTTTAAGATTCACTCATTTGTGAACAACTGTATCTGCAAATTGTCAGCCGTGAACAAGAGGTTGTCGTATCATTAAGTGCCTCCATGGGGATCCTGGTTTAAGACCATCAAGCTGCAACATAGGGGATCCATTCATGTCAGACTTCAGGAAGGCTTGATTTGAAATCTATATTATTTTGAGTTTATTTTTCGGCTCTCATGTCACACATGCAACACAAGTTACCCGTGCCAACATAGCTGCCAATTAGCAACATCTCTGAGCCTGCGCTAGTCTACTCTATATATCGGTGACACTTGCAGCTGGAATTACATGGACGAGTTTCTGTTGATTACGCAACAGGCCATTGGCAGCTAATTCTGAAACTAACATACTTTGACAGCTACTGTAAAAAAGGGACTCTTTAAATGGATTTTCTGTCCTTTAAATCGGAACTCTGGGTCCTTTAAATTGAGGTTACTTCTGCTGAACGGAATGGTAAACAACTCAAAGATGGTTGGTCGGTGTTCTTTCTCTTTTTTTCATGTCTGACTTCACAAATTATAGTAGTGCCATTATTTTCTCTCGTACAAAGACTCACAAGGTGCACACCATGAACATATTATTCAACAACAAAGTAGCAAACATTCATGAGGATTTGTACGCCTCCCTTGTATGTGTTTAACTACTCAATGCTCAATGTATGTGCCTCTTCTCTGAGCCTTCTTGTCATAACATTCATTCATTTCGTTGACCCCCGTGCAGTCCCACTGATCCCTGTCGGCATTGCATCATTTAATACGATGAATATAAAGGCAATGCTTAGTCTTAGTTTTTATGGTACTTTCTCTCACAGTTCTGCAGAGATGTTAAGCGGTGAATATGTATATGACATAAATTTATTCTATGCATATCTGGAGAGTTTCCCCCCATAGTAAAAGGATAAAACGGCATAAAGCACCCTAGTATTTCTTCTTTGCACTGCTCATCTAACCAAGCACTCTAAATGAGGCTGAAATTTTAAATTGTTGTACAGCAAAATTCTTGATCATTTCACTCATGCTCATGTCTTCTTTCATGTGTTTCAGGCACGTTACAAACAAAGCCTGGACCCCACAGTGGATGAGGTGAAAAAGCTATGCACGTCTCTCAGGCGAAATGCCAAAGAGGAGCGGGTCCTCTTTCACTACAATGGCCATGGGGTTCCACGGCCCACTGTCAATGGAGAAATTTGGGTTTTTAATAAGGTAACACTCAACTCATTAATAATCCATTGAGAGCGTATTATGTTTATTTGCATTGGAATTCAAAATGTAATTTTAAATTAAGCTTATAATCACAGCTGAGTTCGAGTCAATATATGTAAATCCCCTTGAAAAGTAATAAATGTGCTTCAACTTTTAAATAAAGGGTATCTTATTTTACTATTAGCCTAGAAAATGCCGTATGTGCCAGATTGGTGTGACAATTTACCTGAGCGTTTAACTTACGGAAGAAAACGTTTGCCTATGGATCACTCATTAATTCATACACTATTGAAATTTTATTTTATCCTCCAATTCTAATGACTTGATGTTTTCAATGTGACATTTACGTTTAATCAACCACATTATTATACGCATGACACCCAAAAGACTCCTGCTGTCAATGGCCATAAATTCCAATCATCCCAGGTAACTTGGATTGCAATAAATGTCTAAAAACAAGAAAATAATACAATATCTAAGGGAAGTACTTGTCTACTATGTCTTCACACAATTAGTAAAACAAATAAAAAAACACATGAAGGCATAGCGGTGAAAAAAATCCACACAAAAATTTGATCAAAAACTTACTTTATTAACATCATACAAATGTTTACTGAATAAATATATGGCACAACGAATGAATTAAGCAACTTCAGTTTATTACTGGATTTTAAAATGAGATTTATTTAAATGAGTCTTTTGGGGATAACTGTAGTATTTCTTATTGTACCACAATTTGAGATGTCCTACCTGTTTAAGACAAGGTTTATGCTAGAGTTAAGATTAGATTTAATATTTTAACAAATAAGAAAATCAATCTTAAAACAGGATGTTATGAAACACTCCAAAAAGATTTTTGGGGGTAAGAACCAAATCATTTGCAGCATGCTTGCTGTTATCCCAGTGCTAATCTTCAGTGAACACATGAAATATTGTTTTGAGTTTTTCATTGCCCCTATTCAATAAGCGAGCAGTGATGCAGTGTTGTCTTCTAAACTTAGCTGCTGCCACTCGATCCCCAGCACACCCACAGCTGTAGTGTCCTTTTAGCTTCTTCTGTTCTTCCTTGGCTTTCTTTTCAATAAGTTGTTCATTATGCACATTTCATTCACGAAAAGAAATGCAACCTTACTGTCAATAGTGATGTCTGATCATTAGCCCATTCCTCTTTGATCACCCACATTTCGCTTAAATTGACGTCATTGATCATTAATAATTCTACTAAATCAATTTTATGATGCCACACCACTCTAATCTTTTCACCACTCTCGTGTGTTCCTCTTCAAGAACTACACCCAGTACATCCCGCTGTCCATCTATGACCTTCAGACCTGGATGGGGAGCCCCTCCATTTTTGTTTATGACTGCTCCAATGCTGGAATCATTGTCACGTCCTTCAAACAGTTCGCCCTGCAGCGAGAACAGGAGCTGGAGGTGGGCGCGTACACGCACACACGCACATACACACACACACACACACACACACACACACTGTTATTCATGTGATTCATAAATATATTCTTCATGAGAGCTTGCTCATTGAATGAAACATACACGTATAAAACAGTAATTTGACCCTAGGGATGCTGTTTAATGATGTATATAATTCTTTCTTTTTGCGTATGTGTGGTGGCGAACATACATATGTCTTTAAACATGCCCTTTAAACATAATGGAAGTAAGTGTTACTAGAATTTGTTTTAATCATGGAAATATGGGTCATTCCATATTTTCTACAGAGTTTAAAGTAGTAAAAAAAAAAAAAAAAAAGAAATTTGTGGAAAAATATGAATTATTCAACGTGCATTGAGGTGCAAATTCTTATTGAATTGTAGCCCTCAGATTCACAATTGAATCAAATGTTGCGGTGGCAAGGGATTCCCCCCTAATTCAAGAGATAATTATGTCAACACAAATGTTGGTTATTTTGAATAGAGGAAAGCGAGAGTATAATGTGGAGGACATCCACAACGAGCAAAACACATTTGTGATTGAAGACAGTAGAAGCTGATAAAAATCCTTCACTGTACTTATCCAACGTAAAGCCTTTTTTTTTTCTTTTGTTTTGAAAAGCAAATTGTTGCCAAAGTAATCCCGTTCAGTTCTTTGGTTTCACCAACTTACACTGAAAGTATTTATCTGTAGCAGTAACATTACCAGTCAGTGTTAACTGATGTATAAATATAATTGTAAATAGGTTTTACTACTCCCTCTGGTAGTGAATTAAATGACAGCTGCCCCTGTAAATGCAGCGAAAGTTACATCTATTGTAACATCTACAAAGCTTGAGTGATTGCTCTTCACACCCACTCATGCAGGAAGTCCATAACGTGCTGGGGTCATGGAAGATGAAGGGACATTTTAATCATTCAAAAGATGATCCATGCAGCGGGGGAAATCCACCTCGCCCACCCACTGGTCAAGCATCCTTTTCATAGCAGTGTGTGACACAGCACATTGGTGGTGCACATAAGCATACAATCGGCACATCCTGCCATTTTCAGCCTTATGACTTTGATACGTTCACATTTTGAATACTCGGTAAGACATACTGTCGATGAAGATGTCGGCATGAAATAGAGAGCTGCAGGAAATCTAGGATGTCTCAGTTGCTGCGGAGAACTTCCTGCACAGCAACAGCCTTTTGACGTCCATGTGTGCATGCCGCCTCCCGAGTGCGCTATTATAGGGCCACCTGGTTTGTTTTAAATATCTCATCACTCTCTGTGTGCACTTAGCCTACATATTCACTGCATTCGCTGTGGAGCTTTTCTCAGACTGAAAGGAAACAAATTGTACTCGATGCGCAGACACGCAGAACCGCCTGACCTTTGGTGTGGATTGTTGACCGAAGGCTGGGTGTTTTGGTTGTCATCATTTCCACAAAATGTTTACAGTCATTTGAATGTGAATGGTCGTCTTTATGTTTTATGTGACTGACTGATGACTATTCCGGCATGTATTACTGGGAGCGTTTCCAGTACCATGCACACCTAATGAAGATATTTGAGATCGAAAATGGTGGATAGGCGGGTTTACAGTAATAGATTCTACATATTACGAATACTTTTGCTTGGTTGTGGTCGCTTTGTAGAAGCTTTGTTTTACTGTGGTAGTGATCGTGATCATGTTACATGCATCTAGTCCTTCCCTGTTGAATTAGTCTCATTAATTAGTGTCACTTAAAAGAAAAGCATTCCAAGCTTTTGCGTTGGTCTCTAATATTCACAGGAGAGGACAAAGAAAAGAAACCTGCCATGGTGATTTTTATGGTAATTTGTGAGATTACAATATGCTAATGTGATAATTACGCTGGATACTCTGCATTAATCAGCTTCCGCTGGCAATGCTGTCATATTTACCTCAAGGAT
Source organism: Syngnathus acus (assembly GCF_901709675.1). Taxonomy (NCBI): domain Eukaryota; kingdom Metazoa; phylum Chordata; class Actinopteri; order Syngnathiformes; family Syngnathidae; genus Syngnathus; species Syngnathus acus. The sequence goes on along the minus strand of NC_051087.1, from coordinate 12,124,808 downwards.
TAGTGTGGCACACACGTTCTCCAAATTTTCTTTCAGGCGACGATGCAATTCTGAGGGTGACACAACTGGGACCTCACAAAGAACGTGCTGCTTTGTTTGCTAAAAACAACAACAAAAAAAGAGTCATGCTATAGCAAGATTGCTACACATAAGTACGTCATCAAACTGCTGCCCACTCGTGCCTGAAAGCCTTATAGGCCTATAGAGAAATTACTAGTGTTGTCTTTTATGTCAAATTCAATGTTCTTTTGATTATATATCAGCATAAACCATCCATCCATTCTCTTGTCCTCATTCGGGTCGCACGCTTGCTGGAACTTATCCCAGCTATCATTGAGCAAGAGGCTGGGTAGAACCTGAACTGGTTGCCTACCAGTCACGGGCAGAAAAGTAAACCATTCACATTAACTCCTACAGACAATTTAGTGGTCAGTCAACCTACCATGCATGTTTTTGGAATGTGGAAGGAAACCAAATACCCAGAGAAAATTCACATAGGAATGGGGAGAACATGCAAACTCCACAAGGAAGGCCGGAGTATGGTTTCAAACCCTCAACCTCAGAACTGTGCAGTGGATGTGCTAACTAGTCATCCACCATGTCACCCTATCGCCTTAATATTAGTTCAAAATTCAATCATGGAACGGATGTTGACTTCAGCCATGTTTTCATTTCATTAAGATAAAATGTGCAGAGTTGAATCAAAATGTCACGAAAAGAAGTGTCTGCTGTTTCTCAGTATGAGTATGGTGTTGTGAACTTTCTAAGAATGTATGGTAGAAAATTCTTCCTAAGAACACGCCTCCATATAAATTGGAACACACACACACACACACACACACACACACACACACACACACACACACACACACACACACACACACACACATTTAGTCCTTTGCAGAGCTGGACTAAATTCTGATAGATTAGCGGACCAGGGCAGTAAAGGGCATAAAAAAGTAGTTTGCACCATTTTGGGACTTAATTCACATCCAAACAAATTGTTATGATCTTGTTACTTTTGAACACCATATATCCTGTATGTCAATCGTAATCTGTCCTTCTTCTCAAATTATTTCCCAGATGTAGTCACTGTAATAATCAAGGCTGAAATTGTTTAGGCCCGGATGGGGGCAAAAGAGCTCCAGGTTCATTCATATTTGATACACGTTAGATGTGATGTGTTCAAATAAGTTGAACCAGCAGAATCAGTGTCTTGGTATGTCTTTGCAGGTGGCCGCTATCAATCCTAGCCATCCACTTGCTCAGATGCCGCTGCCACCTTCCATGAAGAACTGTATCCAGCTGGCTGCCTGCGAAGCTAGCGAGTTGCTACCAATGAACCCTGACCTCCCCGCTGACCTTTTCACCTCCTGCCTCACCACACCTATAAAGATTGCCTTGCGGTGGTAAGTCTTTTGCACATTCATACCTTTGCTTGATAAACCCATAAATCACAAAGGGTATTTTAATCAAGATTTAAGAACAGACTTACTGAATAAAACTAACATTTTTATGCAGATGAGTAAGTGCGCTTTTTTTTTTCTTTTTTGCTCAGGCCTCAACCCTTTGACTTAATATTGGCTTTGCACAGACATAGCAATCTTTGATGGGCAAAAAAAAACGATAAACCAACCTCAAGCAGAGTGCTACACAGAGGATGGTCCCTGCATGGGTGTCGAGTAAAAAGTTAGTACCTGATTATATTCAGGAAAATATGTTCATTAGGGAGGCTCGTCTAGTACAGCCACCTGATGTGAGTGCATAACAATATCAACTTTAAATGATCATCTTTCCTGGAGCAAACTGGTTGCATCAGTCAAGCAGCATGTTTGTGTGTGCATCAAGCTGAGTGGCTTCCACATGGTGATCACATCAGCAATCACTTAAAAGAATCCACCCTCTGAGATCCAAGTTTAAATTCAGCCACACACAGAGCGACTTTGCTAAAAAGACAGAACTGTTCACAAATTAATGTGAAATAATGTTTTGAAGCATCGTTTATTATTTTACTGAACCACAAAAGTGTGGTTTGGTTGAACCGCCCAGGCTGTTTTTGCTATATTTCCCAATCAGAAGAGAAGAGAGTGAATATGTCAATTTTCTTCATATTCCTTGATGCAAATTTCATTGCTGGCCTCAAGGATTGAACAAACCACCAAGAATGTTTTTTTTTTTTAACTGTACAGCACGATTATTTCATCTTACCACGATACATCATTTATGCAACTTGGCAGTGCTGCAGTATTCAGTTCTCCATTGAAAATCATAGTTTCGTATCTAGTTCAGGATAGGGATATAGTATTAGCTGTATATTTTCAGAATGCAGTATATTATCAGTTGAAATGTCACGTAATATTTACAAAGGTCATCTGAGTGTACTTCAAAGGCTCTCCTTTATATCAATATTGTCTGTTGTCTCGTCTTTTCACACGAGTGCCTGCACGCGCACACACCCGCCTGTGTGCATTTTCATTACAAGCGTCAGACAGATGATTGAACACGTTTTCTATTCAAAATTCAATCTAGTCTATAAACTTTCCATGACGCATTTTCTGCTAGGGAGAGTGACAGGCTACCTTCAAGAAGTGGCCTACAGCTGCCATAACGTTTCTTTCCTGCCATAAATGTTGAAGAGTTTAGTCACTCTTCCACTGCTCTAAATCCACATATAGCTATGACCTTCAGCATAATGAACCCTCAGTATTATGCCATTAATATTGATATCCCTCACCGACATTCTATTTCATAGATCAAGCTTCTGAATTATATTGACTCAACTGTTCCTTGAAGCTCTGTAACTCTATTAACGGATGTCGTGTCCTGTGACTGTTTAGTAAAAAATGCTTTAATTAGTTATAATGAACACTCCACTTACTATTACACCTTCAAAATTTACCAAATCCACTTTGCAATCAACATACAGTGCACATGTCAGGCTGAGGCTATGATGAATTGTCCCCTTGCGTATTATCTAGAGGTGTCAAAATAGATTGATTATTCGGAATGAATAAATTATCAAATTAATCAAAAACGTCTTTCAATAATCAATTAATAGTTTGGACCCATTCTTTACCTAAAAATGATCAAAATCCTCTGATTTCAGCCCCTCAACAGAAATTATTTTCTAATTTCTGTAGTCCTTCATGAAAGCAGATTGATTGATTGTGTGTTTTATCAAAATAAGACATTTGCTAGTATCTGCTTTTACTTTGGAAAACAATGACTAAACCATTACCAGAATCCAAAAGTTTTGGTGAGTACAACTACAACCTCTCTCGTGTGATATTGCTGAATTGTTGTTTAGTTGTTGTTTTTTATCACTAAGCAATACCAAATAAACAACAATAGCGGTACTAATTGGTTATTAAACAGTAATCAGATTTTTTTGTAATAGAAATAAAATCTATCTAATTAATCAACAGAATATTTGTTTAAAATATTTGATAGTGACAGTATCAGTACGGTGCCAGGAAAACTGCTGTACATCACGAGTGTGAATTATTTTAAATTCAGCGCAAAATTTGTGACTGATCGGAAAGAATAAAAACTGCATTGAGTAGACTCCTTGTGCTTCAACCTCACTTTTTAGATTCATAAATTTCATATGTAGCCTGCTTCCCTCCTGTCTGCTAGTTTGAATAACAGCACCATTAGCTCATTTTTTCTGCTCTTCATATGAAATTATGCTAATTTTTTCTCCGATTTTTCTTAAATTTGCAAAGCTTTAGAAAAGGATGAGTGCTGTATACAGTATTTGCTGGAGTTTGTGAGTGGGTGAAGGGATGCACTGATATGTGAGCATACCTGGGTTTTAAAATTTAATGAGAGGCAGCAAGGCATGGATGATTGTGGTACAGAAGGGGAGAGAGAGACGAGAAACGGGCAGGCTGTGTGCATGCTTACATCACATTGCTCAGCTGTGCAGAAAACCTTTACCAATAGATATCCATCTTTCATGATTTTGCCACTGCTTTGATCAACTTCATTTGATCCAGGATGTGGAAAATAGAGAGGAAAGGCACAGGACATAACTGACTTACAGAAAGAGAACAGTACAAATCCAAAATTGTCGAGCAGATATTTATTGTATTTTATTTTTTGGAGTAATCTTATAACAAGATTGGCAAAAAAACACATTTTTGTCTCAGAATCTTAGAAATCGATTTTGCCAAGCTTATTGCCTCTTGTTGATACACATGTTTTACAATTACTTATGGACATCTAACAATGAAATAAGTTATTTTTTAATTAAAATAGTTTATTATTGCTCCACTTTAGCCAATGTCATCTTAAAAAACGAAGCACGTAAATTTAAGCTGTTTTACGTCGTGAAATATCAATCAATTATTGATGAGATATTTTTTCCCCCTCAAGTATTAAATATTCATAACTTATGCAAAGGCGTGTGCTGTATGCTTTCTGTTATTGCTGCTACCTTTCAACATTGCAGTTAAGATTGGATGATGTAGACCATGTCATTATGTATGCAATGAACAGTGTGCTTTCCATAAAGAGAGGAAACACGGATGAGACTTAAATATACAGTAAGAGGCTGGGCTCACATTTTGCTCCTTTAATTTATGGGGCTCCCCTGACATATACACCTGCCTCATTATGGTCTTACAAATCTGACTTCAGCTCTATGCTTCAGTTTTACAGTAAAAAAGATAAAGCCATTGCAACAGTTATACATGGCACATTATACCACCTTGATCTTGTTTGAGGATCTCCTCTGCTCCATTGATCTAGGATGATCTATAAACGTAGGTAAGTACACATATATATTTTGGTGTGCTTCTCAAATGAGGATCAGAGGTTGTGATTTGGTGCTTTTTTTTTTTTTCCCTGACCCACTGACCACATGGATGAACATGGATGACTTTTTTACTCCTACTCAATAAATTATTGGGAGTATGACTTTCTATCCTTACTTGAGTCATTATTGTAAAGTAACAGTACTCCCGAGTATGATATTTGGCTAGTCTTCCCACATGTGGCTATACTGCAACATAAATATCAGATCTCAGTTGCCCTTGCAATGTCCCAGCCGGGGTGGCGACAGAAGCAGCTACTTCGCGAGTTGCCGCTCGGACTGAACTGAGAAAGGAATGAATCAGTAATCAGTTCATGCAGACATTCAATTGAGTATGTTCATGCAAAACATGTTTGTTTGAACAAATCGTTTGGCAATTGCAGAACACCAAAACCAGTCTCTCTCTGAGTTGCATTCACTGCATCTATGGTGAGGCTTGTAAGTTTGAATTCACAATCAAAGCAAAAAAAAAGAAAAAGCGACAGCACTCTTAAATTTGCTTGCTTGTATGTCAAGGCACCACTGTATTATTTTCAACTATTTCATTGATAATTTCAATAATAACAGTAATTCTATCCTAATTATGTATGCGCTCAATGGAACATTTTATTCTGGGGGAAAAAAAACTAAATTTGATCATTGTTTTTCAATTTGAACAAATCGAAATTCAGCCTATGGTTTTTGGATAGTATAACCTCCACCCCATGTTCTCTCCCATCTCTGCTCTCTTCCTCTTCCTCCCATTCCACAGGGGTTGGGGAAGAACTGAATATTCTCTCATGCAACCTTCCTCAATTGTTGTAGCTCTGTTTACACTGTCTTGACTCTCTGTTATTGTCAGAAAGCTACAATATTTCCAACTCCTGTATAATTCGGAAATAAATAAATGTAGTATATACTGTGCAATGTATTATTCTGAGGCAAACAATTGCTTAATTAACATCCTCAAGTTCCTCATTCTTGTTCCATATGGTAAAATGTCATAATATTGAAGGAGTCCACATAAAGCACCTCCTTATGCTGGATGGTCTCTTCTCATTTTTATTCCAGGTGGTCTAATACATTTATTTAGCACTATACCTTCACTCACCCAGGTATATAATGCCGCACCCAAATGCAATGACAAAATGAACTCAGTGAGTCTCCTCACGCCTCTCAAGAGGCTACTGTGAGCTAATGCTTCACTGTAAACAACACAAGCACATCTACTACTACTAACTACGATAACCCAGACAAGTTACCTGTTAAGGAAATTATGAATTCTGAAGTTCTGAGTATGTTTGAAACAGACATCTTCACGTCTCACAAATATTTTTTTTTCTTTAGGTTTTGCATGCAGAAGAGTGCTAAGTTGGTGCCTGGGGTGACGCTAGACCTTATTGAGAAGTAAGTGATTGTCTTAAAGGTACTGCACCTTCTCAAACATACACAGTTGCAGATGCAAGTGTGTGGTCCTTTGGAATTTCATGGATTTCTGCAAAAATTGCTCATGAAATGTGATCATCTCAGTCACAGTAATAAACAGAATCAATCTAATTTCCTAACACCAACCAAACAATTGCTTCTTAGCTGTTATAGGACTCAACTTTTAAATAATGTATTTGTGTGTGTATATATATGTATTTCCGTACATATTGACTATTCTTTGTATTTGCAATCCATATTGCTTTACTGTACTTTCCATGACTAAAAGAAGTATGTGACCCCTTCGCCTAGGTTAAAAAGTTTTCCAAAAACTGTAATCGGAGGCAGGATTGAACTGTCTCTTATAAAAACACCAATTTTGAGATTTCTATTCTCGTTGACCAGAGTGGACCATGCCACAGACACCGAGCTCTCGGAATAACTACAATTAAGTTTTGTCATGGACCAGCCAGCATGTAGTGAAACATAACTTCATTATCAATTATCTGTTCAAAACAAAAGGTCCATTTTTCAACGTTATCCGCTTGTGGTTTATTAAAATAAGCATGCCAAGTTTGCCTCCCTTCTTGGCGGTCCAATTTATTGTCTCATCATCTGCCAAATTAATGCAGCCTGGGATTGCTTATTTGAGCTTTATTCTTCAGTATACAACTTCAGCATGTGCTACAATGATCAGTCAATATTATTTCAAAACATAATTTTAAAACAATCACAATGGTTCCTTTCCTGGTCCATGACACAGCCACACACACAGTCCACAACATTGTTTCATGGAAACTGGTCAGGGTTTTTTTTTTTTTTTAGTTCAACGAACAAATGCATCTGTGGACTATTTGCTCCAAACGTCCAACAATAATGGCATTGCTGGAATTTATGATCAAAAAGCGCACATGGCCAAAAAGTTAGAACATTATATGGGGACTGTGCTGATTTGACAGAACTGTTAAACAAGAATCCAGCAATGACAGCATGCTGCAACCAGCCTGACTCCAAGGAGTAAAGTTCAAGATGAACATCAGTAAATCTGTGTAAAGAAGCTGGCATGTTTGATTTGGAGAAGAACACATTTTCATGTAAACTGATACCGTGACTCGAAGGAAGCGTTCTGAGTAAAACTAACAAAAAATTAGGTTATGTAGATTTTATGCTCCTGAGTAAAAAAGGACAAAGCTCAGCTGTCCCATATAAAATTGCGCTCTTCTTATATAACTCAACCATACATATTTTAAATATGCTTTATTTGTCAGTCACATTAGCTTATCTATTTAGATTTAGATTTTCAAACTGCAATTGAATGACATCCAGACCACATCTCTAGCCTAAATTCTGCTAAGTATCTCTAGGCTGTTCTAGTCATAAAATAGCCTCAAATAATCATAGTTATTGATAGCTGGGGATATTTACATGCAAGGTACCAGACTTAAATACCACCCTTACCTACCGTATTTTCTGCACTATTAGGCGCACTTAAAAACGTAAAATTTACCCAAAATCACAGTGCAACTTGTATATGGATCAATTGATTAATTTGGTGATCCATACTGGTTGTACACAGCGCTCTGCCAAAATGTTTCAGTACATTTTAGTACGACTAGTAAATTCCAAGTTTGCATCGCTTCCCAGCATTACGGCAACCTGTAGGCTAGAATCCATCCCATAGCTTGATTGACATACAGGTAAGCCTATCACAGTGAACCCCCCCCCCCCTCCCACCGCAGCACATAACCCAATCCCGTCATCAAAGCTAAGAAGCTTATCAACGCATTACGCATCACCGCAAGCACTCGCTTCTTTATTTTAAAATAAATACAGTTTATGACCAGCAAAAATGAGTGGGGTTGCTGGACCAAGTAAGAAGCCAAACCGAATCATTTTAATTCCATCGCCAAGAACAAAACTACAGTCTCTCTGAGACTTTCTTCCACCTCATTTTCTTTCATCTACCTGAGGGTGCAAAAATCACCACGACGTCTCCAACCGAGCCAGAGATCTTAAGGCAACTCGCAGCACCATCGGTAGGCTATCAAAAATATGGAAGACCCACTGTATCCGCACCCCAATAAAGGTCCATCTCCTCAACTCACCAATCCTCTCTGCCTCATGCTATAGTTATGTGATTATGAATTGTGGACACTCAGCCGATGGCTTAGCGTTTTTCCAAAGGAACTGCCTCCACAACATCCTCAGCATCAGATGATACGACTTCCCCACCAACGCCAGTACACCAGCTGTAATATTTTTAATATTGTGTCAATTAGAATTCTGGGATTTATGAGCAAAAAGTAAATGCTGCTCATGAACAAAAAAAAGTTTTTGCACCTCCTAAAATTCTTGCAGTTACCTGATGCTGCATGAGGCAAATATTTCGTCTCCTGTTTTTATTTTTCTGCAGGATATGAATAAAACATTCTTCAAGAACAGGACAGTTGGAACTAGGCAACAGGTGGTTGAATGCAAAACAACGTTCAACCCATCTAGTCATTCACAGCCTTCTGGAGACCTAATTTGGATCTCAGCATTCACCCATGGCAATTTATATAAAAAATAATAATGAAATAAACACATTGTTATTATTAGCACTGTTTTTGTGGCAGGTAAAGATTGCAGAATTTTAAATCGTTGAGGTATGGCACGTTGCCCTGTGCGATGAATGATGACACTGATGTCTCTTAGCTGAATAATGAATAGTCTCTCAGCTCATAAAAAAAAATGACATTAAACTCATTTGCCATCCCACATATGAGTCATAAAACTGAATATTCTGAAGTTAAGTGTTATTTCTCAGTTTGAAATAATCAAATAATCAAATGTGCTACTGTAGAATGAATGAGTGGCTTGTATGTTAGATGTCCCAATTTAATCGTTTGTATTTTGTTTGGGCTTCGGTGGCGGTTCAACTAAATTAATATGAGGTCAGACAAAACTGGAAAACACAGATAAATCGGCCTTGGTGACGGATCAGTTCCGTTAATGAGCTTCAATATTAATTCATTTATTCACCTATTTATTTATCTAGCTTGAAAACATCCACCTTGACATTCATGTCTTAAAACATGGTTGCAGTTAGAAGCTTTCTGTCACTGTATATTTGTATCATGACAATCAAAAGCATTTATTTATGTGCTTTCAAGGTCACGTGCCTCACTGTGCAATTAAAAAAAAAAACATCATGATAGCTCATGCGGTGTTACCTTCAACTGCAAACATGGACCAGCTGAGTCATGTCATTTGAAGTCTACCGTATTTACCACACTATAAGGCGCACCGGATTATAAGGCGCACCTTCAATGAATGGCCCATTTTAAAACTTTGTCCATATATAAGGCACACCAGATTATAAGGCGCAACTTCAATGAATGGCCCATTTTAAAACTTTGTCCATATATAAGATATATACATTTGGCCCGCGGGCCGGACTTTGGACACGCCTGCTGTAGTGGCTCAAAATATTGGTCCATATATAAGGCACACCTGATTATAAGGCGCACTGTCGGCTTTTGAGAAAATTGGAGGTTTTTAGGTGCACCTTATAGTGCGGAAAATACGGTACTTGTATTGCGTTAAATAGTTTAAACATTTAGAAATGGAAATCGGATTTTTTTTAGAAAAGAAAAAACATTTTATTTTAAAGCCATATTGCCCAGCTATACAAACTCTCGTTAAGAAAGAATAATTGGGCTCTTCATCCCATTAATTCCTGGCGGCCGAATGGCTCAGAGGGCAGTACCCCCTGGCTTTGGATGCCGGTGACATGAGTTCAAATCCTTTTCAAGGTCAACGGTACTATCTAATTGGGTGCCTCACCACGACCCTTTAAGTTGTGTCAGGAAGGTCATGCGGCTTAAAAAATGGTGCCAAACAAAACATGCTAAGTCCAAAGTCAAACAACAAAATCAAATTGAAGATTCCTTTTCTTTTTGACCATGTGTTCACAATCTCAACTTCCCACATCCAACACATTCTGGCTGTATTTTCTCACAATGGTCAATTATATAAGATAGTCACGACGTCTTTTCCTGCTCACAATACACGTGTCATCTTGTCGAAGCGTTCTTAAATGACAGTATTTCTCTCTGTTTTAGCCCCCTCTCCCACACACACACACACACAGTCACACATAACACCCTCTCTTATTTACATGCGCTCCTCCCTTGCACGACGTTGGCACCATGGACATGTTATTACCAAAGGAAATTTGTGTAGCAAATTAGCAAACATTTTTTATCATGCAGAAGTTTGATGGAATATAACATTTGTACTGAATCCAATCATCAATGCTCAATGCATTATTAAAAAAAAAAAGGCTAAAACTATCATCCAGCATGAATTACTAAGTGTATTTTATCTTGGTGTTCTATGATAATTGGGTGATTTCCACGGGAAAGAATGTGAATTCACACAGAATGTGATCAGCGTATGTTGACAATCACTAATAACGTCCCGATGTTGTAGAATGAACTCATACATTTATAAATAAAAACGGCAGATTTATCGATTATTTGAATAATTGCTTGTGTGCAGATAAAAAAAACAAAAAATACGCAGTTAATCCATGTGATTGAAATCAGTATTGGCTAATAATCAGTTTTGGAATTGCTACGGTAGCATGATACCCCAAACAGAACACCCCCAATTCGATCTATATCTGTATATACCTGGAAAACTATAAAATGGAGGATGTTTCCAGTCTGTTAACCACTTAACCACTTCATTCATGTGTCCAATCATTCAATCACCATTAAGGTTTTTGTTCAACCATCTGTGCCACCCTTACCAAGCCATACGAAAAGGGATACAAACTGCTGAGGGTTCATTGTTGTACTGCCCAGCACATTTGGCAAACTTCGCAAATGCAGTGCAAATACTGGGCCTTTGTACGAACTGAGAATTATCCATTCATAATAGAATCATCCCATTTGAATTACACAATACCCTAACTTCAAATGTTCAGTGATGTTGTCAGCCTGGGGCCAAGGGATAATGTTCTTTTACTGCGTGCTATAGTATAAACTTTACTTTATAATAATAACCTTGGGGTAATAATAAACGCATTGGAAGGTTTGTGAGTGTAAAAACATGCATGAGGTGATTGCTCAGGTAAACTGAGATGGAAATATACTCTCTGGGGGCGAGATCAGATTTTCAATTACATATGAATCAGTGTATGGATGCTTGGATACTTTGACTATCGCTATCAAACATTTTATAGAAGGTTTTGTGTTTTGGAAAATATGCGAGGGATTACATTTTATGAAACATTTTAAGGTCATCTGATCCACAAGGTGAATTTCAAGGTCAAATTACAGGTCAAAATGTCAAGTTGCTCAAATTTGACCCAATCTTCTTACTCTATTTGCAATCCTTGTTGTATTCCCTTTTCAACAATACCTATTCCGTGAAGATTGAGCCAGTTGATCATGAGACTTGAGGGTTTAAATGAAAGCATCAGCATCCATCTTTGCAGAAAATGTCAAGATTCAGCGAGCCATAGCTCCCAAACCCTTGGTCCGATTGACCTAAAATGAAAGATTTTGTGTTGTCCCATCAGTATCAAAAAGTACACAAAGTTTTATCCAGATCAATAGCTTGTTTAAACTCACTGGGTGATTTGGCATAGAACAACCTTTATGTTATAAATTTATGTCTGCATCGCACAGCTCTACTTGGAATGAACCCCCTGTAGCTTCTCGGTCACATCCTGATGCATTCCTGAAAGGATTCTCAGAACCTTCTGCAGCACTGTCCTCACTGTCATTTTGATTTCGTCCACATCTTCATGAGTGGCTTTTATCACCTCCTTGAGCTTGCAGAAGAGGCCAAACATCACACAGAGCCAGGTCAGATGAGTCAGGATTATGAGCCAGCATGGTGATGTTGTTTTTGGCCAGGAACTGTCAGATGTTCAGGGCATTGTGAGCAGGCTCATTGCCATGGTGAAGTAACCACAAGTTTTCCTGCTATGACTCTTGCCTTTTCATGTTTACTGAACCAAGAAAATGCAGAATCGTTTTGCAGATGTGCTGGTTCATTGTCTCCCCCGCAATAAAAGGGAAAAGTCTGCTTTTGCACTATATATTTTGTTTTCCCTAGTCCTGGAATACATATGTATGGCACATCTTATACTGTCTGTAAAAAATGCATATGCCGAAAACAAAATAAGAATTAAACTTCAGTTTTCTAATACATATTGCAAACATTTCCTCAACCATAAAAGTAAGTCTTACATTGTTGACATTGTCTAGGGCTGCAACTAACAATGGTTTTAATAATTAACCTTTTTTATAACTAAAAACTACAAGAATTTGGGAATATTTACTACTTTGAAGAGGCTGAGGATTTGGACGATTTTAAATTAAATGAAGTCTGTCAACAATTAATTGATTATCAAAATAATTGATAGTTGTTTAATCATTTACACCTCTAATATTGTCACTGTTCAATTAAATGCACGCAATTTCCCAATTTTCCTAATGGTTTGCTTTAATCAAAAGATACATTCACTGTAAAGGAAAAAAACAGATTTGGACAATTTTAAATTAAACAAAGTCTGTCAACAATTAATTAATTATCAAAATAATTGTGGATTATTTGATAGTTGTTGTTTAATCATTTACACCTCTAATATTGTCGCTGTTCAATTAAATGCACACAATTTTCCCAATGTTTTGTTTTTATCAAAAGATACTTTCTCTGAAAAGGAAAAAAACATGGGCAATATATTCTTTCATTGGACAGCAAGCATGTCCATCACAGACCAGTGCAATTATAATATATGTAAATTAAATCTAAAATAATTGTACATCTTGTTCAATAGATTGCCAAATGCTTCTGTTTTCGCTTATTAGGCCTTCATGCACTGTAGCAGCTTCCATGAAAAACCTATACTCACACATGAATATTCAGCATTTGTGCTCTTCGTCTGTCCATCTGAGTTAAAGCCCAAGCGTCTGTAAATGTAAATACCCTCAAATATGTGAGATCACAATGTCGAGTGATTGCCACTTTGTGTTCTGAGTCATCTATGTGACGTGACAATGAGTTGCTGACACCGAGCCATCTGTGTTGTTATGTTGTGTGCAGGATCCCTGGCAGACTCAACGACAGGCGCACACCCCTCGGAGAACTCAACTGGATTTTCACAGCCATCACTGATACCATTGCCTGGAACGTGTTGCCCCGAGGTTTGGCTCTGCACGCATAAGCAAACTTCCCTACAATTTCAAACAATACTAGAGTAATAATGACGCATTGCAACAGTAATGGTGTAGATGTACCGCTTGAGTGCAAGAGGGTGTTTGTTTGTTTGGTAACTAAAAACTTGCAGATCAACAGATTTTATTTCTAAAATTCACAATGTGTGTAACAGCCAACTTTATTTTCTTGTCTAAAAGCAGAGATAAATAGATGTATTTACAAAGCTGTAATTTTATTAAGAAAATAAATGTATTCTTTTATTTATTTAATCTACATAGAGCTCCAAAAATGTTAGAAGACCAAAGGAAAAAAAAAAAACAGCTTCCAAATAACTTATATTTAAGCTTGGCAATGAGAAAAAGTGCCTCTGGCTAATGTCTGTGTCAAGCTATAACTCCTTTCCCTGCTGTCCCCCATTTTTTTTCACTCTTCCTTGCGTTGTTGCTCCTCTGTGAGCTCTTACTGCCACGCCTTCGGCTAGTGTATTCAGTGATTAACAGGCCATTAGTTTCTGACAATTACTAATTGATAATCATGTGCGGGCTCTTTCAAGTGAACATGAGAACGGCTCTCAATACACCAGGTCAGCATTTGTTTCTCAGTTTTGCTATATTGAATATGAATTGATGTGACGCAAACTATTAATTTTGATGCGAACACAGCAATACGAAACCGCTTACGAGCCTTGGTGTTGCATCTACTCACCCCAGGGTCATATCGTGAACATCCATTCTCTGAACCGCTTATGCACCGCCTACTGCCCTTGACTTTAATCTTGAAACATCTCCTTTACGCTTTTCTGTGCATTAGAAAGCCCTTGTTCGTGTCATTCAATGACCCCAATTTTGATTAGACAACACTGCAAATGTACACGAGTATTATCGCAACAGGATTTTTACCAGTTCTTGGTAATATGACATGTATTTGAATGATAACATTGTTAGGAATTGTTCATTATTTTTGGTTTTACTCTGCACCAAGATGCGCAGAGGAGAATGAGCCGGCCGAAGCCTGGCTAGGGCTAGTACTGAACAGTTGACTCCGATGGCCGCTGTAGCCTGTTCATCAGTTGCCCATTGACTGAGGTAGATGTATTATTTCATTTGTGGGATTTACATTTTTTATAGTGCACACAATTATTATTATTATTATTATTATTATTATTATTATTATTATTATTATTATTATTATTATTATTATTATTAGGCGGCTCGGTGGCGCACTGGCTAGCACGTCCGCCTCACAGTAAGGAGGGTGCGGGTTCGATTCCACCTCCGGCCCTCCCTGTGTGGAGTTTGCATGTTCTCCTTGTGTCCACGTGGGTTTTCTCCGGGCACTCCGGTTTCCTCCCACATCCCCAAAAACATGCTTGGTAGGCCGATTGAGCGCTCCAAATTGCCCCTTGGTGTGAGTGCGTGTGCGGATGGTTGTTCGTCTCTGTGTGCCCTGCGATTGGCTGGCAACGGGTTCGGGGTGTCCCCCGCCTACTGCCCGATGACAGCTGGGATAGGCTCCAGCACGCCCGCGACCCCCGTGGGGATAAAGCGGTACAGAAAATGGATGGATTATTATTATTATTATTATAATCATCATCATTACCCGTACCTGTCTTTTATGCAGCACACATCCCAAGCAGACTAACTCCCAGCACCAGTAACAATGTGACAATGCTGATGGCTGTCAAAGCCTTTTAAACCCTCGGGGCTCTACCGTTAATGAAGCAACCCACGTCAAGGAGAATCCCAGTAATGAGACTCTGCTGCACACCTAATTCAAATCACCCAGACTATTGTACAACTCTGCTATGGGCTCGGTCAAAATATTACTTGCGTTCAGGACATACAATTTTGCTCATACAACAAAAAAATACAATTTCCGTAATTTAAAAAAAAACATAGGTCTGCAGGAAATTGGCTTGCCCCATCCTTCTGTTTGCTTCTGATTATAGCTCATTATGGTGACAGGTGAGGTATGGCTCATCCCATATTACTTCAGGAGAGAATTGGTACACCCTGGACTAGTCATCAATGTATTTTGGGTTGTTAAGGTGGGTGGAAGCCAGAGGATTTGAAGAAACCCACAAGGAATGCATGATAGCCAAATGCTCCATTGTGCCTTCTGATCCCATAATGGTCATTTACAGGTATGCTGATGGAAATGAAACAATGAAAATAAAAATGTAACCTCATGCATTTTAATTTTTTCAGATCTTGGTCCTCGGTATTCACAAAGCATATACACGGTGCACCTTCTAACATTTTTGAGTAGCTCTAGTTTTTTTTAAAGTAGTTTGGGTAGTTTTTTTTACTTATTTCTCTACATACGTAAGTGCTATATTTTCCTTCCTTGTGATTTGTGTTAATTTTTATCTGCGTCTGCATATAGATTTGTTCCAGAAGCTGTTTCGTCAGGATCTTCTGGTGGCCAGCTTGTTCCGCAATTTTCTATTAGCAGAGAGGATAATGAGGTCATACAACTGTACACCTGTCAGCAGCCCTCGCTTGCCTCCAACATACATGCATGCCATGTGGTAAGACACACTAACACAGCCCTGGCTTTGCATGTTGAAATAGTGAAGAAGGTAAAAAAGTATCAGGGTCCTCAGTGATCACATCTGTTTTTTAGTACATGCTGCAGTAAATGACAAAATACATTCTTGGTTAGACAAAAGGTACAGAGTGGCACTATCTACATTTTATGATACCACAAAGTAACTTTTGTACTAAAGGGTGTGCAGTGATAGAAATGCCAGCAGCCAAAAGTTAATGAGGCTCATTTGTAAAATGAGAAATCCACCCAAATGCTGGACAGTTAAAAGCATTACACAGGAAGTGTGAACGCAATGCGAAATGCTGCATTACCTAATTCTTTTTTAGTTTCAGCTCTGATATCATTGAAAACCTGCTATGTACAATTTGGAATGTTTTGTTTTTTTTCTCCACAAATCCATACTATTGGCCAGTCCACACACATGGGTGTTATTTTTATTTTTGTTTTACAATTTCTTGACCAATGGAAAGGGTTGACAATGACTTGTTCCCTTTACAATGTAATGTTGAGACCTTTAAGATTTTTTTAATAGAAAACAAAATCGTTAACCTTCTGTTCTTATTTTGACGAAAATTCGAAACTAGACGCCGGACCAATTTTTCTCTCATGATCTTCCACCTTCGCTGGAACTCAAACAAATCCAAACCCACTGCCACATAAATGTCACGCCAGGAGTTGGCTGCCATTTGAGCATCTTTGTAGTTGGTTGAGGTGGCATCGTATGAATCCACATATTTGTGCACCACAGCTGCTCTTCAATTCTATCCATGTTTTTCTGTTTTAGAGATTGCAGTATTGAGAAACATATCTAAAATAGTGAAGAACAGCCATGTGACTAAATAGACCAATCACAAGAGTGCGCGCGGCACTGCACGCACAGCAACAATTTCTGACATATGCGTGTCGTGTGTTGGCCACGGGTCACAGAGGTCAGCGGTGGTCACGTGATTCACCACGGTAGTCGACACTGCGCCCATGCGAGTGTAAATAGGCTTTTAGCCAGAACGGATACATTGAAACTGTCTGCATAATCTGACAGTAGACTATTTTTTAAATAATTTTCCTGCAAAGTAATCTCACTCTGGACCCATCTTGTCATCACCATGTCTCAAATGTATTTTATTTTTAATTTGTTCGACAAACATAGCCTATCGGAGACTGTTGTGGAAGTGCCGATCATTTGCCATGCAAGTGGGCACATGCTGAGGGGTCAGTTATGAAGTCACTGCATACACACACAAATCAACCTGCTATTGGTAACTATAATAACTTTAGATAGCTGTCTAAAAAGTACATTTAATTTCAATCATGGTCTCTCTCTTTTTATGTAATCCCAAACACAGTGGTACTCATCTGTGTCCTTGTAACACAGTATCTCCACACTGTAAGAAACACTTTTCCATTAACTTTCTACCTGTACACAAACAGTTCCCCCTCCATTGTTTTTTTCTTTTTATTTTCTATAAACGCATCCCTGCAACCTCCCACTCGTTATCTGTCTTGTGTTGAGAAGCAAAGAAAGCCTTCTCGACAGCCCTGCCTTGCAAGGCAGATTGTTGCGTAACATAACAACATGGCACCTCTTTTTGTAAAGTATTTTGCGCTTGCAGAACTGAATAGTTTTTCTTTTGCCTCTTAAGTCTAGGTTAGGTCTGTGTGTATATTATTATGTTCATGGCAATTATTGAGAGCTCTACTGCACTGCAACACATGCAGTATTTAGTAGCACGGAATAATGACAAGACTGTGTCGAAATCAAGACCGATAAATGTGAAAGTGCCACAAATAAAAGACCACTTCAATAATAGAAGTGAGATTAGGAATTTATGAGTAGAATGACAATAAAAAGAAGCAATCAAACAATTTGGGGGTTGCTAGATCGATGGTCGTGCCCGCACACGGGCAGCAATTGTTATTCAAATGGTGTTGAACTGGATAGAGCAGAAAAATCCAAGGCTGATTACTCCCCTGTGGACAGTTTCAGTGTGAGAGTGTGTACAAATGTGGGAGTGTGTGTTACTGCACCACTCTCTGCAGGCAACGGTGACAAGTGCTTAGTCAGCCACCAACTGCTCCCTTACACTCCTCTGTTAACTGCTGTCCCCATTTTACATGCACCACACACACAAGCACACACTGACAGGTTTTGGTGATGAGTTGCTCATTGATATTGGCAGCCGTTACCTGAGTTAATGCTGTCATCCCAAGTGGTGCTGCATCCTCCTCCCCGTGAGCGTGCCTTTGCTGATTTGGCTTTCCTCTCTTGCATTTCTGCTCTGGCCCTTTGATTTTGCACATCGCTGGCCAAGTTGGAGATCTTTTTATTCAAATTCAGCCTCTTGTTACGAAATCTACATTTTCTTGCCATTTTTTTCACATTTTTCCATGGAATTTTTTGTGACTTTATTCCGTGTTGCAATATTTATAGCACATCCCATATGCATACAGTGATGTCACTTCCATCCCAAATCAATTTTCACCCTCGAAATCAATGGAAACGTCATTAATCTGTTCCAATGAGGGGGGCGGTGGTTCACTGGATCGCTATCAAATCCGATCCGGGCCAAAATAACATGACCCAATCCAATCCATAAGCCCAATGTATTATTTTTACCAGACTTCCCTTTGCGTGACATCCCAAAGCATAGAAAAGCCATCGCTGAGGTTCTCATGTGCCTGTATTCTTATCACGTGAGCAGTCGTTGCACAGTGAACTTTTAGAAGTCAGTATAAGGCAAATTACATCCACCTATTATTGACATCTATTAGTGACAAAAAGAAGCGGACAGTTTATAAGATTGGCATTGGCCGATCCTCGCGGCTGCAGTATCGGTCTTGGATATCGGAAAATAGTATCAAGCCAACGCCAGTTCATGCCTCCCCACCAAAATAAAACGAAAAATATTTGTAATGTCTAAAATATCATGTATGTGAAGTCACTCGTATCTCAAGGCACCAGTGGATATGGATTTTGTTGTAATTAAACAAAAAACAATCTACCAAAGTTATAATGTTCCAGTTTTTACTTTTTAGCCCGAGGTATAAACACGTTTCAGTCCATTGGACCGCTTAATGTACACTTTTGTACGGTGCCGGTGTATTTAAGCTCATGGAACTGTTTTTGCTTTTGAAATGTTAAAATCCAGTTAAATCAGAAAGGATAAAAAATGAATCATTGCATTTCGACTGTCAATGGACTTTAACAAGGATTGTGGTGATGCTGTCAGGGAGTGCAGTGAATGCAGTAACTCATTCATGGAATGATCAAGAGGAATTGATATGGCAACAGAATTGGGAGCAGAATTGCTAATTCATCAAATACAATCGGCTATTAAAATACTTGCCGAAATTTTGAAGGTTAACTGGAAAAAAGACTTTGCAATCGCGCACCAGTGGATCCATTTTTTTTGTTTCCTTCCCTAGTTGTTGAGTATCATATTGCAGTGTGGTGCAATGGTCAGCATCCATAAATTGACAGTAACGCTCACTAATTATGATGGAAAAGCTCCTTTGAGGCCTGGAAACACGAACGGGCAGAGAGAGGAAGACTGGCCAAATAGAGAAACTGAGATAGGTGTCCAAATTGTGTTGCATAACCGTATGAATTAGTTATGATGACCATGAGAGGATTAAAGGCTCCTTGCTGCCCTCTCTTGGCCCCCGGGCTGAAAATATAAAGCATACAATTACAGGTTTGTGAAAAGAGGACATGTTTAATAGAAATGGTTGCGGATGTGCCACCTCTCTCAGGCAAGCGTGGGACCTGGCTGTGGATATCTGCTTGTCTCAGCTGCCAACCATCATTGAGGAGGGCACCGCATTCAGGGTAAGTGTGTTTTTCCTACACAAAGCAAAAAAACGATTTCAAAAGCACCTGTGAAACTCATGTTTTCATTTATTACACACCTACTGGTGTTGCCAAATCTGACCCTTCACTTGGAGCAACAGGTCTCTGACATGATAAACACACACGACCCACTTTTGCTTCTAATAAGCACCAAATTCAATGGCATGTTTTTTGACACAGGAAATTGCCACTGCATTTTGAGGGGGATCCAGTTATTAACGCAAGCAGTGGTGAAAACAATATCACTAGCTGAGGTAATTAATCAGTGATCGCCTTTGGGATTAACTAAAACAGACCAGAAAATCATAAGGACAAATGGGGACATATATCCTATTGAACCCTGATGGGACGAACCAAAAGTTGCAATAACATATACAATAAACATCACTTTAATCTTTACTCTAATATAGTGCAAGTCTTTCTTGTGTAGGGACTTATTAAGCTTTCATTGGGCACGAATCAATCTGGCCTTTCTGCCGAAAGGCATTGATACTTCCCTTTGACATCCATCAACAGTTGTTAACCGTCCTAATTCCCGCTGCACTATTAGCGCTCGGCGTGATCCAAACCCCTCCAGCAACCAATCAGTCAGGCATGCTACTATGGCAGCAGCGAGTGAGATACGGCAAAGGTGATCTTGATAGATCGGGATTTATGTCGTTACTGCAATGTGTTGTCACTCTCTGGCTCATGTGTCAGGGTTGTTATGAAATGCTGACTGCAGATTGGCTTTTTATGCATAGCTGTCTGTGTGTGCATATGTGTGTGTGGGGGGGGGTGCACACGTATGTGCGCATGTTTGTCTCCACAGCACAGTCCTTTCTTCGCAGAACAGCTGACAGCTTTTCAGGTGTGGTTGACAATGGGCGTAGAGAACCGGAATCCTCCTGAGCAACTCCCAATTGTCCTGCAGGTATGCACTTGCGCTCAATTACACCTTGGAGCATGGAAGAAATATTTATATCCATATTTATCTGTCCATCTATCCAGATTTTTAAAAAAGTAGATTGCTTAACAGATGGATGGAAAAAGTCTTCACGATCCTGTTTAAATGTCTATTTTTTTG
The DNA here is from genome assembly GCF_901709675.1 of Syngnathus acus. Lineage (NCBI taxonomy): Eukaryota > Metazoa > Chordata > Actinopteri > Syngnathiformes > Syngnathidae > Syngnathus > Syngnathus acus. Next base: position 12,103,910 of record NC_051087.1, on the reverse strand, counting down.
TGTGAAATTGAGACCGATAATACTTTTCAAAGCTGTTTTCCCACCAACGTGACATCCAGCCCAAAAGGATGTAAGAATTAACAACTGGGCTACTGTGGTTGCGCAAATGTACACACCCTCTTAGTCTTATGACCAGCCACATTCAAAAAGGTATGTTATGTGGGAGTCAGCCCACACCTGTCACCATTTGAAGTGTTTGGTTAATCCTAAATTAAGTTTAATGTCAGAGGGATTTGATTGTTTTGTTCACAATCCCTAAAGGTTTGTTGCAAACACACTTGGCGCCACCAAAGGAACACCATGCTTACACAGAAGCATAGTGGTAGTGCCATGCTTTGGGGCTGTTTTTCTCTATCTGCAACTGGGGCCTTAGTTTAGGTGGAGGACAGTATGAACAGTCCCAAATACTGTTAGCACAAACATTTCAGGCTTCAGATAGAAAGCAATAAAAAAAATGTGCATGAACATGTAAACTTTATTTAGAATTAATAAGAGGTACTCTAAATGATGGCTGTTGCTGACTCCCATTTAACATGAGTTTGGATGTGATTGTTCAGTTAACATGGCCAAGTCTCCAATGACTGTATAAGAGGGTGTGGCACCCTGATGTAATGTTTTTTTTTTTTCTGTGATTATTTTTAATGTGCCCTCTCAAAAAGATTTACAGGAAGGTCACATAAAAAGTATAAAACATTTTGAAATGTTTTATCTTTTTATACTGCAAAAATGAATTTGCACATGGGTGTGTAGACTTTTTATATCCTCTATATCTCTACTATTCTAATGTAGCCTACTTTGTCACATAGTACAAGTTTCCTTGCTGGATTAATTATTTGATACTAATCTGTAGATGTCGCAAGAGCAGCCTCTGACCTATAAATCTTTTTGAAAGACTTTAAATAATGACAGAATCAAATCTATATCGCATGCTGCCATATCAAATAAAAGTATTGAATACTGTATATGCAGTCAAATAGAAGTGTTAAGCATGAGCCTTCATCCGGCCTCTGTATTATTAAGTATAGCTGTTTTATGTTCAACTGAGATGTACCTAATCATCAATTCTCTCAACCCCAAGTCTTCTCTGAGGCTGAATGATAATAGCGGTATTATTACACTGTTGAGGATTGTGTTCGCAGAAGCAATAGCTACTACACAACCCAAACCCTTTTAAATTACCGTAAAACATCATTCAGCCTTTTAGAGAACCCAACAGAAGTGTTCCTGTTGTATTTTTTTCCCCCCTAATTATCTTTCACACACCACAGCTCGCTGAGCATTTCAGCTTAATGTCTAGTGCCAGGTTAGGATGAGGCCGATAGTAACAATGAGGAATGTGCGGCTTCTAGGATGCCATCCCTTTTTCACAGATAGACCCAAGGTGGAAATTGAGTTTAAACAGGCTTTATCCTTCCATTATGCAAGAGAAACCGCTTTAGCTCATGACGATTGCATCTTGATTGAACTCATATATCAGCAAGAGTTCTCCACTGAATGGAAAATCACCACTGTAGCACTTCTTTCCACACCATTACTGTACGCTACTTCTCTTTAAATCTCCCTCCCGAGCGGCCGATACGTGCAACACGAGCGGGCTAATTTTCTTCATTAGAGCCCAGCTACAAAGACTGTGACAAGACCAGAGTGTCTGTTGTTCCCAATAGTTGTTACATATTTTTAAATGCCCAATTAGGGTACCAAAACCTTGATGGTGCGCATCAACTGTTGGGTTCCTCTCTACCCATCCCACCGGGTTCTACCGCTGTTGTGTTGTATTATATCACAGTGCAGTGGCAGTGTGTTGAATGGTAATTTCCTGCTGACTAAGTCCTCTGTTAGCACTTCTGCCAAGACTTGTTAAAAGCTGTGGGAAAAGCCACACTGATTGGGTACAACCACGGTGTGTAAAGGCAAACACAGAGGTGAGAGAGGATGGTAGGAGCAGCAGGAGTAAGCCTGTAATATTATGAAAAAACATTGTATCATAGTTGTGTAATCTTAAAGCTGCTTTAAGATTCATATCAAGTTTTGTAGGCGGCAACATATTTGTCGTGACATCTGAATGATGAGGGGATACAATATAATATTGTTAGCCGCTGTAAAATTACACACACTTTGAAATAAATACTGGGGAAATGATCTTCTAAAGCACAGGTGTCAAACTCAAGGCCCGGGGGCCCGATACGGCCCGCCACATCATTGTATGTGGCCCGCGAAGACAAATTGTGCATCAAATTCGTGTGTCATTACTAGAATTGCAAATTGTTTTCACTTTTAATAATATCTTTTTTTCAAATAGTTGACCAGTTTTCACTCTTCTGATTTGAAAACAAGTTATTTGTCAGTTTGTTTTGTAGCTTTTACTGTATATAATATGAGGTGCTCATACATTTATTTGGGTTGACAGTCATAATGGCCCTCCGAAAGAAGCTACGACTACAATGCAGCCCGTGAAAAAAACGAGTTAACCACCCCTGTTCTAAAGAAACTAAAGAGAAAAAAAATGAAATTAATTTATTCTTAAGAAGTTGCACATACAATGTATATGTATGGACATACAAAGTATGCATAAAAGTAAAGCTACATATAAATGAAAAGTTCAATAAATGATAGTTCTTAAAGATTAAATGCAACATGTCCCGTGTACTTGAAGCTGAAGGTAACCTGGAGGTCTTTCCTCGCCTCCTACTGTATGTGTGGTGTCACAGAATATGCTAATAATACATCCTGTGTCGGCGGGCTGTTTGCATGTGTGCGCCTATGTTCCTCCATATGCTCTTTCCCACGCACTCTGTGGGACAGTTGCTCAGGAATGTTCACTCCTCACACAGCACATTTTGTACACGCTACTGTATGCGCAAAATGTTTTAGCAAATATAATTTTCTTGAATACAATTGTTTGTGCTCCGTTCGGCACGAGTGTTGCGCATACTACCTGTGTTGACGCGTGAACATTTTTAGATTTTTGTTATCCAAGCAGGCACCTCCATTCAGAGTAAGCAAGTGTGGCTCGAGGCCAGCGTGGTAGTTAGTGGTGGGGTAGCCATCTGTTTGACTCCACTGCCTCCACCTCTCTGCTCTTCTTGCTCTTTTTTGTCCTACTCCTGTTGCTTTGGGAGAAGCACAAATGACCACTGACTTCTGTTTTCTATCGCTGTAGGTCCTTCTCAGCCAAGTGCATCGGCTTCGGGCCCTAGACCTTCTTGGATGTTTTCTGGACCTTGGACCCTGGGCTGTTAGTCTGGTGTGTTCATATATTATTATACTATCTGTGTCTGTTACTTTAATAAAATACTGTACAATAGATGTCCGCTATTAGAGTTAAAAGTTTTGTGCCATGGTTTTACTGACTAAAATTAGATAGGCTGGTAGGTACGTAGCAAGCGAGATAAATTGGAAAAATTAATGTATACTGTCTTTTGAAATGCCAGGTTTTTGTGATTTATAAAAATAAAACCAAGATAATTTCTAAACTTTTGCCACCTATAGTATGACATGGAAGTGGTACAACTCGGATGAAAAATTCTGAATTATTTGTTTGCAAGTAAAATTAAGTGCACAGCTTCTTATAATTTGGATGTGACAGTGTTCAGAATTGAACAAATCCGAATCCATTTTTTTTCTGTTTAATGCAATATTTTTAGGTAATCCTTCAGATTACAAAAACAAATACTCCCTAAGTATTAACAGATTGCATTCGTGAAGTGACATGCATGCGCACAAAACACAATGTCACATGGCACCGTGTGCAATTTCAAGAATCTTGTGCTTGTCCCCCCAAATATTCATCTGTTCTAAAGCATCTTTTTTTCAGCAGTGACTGATTTTTGCTCCTTGGTCTGCCATTGCTATTTGCGACTGTCTGTTTCTTAGAACAATTGTGACGTTTGTCGCATTTTACATATCAGATGAGCGAAACCTGAGTGACCAGCTTGTAGTCACATCTGATGTTTATACGAGTGATAGCCACATATTTTTGACATTGGGTCAAAACTTCATAAGTCACATTTTGGTGAAATTTTTAAAAAAAAATTTTTTTAAAAGAATCCATATTTCGCTCAGTCCAGACATGCGGCCGTTACTTTTGCAAATTATTGACCGATCTAAAGTGTTGAAAATGACTTTGCTCTTTTTCGCAATGCAATTTTAATGGTTGAATAAACTTGCCATTCTGTTTTTTTTTTTTTTTAAAGTAATAATTTTGGAGATCCGTGCATTCCGTCCGACGCCAGAGATATACAGTTAGTATACACATAGTTTTACCAAATTGTGACATATGACCAATAATTGATGGTGCACTATTTCTCATGTAGGCATAAATATTACAACAAATCCTATGTCTATGCTTTTCAGTGAACACAAAGCTATGAGTGAGTGTTTTTGTGTTTCTAGGCCCTGTCTGTTGGAATCTTCCCATATGTGTTGAAGCTGCTACAAAGCTCAGCCAGAGAGCTGCGGCCACTTCTGGTTTTCATCTGGGCTAAAATCCTAGCCGTGGACAGTGTAAGTTTTTGTACGTGTGAGTCTGTGATGGAATTTACATCTGTATTGATCCCTGTCTTGTCAGCCAGTATGTTTTGGGGGTTTGTTCTCATCTTGTGAACCAATTTGTGGAGTCTGCATCTACATCTAGGTTCAACATACCAAAATTGGACTTTGATGCTATACCAGCATAAAATGCTCTGTAATGAGTACGACACCTGATCCAGCCGTCACTGAACTCTGTAATTTGTAGCCTTAGAACACGACCTGTAAACATACTTTCCGAGTACGTTAATCACACTTTGCCTGGAGGACTTGCGCACAACACGCTGAGCGCTGCTGCCCTTCTGACACAGAGTTGCATCACTGCATTTTTTCCCCCATATACCGATACTTTAAAATGATTGTATTGAATCATTTTTAATAGCTAAAAAATGTAATTTGGTTTTGGATTTTTGCGACCTTATTGTCCAGATATTGTTCTTGCAAATCTTACATCCAATGGTAACTAACAGAGTACACATTTCTTGAATGAACCAAATGAATTAGAGGTCAACCGTTTTTAATGGCGTGCTTACTTTTGAACCATTCCATTGATAATTTTGCTTTATGTTTAGGATTGTTGTCTTGTTAGAAGGTGAATCTCCATCCCAGTCTCAGGTCTTTTGCAGACTCCAACAGTTATGTTTTGTTGTTGTTGTTGTTTTTTTCAAAATATTCTTGTATTCGGCTCCATCCAACTTCCCATCAACTTTAAATACCTTCCTGTTTTTCTAAGGGTGATATGAAGTATTATTTTAGCACCAAACACCAAAATGTTATAATTTTGGTTCTATACTGAGACCCTATTTATTATCATCATCAGCCATTTAGGTCAAGGATCATTCAAAAATCAAAAGGGAACTTATTTAGTCAGTTGACTGCAATGAGAGAAAAGGGGGTGACTAATTTTGCACATTATGCTTTTCTATTTTGTTCATTCAGATAAAAAAAATTGTTAAAAATTGATCAATTGTGTTCTACTTTACTATTGTGTGACACTTGTTGATTCTTCAGAGAAAGTCCGATTGTATATCTTGTGTATGTTTGAAGCTTGAAATGGAGCAAAAGGTTGAAGGGGGGCTAATACTTTACCATGGTACTGTCAGGAGCACTTGCAAATATGAGTTGCTGACAGCTTAAATAGTCTATTGTTTTAAAATTGGCAATAAAATGTTTGCCTGCTCTTGACTATTTGCCTTGTTTTTTTGGGAAATGTGGCTAATTTGGAGACCAAACAGACTTGATGTCCTCTGTGAAAATGTCACTCCTATCGTGACTGAAAGCTGTATTTATTATGGCCAAATATTGCTCCTTTGACTGTCAGTACAGCGGTACAAGTTGGTTATTCAGTGAACTGGACCTTCATTGTGATCCCCGGTGCAATTTTGTTCTCAGTAGGCAGCACGCAATGCTGCATGCCCAATGAACCAGCTTTTGTGCACAACACAGCCGCCAAAGTACACCATCCCTTCCTCCTGTCTTTTTGCGTAATGCCAGCGGTAGCCACTAAGCCTGTCCAGCTTGTGAATAACCTACTGTCGAAGAAATATCGGATAGCTTCAGGTCTGATATTTTCATAATTACAAATTGTCATTCATTTAAATGGTCCCCTCTGATTTGTGGACCACACTGAATTGCCCTTGACTTAGAAAGTACTTGCATATGGAGTTGAGTTGAATGTGGGAAAAACGTTCAAAAGGTTAAATCTTTTCCATCCTGATTTCTCCACCTTTGTAGTCCTGTCAAGCTGACCTGGTCAAAGACAACGGTCACAAGTACTTCCTCTCTGTGTTGGCTGACAGCTACATGCCCGTGAGTATTTTTGTTATTGCTATTATGAAATTGAGGGCAATCGTGAATAATTCTTGACTCACCACCATTGAAAGTCACCATATTTCCTCAAAACATCTTGCAAATATCAATATGTTGTATATATATATATTTTTTACTTTCTAGGCTGAACATCGGACCATGGCTGTCTTCATATTGGCTGTTATTGTGAACAGCTATAGCACAGGACAGGTATGAATACATACGGGTCTGTCACAAATCATTATAGAATCAATGATCCTATCGACTATTCAATCGATTATTTAATTGCCACCCCACGCCCCTGCACACACTGTCAAGATACCTTTTTTTCTGTAAAATGGTCAGTGCAAGACGATTGGCCCACGTAAAATCGTGATGCGGCGTACTGTGATGAAGATTCAGTCTGTTCAGTTAAGTGACTTAAAACACCAATTTCAAGCTGTATGGTTGTCATTAAAGATGTAACCAACATCAGAGAGTGTACAGCACGACCCATTGTTTATTTCTTGTAGGAAATCAAATCCATATTACTTCACAAATAGCCATTATGAATGCAATGTATTTCTGAACATTGTCTCATCGTCTTTTAACTCATAAATATACATTGACAAGAGGCAAGTTATTAGCCAGTTAGCCAGTATTTATTGTTAGAAATGAACCAACAAAGTAGACAATGCCGAGATGATGTAGTTCTTCCTTTCCACAAAGCACTCAAAGATCCACATACGAGGTTACAAATACCCATCATTAAACCTATTTGCCATCCGTCTTCTTTCTGCAGTTGTTTTTCTGTCTAATCGGAATGTTATTTCACTCGTTCATCTCCCTAATTACTTCTTTCATCAACTTGTAAAACTTGTCTTTCAGAACTTCCCCTATAAATGTGACAAATCAGAGAATGCGAGCACATGCTAAGAAGCACCAATTTGTCTTCATATTCCTGTGTATTCAATGCCCTTACCTCTCTCCCGGGCCTGTAAATAATAGATGATCTCCAGCATAACAGCAAGACTCTCTGCCTGCTTCATAGCTCCATTATTCATCTTTCTTACATTCAACAACTGTGCTCACAACCACAGTGCCAACATGTCACTGATAACTCCCAGGGTTCAGCGGTGATGCATCACAATAGAACAACACACGAATAGTATTAAACATATGAAAGGTGGGTTATGTGTGAGAAACCTGATGGAAAGAATGCACACCCCTTTCATGGATGTGATGTCATGTTTTTACCATTTTGAGCTGATTTGTTTTTAAGGAGAAAATCATGAAGCGTCTGAACAGGAAATTATAAATTTTTAACATGAATCATCAGAAAAAGCAAATACGATGACTGATGACTTGAATGAAATAAATGAATTAAAACTTCTTACTGATACCATAAAAGGGTTGCAGAAGATGCTGTGTATTTTTCATGAAGCCATTTAATCCACCTTGTGAGCGGCATTTGTTGTTTTTGCAAAAACGGCAAGGAAACAGACGTGACACGCTATAAAGTTTTTTTTAGTGTTATGGGGGAGGGTGATGTTTTCATCTAACTTCAGATGACCTTACATTTCCAAGCACCAATTAGCTTTTGTTCACCTAAAAAAGAGGGTCCATTAGGTTCAAGTGAATAAGTGCTCTTGGTACAAAGCTCCTAAACCTTTGGCGTGCGAGGCAGTGTGAGGTTGTAGGTTGGCAGTGAGTTAACGACTAATGAGTGGAAAGAGTCCAAGCTTGGAATTGTGTGTGCTATTTATGATTCTCCCAGCCAGTGAATGTCTTACACTATACTCACCCTGTATCCTTTCTCCTACCCTCCTCTCATCAGGAGGCCTGTCTGCAGGGTAACCTAATCGCAAATTGCCTGGAGCAACTTTCAGACCCCCACCCACTGCTTCGCCAATGGGTAGCCATATGCCTGGGTCGCATCTGGCAGAACTTTGACCCGGCCCGCTGGTGTGGAGTTCGTGATAGTGCACACGAGAAGCTCTACATCTTGTTGTCTGATCCAATCCCTGAGGTGAGAGGTTGACCCTGCTACGCTCGCACAAAACAGTATCAGAAGTTGGAAAATAGAAATTTGACAATATTAGGACTTGAAGTAGTTTTTATTTCAGGTTCATCACAAGTAGACTAGGGGTTCCACCAAATCATCTAGTTGACATGTTGACTTTACCACCCTTGACTTTACCACACTAATGAATTAACTTGAGATCTATTAATTACCAGTCACATGTTTTGGCAAAAGCACTGGCGCTTCATCATCAGGTGGTGGACTTGAGCGGTAAATGAGCGACGCTGCATCGAGCATCTGGCAATGTTGCACAAATAATGTGAATACTAGCCGGGCTACTTGCAAGTCTGTCCTGAAATATATACATTATATATAAAAACAGACACATTTCCCATGCAAGCTCATCTGAAAAGACACCTGCTGACAAGCAGCCTTAAATCCTCAATGTCACCCATCAGGAAATCCACCACACTTTTGACAGTTACAGTGAAAAAACAGATAATATATTGCAGTGGTCGATGAATACCTTTTTTTTAAATAAAAATTAATGACTAGTCTTGCCAAAGAAAGCAACGAGTGTCTCTCAACCGGTAGCCTTCATCCCACAGACATAACTCACACACTTCCTCCCACTCCCCCCTTCCTTGACTTTCTCATTCAATCACAAATCACAGATGCCTTCAGAGTCTCACAGATAGTTGGATCTTAATCAAACTTTTGCAATAATCCACATAACACAACTGCAGATTTGCTACAATACATTTGTAGCGAATATGGGATCATTAATGATCAATTTAATTAGATAATTAACTAATTATCAATTACTTAGTTACTTAGTTATTTCGTTAATGATGGTGGAAATATACTGCCAGGAGTACAATCAACCGCCACGAGGGGCACCGCGTTGTTTTTCTCTTTATAGTTTTAAGAAGGTTTAAACCAGGGGTGCCCAATACGTCGATCGCGATCGACTGGTCGATCGCCAAGCCACTATTGGTCGATCGCGTGATATTAAAATGTTTTTATTTTTTTCGCACTTGACGCGTGTACAAACAACGGCGCTAACAACACAACACAAACACGCGAGCTCGCGAGTTCCTTCCAATTGTCAGAACCCTGTTTTTTCTCTTAAACTTAAAAAAGGGTATAATAATGAGTGGGGCAGCTGGCCATAGTAAGAAGTATCCCTTTCATAGGGAATGGGAGTAGGACTTTTTTTGTAGGTCGCGATCTGAAAACGTTTGGGCACCCCTGGTTTAAACAAACGAAATTCTGAAATCAGTTCTGAGATCAAAAGTCACACTTTCTCACAAGTCACTTGCAGAACATAATCAGATTTGGATCACAAAATGAAACAGGAATGCAATCTCTCAAGAATCTTCTCAAAATTGCATACGCATGCGGGTTCTCAATTTTTAAGGGTTGATCAATGCATTAAGTACATTGCATGACTTCTGCTGGTTGGGGGGGTTGGAATGTTTGCTTGTGTGTGCCCAGGATGGGGGGGGTGACTCCCAATCCGGGGCCGCACTGTGAGTGCAGTGAAATCTGAAGGCAATTATTGCTACACATTACAATAAAGCATACCATTCTTCCTGTTTTTTTAATTACTGCACATGGGTCATTTTCAAATAATTTGATCAATAACAGTATAGACATCGCCCAAAATTTCATTTTGAAAAACAATTTATATTTTAAAAGTTATCATTTAAAAGGTAATAAGTGTTTCTAAGAAAAACAGTTTATCAGTAAACCTAGTGTTGTAAATGCCCAGAATGTCCATTTTCAAGCTCCTGTAATTTGTCAAAAACATCCGGCATCTTGAACGGACGGATTCTCATGAATATTTAATACAGTATGCAAATATGCTTGGCTCTTATTGGATCACTGTTCACCTCAAATTGAGTGTGGAAAACAGCTTTCCTCTTATTGGTAGTTGGCAGCATCTGTGTCTTTAGCTGCCATCTTGGGAAGTCACCAAGCGATTTCACGCGGCAGAAATCTGAGGGCTCGGGGTTAGTTCTACACACATGCACCAAACAACTTGCATGCAACCGCTTGTCCCCACGGGAGTTGCGGGTGTGCTGAAGCCTATCCCAGCAAAACAAAAAACAAAAAATTTATAAGGAAAGGAAGTTGTAGTGCTTGGCTTGAGTAGACTCTCCAAGTATTTCTTCAACTAAAGCTGTATTTTGTCCCAATAAATATTTTGTTTTTCGGTGCCGTGAGCGCAACCATTGCGTAACAAGGCTTTGGCCTTGATGTTTTAAATGTTAACACAACCAATTTTAAAGGCATGGAAGCAAGGTTAATCAAAAGGAGTGCGAGTTGAAACAGTAATTGTGTCGCTCTAGGTGAGGTGTGCTGCTGTCTTTGCTCTCGGTACATTTGTGGGAAACTCCGCTGAGAGGACGGACCACTCCACCACGATTGACCACAATGTGGCCATGATGCTTGCCCAGCTCATCAACGATGGCAGCCCTGTAGTCCGCAAGGTCAATCCTCACACACACACACGTGCGCATACATGCGTGCACAAGTGCTACACATTCCTGACTTAAAAGAATATTAACAAAGTATATTTCGAATACAAATGTATTTGATGCTGAAATACTATAATCCAGTACTGTATATTCAAATCCCAAAATACTGTTCGCAGTATAAACAGTGTTTGTTTGTTTATTGTATTTTTGTATTTGTTTGCAGGAGTTAGTGGTAGCATTGAGTCACCTGGTCGTTCAATATGAAAGCAACTTTTGTACCGTTGCTCTTCAGTTCATAGAGGAGGAGAAAAATTATACTGTGTCGTCGCCAGCCAACAGTTCAGGTAACCTCACCTAAAACGCCATTCAAGTCGCGTTTGACACATTCACGCAGAGGATGGCTATGCAGTGGACCCTTGGCATACTCACTGATTTTTTTTTTTAAATATCTTTTGTTTGTTTTTTGAGAGCTAATTCCCTTTTTTAAATCCTAGTGGAGATGAATCCCCTGTTTTCTGTGAATTTTTCATTATTAGTATTTTTGTTGTTGTCATTGATATTATTCTTATTCGTATAAAACTGAGTTCCTGGATATTTGAATTATGTCCAACATTTTATGATACATATCTGCAGGCTCAGCGAGAACTTAAATCAGATAAGTGTACAAAATATCCATCCTAGAAGCATAGAGTACCTGTTCATGCCATGACAACAGATAACTTACTGTCATCACTCACATAAATAGTCCTCTTCTAAGAGGCAGCTACACAGGAAGAAGCTCTTGTAAGATGAGCCTCTTTTCCAGAGAACAGAAGACGTACAAATATCAGTACATATCATTCAATGCATGTTTACTCCCCTCAAGAACGAAGATGCTTTTCTCACGTTATTTAGCCACTACCGTTAATGTTTTGGTAGGAGAGTACAATACCAACCAACAAAGCAAAATTACTTATCTAAGATAATTGCACACTCTTCTATTACCCATGCCATCAGGTCTTCTGTCAGTGATTTTCACATGATAATTCTGCCAGCAAATGTCTTGTGCATCATTTCTTGTCAGAGACCATTTGGGGTTTATTTAATTTTTATTATTAATTAGATAGTATGTCTATGGATGTCACTACAAATTAGCACTCACTGCAAAGGTTAATGGATTATGGAATTTAAAGGGATCCAAATGTTTGTTTGTTGTCGTATGTTTTTTCTATTATAAACTGAACTGAAATGTTGGTTGACGATAAACAGAAGAAAAGTTCTTCCATGTATTTTTTTATTCACTTTTATTTCCTTCCAGAGCCTGGTAACTTAACTCCTGTGAGGGACAGTCCAGCCATCCCACGTCTCCGATCTGTCAACTCCTACACTAACATTCGTGCAGTCACCACTGCCCGTAACCTGAACAAAAGCCTACAGAACCTGAACCTCAATGAAGAAGGTAGGAGTGACAGATTGTCGGCAGGAAAATAAAAATCACCTTCTAGAAAGAGAGCTATTGCGGTTGTTGGAGGCTTTTAAATTAATCTGGTGTTAGATGAAGATTTACAAGATTAGATTGGAAACCACTACCTGTGAACTGTGCGGCGTTCTTGCTCACCAGTCATTCACCCGTGCCGCCTCGCATATATGCAATGATAAAGAACTTCTCTGAGAAAGTTTCAGTTCCTAATTCATCTAATTGGTTTACAATCTTTTAATCGTTAATAAAAGCACTAAATGTTACATCTTCCAACATGAAGAACAACAACTTGCATCATTAAGAGGTATTGCAAAATAATTTGCTCACTTGGTACTTTTGTAAAAATATGGCCACATTTGAAGATTCATGCGTGTGGTAACAAAGTAGAATGAGATCTAAGCTCCAGCTGCACCTATGGATCCAATAGTAGTAGGTTTTGGTGCATGAGGTCCTGAGCCTGTGATTTGTGTTCCTGCTGAGGGATTCAAGCAGCTAAAGCTAATGTGCGCGTCCTCTGTGTATTGCTGTCGGATGGAGGCTTTCATAAATCCACAGTGGCGCAATCAGCAATGCCTACTGTTGACACAAGTTCACATTCATTTTCACAGTAGTCATTCCAGTATGCAGCGGTATTTATTATAAACAAGCACAGAGCGAAGAGTTCTTTCATTCACTTCCAATCACCGTACCTACATTTCAATGTTTGGCGGTATATGGACTCTAAGTTATTTCACTTTTATGAGTCAGACAAAAGTTAAGGGAAAGGTTGCTGCTGAAAACGATTGAGACTGGCATAAATTTATTGACATTTTGGTTTCTTATTCTAACAATTTTTGAACAGTCATGGTATGATTACTTGTATTAAAAAATACTGTCTTAAATTGAGGTAGAGGTTGTGATCTTTTGCACACATGCAAATGCCACGCCCCTCACGTTAAAGTAAATATAATAAAAAAAATTAAAATGTTTTTATATACTACCTTGTTAATATCTAAACAGCCATCATCGCATGACGCTTAAAGGTATCCATCCTGGAATTTATAGACGGCTATCTCACATGATCAGCAGCAAGTGCCGCAATCCATCTGGGATGTATTAACATAAACATACTCGTCAAATCAACACCCTCGCATTGCCTTCATGTTCTAAACCCTTGCTGTCACGGTTTCACTCCATTCCGTAAGGATGACTGCTTTGAGTCTTGACAAAAAATGACCGCACAATTTGAAATTTATCTCTGTAATGTTTAAGCCTTGGAGACATTGAGAGTTGTTTTCTTGTGTATCTGTGAATAATGTTTCTGTATTATACACATCATCCAGGTGGACCTGCAGCTTTTTCACCGGGAAACCTGAGCACCAGTAGTAGCGCCAGCAGCACCCTGGGAAGCCCCGACAATGACGAGTACATTCTCTCCTTCGAGACCATCGACAAAATGCGACGGGTGTCTTCTTATTCTTCACTCAATTCCCTCATAGGTAACTACTTTGCAACTCAAGAGTCACAATTGTGCTAAAACCATTTGGTCATCAACAACCCCTGAATGCACGATGATCGTTATTTGCAAAGAACGCAAGACAAAATGGAAGCCCCTCCTATATCCTAACACATTTATAAATTATAGCAAGCTAACTTTCCACATCTTTATGCTTAGTGAACAAAGGGTGTGATTAAGTGCCCAAAGCACTGTTTGGTAATGACTGAAATGAAATTAACTACATTAATCTTTTAGTATTGATTCTACACATATTTTATTAAGAAGCCCTTTGGTTACTGCGACAAAGCACGAGGCTGCTCGTAAAATCAGCGAAACACCTCACCCAAGGGAAGTGACCAAGGGAGAATCTCCCCTTCCGAGAGAACAATGAATGCTGTGAAAAGGACAGAGCAGCAGAGAACACAACAGGGTCAACCCTGTGAGCCACCTGAGATTCTTTAAGTGCTTTCCCAGGCACGGCGTGAAGTCAAGGCAGCACTCTTTCCCCTGCTCTCAGGTGGTTAAAAAGGCTGTTACCCAAACTCAGCTCGGCCTCCATACGTTGCTAATATACTCAAAGAATGTAATTACTTTCCGAGCCTATCGTGTGCATCTGGATAGATATGAGGCGAGGTCGGGTAGGGTTGCAATCTGCGTGCTTATCTGAGCATGTGCTGTGTCTGACAATGCTTGTGCTCGCAGTTGTGTTTTACTGTTTAACAGTTGAAAAGTACATCAGCGTTTGTTGGAGGTCTTTTCTCCTAAATGCAATGGCATAACAGTAAGTATACTGGGGGACTAATATACCGGGGTTGCAGAGTGGGGGAACACTACATTATTTTTGCTTAATGGCATTTTGAAGGACTGTGCAGTACTTGTACTTTACAGTGCACTCATTGTACGCATACTGCCGTGGAAATCAAATACCTTTTCAAAGCAACCTATTCAGCTTACCGTATTTTCCGCACTATAAGGCGCAGCTAAAAACCTCAAATTTTCTCAAAAGCCGACAGTGCGCTTTATAATCAGGTGTGCCTTATATATGGACCAATATTGAGCCACTACAGCAGGCGTGTCCAAAGACCGGCCCGCGGGCCAAATGTATATATCTTATATATGGACAAAGTTTTAAAATGGGCCATTCATTGAAGGTGCGCTTTATAATCTGGTGCGCCTTATATATGGACAAAGTTTTAAAATGGGCCATTCATTGATAATCATTTATAATCCGCTGCACCTTATAGTGCGGAAAATACGGTATATTAAGCTCATTTTAAACTATAAATGAGTCTCCTGGTCATCTACAGTAGCCTCCAAAACACCTTCTTGTTTTTTTTTCATTGTGCCAGAAAATATCTTGATTTGTTTCTCTTTTTTTCTGTTGTCGTTTTTTTTCCGGGTTTGCTGGTTACATCTATTCTCACCGTTTAACACTTGTAAACAAAGCTTAAAATATATCGAGACCTAAAGAGCCTTGTGTATTATTCTTTGGCCGTTTAAAGCAAATTGAAACCATACTTCAACACAACAAGCAGGATAACAAAATTCCAGGAGTTTTAGCAAAGTTTCAGTCGCGATTTATTGATTTAGTTTTCAAGCATTCAGTGTTTTTCTGTGCCTGCTTACTATAATTTGCCTCTACAAATATAGTAATAACAGTAGCATGATGCAATTGAATGGTGACATGGAAACTATCGGTTTATAGATAGTGGTGATATGTTTTGATTTTTACGTTCATCTTTCAATCAACGCCAAGAATCAGCATGTAGCAAATTCAAAGGTTGCCAGGAAATAATAAACGCAAAAACCAAATTCTATAATCCCAAAAATCAATTAAGATTCTTCATCTGGCAGCCGTAAATGTCAGTCAGTAATGTCTACTATAGATCGGGCTAGCGTGGTTACCGTTCACACCTAAGGCCGATAATGTCAAGTCTGTTGTGACTGCATAGAAAAATGGGATTAGGTCAATGTTTCTCCTGGGACAACATTGTTTCTGAGAAAACAGAAATCCCATCATGATTTCCTAGTCAGATACACAGGCTTAACTCAGACATTTTCCGCTGAGATGGCCTTTTCTTTGACACTTCACCTCCTAATGCGTCATTGTATTTAAGATGCTCCTCCATTTAAAGAGCACCATAGATATTATTTAATGCTGCTTACACTGCTTACAGCTCTTCTACCATGTAGATGAATTTATTTCTGCTTTCAGATGTTATGATGCTTTTTATGCCCCAAGCAAGCACCAGAAATTGCTATGCAAGTATTTTATGTGCCATATGTCAGACATGGAGAGGCTATAAAAAAAAAAGCCACGCTGTGGTTCATTGAGCCAAAAGTTAATATCTTCACAACAGAACATCTATTACACTCAGCACAAGTCTTCATGGCACGAGTCCATTCAAGCCAAGGCGATTAATAATATAAACCCTCGTGTGGACTAATAGAGAATGCATAGTTGTAATGCGTGAGCACCTGTTACGTGGCATGTCTTTTAAATAGGACTAAAACTGTACTTCACATTAATCAACTGTCATGTTTCTTTGCTACAAGCACAGTCCTTTCTACTTACTCTCATCAGCATTTCACTTAGCCAAGAGCTGCGGAATAAAGCTTGTGTGGTTTCGTTTACAGGGTAAAAGGGACATAGGCGCTAAAAAGAAGCAAGTTCAGATATCTGGATCTGATTCTCTGTTTTGTTGGGAGTATGGACACAAATCCAAGTTTGGTTTGACTGTCTCCTTGTAGCAACAGAGTGGACAGGAAACCGTGTTATGCTGACACCAAGATTTAATGTTAAACAAAATAGCTTAAGAGCAGCAATGTGGGATAGGTATACAGTTGGCACAAGAGCAGGAACAAGCCCAATGAGATTGTTGTTGACACAGAGAGAAGGAAATCAGAAGCTACTGTAAACTTCCACAAGTGAAAGAAACAAAATAAATAGAAAATAAGCATTTGGGAACGATTGAGAAATGTTAAAAGGTAGGTGAAAGAACCAAGGTCGTTTTTCTGCATAGACGATACGGACAGGTTGGGATCATTTGTATTCATAATTACGACAGAACAATGAATCTCCAGTGGATGAGAAGGTGCAGCCTTGTGTGTGTGGGGGGGGAGGGGGGGGGGGGGTATTTGTGTGTTTTGATTGATGGTGTACATTACCTAACACTGGAGGTCATATTGCCTCTACCGCATTAACACATTCAATAACTCCAGCAGTAGAAAATAGGGCTTGCCATATGATTGTAATGACATGACCGTGGATTACTGTGTGGCTGTTAGCTGCTGTGGTAATGAACTTGGATAGGAGTGATGTGTGGTCACACTGGAGAGAGTCTGTGGGCTCTATTGCTGTGTTTTTTAACGGACCACATTATGTTTGAAATATTTCCATCTGTTGGACTCAGTCCTTCATACGTTTCCTCTTTCTATTTTTAGGTGTGTCCTTCAACAGTGTTTACACTCAAATCTGGAGAGTGCTTCTACACCTTGCTGCAGACCCTTTTCCTGAAGTATCTGACTTGGCAATGAAGGTCCTCAACTGCATCGCATACAAGGTATGTTGTGTTTGAGTTTATGAGAGTTTTGGGGTGCAGCCTGAAATGGAGCGGCCATTCGGGAATCTCCCGAAATTCCCGATGGCCACCACACCCATGCTTTGCTTTGTGTTAGATGCTACCATGCTCTATTCGTGCAGCACAGCCACTCCCAGTCACTCGAAAGGGACCTTTTTTGGCAACGGCTGGTAAATATTATCATAGACAACATTTACTACATATTTACAATATCTTGAGTACGTTGACGCTGCAGCCGTACAACATGTGGCAAAATGAAGCCATTTGTGAAGATGTCTCATTCACTTGCTCCTTGGAGGTATATCAAGTCAGAACTCACTGTATTAACGCTAGTGATTCCATTATGTCATTCTAACTCAATTTTACAAATCATCACTATTCATATTCATCCATTGTGGTTACTGCACTGACATACGGGCCACCTGATTCAGCGGGTGTCTGAAGCAGAAATGAAGATAAATAAATAAATAAACAATTTAGTGTTCCGAAGGGTTTGTGGCTCCTGTGGGATTTTTATGAAATAGCTTCAAGTGGCGCTTAAATTGGCGACCCCAATGTAATTATCCATTCTCACTTGCTACTGTGATTATACCAGGGATGCGCTAGACCCGTTATCTACAAAAAGTAAAGGCCGAAAAACTGCTATCAATTGTCACCCAAACTTGTTGACATCCTTACCTATGCACACATTAACGTCCGAAAGCTTCGCACCGATACTACCGATTTTATGGCACGGTGCAAACTCCTGAAGCTTATGTCTGTCATTTGATGAGGAAAGCACTTAGTCCATAAAATACAAAATACACAGGCGATCATTGACATATTTTTTATAGATTGCTGTGGGCATAAGTAGACGTGCACATATTTTTGTTGGCGAGTGATTGCAGTTTTCTGACCTATTGAATAAAGATTTTTTTTACACTAATGTTGTTAGACTGTTCCATGTGCTAGTCTACCGCAGTGTTTTTTAATGTTTCATTAGCATTTTTAAGAGAATATACACAAAGAATATTGTCAGAAAAGACATGCTTCTTTGGGGACGCATACCTTTTATTAACGATGTTTATTGACAGAGATGAAGGAGCTCTGCAAACATACAAGCATGTATAAATCTCAGTCACGACCATAATAAACTTAATGTGCAGGGAACACTAGCAACACACAACTAATAATAAATAAAATGGGACCACTTACAGGGGTAAAGTTGGCAATGTGATACAAACTACACATATAGCTCCAGAGTAGACGTGACCAGGAAAGAAAGAAAAGAGTGACGCAACAAGATATCATCGACAATAGCCTAGTGCCCTCTAGTGACTGGAGGAAACCTCTACAGTGCATGAGCATCTCTAGTTCCTTCGTTAAGACCTAAATCGACTGCCTTTAACTTAAAAGCAGCATCATATGCATTTCTTTTGTCCCCCACAATGAGCGTTTCTGTATAAAAGCTTCCTTTCTTCAGTAATGTCCGTCTTGATCTCGTTCTGTCTCTTCTTTGTGTCAGTTATACGGCACTATTTGCCTGGCGGACAGACATGCGATCAACACACCACTCTTCTCCCCAGTGACCGTGTGTCTGGTCACATATTCCTCCGCCCAGCAAAGCGGTGCCGCACAACAGCGGTCCACAGCCTTTTTATGAGTGTATAAGTGTATTAGTCATTACAAAAATCCCGAAAATTCCATAGATACGCCGCACTGGACGACAAGCCACATGGTTCAAAGCTTTCGCAAAAAGTAGCGGCTTATAGTCCGGGAATTACGGTAATTAAAATACTCTCTCAATTACTAAAAAAAATATGTATCATTTGCTTTTTTCCTCTTTGTCTTTTTGTTGTGTTAAAATTACATTTCGTTTCATCTTAAAAACATTTTCACTAGTTGTGTTAGTGTATCAGCAACTTTTACTCAAATTTTTCCCCCATGGTTTTTCTGTGCAAAATCTGTTTCTAGCACATACGCACATTCCGCTCACTGGCATTTTCTGTCTGTAAAAAACATTTGTGTAAAGGCAATTAAGAACCAATGACTCCCCCAGGCTTGGCATAGCCTAGCAGTGGAAAGAGGCTGTGGAAACCCAAGGAGCCATGTTTACCATTATTGGCCACTGCTCATCCACATGCAGAGGAAAGATGTATTGTTTGCGACCAATTGTTCCCCCTGTTAACTTCAGATGAGTAGCCTTTCAGTAGTAGCCCTCCCAAATGGACTGAAATGAAACAACAAAATGAGATTAACCACTAACCTAGGCGGCGCTCTCTCCTACCACCTATTGCACTACACCGCACTGAACCCATACTGTAGGGTTAGTGGCTCTGTCTGCAGCCCCCATATCCCAAAGTACTTCATCACAAGGATTCATTTTGTGCTTTTCCTAAAATGTCACCACTTAAAAAAACTGGTCACTCGTAGCTGTAATTATTTTCCGCATTCAGTACACAAGTAATTGTCCTCTTGGTTAGTTTTATAGTCTGAACAATGTACAATATCTCCACAGGTCACAATAAATGTGAATTCCAATTTCTGAATGAATGAGACATACACGTGTATGTTCTCCTTTTTTTGTATTGTTTGCATATGAATGATAATGTCAGCATGTTTAGAAACGTCTACTTTGACAGCAGCTATTACAGATTTACATTTTAGCTCTGTGTGTATTACATTGAGTCATGATGGATGGGTCAAAAGAGATGTTGAGTTCACACATCCTGAGACCTCCACTACGCAATCTAAAAAATATTTTGAATGCACCTTAATGCGTGCGTGCGTCACGCTTGCATCCGTCTTTGCCCAAATGAAATTGGCACACGTAGTTTTCTTCTGTGCTCTTTTACCCATTCGCCAACAATGCTGAAGGCAAGGTCTTCACACTCGCAGGAGTTTTTTTTTTTTAAGCCAGTTTTTAAGGACGTTTCTGTACGGAAGGAAGACCTAAACAAGGAATTCATGGGATGCAAGAAAGTCCCACTGACACTGAACATTTTCTCATTATTATTGCAGCATTGTGCTGCAAAGATAACGTAATTACAACACTCACTCAAGTTCACAAGTGTTAGCATGGCCTTTTAGTTGGGCTTGAACTGTATTGATTTCTGGCAAAGAGAACAAGGTCAACAGTCAATTAGCATTGACTTACTTCCAAATGATGAAAGCATTAAATCCTTTTGAATAGCTCAGTTGTTCTGCCCAATTGCAGTTGGGTAAAAGCATTTAGCTTTTTTTATTAAATCCTTTTTTAAATCCTTTTTTTATTTCCTTCTCAATTGTAATGTGCATTATGATATAGAATATAATCCATTTTTGATAAGTTTCACATCAAAGGAGCCCTAGTTGAAAAGATTTTGTTGGACTCTTTCTCTCTCTCTCTCACACTTGGTTTGTATGGCAAGGGAATGAATGCTCGCAGTCGTGAGATAATGACTTTTGGGCCTTGAACTCTCCAATTCCTCTTGCTGAATGCAACAGAAATCGTACTTGTATTGAGTTTATGCTTGTTTTCCTCACCAAATTGCCTTGTCCTGTCCAGTCTTTGCCTTGACCAATGCCCAAGACCTGGTTAGTTAAAGAATTGAAAAGGAATATGTCAATCATTTTTTAATATGGCATTAGCTTTTGTATTTCTGTCCTTTCAGAGCCCTTATTATCAAATGATGTGTGCACAAACAAATGTTTGCTCAATTTAATCACTTTCTCACCAACTAATGAGAGAGGAAGTGAGAAGATGCAGGTTGAAAGGGCGAAGCAAAGCCATCACAATAAGCAGCAAAGCAGCTGTTCAAAGTGATTCCCCTACACCCCCCCACCCACTCCCCCATTTCCTGCTAATGAGGTAATTCCCTCATATCCCATTTCCGACCGTTAGCCAACAAAGCTTAGAGCCTTTGCATTACATTAGCATGTTGTTTACCACATTTTCACCATCCATAACGATTGATAATTCATGAACATGCTACACAAAGTGATGAGACGATAACATTTACACCACGCTCTCTTGACTTCAGAAAGAACTAAATATCATGGAGGTCCAGTCAATGCAACTGTATTTATTTTGTTTACTCATCAAATGGGCCCCAAAAGTAACATTCAGTGGGGTTTCGCCTGTAGAAAACAGTTTCTCAGCATGCTTTCTGGGGTGCAGTTTGCAGCTCACTCACTCGCTCACTCACTCACTCGCTCACTCACTCACTCACTCACTCACTCACTCACTCACTCACTCACTCACTCACTGTTTGCTGGTCTTCAGTATCTTGCATGTGCACCTACTCACTTTTCTCTGTATGTTTTTTATCTTGTTCTTGGGGAGTAGGAAAGATGTTTTACCTCAGTGTCAGAAGCAGTTTCCATAATTAGTCTGTTGACTTGACCTACTGCTGTTTGGTACCATTTCCAATGACTCCTTGATGGAATCGCTAACCTCGGCAACTGACATGTTTTTATGGCTAAGAAAAGCAGTATCTACCTCCTTCTCCCTCCAGACAAACGCGCAAACAAAATAAAGCTGCAGCAATTTTTCAATTACCATAGAAATCAAATTAACGGCAATGCCTGCTAGTAAAATGTGTTTGCGCGAGTTAACTACATTCATCCAGCACAGTTTTTGTTCCATCTCTGCTGTTCATCAGGAATGCTTTGCTTCGAACATCTTTATTAGGTTTCCACCTCCCTCGTGTATAGCCATGAGGATGAGCTTATATTACCTGCTCTTTTTAATGAGATAGAGTTCTAGAAAGTTAGGCAAACTTTAATGCTGCCCTTTCATCCACTGATTATATTGACAAGTGGGATGCACTTTATCCATACAGCATCTGTAATCTTGATCCGTCCAGCCTGATCAAATATACAGTGATGCCTTTGAAATGCCTTATTCTGTTTAAATCTTGGTGGTCTCCCCATAGAATTTTAATTCAATAAAAACTTTTTTTTTTATGCTAAACGGCTGTGGCAAACACCGATTGATGAAGATAGTTATACCTGAATGTCAGCAAACAAGGATGAAGCCATTCAATTTCTAAGCGCATAGAGCACTTGTGTGCTGCATAACATCATGTGTCAGGTGGTCAAGTGGTTGCAGATTCAGTCATCAGTCCCCCATGACTTTGTCGAGGTATCCTTGATCAAGAAATCTTGGATGCTCCTGGCTCATCACTGGGTGAATTGTTTTAGCATACACAAGCCACAACATTATAACTACTTGCAGTCTGAGACAATGGACCAAAAATTCTGCATCTGCATTGATGATAATGCTCAATTTTTAGTGATAATATCAGAGAAACGTCAACTGAACAATGATCATTTTTGTTGCTGTAGTGAGGAATTGCACAGCAACGCGTTCCTACGTCTGTGTGTTGGTTACCAAATTTAGCTCAATGAAGTAATTTAAATATTTATAATACAGCTTCGTGTTTGTGGCAGTGCAATCCTACATTGATTGAAGTGTGTTAAAACCCATTTGATGCTGAATCTTGGCTACGTGAGCTTGTCTTTGAAAAGTAAAAACTTTCAATGACACTTGAACTGCACAAATCCAACCCCAGAACTATTGAATATAGCTTAAACACATAATCAAACCACGGCGATGTGGCGTATGACATCACCAAACAGAGATGCCCCCTTCCCCACGTAAACATCCAATGTTTATTTTATTTTATTTTATTTTATGAGAAGCAAATGCTAGTAGCATATGTAAATAAGGGGAACACTGCAGCTCTGCTTTGCTTTAGACTTTGACAATGCTTTGGACACAGTTTAAAAAGTGGGTCTTTTGCATTACAACTTTGTTCAGCCTCAGTGCCAAGTCATTAGCTGCTAATTTGGCTTCTGTCTACCTGGCTATCTAGCTAAATATCTATCTATCTATCTAGCTAAATATCTATCGATCGACCGACCGACCGACCGACCGACCGACCGACCTACCTACCTACCTACCTACCTACCTACCTACCTACCTACCTACCTACCTACCTACCTACCTAATTTGTTTATTTAAGGGGCTTGCTTTTATTTTATGTCAAATCCACTCGCTATTTTTGCTTTAACCAAACCCTTTCCACAGGCAATGATGAATGCTCGCCCTCAGAGAATTCTGGATTCTGGGTCTCTCACCCAGTCCGCTCCAGCCAGCCCCACCAGCAAAGGCACCCATATTCATCAAGCAGGGTAAGGAACACAACATGAGACCTCAGTAAATTTGAACCCAAAAACATAGTTTGACCGAAATGAATACAACTCGATAGTCTTCAAAACAAATCTCTATGTTGGCTTTACTTTATGTCTCCCTCTAGTGGCTCCCCTCCCATGCCCAGCACCAGCAGCTCAAGTCTGACCAACGAGGTACCCAAACCCCCAACCAGAGATCAACCTGCCACACGCCCTCCTTACACACCCACACTTGGAGGACAGGCGCCCCATTCACACCAGTTTCCCCGCACTCGTAAAATGTTTGACAAGGGACCTGAGCAGGTACATGATTTGACCGTTATGCGTTTGAGACTTTGCATAACATGCTTATATGATTTTCAATTTGTTTGTTCAGGCCGCTGAGGATGGAGACGAGCCTTGTGGTCACAGAAACTACATCAGCGCCGCCTTACAAACGGGTCTATGTGATTGGAGTGCCAAGTACTTTGCTCAGCCAGTGACAAAGGTAGTGCCTATATCTATTTCGTCCCTCTATCTTGCTCACCCATATCTTTTTGCCACATCTTGTCACATCTTTACATTTCATCATCTTGTAATACAACTAAGTCAGTGTATGTCAGTATAAACAACAGGTTATTGCTCTATTGAGTTCTTGCAAATCTTTTCATCAATTTTCCACTTCCAAGCATGACAATCACTATTCAGTTATTAAAATACATTTGTCATATATTTTACCATAGTGCCAAAGGCAATTGAGCCACTCATGAGCTCTTTAAAAGATATTCTGATATTCAGATAAATTCTCCTGAAGACTGCAGCGGAGGGACCAGTCACAGTGTGAGAAAGTGCCTGCTGGTAGTACATGATGACTTTTCTGAATAATTGAACTCCTTGACTTCCATAACTTAATTTCCTCCCGAGAGAAATTAAAGATTAAAGGAATGCTTTACCATGGACAGCCGCTGTAATGTTTGTCATCTAATATTGAGCTTCTGTCCGTTTTAATGTTCTTAATACACGATTCACTCTTGCCAAAATAAATTTCCGCAGAGAAGGAATTATTTGAGTTTATCAATAATGATAAAAGGGAAGACAGAGACAGTGCTCATGTACATGTAAAAGGCTATGTCCATGAGTGACAACAGCCTGAAAAGTGTTAGTAAAATCAAAGGTGAAAACAAATGCACTGAGGCTATCAAATAAGAGAATTATCAATCAATTAAACAAATGAGCGCAAGACTTTTATCATTTTATTTTTATACACTCTATTGTATTTTTAAATACATTATTGTATTTTAAACACTTTTTAAAACATTTTAAAGTGTCACGGTTCCTCTCTGCTCTTGCGTGCTGGCCGACTGACGCGGCCCAGCGCGAGCACATCCGCACAAGACTTTTATAATTTTATTTTTATACACTCTATTGTACTTTTAAATATGTCATTGTATTTTAAACACTCTTTAAAACATTTTAAAGTGTCGCGGCTCCTCTCTGCTCTTTCGTGCTGGCCGACTGACGCGGCCCAGCGTGAGCACATCCGCACCAGACTGTTTTATAATTTTATTTTTAAACACTTTATTGTATTTTTAAACATTTAAACATTTTAAAGTGTAAATGTGTCACGGCTCCGCTTCGCTCTTGCGGTGCTAACTGGCTGACGCACCTCGGCAGCCCAGCGCGAGGGCATCCACACATTGCTCAGAGGCACGCCCTGCGCTTAGTGCTCATTGCCGGCCGCTGTCCCAAATGCTGGACGACAGTGCTTTTTAGATTTTATGACGGGCAAACAGGACAATCCGATCGGGAGTGACAAGCAGACACGCAGTTCTACTCCGCTTGGCACTCAAGGAGCGGAGACGTGATAGTATGTGTGTAATGAAGTGCAAGTCTGAGGTGCTGCTGATATGTTGACGCAGACGGAGTGAATAAAGTGCGGCAGGCTGAGATAAAATGTTGTTAGAACTGCTAAGCCAATCCACTGCATGGACACAGATCAACATGTTCCCATTGGCCATTCGTGTCATATGGGCAGACGAAGCCCTGCGGTCCAAGTGACACCGCAAAAAGCCTACGGTTAGAAAACCTGCGGATTTTAGTCCAGTGTTGCTTATATTTGAACAAAACAGGATTTTCCCCTAATTTTAGCTGGTGCCGTTTATAATCGGACGCGATTTATTCTCCAGAAACTATGGTATATGTTTTGAATGTTTGATGTCATTAATCTTATTTAAATCATTTCTTTAACTGTGCGCCATCAATTGAAGAAAAAACTGATGTAGTATTCAGGTTTGATAGATCACTCTGTGCTTTTTTTTTTTTCTCTAATTACATTTTCTCTCCTAGTATTGTGCCAAATAGTGTGTAAACACTGCATGTGCATATTCATTAACACAAATGTACTAGAGCACATTTGAAAAGCGCAGTCCCCAGTGCACAATGTAAATATATCCGGTTTATTTGCGTGTGCTTACTGTGGTATGAGACTAACAGAGGGCACTGTAGTATATGCGGCCCAAACGCTCTCTCAAAATTTCAAATTTTGGAACCCATTGTAGCACACAACTCAAACGTTTGCCCACCCTTGTGTTACACTACACGCTCACAGTGGAAATACAACCACAATATCTCACAACAGTAGTATATGACCAAGGGGACTATTGTTGCTGTTTAAGTATTTTTTAGCGCCACAATATTTTAAGCATCGAAGCTTATCAAGTTATATTGGTGAAAGGTAGGCGGAGGGCAGCGTTTTATTTGCAGCGCTGGAGGCTTTCGGCATCATGACAGAATATTTTCTCTCTGTGTTTCTCCGCTGCTGTATTGTGGCTTCAACTACCTTTTGTACATACCACAATAGCCACAACATTTTGGTTTTATTGATCAGCCCACGCTTGCCAAATTTGGCTAAAAAAAGAGAGCCAGCCAGCCACTCTGGCCTTCAAAATAAAAGTTGAGTCTGACCCTGTGAACAAGTATTGTTGAAGCTTAAAGATGCAGATGGAGACTGTCAACTAAATCCAATGCGCACTGCAGTGGAAGAAGGCGGAGTCTGAAGTGGCTGCAGTAGATGAGGAAAGCAGACGGATGATTGGATAGGAAAGATGTAGCGTGAAGGGTTAGTAAAAGTACTCGCAAAGGAAATTACGCTGCCTCTGCAAAATTTTGAGTGCTGTCATAAAACGTCACTCGGTTACAAATCCTGTATGTGTGCATGAGCACACTTCAAAGTCTGAGCACGGGTTAACATATCTCAGCATCAGCAGCACGGGATGAAATGTATGTACAGTATGTCCACTTTTGGAGAGTGTGGATTGCAAGGTCATCATCTCACCATGTATAAAACACAAACGACAGTTACATGTATAACTACTTACCTACTTACTAAAATAGGCGAATCAGACACAGACGTATGATGCCATGTTGACCATTAATCCCTAATATTTGTGTACCTCAGCAGGCATTAATCCTGATATATGAATTATTTGGCAACATATAAAGAATCAGATGCACATATAATTACTCAAGTGGAATTGTTGTTAACGAAAAGAAAAAATAGGATGGTAATTACGGAGTGGAAAAAGTCAAATGTGTAGGAACCCTTGTTAGGGTGGTGCTCACTCTAACTTATTTTGCAAGAACCACACGGGAGACAAGTAAGTCCTTTTAGACACCTGCAGGTGGAGAGGCCATTCGTCGCTGTGCGTGCAGCGATGATCGAATGAGGTCTGGCCCAGGCCTCTTGCAGGAGCGTTTTTATTGAGAGAAACAGAGTGGGGGTATGAGTGGACAGGATGGGGTTGAAGCCCCTGGCCTGCTGATCAAAGCAGAGCAGGGGGTCTTTTACGACGTTGTGTAAACAAAGCAACTTTGATTGCTTCCTCTGCTAGTCAATCAGTTCAAAAGATCTTAGCACTTTGTTCTACTACTTTTGTTAAGACAGGACAAGCTAGGTTAATTATTACAGGTTACATTCCAACATAATCATACGATCAAGATAATCTGTAAACCCTAATACCTGGCACTCAAAAACATTGGCTATCTGTTGTACAGTAGGATTTTCTTTTCTGTATTCACTGTTAAATTGTATTCAAAGGTTGTTGGGTTTTTTTATTTTCGTTTTTCTTTGTTAGTGCAGCTGGCTTTCCTGTGAGAATGTGTTGTGACATAACTGTGTCACTAATATTTTAAAAGAATGCTGCAAAGTAAGTTTCATAAGCACTTAAAAAATGCATTTGTGGCTGTAACTCTAATGAAATGTTCTGGTCGTTTTAACCTCTGTGTCAGTAAACATGGAAACTTTCACTCTGCAACTGCATTTTCTTCAAGCTTTTACTGTGAAAATAAATGGAACATTTTTCAATGGTCGAGTCAGTCATTTGATCTCAACCTTATAGAAGATGTTTTTCACTAACTGGAGACAAAAGTGAAGGCAGCAAAACTCACAAAGAAGCAGCAAGTAAATGTGGCTGTATCGTGAAGGCCAGACAAGCATCTCCTGCAAAGAAACTGCTGACTACAGTCAAAGACTGCAAAGCAAAAAAGATACTAAACTTTGTCCAAGTACTTTTATTTGTATCCATGAGTCAGTGACAGTGAATCATAAAACCTCAGTAATTGTCTGCATAAACTTTTTGTTGTTGGCCAGTTTATACCAGTCGGGGTACGTCCAGTACATGCTGTATCTGTCATACCATTCAGCTGTTCCATTCTATACTAGAAATTGCCAATATGGCAACATGTTGCATCATTCATATGTGATAGTCAGTAAATTAGCTCTTAACAAACCAGCTTAGAGGTACTTTACTGGTACAAACTCAAGTAATAGAACATAGTTGTAAAAAGAGTTTCATTATAAAAAATAACTTTACTATGTCACTCGTAAGATTGCTTGCATTTTAATGCACGACAATTTGTTCTTTCACGCAACGTGTTATTGCTCACTCCTTCTCCTTGTCTTCATACTGTCAGATCCCAGAAGAGCACGACTTGCAGAGTCAGGTGAGGATGGAGCGGCAGTGGAGATTTCTAAGAAATGCTCGTGTCAAACGGCAAAGCAGAAGCATCACACAAAGAGGTCAGTCGCTTTCTCTCAAATTCATCTATTCCTTCGTTTACAAGCTCAAATCCAATGGTTTTATGAAAGAAATGTTTCTCTTCTTGTCATTACAAAACTCTTGATCTCATACATAATAAAAAGCAGATTTGATAGACGAGGTAATCTAAAGCCTATAATGTGTGCACAAAGCACAAAGATGGAAATCGCTTGTCTTGCGGCCAATTAAGTGCTAGTGTGCCATGAAATATCATTCAATATAAGGAAATAAAATAAGGTAATACTCTTGCAAGTTTTTTTCTTCATCTCTGTGTGGAAGAACGTTCACCATATGGGGGAAAAATAAAGCCGATATTTCATGTTTTGTTGAAGTCGACTGATCAGAATATTCCAGGGTTCAAGATGAGTGCTAATCCATTTTAATCACTCATCTTCAAGAGTCCAATTGAGACACGAGACAGTTACAAACTCCATCCATCCATGAATGGATGGAGCTTATAATTGTCGCCCAATGAAATGCATTAGGGATTCAGTTAGTTTTTAATTATTTTGTCAACCCCAAATTTCATTGATAAATATTTACTATGCATTTTTCATGGGCAATGAAAAAAATAAGTATTTCTTTTTACGTTATTCATATTTTAATTTGTTGCGAATTTATTTTCTGGTTAGACACTCGAAGTTAGGATTTCAACGATTTTTGTCATACCATCACACATTGCCACACAATAAAGCTCAAAATATGATACAGAGGTCCCAGGTTAGCCCAGTAAGTCACAAGAATTGTAAAATTAAAAGAAAATGACAAAAACGATCAAATAAATTAGCTAAAGTACTAAGAGGTATGCATATTCATGGTTTGAATGAGTGCAAAGATGCAACACAGCAAAGGTTTGGCTGCAACACAATGAAAATGCAAGAGGCTTGAATTTCACAAAATATATGCAAGGTTATTTTGTACTGTACCGTAGTGATGATTTGTACAAAAGGGATCCAGTGTTCAAGAATAAAGTGCTCTTGCAAGAAGAAAACAAGAAAGTTAGAAAGAAAATGTGCCAAGAATGAATGTGCATGAGGCTATGATGGTAGTTTTGATTGTTTAAGTTTTGGTAGTTGAATAAATATTACTTTTTGAAATTGGGATTTATAATCATGATTCCAATATCAATCAAAACAATTGTGATTATCATTTTTTCTGTCGTTGCCTACCCCTACATCCAGTTTAAGTTTACAGTACTATCAACCTAAACATTAAACAAAAATAATTCCATGTGTACTTAAAACAAGTCCATAGCTTTGACTTTAATCTTTAATCTTTAATCTTATGAAAGCCCACTTAGCTTGATGCTAACAAACAATGTAAAACACCAATGACATCCTAAAGCAGCTGTTAGCATCAGTAGTTTTAGAAGCAGTGGATTTTTTTTAACATGAACGGTGGCGCAACATATGTTGAAAGATAATACTCACAAGCATATTTGCTTTATCCTTTATGAAAAAATTATAAACATAACAGCATGCTACTGAGTCATTTACATTAGTAAAAGCAAATGTACTATTTTTCATTTGTCTATCGGAATATATTATACTGCCTCCTTAGTGGCCAAGGCAGGAACATCAAGCGGGAACAGCACAAAGAATTAAAGTGGAGCTGATGCATAGCCTATTTAATTCTTTACATTATATTTAATTATGTCATTAATAGTTATAGTGCAATATTATAGAATGTTTTTGTTGCCTATTTAAACAAAAACAATCACACAAAATTGTCTGTTTTTGTTGGGGGCTGTGGAATAGGAAAATAACTTTTCATTCATGTCAGTCAGGAAAGATGATTTGAGCAACGAGTGTTTTGAGTCACAAGTGTGGTCACGTAATGATTTGAGCTTGTATCTTAAGGCTAAACTGCACAATTAAAGTTAAATGAGAGAATTGCCCGAAGACCTGTCTGAATAACAAAGCTCGAGTGTGACAATGGGAGACAATTCTGGAGTGAGGGGAACAATTGTGTAAATAATTAAGAAAAGTATAAATAAATGGTCACACCCATTGACATACTTGAAACCTTAGTGAGACTAATTTGTTGGAGCAGAAGGATTGAAAAATTTGACCCTCACTTATACAAAGTATGCCCATGTGTATTCCTCATCTATCACTGGAAAAATACTCTTACCCTCTATGCATAACAAAATGGTCACACTTATTCCATTTCCTTTGACGTATTACTTTCAGGTTATGTTCAGATGTAATTGTATCCCTTTGGTCATATCTACCATTGATAGAGACTGTGATTTCTGGAGTTATTTAAGTCCTCTCACAACCAAATTCACTCATGAGTCATAGGACTCCCCTTCACACATACGTACACGAATGTGTCTGAGGTGTGAGTTTCCCTGCAAGTAATGTTTTTTTTATAACCCTAAACCCCCCCCCCCCCCCCCCCCCCCCACACACACACACACCTGCAAAATGACTAACAACACCTACGTCACTGTGTAAGCTCCTATCTTACACAGTTACGATTCGATTTACGTCACGGCCGAGGCTCATTCAGCCTTTTCTTCCGGAATACCTGCTAAAAATAAATAAATAATTCTTGTGCCTCCATCCCCCTTTCCTCGTTGTTTTTAGGGTTGCCCTCATTCAGTCTATGTCCCCCTCAGAGAGAAATAAGATGAGAGGAGTCAGAGAAGGGAGAGTTCCTCAGACGGAAGGAGAGGCAATGTGAGCAAGTGAGATTGGCAAAGAGCGAAAGAACGCTATGAACTAAAGAAAATAAACTTATATGTATTCTGCTTGATCCCCCCCCTCAATGCAAAAACAAAATTACGTTCTTCATCAAAACGTATGAAAATCCAGCAGGGGATTTTGTATTTTGTCAAGAACATCAACCTCCACAACTACAAAAAAAGTCATTGGAGATGATTTTTCAAAGAGATGTGTCTGCTTTTGCCTCAGGCTACTCAAATCAACCACAACTGCATCAAGAATGAAGTCATCATAGATTTTTCGTTATTCTTTTTTGTCTTGTTATGGGAGCCTCAAGAGGTATACTCCAGGACAGACTGGCCAAATGTGTTGTTGCTATGACAACATGAGACTGTGAACTTCAGGCTATGTCAGTTGTACCTCTCTTGGCACTTCTCCTTGCAAAATGTCTCGGCTTGTGTCCTGTACTATTTGGCATGCACAATTTGTTTTTTTCCCCCTCGTCACATGCTAACAAAAGCAAAGTAGTTATATATAGTTATTATATGTGCTGCTCTCACCATTACTGGAGCCACGAGAGTCTGAATAATCTCACCATGATTACTGCTCTGTATTATGTGACAATTCTGTATTCCAATTTTATTGGTAACTACTGGCCAATCGAGATCTGTGAGCATCATTGAAGTACATCAAACCAGTTTTTCCACACATGAAGACCTAGAATCCCACATCTAACTAATGTTTGGCATTAAACTTTCACTTATCATTTTTCTAAAATCCATCCTATTTCATTTATTAAGATGTTTTTTTTTTGTCAGAGATCTTTTTAGATTTTCAGTAAGTATGAAAACTCATTTCCATTGCAAATCACCCTGTCTCTGATTTATAAGTTTTTTCACAAGGCTATGCATATAACCTTGAAAATGCTTAATCAACAAGTATTTTAATGATGTTCTGTACAGATTTTTATTAATATTTGCTTCCAATGTTTTGCTGTAGCAGAGGCACTGTATCATCTCGTACATACTCCACTAAACAAAGGAAATGCAGCAGCCCATATTTAATTTATTTTGGACCCTGTGAAAATAAATCGAAAGGATCGGCATCATCTATTATCATCCTCTCTCATCCCTTCCTTTCAGGTGTTTCTCGACTGGACGATCAAATATTCATCAATCGCAATCCCGGCGTTCCCTCTGTCGTCAAGTTCCACCCCTTCAACACCTGTATAGCAGTAGCCGACAAGGACAGCATCTGGTTCGAAAATAAAGCGCCAAACATGCACAACGTCGAAACAAATTTTCAAGCCTTCATTCAGACTTATGAGTTTGTGTTCTGTCTGTTTTAGTTTTTGGGACTGGGAGAAAGGCGAGAGATTGGACTACTTCTACAATGGCAACCCTCGCTACACTCGCATCACAGCTATGGAGTATCTGAATGGGCACGATTGCTCATTGCTGCTCACTGCAACAGGTTGCAACACTACATGAATGCTGTATATTAGTGTGCATATGGTTGGGTATATGTGCTATGGATCAAAATGTTTGGGGTCACCCAGATGACTTCATTTTTTCCCAGATATACACTACCATTCCAAATTTTGATTGTCACTCTGAAATCTCTTTTTACCATATTACCAATGTGTCCACTGCATTTATTATTGAAGTTCATTGTTATGGGTGCAAATTAATTGCAACTCTTCTATTCTTGTTTCGCTTCTCAATCGAGTAGACTTCATAAGTTCATGCACATAGGCTAGATAGGACAAAGTCAAAAGTCAAAGTCTGCTTTATTGTCAATTTCTTCACATGCCAAGACACACAAAGAGATCGAAATTACGTTCCCACTATCCCACAGTTCTAGTTTTGGTGTGGAAATCTGTTCAAAGCACGCACTAACTACGAATGATATCACTCTTACGGGATGCGACATGGCAATCGTCTAGATGCATTGAAGAGAATCCTGTGCCAGCCAACAAAAGTTTTTGAATGAAATTGAAGTCCTCAGTATTCCATTGAGTCTTAACAGTGGTTGTGGAGGAACCTGAAGGCCCAAAGTGTTGGTGATGTTTTATTTGTGGTAACGAGTTGAGTCTCTGTGGAAGGCGTAAAAAATGACAATGCCATTGTACGTGGGAGATTGTGGTGGCGTAAACTCCCTCCTTGGTTTAGAGATTGTTTCTCACTCTTGACATACTGTAGCCTCTATCACTCCTTTTTCAAATCTTTCAAACCTTTCATTGTCTCTGTCCAGCAGAATATTAACATTTTTGTCCTCAAAAGATTGCTCGGAAAATGTGACTGACTAGAAATTATTATGACTAATCGTATAATCAGATACCTTTTTTTTTAAATTTATTAAAGAGTATTAAAAAAATATCATAGCCATTTATTAAACAATATCACACAAGCATTGATTGTCATAATTTTCTAAAGTAAAAGCAAATGTCTTATTTTGATGAAACCCAAAAGATAGTAAATCAGTCTGCTCTCATGAAGGGCTAGAATTATTTTTGAGAGCCTGAAATCTGAAGATTTGGACAATCTTTGGTTAACAAATGGTTATTAAAATACGAGCCAATTATTTGTATCGATTTGTTTCCGATTAATCGCTTAATTTCGACTGTATACTGTTATATGCTATACTGTACCTGTAGTGAGTCACGACCTTGCAGTTGTTAGTTGAATTAGTGTCAGAGTTTTACCATTTCTGTCTGCAAGGCCATGATGGTACCTCAATTGTATTGGATGAGCAAATGTCTGAATCTAATCGTGATTAACTTCTAAATATGGAGGCATGGTTGAAGCCTACCTTAGGAATGCACTGCTAAATAGTTAACGTAGCCTCTTAGTTCAATGGTTCCCTCCCACCAGCTCTTTTGGAACTTCAGTCAGACTCATTTGTTTGAGGCGTGAGGACTTAAAACACTCAGCTCTGGAAATACAGGTCATGCACTGCTCTTGTGTATTCATCATCTGTCATCAGTAGAATAATTTACTTAGTTAGCCCCAATGCACAACATAATCCTATCTACATAACACTTAGTTCATTTTCTTTTCACAAAACATTCAAATGGATTTAGAAATAAATGCTTCCTTCCCTTTCACCCCTACTGGAAGCACGATAAAAGCTAAGAGATAAATGACTTAAATTCCATCCTGTCAAACTGTATCTTGCATACCATCAGCCTTGCACTGAATAACACCAATGAGTACATTAGTCATAAAATATATATATATAGTGTTTAATGGTAGATGTGAACCGGTAAATGTAAATCAAGTCTCGACTTTTATGGGTAGTAATAACTTTCTTTGAAGAGTCTGCGGACGTGTTTTATGTCTGGCTCTGTTTCTTAGCTGGGTGTTGACACTGCTCTGCAGCATTTTGTTTCTCACCCACCATTTTTTGAATGCTTTATAAGATGCTTATACAATGCCTTCTGATTTTTCTGAGAAGTATATTTAGGTCATGGACAGGTTGTGCATCTTTTGAAAAAAATCTATTCAAGCTTCCTATCCAATTATTACAGCGCAAGTAAAAAAAGAAAATCAGAATCTCCTTTTGAACTCACGGCTTTAAACGCACCCATTAACACCTTGCTCTTCTAACACTTTAAATTCACATGTTGTCTAGATGATGGAGCCTTGCGCGTTTGGAAGAACTTTGCTGACCAGAAGAACCCGGAGATGGTGACTGCCTGGCAGGGCCTTTCTGATATGCTGCCAACTACCAGAGGTCAGCCTTCCACCAGCGCTCACAGTAATGACTTTGATCTTACTATCTGCCCACCAACCCCTCCCATAGTAGTTTGGTTTGTTGTCCCTCTGTCCATCATCTTACCAACTTACCTATCAAATTGAAATGTTTCACTATTACAGGGTTCCTGCAGAAAAAGTTTTAAAAGGAAACTGAATCCATAAATCGAAATAACAAGGGCTTAATTGGCATTACGATATCTTAAATCAATCTTTTCCAAAATTTTAACCTAAGATTATTTTACTGTAAATTGTTTCTGATCTAAAAAAAAACAAGGTTCCTAAGAATAGAATTTATCGACAGTCTCATGATAACATAACACGATCACAATAGCAGAACCAACAAAACTGTCATGTGCTTTTAGTCGAAACTCTTAAAAGCAAATGAAAGTCATTTTTGGACCCAAGCAACTTTGGACAACATTGGGAACAATTTTAAGTTGGTCTTACATTTAATTTCAAGTGGAATTTAAAAAGTCTGTCGGGAATCTGTCGGGAACCCTGTTTTGCACTCAATGCAACTGCAACATTGTGTGTCTTCACCATTTGTCTGTGCGTGTTTAAACACCAGTACCTATCTGACAACTAATTGCTCTCATGGTAACTTAATAGTAGAATTCAAGAATGCATTTGGTCGTAAAGCACATTTTAACTCGGCTAAATAATGCCATGAAGAAACTGAGGCAAAATGGAGTGCTTTACTTAGCAACAAGCAGCAGCAGTGGCACTTTCAAGTCAGACTCAACTCTAATCATTCCTTCAGGCAACATTATTTTGCTCAAAACCACAGTAAAGACTTCAGAAGATGGGGAGTGATTATTTTTTCTCTTGAAAAATACCAATTCTAAAGTACCGTAATTTTCGGACTATAAGTCGCACCGGAGTATAAGTCGCACCAGCCATAAAATGCCCAAAAAAGTGAAAAAAAACATATATAAGTCGCTCCGGAGTATAAGTCGCATTTTGGGGGGCAATTTATTCGACAAAATCCAACACCAAGAACAGTCATGAACGAGCAACAACAGGCTAAACGATAGCTATGCTAACGTGACATAAACACAAACTAAGAGCACGAAAGTGAAAGAAAGCTGGACGAGTCGATCTTTGTCCTTTATGTAAACAACCGTCGCGCTGCTGACGCGCGACCGCGACGTCGCGTCGCGCTGCTGTCGCGCGTCACTCGTCCAGCTTACTTTCACTTTCGTGGATTGAAGTCGGGCGCCGGCGCTCGGCCGGGTGGCTGTCCAGGGACGGTGGATGGTGCTCGGACAATGCTTTTACGCACGCCCGGTCCTACTCTACCGAGCTGCCTTTCAGCTCCGTGGATGGAAGTCGAGGCCCGGCGCTCAGCCGGGTGGCTGTCCGAGGACGGTGCATGGGGCTCGGTCATGGCTTCTACGCACGCCCGGTCCTATCGTATGGAGCTCTCGTCCCCTTCCGTGGCTGGACGTCCACGCCGCCACACGCCTGTAAGTTTGTTTTGTTAAATAAAGAGCCGTTTACCAAACCCACGTCTTTCCTTGAACTTTGTTAACGCTACAATATAGTTATATAGTAGATCTGTGGAATAACGACGAGGCTGACGTCAGGGCGCACGCGCGGCGATGTTGACAAAGGACGAGGAATTTGATCGATGGATTTAATGATTTAGAGTGCACAGATGGTTTGATAACATTATTGCTTATATAATAGTTATTTGATATATAATTTATATATCGTTATATGGGCCTGTGGAATATTTTTAAGTGCAAAAGCCGTCAGCGGCGCGCACGCATTGTTGACAAAGGACGATTGATGGATTTAATGAATTGGAGT
This sequence comes from Syngnathus acus, assembly GCF_901709675.1. Lineage (NCBI taxonomy): Eukaryota > Metazoa > Chordata > Actinopteri > Syngnathiformes > Syngnathidae > Syngnathus > Syngnathus acus. The sequence continues at coordinate 12,067,102 of NC_051087.1, read as the reverse complement.
GACGCAGATGGTTTCGCGCTGCTGTCGTCACTTGAAATTCAAATTACAGTAATCCCTTGCTACATTGCGGTTCGTTTATCGCGGTTTCATTTTTTTTTTTTTTTTTTTTTGAAATTTTTTGAAAAAAAAAAAACATATAAGTCGCTCCTGAGTATAAGTCGCCCCCCCACCCAAACTATGAAAAAAACCGCGACTTATAGTCCGAAAATTACGGTATTCGCCGCCTTCTAGAAAATCTTTCATTGTGGGTGTGGTTTGCAGTGGTGTGGCGTAATCATACTAACAAGTCGTAAAACATACTGACATGATAATATTATAATTGAAATTACAGATACCAAAATACTTTTTACATTTCATCATCTAGTTTTAGCTGATGAAGGTAAGCCTATTCATCTGTGTCCACTTTAATCCCAGAAAGGTTAACCAAATGTTTACAGTTTAACTCCTAAGTAAAAGCTGAGTTTTAAGTTGCCTTTCATACTATAAGCGGCTGTGGCCGCCACATGCAGTGGATAAATAATAAGAATAATAACTACACAACCTTGTTGAAAGGTTGCATTTTTGTGAGATAAACAAGTGTGACCAAGGTGAAACAATTCAGAATTTTCTCCACCTTTATGTGAACTTCAACAGAACAACAAACTGGAATCTTTTTGGTTCGATGTGTCTGACTAATTGCCCTTCAGGGGCTACATCAGTAAAATCATACCAGAATTATTTAACGTGTGTGTTGACGTACCTGCGGAACTTGGAAGCTGAGGCATTTGCAAATATTTGGAACAGGCTCCACACCATCAGTGCAAATTGCAGAGGCGAGAATGCAATTTCTGGGCTACTCTCTCTCTGCTTCTTCTCGCCAAACCATCATTTAAGTTTTTATTAGCAGCAGTTTCTTGTTCACCGTTTTCTCTGGCAACCAAATAAATGAATCGTGCCAGCTTTATCGAACTACTTCTAATGTGTTCAATGAAACTTGCACAATATACATCCTTTAAATAGCAATGGCAGGTTGATCTGCACCATTTGCAGAGACTGTCTATAGAACATGTTTTCCACAAAGTGCCCATTTGGCTAATTGGTAGTGACAAGCAAGTGGCTGGCTTGCTCACTGGCTTACTGGTTTTCTGTGCAGACGTGTGAGCCCCACTCACTGTGTGCACATACGTGTTGCTGCCATTACAGAGCCACATAGTCGCCAGCACCTGCAGGGACCTGCTGCAAGGCAACTTGCATCACTGTGCGTGTCATTCTTGTGACACACATTTCCCCACGAGACTTGCCCTCTCCTGCAGTGTGCCTTGTTTTCTCAGAGGCTCCTGGAGCGCTTGTTATCTTTCTGCACATGCAATTAGAGGCAAAGTCCATGTTGGCCTCGCATTTGGTGGTCAATTGAGTCTATTTTCACATTCTAGTCTTCAAGTTTGCCTCAAGAGTGAAACCTCAGATATCAGTTTTAAGAGTTATCTGTTCCTGGTTACTCGGCTAGATTGTGACAATTAATTACATGCGTGACATTATTTTTTGATTCGCATCGCTTCAGTCATTTTAATAATGCAAACATAATTAAATATTACCTAAGTCTGTCTTTGCTTTGCCGAAAACTGACTCACAAGTGCACTCATTAGTCTGTCCGCATTCATCTCATCCCTGTCTTGTTGTAACATTGTTTTTTATTTATTGAACCATAACTCTTGCTGTATGGCTTGTTGTTCTGAAGCTTCGTTTTTTCACATCCTTCTTTTAGAGAGGCTGAATAAGGCTGCATGTTCATACACCTCCACAATCTTGTAAGAGTTACATAATTATGTTTTCTTCTATTGGCACTATTCTGATCATTTCTGATACCACTTCAGATGTGTTTTTCTCACGACCAGCCTTACTCAAGCACAAGCGGCAGCAACCCTCCACTTTGCCAGTCTTTAGCCCTGCGGTGAAAAAAAAACAACTCAATTATGTGTCTGACAGGTTTTGAGGCTTTAGACCTGCATGTCACCATTTCGACAAATAGGCAGCAGCTTAGCTCATACTCTTTCTGCCTTTTTGTGGCTGGTCTGTTACTTTGTCATGTGGGAGAATCTCTGTTGGGAAACAAAAGCCTTGTTCAGTCTTCTGCTATTTAAATGCAAATAGAGAACACTCTGTGTGCGTTTATATCTGTGTGCGCATGCAAAGTGTCCCTGCTAATTTGTTGCTTGCTTTGTTGCATACCTGCCCCTCCCTACCTTCGATCTGATCTCCCTGCTTCACAGGCCTAGCCAGAAGGGTCTCCATCTATCTTGACAGGAGTAAACAAGGCGGTGAGTGTTATCTTTCTTTTCTCTTCCCCCGCTACCCCAATTTCCAAGTTATATCATGTTGAAATAAGAAATCACAAGCTTGGTTTTGCTCTTCCACGCCGCCTATCATTCATGTGTCAAAGTATTGCTCAGTCACTTTTACCTTAGATGAGGCATTGTATTATTTTGTAATACATGCAAAACTAAGCATTATTTCTACCTTTTTATCATGATCATGACTAATGCATGGTCTCGTGTCCCTCAAAAAGAACTGCCTTCCATGTGGTCTGATGCAAATAGCTGTGATAAGGGGTGCACAAAGTGCGCACGGGTGCTGAAAATAGTCAGGCACGCCAATTTCTATTCGATATCTATTTTGTGGTCCTCAAGAAAACGGCTGCCAGACTCAAGCGGAAGCCAAACTCGGGGACACAGCCGAGCCAACGGGATGGTCATTTCGGTGTTATTGCGCCGCGCCTTTGTTGGCCCATCAAAATATGTGAAAATGGGCCGATTGGGCACTGGACGGCATGGCTGCCATAAACTGTTTTAAATCAGCTCGTGATCTCACATGGTCTCATATTACTAGTCATCTGAAACGGTTGCCTAGGGCCACACCAACTTGCTAGCTTGTTTATTTTAAAGGTGAACTTAATGTTGTTTTTCATTACCATGTTCAAAATTCACTTGCGACAAGAAGAGTACTGTAGAATGTTTGGCAAACATTCGCGACCTTGAGCTGAGCCTGACGAACACTGACGAGAACACAACATTCGCTACCTTGAGCTGAGCCTGACGAACACTGACGAGAACACAACATTCGCTACCTTTCCAAACACAAGTGTTAGATGAGTTCATTTATCTCCAAATCTTCTGCTGGCATGTGTTTTAATTGTGTTTGCAGTGCTTGGTAAAATTGGATAAACTTTGACTAGACAGCTACTGTTAACGTATGAGGTTTAGCTCAGTCATCTGAAGGTGAGAGATGATTTACATATGAGCTGACTTAACTCCACAGTCTGAGTCATTTTTAGACACGCTTGCAATTTAGATGTAGTTATTAGGTCCATAGACCTCCTTGACCTACCACCTTCTTTACCATTAAAGTGCATCCATACCTGTGTGTGCCAGTATATCGATGTTTAATTGGAAACATGCCTCCCCACTTTGGTTTTATTGAAGCAGAGCCACCTGGTGTGTGAAGCTCCAGGGATCAGGCTGTTAAAATCACGAGAAAGCAATGAAATCAAAGGAGTGTGGTTGGTTGTCGCAAAGTGAAGTGCTTGCCTGTGTGCTTCTGCTGCTTTGGGCCGCTGCTGCTGCCGCTGCTGCTACATTAATATGCACCAGCCATCTCTGGAACAGGAAAGGAGAGTGTTGGGCAAAAACAGATGCAAATGTTTCTTTATGTTAAAGAACACGGTTTCTCCTAAAGTACATCATACGGAGTTAGAGTTCGTTAAGCAGTTTCATGAGCAGAGATTTATAGCAAAGAGAGTTGTGTACCATAAGGGAAATTAAACAGAAGCAAAGGAATGGTGCAAAACAGCACAGACACTCATTTGTCACCAATGTTTTTCAGCGATTTTTACAACACACATTGGAATGAGACCCCAATTATAATCAGAACAATATACAACTTGTAACCTTTAAAGGTTTAAAGGTCTTTTTCAGGACACATGTTTGTTCACAATTTAAACACGTTTTGTTTTATGCAGTGTCTTCAAAATTGTTATGCATATTAGAATTTAAGTTAAACGAACAGTTGTTCAGTACTCTTTGCATATGTCTGCTGTCTATGTAGAGTGACGATAGACAGATTTGACATTTAGTTTCCCATCCAAAGACAATTATTTGAAGTTGTTGATCCACGGTCACACTAAGTTTGTTTTTGCTGATGGGAAAACATGGAATGGTCTATAGCCTTTTGAGAGAGATGAAAGAAAATCATTGCACAGTGGATCCCTGCTATTTACGAATCTCCGTGAAAATCTGATGCTTCCCTCAAAGCGTGATTATAATTGATTATTTGCTTATGTTGATAGTTTAATCCATATATTGCAAACTGTGATTCCAAAATACATTAGCATTTTAAGCACTTAGAAAAATTGACGTATCCTTAAAAGCAGTCCAGTAAATTGCTTACAGCTAAGCACGCAGCTACACAATACTATATCGTACCTGCACACGTCCTAAATTTTGATGATGATGATGATTCACTGAAGTCAATTACCTACTATGATGTCGTGCATGACTGTGTCACACTCGCAGTCACACCTATGGACAATTTCGTGTTCGATTAATTATCTATTTCCTAGAAGATTGGCTTTAGACTGTACTTCCATATTTGGGATACAGTTGCATTGTAACTTCCGGTTGCTAGGCTAACGCAGAATAATAACAATGACACAGAATCAAACTCTTCAAAGTGTATTTGCTGTCTGCCGGAATTACATCAAGTTACCATAAATGACGTATTACCTTCCTAATTGCTCCAGTGATCCAAGTAACTGCAAAGCAATCAAAGGATCCATATCTGCTTTAATGAGCTATTCCCTTTAAGTAAACTTCACAGCTTCATCTTGGAGGCATTCAACTGTCAACTCCACAAGAACAACCACAATGTAACATTGTTTGGCTATTAAGTGAACATGGGTGTGTGCAGCCAGCATTGGCGTACAAAGTCTTCCGTCAGGGCGTTTGAGCACACGCACCGGCACTGTGGTTAACACTTATTCCAGAAATGTAATGTTGGGCAGAATCCTAGTTTTTTTTTTTTTACAGCTGCTTATACATACAATGTATTCTTAAAATAAAAATCCTCAGGTTTGACTTGCGCTTTAAGGACCTATTGAAGAGTTGAAGGACAGAGTCAATTGACTCAAATTTTTCAGGCAAACACACGAGGCAAGCTTTTTATATAACCAACATGGCTACAAAAGAGTTTTTTCTTTCATTTTCTGCAATGGACATTGTATTTTGAGACACATTATCCATACATATTCAAGCCTATCAAGCTTATTGGACAGCCTAGTCATTGGCCGGTATGTACTAACCTGTTCTGTTTTTGACTCTGTATGAAAGTCAACATTAGCATACAATTAAGTCTTACAAGTGAGGCAAGAGTTTTTGTATATATGTCCACTGTACAGATAAAAGTGGCCAGAGACACTTCTAAGTCCATTAATGAAATCTGCAGTTAGACTAGGCTCTTTCTTTTCCCTGAACCTTAATTTTTAATATCACGAAGACCCTTCGGATATGTGTCCAACTTACAGTTTGCCTAAGGCCATTTTAGGAGCACAAAGCAAAATAGATCCATCGAGGCATGTGTGGGTGACTCTGGTATCGTGGGACTTTGGTGACCTAGATTCTGTTGTACGAACAGAAATGAGACCAACTTTGTTTGCAGGTTCAGTGATCACATGGACCACCACTTGTCTATGTAGTCCACTGAATTTTACAAAGTACTTAGTGTACTTCTAAACATTTGTGTGTAATGACAACAAAGCTCCTCATGTTTTAAGTTTTAGAGCTACAGTTTTAGTAAGTAGGCTTTACATATTGCATTGAGCTCGTTTGCTCTGGGCAGTCTCTCTTCAATCTTGCAAGCACTTAAAGACAGTAGCCAGAGTCTTGGTTGTTCTCAGGGTTTATCACAGTAATATAATAACTCCACAACAAAGGATTTTTTTTAGTACTATTAAAACTAGCTTAACTTCTGATGCAATCAAGATTATTTAGTCATACCATACAAACCCTTGAAAGAGGTGACCGCAATGGGCAAACTAAAATTCCTTGAACATCAGTCTGATTGAGCCCCATGAAAAATCTGTAGTGGGAAATAAATAAAGTGCCAGTCTCTGTAAACCCAAAATACGAGTTAACGAAAAACCATTGTGCATTCGGAAGATAAAATTCCGACGTAATACGGCCAGAAACTGATTTCCTGGGTTTGCATCAAATTCGTAACAGATCATGGTGTTCAACTGATGATAAGTTGCATTAAAGGGTTGAATCGTTTTAAGCCTGCACTATTTATGTATTTATTTTATAGTCTGCCAGTTGTACTCAAGATAATTGTATCAAATAAGCAATGCACCTAAGATAAGATTTAACTTCACTTGCTTTTAAAAGGTCCCTGAAAGATTCCGTCTCGAAATGCTGCTGAGTATTAAAGATACCGGAAGGTGTTCCTTGTTTGGAATTATCCAAATGGTTTGCCCTTTGTCCGCCTTCATCAAGTCATCACGTCTTAATGCAGGTGATTCTTCATTCCGTAGGGCCACAGTCAACAGTAGACGTCACACACCTCTTTGCCCCTCAGAATGCCAAGGCGGTCATATAAAGTTTAGATAAATGCCATGGCAGTGATGTGTCAGAGCATACTCATAAATAACGTCATTTCTTATTAAAGGCACATGCATGCTGGGAAAGTCCCTAGTAATCCTGGAGAAGGCTTCCTACAGGAGCCCTGGAGGACGTTTTCAAAGCAAACAGGATGAAACGGAGAGAGGGAGCAAAGGAGCGCGATGGTTTAATGAGCTCCACTGTTTGGAAGAGCAAGTCCATCACGAGAGATAGTGGTGCAGAATAAGAATAGCGCATACTGCATTGTCCACAGAGGGAAGAACTATAACAAAGATAAAAAAAAAAAACTTAGGGATATTGGGCTTCTGGGTGAAATTTTAAGATTTAAGATTCCAAAAGGAATAGATAAATAGATCTTAAATTAGGCATCATCTCAGCATGAACAAGACGTCTACCCGACCGCTGTTAACTTTTGCAGCCCTATCTCCCTCTATGACTCAACAAGAGGATAGACACCCCACGTGCGTTATCACTTCTGTTTGCTGTAGCATTATTGGGGGCAAAATGTTTGATCTTAAGCTGTGCTGATGCAGAAAAGTCCCTACGAGAGCATAATTAAGCTATCGCTAGAAACCCGAACAGTGGTAGTGAGGAAACATTGCCCACATTCTTTGTTCCCAGCTGTTTCGTAATCTTCACGTCGCTATTGATTTTCTGCGTGAGTACCTAAGTCCCTGTCAGACCCACAGAGGTGTATTCCCTCCAAGTCGGAATTCTCATTTTAGGAGGTTGACTGATGTTCTTAATAGACAAAACTCATGGGTCCGCTTTGGCACAGTGAATTATTGAGTGCTGACCCTCAGAACTTTCCTGTAAAATGTTTTTGATTTAATTATGAAGTTGAACTGGAAAGCAGAGAGGATCTGCTGTGTACTGTATGATAGATTATTTTGGTTTGTACACCAAAGAAAAAAATGCTTTAAATTTTAATAAAACTCTCACCGAAAACTCGGAATGAATAATAATTATGATACATTTTGCCAAATACACTTAGTGATCCCTCGTTTATTGCGGGAGATGCGTTCCAGAACCTCCTGCAAAAAATGACGATCCGTGAAGGAGAAACGTCACATGTATTATTTATAAATTTTAACAACATTGTCTTGAAATTTCCAATGTGTAGTGTTTCTTGTTGGCTGCTAGAGGGCATGGGTGTATTGCAAGTTAATTTGAAGTGTGGTTTACCTTGCAAAGCAATGCAAAGTGTTTATCTTCAGACTTGCCACACTACACTAACTCAGAAACATCATAGCAAAACCAAAGCGAGTCACGGTTGCGCATGAATCTCTTGTGGTCCTATACACAAAATTAAGACTGTAAACCCTCCCCAATACTTTAACGCTACATAAACCTTTCCCATTCCTTTAATAACCATTCCCACTGGTTAGACCTCGCTGTTTCATCTGCTTTGACACACGCACGTCTGCCACCTGATTCACATTTGCCTGATCCGCCGTGTAACGAGATGGCACCACGACGCACAACACAAGCTCTCTGACCGGTTCGTCAGTCGCCTTGTACACTTGCTCTGCTGGTGTTCCAGCCTCCCTTTTCCTCTTTTCGCATTCCCTGAATAGTCCGTGTTGCCTCGTTCGTGACAGACTGGCTGCCACGCTTCCCGCGCTTGTCCACAGTGCCGCATATTGCTCAGAGAAACGGCCTGCGCTATCGGCGTGCATTTAAACGCCGTTCTCCCATCACTTATAAACCCGCGAAATAGTGAATCCTCTATAGGTGAAGCGTAAAGTGGCGAGGGATCGCTGTTATTTCTAACTGTTGTGTCACATTGATCACCAAGGGATGTCAAAATGCTTCAAATAAATTGTATTTCTGGTATTGTCATGGCAACCAGAGGTCACTTACTTTGTGGATTATGATATTGTTGGAAGAGCCAGAAATCCATTGGTCAGGCATCTTTGTCATGTGGTTATTCCCTGGACACCTCAAATCTTTTTATTGGTTGGAGTAAGTGCAACCTCAAAAGTCAAACACCCTGATTTCAAAACAGTAGTAAAACTTATGAGACTTCAGATCCGCAAGAATAAAGGCATAACTTCACGAAGTGTGTTTTGATTTTTGTTTGGCTTTTTAGAGTGTTCCTGTTACAGAAGTGACTCCACCGTAAGTCGAGGTTTAATGATGCTGATAAAATCTCGGATCAAATTAACTCTATGAAAATGTTTGTTTTGAAATCACACCTTGGAAGTCAACTAGTGTCACTGGAGCGATTTGGTTTGACTGTTGAGGTTCTGCAGTTAGAGATTCCACAGATGTTCTGTTTTCCACCATATTATTCATGACTGAAACCCAAGTTATTGAATCAAATGTTTGTGACCGCCTTTTGGGAGTGTTTTAACAAATGCCACTTGCACAACTGGAGCAACTGTGGTTCAGAGAAAATTGCTTGCTTGGGTTGTTTTGATCAAGATGCAAGAATGAGAGGAAAGCAGGATTAATAAGCAATTATGTAAAATAGGGAAGAATAGGGATTCTATGAAAAATGGAGAAATGCCTTTTTGCCTCACAGCAGAGAGATTGCATGTTTATTGTGCAAAGGAATCTCCTACCCGCATTCCCTCATCACAGAGCTGCCAGCTTCAAAGGGAACCAAGGCCTGCTCTCTTCTCTCTTTTCATTGCCTCTGAGTTGAACCAGCATCAAAAACGGCCCCCATGCGACTGAGCATGCGTCTGTGAGATGGTTTTTTTTTTTTTTTTTTTATGAGGGGGTTGGTGTTTTTCTTCTATCATGCAATCAACACATCCTCACCCTTGCCCCCTCCCTGATTATTGACAATGTGATGCTTTTGCGGGCTGGATGATGTCACAGTAGAGGAATTGAAGCTGCCGCATGGGACTTGGGATTTCCTGACATCAAAGCAAAGTAGAGCATTTGAAAGGCAGGCCCAATACGTGGAGGCTTCCTTGTAGTTAAGTCACGACTCATAAAGAAGGCTTTTAAAAGAGTGATGGAGGCCTCATTCTGTCGTGTCGTGTCCTCATATTTGTGGCAAATTACCAAATGCCGACATGGGTGGGCGTTAGGGCTTGACGTAGTTACTGATTGCGGAAGAAGTCCAGAGGAAATAATTAATCGCAGAAAGAAATAAGGCATGCTTCACCTCATGGTTTCAAGAGGGGATAAAATAGCATTTACGGTAAAGTGGAGAGAAGCATTACTAAAACACGGGATGTTATTTGATTTGCTAAAGCACTTCCAGTTTTATTGCGCCGAGATTTGTGCTAACCTCCAAAATCTCTTGTTTTGTATTCAGCTTGTGCGACACCATTCCTGTTAAAATATCCAAAACCTTGAGCGGCTCATTTATACATAAGATCATGTCTGAGCCTTCTGCAATGCACAAAGCAGTGTGCCTGAATATTATTTGAATCTGACTTGTTGCAAAATGTCATGAGGCCAATGTTTTACATCTGTTTCTAATGGGCATGCCGCAAAGCAGGTGAGAACTGCCCCACCATCAGGCCTCAAACCTGCTCTAACAGATTGCTGGGCCACTGGGGAGCATGCATTTTGATTTGTTCAACAGATGCTGACTGAACACACAGCAGTCACACTAAATGGTGAAGATTAAGCTGTTAGTAAACTTTTATTGGAGCAAGTTGTCACGAACAGGCTTAAAAGGGTGTTATAGCACTTATGGACTGTTGAGGGCGCCACTGGTGCAGCAGGAAAAATGAACCTTTACTTTTGTTTCTGGAACCAGTTTTATGTTTTGACTCCCCTGTATGGCACTCTTTGCTCAACATTGGACTTTAAATTACATTGACTTGCCATTTCTTAGCTCCTTTTATTTAAACCAATAGTGCCATCTAGAGGAGTCAGAAAATACAACTTGTTCATGAAGCACATTTGAAGCTTCGTTTTCCCAACATTAGCAGCAGGCCGTGTGTGACTCGGATGGCGTTGCTGTTTGATTCCTGCTGGGATGCCTCATTTGGGAACAGACTGCTTGACGGTGCACTATGTAGTTTTTACATCTCCCAGTGGTCAGTGACGGCACCGTTCAAAAAAAAAAAAAAAACACATATTGAGACTCTCAATCCTTGAAAACCCTTTTTACTGATGTAATCCATTATTAACAATGTGTGTCTTGTTCTGCTTTGCCATTCATCTGACTGCAGTGCAGTGACTGCTGCACTAATCTTTGATTATCCTTGTTCCATATGTGTAGTCGTGCTTTCGCCTCAGAATTAAGCCACTTATTTCAAAACGGTCAATTCAATTTGTAGTTGACATACTTTTGACAGTCTTTAAGTCACACTTGTGTGTTAAAAGCTGCCTTCTAAGTTCATTGGTGTTTTTGTGTCTTAAAGGTTTGTGTTTATGAATGACTGTGTCATTGGTCCCTCCAGGTGCAGGCATGGTTGTAGACTGGGAGCAAGAAACCGGTCTCCTTATGACGTCTGGAGATGTGCGAGTTATCCGAATCTGGGACACTGACAGAGAGATGAAGGTCCAGGTGTGTAGCATTCTCTTCCACCGGAATGGATTTCCACTGCATGATTGAAGTGACACCGTTTCAATTTGAGGGGAGGTTATCATTTAAATCAGTGGGTAGAAATGTGAGCCAGACCACGTCAACATCAGTGTTAGAGGTCTAACCTTGACATGTTGCATTGTTCCCCCGCTGCTTGTGGGGGACAGAGATGACCCCTGCGTGAACAGCAAAAACTAAATTAGAAACCCAAAGGTTCATAATAGCCAATAGATGCCACAAGATGGCAGCAAGAAATGAAACTCAACTAGTGGGCCTTACTTGACGCGAAGATTCCAAAGGATGAGGTAATACGTATATTGCTTTGGTTTAAACACAAAACAGGACATTTGCAAATAATGGAGGATATGTTCCCAAACAAATCTGCAGGGGAATCACTGTTATGATGCATACTGAAGAGGTTCTTGTTGTGGCCATGAGCGCACTGTCAACATGGTGGATTTCTTCTCACGTTGTCATTTGTTGTGTTTGTGCACCAGGACATCCCGACAGGAGCGGACAGCTGTGTGACCAGCTTGTCTTGTGATTCTCAGCGTTCGCTCATTGTCGCTGGTCTGGGGGACGGGTCCGTTCGAGTTTTCGATAGGAGAATGGGTCCAAACGAATGGTAAAGTCCACTCAGTCGTTTCTTTTCTCTCAGCATGAAACTTCTCACCCTATTGTGTAAAAGTAGTAAGTAAAGTTCAAATAGATTACGATCTCCCCTTGTATGATTCTGGTTTCAGAGTCTTGTGGGGAGGAGAAGCATTTCTTCAACATTGGCCTCACTCTGCGTTCTTCCTGTTAATTTATGGTTTAATTTCCTCGCTTTTTCCTTCTTTTTTATTGCCACGTCATTCTTTAAATACATTTAGGAAAGCTCATAGCAATTTAATTGTGCATTTACTCTGACAGAGCACTACATTATTCATTGTTCCAATCTATGTTTATTATATATAGAGTGCTGTAGATCTCCCCTCGGGATTGTCACCTCTCTTAATGGACCCTGGTGACACTGAGCCCCCTTAGTTGGTTAAACATCATTTTCATTTCTAGCCCAAAGGGGAGGAAGAAAGCAGTTCAAACATGAAGTGCTCCATAAATCTTTTAGCCAAGATAATTTATTCGATCCCCTCAAGCAAGGACAGTAAGTCGTTTTCTGACTTCTTGACAGACATGCAGGTCATGTCTGGATTCCTTTTGTGGACATGTTGACAGTATTTCATCGTTTATTAAGACAAATGTTGTTTTTCTCTCAGCTGCTTCCCAAACAACCTTTTATGCTTAAAAATGGAAAGGATAAACAAGACGTCTCAGAGCTTTAGGTTTCCTATTGTGATGCCACAGCGCCACCTGATGTTTGCACACCACCATTACATGTCATACCCTCTAAACGACCTATATGCTTGCTTGAAAACGCCCTCAACTTTCACGCACCTTAAAAACCAAATTAATTGTTGCGCTGTTATTTATCGTTAGAGTGCATCTATGTAATCTATCTGTCATCTATCTACTGTAGCTTTAAATTACGTCAAAGTCTGCTTTATTGTCAACATGTGGAGAAATTGACAATAAAGCAGACTTTGATGTAATTTAAAGATACAGTACGGCGTTCCCCTGTCATGCGCATAGGAGAACAACCGAGCACTGCTGTGATTAGCACAGATCCCCAAGTTACTGACGCACCCCCTAAAAAAGTTTCATCATGGCTTAAGACCCACTGTATAACAGTAGATCACATTTTTGTCTAATTAAAACTCTGACATACTTTATTATATGTCATTGGGAACAAGGTGCCATAAGGTGGCAGCAAAGCACTCATTTTGCCTAAATGAAATAATCTTACCATTGTTTTTTGTTAGACGAGTTGACTTTGGCTGTTGTGTCTCCTTTCTCCTTGCTTGGCCTTCCTTATCTGTGGCACTCTTGGCACTCATACTAGTTGAATCCAGTTAAGACTGCAGTCACACATTGTCACATGGGCAAGGTGAAGTCGCCCCCAGCACTCGCCCGTGTGTTAGCGACTAAGATAGTATAAGAACCGCAGCAGTGAAATGAAGTGATTTATTTGTGTCCGCAGTCGCATCATGACCTACAGAGAGCACGGCGCCTGGGTGGTCAAAGCTCACCTGCAGAAAGAGTCGGATGGACATATAATCAGCGTTAGGTATGCTTCCTCTCTTCTTTGTACAAGACGGAGTTTCTTTTCCGTGCCGAACTCTTCTGGTCTTCTCTACCAGTGTCAATGGAGACGTTCGATTCTTTGAGCCCCGCACTCCTGACTCTGTTAACGTGCTGCAGACAGTGAAGGGGTTAACAGCGCTCGACATCCACCCGCAGGCTAACCTGTTTGCCTGGTGAGTTTGTGTGGTGTGCATCTATCTATCTCGCTATCTATCTAAAGACTGGGAAACACTGCTGAAGTGTAATACAAAACATATTGCCATGATACTTTAAAAATAATTCGTTATGATTCAGCAATAATTTATGTATGCTAAAACTATTATCTGTGATACTGTAAATTACAAAATCTACTATATGTAAGTGAATGTAAAAATACAAAATATCTATCATACTTTTGCTATAAAAATATAGTTCCTTCGAAATGGCCAATTGTCATTAATCTGGTACCAAAAAGTGCTCGTAAGTCATGTTTTTATTTCGATATCTAATGTTGATGGTACGTGTGTAATTTTAGATTCACTTTCTTTTTTTCCCCCCTTAAATTAGCAGCATTATCAATCTTACTGTTCTGTACTGTATTGTAACAGAAAGCAGCATCGACAGTTTTCCCCTTCGCTACTGTACCGATTTTTCCCCCATCATGTAAAATTAGTCACGTCTGCATTTAACCGGTGAGAATTTTGACACGTTGCTGCAAGTGACTATGCATGTGTGTCCGTGTGTGTGTTTGTCTGCCTGCAGTGGCTCAATGAACCAGTTCATCGCGGTGTATAATGCCAACGGTGATGTGATCAGCAACATCAAATATTATGACGGCTTCATGGGACAAAGAATCGGGGCAATCAGCTGTTTAGCCTTCCATCCTCACTGGGTAATGTGACACAAAATTCACCTCCATTACGAGCTGAAGTTTGTCTTGTCATGAACATATTTTGTCATGTCTTGCTCTTTATATATTTTGATTTTTTTGTTCACAATTGTCCTGACATACGCATTAAACAAACTCGCTGGGCAGCAAAAGAAGAAGTCGCAGGACGCCACGCTCAGTTACTGCCATACTTACTGTTTTTCATTGGCTTTATTCAGAATTATAGCTGAGAACAGTTTTTGTAAAACTGATGAACATCTGGGGATAAGCAAAGGCACTGTAAATCACGTCAGATGTGTGTTTGAATGTGATTGGTTCGTTCTGAACACATCCTCATCCCCAGGTAAAAGGGTGTGCACAATTATGCAACCGCATTATTTCAGCTGTTTATTTTTATTTCCCCTCTCAAAAAACATGTCTTGTATTCTTTTAAATGTCAACTGAGTTGTACAGGTGGTTGGTCACATTAATGCTGAATTAAGTTTTGAAATGATCACCAAAAGCTGTAGATGTTTAATATCCACTCGCAAAAAATTGGCTTTTAGATCAAATTTAGGAAGAAAATGAAATACACTCTGTCATAGGTGGGCTTAATCTTGGGCTTAATCTGACATCCTGTAAACTTTTGAACGATCATGTCCACTTGTATAGTTTTTCAGTTCTACTTGCACATGTTGCTCTTCTCTCTGGCAGAAGTGTTGTGGCAAATTTCACACCAATTTTCTTTTTTTTTTTTAAAAATCATTATTGGACCAATGAAGGTATTGCCTCATTTGAATTGTTTTTTGAAGAGACCTCTTCATCATGCTGCACACCAAATCCTATTTCATGGGGTTTCTGATCCCTTGCAATGATGTATAGCACGATGACGTTTTTTGCCATGTCGCACAATGGCAAGTGATTGTCTCCTTTGCTTTGTCTTCCTTCAGCCTCACTTGGCAGTGGGGAGCAACGATTACTACATGTCCATCTACTCAGCTGAGAAGAGGCTCAGATAACACACCAGCATCCTTCTCCAACAAACCCAAGCCCCTCCCACAGCCACTTTCACTACCAAAAATCCCACCCACTTTATGGATTCAGAGACCTTGACCACCAGGGTGTACATCATGTTGTACATATGCAACCCCCCCACTTGAATGTTCCAGTGTTAGCTGCTGAGAAACATATTATAATTATCCTGATCCTTGTTTTTTCTTGTTATAAAGCTAATGATTGTAGACTTGGCAATGCTGAGGAGTGTGTATATTTAAATAGATATGAAGAGAGGTCATATTTTAAAGAAGCGGTACCCGCTGATCACCGGGGCTTTTCCTGGCTTGGCAGCGAGCGTCACTACCTAAATAACTTTTGAAGCCCACCTTTAGTTGGAGGACTCCGTACATTTGGTGCAGAAAACATGGACTTTAGACCCCTGCACCGCTCGGCAAGATAGAGATGATGACCTCGTATTTTTGCCCCACTCATCCACAAGGCAAGCACATGTTACTGTTTGCATGTGTTTCACTGGGATCTACTCCCCAAAGCTTTGCACATAGTAAGTGATGCTCCAAAATGAAAGAACCCCATGTCTTGAGTTGTCCCGCTCAGTGTGCCAATCATGTTTTTTTTTCAGGAAATTGGATTTTTCTGTTTGCTTACTGTACATATTTCACGCTTAAAATAATCACGGCAAACCTCCGTTGCCTGAAGGATGACACAAAGCTCCTCCTCGTCACCACAAAGAAATTGAGAGCGGTTTAAAAAGTCCTTGAGATGATCATTATGCTACTGTTGCACTCGTTGAAGTTCTACCTGGAGCGTTTCTTCCATGTGGTCACACCCCCACACTTTGGACTGTTTTTCTTTCTTCTCTTTTTAACCAAGTGTTTTCTTGATGTTTAAGTTAAGTGTCATGTTCTGGTTGAATTCCCAAACCTCACTCAGGTACCTCAACCGCCTCAGATGACGAAAGAGCACCCACATTTGGTATCCGAAGGATGACCAACAATGTGCCTCATCATGGGGGCTTGAGCTTTGCTTTTGTTTTTAGTTGATCATTATTCTCTTTGTTTCACAATGCTGTTTTAACTCCGCTTGTATTTTGTGTGCCTTGGTCTGGCTGAGCTGGGTGGAAAGGAAATGTGAAAGCCTTAGTTTCAAACACTGTCACACACAGTTGGTTGTCCCGCCTCCTTTCAATTTCATCTTCAATCTTTCTCACTAGACACGCCAAGCTTTGCTTTAAGACTGAGAAGGAATGGTCATGTGGAATGGAGGTGAACATAGAATCCGTCAATGAGCTCTTTTCACAAACACACACACACACACAGTCAGCCACTATAGTTTTGGCACGGGGGCTTTGCTCGCAAAGTCCTTGCATCAAGTTTTAAGATTTTAGTCCAGAAACCAAGAGACTTAGGTAGTGTGAAAGGAACAGTGAAAACAATCAGGTTTGTCTCTGTGACGCCTGCCTGTTGTTATTGTTGTCTGGTTTATGAAATGGGAGGTGAAATAAACCAAATACATTATTGGATGTTGCCCTCTTGTTGACTGCACAAAATGATAATCTGCGGCCCTCAGGCGCGGCTGGCCCTGACGTGTGACACTTTTGGCTGGCTATGGACTGGTTTTAGCGCAAAAACACTTGGTGAGGACAATGAAATCATGTAAAAAAATACTTAGTATAAATGAACCACTTTTTACAGACACAGTAGTTAACAGAACAGTGTATGGGACATGTACATTAATCCAGCACTTTATTCTTGCATCATGGGACACAGGGTCATATTCATCCAATGAGAGCGAAATAAAATAGTGCAAAATAAAAAACGTTTTTCATTGTATGTTTGCAGGACACCAGAGGTTCATTATTGTGGTACATTGTCTTGATCACTGAGGAATTCTGATGACATTACTGAGGGCACCTAAGAATGAATGCCTTCCAATAACAATTGCTTCCACATCTTTCATAAAGTTAGTTTTATCTTAACCCCCCCAAAAATTGATAACATGGTTTGGAAATGAAAACATGCATTAAATAAGTCTCAATCTGTCAAATTCAAGTTATTACCAAAAGCACATCCAGTCACTTATACAATAGTCTTTGTAAAGGTGTAGACATCCTGAGGAAACCACACTGGCTTCCTGTCAAATAAAGACAAGCCGCTGGCTGCTGGGAACGATAACCGCTGCCAGCTAAGGTAGAGTGCCACCTTCATGCCACCCTGCCCACCAACTACACCCCAGCACCCATTGAGGCCATTTGGGTCGAGAACCGTCGGCCACAGCGGGATCATTGAAGAGCTCCTCAGACGCCATGGGCCGCTTTCTGCTCCTGTTAAGCTGCACGCTCGTATCTGACTGTGAGCTTGTCTTATCGCTTTGGAATTCTTCTTGGAGGAGAAAATTCATTGACTGATGTCTAATCAGGTGGTTTTTATTCTTGTTCCAAGATCTCCATCCATGGAGAGGGACCAACGCACAGTCCAGTAAGTACTGTACATTACACTGGGAGATGTCTTTTAAATCTTTTAATGTCTTTTAAATGTCTTTTCTCTGTCCTTTAACTTGATGATCTTTAATTTTTGTGAGCCTAACTGTGAGTGGGGGCAAATGTATTTATTTATTTGTTTGTTTGTTTGTTAAATTGGTCAGTTATAATTTAGTGCCGAGCAACAACTGTCTGTTAACGTGATGTGACCATGAACAAGATTCCAAGAAATGTTAGTGATTAAGAAAATCATGACATAAACGAAATAATATCGATTGTATATTGTATACGTTTGCTCACTCAATAGGTTTGTCTGCACCCCTGCTTCATTTGAACAACACTGTCGTGAGTGAGGGGGTGGAGGTAACAGCCAGATGCACAGCGCCGGGAGAACCGGGTTCTATCATTTTCTACTTCTATGATGATGCCAAGGAGATCCTAGAGGATAGTGTCAACTCCAACTTGTCCGAAGTCAAGCTTCACTTCAACTCTGTTGGCATCCACAAGGTGTACTGTGCCTACACCGTCCTGGTGACACCGAATTCCTTCAGGTCGGACAAAAGCAACGCTGTCACCATTTCAGTCAGAGGTACGGCAAATAATGTAGTGTAATTCAATCACGTTGATAAACATAAAGAATTTGTTCACACTGGTTTGTCTTGTTTCCCCAGAACTTCCCATTGCGCCAGTTTTGAAGATTTTCCCTTACAGCAATATCTATGAAGAAGACACAATTGACATGTGCACCATCAGAAACCTCATGCCCGGCATGCACGGAAATGTTCACCTCTACCTGAGCGGTGGGACCCAGCTTCTCAGCAGTGGGGACACCAATGTCAACCACAGCATGATCGCCTTGGCCAAGGACTCTGAGGAGTTCGAGTGCAGACTGGAGATGGGAATGTACGGCCGCAGGGGCCACACTGATCGGCCCTCACTGTGACCTTGAAGTCAAAATATAATGTAAGGTGTGGACAGATGTTAATGCCTAAATTTTTTGACTGCATCCACAGAGCTGTTTTCAGTGCCTACACTCTCAATGTCTCCAAGCGAAGTCTTTCAAAGGGACCTCATGACGCTGAGCTGCAGAAGTGACAGCTTCGCTTCATAGAGGCTCCACAGGGACGAGTTGACTTATAGTTTGGATTCGCCAGAGATTCACGTGATTCCAAAGAGCACCGCCGTCTTTGTTAGCAAAGCTCTGCATCACGAATTCAACTATACTTGCATCGCCCAAGCCAAGGGCATCAGGAAATATAGCAAACCTTTGACCGTCATTCCTGAAGGTGAGCATGCAAGTTTCTATCGTATATTACACAGCATGCCATAGAATTGAATACAAAATGTATATTTTATTTTAGTATACGTATATTATATTTAGTTAATTGATCCCCATAAAATATGACAACATAATAGCCCCTTCGTTGTTATTATATTTTGAAGCCTAGCTTCTACAATTTCAGAAGAAAAACAAAAATCCACAATTTTAAAGAATGCTGTTATTTGTCTAGTAGCAGTTAGATCAAATATACCAGTGGTGTCCAAACCACAGCCCAGAACCATTTCCAGCCCACTATCTATTTGGACCATTGTAAGGGAGTAGAAGAGAAAAACAAATTTCTTCTCACCTCTCACGTCCTTGTTCTTCACCAATCCAAAATCATTCAGGAAAAGGCAAAACACGCCAGGGAATTGTGATTGTTTGAGTCACTGTCTTCTCTGTAATGGTGCTTAGTTCTGTTTGCTCTGGATTTGATATGGAATGTGGAGATGTGATTTTGCCACCGATCGGAATAGGGAAGGAAAAACCCCACTGGGATACAGAGCCGATGACAATTCAAAAATCCTGAAAATCTCGATTTTCTTTTCAAACTTTTCAGCTTTTTGATTTCAGAGTGAACTTTGGCTTCTATGATTGATCGCTACCCTAAACAAACTCGCACACCGATGGCGTCTTTTTGTTGCCGGCGACTTAAATCAACTGTGTTTACAGTCTGCTTCCTAAATTCGTCCAATATGTGAACTGTGCCAGTCAAAATATAATGTAAAGTGTGGAAAAACATTAGGTTATGTTTGTTCCAACCTTAAACATGCATATAAAACCACAGCGTCCCTCCTCCTCGCTGGCTCTGACCACGTACATACTTGTCCCTCACACCCACATATTCCCCGCTTCGGTGGAAAACTAAGCCACAAACAACGATAATAATGACCTGGCCCAAAGAAAACTGAAGAGCACTGCAACGACAATCCCAGGAAGATGTGGACGGGCATACAAGACCTCACAAAGTACAAAGTTGGTGTTGTGTATCTGCATGACCAGGACCCTGGACAGCTCATCCCTCCTGCCCCTCCCGTCCTGTCAGCAACACTAACAATGATTGCACCACACCTGTTCCCAGCTTGTTAGCCACTCAATTTAAACCCCGCACTCCAAGCCCTCTCTGTCTCTTTGTCTATCCCGTCCGCTACCTGCCTCCACCAGACTTAGCTCGTGCGCTGTTGCTTTTCTTCGCCCTACCTGCCTTGTGTTTCTGTCGTTAACCATCCAGGTACCAGTCCTTGACCGCCAGCACTCTTCAGCCTTGCCAGCTTCGCAGACAGTTGGCAATCCTGCGGCTGCAGACATAGAGGTCTCACGGGCAGAATAGCTAAACCATCACTTTGCTCGCTAGAAAACTGTGATTCAACAACAGACAGTCCACTGCCACCAGCCCCCAGCAACCGCACCCTGACACTTCAGGACCCCGAGGTGAGTTAGATGCTAAAAAATGTGAACCCCAGGAAAGCCCAGGAATAAGCAAACGCAATCAGTCTTGATTGCCGTGGATGCCCCGTGCAAATTTTAAATCATCACCCAAAAATATGCCAGGGTAGTCACAGTGTAGCTGAGAAAGCTAGCCATCATAAAACAGAGTGAACTCAACTAACCCTGACACTCCTCATGAACAAAAGAACAATGTGTTGTGGTGGCAACATCATGCACGTCAATGTTAGAACCAAACTCTCAGGCTTCAGCTTAGAGCTAGAACTAATGTCAGGAAAAGCCTATTAGAATATCTGGGGATATATAAAGGCATTTGAAATGATTCCTACAAAACACAAGTTTGAATGTGACTGGTTCATTCTGAACACATCCACATCTCCAGGTACACAAAGAGATGATGGGCAAAATTCATACCAGGTGTTTTATTCAAGAATTGACAATGAAGGTTTTGCGCCGTTTGAATTAGTGGTTTGAAGAGACCTATTCATCATGCTGCACACCAAATCCTGTTTCATGGGGAGTCTAATCCCTTGCAATGATGTATCGCACGATGATGGTTTTTGCCATGTTGCACAGTGGTGATTGTCTCCTTTGCTTTGTCTTCCTTCAGCCTCACCTGGCAGTGGGGAGCAATGATTTCTATATGTCCATCTACTCAGTTGAGAAGAGGCTCAGATAACACACCAGCATCCATCTCCAACAAACCCAAGCCCCTCCAACAGCCACTTTCACTACCAAAAATCCCACCCACTTTATGAATTCAGAGTGTATAATAATAATAATAATAATAAATTATATTTATAACGCACTTTACATTTGGGGGAATCTCAAAGTGCTACATGGCAGATAAAAAACAAGAAAACAAAACAAGGACAAGTTTAAAACAACTGGACGACAACCAAGATATGAGAGAAATTACGGAAATGCTAAGGGAAAGAGGTGAGTTTTAAGTCCAGTTTTGAAAGAGTCAGTGGATTGGGGTATACATCATGTTGTACATCCACCCACCCATTTCAGTGTTGGCTGCCGATATATCATCATCCATCCATCCATCCATCCATCCATCCATCCATCCATCCATCCATCCATTTTCTGTACCTTCTTATTCTTATGATACTTATTAGTAGTAGTACGTAGTAGGAGGTACTAATAGTAGTAGTACTAATAGCAGTAGTGGTGGTATTATTATTATTCGTAGTAGTAGTAGTATTAGGAGTACTATTATACGTATGTGGCCAGGTCGATAGAAGCACTTGACCAAGCACAAAATATTTTTTATGTGAGCTTTATTCCCAACTGAACAAAGGAATTTGTACACTATTAATAAAATAAAAACCAAGAAATGTAAGTACTTTGTGTACGTGTGTGTGTGTGTGTGTGTGTGGGTGGGTGTGTGGGCGTGCGCGTGCGCATGTGTGATATTAACCATGTGGTGTGAGGGGCGGATGCGTTTGTACTGAACACTTTTTCATTGTGTTGTTTGAGCACAAGACGCCCATGGAAAGCCAGTTGTTAGCTCTCCCTTCTAAACAGCATACACTAAACAGTGTGTTTTAATTACACAGTCGAAACAAATATGTTTTCCTTATATTAAAAAATTCAATACCACTTACGCTGCCCTGCTGTTCACACCCTCAGCACAGCAGCGGTTAAATCTCAACCGCCTCAGATGACAGAAGAGCACCTACGTTTGGTATCCAAAGGATGACCAACAATGTGCCTCTTCATGGGGGCTTGAGCTTTGCTTTTGTTTTTAGTTGATCATTTTTCTCTTTGTTTCACAATGCTGTTTTAACTCCGCTTGTATTTTGTGTGCCTTGGTCTGGCTGAGCTGGGTGGAAAGGAAATGTGAAAGCCTTAGTTTCAAACACTGTCACACACAGTTGGTTGTCCCTCCTCCTTTCAATTTCATTTTCAATCTTTCTCACTAGACACGCCAAGCTTTGCTTTAAGACTGAGAAGGAATGGTCGTGTGGAATGGAGGTGAACATAGAATCCGTCAATGAGCTCTTTTCACAAACACACACACATACACAGTCAGCCGCTATAGTTTTGGCATGGGGGTTTTGCTCGCAAAGTTCTTGCATCAAGTTTTAAGATTTTAGTCCAGAAACCAAGAGACTTAAGTAATGTAAAAGGAACAGTCAAAAACGGTCAGATTTGTCTCTGTGACTTCTGCCTGTTGTTGTTGTTCTTGTCTGGTGGGAGGTGAAATAAACCAAATATATTATTGGACGTTGCCCTCTTGTTGACTGCACAAAATGATATTCTGCGGCCCTTAGGTGCGGCTGGCCCTGACGCGTGACACCTTTGGCTGGATATGGACTGTTTTTAACACTAAAAAGTTGGTGAGCACAATAAAATCATGTGAAAAAATATTTAGTATAATTGAACCACTTTTTACAGACACTGTATTCAGAAGAGCATGATGACATGTACATTAATCCAACACTATCCTTGCATGGGTCACAGGGTCATGTTCAACCAATGGGAGGAAAATACAATAGTGTAAAATAAAACACGTTTTTCATTGTCCTGGTATGTTTGGCCACTTGCAGGACCTCAGAGATTCATTAATGTGCTACATTGTCTTGACCACTGAGGAATTCCGATGAGGGCACCGAAGAATGAATGCCATTCCAATAACAACCGCTTCCACATCTTTCATGAAATTAGTTTTAGCTTCAACAAAAAAAAAAAATTGATAACATGGGTTTGGAAATGAAAACATGCATTAAATCAGTCTCAATCTCTCAAATTCAAGTTACTACCAAAGCCACATCCAGTCACTTATACAATAGATTTTCTAAAGGCTTTAACTGAGATCTTTGTATTTTCCCCAAATGCCGGAAAAAAAAGATGTACTGCTCCCGGATCGCAAGACCGGACTGAAGTCTTGGCCACTCATCTATGCTTAGATTTACGCCAGTAAGAAGGTTCAGTGGCGCACAAAGTTGATTTCAGGAAGCAACACAAAGAATGTCTGCGTATCTGCCTTCTGTTGTTCTTTTTACCTGCTCAAACCCTCACAGCCAATCAAAAAGGGCAAAGGCCTGACTCCTGCACTTATAACATGGTCAAACATTATTATGACTGTCATTCTACAAACACGCACACAAGTCCAGAGGACATTCCACAGCAGCACAAAGTGAACCAGCGTGGACATCCTGAGGAAACAACACTGGCTTCCTGTCAAATTAAGCCAAGCCGCTGGCTGCTGGGAACGATAACCGCTGCTGGCTGAGGTAGAGCGCCACCTTCGTGCCACCCCGCCCACCAACTACACGCCAGCACCCATCGAGGCCATTCGGGTCTAGGACCGTCGGCCACAGCGGGATCATTGAAGAGCTCCTCAGACGCCATGGGCCGCTTTCTGCTCCTGTTAAGCTGCACGCTCGTATCTAACTGTAAGCTTGTCTTATCGCTTTGGAGTTTTTCTTGGAGGAGAAAATTCATTGACTGATATCTAATCAGGTGCTTTTTATTCTTGTTCCAAGATCTCCATCCATGGAGAGGGACCAACGCACAGACCAGTAAGTACTGTACATTACACTGGGAGACATTTTTTAAACATCAAAAATATATCTCTTTCTATTTTTATGTCAGTGTGATTTTATGGTCATCTGCATATACTGTAGGTCTTGTGGATGTCACTGGTTTAGTAGTCATGTGACACATCTTGGGCAAACAGCTGAAAAATGTTCTTAAATTCTTAATTTGCATTACAATCACAACCAAAAGCTGTACATGACATTGAGTTGTGTGGTCATCCACTAAGTCAATACAGGTTTAATGTGAGTTAGTGAGAAAGTTTGTTATCACAGCTCTGGGTGTAGTGTGTGGCGTGGTGGAAAAGTTGACCAGTACAGTCTTTGGGAACACGTCAGCCGGCATTGTCACACACACTTTGTTCTCTCACTGATGGAACATTTGACTCGGTCCTCATCAGGTGAGCTTTTATCAGGACCTCCTGGGAATGAGGCTCTCGTATGATATTGTGATGTGACGGACAGCCTTGTTTGGCTCTGACAGACTGTTAGCAGAGCTGACTTGTTTGGTTTGTACCTGCTGTTTTTGTTGGAACTCCCGTCTTAGGAGAGATTGGGGGGGCGTGAACCGTTGCTGCTTGGGTCAAAATTCTACGGATAAACTTAAGTACTGGATGTACAAGTGCACCTTGATGAATTTGAATTAGAAAAGCTATTCCAGTATGTTCCCAGTAGTATTTTTTTTAAATATGTTTTATGGTTTCATTGTTCAAAGTTCTTGAGATGGTGAAATTTCTATTTTTTAATGAAATATTGCTCTGTGTGGTGAATCCTTACCCTAAGGGTCATCTACGTGGTGCCCGCGGACACTGACATCACATGAGTAGCTCACGGACATATTCTATCACAGTGATGGGCAATTATTTTGTAGAAATCTGATCACTGGGAGAGATGTAATAGTTGCATATTGTCACCCTCTTTTTTTCAGAAAACACAAGTAACTAAAACAAATTCTGATTAATTGCGATATTTATCAATTTTGTTTCAGGGTGGTATTTTTTTAAGATAACACGAATAACTAAAACTAATTCTGAATAATTGTGATATTTATCCATTTCGTTTCAAGGGAGGTAGAAATTAGATCATAGGTGTCAAACTCAATGCCTTATATGGCCCGCCACACCATTTTATGTGGCCCGCAAAGACAAATTGTGCATTGACTTCAATCAACGTCAATAGAGAAATGATGAATTGTCTACACTTTTAAACTTCATGTGACAATGCAACAATTACAAATTGTCTTCACTTTTAAAAATGTGAAATATTGCTAGCATTTTTTTTTAGGTATCTGAACAGTTTTTACTCGTCTCGAAACTAGTTATTCATCAGTTTGTTGTACAGTCTATTCTGTATAAGGCGTTGATAGTCATAATGGCCCTTTGATGGAAATTATGATGATGCAGCACGTGACAAAAATGAGTTTCATACCCCTGGATTAGATGTTAAATCAAGGATTTGGCTGATTTTAGCAGAGATGGCCAGCATCCTAAGGGGATGTTGAAGGCAAAAAAAAAAAATAGGCGAAATATGACTGCTATTGTTGAGGCTGATGATATAATATTTATCGTAGGAGTTTCTTGCCATGAATCTCATAACATATAACATTATTCAAATCAGTTTGAACAGATTTGTTATTTCAGAAGTCTATCAAACTGGTAGGCTTTCGCATTAATCAGATTTTTATCAAACCGGTAGGCTTTCGCATTCATCATTACCCAAGATGTATTGTAGGTCTCAATTTCAAAAACCATATCAAGGAAATATTAATTTAATTTTTTTGATTCAAGTACTGATATAAGTTGTTTCCCCGCAATATCCTCATTAATTGAAATGCACCTGTACGCACCATACAGGCCCAGATGTATTTGCTTAAATGGCCCTTGCAAATTTCACAGCAACTTGATGCTTTTTGGAGCCATCAGCAAAGTTCTGGCATGGGCAAGTGAGTTTGGGATCAATGTCGTCTTGCGACTGTCCAAAGTTCACCTTGAGGTGAATTTGAAGAATCTGGAGGTTCACTTTCTTCATCACTCCATCTGCTTTGTGCCGTGCACTAGCACCACCGGCAGCAAACCTACCACAACCATGCTTGACAGTTCACCTTGATTTCTCTAAACAGACTTCTTGTCATTGCGACCAGAGTCCAACCTCATCTGACTGTTTTGGCTTTGTTTTCCTTGTTCATGATAGCATCTACAAATTTCAATCGAGCTTGAAGGTGTTGATTTCAGAGCAGAAGCTTCTTTTATGGTCGCTAAGCTCTCAGTCCATGGTGATGAAAAGCTCCCCTCACTGTGGCCAGAAACACTGGTGTTCCAGCAGGTTTCATTTCATTGTAGGCTCCCGACTAATTTCCGTCACATTGTTTCACAATAGCTCCACGAGGCTTTCCCATATTGTCTTCGTTTTCCATATTTGTTCTTCGCTAATTTCCTTGGACTTTGCCATTGTTGGGAAACTTAGCCGAGCCAGTGAGTGCTGTCAAAAGAATTCTTTTAATGCTGATGAAAATGCTCACTGATGAAAAGTTAGTTGAACTTTTCTTTCACTTTTGAGTGTGATCAGCTGGAACTGACAAGTGAAAGAGACTAAAGACTTATAGGCGTTACGAAAGACTAGTCATTCATTGCACCTTTTTGTTTTTATTCAAGATTTTTGGTATTTTGATAAATTTATGGCCTTTCACATTACAGCTGTGTTTTAAATTGATCTAAATTTCAAAGTTCATTTGTTTGCTTGAAGTTACCAGCATCATTTAGAATGGTGCAAAAGATTTTGTTTCCTAAATGTCTGATTTGAATCATTTGAAAACAGAAAATATTTTCTATGAATAGTTCTCTTTTGGGCAACTTGTCACTTCCCGTCTGAAGGAAGAAAATACAAATGTATTAGCCCTAAATATATTCATTCAAAATCACAATTACGGCCTCTTCATAATTCACAACTGCTAACATGTTTTGAACCCCACCCTACAGTGTTCACTATAAGGGACATCAGTATATCTCTTGAGCCCGGGTCCGATGTGACGCGGGGCACCAATGTGACTGTGCGCTGTCAGGCATTGGTCAGCAGCTCAGGCACAGGGCTGCTGAGTCGCGAATACACAATCTTCAAGGATGGCGTCACCGTGTACACAAAGACAACCAGCAGCTCTGGTGATCTCCTGTACCGCCTTCCTGATGCCCGCGTGTCCAACGCGGGCAAATACAAGTGTAAGATCAACATCAAAGGCAAGCAGGTGACCAGTGAGGCCAAGAAACTCACAGTCACGGGTAAGTGCATCCAGACACAAATTTATTTTGATCCAGGCAGTTTTTCTCTCCTTCTAATATGTTTCCAAGATTTAACACAAAGCAACAGTTAAACTGCAAAAAATAGTGTGTAAAAATTAGGGTTGGGCATCTTTTGAATTTAGACGATTACAGTTCTTCGATTGGATCCCGATTCTTGATTTCTCTGATTAGCAAAACAAAAAAAGAAGAATGGAACTAACCAGTTATTTTGGGACAAATCATATAAACTTCTCAATTCTTTAACTTGATGATCTTTGTACTTTTTGAGTTTTAATGTGAGTGGGGGGATTTATTTCTTTATTTATTTCTTTATTTATTTTATTTTCATTGGTCAGTTATAATGGAGTGCTGAGCAACAAGTGGCTGTTAACGTGTAATGTTACCATGAACACGATTCCAAGAAATGTTACTGATCAATGTGGTTGAAAATCATGACATAAATGAAATAATTTTGGTTATATATTATATATGTTTGCTCACTCAACAGGCTTGTCTGCACCCCTGCTTCATTTGAACAACGCTGTTGTCAGTGAGGGGGAGGAGTTAACAGCCAGATGCACAGCGCCAGGAGAAACGGGTTCGATCATTTTCTATTTCTATGATGATGCCAAGGAGATCCTAGAGGATAGGGTCAACTCCAACCTGTCTGAAGTCAAGCTTCGCTTCAACACTGTTGGCATCCACAAGATGTACTGTGCCTACACCGTCCTGGTGACACCGAATTCCTTCAGGTCGGACAAAAGCAACACTGTCACCATTTCGGTCAGAGGTACGGAAAATAATGTAGTGTAATTCATTGACGTTGGTAAACATAAAGAATTTGTTCACACTGGTTGGTCTTGTTTCCACAGAACTTTCCATTACGCCAGTTTTGGAGATTTTCCCTTACAGCAATATCTATGAAGGAGACACAATTGACATCACGTGCACCATCAGAAACCTCATGCCCGACATGCACGGAAACGTTCACCTCTACCTGAGTCGCGGGACCCAGCTTCTCAGCAGGGGGGACACCAATGTCAACCACAGCATGATCGCCTTGGCTAAGGACTCTGAGGAGTTCGAGTGTAGACTGGAGATGGGAAATGTTGTGAAGGTTGATACAAAAAAGATTTTGGTGACTGGTACGTATCTTGTTCTGCATGGTTGTACATTCTTCATTTTAGGATTCACAGTATGATGTCAATGCCAGGTAACCGCAGAAATCGGGTGGTTAGAATAGACCTGGGCAAAGTACGGCCCCAGGGGCCACATCCGGGCCTCCCGCAGTCTCTGACCAGCCCTCCCTGTGACCTTGAAGTCAAAATATAATGTAAGGTGTGAACAGATGTCAATGCCTACATTTTGTGACTGCATCCACAGAGCTGTTTTCAGTGCCTACGCTCTCAATGTCACCAAGCGAAGTCTTTCAAAGAGACCACATGACACTGAGCTGCAGAAGTGACAGCTTCGCTTCAGAGAGGCTCCACAGGGACGAGTTAACTTATAGTTTGGATCCGCCAGAGAGTCTCCTGCTCCCAAAGAGCTCCGGCGTGTTTTCTGGCAAAGCTCTGCTCTACGAATTCAACTACACTTGCATCGCTCAAGCCAAGGGCATCAGGAAATATAGCAAACCTTTGACTGTCATTCCTAAAGGTGAGCATTTTTTTACCACGTTTATTACATAGCACTCCACAGAATTAATTACACAATCTATGTATATATTGTATACTAGTATATTCAAGTATATGTATATTAATTTAAGTAAATTACCCCACATAACATATTAAAACATACATAACACGTATATATTCATTTCAGTTTTGTTATATTTTGAAAATGACTGCCATTCCTTTGACAATTTCAGAATCCCCCCCCCCACACACACACACACACACACAATTTTAAAGGATACTGGTATATTTTAAACCAACCAAACCACAATCCAGAACCATTTCTGGCCTACTATCTATATTGACCAGCTATTCATGATTTGTGATATGGTGCCCTGCACTTGGCTGGCGACCAGTTCAGAGTTCACCAGGCCTCTTAGTCAGCACACCCACAATGTAGAATGTAATACACGCATACACACCACCATGAATATATTTGATAGTGTATTGCAGGTGTTACAAATTGTTAATGATCAATCTATGCAATATCTCATCTAATGATCTATTATCGTCAATTTCCAAGTTTGTTCCTGTGAATGAGTGGACGTGAGGGATTCTATAAGTATTTAGGGCACCATACGGTGTCGATAAAACTCTAAATAAGTGCAGTCAATTTACCATTTGTTGTGGTTGCCCATTTCAGTAACTGTATCAACACCAAGGATCACGGTGGTTGGCAGAGCGGTGTTGGGACGTCCAATTAAGGTCCTGTGTCAGTCGGACATCGGCAGCCTGCCCATAAACTACACTTTACTGAAAGACTACGAGATTCTGAGCACAGCCAGTGTCAAAATGCCTTTTGAACAGGCTCTGTTCACCGTCACCATCCACCAGCCTGATGAAATCAACAAGTTGATGTGTGAGGCCATGAACAGTCCGAAGGAACCGCCACTCAGCAAAAGATTGGAGGCTACTGTTGTTGGTAAATATCTGACACATCAAGTTTGTATATTCTATATTTACTATACAGAGAACATTTTCAAATTCACATGCGCAGATTTTGGGGGGGATCCTGCCTCCATTTTTCTTTGACTAGCTCACCTATTGCCTGCTTTTTGTTATTGCTCAGGCACAAGCCATGTCAAATTGATTTTACTTTATTATTTTATGTCATAAGAATTTATTTTTTGCTGACTTGCTGACAAGCACGATATATTCAGGGGAAAATCTTCTATTCAGGACATAGCTTTGTCTAATATTAACCAAAAGTGTTTTGTCATCATCTTATGCCATCTATAGGCAATTACAAGCCTTTTTTGTGGGTATCAATTATGCTACATTTACAGCCCCATTTCGGGACACGATGGACAAAATAAGATGTCTTGAGAGAACGTGGGGTAACGGGACAATCAAACACAATCAGTCTTGACTGGCGAGAAATTTGAATCATCACAAAAAGATGGCACGGTAGTCAGAGTACAGATTAGAAACCTAGTTGGCCATAGTAAAATGGAGTGAAAGCAAATAAACCTGACAGATTGTAAGGGTTTGTCAAATTTTGGTGGTGATTTATAGTGGGACGACTTGCATGTGTTCCCCTAACCCTCCGTATATCCTTCTCCACACGGCCTGTGACAAATAGATACACCATGACAAAATTTAAAAGCAGCGGAAAATAATGACCAAAATCCCATAGCGCACTGCGTTTCGAGCAAAGAGGGTTGCTCCCCACGAAAAATGGCTGTTTGTGGCATAGCGAGGTAACTATTTGCATAACAGCCCTCCTCTGGCTTTTCCTCCACAGTACCTCTGTCTCATCCGACCCTCACGGTCATCCCCGTCTTGCCGGAAATTGCAGAGGGAGATCATCTCTTCCTGATCTGTGGTGTGAAAGGCACCCCGCCCATCACCTTTAAGTGGTATCGAGACGGCAGCAACAACCCGATCTTTACCACCACCTCAGACAAGAACAATACAGACTACCAGATTCAAGCTCTGGCCAAAGGTGACACTGGCACCTACTACTGTGAGGCCATCAATCACGCCAACAATGTGGTCCGCAGTGCACCAGTCACCATAGAAGGTGAGGACTTGGATGTTTATTCACATGCTGGATAAGAATAAAATAGCTTAATCAATGCTATTGTGAGCTGGTGGTGTTGTTTGTTTTAGTTTTGTTTTAGTTTTGAGTTAGCAGCCTCTTACTGTAAATCACTACTAACTGTCTATCCATTTTTACCATTCAGTATTTTGCTTTTGCGTCATGGTAATTGCTAACCCATCTTTGAGCGATCACATTTTAAATTCTACCTCACAGAGCCAGAGGGCTCGACCTCAATGGCATCAACATTTTTCCAAATTGCGAATGATTGGACCCCAACGCAAACGTGACAGACTTGAGAAGGTTTACAGAGTTTATTTGACAAAATGTGCACCTAAATAAGAAACAAAACACTCACCAGAAAGCAACGTGACAAATCAGTGCCTTGCTAAAAGGGATCTAGACAATACTCAAGAAGCATACTTTCTTTTCATTGATGACACAAACTTCATTCGTCATTTGACTGTACTGTCTCTCTCTTTCGGCAGTGCGCTTAGCCCTCTGGAAGAAAGCGGTTATTGTGGGCTTCTGTCTGCTGATGGTGTCTGTGCTGGTGGTGGTGATTGTGCTGTGCTTCAGGTCCAAGAGAGGTAGAAACACCTACAATCCTGCAGCAACTCACACCTCCTTAGTTTGACTACGTGTGAGGCAACCTTCTCCCACCCACTTCCTCCTGCTCTTCTCACATCTCCTCTCTTATTATAGGTAAAAGGGAAGCAGCTGCTGAATTGTCAGTGTGAGTTGGCTCCACTACTTGCTTCCTCTGAATATGACAGATGGTATATAGCGGCGTTAGTCACGGTGTATGGGTATTGTTCGGTTGGCTGAGACTGAGGCTAAGAGGTGAGCTGGCGAGCCAAAAGCTTACATCTTGGGTGACCCAAACAATTTAGACAGCTCTGAACACAGGCGTGATAACATCAAAAATGCAGAAGATCCAACTTAAAGATGTGCTGTTGTCACAATCACTTAGGTATCTACAGATGAACAAGATGAACAATTTCTAAACTCTTTCCACTCTTAATATGGAATATGGACACTTTTTGGGTAGGAGCCGATCAGGTGGATATTCCTTATTCATATTTGTCAAAGAGCTCCAAATACAGGCACACTTCTGGTTTCCCCTCTTCAGATCATCCCACAGGTTATCTATTGGATTTAAGTTAAGTTACGGAACCCAGCTTAGTTAACATAAACAAGTGGCAACACAGAAGCTACAAAGGTATGTTGTTATTGGGGATTTTACATTATTGTTGTATAGCAGAGCATCGCAGTGTACTGTGTTTAGCACACAGTACAGAGGTTTGGGTTTCAAATCTCATCTCCAGCCGATCTATGTAGAGTTTGCATGTTCTACCCGTGAATTCAAGTTTTCTTCAAGTACTTTGTCTCAAATTCCAAAATAATGCTTGATAGGTCCAAGACTCTAAATTGTGTAAATGTAAAAAAAAAAATGGTTGCTTTATATGTGCCAAGTAATTGACTGGCAACCAGTCCAAGGTAATAACCAGAGTCAGCCCGGATAGGCTGTCTCACTTGTGACGCCCAAGAAAATAAGTTGTTCAGAAAATGAATGGATGGATGGATGGATGGATGGATGGATGGATGGATGGATGGATGGATGGATGGATGGATGGACGGACGGACGGACGGACGGACGGATGGACGGACAGGTGATTTTAGAACATCTATCCATCTATTATCTGAAACAATTAAACTCATGGGGGTCACAGGTATGCTCGTGTTTAATCAGTAAACTATAAGACAATATATATAAACCAAGACTACATCTAAAATAACAAAACACTGTCACAAAAGGTGAACCACACAAATTCAAACAAAGAGTCCAAGGCTCCTTTTATCAGAAACTTAAAAAAGTCCAAACAGCAAAGGTCAGGTAAGGGTCAACCATGACCGTCAGATGCCCTAAACTCAGGTAGATATATAAAGCGCCACAAAATCAAAAGTTATAAACAGAAACAACAAAGCCTACTCACATTAAGTCACAGTTAGAGCTGCAGTTCTCAAAGCCCTGTTAAGCTCAATCTATTACAATGGAAGTAAGCTTGACTTCCTTTTCGTTTTTATGTCAAACATATATGATGGAAACATGGCCAGAAACATCACCCTTGGTTTCATCACTTCATAAAACATTACTTCACTTGCTTTTGGGAGGTTGCCCGTATGTTTTGGCAATATGATGCTTAGCTTCTGTATTGCCACTCTACCCCACAATCCACACATCCAAAGGAAATTGTTGTAGGACTTTGCCCAAATTCCAGCAGCTCCTTAAATGTTGCTCTAAAACCTTTGTCAGCCTCCCTGACCAGTTTTCTTCTCGTCTTTTCAGAGATTTTGGAGTGACATCCATGACTTGGTCATGTCATTGCCGTATGTACCATATATTCTGTGTAATGTCGTGGTTATTCTTTCGAAATAGTCTCACAACTGATACGTTTTGTTGAGATGTGCAGTTTTTTTTATGAGTACAAAACACAGACTGAATATTACATCTTGATAATGCCTCCACTTCCTCTCATTGTACGAACAGACGAGTCAGGCCAAACTGTCTCAGTCACAGAGGGAGTTGTCTCGTAATGGTGACGTTTTCTAGAACCAGAGTTTCCACGATTGCAATCAGCAAAATCAAACATTTCTCTGGCGTACTAGAATTATTTATCATTGAAATATCCACATTGGATTAGTATTTTTATTTTACAGGAATTAAAATTAATAAGAGCATTAAAGATTACTCCAGGAACCGTTTGAAATAGCTCAATCATTTAGGAGTTTCTTAATGAAAATAATGTATTTATCACCATTAAAAAAAAAAAAATACTCAGAACTGTCTATTTGTAATTGGATCACCCAAGATGTCGTCACTGGATCAGAACCGGCATCAGAAAATTGTCGGATAACGCCCTGCTTGATGTCCTGCTTGGTTGAGTCCATTGAGAGATTGCTATTACTTCCATTATGACCACTTGAGTCACAACTCAGCAATTCAGTATTCGTTCATTTAACCCTGAAAAATGTCCAACCTATGAATTGAAGTAAGTTAGTAAGATTTTTTTTTGGGCTAAATTTAAAACACAAAATCTCTAGTCATCTGATATTTTGTAGACTTCATGTGTTGGATTTCGTCCAGTTGACTTTATTCTCACCATTTCTCAGAAAGCCTTCGAGCCCTAAATCAGATGACTCTTTAACAGTGATTCTAACCCACGACACAGAGGTTAATAATGCAGCCCCAGGTAGATTATTTTTTTTATTTACTTTTTTTCTTGTGATCCACCGGCTGTCTTCATCAGTCATTCCTCCAACCACTAGTCCTTTCATAGCATGTTGTGTGTGGGAGCCATTGCGATCCATCCTCACTTCATCATCCATGATCTAATATGCATGCAGGGGTCACGTTGTTGTAACTTGACGAGCATTGTTGAATATAAACATCTGTTTTGTCCATGATATCTTGGTAGTGTCACGTGAGAGTGTTTAGTCTCAGACATTTTGCATGTACATTGTCGCTCTGTGAATTCCTGAGGCAACCAAAACAGGAATGGTTTGTTGTATGGAGGGGGGAGTGTCTGGACTAGCAGGAAGATGCTGCTTAGAGTTTGAATACTGGTGAATTACATTGTCAAGTGTTGCAAACTGTTTAGAGCGCCCGTTATCATCTTGTTCCAGACGGAGCGGCACACTATGATGGCATGGAGGGGAGGGTGACCAATGGGACACGAGCTATGCGCGCTGTCGCTTCCCACTGACATCAGCAACAGGAGCAGCTTCAGTATTCCAGCCACAGTGTAGAGATATCCTGCTTTGCAAGGGACGGGGAGCCCCTTAAAAAAATGTTTGAAGATTCGCCCCAAAAAAGGAAGCTTTTTTTGTCCCCCACGTTTTTTCACATAGAAGGATGTGTTACAAGAGAAATGACTCGCCTCCTGCTGCTCCCTCTCCCCTCCCCCTGCAATTGAGATGGCCTTTGAGTTTTCTCTATTTTTTTATTTTTATTTAACATCACTGTCTTTGTCCTGTGTTTCTTTGTATGCCATGTGTCGGCGGGTGCATGTTTTTGCAATGTTATGACTTTAGCTTTTGTATGTTTGAACATCGTTGATGACTGTTTGTTTTTCAGATCCCTTTATCACTATCATAGGACATTTGTGTGTGTATATTTTGGTTGATTCCTTGACTTTGCTCAAGTCCTTTTAGAATAAATGAATTGGTTCTATTTAGATGCGTGTCATCCCCATTCATTTTGCTGGAGGTGTTGCATGTGTGACACTAAATCAATTTGGAAAAACACGTCTAAGGGTTTTTTGTTTTTTTTTCCACTATGAATTATGTCCGACAAAAAGTCATACGCACAAGACCGTGGCAAAACTCCCAACAGTCTTCATGCTAACTTTATTTATTCCCCCTAAAGGAATGCATGCAGTGACTTCCTTTACAGAGTGAAACAATGGACTCTGCGCTAAACTTCCTATGTTGACACAAAACAGCTTTTGTTAGTTTGAATGTGCGTAGCATGCAGGGGAAATTAATCTCATAAACCTTTTTAAGCGACTTGAGATAACATTACCATCTGGGGATAAGCAGTTTTGGATTCATAATTTAATGCATAATAGTGAGCTGGAGAAGTTAACACATTCAGATGTTCCTAAATTCTCTAACAATAATAATTCAGTATTTTTTTTTAAAAGAGATCATTTATCCAAAGTTTACTGTTTTAAGAGCATGCTATAATTTGAACTATTTTAACAAAAAAAAGCTTAATACTAACTATAAGACTGCTATTCGTAGATTGCAACATTTCTTCTCTTTTAGCAACTGAAAATGAATCAGGAAAATAATTCTAATGTTTCTTCACAAACTGCTGTGATATTCAAACCTCTGTAATTTGGGCTTTTGATTAACTGTTGCTGTATGTCCTTCTAGGTTCTCCCCGCAGCAGATACTCAGTCCAACTACACTTATTTTTTCATTGTGCATGTATTTCTTCCATACAGGGAAAGTGGAGAGAGTAGATATCAGCGTGTGGAGTGAGCGGCCGCCTGTAACAGGTGAGCATGTCCGCTTACTATTGTCATTATGAGGCCTGATTACAATGAAGCTGCAGACATTTAGTTTCGAAAAGGTTGCGATGCTGAAGTGGCACACTTTTTGGAATGAGAATTTTAAGGAACAAATACAGAATTTAGGTTTTAAATGTAGGTACAGGTATTTGCTTCTGATCATGTTTAGGCTAGCAAAGCAGCTTTGCCAACTGTGATTACTCACCATGAATTTTTTATTCATGTTGCAATGCAGCAAATGATGAAGAAAGCAGCATGGTGTCCAATGAGCCTGATGTGGAGTACACTGAGGTGGTGCATCCTCAGCCAGCTGACCCCTCCAGAGGTAAGGAGTCCACCACACTTTTCTCTGTCCCACACTACCCATCATGCGTTTAAATGATCCCTTGTGCATTCTGGACATTCATTTCTCCTCCCTTTCATATCTCCCTATTGAAAAAAACATCTCCTTAGTTGATAAGGGAGTAACACTTCCTAGGTGGGGCCTAATTACCCCTAATCAAGACATCTCCAGGTAGTTAGAACTGTTGGGATAACTGGTGGGATTTCCAAGACTCTTCTAGATCCTATAAACAGGAAGGGTTGAGCTAATTGCTGAGTGGGGCTCTGATACGGAACCACTCTTCATGAATGTCCTGTGAGCTCAACACTGTAGAATGTCACCACTGTCTATTTTTGCGTTTGTTAATTATACATCAGACACTGCTTATCTCGACCCCGTTGCCTTTTGTTGACAAAAGAGGCTAATGTGTTGATTTTTACATCAACAGCACCACTAAAGAAAGGCACAGAAACAGTTTACAGCGAGCTCCAGAACTCTCCGCATGGTGAGTTTGATGTCTTTAAAGTTACCCCATGGAATAAAATGTTCAGTTTGATATTGAAGTTTACTCATTTTAATAACAGTCTCTAAATTTCTGCTCGTTAATTGGTTGTGGTAATGGCCAGAATATCAGCCAGTAAAACATCTCTTTAAAAACACAATTAAAAGATCTCAAATGTTGTGCCTTTTATTGAGTGAAATTCTATACTACATTCCAGCCAAAATTCTGGCTCCTACAGATTGGCGGGTGGTAATTTGGCACAGAGCTGCACACAATCAAACATTACTACTGATTTTATCTCACCATGTGTGTAAAGCCCACCAGTTCTGGAAATCATTGTCTTACCTTCCAGTCTCTCTACCAACATTGGGCAAGAGCTGTCAAAAGATGTCAGGGGCAACCTTATTGCACAAGGCTGGACTGTGTTACAAAAGCTCTAGCTCTGGAGCTCTATGCAAGATTTGTGTAGTCAGGATTATGGAATTAATGAGTTGTATTACTGATGGGTTAGGTTCAACCTAAGTGACCGAACTCACCATTTCCCGTTACTGCTGGAAGAAGCTTCCTGCTATTGATACAGCAGCCAGATGCAGTATGCTGTCAAGCATCCCTCTATGCACTACGACTTCCTTTTCAACAGTGACTAAAGAATTTTTGCATTCTTATAAGACTGTGGTTTGAAATGATAATGGTAAAACCAAATGGCGTTCTGTTTGCCTGAAACAAACATGAGTCAGCTAAGTCAGCCGTGTCCACGCATCTGTCAAATGAGTCATGATGAGTAGCCTCCCTCTGATGTCAGAGGATGAACAAAGCACTAAATGCAATAAACCTGACCTATGACCTTTTTTTCTGTAGGTGCCGATGACCATCATGGCTACGTAAGTTTCCTGCAATCACAACCATGCAACCAGGATAAATATTGATCTCGTAATTACGAACATTGAGTGTTTTAACCACCACCCTCAGAAGTTATACAAACATTGATATAATTTTTGGGACAGTCTACTAGCGACAGTTTTTTATTGGGCATGTCCGGTGAAAGCACACACACACACACACACACACACGAGTAAGGAAAACTGAACTGGTGAAAATATGTTCCACAATTGAGCATCGCTTAGTTCTCAGTCTTTCCATATTTCAAACACGAATGATGTTTTAAGCCTCAAATATTTTAATTCACTTAACAGGGTCTTCAAACTCTAGTTGAAGAAAACAAAACATTGAGTGGTAGTACATTTTCAATTAGTTTTCCAATCCTGTTATATAAGAATTATCAGGTAATTAATCAAGAGGAATTTTAAATAGTTATTGGAATGATTTTGTGAAATAGCGTAAAATACAATGGCAAGCCACAGAATGAAAAAGTATGATGTCCACGGCAACAGCTGTAGAAAATATTCAGCCTTTCCAAATGTAATAATGCTCAGTTATGGCAGAGTGATTTCAGATTATGTTCATTATTAATTATTGATCAAAACTGAATATTGTCTTTGTAAATCAAATATTTGATACAACTCTTGTCTTGAACATGTTCTACAAGTGGTCATAACCTCCTTGGCCAGTGAATTTTATTTAGTGCACCATGATTTATAGTAAGAGTGATACATTCTCCCCCATTCCTGTTTTCAATATAAAATATTTAGTTAAGGTGTAGTTTTATGCAGATAATTTCATTTGTGGTATTGTCTTCCTACCACTACTCCTCCTACATACCACTCCATGGCGTGCTTCAGTTCCTCCCTGTTTCAGTGACCCTCAGCAGGCTGATGATCCACAGCAAGAGGGAAACCGCCGTCAAATTTTCCAAACAAGAACAAAGCCGCTTGGGCTGGGGTTTCCTTCCTTATCGGCCTCCAAGATCAGCGTTGCGCCTCAGTCAGATTACCTTGAGGCCAGACTCAGCTTTATCATCTCTGTTCTTGAACGACTTGATTCCATTTGTTGTAACAGTCATTACTCCTAACATAAAAATGTTATGCTGTGTTTTGAGGGGCAAATATGACCAGGCGATCATCCTTGAATCAACTTTAACGCCGAACGATGCACTGTGTGCAGGGTTCTGTGGAATACGCTGATCTGAATGGTGAACAACATGAGATGAATCACTATCCAGTTGAGCACAGCAACTGCCAGGATCTGCCAGTTCCAGTGGATTAGTCAGGCTAATATTCATCACATACGGTTTTCTTTCCATGACACTCACATGTCATAAATGCACTGGGTGCCCTCTTGTAGCCCCTCTGACATTTCTATCAGCAACATAAATGACTGCTGTAAATATTTGCTCATTAATAAAGGCATGTGTCATTTTTGCTGTGTTGTGCCATTGTTTATGGTCAAGATGTAGCTAGCGTATTCGAGGGCCATTCCCTCACTATGTGAATTGAACCATAAATTATATATTGAATATACGTATATCCATTCATTCGTTTACTATATTGCTCATTAGGGTCACGAGTGAGCTGGAGCCGATCCCAGCTGACTTTGGGCAAGAGACTGGGTACACTCATGGATGGGTAACTTAAATAATGGAGGGGGCCACAATTTTTCATCATTGCTACCAGGGGACCACAGAGAATCACACACTTTCTGACCAGGTGCATGACAGAAATGCTATTTTAAACATGGACAAAATATGTGCATACATGCTTTTAATATACATTTTTGATATAACATTTTTCACTGCGTGTATTAAAGATCCACTGCCTGAATGACAAAATAACTTCACGGTGTAATTTATTTTCTCGGGCAAAAAAATATTTTTCATGAAAAAAATACCAGTCAAGGACAGCAACTGCTGAACAAGAAATCAAAGATGAAATGCAAGAATTCATTTTGTACATTTTTTCACAAAAATGAACTCACTCAAAATGTTAACATTATCAAGGTTTCTATTGACTATGTATGTCCTGCATATCATTTCAAATTCTTAATTATTAGGCCTATTCATGTTGTAGTGCAGCGCAGTATAAAGACTCACTGTAAGCGCAACTAAGACATGTCTGCCACCTAGTGGTAATTATGAAGATATTACAATTTAAAACTACAGTCGACCATGCATATTTAGTTCGGAACGCGTGGATTGATGAATTCGCTGTTTTTCTGTTTTGTTTTCTCTTTTATATTTTTCCACATATTTGAATTTTTCCTGTTTCTAAGGGATCCCCCTTATTAAATGTTATGTATTACTCCAACCATTGGAAGAGAAGCAAATAAATTGCCTTGATATTATTTTTTATTTTTCCAATATAAAAATGTGGGGGGGCTAAAAGAACTACTTAGTACGTTCGGTGCCTCGTTCATGAATCTATTGTACTCTTTATTCCAGTTTTCAAACTAAAGCTTTTTGAATGTATTATATTTTTTACTGTTATATTGATTCACTGTATCCGTGAAAGGCATATTATCCTACGACTTTCCTCATTGTGTGCGGCCTGCAGCGTCATCTAGCGGTAAAAGAACACTACATACAGTGATTTACAGAATCAGGCTAATATATTGTACTTTATCTGGTAAAGCACTATTGTTCTTAATTTGTCCTTTGGAGCCCTTTAATACCTTTTATACAATACAATAGCGCTTTCGCAACAGCTGTCAGCTGTTCGCAACATAGCACGTTTTATACAACATGTAACATTAAATAATACAACAAAGCACATCACAAAACATTGGCAATAATACAAACATAACTATTCTTCCATATACCTTATAATTCAAAGCGGTTATAGATGAAAGAGGAAAGATTCAATTGTATTCATGTTTTCAACCACCGGTTTGAGTTTTGACATCATTTTGACTCTTTTGGAAATCAAATTTTAAAAAAATATGCTGTTGAAAAAGTGATCAAATGTTTAGGCAATTTATGCAAATTAATCTAGTTTACAATTTCCTCAGCTCATTTTGGAGTTGGCTCAATTTCTAATTCATTTCCATGAGTGTCTGACAAATTTAATTACCTGTCCTTACCCTGCCTGCTCAAATTGTGTAAAACAGTGCCCACAAACGTGTACTCTTGTGAATAGTAAAGTCCCATTTTTTGGCAGCAAGTGAACATGGGCATGTGTTCACAGATTGTCCTGCTTGCCTAACAATAAAATGATACACGTGTGCAGTATGTTATCTTAGTGGATTGGTAGAACATAGTACTTGAAAAAGTACAAGCTTTAATGACACACTTGAGCTAATACGCATCTGTTGTTATTTTGGTGTGGCTATGCCACAGGTTTTTCAATTTTTCCACGTAAGCCTCCAATTTGCTCAGTACCCAAAATTGGGAAATACTGCCCTAGGGCAAGGCATTGAAAACAATATTTTAATGGTATTTAAAAAATATATATATCTATTGGTTTTTTTTTAAATCCTATAAATACATATGTATACGTCACATCTTTAAAGGCCAACTCAAAATCTGTCTTTTTCCAACAAGCAACCAGCAATTTGATGAACCAGTATATAGATTGTAAACTTGCGTCATGTTCATACTTAATGCAAATGAATGTCCCATTGAATCCATATCCCATGAATGTCTTCATTACTTCAAGGCTAACACGAGCCAGTACTGCTAGCGTTGGCATGGCAACTGCACCGGGCACTCAACGTGGTCTGCCTCGCTCAACACACTCTGCCAACGTACTTGTTAAAATCCCATTAAACTTTAATGATGTAACGTCATTGGGATGGTCAAAACAGCAATTCAGATGCTCTGTGTGCGTGTGTTTGTGTGCTTTTTAAAATCCATGTCCTTTTCCCTCAAATAATTGTACTTTCTGAGCTAAATAGCTGCTGTCAATTCACCAGGCAAAGCAAGGCCATTCATTTACATAGTGCATTGCGTACACAAGGTAACTCATTGTTCTTTATTGATACTATTAAAAATACAACATTTAAAAGCATTAAAAAGAACTAAAGATGAGAAATAAGCAATTAAATGCACTCTATGATTCAAGGAAATTCTGGTCCGCCATCCAGCATCTCAGGAGGGGGAGCAGTGCAATATGCCTCCCTTTGAGGAAGCAGAATCTGGGGACTGAGGTGGGCTCTTCAACCTCTGGCATTGAAGTCAATGAGGTGGTTATAAAATTTCCAGCGTTCCTAAAGCAGTGGTTCTTAACCTTGTTGGAGGTACCGAACCCCACCAGTTTCATATGTGCATTCACTGAACCCCTCTTTAGTGAAAAAAAATAAAATAAATTAAATTCAAGACTTCGATGTTTTTTACTGGTGCACAAAATAAGCCGTGCATAAACATCACCTTGATCAAAGAACAAAACCAACACAATGCATGAACTCACAACAAATTA
This sequence comes from Syngnathus acus, assembly GCF_901709675.1. Lineage (NCBI taxonomy): Eukaryota > Metazoa > Chordata > Actinopteri > Syngnathiformes > Syngnathidae > Syngnathus > Syngnathus acus. The sequence goes on along the minus strand of NC_051087.1, from coordinate 12,024,927 downwards.
CATACTGGCAAATCAGAATTTACACAATAAATGAGGTTTGTTCGGACGTCCTCAGTGGAGGCTCTGCTGAACCCCTGAGACCGACTCACGGAACCCCTAGGGTTCGATCGAACCCAGGTTAAGAACCACTGTCCTAAAGGCTATAAATGTTGTACAGCTGTCCTGGTTGACACGCCTCTACAACATTGCATGTGCATCGGGGATGGTCCTTCTTGATTGGCACACTAGGGTAGTCAAATCTCTGATTCGAGAGGAGCAGTCAGGGTTTTTTTTTTTTACTGGTCAATCAACTATACCCTCACCTAAGGTCACGAGCTGTGTTTTATGCAGTTCTCAATAAATACCGTTTTTTTTTCCATGTATAATGCGCCCCCATGTATAATACGCACCCTAAAAATGGCATGTTGATGCTGGAAAAAACCCTGTACCCGTGTATAATCCGCACCCAAATTTTGACTCCTACTTAACGTAAACGTAAAATTATTTCAGAAAAAAGATCATCTTTGGGAACAACCGGATGTTATTCTGCCGGTCAGTATCACTGCGCATGCGCTAGCAAACTCAATAGCGAAGAAATGTTTCGGATTTGTGTAGGGTACATTGTGACAGCAAACGAGCAGGTGATCGAGCAAGCGTCTGATACGAGAGCATTGTGTTCGTATGGAGCGTGTTTGAAGTGAACAGCAGAGAAGAAAGCGCATCTGTAATGGCGGCCTCCGTATGATATCCGGATAAAAAAAAGAAAAAAAAGAAAAGAAAAAAAAAACAATTTGTACCCATGTATAATGCGCACCCCAGATTTTAGGACAATAAATTAGTTAAATTTTGCGCATTATACATGGAAAAAAACGGTACTCTCCAAAAAGGAGCTATGCATTGGAAATACAGCTTAGGTGACAGCCTTGACATTAAACACTGTAAGCAACGCTCACAGTTTTGTACAGTTCTCTTTACAGTGACTATTGTAGGACATTGAATATTGCGTGTGTCACGGTTAGTGATAATCAAGTACTCTTGTGATTAGCAAGAACATTTCTAATGAAAGAGGAATCTAGTTGGACCAGTTCCTGCTTATTTTGTCCCCACCCTGTCAAATCAACAATCTTCTTCATTTACTGCTGTGTTTGTTTAGCCGACATGTTAAACATGGTGTTATTTTTGCAGTATTGAGTTTTCTCTGCACAGATGTTGATTTCCCTGACAGTTTCCTCATGTGATAACAGTTTCAACGACTTCACAACGATTCAGGATGTTGGCACTGACTGAAGCAGATGAGCTATTTCTCAGGTTACGTGTACATTTATTCAAAACTTCACTGTGAAATTTTGAATATTCACTGTGCTCAGCATTTTGTAACTTTTAAATACTACTATTTGACAGGGCAAGCTCTGATGATGCAACATGTGGATAAACACAACAACAGCCAACAATTGTTGAATAGTATTAGACACAAGCTGCATAAATTACATAAATAGTATGTCTATACATTTTCAAATGTGTTTTTAAAATATACTTATCTTTAACTGTCATGGAAAAAACAAACATACACTTAAAGGATCAGTTGAATCTGATTGCACTACTTGTTTACATGACTATAGTTCCTTTAAAACAAAATGTATCATTCCAAAACTAAAGGACATTTTCTGTCCCACAATGACATTTCAAATAATTAATGCACATAATATAGAACGTATTGACTTGTAGAATATTGTTGTAGTCATCCTAAAACAAAATGTAAATATGGGGGTAGTAAAACAAAATATTCTTAAATATTGTTGGCAAAATAGCACAATTGCTTAAGACATTTTTGACTTAGGTAATTGTGCTTCAATGCTTAATTGTGCTTTGACAAAAAATATGCTTAGGTACTAAAAAGCTTGTTCGTTATGTCTAGATGGCAGACATCTCTTAATTACGCTTACAATGGTTCTTATGATTTGCATGACAAACAGTGCCTCAATGAAATCAAAATGTTATTTTTGTGAAAGCATTTATAAAATGTTGTTGTCGCACACATGTTGGTTTCTTGTTCATCAGTTCCTATATTGATCAAGAATATATTATTTGGCTCGTGTGCATGTATTTTGCCCATATTTAAAATAGCATTTTGTCATACATCTAGTTAGGAAATATGTGGTCCTATGTTCCCCCTCCTCCGTGCCTATAATAATGAATAGTGTATTTATGAATGTGCAAAGAGGGACTATTATATTTAAATTTGTTAGCAAAATAAATGCAAACTAGCTTTGTTCTTCGTGCAGATCAGGATCATATAATACAAATGTATAATATTGATTTAAAAATAGACTTAAACGCGTGCAAGGGATGCGACTTTATCGACGTCTTAAATTCGTACCGTAGTGGGTACATCTCATTAACGTACTTAAATTCCTTATTTGTTCAAGTGCTTATCCTGGTGAGTAGGTACTAAACAGCGGAGCAAGTACTCGGCAAGCAGGAGGGGGTTATGTGATGAATTGAGACGTACCCTCTACTGTTTAATGTGAGCGCGGCTTTCACTTCCAGGTGCGGACAGCTGTGGTCCAGTCACAATTCAACACGAACTGCTTAGGGCTTGATAAATACGCATGCGCACTACAGACCATCCTTCTGATTTCTGCTTGCACTGCCACGTTAGTAGCGCGGTAGACACAAACTACCAAGCTACTAAACCCAATCCTGAGCAAGAATTGACAAGCAAATTGAAAGACTCAACTTTTCATCTAAAAATTAGTCCGCCCAATTTTGTTTTCAGCTGGAGAACACTCCCTTAGGCAAAAATGCTCAAGTTTTTCGTCCTGTGCACGTTAGCTGTAGCCAGTCGGGCTGAGATCGCTGAAGAAGACGATGTTCTGGTCCTCAAGAAGAGTAACTTCGACGAGGCTCTCGCAGCGCACCCAGACATTCTGGTAGAATTCTGTAAGTATGACAAACCACCAAAATCTCGCACGCTAATATTGGATTGCTTCGTCACACTCGTCGTTTTGGCAGTTAGCGTGCTAGCAAACTAGCCAGTGGTAATTAGCGGTAAACTTTGTCACGTTCGACAGGTTGTCCTGCAAGTGGATCGTTGGACCCTTAACCATTACCGTCCTCACTCGCATCTACTTCCCAGTTCATTTATTGGTCAAATGTCTCCAAATGTCAGGACTTTGTGGACAGATTCGCGATGCCCAGTGTCGTTACACTAAAGCTCCCGTACACGCAGAGAATCGTCAGATTACTTCACTTTCCACACTGTTATCACGATTTCAAATATCTTTTTTTTTTTTTTTTTTTTTACCCTGGTATTTGCTAGTTGAAGGAATCACTTCGTAGTGTTCCAACTGGAGTCAGATAGTTGACCCGCTACCTAACTACGTGACTCCCCGTGTCGTTGGTTGAGGATGGGAAGGATGGAGCTTTGTTTGCTCACGAAGATCTCAGATGGGCGGGATCTCAGTGGAGATGTGGCGCTTAGTCGACGTGTACTTAACACAAAGTCCACGATGAACGTATTTTCGCAGTTACACAGCAAATAAACATTGCAATGTGATGCAATGCTGGCCTTTCTCTAATGTGTCATAGATTAGATTTATTTTTCATAATCTGTCAGTGTCTTTAAAAGTGCACTGAAACGATACAAAAATCCAAAACCTAAATCACTATAAGCAGCGGTGAAGAACTTAAAATTCTGTTTTTAATAATTCAAGTTATTATAGAAATACTATTGTAGACACAATTGATGGAATGAAAATTACATTTCTACATGCTTTTTAATATTAAACATCGGGCAGTTGTAAACACTATTCAACATTTGACATAATTATTATTTTACAATTAGCTAGAGTATTATGAATCGGTGCCCATAACTTTGGTGTGGTTCTTGGGGGTTTGAAAGAATATCTATCACTTTGTGACACGCGTTTGTTTGATGCAGAGGTTTTTGGGCCATTGATGCAGTTGGAAATAGTCATCAGTATTGGTATAAAGTGCAAAGGAAAATAATGAAAACACAATAACTAATAGACTTAAGTATGTAAAGATGTCATTGTGGAGCCTCAAGACTCAGTGTCACCATTTCTCAAGCAGCCCAGGCTACTTGTGGCGGGTGGGGACCGAACATTGTTGCAAATGGGGAAAATCTAAGAAATTGATGCTCTTCTCCGAATAAGCTTATCAATACCACACAATGGTATTTTTGTATGAATTACATACTCAATGTATCAGTTAACTTGAACTTCATTTCGACGTTCAATTATGACGCCACAAGATGGCGCTAATGTATTACTTTAACCTGAGCACAAAAACAGCTAACGGTGAGGGGTTTTTGTCCCCTCTCCTAGCAAGTAAAACATATGTTCACGTTTCACAGTATTGGTGAGTTTGCAAATGTTGAACCACAAAGATACAGTAATTAAAATAATTATAAAATAAGTTCTTGAAGAAAAAAAATAGGAAGTATCAATAGAAGTTTACCAAACAAACTGGTGCATTAGGTGTTGGTGCAATGGCTCAATTTTGTTGACATCCTCCTGTTTCATGAGTCTGTGGATCCGAACAGCGTCTATTATGAAATTTTTGTAGCTGTAATTGTTCCTGCTCCATTCCAAATCTGTTGGTGACCACTGCTTGCTAATTTTATGCTGTTTTACATCCTTCAGATGCCCCATGGTGTGGTCACTGCAAGGCCCTTGCTCCAGAGTATGCCAAGGCCGCTGGCATGCTGAAGGCGGAGGGTTCAGAGATCCGCCTGGCTAAGGTTGACGCAACTGAAGAGACTGATCTGGCCCAGGAGTTTGGCGTCCGTGGATACCCCACCATCAAGTTCTTCAAGGGAGGAGACAAGGAATCCCCCAAAGAGTACTCGGGTAAACTCCTGCATTAGTCTCCTCTGTGCTCATAAGCTTTGACCCCTTGAGTCATGCATCCAATCTTAATTAGACCTAACACAATTGAGTTTGTACAGTATGGGACAACAAACCACTGGTGTTGGGCTGAATCCTTCTTGTGGGATACAGGGACGATGACCACTCAATTCTGAAAGATCCTCAACTTTTTGTTGTATCGCCTGCAGTAGCTGTCTTTTTTTTTTTTTTTTTTTATTCAAGTAAAATTTAATTGAGCCCTTAATAACAGTGTAGAAAGGCTTCACAGGCTCACGCTTTACAAATTAAATGCTGTGCCCCAAGTTGAGACCCTCCCATCAAAGCAAAAAGAGGGGAAAACGTACATTGCTGTCAAACCTCCGAAATCATCACTTTTCAGGAAACCCCAAAAATGACATTTTCATTCAGTCATTTACATTGCATCATCAGGCCAGCCATTTTCAGCACTTTCGATTGGTTAATAATTTGTAAGAAAAAAAATACCCACATGTGGACTAATGGTATAGATTTGTTAAAAAAGAAAATTTAAAAGTTCCCAAATTTGTGACATAGGAGGGCAGCATACGCTCAACTGAGTTTCTTCTGCCAGTAAATTTATTTCAGAAAGCAAAGGGTTTATGAACAAATGTTGTTAAATCTGCACCACAGCTAAAATAGGTGGGTCTATCGATTACTTGTTGCCTCGTATGCTTCTGACTGCACTCTGAGTGATATCTACCACCACGATGGCAAACAATAATGAAAAGTACTAATTACATACCTATTTTTCGACTAAGCATTACCAAAGTCAGTGGGCTGACAAGCACAGAGAGCATGTTTAAGGAAGGAAGTACAGATCTAAACGACGATCTGGAAAGAGCTGTGTAACATAGCTGGATGGGAGTCGTGCCAATAAAGACTACGGGTAGCTAATAAATGGGCCAAATTTGAAATGTTTGCGCTTGACACTCAATCAATTGCGTTATTAAATATAGCATGTTAATTTGCAGCATATTTCATTAATCGAATTAACGCATTCACGTGACAGCCCGACTGCAAAACATTTAGGAATTGGGCCAGGCGTTGACCTGTGTATCTTTCTTTGCTTAAACTAAGGGAGGCAACCGAGACGTTATTTGAGACTGCTTGGCTCAAGGTACCAGTAGAATACGGAGTCGCGTCAGACTTTGTTGAGATGTGCAGTCGGTCACGTCTGCTCTGTGGGCTGGGCTCTGTTCCATTTGACACAGGAGAGGAGTTGGTTTTTAAAAAACCACTCGTCATGACTTGTAACCAACTTCTGGAAACGTGTTTCAAAAGTATCACCAGACGCCCTGACCTCTTTCTGGGTCAATCTGTTTGTTCAGAGAGGGAATGCTTTCACAGGCGCTAAGGAAATATTCAAGTCAAAGCACCAATGGGCATTATAATTTGAGTAAGAATGAATGTTGGGAAAATATAGTGGTCATTTTTATTTTAAGTCTATTTTTATATATATATATATATATATATATATATATATATATATATATATATATATATATATATATATATATATTTTAAACCCGGTTACCCTACTTTGCGTTTGCGAATTACAGCCTTATGATGTCACTGAGTACAATTTATTGCTGTATCCAAGCATATTTCTAATCTTTACCTTTATTTACATTTATGGCCACTTTTCCTTGTGTGGTACTTTTACTCCAGTATATTTTCACAAATGGTCTTTTTCTCATCACAATTTTAACATTTACTCGAGTTTACTTTTACTCGAGAATCACATGCATGCTTTATAAAAGGCTGCTGCATTGTAATTTTGTTAACCTTTTTGGGTTTCCTTGTTTCAGCTGGAAGGCAAGCAGATGACTTTATCAATTGGCTAAAGAAGCGCACAGGCCCCTCTGTCACCACCTTGGCTGATGTCACGGCTGCACAGGCGCTGATAGCTGACCATGAGGTTGTGGTGATTGGATTCTTCAAGGTGAGAGAATATTATAAGTGTAGTCCGCATACGCTCAACTGAGTTATTTCACAGAAAGCATGCATGCATGCAATGCAAGATGTGAGACTTTGAACTCAAGTCCAAGTTATTTGACTATCTTTTTGGCCTCTCTTCGAAGAATTTGGAGTCTGCTGGGGCCGTGGCCTTCAAAAAAGCAGCGGAAGCAGTCGAAGACATTCCCTTTGGGATAACCTCAGATGATGCCGTTTTCACCAAGTTTGAGGTCTCCCAAGATGGTGTTGTTCTCTTCAAGAAGGTGAGTGCAAAGCTCATTTTAAAAATACACCTTTATAAATGTTTTCACAGTACAAGGTGGTGAAAAAAAATCTATCGTTATGGTTGTTGACGGGCTATCGTGCCCACCTCACAGTCCAGAGGTTGTTGGTTCAAATCTGGGGTTTGGCCTTTGTGTTGCGTTTGCATGTTGGTTTTGTTTTTTGTTTTGTTGTGACTCTGGTTTCCTCCCACATTCAAAAAAACATCTTAGTAGCTTAATTGGGTGTTCTAAATTGAACTAAGGTGTGACTGGGAGTGTGAACAGTTGTCTAGAGGTGTGCCTTACAATTGGCTGGCAACCAATTCAGGGTGTACCCCGCCTACTGGCCAAAGACAGCTGGGCTAGGCTCCAACACACCCGCAACACTCCCGAGAGCAGTTTGGATAATGGATGTCTGACTTTCTGTGTAATTGTTAGATTTCCACCGCCATTCGTTGCCATTCCATTTACAAATTGGCACATTTTGCGGTCACGGGTCATATGTATTGAAAAATCACTTGGGCTTGTACAGGTCTGTGCCCAATTAACATTTTCCAACCGGCACAACAGCTTAGGCATGTTATTTTTGAAGGTCATTTTTTTTCCCCCAGTAAATTTACCTGCGACTACTGCTGGAGTCTTTGCAGTTTTGCACAGTATAACTATCATCAGTGCTACTCGTGCTGTATTTGGCAAGATCTTCAACAGAACTGGCGCAGTCATGACAATATAGAGAAAATGCGATACTTGTATTTGACATCGAAGATGTTAGATTAAAATGAGATGATAGGCACTCATGTAAGAGATTTTGAAGAGGAAATCCACAAAAGTGGCTGCATTTATCCAAAGATTCTCTATTTCTGTGGCGTAGTGGAAAAGCCAAATGAATTACTGCTAGACAATTGCATATATCAATGGTTAAGACCTTAGATAAAATACATTGGTGGTGAATCATTAGTCATGAGAGCTCAGCATAAGCAGCTCCTGGTGTTTAGCTCTCAACCGTCAGTGGAAGTCAATCCTTGCTGTTTGACGGCCATGTGGTCACGTGAAGACCCGAGCCTAATGAAAAACATTGCTCTCACGTGGGTGCTTTGCAGGCAGCTAAACAAGCGTGACTGTTAGGCAAGTGAAAGTCCCCAGCTGCTTATCACAACAGGGTCTTAAATTTCAATCACTGCCAGCAAGGCATCAGTTAACTGCCCCTTTGCTCTTGTGTGCCCGTAAGAGCTGCTTGCCCAATTTGACCGAAGCTATTCTTAACGCACAATAAAATTCTGTTTACCCTTGTGGCCCTCTTATCCCGGAAAAGCGGAGGGTTTGGAAAGTGTCTGGTAAATCTTTTCTTGGTGTTGCGATGGGAACACCAGGCCCTTGGGTGATTTTCATATACTGACTACTTCTATCTGTTCTGTTTTTAAGTTTGATGAAGGACGCAACACCTTTGATGGTGACCTTACCAAAGAAACCATCCTGTCTTTTGTCAAAGCCAACCAGCTCCCTCTCGTCATTGAATTCACTGAGCAGGTAATTCATGCGGTCTTGAATGTCGACGATCTTCTGTCCAAAGTCAGTGATCTGATTAGTATCTTATCATCCACAGACTGCTCCTAAAATCTTTGGGGGTGAGATCAAGTCCCACATTCTCATGTTTCTGCCAAAAGCAGCCTCAGACTTCCAGGAGAAAATGGACCAGTTTAAGAAAGCCGCAGAGTCATTTAAAGGGCAGGTAAGAAAACTGCCAACATTCTCATGTCCCTCATCCAGCCAAGTTTGGTTACTATGTCCATCTCCCCCTGTCCAGATCCTGTTCATTTTCATCGACAGCAGTCTGGATGACAACCAGCGCATTCTGGAGTTCTTTGGTCTGAAGAAGGAAGAGTGCCCAGCCATCCGCCTTATCACCCTGGAAGATGAGATGACAAAGTACAAGCCAGAGAGCAACGCAATCACCGCAGAAGGCATTGTTGAATTCTGCACACGATTTACCGAAGGAAAACTGAAGGTAGGATAACTTGCAACGCTGTTTTTCATACTCATTTAATCTTGAATAGTTAAACAATGACTAGCTGTTTGTGATAAACAAAGTGGACAGAATTCTAGCACCCTTTAAATGAGAGCACAGGCTGGTGACACTAGTCTGATGGCTGAGCCAGGACAAGCTCTGATCTTTGACAGAAAAATCAATTTACCGAGAGGATATAGTACATGGGAGTGACTGTGGTACGCTCTTCTCCCTACAGCCTCACCTGATGAGCCAAGACATCCCCGAAGATTGGGACAAAACACCTGTCAAGGTTCTGGTTGGCAAAAACTTTGAGGAGGTCGCCTTTGATCCCAAGAAGAACGTCTTTGTTGAATTCTGTAAGATTGTTTTTTTTGGCCTAAGGGGTAATTTTATTAGTCATAAATTCTGACCCTTTCTCGTGATCCCTGCTAAGCCTTTTTCATATCTAAGAGTAGATGGCCATACCCCCACGCATACAGTCTGATGGCCGCTCCTGCTGTCTGAATTGTTACCAGACACTGATGCTGAAAAGATCCACGTAAAAATAACTGCTGGAGTCAGCCATTCCCATCCAAATGTGTGCTATTTTGGGTGTAGTCCTAATCTGTTGTCGTTTGGCTTCTGATCGTCTCTCAACAGGTGATGAGGTGTTGTTTAGTCGCACAATGAAAATTGGTTCCATATAGCTCTGGTTGCACGTGGCATTTGTCTAAACTGGCGCGTTACGAGCTTGTTGTTGAAAACCACTTAGAAATACCCATGATTTCATCAATGTTTTGTTGTTACAGATGCCCCTTGGTGTGGCCACTGCAAGCAGCTGAATCCCATCTGGGAAAAGCTGGGAGAGAAGTACAAGGACAGTGCCGACATCATTGTGGCCAAGATGGATTCAACAGCCAATGAGATCGAGTCCGTCAAAGTCCACAGTTTCCCTACTCTGAAATTCTTCCCTGTGGGAGAAGAACGCAAGGTCTTTCACTCTTACTTGAAACTATTAAGTGACTTTCATCACACTCACTGGAATGTGGTGCGGTTGCTTCCGCAGCTATTGATGTCGGTGGTTCACTACATTCCAACAGTCATTAGTGCCTTTTGATTTCGCATCGCTAACTGTAGAAACGTGAGCCACCTTTTGTTGGTTTAGGTCATTACATTACTGCTTATGAGACCGCCTGCATGACCTTACTGCATTTCTGCCCTCAGTTTAGCACCAAGCAATGAAATTACTGCATCCTAATTTAAGTCAAATAATTAAAGCTGTATTGAGACTCATTTGTAGTTTTCACGTTTTGAGAATTGCCGTTATTTGAACAGGTGATTGACTACAATGGGGAGAGAACACTGGAAGGTTTCATCAAGTTCCTGGAGAGCGGTGGTCAGGAGGGAGGTGCCCCCGCTGGAGATGATGATGATGACGACGGTGATGATGATGATGGCGACGACATTGAGGTGCGATTGTCAGTCAAAAACTCTCGTACCAAAAGCATGTGGCAAAAGTGCTGCAAAGTCGTTCACTGAATATAGAGTGCCTTGCAAATGGAGCGGCCCCCTTTTCAGTACATTCTCTAAGTAGTTTATTATACTTTGGTACAGATTTGCAATGGTATAGCTTTGCAAGTTAGGGTTTTTGGATTCATTTAAGGTGCAACCCCAAAAGAATTGAAGGGACAAATTGGGATTTTAGGTTGTAACATTAGAAGTGACCCACTTTTTTGCCTTCCAACTGGCTGGGTCATCGCGAATCAAATATCCTCACTCGGCTCATGGGTGTACTGGAGCCAATCCAACTGACTTTGGGCAGACGGTTAACAGTCATTCACATTTCACAAGTTAGTCTTCAGCTAACCTACCAAACCTGAAGAAAATTGCACATGTTGAGAAATCTGAACCGAAATATTGGCATTTAAAGTGAAAGTGCTTAAAGCATTTAAATAGATCTGACCAAAGGTGTTAATGTGCACTACAAGTCCTTTTTGAATAAGATGATTTTTTGCTTGTACCTCAATTTTTTTTTTTTTTTTTTTTAAAGCACGCCTTCTCAGAAGTCTAATTCCGGTGCACCCCAACCACTATCCACAAATATCCTCAACAGCTGTTAGAACAGTTTACGAGGCCTTGCCCATGGAGACCTGCGCCCACAGTGGCACACGTGCCGTACCCCAGCCAGACTTTAACTACTCTATTCCGCTCCGCTGTCCTCAGACGAGTCTATGAATCGCTGTACATGCCATTTCTTGTAGCTCTAGACTAGGTTTTTGCACTAATCTACCAACCTTTTGCTTCCATAAAGTATTAATTTTCTTTGGCTCGTTTGTAAAATGTTTGTCGACTGCTTTCCAGGATTCGGATGATGTGGACGAGGGTGAGGACTCTGACGGCGAGGACAACAGACACATCGAGCTGTAAAAAGTTGCTGGAAAAGTACCGCTCCGCCCCCACGTACCACTCACCTACACTACTTTCACTCATCCTAATAGACTGTCCCTCTTCGGCGACCATTGTTTCTTGTCTAGCTGCCTGCCAGTCCACCAGCCGGCCCACAGCTTGGCCAGTCTGTATATCTCTTCACGATTTCTCTTTCCAGACAGGTTTTGTTCTGTATGGGGGAGGGGCACACAGAACACACCACCTTCATGATGCTGATACCTCTGTAGAACGCCATGCCAAATTCCCCCCCCCCCCCCCCTCTCTTTTATTGATGTGTGGAAAACTGGCATTGAGATCCATTTCACAAAATGGTAAAAACAATTCCTGCTCCCCCAAGAATGTACACCTTAGCATTTATCAGGAGTCTATTTTGTTCCAAGGGTTTAGTATGATAGCTTTTGTAAGGATTGATCGCTCAGGGGACAAATTAATTACCTGTTATTTTTCACTAAAATGATTCGTCAGTGTAGCACCCCCCTTCTCATATGTAGCTAAAACCAATATCTGAACATCCTTGTAAGTGGTGGCGGAGTCTACTTTCTTTCAACCGTGTCACCCCCCCCCCCCAAAATACAACTCCTCAATTTGCATGGGGACTACTGACTATTTTCTAAAAGGAACAAATGCTAACTTTGGGGTGGAGGTGGAAAAACAAGTTTTATTTAATTGCTTTAACTATGAGTTTTGTTTTTTAATTTAGGGTTATTTTTTTAATGTTTGACCGTTGTGCCCAGTTGTAGCCAGTTGGCCTTGCTGGGGCAGAGTTGGCACTTGGACACGCACTCAGGCCGTGGATGTTTTTCATTTGGGAGCCAGTTTTGAAAAGTCGCACTGTGTTCATGCTTCTTTGGAGATTCTTTATGGTTACTAAAGCAGACAGATGTGCTCCATTAGTTGTTGGTCCCCGGCAAGCATTTGTTAATCTGATAGGGGCGGAAAGGGCAGTTGCACAGCACCACCACCTTTCTCATACTGTACCCTCTGTATTCACTTCGCTCTACTTATACACTACGTTTGTTTGTGTGTGTATGTGAGCGTGCGCGTGTGTTTGAGGGCTTTCAATGGCTAATTTTCCTTGTAAGGTTGATAAAATTTATGTATGATGCTGCATGAGTAGAGTGAGGTAATACATCTGTACAGACATCTGTACAGCAGTGGAGGATACTTAAAGCATTCCATCATATCCAGATTGATGTGGAAAATGTGACATGGTGGCCAATAAATAAATCTAAAACACCTTTACATGCAGTCTATTTATTTGAACTGTAACATGGCACATATACCAAGATTGTTAAACGGGTGTCCATCCAGTCTATGAACATTGTGTTCTACTTCAATAAAAATGACTTAGCAATGGTTGTAAAATCTAGAAGGCTACTTAGTACTGACTATAAACCTTCACATAGAGTAAACTCATGGACAATAAAATATTGAAAATACTTGGCTTAGCATTTGGTTTGTAGGCAAGAAGGCTACTGTTTAATGGATGAGGCAACAGGTGGATTTGCATCGTTTGCACCTTTTATCCAAATCTTTGAAAGTAAAATGTAATCGCTTGGTATGTGGTTCCAGTACACATTCTGTTGACAATATGTGTGCGTGCATACGAATAATTTAGGATTTACACTATGTATAGATAGATAGATACTGTTCATATTATATACTGAGTCTGTGTTGCTAGTCCAAGATTGTTGTAATTTCATCTGAAGATAGTATCTGTGCGGTACGTGTCACGAGAACGTTGACCATGTTGCTAAGTTCTCCTAGTATCTGCAGTACGTGTTATTTGTACCATGAGAATGTTAACAAATAGACATGTTGCTAAGTTCTCCCTTCTCCGTGCCTTCCTTATATTGCGTTCTTGACAAAGATTCCCCCCGCTGAATGTTGATGTCACTTGTCAAGTTGTCACCACTATTTTACGTGGGCAACATGACAGTTTGTCTGGGTTGAAAACTGTCCTGGTTTTCAACTGGCAGGAACGCTGACCTGAACATCTTCCAAGTCTTGCCATTGCAATCTGTAGTGTGCCCTAAAATAGACTGCCAGAGAGTATAAAGAGGTTTAAGGCCGGGAGGTCTGGCCTTCAGACGAGCAGCACCACACTGTTGAGTCACACAGAGGACGACTGATTTGAGCAAAAAGACATCATTGAGGACCCCACTCTCTTTTGTTCTTGAATTTTGTTTCCGCCTTCCTAAGCAAATTCTGACAGAGGACAATGAAGTACTACCAGTTCCCTACGTCTCAGACCGTGCCCCTTCGAGCTTATGCTCAGGACAAGTACAAGAGCTCTGCGTCGCAAAAGCCCATCCGCAACGTGCATTTCCCCAATGACATCGTTTTCCAGGACTTTGTCCGTCATGGTGAGCTGGAGAGGATTGGACGCTTCATCCGAACAAGAAGGGTCACCCTGGACACCATCTACCCCTCTGGTGAGGCTTATTACTAGGCCTGTTGAAACCCATTTATGTGATATCCTTGACCTCCATTTACTCTGTCTTCACTAGTACAACTAAATGGTACTAATAAGCTATAATTTAACGCCTAATCCTTCACTTGTAGTACTAGTAGAGTTCATCAACGCTACTAGGGGCCACATAAGACCACACAATTCCTAACCAGATATATGACAAAAATGCCACTTGAAATATGGATAAAATATCAACTAATATACAGTATGGATTTTTTTCATAATGCATAAAAGTTTCACTAACCTAATACTTTGAAACAATAAAATTACTATTCACGGACAGCACAAAACTCCTGAGCAGCAATGTCAAGTGTAAGAACTCATTTTATGCATGTTTATTTTTCACAAAATTAACTCACTAAAAATGTAATTTTATTGAGGTACTTTGTCCATCATTCAAATTGTTCCAAATCTGCATGACTAGGCCTACTTGTGTTTATAGTTTAGTTATTACTAAGCCATGGCTGTTGTCAAGTGGATGGTGATATTATAAAACTAACCAGTGGATTGGCATATTCTTTTTTGGGGGAGGGCAGGAGGTGTCAATTAAGATGCTACTTGTACTTTGACATTATTATGGCTTGTGTGTGAAGGCATGGCCGCCATCCACGAGGCTGTGCTGTCTGGGAACCTGGAGTGTGTGGAACTGTTGGTCCATTACGGGGCAAGCATCCACCAGAGGGATGACGAGGGATGGACCCCGCTACACATGGCCTGCAGTGACGGCTTCCCTCACATTGCACGGTGAGCCACAAAGTTTGTTACCATAACAATCCACAAACACTGACGCACAGCCAGTGAGGTAGTATGCTGACAAGATGCCCTCGACATTGCGGTGTAAAAGAACCCAGGGGAATCTGTTTTATTCTCGCCCCCATTGACCTTGAATCCGACACGAATGCATGACGGTGATGTCTTTGTTTCTTTTAGCTATCTTCTCTCACTGGGCGCCGATCCAAATATGGAAAACGACTGTGGAGAGAAGCCTTATGACCTCATTGACCCGGAGAACAAGGAACTGCTGGACCTATTCGGTCGAGTCAACAACGACTGAGTGCCATGGAGTGTTACTTGCAACGGAAAGCCGATGCGGTTACTCAAATTGTTCTGACAAGGAACAGAGAAAAAGTCTCGTGGCTTCAGCATCCTGCAGAAAGTTGCCTCAACAGTGGAGGTGACCGTGGATGTCTGGTGGAAGGAAGTCTGACACAGCAGGCTTTTTCCTACATAGATTGGCAGCAGCCAGCTCCATTTGCATCTTGAAAGTGTTTGCTGCACATTTGCAAGTGTATACACCAAAGGGTTAGCTTTTGGTAGAAAACAAATCCATGCTTTTCAATGGATTCTAGCATGAGTTAGGGTTTCCTAATGGATTCTGACCAATTGAAGCAGACTCAGCAATAACTGCAGTCTTTTTCTTTTTATATGAATATGAAATCTAGCATTCTAGCAACATGTTAACTGTATAGTCTTATTTTTGTTACGTTTGTACCTCTAAAATAAAGTTATATTAAGCCAAATGATTCATTTCATACAACTTTTCTGTTAAGGGTCTGCCACCTAGTCACATAGAAATCCAATATGCTTTGCTCTGGCGTCCTCAAGTGGCTAATATCTGTCATGATGGCATTGAAAAATATGAGAAAACATACAAATAATCAGTAAGACCTTTTATTATTAAACATTGTGACCAGATAATTTTAAGTTTAGACGCACTGTACAAGTAAAAAAAAACATTTACAAGCAAGACCAAAACTTCTGCCCTAGTTTCCACATTGTGCTCATTCTTTAAACTTCCACTCTTGTCGACACATGGGGCACTGCTGCTGCTGGACCTGCTGGGAGTTGAGCCACTTCAAGATGCAGTGCATATGGAAACAATGGGAACACTGACCCCAGACCAGCGGGCAGTCATCACCAGGCACCTTACCTGTAAAACCGATTGGAGCTTTAGCGCACTCATTAATACTGTTTAACGTCCTCAACAAGCCACTTGCAGCTCTAATCTGTACAAGTGGGAGAATCTTTTGTATGGTAGAAGGCTTTTTGTATGATTGGCTTATATATTACTTATTTACTTGTTACACAATAAAACCAATTGTTGTGAAACTCAGCATATAAATTGTACTTTTATTAGTCTGTGCACATTAGTAACATTAAATATAAAACCACAGGTGGGCGTTACGCCTTAGTGACAATGGTCTGTCCGTCTGTCACCGATGGACGTCCATTTTGAGGACGTAAGTAGTTTTTCTTCCGTATGTTCCGACTAAATGTGATTGGTGAATCGGAGGTGGATGCCTGTGAGTTAAATGGATGTGACTAGCAAACTATTCAATGAGGTTTAAATGTTTATTATTTATTATGAAATACGAAAGCATCTCATCGGGCACTTAATAAGTTAATGTGTTCAACTTGTTACTTACAGTCCGGGCAGCAACCATTGAAAGCCAACCTGCAGATCCCACAGTTCTCATCATTGGCTACCCACAACCACGACGCCACTCCGTTCCATTTCTTGATCTTGACCTTCATCCTGCCCCTGTGTGAAGGCAGCAGAGAAACACATTTTACATCACGTTTACTGCCATTCCGAGTTCATGTTTAGCAAAACAGCCACGTCTGTAGCTATACTTGCGAAGATAAGGCAGCATCTATCAATTTTACTCACCTGTCAGCAATTCACCTGTTTTTTTTAAAAAATATCGCACGTCAATTTAACTTTTGAGCATCATTTCAGAGGGAGTTTATGTTCAAACGCTAATTTTCTATTAGTTTTCCTCGATTCTTCCGGTATGGCCGTGGTCTTCTTCTTGTGTTTTAAATGTCAGCTGCTCAGCAACGCACTGGCTCATTACTGCCGACTATTGGACCAGCCAGATACATGCGATACATATAACGCTCGGATTAATTACATTGATCAACAGCAAATTCTATGACTATCAGTAAACGTATCGACACACATTTTTTAAGTCTTTAGTTTCATTCAAGCACATCAGTTAGTCTAATAAAAATCCATACCAGGCGTTGTAATTTATCAGTTATTTCAGAAAAAACAATCTGAAGCAGAATCTACCTCTTAATTGATTATTATTATTATCATTGTTATTATTATTATTATTACTATTATTATTATAATTATTATTATTATTATTATTATCAATCATTATTATCAAAACATGATGTACCTGTTGCAGACCAGAGCCATCAGTTGTTTTTCAAATGTGACTATATATATATATATAAAATTATTGTTGTGAGTTATTTTAAAAATAGAATAAATACTTATATTAATAAATAAGTCATCCATCCATTTTCTGGACCGCTTATTCTCACCATCAAAATAGCAATAATATTGTCATACAATACTGTTTATATTACTGTTGTTATTAGTTCATTAGTCAATTGTTATAACCCAAAAAATCACAGCCAATAAAAAAAACGTTTTGGCCAGAATCAAAAGCACAAAATCTTACCGTTGCGTCGACTGGCCGCTAGGGAGCATTCAAGTGAGACTTTTTTTTTTTTTTAACAGCTTGTTATGACGTCTTATCCATCAACACTGAACAAGCAGCGACTGTGAGAGAGAGATAGGCTCAAAAGTAGTCCTTGAAAGCTTTCGGCGTTTCGCTGTCGGTCTCTGTTTATATCAAGCAAAATGTTCTGTAGACGGGTTTGCCAGAGACTCGGCCCGGTAGCTCAGAGGTTCTTCTCACCGACATTTACAAAAGGTGAGTTTGACTTAAGTTACTTTTACATCATCCAATTGCTGAGGTCAGACTTGTTGCATTCTGACGTGTTCAACGTATGTAATTGTTTGTTTTCTTTGGGAGATAATGGAACGTTTACATACATGGGGTTTGGGTTGAACTACGAGCAAATGTATGTAATCCTCCTTTTAATTATCGGCTTAATGATTAAAGAGACGGTATGCGTTGTAGAAATACAGCATTTAGTTTTCAAATTGTCCTGTTTAAGCAACACTGTGTCCTGTGCATTGGATTTGAACAATGCAAACTACGCACTTTGACTCAGTTTTAAAGTTTTTAAAGTTGTGTTTGGCTTGTTATTTGAGATGCAAGAATTGACCATTTTCCAGTGTTCGATCATTGCATTACTGGATCTTTTTAGATTATGTAAGTGTACCAAAGGACAATGAACATGAATTTAAAGTCCATATATTAGCTTGTAACATGTTGGAATGATTGCATGACAACGCCCACTGTGCATGCGAACTAAAAAGGATTTAGGGCTTTTATTTTCACAAAGCATTGTCTTTTCACGCATCCTTGCCTGGATCATCATTTACTCTGGGGTTTGAGCAAGTGGAATTCAGCCGAAGGGAAAACTGCTTCGACTGCTTTGTGTTTCCAATTTCCTGAATAAAGCCCTCCAGTCCAGGGTGTACCCTGCTTTTTGCACAAAAAGTGCTGCGATAGGATCCGGCTGTCTAGGACCCCAAAAGCGTGAGAACAATTCATCCATCCAGGATGAATAAAGTTCAGACAACAGTGAATCTTTCAGAATTGACCGGATATTGCATTCTTATTATGAGAAAAAGGGCTGTATCATATGCAACTGTGCACCTTTGCCATTATGACATCTGGCACACATGTCAAGAGAGCACACTCCTCCACACGTGTCCCCTCCGCCTTCAGGTGCCATCTTGCATGCATGTTCATTTTAACAGGCTTTCACTTTGTAAGGGAGCTTAACTGATTACCTTTATAAATAACTTGTACTTGGCCTTTCGATGTGTTGCAGTGTCATGGTATTAGGGGGGAGGAGCATCTCTGCATTCAAAAGAGTCAAGACAGTTTGTTTTAATTTCTGCGCCAACGTTTTGGAACGTCATGACCTCTGACATTTTACCTGGGAGAAAAAGAGAAAAACAGACATGATAATAATTGATGTAGTCACAGAGAATAGTAGGATTTAGAGCTTTCCATCAAAGTTACAAATATTTCCTTGTTTCAGAAAAGATCAATTGCAAATACATGGTGAATTTGCATGGGTACCTTAGTCTGAGCACTTCTTTTTTTTAGAATCTACATTGTCAAGTGCAGAGGTGGAACTCAAGACATGCAAGACTTGAACAAAGATACTGAATTCAAGACCTGGTGGTGCTGCTCAACTGAGTGGCGCAATAGTCATGCACGTCATATCACAAGATGTGTCTCAATCAGTGATACAGTCGCCAATTGTTAAGGTTGCCAAACAAGCCAAGGTCCTTAAGCAAGTCTGAGGTCAAAAACACACACAACAAAGTTAATCTTCTGAATACTTGTCTTTCCTTTCCAAAAGAATTTGAAAAAAATGCTATGCCCAAATCAAATTTGAGAAGCATCTAAACACATTGTACCAACCATATATCCCATACATAATTCAGTTCCTGGTTTTACCGATGCACATACAAATTAATCTCAGTAATCAGTATCTGTTCGAATGCACCTATCTGTGCTGGCAGAAGAATGTTTGTGTGTGAACAGTAGATGAGATTAAAGTGGTTTGGGTTTAAGGTGGTTCTATTTATGGCCTCCTCTGCATGCACCCCTGGCAATCCTCTAAACACTGGCAACAGGCCACTTTCACCTGTCCTCTGCGATAACAATAGCCTGTTAAAAAGCTTTTTGCAGCGTTGTTTTGGGGGACAGTTTGATTGCAAAAAGTCAAATCCCCTGACTATGTTGTATTTGATACCAATCTCAAATTACTTGTGTGGTCTGCCGGATATTTAATTTAGGGGATTGTTTAGTGTTTAACTTGGCTGTTGCAAAATCTTTCCATCTCCTTGGCTCCAAATAAGCAGGGCCACATTGTGTAACAAGATTACAGAATGGGAACATGTTGATGCTATCGTAGTGCAATTGACCTTTGCACCAAGTCGCTCTTCACTTTGGAATTTTTCCCCAAATACTTCATCACACTATGAATAAAGCATTTCATTAACATGTGTACTTTGCTCTTTTTTTGTCAATCTGCAGCGCCAGTGCGCCACATGGCCTTCGGGGTTCCTGGTGGCTCCACAAACATGACGTACTTTGTTTTGTGTGGAGGAGGACTCACTGCTGCAGTTGTATATGTAAGTCTTGGTGGTTGCCTGGATACGCAACAATTTCTAACTTGAGTAAATTGGTGTGAAAAGTTAGGCACTGTATAATATTTGCACTAGACTATTTTCTAGCCGTACCCACTGAACCTAAACAAAGTCTGTGTGTATACATACATAAATTCAAGATTCAAGAGTTTTTATTCGCCATGTTTGAGCGTGCCAAACAAGGAATTTGACTTCGGTAAATCACACCCTCTGTTCAACATTTAGGTGACTAACAACACAGGACATGTGAAAAATGGCAAATATTCTCAAACATCCCCTGATCTTAAACTCCCAAAAGGGCAAGGAAGAACTCAAAACTCCAGCTAGGGGAAATGAGAACCTTGAGAAGAGACCACAGATGGGAAGGTCCCTCTTCCAGGATGACCAGGCTGCAATGGATGCAGAGAGGACACATAGTACAAACAGTGTAGACAAATTCAAACAAATGTCTATACTAAAGAAAATACTGGAACCGATATGTTGTGCTATAAACACTTTATTTGGCTACAGAATCTATCAATTTCCAAAAATACATTTATATACTACATAACCTACACTAAAAAAAATCTTCTGTTGGATTTCCTCAATTTTATTTCGTCTAGTTGTAGCACGAAATAAAAGTGTTTGAATCTAGATACATTTTTTATGTAAACTTTACTTAAAAAATGATCTATGTATTCTAAAAATATTTTACCCCAAATTAGTTCTGTTGCTCCAAATTATAGCACATGACATTTCCTGCAACATACCTATTTTTGTAAACTCCAGCTCTGTTAAATCAAGACCATCTAAATTAATTCATAATGGAACGTTTTTCTCAAGTCTTTTCCCTTTAACCAGCAGGGCAATTGTATTTTGTTTCAGACATTGTATCATACATACCATATTTGCTTATGCGGTAGTTTGTCGCAACATAGGGTCACAAGAGGATGACAGAACCCTCTGCAGGATACCTTTTGGATTACATATCCGCTACGATGCTACTCTTGCTACGATAGCTCATTTCGCTCTATCCATTGTCTTTTTGCTTATCCTGCTCAATGGGGTGAAAAGTGCGATACAGTCTGAATTGATGGCCTGCCCATCAGTGCGCACACACAACCATTCACATTCAGGCCTTTTGCCAATTTAGAGGCTTCTATTAACCAATCATGCGCATTTTTGATCAGTTGTTGTCTTCCATAATGCAACAAATGTACTGTATTTGTCCTGTTTCACAGGCCTACAAGACGGTCATTGGTGACAGTGAGCGCTATGAGGACAGACTCGCCAACATGGGCTCCACAACAAAGGGTCAGCTACCGCCTTACACACAGAAAAGTACGGCGACTACTAGATCAGTTGATTCTGTTTTGGCTGCACCGCCTAAATAAACATGCTAGAATAATCATCCTCAATAGCATGTCCGTCCCAATTTCTGTCTTCAAATTCATTATGCTTGTTTTGGGCTCAGAGCAGCTGAACAATGAGATTTTTTTTGTCATAGGTCACTTTTTGGGGAAGGTGTTTAAAATAAACAATAATAAATAATGAGGATTGTTAACAATGGTGTTGTTGTCAATGCTGTTTTATGTCTTAAATAATGAGGAATGAAAATACATATATGGTACTTTATACGTATAAAAATATATTTTTTAAATTAATAATATTTAAAAGATTAGTTTTATGATATTAATCGGTTGTTTTTTCTTTTATGGGTATTAAATTCTTGGTGCTATTTACATTGGGGAAAAATTACAATAAATGATCAAAATACAGTCTTGCAAATTATTATGAATGAAAGAATCTTCACCAAGTTCACAAGTGCGAAAGAGAACTTATTCTGTTCTGTTCTTCATCTTTGAAGTTGAAGCTTCTGCTGAGTCAGCGATTGCGGCACCTGAATCCGCCCCAGTCGAGGAGCCAGAGGTGCCAGTTGAAGTGGTCACAGAGTCTGTCGCTGCATCTTCAGAGCCTGTGGCAGATATCACTAGTGAGGTTATTGTTGAGAGCGTAACACTTGAAGATGTCGATGTGGTGTCTGAGGTTATTGCCACTGAGGATGAAGTCGAGCCACCTGCTGAGGAAGAAGCTCCATCTGTAGTGGCTGAAGCTGTTTCTACCCCTGTGGAGGCCACAGAGGAGACGGCAGCAGAGGAGACGACAGCAGAGGAGACGACAGCAGAGGCGCCTGCGAGTGCTGGTACAACATTAGTGGATAAAACCCTCCCCCCTAGTCCCCCCACCGAGGCAGAGACTATTCCTTGTGCAGATATGGCAGCATGATGCCTGAAGCGTTTGCTTAGAGAAGATGGCCACAACTTCAGTTCCTCTTGATTCATCTCAAACCCCCCCAACATAGAATAAGGAAAGAAACAGAAGCATTTATTATAACTTTTCCTTTATTAATGAAGCAGCATGTGGTTGATCAGTCTAATTCTTTGGAGACTTAAGCTGTTCACTTAGATGTACACACTTTTCTAAACTTTTGAGCGTTCATAAATGATTCTCTGTTTTTTGGGTTGGTACATTTTTTGGGGTGACTTCCTCTTAAAGAGAGGCAAGTCCTGCACCAACTTGTTTCTTAAATGGGTGCTTGAGTAGAACCCCAATTTATTTTGGGGGGGATCTGCAGTCTTGTTAATATCTACCAAGTTTGATCACTTTCTGCACAATAAATTCTCTTTGATTCCCTTTAGAATCCACCAGTCTGTGTTTGTACTTAGGTTTAAGAATGTCAATAAGTGGTTGTCTGTCTGCATTCTTTGCCATCACCGTTGTCTCATTTCAAAAGCGTCACCATCAATCATCCCATTCTGATTTGTTTACGAAAATGCATACATTGTAGTAATACTTGTGAAACAAAGTTGAAAATGCGTCTTTGTTTTGCTGCGCGTACAGCAAAAAAGCGCTGCATCATTCAAGCAGCAAACACAAAGCTTTCATCGTCGACATGCCTCCTCTTTAAAATTCAGTGGGGTACCGCTTCTGTGTGTTGATCCTCAGTGCAGTGAAGTCCACCTAGAAATACATTTCTTTGTATCAGTACTGTTTCAGTTGAGATCTTCGCCTTTTCCAGTGAACCTTTGTCATTGACTGATCACATGTTTAACTTAAAGTTTGAAGTTGTTCAATTTCTGTCCTTCAGAGGCTCTGCCAGATCTTCTTACAGCGGTAAAAATACTGGCCAGCTCCACAGTTGAAATTGCAGCAGCTTCTGTCGGGGAGTCCAGTTTGGTGAGAGCTGTCCGTCATATCGAAGACGATGGAAGGGGTTTGGATTCTGTGTTGGAAGTGTTACAACCTGAAGACCTTGAGGAAACCAAAGATCTTATGGCGAAAGAGCCTTCAAATGAAACGGTTGTTCTCACTAATGAAGACGAGCTGAGCGCTGTAGAGGTGGTGAGTTGTGATGAAACGGCTGTTCCAGAAGGGAATGTGTCTGCAGAAGAGTCAGCAGAAGCCTCCTCTCCAGCTACTGAAGAAGAGGAGGAGGTGCCGTCTGAGGAAACTACAACTTCTGGTCCCACAGAGGAAGAAAATGCAGGAGGGATACATGATGATGATCAGAATCCAACTCCAGATCCAGAGGAGAACATCACACCTGAAGAGGCCTCACCCGAAGAAGACACCTCTGAGGAGGCAAGTATCTCTGCTGAAGCTCCAGTGGACAAAGAGTTGCCTGTAGCTGAGACATTTGTAGAGGACGCTGCTGAAGTTGAAGCTCCAGAGGAGGAGACAGTCACTGCCTCAGAAGAGGAAGGTACTAGTCAGCCTCCACAAGCTGACACCGAGTCAGACATGGAAGTCCTTTCAGTTGCTGAACCACAGTCCGACCAGTCCTTGGCACAGGCGATGATGCCCACTGAGGATCAGCCACCTGAAATCCTTGAGGATACTGGAGACAAGATGAATGAAAGCAAGGAAGCAGCAGCACCTGTAGAAACACAGAGTAAGCAAATGCTTTTGGAAAGCCTGTTTGTTTTCTTTTGCGTAACACCAAAGTTGCTCAGTATTACAAAGATATAAACCTTAGTGGAAATATAAACAGCGCAAAAATATACCGTAAGGTTTAAGAGTGCTTAGAATGTTTTTCAGAGTCCTGAAATGATCCACTTTTGCCTGTTATTTATTTATTTATTTATTGATTGATTGACAGGTCCAGATGGAGCAGTGGTGATGATGAACCAGTCATGACCTGACCGTGTGCCTTCCACATCACTCGTCAAACTGTCAGTCGAACCTTGGTAATGGAGAAAATACAAACAACAAAATTTGGATTGTTATTATTGAATTGTGTCCTTTTGAGTTGTTTGAGCATCCAAATCTTAAGTATGTTAATGTTTGACCTGTTTATTTTATTTTAGCGTTGTCTTGTGTCCAATAGATGTCCCCATTACAATTATTAGACAGGAGGAAAACATTGAAGTTGGCCAGTGCCAGATTGTCATTATCATGATCATAGAAGGATTGTTATCATTCAATTGTGTCCTTTTGAGTTGTGTGATTGTCCTAATATCTAGTATATTAATGTTTAACCTGTTCATTTTATTTTTGTGTCTTTTGTCTACTAGTTGTCACCATTACAATAATTAGACGGGAGAAAAAAAATTCAGTTGGCTAATGCCAGGTTGTTGTTATCTTTATCATAGAATACTTTCTGCTCCCAACTAAATGCATTGACATTTTTTGTGTGTATTAAACAAAGCAGAATTACAGAGAGCGCTTAAATTCTTGAACATCCTTGCTAAATTTGAGTGTCGTGCAGGAACATTCATTTTTATTAGAAGATAGCATACATGAAACCAAACTAATGATGTTCTTTTAGAAGATGAAGCGAGTGACCTAATACATGATGAAAACATTTGTTGCTGACTGTAATTACTAATAACTGTTAACATGAATGATTGTAATGAGCAAATACGTATGATGTCATTGTAACAGAAACTGGACAAATAAACAGTTCCATCCTAGCAGAGGCGTAGCCAGGAATTTTTCCAGTAGGGGCGCACGCCCACAGGAAAAAAAATGGAACATCACCCACGCCGTTCGCTGATCGCTAAAACAACATCCGGGTCCGGGAGGCAAACGGTGAATGGATAACATCGCGCACATAGAATAGCGCAAGCACATTCGCGCAAGACCGAAAGAAAAAAACGGCATGAAAATGAAGAATCGAAAAAGCTCGATTTTTTTTCAACCGGGGCGCAGGGAGTCCTAACCGGGGCGCAGCCCCGGCTCGCCCCGGCTTGGCTACGCCTCTGCATCCTAGGTTCCTGTTGACACTCAATGTGCTGTGCTTGGAGAAACACTTGACAGACACAAAAACTATTGTTGACCGATTTGATCTAGTCAAAAAATATGAATATTATTTGGTTTTAATTGGAGTATAATAATAATAATAACAACAACAATAATCCATCCATTCTCTGTAGCGCTTTGTTCCTACGGGGGTCGCGGGCGTGCTGGAGCCTGTCCTGGCCGTCATCGGGCAGTAGGCGGGGGACTCCCTGAGTATTTTTTTATCTTGTGGAGGTGATGGTGGGTTTTGCTCATAGGCGCTCACATTTGATGTTAGTAAATCCAGAATATTGTGCAAAACACTTTCATATTTTCACAGGTTTAAGTGAAGAAGAGTAGGAATGCGCATATGAATTTTGGTGGCAAATAATCATCATTTTAGAGACTAGGGGACAAGAGAGTGTGACAAACCAAGCCAGAAATCAATACGCATTACAATGCTTGCCTCCTTTCTGTGCCTTAGCCAAGCTGAGATGAAAATAACAAAACAGGAAGTCGATATCCAAAAATAGGCGGGCCAGTTTATTGTAAAGCTCATCATCCCCAAAGCCCTTAAACAGATTCTTTTAGTGCCCTGAATTCTAGTGCTGTCATTACTTTTACAGAAAGATCTATTCCACAAGTGCAAATGTTCAGATCGATGGAGTGTCTCTTTGATGCTCAATGGCCTGGCCTCCCCAAGATCTAAATCAAAATCTCAATGAAGACGTGAAGTGTATATCAACATTTTTTTTTCCTTTTCTTTTCAACGCGGCGTCGTCATCCGGAGACGTTGAAAAATAACGAGCCTATTTTTCAAATTTCGTGTTGTGCGTCGTCATATGGATGTAGAGTGCGCATGCGTGGAAAGAAATCGAGGCGGGAGTGAACGAGTTGGATCGGCGGAGTGTACGAGCCAAAAGTCGAGTGTGATGCGCCGAGGAACGTGTAGTAAAATAAAAAGAAGACAAACATGGTCTCCGACTACTGTGTTCTGTGCCATTGGATTTCCATCCCTCTTCCGACGACGATCCAGATTTTGCAGGCAACTTTGGCCTTTGAGCGAAATCTCCCCTGTGCCTCCGGACCAGAGTCGGGAGGACCATATAACAAGAGTAGAAAGGCGGCAGAGAAAAAAATAAAGTACAGTACGTAGTGTAATGAACTGAAAAATCTATGAATAATAACGAAATAATTGTAATTTTAGACATGTTATTAAAATTGACAACACCCAGGAAAACGTGGTGGGATGATCTTAGAGATGTGACGTCACTCGTGTTTATTTGCATGAACAAACGGAGTCGATGAACTATCAAAGAGAGCTACTGCATCGGCTGAAATAGCCACGCAGGCGGATTCATTGCTTTTCCACGATTGGCCGTGTTTTAGATGGAGCTTCTCTTTCCTTTCTTCTTGTTCTTGGCTAAAGACAGCCAAGGCTAACGCGGGGCTACGACGCGTCCACAAACTAACGACCTCCCTCAACAAGGCATGAACTCACTACCTCAGAGCAACCTCGATCCTAAACGCTGACCAGTGTGGAAATCAAGTTCTTCACCCACAGAAAAGAGATTAAAGGGGGAGAAATTAACAGTAAGTGAACTTATTATTATTCCGCACTGTTCACCACGTGATGTATTTGTTTGTGTGTGTTATTTTGACAGCTCAATCTCACCATTGCTAGCTAACGTTAGCAAGCCATATCGGTGTTCAGGTTGTGTTTTTTCAAGACGTAGGTGTGTCTATTTACCATTGAGCGTCAATCTAATCGCCAACTAATCATACATAATGAAATAAAAACCCGATAGAAGAACTGGTTAGCGCAGTAATTTAACAACGTTGAGGAGAAACGATGTCATCCCACCACGACCCATTTTAGTGATCTATTCCACTCCAGTTGTGACAAATGACAACCGATAGTACCCACTCTGTCAAACGGGTACGTTACTTGGCTTTGGAGTCGTTACTAGGTTATTCAGGACAATCAGTGAAATGGTATCACCTTCCCAAATCCACGTCATACCTCAACCATCCAAATAATCCTGCCACCGGTAATACAGTTGAAATTGAACTCAAAGCAGTTTTAGATGTTTTGTAAATGCTATGATCATAATGTAGAGACTTTTGTGTACGGCATATGGTTGCGTCAAAATTCGATGTATTTTTTTTTATGAGATGTTTTGCAACATTGAATAGAGCTCGAGAGTCAAACCCACCTTCCCCTGTAATTGTGATTGTTTGCAGGATAAGAGGTATAGAAATTGGGTCCATAGAGCAAAATCCACAAAAGTAAATACACATCGCTGGAAGTGACATCTTTGTTTCAGGTCAGATTTTTCGAGATGAAGATTGAAGTTTGAGTTTTAATTGTGAGCTGGGTGAAAGAACTGGATTACGGGGTGAAATTCTGTCTGATTTGTAGGAAGTCATCAACCAGTTCATCTTTGATGCAACCAATATATCATGTTGCACTGTACAAGAATGCCGTAGATTCTGCTCAGGTGCTGGTGGTTCTTCTGATGTTTTGAGCGTAGAACTTTACTAGTGTCTGCAATATATATTTTTGCCTTATCCATACCTGGCATTTTTTCCCATCAGCAACACAAGACCTGAAAATAAAAATTGCGGATCACTTATTTCAGGGGTGTCAAACTCATTTTTTTCGCGGGCCGCATTGTAGTCATAGCTTCTTTCGGAGGGCCATTATGACTGTCAATCCCAATAAAGGTATAAGCACCTCATATTATATACAGTAAAAGCTACCAAACAAACTGACAAATAACTCATTTTCAAATCAGATGAGTAAAAACTGGTAAAATATTTAAAAAAAAAAAGATATTAAAAGTGAAGACAATTTGCAATTCTAGTAATGACACACAAATTTGATGCACAATTTGTCTTCGCGGGCCACATAAAATGATGTGGCGGGCCGTATCTGGCCCCCGGGCCTTGAGTTTGACACCTGTGACTTATTTGTACAAAACAAAAACACATGGACATTTTGTATAACTGAAAAAGTAAAATGCATGTATACTTCAATATTTATTTCCTCCAGGATATTGTAATGAAAAGATGCACAATATTTATCTATCTATCTATCTATACACACACAGACACACACACACACACGCAGACACACACGCACACACGCGCGCACACACACACACTGCACACTTGTATTTTAGATTTGAATGGAGAAATAATGTATGAAGGCCCATGAAAAATGTCTAGCTTGAAAAATTGCCAGATGGTAACATTTGTCTGGGCAATTCTGTATACAGTGTTGCATGTCTGAGCATTGGATGGGGGCACGACTGCAGGGCACAGGGCAGGGCGTTGTTTCTTTGCCAGTTGACCGAGTAACTCTCAACAAAAGTGCTGTTGTTGAAAAATCATGTGACTGTGTTACTGTGTGTGTTGGTTCCACCCCGGTCATGTGATGAGGGCAGGGCTATATGGAGCTGTGAGCTGCTCCTTCCACCACCGCATGCACACAGCATAGGCAAAGTGAGGAGATGGAGCGATGTGCGGTGGACACAGGAAGCTTTGGAAAGTCTGACACACTCTGGGAAGGAGAAAGAATATACAGAGGATGTCCTCATCTATTTTGTAAGTACATGAGATGGCCTTTCAATTTTTCTTGGGATCATCATGATGATGTTGTCTTATGACCAAGACTCTGCTAGACTGTAGCTACCTTGATCAAGAGGATAACCAAATGATCCTTTAACAATTATTTCCTTAATGCTATGTTTCCATTAAAGGGAGTTGTAAAATGTGATCACAGCATCTCAAGGCTTTTATCATAATATTTTCATTTAAAATGAGCAAGAAGGTGATGTAGAGATGAATATATTTGTTCTGCTGCCAGAGTCTAATTGAAGCAGTACTTGTGAAAATTGTCTGTTTGAGGAGACCAATGAGGTTTCAACCACTGTGTTTGCAGTTGTCAAGCAGGTTCTATGATACCTGAAGCAATGCAACGTGCAAGTCCAGCCTGAATGACTGGTCTCTTATCCATGTGTTTGTTTTGTTTGTACCCGTGCCCTGCATGTTTAATATTTCATATAATAAGGATGTTTGGATTTTCTACCAAGCCCATAAGTCTTTGCTGTCAGTATGACATCACAGTGGAATTTAGCACATATTGACCTGAAAGTCAAGAGACTCACTCCACACCCCTGACAGATTTTATTTGGCCAAGCCAGCAGATAAATAGGATAACTTCCATTCAGAACATGCCTCGCTATGGCTAAGCAAAGAAATTGAGTGCACATGCCTAGTGCTAGGTTGAAAGGATGGGGTTCAGACTGTCAGTGATCAGACAATATGCCGCACACTGCTTCAAATTGATCTGCGTAGCTCTCATTCCAGAAGGAAGCCTTTTCTAAAGACAATATACGAGAAAGCCCACAAACAGTTTACTGAAGACAAGGACATAGATCCTCTGAATCACGTCCTGTGGTTTGAGGATACAAAGTTGAAATTGTGCATCTACAGTCCCTGACAACGTTCTGTCACTTATCCATGTGGTAGAAAGGAAAGTGTATAACCTGTCTTTAAATTCATTCATTGGTTTTAGAAATGACTCGTATGAAAGCTGAAACTCCCCTGAATGAGGGGTATGAAAATAAATTTGCTTTACTGCAGATATTTTGATAAGTCAGATTTTGGTAAGACAAACATTTTGTCGCCTTGTCATATAATGCTCCCAATCCTAGTTTACAGCCTCGCCTGTGCTCCCGAATTGATCCGTTAAGTATTGGGTGTGTATAAGAAGAACCCCAGCACCTCAGTCAGACCTTCACTTGAACTGCAACTTGACCTCTGGCATAATAGAAGACCAGATCCACTGCAGAGGGGACCGACTCCTTTAATCTTTCTCAGCGTCACGTACAAAAAATAAAAAAAAAGATTTAAAGAGACTGGAGACGTTTGTGACGAGCCCAGGTCCGGCAGACCCCGCAGGACAGAGGAAGCTTAGAAGACAAAAGCAAAAAAAAAAAAAGCAGAACTCTAGGTGGCATTTAAGATGGCATTCTTTGCTATTCCTGATGACTTCATCAATAAATTAAATGAATCATTGTCAAACCGCATGACACTGTTTGCTATTCCTGATGACTTCATCAATAAATTAAATAAATCATTGTCGAACCGCATGGATGCAGTCCTTCAAGCTCATGGAAGTCAGAGAAAATATTAAATATGTCTGTAATAGCACAACAACTTCGTTCACCAATTTAGGTATTTGAGGTGAATTATTTGTTTGATTTTCACGTTGCTTTATTGTGGGTGACAAAACTTTTGTCTTGCCAAAATCTGACCTTTCTGTGTTTATTAAATGATCAGTATTGGCATACATTACACCTCATTCGGGAGAGTTTCAGCTTTTATATGTCATTTCTAAAGCCAATGAATGAATTTAAAGACAAGTTGCAGAACTTCTGTCAGGGACCGGAGTTCACATGGTGTGTGTGGCAAGGAATGGCGGTAGGGATGTCATGGTCTTGTGATTTCCATGCATTATTTCAATATGGCTTTTCTGTAAATCAGCCAACACGAATTAAACAGCTTGAGGGAGACAATAGAATTTTTGTCAGTGGGTTTTATTTGAGAACCAACTTAACTTTATTGATTTAAAAATGTATAAAAACAACAACATTGATATCAGAACATGGTAGTTCTACTAATAGACCCCTTTTGAGTTTGTAAACAATGTGGTGTCATTTTTGAGGGCGCAGCCTAGCTGCAGGCGTGTAGTCTCAGTGGCCAAAATGAACGCAGGTATAGCCTCAGAGGATGACCGGGGCATCTGCTTAAAAAAGAGATGTGAGATTTAAAACAATATGGAATGAAATCAATACAATAACGTGTTCACACCGGGCCACCATTAATGTCAAACCCTGATCACATAACAGGACATAAATTAAAAAGTAAAAACTGTCGTCCTCGTCCACTCTTCCGCTTCGAAACAAGATAGATAGATAGATAGATAGATAGATAGATAGATAGATAGATAGATACTTTATTTATGTGGAAATGATAACAGTGATGTTTAATTCATAATTTCCCACGAGCGCTAAATTGTATTATGTTTGTTGCAGTCATCAAATTGCTTTTATTTAATTATAATTACTGCACAAACAAAGACAGTTGGTGCGATGACTTATTGAAAGGCATAACATGAATATAGACAGTCATTTGTTTTATCTATACTACTCCACTTGGGGCCCTGTGGGTCTTTGTGTTTTTGCTATGGTTCCAGTTCATCCTATATTGATCTACAGCAGGACGCTTTTTGTTTTAGTGGATGACTTGTTTTCTTCGAGTAATGTTTGTCTGTAATAACACAAAGGCACTTCCTGCTGGAAAAGCCAAAAGGAAGGAAACTCCTGCATGCCTTCAACTGCAAAGAATGCTGCAGCTGGATTATTTTAGTGACTCTAGATCAGTGTTTCCCCAACCACTGTGCCGCGAGAGATGTTCAGCTGTGCCGAGGGAAATTGTCCAATATTAATTGCGGTGCGCATTGTAAACAGGATCGCTGAACCACTGGTTAGTTAGTGCAAGGCACTGGTCAGCTACGTGTGTGGTGACTCAGAGAATCTTGAGATTTCATGTTGTCGGTCTGATTGTGCTGCATCGGCACATATTCAGTTTATGTGTGTGCTGCTGTGCACGTTTGCAAACTGACGGAAATCCCTGCATGCAGTTCAACCGGAGAACTTTGATTATGCATTTTTCACCAACATAAAGTACACAGGCAAGTCGTGACACCTTCACTGTGATAACCACTCAGCTGCTGCCAGAACAGCAGGGCGTCTTTAAACAT
This sequence comes from Syngnathus acus, assembly GCF_901709675.1. Taxonomy (NCBI): domain Eukaryota; kingdom Metazoa; phylum Chordata; class Actinopteri; order Syngnathiformes; family Syngnathidae; genus Syngnathus; species Syngnathus acus. The sequence continues at coordinate 11,992,726 of NC_051087.1, read as the reverse complement.
GACTTTGTTCTTATTGTCGCAATATTTATAGAGCTAGTCTAAAACAGTAAACACAGTCATATTATTTCTTTGGGATTTTAATCACAATAGTTTATCCTTTACACTGTCTTAAACTGTTACTTTTGTTAGAAAAAACGAAATACAATTAAAAATATATATTTGGTTTTAATTCAATTATTCAGCTCTCTCTATACGTCCGTCCACCCCAACCCCGTATAGGAAATGACTAATTGTATAGACATTTCTCGACGTCTTTCGTCATGAAATACCTGATTTTAAGATGTGCGTAACACTTTTGTAACACAGATTTTTGGTGGTGGTGTGCCTTGAGATCTTTTCAAATGAAAAGATGTGCCGTGGATGAAAAAGGTTTGGGAAACACTGCTCTAGATAACCCTTACACTTGTGTTTTGCAAAAACTCACTTGATTATTCGAGTTATTTTATTTGTTTCGTTGTTTGATTTGTGTGTTCTCTTTCCAGGGTCTATCTTGCTCTACAGCGGTGGAAGCCACCAAGCAGAGGTGCTGTGGGGAGTCACAGGCTGTGACTGCCAATCGCAGAGGAGCATGAGTCATGACCTCAGTGGTACTGGTTGACAGCAGTGGGACAGTGGTGGAGTACGTCACAGCTGTGGAAGACCCACAGCAGGTTAGTTGAGTATAAACACACGCATGCACGCACGCACACACACACACACACTAACTAGCTCATTGGTGTAATATTTTTGACCGTCTTTCTTGCTACATGTCCCCGGCAGGATGGTGAATTTGATGTGGAGCTGGAGATGGAGGGTGACGTGGAGGGCGAGTGTGAAGTTGAAGAGGTAGAGGATGCAAGAGAGAACTACACAACTGTCATTGTGGAGGAGGTTCCTGGTGCCATCTTATCTGAGGAGCTCGGTTCCTCAGCCCAGGTGGTGGTGTGTGGTGACGAAACGTACATAATGCAAGAAGTGAGCAATGAGCAGGATGTGGAGTCAGAAAAGGGGGCAGGTGAGACATGACTTCTTCTGTATTACCTATTTCAGGACTATTAGTGGCACTTAAATTTACCTGTAATCGTATTTGCCAAACCATTAGAACTAAAGCCCCTACCTTATTGTGATGTAATGTACAATACAAATATAATAACTCAGTTTTGCGGGACATATCAATTTAATAATAATATTGTTTCAAATTTAAAAATCCTGATTTGCACTGAAAAAGTCAAGTGACACAATTCAGATTATTTCCTCCCAAATAGTACAATTCAGTCAAAAATCCCTTGGAATCAGCAGATTGGAAGTGAACACAAACTGTACACTCACATCATGGGATATGGTCTTTAAGGCTAATTAATTAATGGGCACAATCATTTGAATGAAATATAGAAAACTAAGATCATGGACAATTGTAGTGCTTTCAAAATATCAGCAAGATTGCTGTAATTTACGGACGATGAAGGTGGTATGTTTGGGAGTGTTACATTGGAATACTGGCTTGCAGCTCAGCTTTCAAAGGAAAAGCATCATCATGCCCTGCTTCAGTTTGACCCCCCCCCCCATATAGAAACAGAATGACAGAAAGCTAAATTACAAGTTTTGTTGAATGGATGGAGCTTCTTACTGTACTTGAACACAGTGTGTGCACATTTGAAACTTGTGATCTGATCACTCCCATCATTAAGCAGCACAGACACGCACTGCCCTCTTGTGGACAAGGTGCCCAATAATAGTTTTTTTAACCATTGTTTTACACCTTCAAATTCAGTGCAGTTGCCATGACTTAGAAGTTGTAGTGTAGTTGCTTACCCGATTCAACTTTTTGAATCAGGTAATGCTTATTGTAGTAAAATAATCCCTTTGGTTGAACCTTTCTGTGTTGAGCTTGCATGTTGTCTAAGAGCGTGGGTTCTTTCTGGTACCTAGCCTTCTCCGTAAGTCTACATATTCGCTAGGCTAAAGCTTTTGTTTTTGACAAGAGATGAGTCCATGGTGTACCTTGCAGCACCTTGCAAGCTGGAAGAGTGAATAGTGTGTCTGCCTCTCAGTTTGAAGTTCGAATCTGCTGCGGCCACCCTCTCTAAAGTATATTATTTATCTATTTATGTATATATATATACTGTATGTGTATATGCACATATGTATGGACAAATTTTATTATTTGCGTGAATACATACATACATACATACATACATACATACATACATACATACATACATACATACATAAACATTATATTATATAGTATGTGTGCACAGGTTTGGAGAAATTATTTTTTTAATTTGCAAGAATTCAGCCAAATCGTAAAACTGTTCAAAAGAAACAAAACTTAGAAAAAGGTGTCTTTTGTTTGGCTGAGAAGTTAATTTTAAATACGACGGTGTTATAAGCTTCCTCGCCTCACTGCAGCTTTAGCTGACGTCTTTGCGCGAGTAGCGAGCGCAACGGAAGGATTTCCTGTGTCGGTCGCGGAAGAATATATCACTGGGTCGTAACGTGTCCATTTGAATTCGACGATTTATACAAGCGGCGGAGTGATCTGCGATAGTTGCTTCCCGTACAATTCAGTGAGAAGTCAATGTGAATCTTCAGCAAGGGGAAACATGGCGACTTCGCAACGTGACGGGCACGCAAACCAGCTTGATCTACTCATCAGAGCCGGTAATATAGTGTTATGTACCGTTAACCAAATCCGACAGTAGCCGCAATGCATGCCCTGCGTTAACCTAGACCGCGGTCGCTCACTCGGCAGAGTAGGCTGCTGGAGTAATGGAGGACTATCAGGAAGTGATCACCTTGGTAGCAACCTGCGGTGCTTTGCGAACGTTCCGGGAGTTCTTTAAGCTTTTTTTTTTTCTTTTTCCAAAGAGGGAAATATACTCAGAGCACACCGGTTTGCATGCTTAGCCATTAGTCTGCAATATGATTATTTTGCATGTGGGACTATACAGTTCAGCCTCAATGTGTTGGAGAATAACGGGTGTCGGATCGGCCGTGGAAAACCAGGAAGTGCAAAACTGTTGTCTATCCTACGTCTTTGCCACGCTGTCTGACTGGAAGGACATGTGGATTTAGTTTTAGTAGTTGATATTCGCCACATTTAGGCATATGTTGCCTTTTCAACTCTGAGGACCATTAATATTTTTGTTTTTCACCGCAAATGACTTTTCAAGAGCACATTTGTTGCGGTAATTTAAATGTACCCCCCCACCCCCATTGTGTTCTGCGGCGATTGAAATTTGGCCGTTTGATTAGAATTCTCTCACATGAACCGTGTTTTATTATTTTAGATAAAAAATTTAATGTTCCTATTGTTTCCGTTATTCTGTTTTGTGCCTGTGGTCGCAGCGTGGGGCGGCCTCCCTCTCGCCTCTCCTCCCTTTAGTCGGTGTGCTGATCGGATTCAAGTCTTCCTCCGCACCGACTAAATATTTTGGTGTTATCGCAACTGTGTGCAATTTTTAACAATTATTTTGTGAGGAAAACATCGCCATAACCATCTTGTTAATCGAAATTGTCAACGTTTTAAGTGCTATTTTGATGGCGGAAGCGTTGTCTGAAAGGAGGAGGTGTTCGTATTTTGATTGACATCCCTCCAACCAAATGGCGTTCGCCTGTGTTAGAAACGTCATTGTTTACGCAGTCTTGACGCCACGAGGGGCGGATCTAGAACCGATGCTTTATCCAATGGTTGGAACTGTGCTCGTTGAGTGACAGCAGGATTTGTACGCTTATTTGAAGAGAACTGGAGGGAAAGGTTTAGGAGTGTAAACACGGAAGTCATTCGCAGCACTACTTTTTTGTCCAATTCTGCGCTATTCCTGGCTTTGTTACGGATTAACACATTGTTATAAATGTTTCAGTTTGTAATCTACCGATATCTTAATCGCTCAGTGATTTTTTTTTGAAATTTTAATGAGTTGATCATAGTTGGCCAAAGATTTGTTGGGAATTGTATTAAATAAATATTTGTTTTATTGTTTTTCTCGCTGTAAAGCTTGTTGTTAAATTAGTAAGGCACATTGTACTGAAACTTAATGGTTCCTCTCTCGACTGTTGTTTTTAATTTCATCATGTTTCCCCTGTGCCTGGGCTTAATATGGACATCTCCTATCACGTCCTGTGAGTTTTAGAGCTGGGCAGATGGGTGTCAATCTAAAGATAGCAGCCCCATGTAGTACCTATCGCTTCAGTGCAATTGCCAAACATGGTGAGCAGGCAGTGATAGGGTCTCGTGTTTCCCACCACTGATTGACAACAGCAGGTGCTCTACTTTTATTTATTTTTTCAGGAGCCAAGACTTGCTCACACCAAATGTTATTTCTTTAGATAATTGTCTTAATGGTGTGTCCTAACTACCAAGAAAAAAGCAGTTATTGAAATGGGTTCTGTCTGGTTTTTGTTTTTTTCTTTGGGGGGGGGGATGAATGTTGGAAGGGTGCATTTTTATTCTTTTTGTTTTTGATCCCTCGTGTCATTCTCCACTATTTTATAAAGACTTGAGTTTTCTCATTCCAGTTTATCCTAAAATATAACTAAACCTGTCTCTAGGGGGCGCCATTCAATCATTTATAGCATGGTGTATTTTAAATACATTGTGGTCTGGCCATATTTCTCAGCAGCAAGCTCATGCATATGAATATTTCTCAATATTGTTGTTGATGGATTGTGTTTTTGTTTTTCCAGTTGAGGCTTCTGTCCATGGAAGTGTGCATTGCTCTGACAAGACCATCGAGGCTGCTGAGGCTCTGCTTCACATGGACTCACCATCCAGTGTCAGAGAAGATTGTAGTCCAGGTAAGGTGTTTTTCATTCGCATTGATAATGTCATTGTAGTGTTAAGCGTAAGTGTGAAGCATACATATACTTACTGTAATTTGAAGCCAAAGTAATCTAAGCTCACACATCCCTCTCGGGTTTATCCCTCTTCTTCCATCTAGAATCTTTCATCCCGCCTTATGTAGCAACACCAGAATTCCTCCATGCTGCCATGCGTCCAGACATCGCAGGGACGGAGGTTGAGATATCAACAGAGGAGTGCTGCGAAGATGATGAAGATGATATTGATGAGGAGGATGATGATCAAGATATTGGCCGCTTGATAGAGGAGCCAGAGGCGGAACAGGACCATGAGCCTGTCAGGAAAAGGAGAGGTAGATGGAAAGCACTCTTCACACTACCAATCAAAGCAATGAAACAAGTTCTCCAAACTCACTCTTAAAGGTGTTATCTTACCTTAAAAACTACCAAGTGCACCACAATAATTTTGTTCACTGTAGTTGAAGTATCCCAGTAGCACTGCCTAGTGGTCAGCTCTGAGTCATTGCATGGGCAATGACTCGGATCGGTAGGAAGAGCTGATTGGGAGTCAAAGCCTCATTTTGTGCCTCCTACAAGCATGTTGAAAAGCAAAACTTCCAGTGGGTGTTTGTGGCACGACACACTAAAAGCTGGAAGTAGAAGGAGGAAGCGAAGGTGGCTGACGTCGCAGGCAGATGACGATGACGTATTGAGACGAAAAAAAATAATGGCAAACGTGTGGGAGCATTTTAGACTGAAATGAAGGTGAGCACCGTGATATGTAATAGTTTCAACACGGGTATTGCTCTCACGCCAAGTGTAGCGCTGCATAGGAGCTGACAAGAGTTCAAATTAACGCAGCATAAATGTGGCGGAATAAACTGTTGATTCTATAGTACAGTTTTCACTCCGGCCTCGCTGGAATCACGTTCATTCCAACAAACTGCAACCAATTATACATGCAGAGCAGTCCAAAAACGAGAAATGAAGTAATATCGTAGCAGAACGTGGGATGTTAACGTTTGATCAGGGCTCATTCGGTCACTTGTCCACATGTTCAATCATGGTTTTCCTAAAATTGCCAACATTTCCAAATCCCGCTAAGATTCTTCAACACACGCGCACTATGGGAATAGTGTTTATATTGGTGTTGTCACACTTCGTTTATTTTTCCGTGTCATTGAAGATGTACATAGAATTGGGCACTTGAACTTGTGCCATAAACGCTTTAAAAAAAGATGATGGCAATTTTGTCACGTTTCTTTCTTTGACTTTCTAGCTGGACGGAAACTGAAAACACATCAGTCCTATTCTAACGGCTCAGTTGATCTCGGTCTCAGGAAGAAATCGAGAGAAGGCAAAGGTAATGCGTCGTGTCAATGGAAGCAACATGAGCCCGAGGCCCAGATGAACATTTGAGTGACTTAATATTCAGCAGGAAGCACCATCTACTTGTGGGAGTTCCTGTTGGACCTCCTGCAGGATAAGAACACGTGTCCGAGATACATTAAGTGGACGCAGAGGGAAAAGGGCATCTTCAAGCTGGTGGACTCCAAGGCCGTGTCCAAGCTATGGGGAAAACACAAGAACAAGCCAGACATGAACTATGAGACCATGGGACGGGCACTCAGGTGAGGAAGCCGCCTCACTGTCCACCTTTCTCTTGGTGCTTTTTGCACTTTCACTTCACCAACATGTGTTCCTTTTCTAGATATTACTACCAGCGGGGTATCCTTGCCAAAGTTGAGGGCCAGCGCCTGGTTTACCAGTTTAAAGAAATGCCCAAAAACCTTGTGATAATCGACGACGACAAAACGGACATGTCTGTCGCCGACGTGCCGATGCGCTCTGAGACGACGGCGTCCTATCAACGCATCTTGCAACCGCCAGACGTCCTGCTGAAGGGCTCCCAGGTGTCCTTCAGAAAAACCTCCGAGATGTCCTTCAGAAAGCCTAACATCCTGCGTGGCGGCAACAGAGGCAATGTGGCCCAATCTCCTGTTGTCGCAAGCAACAACGGCGCGGCAGGCGCTGACGTGAGGACAGCGACCACCTTGGGAGACGGGAGCCTGATTCAACAGGCGGCTGTCCTTTCGAACACTTCCGGGCCCAGGTGAGATGCTGCAAGTTCTATTTGAACAATTCATTTTCGATTAAAGAAAAAAAACGTTGAGTAAAACTCCAGATTTTAGAAACCATCTTTTTGCATTTGATTGATAAATAGCATAGTTCAGTTTAACTTGCATGAAATTAGCATATTACTGAAATATCTTTAATGGCAATATTGACGTTTCCTATTGAGAACCAGCAACAGTCTCAAATAATCAATTTTAAAAAAAAATCTAAGTTTGAAAGTTCCCAGCATTTTGCAATCATCGCATCATCCATACTGTTATTATGAATGCTTTCCAGGACGCTGCGAGTGGCCATGCAGGTACCGGTCGTTATGACATCGTTGGGCCAGAAGATCTCAACAGTGGCCATGCAGCAGCCAGCAGTAAGGACGGGGGCTGGTACCCATACCACCCTCCTGTCCAGTGCTTCTGGAGCCACCAACTCTCAACAGAAGGTGTGTTGATCTCAATATTGGAATTTTCTAATACTTCATAAATGTGCTTTACTACATAAAATGCCCTCCCACAATTAAATAACAAAAAGGAATTCGGTCACAGCTCATTGCTTCTGGTGGGCATCCAGTGATGTCATTTCTAAAATTGCTCACAGGATGTAAAAACATTTAAAAAAATAATTGAACATTTCCAATGTAAATGAGTGTTTTTAACTACACACTGTTGTAATTTCTGGAAAAATAATGAATTTTAAGTCAAGTAAATTAATTAGGCTTGTTAATTTTCGACTGCATTTTATACATGGTCTACCATCTTAACGAAAATGTGAAATACGGTAGCCACGTAAATTGAAATTGGCACGCAAGGTATGCTTATTATAAACTCGTCTATTTCACAGTCAACTTTCCGCAATATGTCAGTATCGTAATGGTTGAATTTGTTGGCCATAGGTTGTGATCCAAACCATCCCCACCATGGTCCCAGCCACTGCGGAGAATGGTGAGAAGATCACCGTCCAGCTGGCCAAGATTATCACCATCCCGGCTCACCAGTTCGCTCAGTGTCAGCTGCAGACCCCCACGGGTGCTGCCAAGTCCGGTGTTGGCACGCCGACGACCGGTATCAGTCTCCTAGGAAGCCCCCTAACGATGCAGACCTTGGCCTCGGTCGGCATGGCCTCGGGAGCACAGGTGATGAGACTGTCTGTGCCCGCGCAGGCGCAACAACCAACGGCAGCAGCGCAGTCAGGGAGCGCGGGGGATGCAGTGACAGCGCAACCTCACTTAATCGGTGGCGTTTTTAATGGTTCGGAGCTGGTGGTGGGAGCGGACGAGCTCAATCCTGCCGCCGTCCAAGCGGTGCGGGTTCCCGTCACGATTGCTGTCCCGCAAAATGAAGCAAATGCCAAAAGCATCCTGTCGGATGTCGTAATCAAGCTGGAGACCCCCGAAGTGAAGATGGAAGAGCCAGAGTGTTGAGACCCACTAATCCCTTTTTTCTCTTTCCCCTTTGTTCACTCAAGTGAGTTGCTTTGTACATGAAACTGTTTTTATTACTCTTGTTAATAACCAGCAGCAGACAAACTTAACGCCTCCTGAAAGCCGTTATTTTTCTTTATTTTGTTGTCGTCCCCCCCCTCCTTTGGGGTGAAACCTTCCTCTTCCAGTACTGCTGCATGATGTGTTTCAGCCAAGCCTGTAAAGTGATGAACTCTCACGCGGAGCCCAACATGCAAATAGGAACACACAAACTTGAAAGGGACCAACCCACATCACTACTGCTACACTCGCTCGCAATGGATCGACGTCAATAGTAACAAGTGTCATTCAGGAAAATGACATTTTTGCTGAAAGTGTAGAACTGTGTAAGAAGCCTGATTGATTTTTTTTTCCCTGCAACTGTCAAACCAGCAATTTGTACTTCAGTTATTGTGCAAATCAAATGTGTGTCTGTGTGTGCACGCGCGCTTGTGGTGCTACATTGGTCCTGAAACAGTCGATAGATGGCTCGTAAACAGTAGTTGACAGAGATAACAACAGGGCAGCCTTGGATTTTAATTTTGATGTCCATGTACTATATGAACTGTAGGTTGAATTTAGTTTTATTTGTAATTTTGTGCGTGTGTGTGCGTGCGCGCGCGCCCGCGTGTGTGTGTGTGTGTGTGTGTTTTCATAACTTGTACCAAGCACAGTATTACAGAAACGAGATCTAACATCTGCAAAGAGTGTAGCAGAGCTGGGAGCTTTGGGATAAAAAGAACTGGTTTGTTTCTCAATTTAACAACTAATCAATCTTTATTATTTGAATTTAAAGAGATAATTGAACCAATGAGGAGTCAAAAAGTCATTAAATATGTAAACACTTATCTTTTTACGAGTTGAGAATTTGATTGTAGCAATACAACCAAACCATCCAAAATTAACTACTAAAATTATCAAGCTGTAAATGCATTAGTGCTTTATATCAACAACCTCAATTTTGGTAATGTTTGAGTTTTTTGTAATGATTGACTTTGAGCCAGTGCACACTGCCATGTCTCAGATAAAAATCAATAGGAATATGTATATAACCTTATTTCTCTACTTGCTAACGGATGTATAGCGTATTCTGAATGTGATGTCAGTCAAGTCCCAGGTCACTTAAATAAGGTCATTTTTTCCTTTCACATTGGCCCTACACCTACATTTCATTTTTTTTTTTATCTAAAAAGAGGAAAATATAGAAGTTTTGCGTTCAGACTGAACTGTTTGTATATTCAACATTTGAAGTATATTCTATTTTGTTGTACTCTTGTTTCAAAGTGTATTAAAGTAGATTTTACTGAAGCAAGGTAACATGCTTGTTTTTTTTTTTTTTTAAATGTTGATATATTTAACTTAGGTTTGGGGCGCAATAACAACTGGCACACAGACATAATGATTATCTAGTAGTTATTCCCACAGTGGTTGGTCACAGCAATAACTTCAGTTGGATAAAGTGAAAAGTAAAAGTCAAATGAAAGCTAACCAAAGTCAGATATTGCTTTTGAGTTGAACAACATTGGCATTTAGTTTCTTAATGGTACACTGGGGAATGCATGCCCTTCGAAAGCATATAGTGTTCTTCTAAATTAGCAGTATTAGTACCTGGGATTTTTTTTTCAGCTTGTAATGTGAAAACAATATCCTGCTGCTTATGCAAACAATATGAGAAGCAAAATTAGCAGCTTTAAATCAAATTTAAACATAAAAATAAGTAAATGATGGGTGTAGATAATGATAGAAATGCAAACAATAACCCCAAAATGTTTATTCCATTCAGTTTGCTAGCAGCATGTTACACTTTCAGTCAAAATTTGTGGGGATTTAAATAATATATTGTGCACATTTGTCCATCTTGAAGGTAGAGAACTAAAACTAGTGATATGCGTTCCAGTTCTTTTAAGCGAACAGAATCTTTGGAATCAGTTCACTCAAAAGATTTGTTCAAAAGAATCGTTCACCGAATCATTCGCTACACTTTCTTATTTATGTATTTATTTATTTTGACCTCGTGTGGTGTACCTATTAAAGTGTCCATGAGGTGTACCTAAAAACAGGCCACTTCATTAGGGAAAAATCATGGCTAAAACTTAACTAAAAGTGAAAAGTGCGACACCCGCCCTCACCCCCACTTTCTGATTGGCTGTTTGATATGTGATGTCACTCGGACACTCTATTAGGTACACCGGCATTTTCAAGTGTACCTAATAACAGGCCACTTTATTAGGGAAATATCATGGTCAAAGGTCACAGGTGTCAAATTCCAGTCCTCGGGGCCGCATTCCAACATGTTTTCCAAGATTCCCTCGTTAAGTGCACCTGCGTGAAAAGTTAGGCTCTTGCAGAACGTGAAAATGAACTGATCTTTTCACTCAGGTGTGTTTAACGAGGGTAACTTGGAAAACATATTGGAACGCGGCCCCCTGAGGACTGGAGGTCGACACCCCTGGTTTAACTAAAAGTGAAACGTGCCACACCCACCCCCACTTTCTGATTGGCTGTTTGATATGTGATGTCACTCGGACACTATTAGGTACACCGGCATTTTCAAGTGTACCTAATAACAGGCCACTTTATTAGGGAAATATCATGGTCAAAGGTCACAGGTGTCAAATTCCAGTCCTCGGGGCCGCATTCCAACATGTTTTCCAAGATTCCCTCGTTAAGTGCACCTGCGTGAAAAGTTAGGCTCTTGCAGAACGTGAAAATGAACTGATCTTTTCACTCAGGTGTGTTTAACGAGGGTAACTTGGAAAACATATTGGAACGCGGCCCCCTGAGGACTGGAGGTCGACACCCCTGGTTTAACTAAAAGTGAAACGTGCCACACCCACCCTCACCCCCACTTCTGATTGGCTGTTTGATATGTGATGTCACTCAGACACTCTATTAGGTACACCGGCATTTTCAAGTGTACCTAATAACAGGCCACTTTATTAGGGAAATATCATGGTCAAAGGTCACAGAAGTCAAACTCCAGTCCTCGGGGCCGCATGCCAACATGTTTTCCAAGATTCCCTCGTTAAATGCACCTGCGTGAAAAGTTAGGCTCTTGCAGAACGTGAAAATGAACTGATCTTTTCACTCAGGTGTGTTTAACGAGGGTAACTTGTAAAACATGTTGGAACGCGGCCCCTCGAGGTCTGGAAGTTGACACCCCTGGTTTAAGTGAAAAGTGCCACACCCGCCCTCACCCCCACTTTCTGATTGGCTGTTTGATCTGTGATGTCACGCAGACGCTCTGTTAGGTACACCGGCATTTTCAAGTGTACCTAATAACAGGCCACTTTATTAGGGAAATATCATGGTCAAAGATCACAGGTGTAAAACTCCAGTACTCGGGCCGCATTCCAACATGTTTTTCAAGATTCCCTCGTTAAGTGCACCTGTGTGAAAAGTTAGGCTCTTGCAGAACGTGAAAATGAACTGATCTTTTCACTCAGGTGTGTTTAACGAGGGTAACTTGGAAAACATATTGGAACGCGGCCCCCCGAGGACTGGAGGTCGACACCCCTGGTTTAACTGAAAGTGAAAAGTGCCACACCCGCCCTCACCCCCACTTTCTGATTGGCTGTTTGATCTGTGACGTCACATGGACACTCCGTTAGGTCCAACGCCATTTTCAGGTGTACCGAATAAGAGGCCACTTCATTAGGGAAAAATCATGGCCAAAGCTTAACTGAAAGTGAAAAGTGCCACACCCGCCCTCACCCCCACTTTCTGATTGGCTGATTGATCTGTGACATCACACGGACACTCCATTAGGTACACCACCATTTTCAGATGTACCCAATAACTTTATGCATTTTGTACGTGTCAAGAATGTGTATTTGACTACTTGCTCTTTATTTTGGGGGACACCAACACATATACACAACGTAAAACACATACATATTGTCATATAAAGCAGTTAACCAAATGTCAGATTTTTGTTTTCATGCCCAAAAAAATAAAAACAAGGAATAAAACACCAGACAAGTTTTAACATAAACGTTTATTAAAATAATAATAATAATAAAAGTAAATTTCAAACCAGCAATCTTATGTGAAATTGCAGTAGATATACTGGATAACAATATTTAGGCGTGTATATGCATACACGTTATTTAAAAACTACTGTAAGTGTTAAAAATAAAGATGACTCAAAGAGAAGCATAATCTCCCCGCTGGTGCATAACGGCGCATCCTTTCATGCAATAAAGTTAGCCGTTAGCTTGGAGAAAACGAGCACAAAAGAAGTGGTGTTTCAGTGTGTGGTGTCTTTCCTTGGCAAATCGTTTATCCACGTTCTGGCTCACGTTCATTCACTGAATTGTTCACACAAGGACCCGCAACACGTTCACTGTTGATGCACGGGAAGGCAGTTCACCCATTGACTCGTTCGCGAACGGGAAAGTCAGGATTCGTTCCCTCACTGATCCGTTCTCGCGATGAACTGGAAATGCAAATCACTCACTCACAGTTCCGTTCAGTTAGTGAACGGGAAATGCAATCCACGACTCGTTGATGAACGAAGTTACGTAATTTTCTTCATTTTGTTCTACAGCGAGGTGGCACCAGCTTCAATGGGCATTACCGACACCTACTGGTTGAAGTCATATGAACTGAAAAAAGAACGAATCACTTTAGGAAGTGATTCGTTCACTCTCGTTCACTGAAAAGCTTTGTTCTTTTGAACGAATCGTTCACTCACGAGCCAACACTAACTGAAACCTACTGTAGGACTCAAACACTGCAAAGTTCAGGAGGTAGACAAGGTTTCAGTTCATTTGTAATGTTTTCTTTCCTTCCTCATTGTTGTTGCACAGGTTCACAAGCCAACGATGACGTTATATGTCCACAGTCACTCGTCCTCCTTAAAGCTGAAGTCACAAACCAGAGAGAGGTGGTCTGAAGGATAGCTGAAGGACGGAAGCCTGTTAGGGCCAATCTCTTCCTCTGATGGCATGTCCAAGAGGGCATCCACTCTCAGCATGTCCTGACTATACCAAATATAATCCAGAGTGGTGCAGCATTCACCCGTCGGGCGAATTTTCCACGTTGTGTACTGGGGCTCAGTCAAACAATCGTGGCTGAGTTTCTTGTAAGCCGAGTCCAAGCCAAGAGGAGAAGACATAAAGCGACAGTACACCTCCTCAGTTGGGACTGCGTTGAAATCCCCGCATATGAGCAATGGGATGTGAAAATCTGAGTCTTCCGATGTTTTTGCCGCATGTTTTTGGACCACATTTTGGACTTGACGCAGGAGGTCCGACCCCTGGGAACTGCGGAGCCACTCCCAGCCGGAGCGGGCCTTCAGGTGGGTCACGGCTACGCACACGCACTTCCTTGAGCTTCGGCAACGCAGTATCATCACCAAAGCAACCTGAGATGACAGAGCGGCATGTTAGACATGCTTCACGGGTTTTGAGAAAAAGAGCCATAATACCAGGGCTCAGCCTACAGTCATCATGGTAACGAAAGCCAGATTCGCTAACAGTACATGTGATGCCAAGACACAGTCCCTGACTTGCATATGCACGGCCAGCCCTGCAAATGAATTCACTCATTACTGGATTTTTTTTTTATCATCTATCCTTTGTGGTTTGTTTAGAAACTCACCCAATTGCTGTTTCTAGCAATAAAAGTCTCATTTTTGGGACCATCATGCGACATTTGGTGCCAATGAACCATATTTTGGTGAACTGAGGATCCTAACTTAAAAGAAGAGCTCTACTGCTTTTTTATGGCATCTTAGTGTCAAGGACCTGTCGTTTAGGCGTTTCATTTAGAAAAAAAGCTGCTTTGCTGCCATCTTGTGGCATCCTTTTGCGATCATAAATCTTTTGGGGGTGTCAATTGCAGTTTTGCTGTAACGCAGCGCTTGATTGTGACATAAAAAAAGTTTGCACTGACCTGATTGGTTGGAATCATCATGGCAGAAAGCCGTAAACTGACGCAATCCAAAAACTCGAAGCGTGACTCATCAAAGAAGAGCGCACAGCCATCAGGGCCGTTGTTGCCCTCTACATCCAGACACGGCGACCAGGGCTTCGGGCAGAACCTGCTGCTGTAACCCAGACGGCCTAGAACTGGCTGCAGGGTGTCGAAGTAGTGGTCCACCTCCTGCAGACACAGGATGTGAGGTCGGTAGGTCAGGATCTCGTCTAAGATGAGGTACTTCCTTCGGGACCAGCTGAGTGCCTCCGGAGGACACAGCACAAAACTGTCAAGTCCTTCGCCGAGAGCTGATAAGAAAGAGATGGAACTTTGAGACTTTTAGACTGCCATTGACTGTGCTTCTGCTTTCACACTTTTTGAGTTCTTCATCTTATTAGGACTCTACTAGTATGTCTTACAATGCATGTCCAGCTATGCAAACTATAGCCGCTATATATATATATATATATAGGCCACACACAGCTGCAATGTCGTTAATTTGGGTAATTGAGAATTAACATCATCAAAAGTTGTATTCATTTAGCATCTTTTTCCTAAAATTCTTTTTTTTCCCCCATTGTCCTTAAAAACAATTTTACATCATATTTTTAGTTTTAAAAAAGTATTTGATAAATATATTCATGTGTTTTTATTATTATTATTAGTAGTAGTAGTAGTAGTGGTATTTGACAGATATTATTATATGTATAAGTCATTAAATAAAGTGCTAAATTGTTGAACTTATTAGGTAAAATATTAGGTAAAAAAAGTCAAAGTTTATGTTAACCATTTATTTTAGAAAACTAAGTGGTTAGTTAATTTAAATGAAATCAATTGGAAATCATTCAATTAAAAAAATATGTGATTCTCAGTGTTGTAAAAGTACCATTGGTACTGCTCAGGTGCTGACTTAATTGCTCAAACTGCATGCAATGGCCTAAACTTTTTTTTTTTTACCTAGTACCGTACACTTACACCTCGCCCATCAAAAACACTGTGGCTCTGAGCTTCATTCAACTGTTTACACACCATCGCCAAACAAGATCTAAATCAATGCTTTGCACAGTTTTTTTTTTTTTTTTACCGTTTGCTACCATGGGAACACAGTCAGAGTTGTGACATACCCCAGTCACGAGTCACATTTTAGGCCACTTTTGTGTTTGTGACACTGCCAGTCTTGGAAACTAAGAAAAAGGATCTGTCTGGCATAACTACCAAGCTCTTTCCACAATTCTGATTTCATATTAGATTTAACTGTTTATGCGCACCAAAAAGGCTTTTATTTCTGAAGTACAAACGTGTGGCCAGAAGATTAGTGAAAACATGGTGTCCGACAGCTTCCTACCTTGGGCCAGAATGTTCCACTGCATCACCCGGATGCTGTGGCCGTTGCCATTCGAATGTCGAATGAAATTCCTGTGGAAGCGTGGCGCTCCATCACCGAGTGCCACCTCGCACTGCCTCATAACCTCGGCTGCATTGAGGGGACTCAATGGGGACCCATTTTGCTCCTGGAAGACAGAGCAAACACACGCTGTCATTTCCAATTCACAGATATTAAATTATTATTATTATTATTATTTATCAAATTAATTAAGTACGATTTAAGTGTTGTCCACGTTAAAAACAGATGGTCGGTCACCTGGCAGAAATCAGGATCCAGGGTTGCGTCCGCTGGCTGGTAAGGGTCCAAGTGGGTCAGAGGGAGGGGAACACGATGGCTGCTGGCATCGCTGCTGCTTATGGTGTGGGCCAAAGCGCTGTACAACCTGGTGGCTCTGCCACCCATTGGGTATCCTGCGAAGAACAACATCAACACAAATGTGAAATCTTACTTACACTTTACACACAAGTATAAATGAAAAAAAAAATTATTCATGAGGACAAGGGCTAGACAAAATGAATTGATGTACGTGTTTGTAATCTGAAAGAAGCTCCTTTCTTAGCTTCTTCTGTGAAAAGGGGAAACGTGTTCAATCTCCAAGTACGAGAAAGATTTGAAATTTCCACTTAGTCTGTGTGTACAGGAGCACATTTTGAGTGTGTCCATGCATGCACTGAGGCATATCCTATCAATTACCTGGAGGATTAAACTCCTGCCCTTTGAAAACCTAACAGCTTGACACAGCAACTGGTCAGTGACACAAAACCACTTAGTGGAAAATCACTGAAGCGTAAAAGGGCTCAATGATCAATGTCAGACACCCCCCATTCCCCTAACAAAGTGGAATACGGTATGATAGTATTGCATTAGAATGTTTACATGTCCCACATGTTATTGTCGCAAGCGTGCCAAATCAGCGAAAGCTAAGTGGGTCATATTGATTTGCAGTTGACCTGCCAAAACATGTTATTGTTCATAGTCCAGCAAACATTCAATTCATACTATCACATTACACTTACGTTCTAGGTATTTTGCACACATTTGGCTGGCTGATTGAATTAGCCATCTGATTAAATCAGTCAGGCCCTAACACAAACTAATATGGAAAAATTCACATTAGTGGCGAGTCCATGCTACCAAAGTAACAATATTGAGAGTACCAGTATACTTATTGCTACCACATCTTGGGGTGCCAGGTTCAAGACATACAGCTATATGTTCTAATAATGACGTGAAAACAGCAGATGCCATTCATTTTAAAACCTTCAAATGTTGTCTCCCTAAACATTACACACACATCATAAATACAACAATGACAGTAACGACAGGCGCTTACTCAATGTCTGCATCACTATGTCCGCTGCGTGCTCGATGAAGATGAAAGCGACCGATGTGATTTCCGTGAGTGTAAGCAAATATCTCACGTTGAGCTGTGCTTCCCGCAGCTTATAAAGCCACTTTATGGCAGAAGGAGAATCTGACGGCATCCCGCCCATTAAGAACTATGTGAGGTCATGTGCCCTGAGGCAGTGTGTGAGCAGAGTGCTCCTCTATCACAACACTCTGACGCACACACAATGGTGCATTTGGCACCATCAGGGGAACATTAACACAGTGTGAACTAAAGGGACACCAACGTGCTCCCCGTGAGCACCAGGTAGCCCTTAAGGACCACCCGAGCAGCCCATGAACCTGCTCTAAAAATAACTTACAGATGATGGGACACTGTGAATTTCTCTCATAATTTGAAACTGGTAGCCTTTCACATGAATTAATACCCATTGGTGACACGCCAAAAGCTAACTGATTTCTGCAATGTCACATAGCAACCGTTGTGTGTAGGGTATGTGCGTGTGTGTGCCTCCCTGGAGTTAAGCAATGTCTTTCACTGTAAGCATGCAGCAACACCTCCTAGTTGTGGTTTCACAAGCGTCATTTCTCACATTTACTTTTCCACGACAAGATGACCAGTACAGTATTCTGTGAAGATGGACCAGTGCCAAAATAGAAAATGGACAGTTTTGCAGAACTGCCAAAATAAAAAGACGTAAAAAGTAAAGTAATAAGTAATAAAAAGTAAAATTCTTGCAAATTCAACAGGTTGGGAAATGTACACTGCACATTGCACTATGCTCATTGCTCATTTACAGATCACACTTTAGAACGAGAGCTTATCAGAGCTAAAGCTATGCTGCTAGATTCTGATAACAGAAGACTGGTTTTCGTAAGCGGGTTCCTAAGATAACATACTTGGAAATATTTTGCTCTGCCACCTGAATGAATCCTCTCGTAGAGGACATGCTCTCAGTGTTAAATGCTATGATGCAGCACGGTCAAACAGAACAGAAGCTTCTCGTGGCCTACGAACGATGACTCATGTCTGTGCGCACCAGCATCAAGTCACGACACATGCAACGTCTACCCTTATTCAAAGGGAGAGAGAGCGAGAGAGAAACAGACGGAGAGAGCGAGAGACGGGTTGAGAGAGAGACAGAGTACGAGAAGGGAGGGGGACAGAGACTTGTACACTTTAGGAGGACATTGACATTTCCAAACTGGGAAAAGGAAATTGCCTCATGACATTACAGTACTGTTTACTGTTTGCCATTAGGTCAATTTGCATGCCAATTTCACTGTCATGTTTTTACTATAAGCTATAAAATCAAAAGCGTGGTATTGATTCCCACTCAGTGGCAGTGTGATTGATTGTCTCTCTCTCTAAGTGCCCTGCGGACTGGCAAGGAACCAGTTCAGGGTGTAGTCAGCCTTTGGCTCAATGTCAGCTGAGATAGGCTCCAGCACCTCCCATGATCTTGAATAGGATAAATGGTGTTGAAGATGGATGGATTATTTTTATTCTGCACAAAAGGTAATCACTGCTTTCATGGAGGACTATAGAAATCATGTAATACAGTACTTTCTGTTGGAAAGCTGAAGTTACAAATATTAGGTCAATTTTAAATCAAAACAAACAATTAATCACATCAAAAATATTAATTTGATAATTATTCAGCATTTAATTGTTGTACCTCTTGTGAGATTACAACTTGTTTGTGAGAGCTGCCAAACTTCACATGGCTAAAAATAGGTTGAACTTATGGAGTGTAACAACCAACACGTCTTTCAACTAATAATGAAAAAAATAACACTCATCATTTAAAGAAAAATTGTTTCCATATTCAACAAAAAAAAAAACAGATATAATAAAACTGCGGCAATGTACCGGCAGGCAATATCCAAGCACGTTCTGGCAGGCTAACCCATTAACAGTCAGACAACAATAACAAACACACAGACTGTAAACACGCCAACGAGAACAAAGATAATTACTGACAAGTAATCTGACAAGTTACCTGTTGTCTTTTCTTCGTTTTTTGTCTTCCTTATTTTCCCCTCATGTTGTTTTGCCTGCATGAGGTCCTTAAAGTGGTTCCTAGGGTTACAAAAGTCCCACTGTGGGGACGCAGCTGTCAGCCGGTTTGTTGCCAGCCCGGGTGCTTGCTTGACCCCTCTAACTACATTGCAAGGTCATTTAAGAGGGGGAGAGTGAGAACGAGTGAGACAGCAAGAGAGCGAGAGAGAGAGAGGGAGAGATTGTTAATCCTGCCCTCTGGTGGATATGGAGTCATTTGCAATCTAGCCAATACGTACACATTTATTTACGTACATTCCGAAATAGCTTCAGCAAAATATGGAGTGCTTGTGAGAAAGTTTGCCCACCAGTTTCTAAGGGATCTGGAGAAGTGCAAATGCCAGGGATTTATTGTGACAGAAGATTGGTTAACCTTAAGCATGTCTGCCACCATGTTGAAAGGTTCTGGGTTTGAATCTTTGCACTGGGGTTCCAGCATGGAGTTGGCTTGTTCTCCCAGGCTCCGCCTGAAGTCAACATGAGAGTTTATCATCTGTTGCACATTGAGCTTCCCAATCAACAGTACAGAGAAATGTTTTAAGAAATATGAAAAGTTTGCTTTGTAATTAATATACAGTCAATTTGGTAGTAGATGTGATAAAAAAGTGAACCAATCATTTCAGAATTCTATCTTCACTAATTATAATTGCTTGTAATATATTTTGAATGCGATGACAAATGCAATATACAGTAAATATAAAACATTAATAATTGTTATTATTTTTGTTGTTTTAGAGAAATTACTGGAATAGAACAAGAATTTATTGAGCTCTGCAATTGTTTTGTTTTTACATAATATTATTTTGTTGTTTTGGGGAATTTTCTGGAATAGAACTATAATTTATTGAGCTCAGCAATTTTGTTTTGTCTTTACATTATTATTGGTATTATTTTTGTTGTTTGGGGCAAATTCTTGTTTGGGCTCAAGGAGTGTCTTGGTACTCATCATCAGTTCCTCATTTGCCAGCTCCAGATCATTTCTCCTCCTCCTCAGCTCTAAGGTGAGCATTTCCAAGTCATGGTGTCACGGCTGCTCCTCATCACACTTGCTCTCCCACTGCTTCAGAAGCTCTTCTTTCTCCTCAAG
Source organism: Syngnathus acus (assembly GCF_901709675.1). Taxonomy (NCBI): domain Eukaryota; kingdom Metazoa; phylum Chordata; class Actinopteri; order Syngnathiformes; family Syngnathidae; genus Syngnathus; species Syngnathus acus. Next base: position 11,972,553 of record NC_051087.1, on the reverse strand, counting down.
CTGCTGTCAGCTTCTCTGAGTTCTCCAATGTGGCGCTGCATTTTCTGGTTCTCCTTGCCATGTCTGGCCAAGAACGCCGTGCAAATTTCCAGCTGCAGCTGTGATTGCTCGAGCTGCTGTGAGACGTGGAAATGCTGCGCTCTTACTTCTTCTTCCTCTTGTTGTAGCCTCGTACATTTGGGTGAGGGAGCCACGGCAAGAAGATCCTGATTTTTCTGGTGTTTTCTATCTGCTCATCAACAGTGACAATTTCTTCTTTAAGAAACTGTACAGTCATGCTGATGGGACTACTTAACTCATTCAACTCCTCCTTTAACATTTGCTTCTGTTTCCTTGCGGCTCTTTCTCACACTGGCAATGAGATGTGGTTAGTCTGTGCAGGTTTTTCTCCATTTCTGAAATATCACCTTGGATTGTGTCCAGACAGTCACATACGGCTTGTTTTTTTGTCATTAACGCTTTCCAAATTGCTTCTGTGATTCATGATCACCTGCTTCTGCTGCTTCTTTTTTTCTTCATCATGGCAAATATTGCTTGACAGGTTGTCCTGTTGCACTGAGAAAGCCTCTCTGTCAAGGGACATGTTTGCAATGTCGCTGTCATCTCTTGTGCAGAAGCAATGCCATTCTTCAGGTCCTCTATCTGTAGCTGTGTGTGATCAAGCTGACAACTGCAAGCTGTTCTTGAGGGTGATACAATCATTCAAAGCAGCAAAGGCGCCATCATACTCTTTAGCACATTCTCGCTCTTGTTGCAGCGATTCGGTTTGACTGTGAAGTGCTTCCAAGTTCCTCTCTGTGGCTTCCTGGAGTTGAGAGATCATCTTGAGATCTTGCTGGAGCTGCTTTACTTCTTGAGCTTTGAATTCCGGAGGAGCCTCCACATTGGGCTTTGTGTTGCTAATTTGCTGTCTCGTCTTACTGTTTTCGATTACCTCTATATGTAAATATTCATGTGCAGCATTTTTCTCTGCCTTCAGTTCAGTGATGGCTGTGGATAGCTCAGCCAGGTTACGGCCGGCCTCAGCAGAGAAAGAAATTCTCTCTTCCTGAAACTGCTTATCTAAATCCTTGACACGTTCGAGAGCCCTCACAATAGCTGGCAACTCGGGAACAAAGTAATTTTCCATTTTTCAAAACACTGTGTCTGGGTCTAGAATGTGTACAGATAATATGGTCAGCTCATCAACTGTTAAAGTTTAGTCGCCATGGTAACACAAACGCCTACGGCAAGCCATTGCAACCATAACAGCTTTCGCTGCGGTTTTACACGCAACGTTTAACATATATAAATAATTAGATCGTAGAGTTCCGGTATATTAGACAAAAACTTGACATGAAATTTACAGCAAGTGAGAGTGGTGTGATCCGGGTACGGGTCTGTTTCGAGAAATTACAAGTGTGAATTCCCCCATGGGGATAATCGTGTTGCCAGACTGGAGGAATTCAGGTAAAAAGTGAAGTGGAAAGAAAATACTGCATATGCTCTCCTAAATGATATGGTTTACTGCCAACATTTGCGTGAACCAACGATGAAAAATGGAAACGTAATAAACGCAGCAGAGTGAATAAGCAAACATCACAATCTCGATTCAGTTTGGGCTTTTGACATTACAATGCACAGTCACGCAGTATAATGCGGTAAAACTAATGGCTATTCGAAATAACGCTAAGTTGGTCAATGCTTGTTTTTGGTTTTGTTTTATCGCCAGTGTGGGATAAACGTTTAAAACTTGACACCATTTGGGTCTAGAATAAATAGTGGTGTTTTGGATATTTAGTTGAATATTTAATGAGCAATAACGATATTTAATCTTACCTTGGCAATGGAGTCGCAATCATTTATTTGTTCTGCAGCTTTGTGCGCACAACTGTTGACATGAGTATCTGGCAACCCTGGCTGTCGCAGGGCGTTGTCGTCATCAAAGTGAATGGTGACGCTAGCTGCGGAAAAGGAAAAAATTATAAATAACAAGAACATGCACTTTGTAGTCATCGAATAGTACTACGGAAGATGATTAGGGCCGGTGAAGAAAAATAAAAAAAGGGGGGGGGGGGGGGGGTGACAGGATTCTGACTTTTTATTTCTCAGATTTCTGACTCCAAAGTGGGACTTCTCACTTTAAAGTCAGAATTTCGAGAATAAAGTCAGAATTCTGACTTTTAAGTGAGAATTCCCACTTTCTGACTCTAAAGTCAGAATTATTATTTATTTTTAATGAAAACCTTACATGAACTTTGGATTTCTTAGCTTTTAAAGCTCACCCAGGTATTGCGTCCACTGATTTCTGTACAACTGTTGAGAAATGAAATGTTGGATTTAATTTGAATTTATTTTGAACATTTTCAACAGATCCTCAAACACCAGTTCTTCTCTTCCTCAGCATGTCATCCTTTTCCATCAGCATCATTCTCTCAGAGGCCACCTGCCTTCATGTCTTCCTGCACTATATTGGATCCATGAATCTTCTCCACCTCTCTTGTCTGTCAGCTCCATCCTCAATATAGCTCTCTCCTCTTTGGATGTGACCAAAACACCCAAGTCAGCTCTATCTTTGTCCCAAAACATCTAAACTTGGCTGTTCCTCTGAGCATCCTATTTCTAATCCTATCCAACCTAGTGACACCTAAAGATAATCCTCATTATTATCATTTCCACCACCTCCAGTCTCCAATGCGTACATCATGGCTGGCCTCACCACTGTCTTACAAATTGTCCCCTATTAACAGAGAATCTCCCATCATGTAACACCTGACACTTTACAAACCTCAAACACAACCACATGCTTAAAGGTCTTGTGTTGCAATAATTTTCAATGTACATCCATCACAAATGTCTTGTCAACAGATTGTATGTAATGGTTACATGTGATGTACCAAGGTTTGGAGAGAGTCAAGAATTCCATAAAGTGTTGTTTTTTATTATTATTATTAACGCATTGGTTATGGATGAGTGACATCAGATGACAAATTAAAGTTTACATTTCTTCATGGGTGTATTTTACTGGAGTTTCTTCATAGCCGGAGAGCTATAAAAGTAAAATCAACTGAGTCCACACAAAATCAAATTGTGGTTATTCAGTGTGATTATTATGCAAAACAAGGGGTAGGACTCGATAAGTTCTAGATAAATTCTTCCTACCCATATTGAACGCATAAACTGTGTTCAACTAAAACATCTCCCTATGATCTTTTTAAAAAAGGGCCATCACATTTCATTAAAATGGCATTCAAGGTTTTGACCAGCAGGTGGGATCGTGTGCCTATGAAGCTGATGAAGTCCACCTTTTTTTTTAACCAGTTAGACTGAAGGCTTCGTCAGACAATCACTACTTACAGTATATATACAGGATATACATAAATGTCCACAATATACCTCACTTGAAACTGTTAACGGTACAAGTACACACATTTAAGTTATTCCAACACATTGGGTACTTTGGCATTATATGTGACAGTTTCCCGGTTCCTCCTGAGACCGGCTGATTTGTGACAGTGGATAAAGACGTACAAAGGATGGATAAACACCAGCAGAGTGATCAGAGTGAGGGCAATGTCCACCTGCAACACATAAATAACACTAGAGTTCATCACTTGCCCATTTCACCAAAAGAAGTTGAGATTTTTGATTGAACTTCATTTTTGTACCTTTATTACATAGGTCATAGAAATGCTAACTGCCTATAACTTTAAAAAAGAAAAGAAAAGAAAATGAAAACTAAGTGGATATTAGCACGCAAAGAGCAAAATTTGTGAGCTTGTGGACACTTGTCAGGGTGGATATTTTTGGCTAATGTTAGGATTTGATGGTCATGTGTTGGACCATCACCTAGCAACAAGCTTCACTTGACAAGCTGACTGTTTGCTGTTCAAAAGCTTGATAATAGTTACGTACATCCATCTATTTTCTATGAAACAAGTCTAAATATTTGTTCTGCAAGTAACCGCTGTTTAAAGAAAGATAACCTGCTGGTTGTGATGTCACTGAAAACATTAAAAGTACTTAAAGGAGCAGTTACCTCAGCCAGGACAACAATTCCAGGGACACATGCAAAACATCCAGTATGATTATGTAAATAGCAATATACAATGGTACCTTGAGATATAAGTTCATTTTTTCTGTGATGACGCATGTAACTCAAAACTCACTCAAATATCTTTCACTATTGAAATGAATGAATAGAAATACTATTAATGTATTCCAGCACCCCCTGCAAAAAGTACCAAGAAATGTTTGTAAGTTGTCTTTCAATAATGAAAACAGCACTTTGTATGTCATAAAAACATTTTGTAAGAAGTTACATCCATAGAATGTAAAGAATTAGTTTGTGCATCAATTCTGTTTAATTCCTTGTGTCTCCTTCTGATGTGTGCGCGACTTGGCCGCAGTATGAAACAATGAAGTGCACACAAATAAAGTGTCAGTCAGCTACTGTAGGTGACTCAGGAATCTGCAGTCGAATATTTTTGCAGACAATAAAGAGTACAGTCGACCCCTGCATATTACCGATTCGGCACCCACAGACTCACATATTGTATTTTGGGGGGGTTATTGGAGTTTTTATCACCCCATTGCCGCCCAAAATATAAAACAAATGTTTGTCTTTTTTTTCCCCAAAAATTAGAATTGTAGGTTTTGGAAGGGAAAAAATCCCCCCCCACAAATTTACATTTTTGCTATTTGTGGGCTTCCTGAAATTAAACTGAGTAAATTCAACAAAACCTTATTTTCAGTGCAAATACTTACATAAAAAGGATCTCCTCCAAGAGGTCCTTTAACGAGTGCAAAGCAGGGGTACTGAAGTAGTGAGAATACTGCTGACAAGGACAGGACAAGGCCATAAAGCTTCCCAAAGTGACAAGCTGGAAAGCTGAGGAAAAAACAATGACAGTTTATAATTTGTTGAGACAGTTGAGAATTTGCCAGAAGGTTTTTTTCCACTCACACAATGCTAATGAAGACTGCATTTCCCCCGTAGATGAAGGACCGGTTGATGACTTGCAAAACAAAGGTGAAGTACTGCAAAGGCAGTGAGGGAATGGAGGCACACAAAGAAAAAAGCAGGCACTGCAGGCCAGTCAGGAACAGTGAGGCAGAGGCAGAACGCAAGTCTGCCTCCTTCTCTGTTACGCCTACAAACAAACAAAAGTTGTTAGAGCTGCACACATTTTTACCCACACGATGGTCAGGAACCCTGCACTAAATTACATATTGTTTTTTTTTACCTTGAATTGGCAGCTACTCTTTTTGTAACCTTGACATTGTGAAGACACTAGAATAAGATACTGTACTCTGGTTCAGAAACAGCGCACCATTTGCAATGTATTTACAGATGAAATAAGCAACAAAACTGCACATGAAAGAAGGCAGTAAATGTAATCTTTGGAATGCGACTAGATTTTACTTCAAAAAGTGATACAAAACCATTGGACTTTTCTTCGAAAGGAACTATTAAATTTTCCCTCCGACGCCTCGCTTGGTCTGGCCAGGCCGCCGTTGCTTTTCAGTAACAACAGGCAGCAATCAATTACGACGAGATCTACTGAACTCTGCAAGCCTCCATTGCACATTTGCAATACACAGGGATTGGCCGTTAGATTTCACGAGTGACGAGTCTCGGCCTCTAACCCTTACCCGGCAAATATCAATCACTATTAAATGATGTGGCAAAATTACAGCCCATGAAATGCACAGAAGCATTCGCACAGATGAAAAATCTATTTACGGGTTTAAACCAGGGAGACGGCTGCTCGGTCCCAAACCATAAAAATATAGTACATACAGTACACATATATTTTGTTTTAAAATAATAATAATCCATTTCATATGTACCAATGAATTAAATATTGAAGCTTGTGGCAAAAAATACAATATCCATTTGCATGAATGCGAGCGCTCTCATTTGAATAGAGTTGCTTTAATTCACTTGGTTGCTGGCGGCTGGCCTGAGCCACGACTCTTGAGGCGGGGCCGCGACCTTCGAGCCGCGATACCGCAGAGGCTACAGGCTGTGGCTGCAGAACGTCTTTATCGCGATCAAGACTACTCAAAAGGTTCCATGGTACGCCTTGCCTTGTTTTTGGACATCTGGAGACCTCTCACTCAGTTGAATAGAGAGTTCGCTCTCATTCAAGTGAATGAACTGGATGAGCGCTGCATGCCAAGAGGCTTTACCCTCACAATTTCATCCATTGGGGCAGTATGTATTCAATAAATGTGATTAAGTATTGTTTTAAAACAATATGTGTACTGTATGAATTTTTATGGCTTGGCAGTGGCCAGCTGTCAGGAAATGGCCATGTCCTGGGAGTTCCTGGCTACATCGCTTAAAGCAACATCTGACAGCCAGTCAGCCCGCATTCTAGAACTTGGTTGGAAGAGGTTCTATGGGATGGTTCCGTTACACAGCCCCAAAAAAGTGTAATGGAGAAATAAAAAGGGGGGTTTCATCCTCGATTTACCAGGACCAAGAGGCTTTCCCTTGTGTCTGTCCAGTATGAGTCCATTCCAGGGTGCACACAACACGCCAAACAGCTGCGTCATGGCAAAGGCGTTGGTGTACTGACTCACTGAGGGAGTTAGAATGCACACAAAGTCAGACAAATACAGTTCTGTGCGTCCTGTTAGTTTGTGTAACTAGCAGATTTACCCAGGTTGGCGTCATTTTTGGCCAGGTGGCTGAGCATAGAATTGAGCGTGCCGATGAAGAGGAAATGTCTCAGCTGCATGATGGACAACCACATCAGGTGGCACATGAAGAACCAAGACAGCACGCAACTCCTGAAACTTGGCACTAAATCTGCGGTACAGTCGTAATGATCAAACAGTGTTCTGAATTAAACAAGACTATTTTATAATCGATCTATGATGTAACCCTTTTCTAAATCACTTGCACTCTGGATTTTGAAACTAATGTCAGAACGGTTTTATAATAACAGTGTCGCTGTGATAAAATAGAGCTCCTGGTGTTAATTTATTGATATCTTTACGGTTGTAGTTAACACTCAAAAATGATGCTTTTCCAAGAGGTTAACAACTATTACCTTTTCCAGACCTACTGAGTTCTGTCTCGTCCTCAGATGTGTTGATCCTGCAACTTGACTTTGTTGAAACTGGCAGGGCTTCATCCCTCATTTTCTCCTCCACGTTGTAGGAGTTGCCTCTTCCACATTTCATTCTACAAGATCATGTAACGTCTAAACCACAGGTGTCAAACTCAAGGCCCTGGGGCCAGATACGGCCCGCCACATCATTTTATGTGGCCCGCGAAGACAAATTGTGCATCAAATTCGTGTCATTACTAGAATTGCAAATTGTCTTCACTTTTAATAATATCTTTTTTTTTTTTTTTAATATTTGACCAGTTTTTACTAATCTGATCTGAAAACGAGTTATTTGTCAGTTTGTTTTGTAGCTTTTACTGTATATAATATGAGGTGCTCATACATTTATTTGGGTTGACAGTCATAATGGCCCTCCGATAGAAGCTATGACTACAATGCGGCCCACGAATAAAATGAGTTTGACACCTCTGGTCTAAACTGTATAGCGCACAGGCGAGGCGGAAATCACATTCTTACCCATAGGTGTAGCCCTGTGGCACGGGGTAGGGGATATGAGTCTTGGGCATCAGAGTGATTGTCCGCACGATGTGCAAAATGGAGCACAAGGACAGAAAGAGGAAGGAGGAGCGCAATGAGATGCCTTGTTCATGTAGGACCTGCACAGTGGACAAGAACTAATGGTTGAACACAGAACAGTGACTTTTTGTTGTAGTCAACCACTCAACCATCTCAACCACTTTGCTAAAATGAGCTAATGTTATATATATTATTTCTATATTAAAAATTATTTTAATTGTTTTTTTGGATACTAATTTCTTGAGCGGGTGAGTTTTGTTGGTTATAAGCTAATACCTTCCAATCTATTTGTAGTGAAGCAATATTATATACTGTATGCAATTCACTTTTTTTATATCCGTATGTATTGAGACTCACCTGTATATACATATATACAAGACACAAAAAAAACATTCCTGACAGTATTTTTTTTAGTTCCCACAAATCCCCCTCTATATTACATACATATGTGTGTGTGTGTGTGTGTGTGTGTGTGTGTGTGTGTGTGTGTGTGTGTGTGTGTATGTATGTATGTATATATATATATATATATATATACACACATACACTACCGTTCAAATGTTTGGGGTCACAAAATTGTTTGGGTGACCCCAAACTTTTGAACGGTAGTGTATATATTTATTTAGATAATTATTTATAGATTATATATATAATCTTCTGTGTAAAAAATCTTATAATATATATGTATACTTATATTCATAGATTATATATAATCTTATACAAATATAAGATATAATTTATAATATTTAATTCATAATATTTTATTATAATAATATTTACACTACCGTTCAAAAGTTTGGGGTCACAAAATTGTTTGGGTGACCCCAAACTTTTGAACGGTAGTGTACATACATATACATACACACACAAACACGCACGCACACACACACACACACACACACACACACACACACACACACACACGCGCACACACAGATAATTTCTGATGCTGCTATTATTTCATTTCATGTGTGCGCACCGGTTTACCTTCATGACAAGAAACACCGCCGATGAGGAGTCAAAGGCACCATTGTAGAGGGTGATGATGGTGGAGCGATGAGCTGCAAACAGGTTGCCCACCTTTTATGACGCACAAAGACACAATCATAGAATATTTATTGACATTTTGTATCATTCGTTTCATTACAAACGTGTGTCAGCCAGAATTTATTTGGATTCGGGAGATTTGGAGTTGATTCATGACTAAAAACCATCACATCACAACAATAGAACAAAACATTACTGTGCCAAGTAAATCATCTGGATCAGGTCATGAATTTATACCAGGCATGGGCGATTATTATTATGTGTATAACATGACAGATTAATTTTGCTTCGACCGAACAATCAAGAGGACGGATGTCTTTGAGTAAGCTGATTAGGGAAGGGAACGGCGTACTTGTGTTCAGTTACATCTGCCAACTTAACCGTGACTGATTGAAGGCAAGGCTCTGAGCAGAATGAGTTAATACAATTTCATTGAACAAATATTTAAAGTCACATATTTAATATTATAATTTAGGTTGCACAACTAATGTAATACAGTATACAAGTTGTAGTCCAATTACTGTACCGCTTCTTACCTGCATGTTTGTCATAAGGAGCAGAATCCCCCCAACAGCAATGCAGGACAGAGCGGGATAAAGCAGGATTGAAAGTGCTGAAATAAAAAGGTGTTCAACTGAAATACGGGTGAGGATTTATACATGTACTTTTAGTTTTGGATTAAGATGTCAATTCAGGTCACATGTAAGTTGATCTCCACTCCGCTCCAAAAGTATAGGGCCAACATATTAGAAAAGATGGAACATAATGGAATAAAACCTCAACTTTAGTGGCAATTATTTCATATAACTAAAACTAACCTGTGACCCATTGACATGAACAAACCTTTCCTATATTATGATGCTTTTCCAGGCTTTCAATGCAGCATAATCTTTACATTGTTGTTCGTAAGGTTATTCAATAAAAATGCTGTTTCAGTTAACTCTGAGATTGACTTGGGCAGTCCGGAAAATGTAACTTCTTTCCCTTGATAAACTTTTTTTGTTTTGTTGGTATTTTTGTCAGGCAAAGTGTTTCTGTATGTCACAAAACCATGTCATTTAACCTTTCAAGGCGTCACAGAATTTGGCTCATGAGGTTTCAGGGAAAAAGTACTGTAGTTTCCTTCGAGAATTTGTCTCATATTCATCCTGTGACGTAAAATCCAAAAGTTTCTCGTCGACGGCGAAAGGAATCACCCACACGGTTACAATACTTTTGGAGGAGAATATTGACAGTATTGTTCATACTTGTGTGTTTGTTTGCACCTACTTGAATTAGCAAAGGTCACAAGAAGGGTTCCAGTCGTGTATAGAGATCTGGAGATGAATGAAAAACATATCATCGGCCACATAGCAACTACCCAAGTCATTTTTCAATGTTTTAGGAAAACAGCAAAATAACATCCAGCTCACCCACAACCCCAATGAGGATAATAAGTAGTCCATACAAAATTGATGGCATGCAGTGAAACATTCACTGTGTCACTTGGATGGGTTTCTGTACAATTCATTGATTGTCTGTTATTACATTTAGGTTGTCATGTTTATCCTGACAATTTGAACTGATACAAATATCACGTACAAAAGGATCACTGATTTCATTTGCTTCGGCACTTCAGCACTGTAGAAACACCTTGCCTCATTAATTTGTTTGTGGGTTTATTTTTTGTTTTAGGTAAGGCAGCAAGGCTCATTCTGTGAAATGTAAGTGGTCTCAATAGAATATGAGACCTGTATAGGGTAAAGAGGAAAAACTCACATTGCCAGCAGCCTGGTTATCATTGTGCCAAAGCGATCAAAAATGAATCCAGAAAATATACTCATAAAGTTGTTGAGGAAAGATGCAATGGTGAAAACCAGACCAAACTTCTCATCCTGACTACTGCAGTCTGCAAAGATGAAACAGGGAACAAAAGCACATATTAGTTTTCACTAGAAAGTAACGGCAAGTGAAACCGTGAGAAACGAACCGCGATGTAGCGAGGGATTACTCTATTTCCCTAGTCGTTTTTGAGGTATTTTAATTCGCCTTGTGTTCAGTACATGCAAAAAAAACTTCTAGCAAAGCATTCTTACAATACATTTGGAAACTGTTACTTTTTTATTTTTACGTTGTGCAAACACCTCCTGTTTTACAGTTTGATGAGTGAGCCCAGCGTGTCGGTTTTCAAAATCCACTGAGGATTTCAAGATCATAACATTATAAATTCTGAGTTGCGTGCTGTCAGCCCTTTGCAGCCCTACAAACATGCAACAAAACAAGTAACTAGGGTATTTGCATGAGTAGCAGGTGAAGGACATGCATTTTATGTTGGGCTTGTAAGAATCCTCTGTCTTGCCGAGTTGGAGATCCAACTTCAGGAAGACGAGTGATTAAAATCCTGACTCAGATATTCTTGTGAAACTTCAACATATCAATAGTTGGAAGTCGGGAATTACTTTTTTTTTTTTTAATCTGCAGTCTTTTTTTTTTTTTTGGGGTGTGGCATGACATGTTTGTCCACAGTTTAACGAGGACATGGAGCCAGACAGATTAACAAACAAGGAGAGACATTAAGTATTACACATTTCAATGCTTCTTACAGAAAACATGGGAGCTACAAACCACTTTTGACATCTAAAATCCACCTACGCAACTTCAAAAGACTCCATCCCGTCCTCCTACCCCAACCACCCGCTAAACTGGTCCACAATCTTGTTGCCTCCCATACTGACACTATCTGTTTTGGCCTCCATCACAAGTACCGACATGAACTCCAACTGCTCTGCAACCGCTGCACGTCTCATTACTCAAAGCCCATCTTGACAACCACATTACCCCCAGTCCCACGGATATATGACAATCTATTTGTCAATGCAATAAGTGGCTCATATCTTCTCAACCCCATAGCAGCAACCACTTGCATTACAGGGAAATATTTGTGACCTCAGAGATGTGATTGAAGGGAATCATATTGTGCATTTTGTTTTCCACGGTGGGGAACAGTTCCCATGCGTCCTGGCTCAGACATTTATCCATCAAATACACAAAAGACAAAGAATTTGGTTTTGGAAGGCAATTCTTTCTCATGCAAATGATAAATATATTTGTGTAGCTATGATAGTGGGACATAGCTTGGGCATGTGTAGAAGCGAGGGGCTACTGTGGTTTGCCAATTCAGCGAATTTGTCCCAATATTTAATGACTTTTAAAAAATAGAAACTATTACAATACTGCTCTTGGACAGTTGGGGAGACTCTAAGACTCCCTCCTGAGCCTGCGATATTTCTCCCTTCAAGTCTAGACTGTTAATGGCACTTACTATGCAAAACGCCCACCGGCTTCTTAAACAATATATTTATTGTGTCTCTCACCTTTAATAGTAGTTGTGAAAGGGCTGTCAGGAGCACTGACACACAGCTGGCTGAAGTAGCCATCCTTCTTCAACACAAACACCAAGGAGGCATACCCAAATACGACACCAGCAAAGCAGAGACACTCAAGCACCCCAGACAGGAAGGTCAGTCTGTAGAGCAGCCTCATACCCATCTTGTGACTGTGCATGCTTCACTTATTTTGCTTCCAAAGCTTCCAATGATCAGTCAAGGTTGAGTTTTTTTCCTTTAAGGGTGCCTTCTTGAATTTTATTTTTCCCCCCCACACTTTCTTTTAAACTGTTTATTGTTGTCAAACTGATTTGGAATCCTCACATAACCCCAAATTTCTACAACACAGAAAAGAGACAAAGAGACTTGCATTAGTGCCCAATCACCACAAACAGTATTTTCCATTTCTTTAGATGTGCAGAAAATTTAATCAAAAATCAAATTACTCGTTTTTCTTTTTTTCTAATAAATCTTACATAAATCAAACATCTGCCAAAAACTCCTAGATCACTAGCCGGTCACTACGACGCTGTACAGTGATAAAATTAAAATTATATTGCCGCTATTGTGCAGATTTACTGTCGCAGACGTGCAGTGTTAATCCGGTTTAGGCTCCATTGCATTAATCTATATTGACACAAGTGTAGTGTCGTTGTCACACATGTCAGTATGTCCTGTATTACCAGTTTTCACGCATCACTTTAACAGACTGTAGCAGAATTTAGCGAGAATATTAGACGTTAACGTGAATCATAATTACCTCACAGTGTCCGGGAGTAGCAAACATTGTACTATGTAGCTCAGGGACGCGACCCGCGTCTTGGAGGCGCAACTGTGCTCAATCGAGGGGGCGGGAATAAACATGACCAAGAGCCGTTTTACGTGTGTGACGTATGAGTATTTTGATAAACGATCTCTGTCAAGTGACCGTTTTCCTTTCGCAAAAGCGTAACAAGGTAATAACGCACTGAACACAATGTAATAATATATTTTTGATCATATACGTCCGATTGATATTTTAATGTTTGCCTTTTGTTTGTCAACAACACTGACAAGATTGTGACCACTTGCACGGTTTAAATTTAGGGTGACCAGACGTTCTCTTTTCCCCGGACATGTCCTACTTTTCAGACCTAAAAAAATGTCCGGGGGGATTTTCAAAATTGTCCGGGATTTTGTTGGACTGCTTCAAATCAAACATAATACATGTACAGTACGTTGTTTATAGTATTGCCACTCTGTTCCATTTCACTCAATTCCAGGTTTTTCTGAATCGTTCACAAATAAATCGCACCCTTCTCCTCAAATCGAGTCACTTTGCTACTTTACTTAGTGTACCACGATAAAACCAAAAATGTCAGTGTACACATGTGTTTTTGTATTGTATATATGTTATGTTGTGTTATTCAGGCCAATAAATTCAATTGCTATACAGACACCATATCATTGGTGTCATAACATATGACCCCAATTACACCACACTCCACACAGGGAGGGCCGGAGGTGGAATTGAACACGCACCCTCCTAACTGTGAGGCGGACGTGCTAACCAGTGCTCCACCGAGCCGCTCCACAGCTTAATTAGATATGTTGAAATTCATCTGTAATTAGAAAACCATTTTTTTATGTAATGCTACGTTAATCTAAAAAAATGAAGTGGATCGAATCATTGTACAAATCATTTTAGCTGGTGTGAAGATACAGTGAGTGAATACTGTCAACGTGAACCGAAACGATGATAAATCCGTTTGCATTTAGGGTTGCGCTGTCACACGCCAAAAAGTTTTGGTTAGTTTGTAAGTAAGAATTCTAAGAAATACAAAATGATTGCATTCTGGAGCATCTTCAAAATGTAAAACAAGGAGGAGAGTCAGAATGAGCTCCAATAGCTATTACCATGGTTCCACTGAATCAATTAGATATTAATCATATTATGATTCTGTGACCTTCATTTTGCAGTGGCCAATGTGTAACGTTATGTGTTTCAGATACATTATCCCAACTAGTCACAAGCCTACAAAGAATCTTCAGTGTTGCATTTCAAGGTCATTTTAGTTCATCATGATAGTTTCCATGTACATATGTATGTTTCAGTTGCACTTAACCCTATAGTACATCATTCTGCAGCATGTACATTATTGCCAGTGCCTGCACAAACGAGAACCACAACACCAAATCAGAACAGATGGATTAGATTGATTAGATTCAATAGTATGGAAAAAGTAGAGAGCACTACACAAGTTATTATATTTGAGGACTCTTGCAATGGTTCTTGCTGCATGCTACATTTCCCTAAACAATAATGAATACTTTAAATCTGCAGGTGCCGAGCCATGGGTATGTGGGGTTCCATTCTTTTTGATCAAGTTTTATTTGGAGACTATTTCTTATGAAAATTATATTGCACATGCAAATCTGAGAGCAGTATATCATATAAAAACATGAGTATTTTTGCATAATTTATTACCGTATAGTCAGTGTAAAGACCTATGTTACTGGTCAGATTTAGTACTTGTATTTGACTACCCGGGCCTTTCCGTCATTTGCAATTTTGTAGACTCTTGCTCTACTTTAAATTTGTCACAGCGCTCATCAACACAAAACAATGTCTGATCTCATCACCACAAGCGTCTCCAGGCAAAATGCTTGAAACGGACCATTGTTCATCACATGTTTGTCCTTGCATTGATTCTGCCCATGAGTAATTTACTGTACCAGAAGCAGTTGAACCTCAATTTGGTTTGCTTTGATTCCCCCTTTTGTTCACCATGTGGTGCCTACAGACTGACCACAGACCTCAGAATAAAGAGTGCACATAACATTTTGAACGTTGAGCCCAGTCAACGCTGCAGCTGTACGTATGTGGCAAAGTGAAGCTATTGGTGATAATATCTTGTTCACTTGCTACTTGGAGAGTAATCATCAAACCATAACTGCTCAGATTAAAAAGGAAGTCAACCACAACTTTTTCTTTTCAATAATATGTTATACGTGCCCCCACTAGACTAAACATGGCATTCTGATTAATATTTCTTTCGTAGAATGTGAGCTAAGCAGCAAAATTCCCCTCTTTTTCTCCATCTCAGGGGGCGGCCAGTTTGCTACTTGCCATCGACTGAAAATGACATCACAGGTACCAGGTTGGGTGGCACAGTGGAGCACGGGTTAGGCACCAGCACGCCCGCGGCCCCTGTGGGGACAAGCAGTACCGATGATGGATGGATGGATGGATGGATGGATGGATGGATGGATGGATGGATGGATGGATGTGTGTGCGCGCGTGTGTGTGTGTGTGAAAACATGAAAAAAGTGTGTGCGTGTGTGTGCGTGTGTGTGTGCGTGAAAACATGAAAATAAATACTCTGAGGTCATCTTGTGGCCGAACAAAGAACAACAGTTGCAAATATGAACGCATCACACAAAATGTTTGCATTGAATTCGTGTATGCATGTATACGGAAGAGGATTAGGGCCAGTGAAGAAAAAAAAACGAGGGGTGACAGGATTCTGACTTTTTTTCTTAGAATTCTGACTTTTTCCGTAATACGGAAGAGGATTAGGGCCAGTGAAGAAAAAAAAAACGAGGGGTGACAGGATTCTGACTTGTTTTCTCAAAATTCTGACTTTATTCTCAGAATTCTGACTTTAAAGTCAGTAAAGAATAATAACTTTAAAGTCAGAATTCTGACTTTATTCTCAGAATTCTGACTTTAAAGTCAGAATTCCCAATTTCTGACTTTAAAGTCAGAATTCTGACTTTATTCTCAGAATTCTAACTTTAAAGTCGGAATTCTGACTTTATTCTCAGAATTCTGACTTTATTCTCAGAATTCTGATAAGACTGCACTGACCACATAACATTCCTATCCTTTCAATTACAATCCCCAAATCGCTTGGCTCCTCATGTCCTGTTCTTTGATTTTATTTTACATTATATGTTTTATGTGACCTCTCTGCATCCATTGCAGCCTGGTGATCCTGAAAGGGGGATCCTCCCATCTGTGGTCCCTTCTCAAGGTTTCTCATTTTCCCCCTAGTAGGGTTTTTTGGAGTTTTTCCCTTGCCCTCTTGAGAGCTTAAGATCAGGGGATGCTTTGAGAATAATAGTCAATTTGTTTTGCACATGTGAAGCCCTTTGAGACTGCTTGTGATTTAGGGCTATATAAATAAACTTGACTGTTCGATTGTGTAAATCCCAGTGACTAGTGGAGATGTCCCTCTACTGCCCAAAGACTCCTGGAAAATGCTTCAGCACGCCTGCAACCCTCGTGAAGATAAGCGGCCCATCCAACGATCCGTCAATTTTCGGTCCGTCCATCCGCTTGCCCGGCCGAGCTCGACCGTCCATCCATTCACACCTCACCAAGGAAGCGCCCAGAAGGCAGATGAGGTGGCTCAGGCATATATGATTAAGATATCTTAATCACATATGCCTGAGCCACCTCATCTGGCTCCTCTCAACTCCATTTTATTGTACGCCTTTGAAAATATAAAATACTGTAGAACACATTAATTAAAATATGCGTATTTGATTTAGTATTTATTTACCTATCCATCGGTTGTCAGAACCGCTTATCCTATTTTGAATTCTTTTTTGTTTTACACAGACACTTTTTGAGCAGTGCCACACGAGGACAGTATTGGAACACTTTTAGCGTTATATTACACTGTAGTGAGCCGTACATTAATTCCGAAACAAAAGTCATATAATATAGCGCGTACAATATAGTGAACTATTGATGTAGAATTATACTGTAGCGATAGTGAAGCCAAGCATGTAAAAAGTTACTCGATTTGATTTGTCTAAAGTGTGTGTGTGATGTCTTTGAGATGGAAGAACAGCAGAGATAAAGGGTTCAAAGGGACATTGTGGATGAAAGGAAAGTATTCCCATATTAGCCTGAAGGTAGGCTTAAGCAGGCGATCGGTGTTGGGTGTGTGCCGTGGCCGAGAGCAGCAGCCCCTTGAATGGATAGTTCTTTTTTTAATGCTTCCGCAAATCCGTGTTGCCTTCTTCTTGGTTTAGCCCCCTCCCGCCCGCCTCCTGCTCTCCCAAGCAGAGGAGGAAGAGCCCTCAGCCTTCAGCCCAGTCAAGTGAACGACAACCCTGGCACAGAGGAAATTGTATAGGTGGGTGTTTTCTCTGTTCTGATTTTGAACGCTCGGCTGTGTTTTCAACGCCATTGCTCGACGGCACCCCCAAGCCCCTTTTGTTTCTTTTTTTGCGTTTTCGCTGCGCACCGCCGGAGCTCACTTGTTACCCGAGACTGCGGGTCTAGATTTTGGACTGTGCGTTGAGTGCAGTCGGCTGGGCTAGGCCTGAAACCACATCGCCAACACTTATGGACTTCGAAAAACAAGCCTAACACTCCCTGCAAACGGTAACGTTGCTTCTTTTTGTGATACGTCCCCATTAGGACTGCTTGGAATGTGTACGCGCGGGAAAGAAAACCGTCTATTAATCTCGTGACGTTGTTTTCCTTGAAACGTAATGTTAGCATGCTAGCCACAGTAGCTAAAGGGAAGTTAGGTTAGCTTCGATCAATAATGTTTTAGTTTGACACGCCAGTCATGTTTTATTCCCCCTAAAACAGTGAATAAGCACTAGTTGTGCAGAAGCGTTTTTTTTTAGCAAGGTTACTTTAAATTAGTTTTCTGAAGTAGCTACTTTGTGACCAATGTGATTTGTGTCAATTACGCGTATAATCGTTAGTTTAGTTATTTGACACATCGATTGATTGAAACACGGCAACTTGCACCAGGCTTGTCAATTTGAATTGATAAAATGCAAGGATTGCGGATGATAGAATTATCAAAAAGACACGGAAGTGAGCGTCAGCATCGGCAAAGTTAGCGATCAAAGTCCAGTTTCGGTTGCCTTTAGTCCAGACAAATGTCATAGGGACTACTGGTTCACGAAGACTCATCGCTGTTTTGGCGGACATAGGCACGGCGCACTTTCACGATTTGCGGACGGACTTGGAAGTTTCAAATGTTATAGTTGAAGGTGTGTGCCAGGTAGAATGGGAGTGGTTGTGATAAACGCAAGAAAACCTGTTGCGTTGGTTTGGACGCGTAGGGTGTGGCAAGACGACAGGCGTGCTTCGTTTCATTTATTCAGTGTCCTTTTGTAGAGCTTTGCACCTTCTCAACTTACACTGGGATCAGATGGGGATGCTGGATGTGGTCCAACATGGCATTTAGTGCATCGATAGTGGAGTAATCCAGGCGTGCTTCAAATCATTGCAGAATATACAGTAAAGTACAAGTACAGGAATCCAGCTGATTGGTTAGTTTTGCTCAGTGTGGTATGAACACGCCTCATTCGTTCTACAATGGCTTACAGGTATAACAGATTTTACCTGCTGGGACAGAGCTGTTGGAGAGTGGGGCAGGTATGAACAAGCCCTTTGTTCAGATACGTCCACATGGTTTCTTTTGTATAACAAGGTTGCAAACTCTCAAGAATTCATTCTCAAATATGTAGTCTTCGAGGACTGAAGTCTGCTGCTCAGCCTTGTTTTAGGCAGGGCTATCATTTGGGAGTCTCAGTAATGACGGCCTTTCATAGCAAACCATGGGTGTGTCGCTTGCTCCTCCTCCGCCCGTCTATTTGCTGTCCCAGGTTATCTGCCTTCCTGTCTTCCTCCCAACGGTCGCAATGTGTGTTTTTATTTGAATAGCGATCACGTCATCTTGTCGAAGCGGGAGGTAAACGTGATGAGCCACTGTGGACAAAGTTTTGAAATCTGTGAGATGGCAAAGCTCACTTGAAAGTTGAGATTTTTTTTAACCAACTTTTTTGTTATAAACTGCTGGCAAGTGTATCCATCCCCAGTGTTGGCTTTCACTGTCAGTTTTGTTCTTTGTGCTGTTAAACTACACTGAGGACTGATTCTCTGGCCTTGCTTTGTCTCGTCCTTGTGGCTAGTTTTTTTGGTGCGATTGTTTTGCAGTGGGTCACTGTCAAGGATAAATGAGTTCATTGATAAGTGAAATGAATCGCAGTAGGCCCTACCATTTTATCACAAAGCAATTAAATCGCACATCAAGAACAAAGGTCACTCACTCTTCCTCTGTAATGTGATGTCGACAACTGACGTGCAATGTGGTCACCAGCCCAGACAGACAAACCTTGAGATGAATGTTGTAATTTTCTCATTTAGCCTGTTTGGGATGTGCATCATTTGATGAAAAACTGTCTTCACAATTCACTACCTTATGCTCTTTGCAGCTTCACTCGTCTAAATACGGAATTCTGAATTATTATTATTGCTCATATTTGGGAATCTCTGTGTGGCAAGACAGGAATTTAAATTCCTGATAATTCTTGGCATCTGAGAATTAAAACAATATTGTCATCTTTATGGGTCTTTGTCACCTTAATTTAAAGTGTTTCATCAATTAGACTGATCTACAAGCACACTTGTTGAGGACCCCACAGCTTCAGTCTGTGCGATCACTTGTGCTATCCCGCAAAGCAGGTGAGCAGCTGTGATGTCACTTTTGTTCGACCGCAAGTGGCAAAATGGCCCGTGATGGATAAAAACGAATGGATTTTATTTCTTGTGCGACAAAGGCATTTGTGTGTAAATGATGTGTTTTGAAAAGTAGGTGGTGCATAGAGAATATTGTAAAGACAAAAGAAGATTTTTTTTTTTTTTTTTTTTTACTTGAGATCCCCTTTAAACATGTATTCATTGTATTTGTGAGAGCATATTACATTCTCGTGTTTTTTGAAACACGTTGATCTTATACATTGGCTATAGTGCTAGTTTTTGTAACGTTGGTCATCTGACCTTGACGAGTAACCCAATGTCTGTCTGTGTTAAATGAAGGTAGATAGTGTGTTTGCATGTGTGCACTGTGCCACCACCGATCACAGGGCGAGGGAGGGAGGAGATCATAGGTTGAAGCAGGGTTGGCAAAGGCAGTCGTGGATGGATGTGTGCCAGCAACAACACATGAAATGCACAGACGCCAAATCTCTGTATGACAATTCAAATGTGGCTGTGTCAGCAGTATGCATAGCCAAGCCACGACAGCATTTCATCATCGCTTGACCTCTGTTGTGCGTGCAGGTGTGCGTGGTGTCAATGTTCCAGTGTATTCTCGAATAGCAAGTTGGTATATAAAAATCAAGACTATGCAACAATCAGTTGGACGTTAAACTTGTTCTTTCAGTGCCAAGTTTTCAGTAGGCAATGGATATCTGCAGTGCTTCCATTATCGTGGACGATATATGGTGAACGGCCAGCGACTGGGTTTGCGGCGTACCTGCCAAACGATGCCATTAGCCTTGCTGCTAATGGCAAAATAAATAATGTCCAATAATGCTTCTTTAAGTAGCTAAAGCCATTTAAAACTCTTCTAAGAAACTCCCGACCACAAGAATGTTAGTGGTGAGACGTGCGTAAGACTTGTAGCTCTATGTAGCACTCAAGCATATGAGGCAATCTCTGTGCTCTTAACAGGAGTTAACTTATTTTTCCTTTTTAACATTGTGGCAAAATAACGGTCAGAATAGTATGACGACATATCTGATATGTCATGTTAAGACTTGAATGGTTTGGCTCTGTCACCAGTGTAAAAAGTTGCAGTCAAGTTTCATAATAGTTTCTTTGTTGCTTTCTGTCATAAAATGGCACTGGCGCATCCCTTCAAATGCCTTCATTTAAATTGCCTTATTCACTGAGAATCATCGTTCTCCTTTGATGTGAGGAAATGATTGATCTTTCATAAAAATATAAAATAGGTGTGAGGGTGGTCATGGGGTGAAAAGAGTGACACATTAGGTCAGATTCCAACAGCGGAGACAGGATATGACATGCTAAATCTTACTGTGGAATGTATGACAATAGGGTGTGTGTGTGTGTGTGTTTTCGTGGTTTGATGTTAGCCTTAAAATGCACACTCATGAATATCCAAACTTATTCAGAGGTGGAGTTTGGCCTGTTTGTTTTCTGAAATACTCGACTCTTATTTCCGAGTACACAAAGTTCATTCTTGCCCACTGTTTTGTTGACTGCACAGTGATTGCTAATCACAATGTTAGAGCAGCGTTTCAACTCCCACACATAATACAATCTTATTCATCACTCAAATAAATATCACAGATAAGTAGCCCTTTTATTTCAAACTCAAATAAATCAACGAAGTATGTACGTCTGCAACTAAAGATTTGATTTAAATCATTGATCCTTTTGTTTTTTTTATGAATCTAACTTGAAAAAAAAATTGATCCTTTCGTTTTTTTTATGAATCTAACTTGAAAAAATGAAATATCTCCATCCCCTTGTTCAAAGAGGACATTTCTGTAATTTCAGGAATACAAAACACACCTAATTTAAAGGCTGCAAAAGCTTAATTTTACAATTAATTTTTTTACATTCACTGGCTGCTTCGTATTAATAGCCACATGTTATCGCATGGGATATTTGCAAACAGAGGTCACACGGATGTTTTTTTCCCCCCCCACTTGCATTTTCCTCAAACACAAAGAGAAACAATGCTGAAGGCAGCGAGTTATACAGTAACGTCCAATAAATCTTCTCACTTCCTGTACAAGGCCTGGAGTGTATCTAGTATGAGGGCAGGTTCAGGTGTTTTCATTGGTCCACTGTGACATGGTTGGTAATTTTATTGTTCAAACGTGACAAGACTATGGGAAAATCTAATGGTGGTTTGAATCTCATGAGTAAAAAAATCATGAATAGACTGTAGGGTTCAAAGAATGAGGAAGTAAGTAGCGGCTTATTGTTCAGAAAGTAAATTGACAGTACAGAAAAGTGTCCAAACATTAGCTTGATGTTTGTACATTACAAAGCTCTTAAAGTAATACATTATGAATAATTAAAAAAAAAAAAAAAAAAGAAGTCAAATATAGACCATGCACCACAAAACACATACAAATGTTTACTATGCATTCTGCCCAGGCAATTAACACAAAATGGGTATTGTGCAGTTTAAAACAGGCTGGCAGAAAATAAATAAATAAATGCTTGCATGGGTGTATGATATGGCCAAAAATGTATATCCAGAGAACTTTAAGTTTATCCTTACGGACTTACCAGTAAATTAACCTATTGTTTTTGAATTGTATTTATATACTGTTTGTGTCATCCTCAATTTAGATGTCAAAGTTTTTGTGGCGCCCAGTGTCTCCCCCCCCCCCCCCCCCCCCCCTGTGGGAGACGGTCTTTTTTTTAGTATTAAACGTTGCCCACCTCTGATCTAGAGTCTACAGTATGCGCCTTGTGATTAAATGGCGATTAGTCCAGGGTGTGCCGGACCTCTTGCCCAAAAGTCAGCTGTGATGGGCTCCAACTCAGTATTAAGGATGGATGGATGGATGGATGGATGGATGGATGGATGGATGGATGGATGGATGGATGGATGGATGGATGGATGGATGGACGGACGGACGGACGGACTCCGTTAAAATTGTTTGTCTTCACACCACGGCTGAATTCTGTATGTGGAGAAATGACGCCTCCCCCATAGGTACCCGTGTGTCTGCTGAAATGAGACAGAACACCAAATTGCCAATCAAATATTAATGAACACATGAATAAATCTGTCACCCATAGATCATGTTCTGCCACGTGTGTCCTGTATCTTGTGCTCAATATTAATGCACTCTAAATAATTTTAAAGCTTTTTAAATTGGACTTTAGGATCGAGTACGTCGTCTCCTATTAACTGAGGACCTTTTGTGCATGCCCTTTTACTTCTTTCCACTTTTACTGCAGCCTTGGAATGAACAAGTGCAAACCAGTTAGCGGCTGATAACATTCTCAGGGTTCTACATTAACAGTGGGCGGGGGCCACTACGTGACTGTCAAGCCAGTACAAAATTCACGATGATGATGAAATCAGCTCACGTTTGCTTTTTTTAAAAAAAAAAAAAAGAAATTCAAGATTAATTTACCCAAATTTGCAAATTACTGTATTGCACCCATTTTCAGGTTGAATTTTTTCATCAGGAGTGGATTGAACAAGCTACAAAGCTTAAATAATACAATAGCAAATAATCATTGAAACTTATCATGTTATATCATGAATATACACACGGCCAGTGCCGGTTCTGGCAGGGCCACCGCATCATAGTGGCCCAGCATGGCTACCACCCAAAATGATTCTATGCTTTCTCTCTTCACACAATCCCTCGTTTTTCGCTGGGGTAATGTTCCAAAAAGAACCCATGATAGGCGAAATCCGTGAAGTAGAAACCTTTATTTTTTCTCACCATTATTATACATGTATAAGATTGAAACCAAAGAACAAAACCTGTTATCAGGCCCAACCGTTTGTTTAACAGCAACCGTTTGTTTAACAGAGAAGTAAACACTTTCTTCCAAATAACTACAGTAAAATAATAACTTTGCGGCCTCACCCTGCTCTGTAATGTCTTTTTCTTCTGAAGCCATAACACTATGAAAAAAAAATTGTGAGGCTGTGAAAGGTAAACCGTGATATTACTGCGAGGGATTACTGTATTTTTAACCCATTGAACAGAAGCGCACACTGGCAAACCTTACTCCACTACTCCTGGGTGACGTATAGGCCCCCAACTTGGTCATAATTATTGTGATTGACTGAAGCTCTGGTTGGACATTCCTTTTTTTTTTTTTAACGCTCATTTTATTTTTCATGCAGTTAACCGCTATTTTAATTCCTTCCTTACCTCCTCACTGTGTTAATTAACCTGTGCCTCTAGAAAAAGAATTTTATCAGCACTCCTATAGGTGCACATGGTAGCTACCTGTGACCACCTCCCCTATACCTGGGTGATTCAGTTCTGCTCTGTTGGTTCTTTGGTTCCTGGTGTTGGTTAAATCACTTCTCTCTCTTTGGTGTTGACCCTGTCCTTCCCTTTCCTCTGCTTTGCTCTTAGCGTGTGAATGGAGCAGTGTGCAAGTACGGCCTCCCTGCTGGCTTCCGTGCGGGAGCAGGAGAGGCAGTTTGAGATGCTGAGCCGAGCTCTGGAGGAGGAGCGGAGGTCGTGCGCCGGCACTTTGCCCCGCCCACTCCCCAACATGCAGGTAACATTATAATTCTGTGCTTCTTCCACCATCTACCCTCAAGCACCTCATGCTCATGGTCAGCTTCAATCAGTATGTGTGGACACGATGGCAGCAGAAGATGGGCGGGAAAAAATAGTGCCTCTTGATTTAGATGGTTTGATTCTCATTGGATCTTTAATGTCATTTAGCAGCAACATTTTTTAGCAGCAAAGTCGTCTACCATTGAGAACGCTGAATATTTCAAGTGAAGCACTTTGCAGCAAAATGATCTCAGTGTATAATTTTGACCCTCAGCTTCACTTAATAGCTTTTGATCACACATGCTTCCCATCCCCTTTTCATTCCTCAGCAACTATCCATGTTTCATGTCTTCCCATCCTCTTTCAACAATTCAGCCTAACAGACCGATGCAATCAAACACGTTGAAAATGGTTGTTTCTCTTAAGATTCCTGTTCTTTTCTGTATTTACTGTATTTACAGCTTGCTTAGCTGTATTCAGTTTATTGATTTATTTTGGTAACATTTTTGTGATTTTCCTCATTTGGTAAAGGACAGAGGAAGAATGTGCCGATTATGGTTGACCTTTCTCCAGAGTTGGTGCTTTACAGCTTAGCTGATAATAGCATACTCTTAGATGAACTTGGCAGTTGTACTTGAACTAAAGAAAATTTTAATTGAGATTTACTTTATACGCTCTTCTTTCTCTTTACTTACATATTCTGCTATAAATGTAGACAAATACAAACATACTTGAAGAAGCACACATGGCTCTGAATCACGATTTTTATCTCCTATCGGTTGGCTGCTAACGGCAACAAGGACCGCCCCCTTCTATGTCATTAATCTCTCTCAAATACAAGCGTTCCATGGAAACCTGACGAGTTGGATTAGATGTACAATTGGTGTGTGAGGAGGGCAAGATAAATGTAACCTGTTGTTGGTTCTTATCTCTGTGTTTGTTTGCATACCCCAGAGGCTTCGGCATTTCTCTGTCACCTGCATTACTGTCATGTTCCGACATGCTCATTGCCCAACACTTTCTACGGTTGCACAAAAAGTAACAAAGCCTCTGATCGGTCTTTTGTCATTTTTAAAATGATTTTCTTCAAATTTTGTGTTTTCAATGTTATTGCTATTATCGAAAATGGAACGGCTCCGTTTTCATTATTTTTACATTTATTTGTATCACCAGAGAGCAACAGCACAGCTCCGAATGTGACACAAATCTGGCCTTGTCTGTGGTCTTACAGACTCTCATAGTTACGACAGTTTAAGTTACAACTCTGGGGCAACCTTTTGGACTAGAATTGACTGCACATCATACTGTTCAACCAAAATTGATGCCAAGATTGTTGAATGTTTGAATTCCCTTTTGTTCTTTCACTCATTGCACGCTATCTGTTTCCATCATTCCATTATACCATTAAAACTCATTTACCAATGTGATTGAACACTCCTAATTGTCCATAGTTGTGAATGTGAGTGAAATTGGTTGTTCGTCTGTGTGCCCTGTGATATCGCCTGTAGATTGCTGGGATAGGCTCCAGCACGCCTGTGACCATAGCGAGGATAAGCATTTTCTAAAATGGATGGATGGAGAGTTTAAGGGTGTGGTGATTAATGACTTATAATAACAATGCACTGTTAGCTATCATTATTGATTATTTGACACTAATTTGATATTGAAAGAAGCATTAATTGAATTATCAAAATTATTCATCTTTGAGGCCAAAGAAGGACCTTGCTACACTTGTAGAGCTTTACTGTTACTGAGAATATTTCTTAAAAATGCTTTGAATAAGCCTTAAGTATATTTCCTCCATCTCATAGAACGGCCGCCTTCCTTGTGATGCAGACGTAGAAAGGCTAACACTTAACGAAGGTTACGTCAACGGGACACATCACGTAAGAAACATTCTAATTCAACTGGGAGCCTTTTTTTTTAATACTTTTTAAAGATGAATATAAAACAATAATGTCATTATACTTTCTTTTATACTCTGGAATGTCTTTGTGCAGTTCAGGATGGAGCCTGGTCAGATGGTGCAGGAGACCTACACAATGGAGCAAGACCACCAGGAGTCCAACCCAATGTTATCTGTGGAGACCAATGATGATGGCACCACAAGACGCACAGAAATCACGGTAAAATGTAGATGGATGTTTGTGCCCTGTGGTGTAGTATAAGTAGGTTGCTTTCATATTTATAATTCACTTTCTTTAATCCAAATCAGTCGCTGGATTTTGTATTGAATTGTTTCAAAGCTCCTCAAAATTTGTCATAGTTTATGTAACATAATATTCTTCTGTCATTAGTTTCTGTGGTTTCAGTAGGAAGGTCTTGTTATGGTCTCGGGGGCATTTTCCAATGCATTCCAATGGCCGGTTCATCATACGAGAAATTTGTCTCGTTGTGGTTCAGCCCAATCACAATCCCCTACGGGGTCAACTGTTCAATAAATAAGTTGTTTAAATAGATTGGATAGATTGCTCCATCTTCTGACCGGTTTTGTTATTGTCTATTTTAAAACTCGCTGATTGGTAATCGGCTGCAAAATCTTCATCCTGTGAAGACGATTGACGAATGCATTAATCTAGGTAAAAGCCACGTTCCTTTCGACTTGCGAGTTCATACTATCTGTACAAATAGTAATGGGATACATAAAAAAAAATCGCAGTGACAATAAATGAAAATAACAAAGCCCTACAACAGATAGTTTTTAAGAAGAGTTAAATACATCATGGTCTTTTTATTTTTGTACTGAAAATATTAAGATTTGTGGATTGCTGGGAAGAGGGTGGGCATTTACAGGCTTTGTGCTTGAGCCAAGTCCTTTTGGACGTTATTATTAGGATACTAGTTTTCAATGATTTTAAAAATATTTTAAATATTTTGAGTACAGTGGTACTTCTACTTACCAACGTCTATACTTAGGAACCTTTCGAGATACAAACTGGAGCCTCACAAGTTTTTTACATCTACTTATACCATAATCTTTATATCTTTTATATCATAACCTGATGTCTTGTATCCCACCCTGCTTCTTTTACTCTAGGTAAAAAAAGTAGCAAAGCCCATTCCAACTCGTACAGTCATCCCCTCGGTATCCGACACGCTTTCCTTGGATGGTGGTGGTTCGATGACTGGTATGGGAGCTTACATCCCACCCATGGACCGGGGCTACAGGCAGGCACCTGGAGTCGGTGCACCCATGGAATACCCCACCCAAACTGTGCCTCGCAACTACCAATATGGACCTCCAGGTGGCTATGAGGACTACCGTGCCGGACCCCCATCTGAAGCATACGCAAGCCTTAGCAGGGGTGCTCGCATGGACGATCGCTATAGGTAGCATGCCAACTCTCTCTTATGGTCATCACTTAAGTTTGTTATTTTAACTTAATTTGGTTATATATCCATTCCTCTATCAACTGTCTTTCTAGACCAGTCCATCCAGATGGTTATCGAACTCTGGATCCGAGCTACAGAGCACCCAGCAGGAACCAGATAGATCCCTATGCTGCTCAACCACAGGTAGAATTAATCGCTTTCCACGATTGAAGTTTGTGTAGCATGATTGAAACGTTGGTTGTAAGATCATTGATCATTATTACTCCTCTGCAACATTAACGTGGTTGTTTGTGTGTAGTATCAAGCGGAAGTAGTACATCTTTTAAGGACAGTCCTGAAAACAATCAGAGATACTCTTAATAAAACAGATTAATAAAACAAACATGTTTTCATCGCTCATTTGGCTCTACACGTTTCACAGTACATACACCAAAACATAAGTCAAAAACCAAATTGGATTAAGTGGTATTTCATTGACAACATTTCACCAATAGAATGCTGAAACTCAAAATCCTTGTACGTGTCAAGGGGGAGTTTGCAGATTTTAAACTGCTCGCAAGATTTTAATGTAGCCTTTTTTCTAGTCTTAATGGTTGTTTTCCTCAAGTGTGTCTTAAAAGTGAAATGAGAACTACAATACAAGGAAAAGCGTGTCATTCATTCTTTATTACTTTACAAACGGCTGCCCAACAACACGCCTGACGTAAATTAATGTAACAAAGAACCCCTTCGGCTGCCTAACAACATGCCTTTCTAAAAAAAAAAAAAAAAAGACTATCTATGCAACGCGCTTTCGGGGTTGACGCGATTCCCAAATTCCCTAAAGTCAGTGTAAAATCGAGATTTAGGTGTACTCGTGATTCAACAGATTCAACTTTTGAAGATGTATTTTTCCCATAACATTTGTCTTTTTTTCATGGAGGGTTGTGGAGACGTTTTTCATACAAAACTCATTTTGGAGGTTAACCAGCGATTGTTGAAGATTTCTTTTGAAAAATGCATTGCCTCAATTGCATTTCAACGGCCGTTAATTGTATACAAATCTTTGCTATTTGCTTGCTGCTATAGTCCATAATTTTTTTTCTAATCGCAAACTTTTTCCATTTACTTTACTACGTTCCATTTACAAGACCTTTGGGACAAGACAAATTTAACGTTAAGTGTCTGTCATGTTCAACATTTTTCTACTTTTTAGGTTGGACGAATGGGAAGTGCAATGGAGCTTTCTTCAGTCCCAAGGTTTGTTCCAGAGTCGTACGGAATGGAGGATGATCGGCGAAGTATGGGCTATGATGAGTCTGATTATGGTATGGGACATCCAATGCACTACAGCACCGTGCCCCGTAACATCCATGGCTTTCCCCAAGGGCCACCACGTCGAACTGGGTAGGTTGTAGATATCATGTGGATCTTTACGTTTCTGAATAATTTAGTGTTGATGTGCTGTCTGTGTGTGTTCATGCCAGAGAATGTGAGCAGTATTGTGATCCTTTATTTTGGGTACATTTCCATGTCAGTTCATCTCTCTGCTCTGGTGCTTTCTCCTCAGGAGCTACGAGGGCACTCTGGATGGTGATATGAGTGGTCCCGGGGACATGTACTATTGGGGAGGAGGTGCCCCGATAGCACAGGGCGAAAGAGGAAGCATGGCTTCATTGGACAGCACTCTGAGAAAAGGCCCAGGCCCAGGTGGCTGGCGTCAACCAGAGTTGCCAGAGGTTGTTGCCATGCTTAACTATAGGCTGGATCCAGTCAGGAGCAATGCTGCTGCATACCTGCAGCATCTCACTTATAAGAATGATAAGGTAAGATAAGAATGTACAATCATACTTGTTTCAAGCCTGTTTATACCGTGTTCAGCCAGTAATTTCAATTGCTGGATTTGTGTTTTTACAGTCACTTATTCATCATTTTCACAAATTAATTGTTTAGGACGTGAGGGCTTTCTCTCTGTCAAGCATACCTCTGCTCAAGAAATGTACGTTTACCATGTTCATCATCACTTAGTTAAAGCCTTTTGCTTTTAGGTGAAGTCAGATGTTCGACGTCTGAAAGGCATCCCGGCATTGGTATCAATGCTTGACAACCCAAACAAAGAGGTACGTTCAGTTTCTCGATGGGATGATTTTTCTCTGTTGAGGTTGTTTTAATTATGTAACGCTGAAACAGTTTATTGGTATGTATTATGCTCCTAAGTTCTAACACAAATACTGAATGAAAGAAGAACAGGAATAGATGTTTGTTTCAACAGTTGCATACAGTGTTTGAATGTCCCTGGTAAATTCTGGTCGGTCAGCATTTGCTCCAAATAGTCTCTCCAAACATTCTTTGGTCTTTCGTAGTTAAATTTGGTACAAGCTGTGGTGTTGCTATTTCTGATCCAAGTTTGAGTAATGCCAGTCACAACACTTCTTGAATTCCACTTTTGAAGCAAGAATTTCTTCTGATTTGAATAAGACTGTGTCTATAATATATAGAGAGCATAAACTGATGTTTTGAGTTGATTTATCTTGGTTTGAAAGTTGCAGGGTGCAATGGGTGCCTCTACAAATTTTAAGAATTTCTAACTAAATCATCTGCGTGATGAAAATTATGTCTCTCACAGGTGCACTATGCAGCTTGTGGAGCTCTAAAGAACATTTCGTATGGTAAAGATCAAGACAACAAAATTGCCATCAAGAACTGTGATGGTGTGCCTGCCTTAATTAGGCTTTTGAGAAAGACCCATGACCAGGACCTTACTGACTTAATCACAGGTTAGCTACACACAGTCAACACAAGCAAATGTGCATCATGTGACCCGAGTTTTTATTTCTATATTCCTGAGGAGTTTTGATTTTCATCCAAAATCTGTATTGAAATACAAAATATCTCCAGGGACACTTTGGAACCTGTCATCCCACGACTCTGTAAAAATGGAGATTGTGGACCATGCATTACACGCCCTCTCGGATGAAGTGATGGTGCCTCGTTCGGGCTGGGAGCGTGGGAGCAATGGTGGTGGAGGGGAGGAAAACTGTAAGCCCAGACACCTGGAGTGGGAGACGGCTCTCACCAATACAGCGGGCTGCCTGAGGTATGAAGACAAATAAAGAACATCAAGATGGCACTGCAAAGCTCTTTTCATGCTACTTAGTGGATGAAAGGGTGGATTTAGAGAAGTTGGCTACGCAAATATAAATTGGTTATTATTGAATACGAACAGATTAAAATATGGGGCCCTGTTTGGAGAAATCAGGGATGGGGAATTTAAGATGTTCCAGCAGGACATTGAATACAATGTAAAGTTGAACAATGAGGTTTAGTCTCTGACAGTTATCTACGTATGAACTCTGTGCTCAATGCATGATATGGTGTTAATCTGCAAGTTAATTTTTCAGTTCATCTGCAGATTATTTATTTTTTTCCTCTTACAAAAAAGCCTTAAATGCCACCTACTAATATTAAAGTGGTAAGAATAGGAAAACCCCACAATGTTTACGGAAATAACTTGAAAGAGACAAACGAATAAAAATGTTACGGAAATAATTTCATGAAATTACAGTTTACACATTCAGTTTTACATTCTTTTCTTTCTTTTTTTTGCTCTTCATCACTTGTCAAATTTCTACCCGATGACAGAAACGTGAGTTCGGAGCGGAGTGAAGCAAGACGGAAGCTGAGGGAATGCACAGGATTGGTGGATTCTCTTATGTACATCGTCCAGTCCCAGATTGACTGTAAAGATGTCGACAACAAGGTACATATGTGCAAGATTGCTCATTTGTTGTCCCATTGACATTCATATAGGAGCATCTAGGTTATTTTGGCTATCTTTAGCTTCAGTTTTAATTTTCATCTTCCTGTTCTTATGTCATATAGCTCATAGAGAACAGTGTGTGTCTGCTGAGAAACCTATCCTATCACGTGCATCGTGAAATCCCCGGATGTGAGCGGTACCAAGAAGCTGCGCCTATCAACCAGGGCCCGGCCCCGTCCAGCCAGAAGAGCGGTTGTTTCAGCTCACGCAAGAGTAAAGGTATGCTTCACAGAGGAATGAATTCCATTCAGTCAGTTTAGGGCCAACATTAATATTGTCACTCTTGACGATTGAGTTTCAGCCTATTGCGACACACTCCCACATAAACAAAACAAGTTTGCAGAGGAATGTTGAGAATGTGTGAGAGAGAGAGAGAGGTCATCCTTTCCTTTGTTTGTCTTTCATTGAGAGTATTGATTTTTCTTTTTTTTTCCCCTAAAGTGGCTTCGATTTCTGGTGAATTTGCGTAAACATTGTAGCTACTGCAATGACACGACAAGGGATTTGGCATAGTATTCCTGTGTCAAAGGAAAAAAAAACTACAGAATACGAATGTTTACAATAGGCTAGTAATCCACAGTCTGGAGTGAGTGCCACTAGTGATACGGAGCTCCCTGTGAGGGGTATTTGGGGGGGTTCAATACGTGGAATAATACCCTTTTATTTGAGTTAGCGCAGTAAAATATGAATTTATTTATTAACCAATTATTTATTTAGTTTATTAATAGGTTATTAACCAATTATTTCTGCGTTTATGCTGTCATTTAATGATTAAAAAACAAACTAAACTCTTTAACTCTTGTTTTGCTTTTTTTTAAATTCTCTTTCACAAGTTACTGTATTATACTGCACTCTTTTTTTTTTTTTGCATTTTCAAAATAAATTGTTAAATAATAATGTTACAGCAATATTGCATTAACTTATTAGTAGTGGTGGTGTTGAATCAATGACTTTCAGTACTGTTCACAAACATATTTGTATGCAGTAATTTCTTTAAAATCATGTATCTTACTGACATAATGCTTAATTGAATTGCATACTTTTAGCCAGAATATATGTACTCAATCAGCCGACTGCTAATATTATTGCTTATTTCTGCCACATTGTTACAAAATGGCATTATTTTTAAAGACAAACATCACTAGAATAAAGTGCACATCCACGTCAGCTGGTGCACCTTGTGCACTCCTTATATTTTTTGGGATGTGTAGTCAAGCTGTATGTTTCCACATTGATAAGCAACATCATTGTAAAAGATTGTTGTGTATAATCAATTTTAGTATTCTTTCATTGCGTTCATTAAGTTTTCGTGCCTTGCTCGTTGTGCTGCTTATTCCTGTGAGCGCAATCATTGGTGTTGGGGCTGGTGTTAACATGGTATCCTAAATTACAGATCTTTTCCTTTTGCCAAAATGCTTTCTGTGCATCTGTCCTTCTCTACTCCCCCTGATCCTCTCCACTTTTTCTCTCCCTTTCGGCGCTGGGCTTCAGATGAGTGGTTTTCCAAAGGTAAGCTCCTGACCGCGGTGTGACTTTGCGTTCTCTCCTAGTCGTAATTGGCACTCTAGTAATAGTTGTAGTAGTTAACAGATTATAGTGTTCTCCTTGTACTAACATGCAAATCGTCTCGCTGAAAAAACTTAACCAATTTACTAACAATGAATATAGGTAACTTATGTCATCTCCCTAATTCTGCAACTTGAATGTCTGTTCCAGGAAAGAAAGATGAGGATCCAGCTGCAGACACAATAGACATTCCAAAGAGAACGACACCTGCGAAAGGTAACTCCAGTTTAATCAACATTGTTGATTGTGGTTGTTGCATTTAGAAGTTGCTGTCCTCCTCTCTTCATCCCCTGATTTGAGTAGTTTTGCTTCCTAGCGCGTTACCTGCTGTGCTAGCCTGTGTCTTCCTCTGCACTGTAGGCTATGAACTTTTGTTCCAACCAGAGGTGGTTCGCATCTATACCTCTCTGCTGATGGAGTCAAAGAACCCCACCGTGCTGGAGGCCTCAGCAGGAGCTGTTCAGAATTTGTGTGCTGGACGTTGGACGGTACCTCCTTTTAATAAGCGCTGAATTTCATTTAATGGAGAGCTTTGTTCTCAATTGGTACACGTTTGATCTAAAAGAGACAAGCCTTCACCTTGTGAAATACAGCGGAGTTGTGTAACCTGGTTTGCAAACAGAAACAACAGCACATTGTGGTAATATTTCCCATTGAAATGAATGGTAATGCCTTATCCTTAAAGCTGAGTTGCAGTTTAAAGTTAATGTTTTTATTGCTGTTTGTTAATGTTGATTACTGTCAATAAATTGTCATAAAAATGCACTTACTGCATTCTTTTAGATTGATATTTTGCTTTCGCTTAAAAAGCCTTTTTGAAATAACCTGCCTGAATATCGATAATTTTTTTTCCATATTCCCCAGCTCTAATTTTTACATAGTTCTATTTTAGAGTAATGTGCATTCCACACACTTCCCATTATGACTATCATGCTCATATTGTAACTAACATCTTCCAACCTGTTTTGCAAATGAAATTATGTCTGTATTTGTCCAGTATGGCCGTTACATCCGTGCCTTGCTACGCCAGGAGAAAGGTCTGCCCATGATGACTGAACTACTGGCGCACGGCAACGACAGAGTAGTTCGAGCGATGTCGGGAGCGCTCCGTAATCTGGCGATAGATGCTCGTAACAGAGACCTACTGGGTGAGGCTTACTTTCTCGTTGACCTCAAACAATGGACATTATTTACACGTTTTTGCTGCTTATTCCTTGTATGTTATTAGGCAAACATGCAGTGCCTCACCTAGTGGCCAACCTTCCTGGTGGCGGTCAGAGTCAGCCCGTGCGAGCACTATCAGAAGCAACAGTAGTGTCTGTGTTGAGCACGCTCCATGAGGTGCTGGGCTCTAGCTTGGAAGCTGCAAAGACTCTCAGGGCCTCACAAGGAATTGAGAGGCTAGTTCTCATCAACAAGGACGGGTAGGGATCTTGACTGAATTGGAGGAAGCACGGTGTTCAGTCTCGTCTGGGTTTCTTTGTGTGTTTGAACTCCCGTTTTGCTGTCTCTCTCTGGCATCACCAGTAATCGTTCAGAGAGGGAAGTGCGTGGGGCTGGGCTCGTACTGCAGACTGTATGGGCCTACAAGGAGCTGCGGCGTACTTTGGAGAAGGATGGATGGAAAAAAACAGACTTCATGGTGAACCTAAACCCTCCCAGCAACAACACACGGACCAATGGAGGATATGAGGACAGCACTTTGCCCCTCATAGATAAAGGTCAGACAATAAAAGGTTTAGACTTTTCAAATGTACTGCTTCATATTGGCCCTCAGTCTTCATTTGTGTCAGCAGTAAAATGAAACTATCTGGAATTCACATACTATCCATACTATCATTGGCACACCCATGCATACGGTTATGCATCTAATCACGTTATTATGATGATTAGTTTAGTTTATTCGCGCAATATCCAAGACATACATGATACAACAAACAGTATTGGATATTCATCCAACCATTTATATATATTTGTGAATTCCACCTCAAGAAGAACTGAAAGTCAGAGCCTACGATGCTTATCGTTTTTGTATCTTTGTTCAGGTGTCAAAGGTGAACGAGACATGATTCCAATGAATGACATGGGACCAGGCGAGTATTAATACTGAAACCATTTACCTGTAACAAATTTATATCACACCGATTTGATTAGATACTTGCAAGTATAAGAGATTAACCTTGTCTGCAGATTTACCTTTCCATCTTTCCATTACAAACACACTCACACTGCGACTTTGAATATGCGCCTTCCATTAGACGCCTACTCCACACTGGACCAACGAGGGAGAAGGAACACTTTGGACAACGCAATTGAACCTGATGATAAAGATACAGTACAGGTATACACAGTACAGTACATCGCTGGCGCAGCGTTGGAACCTAATATGTCACAATTTGGTTGAGTTATTTGTGTTACATGAGTGTTATTTCGAATACATTTTTGAGGCAGGATGCCATAGAGGGCTTGATTTTAAAAAAACAAACAAACAAAAAACACTTTATACAAAATTCTGCATGAGAAGTGTACATGATACATAGATACAGTATGAAAAGTTAGATTTGTCTCCTTTGAACTATGTGCTTACGGTGGTACTAAAACAATGTCACTGCTTTTGATGGGAACGTCACCCTGGCCAACATGGCCTGCCACATTGATACGAGTGTTAGCCAGATTTAATCAGTGTATCAGAGAATTTTGGATATTACACATTTGGCTCTTTGGAGATTTAATATTTTGGGTTAGAATTATTTAAACACAATCATTTCCATTTTGTAGCTATTTTCAGCCTAGAATTACAGTAATATTGCAACGTTTCTTTCAAACTTGCACGATACTCGAGTCGGTTCCCTTATTAGCAGCGGTGAACGTTACTGTGAGAAGGGACACGTGCTCACACACGCCCACAGAAAGCATGTCTCTTCATGTCTCAATGGAGGATGTGCTTTATATTTGTGTGGCACATTTCTAGCCGCTGCTGTTCCACCTGCTTTATAAATTAAGAACAAAACTAACTTTTTGTTACCCCTCTTTTTTTTTACCCATCTTTGGCACCCTTATTTCTTAAATATGCTTGTTTCAAACTTTTATGGGTTTTTTTTCCCCAACAACTAACAGATTGACAATGTTTTTGCTCCTTGTGTTCCATCTGTTCCTTTCTGGCACTAATTTTCTTGATGGGTTTTTCTCTATCACACATTCCTCCTCTCCTTTTTTGTTCTCCCAGGGAGTGAGGTATGGTGAAAGGCAGGCCGCTTTGCCTCTAATGGATTCTTATGATGGTTAGGCTACACCCACTGTCTAACTGCATGTCAGTGCATGGTATGTTTATCTCACAGGAGGCTGTGCTCAACTCACTTGCATCGCCTTAGTTTTCCTGTAGTGTCACTAGTGAGCTTCCATTGTACTGTAATAACTGTTCTTCAGAGTTGTCTATAATTTTTGTGATCTATTTGTCAGCAGCTGCATGATGAGTCTATGTTTAGTTAAAGGTCTGCTGTCATTGTAATGATTGCTTGCGGCAAAGGATTAAAATTTTGCATTTTTTCCCCCCCCACTCTCAGAAAAACTAATAGTGTGCATCACCAAACGACATCTACCCGCACACTGCCCTTGCTGAACTGACAAAGAGGGACCAGAACACTACCGATGGGACAAACCACCACGATTTTTATTCATACTTTCCTCTTAGCTCCTCATGCTTTTGCATCAGCTCTTCCCTCTCAATGACAGTCCTGGTTTTGCAGCTGACAACTCAATGAAACTCTAAAAACTGGAAAAGTGCTGTGGTTCTATGACAACAAGATTGTTCTTCTCCCTTACATCTCTGCTTAACTACACTACGACTTACCTGGAAAACACTAATGCTCTATTTCAGGTCAGACTGGATAAGAACATGACGTTTGGGGGAAAATCTCCGTGAATTTGTTTAAACAAAAAAAAAAAATTGAGGGCTTGTGTAATCACCACCCCTTTTTTTTTAATGGGTGACAACCACAGAAAGATTTGTTATGATAGAAAAACTGTTAATTGATTGACTCTCATACATGGCTTTGTATTTTGTAGTGGTTGTTCCTGTTTTTGCTTTGTTCTCTAAGACATGTACATGTGCCAAAAGACAATGCCGCCGCTCAACTGCCATTACTGAATTCACCTATTAACCACTTAAAGGAAGCTTTTTGTACAATGTTTTTCTCTGTTAAAGTCCTAAGAGGCATGGGCATGCTGCATTTCTGTATTTGATAATATTAAGGGGTGTAGGTTTTGAATTCGGGGTATCTTA
Source organism: Syngnathus acus (assembly GCF_901709675.1). Lineage (NCBI taxonomy): Eukaryota > Metazoa > Chordata > Actinopteri > Syngnathiformes > Syngnathidae > Syngnathus > Syngnathus acus. The sequence goes on along the minus strand of NC_051087.1, from coordinate 11,935,476 downwards.
AGATCAGTCTTCACCTGTGACATCTGATATATTGCGCTATGTACAACAAACTCCTTACATTTTTGATTCAGCAGAGGCATTTTCTTATTTTACTACAAGTCCATAATCTGAATGTGTAATACCGTACTGTTTTTAACAGTGCTTGTGTGGGCCAACTGGAGTGCCTTGATAACTCAGGACAGGTATGATGGGTGTGTCAAACCATAACGTGGCTTGTCACTCACCGTCAGCGTAGGGAATGCTGGGGTTTTGTGTTACACAAGTTAAAGGTATACATCTGTTTTTTTTAAGTAGGCATTGATTTTTCTTCATGTGCTTCAAAAACAAAACTCTTGTATTCTGTATATGTGTGCCACAAACACATGGCCTACCTGCCTTTAAGTATACAGAACAGCACATGGGAGAAGAAAGTTGTCCTTTTTGCCCACATTCTCAAGTTCTGTGCTTACTTATCCCGTAGAGGACAACACACACTAGTGCAAAGTAAGATGTAGATAATTGAAAGAAAAAAAAAATCAAATAAAGCACGTGGTGATGTTTTGTTTGTCTTTGCTTTAATTTTTCATGCCAACTGCCTAATTTTCAAGTTGCCTTGACTGGACTGACTTCAAAGAATAGCAAATTGCATGGGCTTGGTATGTCTATGAAGGCATAGACCAGAGAAATAAAAGCACATTTATACAATATATAGACAAGAGAATATTTGTTAATTTTATGCCTTTATGTATATTTTTTTTAATATTCATTTGGGTTTAATTATTTTGGGTGTTCTGGGTGAAGCATATGCAATCAGTTTTTGTTAGCTTGAAAATTGTCTTAATTAGAAGCTTAAAAAAATCCAATTTATACATCTGCCATTTGTTGAAAACTGATTATAAACTACACCTTAGCATTTCTGCCTTTGCTCCTAAAGTTGCACATTCTCATTTATGAATGACTTATGTAACTAGCAATATTGTTTTTAATAAAAAGAAATGAATTTTCAACCTGGGTTGGTTTACACTGTGTGAATAATTATTTTGAAATTGTGGAAATAGTTCTTCAGCCCTCACAAATTACCTCCCACGCATTTGACAATGCTGTAACATATTTTGTCAATATAAACAACGAATGAGAACAAAAATAAAATTTAAACGATCAGAGCAGCCCTGACCAAATGTGGCTGTAGTCCTCCGCTATGACATCATCGCTGCTCGCCTGTGGCGCCATGGTCAGTTTGTGGACGGAGCACCTAACTCAAAACCAACGTTAGCAACTGAGATTAAACATACTTTTTGATAAGGATTGCATTTTAGATGCATCTCTGTTGTGTGGGGGAAAAATAGTACGAGTGACTATAAGATATTGGTAAGTAATGCTCATGTGTTGGCATGCCATTTAACCTGCTTGTAATTAACGAGTCTGCACCGTCGCCATACTTTGTCCCGCGTTTCTTTTCATTGATCGACTTGACTATCTATTAGCTGCCGTTTTATGCGGATACAATCCACCGCTAATTGTTGCTTATAGCGTTAGGAAAGTGAATCTAAGTTTTTAATTTGAAAATTTTCACCAAGACCACGCGGACGGACATTGCTGAGTCCTCTGAGTGCGGCCACCTGCTCAGAATAGTGGCCAATGGCAACTTTCACACGCTTGTAATGTATTGTCGTAACAGGGCCCAAAATTAGCAAAACTGACTAATTGGGTACTTTTTACTATGTTTGCAAGCTACCCTGCATTGCTCCCCAATGCTAATGGAAACATGCAGCACTACCAGTTACGGGACTATGAGATGAAGCTTCTTGGAGAGCTCCAGAGACAACAACACAGCGCCCAGTTCTGTGATACACTTTTGCAAACTGAGGGTGAGGCCTAGTGTGTAAAATTATTTTTTTCAAATTATGTTAATGATGAAATATATTGATGAAAATTATGCATTAATTCAAAATCCTAGTGTGTAAAAAAAAAAAAAAAAAAATTCCAATGATGAAATATATTAATGAAAATAATGCGTTAATCCAAAGTATGTGACATGATTGCTATTCATCTTTCAGGTATCTCGGTGCCCACTCATAGCTGTGTTCTAGCGGCGTTTAGTCCTTATTTCTCTCAGAAGCTGTCAGCCACACCTCCTCCTCCAAATGGGCAAAAACGTCAGATCCAGCTTCAGTCTTTGAAGGCCCACACCCTGTTGAAGCTGGTTGGCCTTCTTTACTCAGGAGAGTTGGAGGTAAAAGGAAGTGTAGAACACAGTGATGTGATGAATGCAGTCCAGAAATTTGGGATTACACCCCTCATACAGCGACAGAGAAATGAGGCTACAAAGGAGATGGACCCCCAGGAGAACCGGGTCAGGAGTTACAGTAAATGCTGCACGTTAACAGCTGCTGGTGGGGAGAGTGCTAAATGCAAGACAATGAAAGATTCACTAGCGGATCCTAAGATGGCAGGAATTGGGAAAGATACACATTGTTCAGTGGAGAAGACAAGTTGTGTATCCATCGGGACACAAACTCCGTTAGAAAATCGAAGTGAACCTGTAACCCCAGAGCACATCAAATGTCAACTTCAAAACATCCCATTAGCTACTTGCAAATCAAGTTCACATGAACCCTCTGCATCTGTTACAAATCCAACGTCAAATGACCAAGTGTCCAGCAATCGGTCCTGCAGTTCCAACAATGACATGTCCTTCTCCCAGAAGCCTCGGAATGAATGTTCTGATTCCACTGGTAGTACTCTTTTGCTGACTCAAAGAAAGGACAAGATCAAGACAAGCAGAGTCGAAGCTGAGAAGATACCAGAAGTTGAAAATGCCAATTCTACAGAAAGGAGGCCCGTATTTGCCAAGATAGCAAAGAAGAACCTGCCCAAGATGAAACTGATGGAGTCAACACAATTATCTGTTAAGGTAAATAGTTTGGGCTCATAGTCAATTTTCCATCACCTTTCAGTATTCAGGTCTAAATATGTGGAATGACATTGATTACATCTAATTTAATAGACGTTTAGTTGAATAAGTATTTCTGCTGGCCTCAACTAGAATAATCACACACACACAGAGATTCACATCCTTTCACGATCCAGACTGTTAGAAAAAGGGCACAACTTACATACCCCATAATGATCCCCGATTATGATAGGTATTCCACAAATGGCTTTTCAGTCACATCATGTTTTTTTTAATTTTTTTTATTGTGTGTGGTGACTTCTTTACACATTTATATCCTCGTCAGGAAAAATAAAGTACCGTGTTGATATTCTGCTTTGCAGGTGAAACTGAGGAGAAGGAGGTCAAAAGAAAAACTCTGGGAGGTTGTGTCTATTCCAGATGAGGATGAGACAACGTCAGGGTTCACCCCTTTACCTCAGGTAAAATACATTATGTAAGATACTCACTAACTTTGCTTTAGCCTCCAAAGTTTTGATTCTAATAGCCTTCATTCCTCATTATACGGGTGCAATTGAAGACTCACAATGTTAAGGACCGCCTGCTAGCAGCTTTGATGCAACAATACAGTTTAGTATTTGTGGATAGAATAATAATAATAAATTTAATTTATAACACATTTTACATTTGGCACAAAATCTCAAAGTGGTCAAGGAGGGCGTTCCACTGGAACATCTGTCATCACACTTTTGTTGCATTTTGAGCAAAATTGCGCTACGTTCAGTTCACGTTCGTCCAAAATATGAACGAGTTCATGAACTTACGTTCATTGACTAACCCGAACCGTAAACACCAAATAAACGTTTTTCCTCGATTATATGAATTTTGAGATCGTTGGGAGCCAAAATTGTAATCATGATTAGAATTGGATTATTTGAGCGGCCCAAATCTTGATGCATTTCAAAATGATCCATAGTTTTTCTCTGTTTTTTCTCACTGTGGGACTACTTGATACTTTCAATTTATGTACAGTGTATATAATTTATAATTTCTTTATATTTGGTCTTATTGGTCATGCCTTTGTAGGAGGCCTCCCCAGCTGCAGCCCAGACTTCCATTCATAAACAAGGTGAACCCAGCAACTCCAATAGACTTCCATCCCACCCCAGTACTACATCTGAACGGTCACATCACGTCATTGATTGCACTGCTCCACACCAAAGTGGAACGCTCCAGTCGGCATCTGTTCCACAGCTTCACAGCCTTTCAGAAGAATCTGATGAGCAGATAGAGAAGTTGTTGGAGGACATCATGATGGGTCTGAACATTCTGACTGACTTGGGAAGTCCAGAGGGTGACACGGGGCAAAGTAAGATACTTTCAGCCACCCCTTCAGCTGAATGTCAGAACGTTGTGGAACGAAGTGACCAGATACCAACATACGCAGGTATGTGCATGCATGCTTTTTTATTTTATTTTTTTTACTTCACACGTGTATTTTTGTAGCCGCTGTCAAATGTTTGGTTTGTTACATGTCATAGCCGCAAATAGATTTATGGTGTCATCAATTCACATTTGGATAAGATGAACAGTTTTAAATTGGAAAAGTTGAAATGGGTTAAAAATGTAGAGATTACTGAAGGAAAATGAAAAAAAACCCAATTTGTAATATTTTGTGGGTAGTGTGATGTTGAAAATTAAAATTTTTGGTACATGGGAATTTTTGGCATCAGTATGGATCAGGGGAAGAGTTAAAGTTGGAATGGTCAAAAAAATTTAGAAATTACAGATTTGTTTTTTAAATCATACATTTTAAGTATTTTTTGGTGAGAATTTCAATGTTGAATTTTTCATGTAGGAATTGTTGGCAATGGTTGGTGTACGGCATGAATTGATGAAAAATGTAATTGCAATGTTTTGAATTTCAAGAGCAAAATGCCATTATTTGGGTGCAGTCACTTAGCAGCAATCCAAAGATTTTTCTTAACACAATGCTCTTTTTTCGTTTTTTTTTGTGTACAGCTCAGAAACAGCTCAACTGTAAAAATCCGAGTAGCATGGAAATCTCAGAGCAACCGTTTAATTTGGATCTCTCATCTGTGAGATCATTGGAGCAAAATTACCGACCAGTCCAGGAGCCGCATCCCTTGTCTTCGTTTTCGTCACCTTGTTTGAACGATTTGCGGCTCCCTAGATGCCTCTCTCCGATTGATCCGTTCACTTCAGCAGAAACTGATAACCTAACCGCTAGCAATTATCAATTGCCTCGCTGTGTGGGACCCTTGCTCATAGAACATTCTGGATTACTTGTTTTTCCAATTGCTCATAGAGAAGATGAACAGCACCCTTTATTGAAGACACGTCAAAACTGCTGGCGAAAGCCATTTCTAAAGCAGTTGGAGTCTGAACCACAGCAAAGCCAAAGCTGTAGAACACTACCTTGCATTAGGAACGCCGTGGGGGCGTGTCCAACTGCTGCTGAAAGAAAGTCTTACCCCAAGAAGATAAAGCCAACTTTAATACGTAAAAAAAGTGTTGCTTTCGATGGTATTGCACCTCCTAAAAAAAGGAAAGTGTGCGTGGATTATCCTCCAGATGCCATTGGTTCAAATTGTAATGCATATCTGAGTACAAAACAACTGAGTGTTTGCTCAGTTAGTTTGTCACAAAACAATGTCCTGGCAAAAGACAGAAATATGGCCAAAGGCTCTCCAAAATCACCAACCGGTCTTTCAGTCACACAGAATCAACTGTCAACCACAAGCAACCATGTGAAAGAGAGAACCATAACCGTGGAACCTCCAAAATCGACAAATACAAGCCAAACGCGCATCAAGACCAGGGGCTTCCTGAAAACAACTCAAGTGCCTCCAAGCGACACATGCACACAAAGCTACACCAATGCAAACGCAAAGGTCCTGAGATTTCCTATTGCATCCAACCAAGTCTGTCTCTTCAAGCTGAAACGTGGCAGACGACCAAAAAACACGAAAGCTCTTTTTTCTCCAAACACTTCTGCTCCAGTCATATCCAAGAGTGAAAATGAGATGAAAATTGAAGAGGAATTGTTCAAGATAGATCTGGAAAAGAGTAATATAATGAAAAGAAAAGGCCCCAAAAATAAGAAAGGAAGGGGAAAGGGGCAGGTGGTTACAATGAGCGCTGCCAAAACTGACAACAATGCGTCCAAACAGAAGATTGCTTTCAGCAAACGGCACAACTTAAAAAAGAAATCAGTTAGCCAAGAAGTTGGTAAAAAACGGCACAACTTCAAAAAGAAATCAGTTAGCCAAGAAGTTGGTAAAAAGTCCTTCAATGGAGATGATCATATAGACATCGTCAGAATTCCGCTTCAGGAAGAAACTTCTGCAAATGTCAATGTTTCCGTTGATGTGAATCACTGTCAAATTCTCAAGCAATCACCAGATGAGAAGGACAGATTACAAGAACAAGACTCCGAGAGCTCTTTTAGAAAGAGGACCACTTTCTTAACTGCTGAGCATCCTTCTTTGGATGAGGCCAAAGAATCATTTACTCAACATTCTGAGAGGGACCAAGCACAGAAGACCCCCATACAAGGTATGACTGTGCATGTACTTGATGTTGCACATTTATTTCATTTGGTTCATTTCATTTTAGTGGAAGTCAACATGATGATGAAAACTTACAAGAAAGAAATTTGAATCTACAAGTCCCAATTATTGTTGGGAGTCTGTGTGAAACATGCATGAAAACAGAATACAAGGATTTGAGACACGATATTTAATGGATGTGTCAACAGGGTTTGCGATTAACTTTTTTGTACGCATACTGATGCACCCAACTTTTTTTCTTGGTTGTGCCAGTGCTAAATGTGCATGAATAAGATTCTTTACATATATAAAATTTGTTTTTTTATCACGTGTATTTTGAATAATGTGTCAACATGTCACTCTTATAAAATATATATATATTTTATATATATAAATAAATAAAAAGTCACCACTTGTTCACTTTTGATTTGCAGGACTAACGCCTGTTGTGATGCCACCTCAAGAAAACAACCCAGATTGCTCTCTTTGTGACAGACATCCATGTCCACAAAATCAAGCATCCTTGGAGCCTACCGTGAACCCCCAAATCAGTACATGTCTGTCTGAATGCAATAAAGAAGATATCATTGAGGTAGACGATATACTCTCTTCCCCAGAAAAGATACTTTTAATCAGCCAGCACGAGTGCATACTTGTTGATGCTGATACTGATACTACACCAAGTGAAGAGGAGGAAGAAATCGACGTGACGGGCGATGAGTTAGACTGATGTGTGTACTTTTTTGGTGTTGTGGTCATTCCTAATGTTCTGTTTCTCTCTGGCTTTTACTTATATTTTGTGCCAAGGTCAGATGTCTAATTGAGTGACCATCTTTGTATAATAATTTTTTTCCTGTTGTGTTTCCCTTACCAGTTATTGTCTGCGTAAGATGGCAACAAAAGAATCGCACTTATTTTACTTGCAGATTTTCCTAATCTGTTAAAGAAGGTAAAATGTTGCTTTTTCCCCCAGTTGTTTTTTTTGTGTAAGTTGCCAACAAAAGAACCTCGCTTACTTTATTTCTATAACCTGCTAAAGAATTTAAAATGTTGCTTTTTTTATGTTGTGTTTAAATCGTTTTGTGTTTAAAAAGTGGATGGCTACTAATATGATTTATAAATCATTTATCAAATTAATATTGGATGTAAAAAAGCCTGTATTTACAAAACCCACTTTCAATAAAATGTGTTATTGATTTCAACATGTTAATTTACGTTTTATCCTGTGTTCCTCTCTTCCTCCCTTTTTTTAAATACAGTATACTCACCAGACTGAGAGTACCGCTACATTGCAGCAGAGGGCGCGCTATTATTTCAACGACTAGGAATTTACCTTTATTGACAGCGGAAGCGGTAACGGAAACAGAATGCACGTGTATGCACAGGACTTGAAGGTTACTCAAACCTCACCGGCAACCTCATTGTCAGAGAGAGCAGGTCAATAAGACGGTCCGTTTGCGCTCAGAAAGACTGGCCTGCACTGTAACACGTCATGGACCCCATGAAGGCGCAGCAACTGGCGGCGGAGTTGGAGGTGGAGATGATGGCTGATATGTACAACCGGTAAAGTTGGAATAAGCTAACCTCAGCTAGCTTCTGCAGTGGCACCATCGTTTCATTCATCAAAATACTGTTCTCTCGTTTAGCGTTGAGGTGAAAACAATATAAATTATAGTTACTAGCGAAACCAGTGTGCGAGCTTGGAATTACTTCGAAATACGTACTAGATGTCGCATTTAAACTAGTGTGGTTCTTGTCACTCAGGGATCCTCACTTGTTTACGTCAAGCACAATAAAGAAAAATGATTGTTCGGTATTACTGACATCACCTTAAATTATATATTTATAGGCTCCAATTTAATGAACCAGGATTTACACAATCAGGATTTTTCAGAAGTTTTAAAGATTTTTTTGAATCAACCAATCAGAAATTCGACGACGATATTGAGCAATATGTTTATATGAATGTATGAGAACAGATGTTTGACAAATAGAGTATTTTGCAACAGATGTTCAATGTTGTATTCATTTGTATTTGCTCGACAGTGCTATGAAGGTACAAGAGTACCAAAATTAAATGAATGAACACACAATAAATATATAAATCTAGTTAAAATAGCATGTATTAATTAATTTCAATATTTATGTCAATATATTTGTTTATATTTCAATAATTATTTATTTGAGAATTTATTTAATTGTACCGCTCTTGTTCCTCTGTGTCATGAATTAATTTTTTCTGTCATTTTGTCCCATCAAGCTCAATGGGTGGGACTCACGCTGATCCAGCACCAATTAAATTGCTTGTTGCAGCACAAGCTCCACCTTGAGGTAATTGCAGACGTTTTAGGAAATGCTATGGATTTAGACATGAACACTTAGGCCAATATGTTTCATGTGCAAGATAACATCTTGGACCTCGCAGAAAATATCGACAGGAATATCAGACCCTGAACATATGACTTGCACAGCAGATGAATTTCTGAAACTTCTCAGATGTTATTTCTCCTCTTTCTGAGTAAGAAAGACCAAAGAGTTCAAACCTTGAGGATGTTCTCCAGTGCATCTCCCGTGCAACACATGGAGCACATATGACATCACCAACCACAGCCGTTGTAGTGTCATATTTGGTCTAAATAAAATTGTTTTGTGGTTTGATGTTTTTAAGAGGCCAACAGAAAGTGCATGAAACATAACCTTCACCATTAAATCCATGGCTTTTCCTAAAATGTCTGTGGTTAACTCAGACATTTAGTAGACAATGGCGCTCTAACGCACCAAACTGTCACATCATTAAACCTTTAACTTGGATGTTTAAGTAACTTCTTAATGTTTTAACTGCCATTCAAATTGAAAAAGATTAACGATATTAAATATAGCGAAGAAAACACCAATTCTTAACTGTAATGACAACTGTCTAATGTAAAGTTGATTTGAGGTGCTTGTGTACTTTGCCTATCTCTCCAAAATATTACTTGTCACAGAATAGTAAAAAGTTAGCCATGGAAAATGAAACGTTACTTCAAATGAATAATGGCTCAAATACATTGCATTTCCAGAATGACCAACGCCTGCCACCGAAAGTGTGTGCCGCCACATTACAAAGAGGCAGAGCTGACAAAGGGCGAGTCTGTGTGCCTGGACCGCTGCGTGGCCAAATACCTGGACCTCCACGAGAGGCTAGGACGCAAGCTAACAGAGCTCTCAGTCCAAGATGAGGACATGATGAGGAAAGCAGCTGTCGGCAGCGGATAGTGACGCAGAGACTGGGATTAGATGCCTAAGACTTCCACAAAATATCATGGCAACAACATTTGCTTGGGTGAACTCTTAAAAGCAAGAGTTTTATTTGAGACGTGTTTGTGAGTGAATGCATCCGAATTTAAGTTCATGTGGGTCCAGTGGGAGAAACCGTTTGCTGCATTTGAGGGTTACATAAAAGGGTCTGAGCACTGTGTACACTTGTATTATGACTTAAAGTACTTCAGAAACAGTCTCAGCAACCTCTCTTGATGTGGACTGATATATTCAACCAGGCCTGGTCCTTCAGATTGGGTTACTGGAGTATGAATGCATATATTTTTTATTTTTTGTACTTTGACTCAGTCATATGTACATAGATTTTTAAATGCAGTATGTCATAAACAACTGTTACTGTCTTCAGTTCAGGACACTGTACCTTTTTGTTGATCCACTCACAGTTACAATTAAACCAATAGTCAACTTTAACCACTGCTAATAGTAATCATGACCCTTTATGCATCAGCATGAGAAATTTACCAACGGATTTCTTTGGCGTTAACCCCACAAGGAACGTCGCCTGCCTCTTGGAACTCTTTTGAAACCTTCCATTATATTTTTGTCTACCTTCAAGACAGCCTGCTACACTGGAAGGCCAACTCAAGCTTCTACATAAACACGCGATACTAAATATAATGACCATTTTTATGCCACCCCCTCGGGTCATTGTTAAACGACCTTGGGTCCCTTGAAAGACACTACGGTGGAGCCCTCGAGTTTGTGGCTTGCTCAATAGCAAAAATCAATATAATTGAAGGCCATATGATTACAATGAGAAATAATTATTCTGTGCGATGAATTGTGAACACACACATGCGGTTTAAAGACACTGTTATGTACGTCATTGCCCTCCTCAGATAATATAAATTTGACCATTTATATACCATATATACCATTTATCATTATTGTGTAGATTGTGTCATAAGTGGACCATGTGTTTTCTTTTTTAAAATCAGTTTCATTTTGCGTGATGCCTTTATTCTGTCTGTCAGCCGTCCGACTGCGTATCGGCGGAACTGCAATGTTATTCCCCCTAACATGAATAAAGCAAAGTTAGTATGCACTAGCTGAGGCGGATATTGCTGTTATTATTACAACAACCATCGAGGGAGCCGGGGGCGGCAAATTTGTGCTTGTCCCTTTAAGACAAACAGTAGCAGATGGGGAGGAAGTGAAGACAAACGACTTTCGGTTCCTCTCGAAACTCCTTTTATTATATACCTGTGGTCCGCACACTGGAAAACGGAAGCTTTGCCAATCCACGACGTTGTGAGAAGCGTTTGTGCTGCATGGGGCTTGTCCACAAGTGGACGCTGGAAGATCTTGCCGCGTCTGACCCATTCGAGAGTTGAAAGGAGCGGCCACTGTCAAATACGCTCTCGAACTAAGGTGAGAATACACGATGTCAATGCGATGCTTAATTGTTTTTTATCTGCTTTAAAGAAAACTAAATGTCAACCACTTGCGTATTTAAAGTTTCCCTTTCAGGTTAACAACGAAGTACAATTTGTGCTAAAATAAGGATAACGTTGCCAATAATCTTGACGAGGATGAAATATTTCGTAGATAAGTGGTTCTCGTTATTTCTCTTGTAGTCTACAGTGGCGTAAAACTCGGTCTTAATGGGCCGCTGTCCTGCTTGTTTTCCGCGTTTCAAATGATCAGGGTCGTTATTAAGCTTATTGCGTGAAAGTCCAGAAAAAACAACTGTACACACACACACACACACACACACACACATATATATATATACGGTAGTGTAAATATTATTATAATAAAATATTATGAATTAAATATTATAAATTATATCTTATATTTGTATACGATTATAAAAAATCTATGAATATAAGTATACATATATATTATAAGATTTTTTACACAGAAGATTATATATATAATCTATAAATAATTATCTAAATAAATATATACACTACCGTTCAAAAGTTTGGGGTCACCCAAACAATTTTGTGACCCCAAACTTTTGAACGGTAGTGTATATATATATATATATATACGTATATATATATACATTTACATCTTAACATACCCCTGAGGGAAATGAGCTAGAAGACTGTCTACAATTTTGAATACTTTTAACATACGTAGTTGTTTTTAGTAAAACAACTGACCAAAGAAATTAACAAATGGGGAAGTGCCATAGAGAAGCAAGAATAATGTGTTAAATGAATAGGAACGAACAGGAGGAACAATATCGTATGTGATACTGCATGCACAAAATAGACAAACATACAGTGTTTGATATTCATCAGAACTAGATCCTGTATTTTCCACTGAATCCAAAGTCTTCATCTTACCATGACTTATTTTAGACAGTTGTTCACTGTTATCTTATTTTAGACACTTGTTCAGCTTTATCTTTGTGGGAACAGTTTGAATGCCTTGAATAAAAATATCTTGTTTAATTATTTACGACCCTGTTGTCAGCGTTTCTATTTATTATTTTATTATCACACTATACTTGATTCCTTGTCTGTAGTTTTCTTTTATTTTGTTTGTTTCTTTTTGTTGTTTTGTCTTCTGACTAGTGTGCCGTTATGCTTGCTCTGTTGTGTTTTTGTGTGGGACCGTCTCGCAAATGAAATGTTACATCTCAATGGGTCTAGCCCACGTTAATAAAGAAAACATTCAATGACTCATACAAAGTCAGTACTTGTTTTGGTTCCAACCGAATGGTACATAAACTCAAACGGTACTATGTGATGTGTTGGTACCGAAGCGCACACTCATGATTGTGTGGTAGTGAAACAGTTTGCGGTTCTCCAGTGCACATGAATATAGCAGTGTACACGCAAGAGCATAATTTCATCACTCAGTCAATGGCATTGAGTCTCGAGAATCATTGAGTGGGAGTAACATTATGATTCCCGTGAAACTGTTCAAATGTAAAAATTCGGTTCCTGTTTCAATGATTGTCTGTTAACCAATGAAAAATAAGGGTGCACCGCACATACATGGCACCAACTGCATGCTTTGTTAAAAAAATTCAACAGTGGCCAATTGTGTTTAAGAGCCTGTCAAATAGAAGTTGACAGAGTGATTGCATGTGTGAAAATTAAATGTTCCTTAAATTTTTTTTAAATAAATTATTAATGACACCAAATAATAAAAAAAAATATATAAATTATATATAATTATATATAAATTAAAACAATAACACGCCACACACACACGCACACACACACACGCACACATGCACGCACACACACACGCGCACACCTACACTGATACCATTGAGTACAAATGTACTTTGTACTGTGTGTGCTCAAACAAGCACATGATGGTGACTGCAGTCGAGCCCTGGCAAAGTGTCACCGGGGAGGAAACTCACAATTTGGTGATGTTTGTTGAACTCCATTTGCCTTTGAAGTTTTACCAAATAAATAATCGTTAACATGTCAACAGTGACTCAAATTAAGGCGAACATGCAACCAAAGAAAATATAGTACTGTACAACAATATTTTATGTGACTCAGGCCTGTCCATCTTTCATCGGTCATATTTAAGAAGTAGTTCCCCAATGTTAGTAAAATGTTTGGTACCTATTAATATGGAATACATTGTAATTAAATTGAAAAATGTATTTGATGAGTAAATGATTACAACTCATGAAGTGTTCATTACTTTGGTGTTGTACTCCTTCTGGTCACCAGATGGATATGGTGGAAGAGTTGAAAGAAGCTGATCAGGGTTTCGCGCCTATCAACGGCGCTGCTAATGAAATGCAGCGAGAAGACAACATGCAGGGCCAGGTGAGCTTTCGAACGCACAGTATTATACAAAGCCTTCAGTGTTTGGACCTTGTGATAATCAGACTTTAGTCCTAAGTACCTCTTTCCTGATTGCAGATAAAATGACTCTCTTCTGACTATCTATCGCATTTAACCACTGTTTCTCAAAGATGGAGGAGTTTTTGGGTCCACAGGCGGAATACAATGAGGAGGAGGAAGAAAGAAAATATTACAGAAGGAAGCGATTAGGAGTCATCAAGAATGTTCTGGCAGCCAGCTTTGGAGCCATGATTATGTACAGCGTGTACATGGGTCAGAAGTCGCCAGTCGTAGTTTGATATGAGTCGGGACACAGACCACAAACTCACTTGTGTATTCTGTGATGTGCATTTTCCAGGGTTACTGCAGCTGCAACTTATCCTTCATTACGATATGACTTATCGTGAAGTAAAGTACAGCAACCTGGGTTTAGAAGACATTGATCGGAAGATGCTGAGGGGAATCAACGTCACGCCCATAGTAGGCCTGCTGTATACCCCGATTCTCATCAGGTAGACAAGCACATGCAACGATTCCTTCAATTAAACATTGGTTATCCTAAACCATGTAATCCTCATGTTTTGATTGATCTAAGATTTCTTGGAACCAAGTGGATGATGTTTCTGGCCTCAGGAATCTATGCATTTTTTGTCTCGACCAATTACTGGGAGCGTTACTACACCTTGGTTCCATCTGCCGTTGCTATCGGCGTGGCCATTGTACCACTATGGGCCTCCCTAGGAAATTATATCACAAGGTGAGTCCAAGGATCATAAAGGATGACATTTATTTAGAAAAGATGGAAAAATGCACTGTACAGCAAATTATTACCTCATAAAATCAGGTTACTTTCTCAAAACTACTTGTCACAACTGTCACATCATTATGTCACTCGAGGACACAAGGACATCAAGCATATTTCTATGCATTTTCATTAGACTTTTCTTACAGGCGAATCTGGACTTTTTTTTAAATAGCTCATAGCAAGTGAATATAATTGTTGTGATGTGATTGAGAATTTCTGAACCAAAGAAACTCAGATGACAACACTGTAATGCCTACAGTGTTTCATATACACTTTTCTCGAAAGAGATTTCTTACTTTTCTATTCTGTACATGGTAGTTCAGATTTTCTATGTATAATCTGAATTGCTGCCACATGATGATCAGATCAACGATCAGATTCTACTGTACTATGTACTGCAGTATAGACAGTGTTATATTTAAGATAAAGTATTAATGCATGCATAAAAGTAGGCTTACTATAGTACTGTGCTTTTATATTGATCACAGTGTTGTATAAGATTTGAGAAATGCTACCTTTGCGATGAACAGTTACAAAAAACTAATATTCCTGACGAGTCATGCTGTCACACACAGGATGGCACAACAGTATTATGAATATGCCAACTATAAGGAAGAGCATGTACAGGAGCAGAAGAAGATTCCAAAAGGAGCGTGCCACAAATACATCATCATCTTCCAGTCAATCTTCAGTGTCATCTTTCATGTGAGTCCCTCCATAAAACATAAAAACACGTTTGGACGTGCATAAAATATAGCAGCAGTTCCCAAAAAACAAGATTTTTTTTACATTTACATTTTACATTTATTTATGTTCATAAGGTTTGAATATCGTATGTAATATTTAAAATGCTCTTATAATTACCGTAGTGGGCGCAACGCATTATAGGGCGCATGTATGCCGTGACTTACGGTAAACAAACAAAATAAAAAACAAAACAAAAAAATGAAATGGGAGCATGGGACAGTTAGTTGATTTGATTTGTTTATTTCGGCAAGTAATAAATACTTATTACAAAATTACTTATTATGGTTCGTTTATCGCGGCTTCACTGCTTCGCGGATTTTTTCCAGCCAAAAAAAAAAAAGTTGTGATAATAAGAGTTCTAAAAACACATTTACAGTGTTGTACTTTGTTATAAAAGAAGTTGTTATAACAAAATACTTCTGAAAACATATTTACAGTATTGTACCTTGTTATAAAAAGTTGTTATAATAATAAAAGAGTCCTAAAATCATATTTACAGTATATATATACATTGTAGATGTATGTATATATATATATATATATATATATATATATATATATATATATATATATATACATCTACAAAATGCGCATAGCGCTGCTATGGTAACTTGTGACAACTAGAGGTCCCTGTTTAACCAAGGTTAACAACAAAACGTCACATCTACACGTGTTACACCCACACACATACATGTATAATATTTATATTTTCAATATTTGTACAATAATTTCTGTATGTTATTTATGCTATTAATGTACTATTTACACATTTGAAACTATTTTTTAATGTTCTAATAATAACATATGCACTTAAATGGTTTCATATACATTAACTGACAAACGAGGGATTACTGTACTTCCAAGCCCCCCCGTAAAAAAAAAGAAATTCACACAGATGTATTTTAATAACGTGACAAAGTAAAAATTGCTTTTCTCAATTGCACAAGTTTCACTATTGCAATCAAACACTTTTTAAAGTGCACAAAGACAATGGGACAATTCTGAACATTACAGTTATCAGTGTGTATAAACTATGCAGAAAATTGGTGGAGAACAACAATAATTTTTGAAAAATTAAGAATGATGGCTTTGACCTTTTTGTGTCCATCTCACTTATTTCGCATTCGACAAGAACATCAGTTGATAGTTTTCTCATCCCCCAACACTGTCACTCACTCAGAGGTGAAGAGGAGACTAAACCAATTTCACGTAATCTGGGGGGTGAGGTTATAGCTTTGTATCACCCATTTGACACAATTCAGAAAATGTGCAGGAATTATATATATTATATTATATATATGTATATGTATAATATTATACATGACCTGTGTTTTTGGAAAGAAATTGAGGTATGATTGACTTTAGCCCACTAATAATGTTGCACTATACAGTGGATCCTCCCTTTTCATCACCACTTATCCTCACAGGTGACTTGTCCCCACTCTACACATTACGTACAGTTCTCTGATTGGTTTACCGCCCTGGTCTACGTAATTTACGTACAACGTATTGATGATCGGTTCATCGGGTTACGCCTACATATTATGTCCCTGTGTGACAACAGCCACACAGCAACATTTTGGAATTCGGTCCACACAAAAGGCACACCTTATTAAAGACACACAAAAGGCACACCTTATTGAAAGACACACCTTAATTATTAAAAAAAATTCCAAGTGTGATTTATAGTGCGGAAAATACTGTAAATATTTTTGGACAGATTGCAGGTCAATTTTGATTTGTCTGTGTTTTGTGTCTCTCACCAGCTGAGCTTCGTCTTTGCTGAGCTCCCCATGACTATCATCCTCAAAGAATGCATTCTTGACAACAATCACATTCTCATCAATGTCAAAAACTGTGGTAAAGTCACTGCACCCTCATTGGAACTGTGATGTGATTCTAGTTTTGTTCATGCGTGTGTGCTTGGAATAGACGTTTATTGGTGCAGACATTCGGCATTTTGACGAATATCGGCATCTGCCTTTTTTTGTTTAAATAAAAGATTCATTTAAAACCGGGTTAACTTCAGGGAATTATTTATTTATTTGTTTATTTAAATTTTCACTTTATAATAAATGTTGCTGATTCTGGGAATTCATTGCACTTTTTTTTGGTCTGAAACTGAGACAAAAATAAGTTTAACTTTTCAGTTAGATTGGAGCTCTGCACTTATTGTTAAAATTCTAAAACAGCTAATTTGAAAAGTCATTTTCGCAAACATGTTTGATAACGTGGCTGTATTTGTGTGAATATTGTTGACATAAATCTGTCCCCGTAATCTAAAGCCTTAACTCCATGCTTCCAAATGGAAAAATAAACAGCACAGACATAAAAAAAGTAAAAGCACATCTCATCCAGTTTTGACTTTTCAGTCTAGTGTGCATTCAAAGCAAAGATATTGCTAATTTTACGACATGCTGACATTTTCATTGAAATTGAAACAATGTGCCATTTTGTAGCTGTGACTGTATGGCATGCCTAAAATGATATTCTAGGTGGTTTTGGTAAAATATTCTTGTCTTTTTCCCACCAGGGGCTGAAATTAGTGGTGTGGTTCCGGGATTCAACACCACCGTGCTGAAATTTCTACCCCAGTCCATGAATCTGATCATCGGGGAGAGCGTCCTTATGGGCTTCGCTTTTCTTTCCATGATCATTGTAAGTGTTCTGGCTTCTAACGCACACCCAAAAGACCCTGCATTTCATAGTGTTTGGATGGTTTCTTCCATTTAATTATTTTGCTACAACACACACGTTGACATAATGTAAAAAAATCCAACCTTTCATTGGAGTAACAATTAGCTCCTTACTAGCTCTATGTCTATGTTTTTTTGTTCTTCCATCTAGCTTTAATAATCTCAGTTTCTGTGCCCTTTCCCCATTTTGTCAGTTTCCAAATGTGAACTTCAATTATTTTACCTCATTCAGTTCCTTGTGCTGTGTGGTGCTGCGTACCGCCCAACAGAGGAAATTGATCTGCGTAGTATTGGCTGGGGAAACATCTTCCAGCTCCCTTTCAAACATATGAGGGACTACCGCCTACGCCTTCTCTGCCCTTTCTTCATCTACAGCGGATTTGAAGTACTCTTCGCCATCACCGGACTCATCCTGGTACTTTGCTGTCATTCAAAGATTAATATAAGGTATGCGGTGGTACCTTGACTTACGAGTTTAATTTGTGCCTTGCTTCTAAATAAAAATCACTTATATCTTGAATTGACCTTACAGCTATTGAAATAAAGGAAATGCTATTAATCCGTTTCAGCCCCCCCAAAATCAGCATTGATTTATCACTTGTTTTTTAATTAGCACTGTACAGTATTATACTTAATAAAAAGGTACAATAGTACTAATTGATAATACTTATACATGTTTTTCAATTTTGCCCTTCAATTTCACAGAATATATTCTTGACAGCTTCTGCATTTTTCACCACATTTTTGAAACATTCCGCAGCTTCGCCAAGGTGTGCAACGTAGGAATTATTTTAATTGCCTTGGTTGACATTATCGCCTTTATTGCTCGCTTGCAACTTATTAAGTAGTACATAGTGTAGATGTAGCAGTAATTTGCTCGCATTGATTTACCAAGTCACATACACCCCTTGCTCAGAGATTTTCTGGGATTTAAAGATATAGTAATTCAGTGGACATCATGTTTTTTTTTTTTTTTTTTTTACCACTTCACTTCTTAGCATCCATGGTTAGAAAAAACAACAGCCCAAAAAAATACAAGTTCAAAACTCACTGGAGGTAACCACTTGAAATGATTGTGGCTGAAGTCCTTTGTCGCCATCTCGTGGCCATCTAGTTGCAGAGTTTCTGAAGCTTCCTCACAAATCAGATTTTCATTTACGACTAAAAGCCCCCCAAAGAGACAAAACCGTAGGTTGGCACACTCGAAAGTCAAGATGCCACTGTACTAGATAAAGCTGATACTATTTAAAGAGTACACGATCATGCCAGGTGTATTTATTTATGAATCTTTTCTCTCCATACAGTCTTATGGCGTTTGTACTTTGGGTCTCCAAAAATTGTGGCTATTGATTGTGGTCTATGGACTCTCGTGCTCAGTCTTCTCTATCCTGTCCCTCTGCCTCCTACGTCTCCCGCGGTGGGTGTGTCTGGCAGGAGGAGCCACTGTGCATTTGATACTGTTAGTGGTACTCATGGTGTTTTCGCCAACTCCACAAAACGTGGCCTATGAGGTCCCTCTTCTGGTAATTACTATACTCTGGGGACTTGGGACGGCCCTGAACAAGACTGGAGTCAGCAGTGAGTAGCACTTGGGATGTAGTGGTGCATGCACATGCAATGTCTTACCAAAAAGCATCCATATTTGTGTGTCTGTTTCAGCCTTGCTTGGTATTTTATATGCTGAGGAGAAGGAACGTCTGGACTTTGTCTTCACAATCTATCACTGGTTACAGGCCATTGCCATCTTTGTGGTCTACCTCTGGTCAGAGATGCCGATGAGGGTAAGTAACTGTAAATCAGGGCTGTGAAGTAACAAAGTAGGAATACGTTGTTGCTGCACTTAAATGTGTCATGTACTAATAGATTATTTGTTTTTCTGATGACTTTTTCCTTTTACTCCCCACTTTTGAAATATGTACTGCGAATGATGACTTGACAAAGATGTAAATAGAGAGATGTAAGGTCGGCTGTGGTTCAGCTCTTGACGAATGGAATGATTTATCAGGGTTTGGGTAAGGCAGAAAAAAACCAGCAACATAAGGGAATCTGAACTAGAGCCCATAAATGATGACAGCAAGAGTTTTGAAGAGTTTTCCCCATCAATGACCTTTTGAAGATAACTGCTTGATGTAGTAGTGTGTTGTAAATAGAGCCTAGAGAAAAGGCATTGAATTAGCGCTGATGCTGAAAATAAAACGTCACATTTTAATTTTGTCTTTCTCTCCACATCTCTCCAATTGAGGCGAAACTTGCCATCATGTTAGCAACTTTACTGCTAGCTTGCTACTGCTACTGGCTGATGGAACGCCGCCTAGCCAAGAACGAGCGTCATAGGTTGCCCCGCATTCCTCGACCCAGGCACAAGGTGATCAGACTGGCACTAAATGTCTTATACCATCATCTACTCAGCTTTTGTAAAGTTTTTTATTTATTAAAAAAAATTGCAGTGTCTCATAAAAATATCAGAGAATTCAGTAAGTAAATTTACTATTCACCAAAAAACAAAAGTGGGACCAGTAGTTCCTGGAGAAGACCCACACAAGCATAAGAAGAACATGCTTAGATTCAAACCCAGAACCAGTTTCTGATTGTTTGTGACATAAGCCCTCACAAAAACTGGCATTTTAATTGGGGTGTGTTGACTTTTTATAAGTGTTTGAAAAGCTCATGCTTTTTATTGTGTGAAATTTCTGTTGTCCTACTCAGCCTACCAACAAAAAGCAATTCCTCACCCTGCAGAAATGATGTAATTTGTGTCCACAGGTCAAAGGTTATCGCTACCTGGAAGATGGCAACTCAGATGAGTCAGACTCGGAGAGAAGCGAGGAGGATGACGAAAAGGATGAAGAGGAGATAGAGGCAGAGGAACAATTGGCGAATGAGTCTGAAGCGGAGGACATGGAGGCCGAACGCCAGGATCCTGGAGCTCAGGGCGCTGACTCACTCCGAGCCAGGAGGAAGAAGCCAGAGAATCACCAGCACACCGAGGACGACGCCCATCTGATGGAAGGCCGGAGGTGAACAAAACTAAATTAGAAGAAAGAGAGTGAGCAAGACAGAAGAGCATGTCGGTGTTTCATCATTCCTCTAAATTGTCTGAAGCTTTTCATTAAGGACAAATGAATTTGATTATTTTTCAAGCAATAATTAGAGAGCAGCGATTATTCAGATGGAAGGCTTGTGGAAATTTGCCAAATGTGAAAGCTGGAGCTGCCCTGGAGTTGAAGCCTCTTACTGTAAATATTCATTCTGATCGTGTG
The DNA here is from genome assembly GCF_901709675.1 of Syngnathus acus. Taxonomy (NCBI): domain Eukaryota; kingdom Metazoa; phylum Chordata; class Actinopteri; order Syngnathiformes; family Syngnathidae; genus Syngnathus; species Syngnathus acus. Next base: position 11,914,436 of record NC_051087.1, on the reverse strand, counting down.
GCTTTGACATTCAAATCATAAGTGATGCCTGAAATAATAATCAACAAAATTTACTGCTTAATGCTCAAGGGATTCAGTAACCAAAGATAGACACGGTACCACAATTTGTTTTTATTTGTGTCCCTATGTATTGCAGAAATTGAGATTTTCTGCTGAACTTTCAACAGTTTTGGGGTTTCTAATTTCAATTGCATTTTATCTTCCAGTTTCAGCTGTCATATTCCTTCTGGTGTCAAATCTGTTGTGTCTCTCAGTCAAAACGCTCGTGTTCTCTGCTGTTCCTTGTCTTTTACTGAGTTTGAATGTATTTACAGCAGTTGACCTGCTCTTGGTTTTTGCTATCCATTTCAATGCTGTAGCTGTTTATTATGTCTGTTGTTTGCAACGTTGTAGCTAATTAAAAGCATTTGTAATTTTATTGTCTGGACTTTAGAATTTCAGTCAATGCCCAGACAATACACCCTTTAAACTGCTGGTTTAAATGTTTATGTGGTCAAAACATTCTCCACTCTGTCTCAAAAACAAATTACTGCAATTTACTGAGAATAATTATTGTATATATACTGTATATTACTGTACACCATTTAGATGTTGTTGCGCAAGTAGACCATTTTACTGGAAGTATAGAAGAGGTGGAAAAAATTTTTTTATGGAAAAATGTAGCATAGTCGTGCTGTTTTCTATCATCCACTGCTGACCCTTGCAAAGTGCTGAGCAGGCAGATGAGGTTTGTATAAACCACACAAAGATGCGCAGTGCAAGGTCATCGGACATTTGTTGGATGAACCTTTCATGTGGGATGCAGTGACAACAGAGGTCTCATGCGTTCCTGGGTAGCCTTTCTCAGGAACACACAAAAATAAACACACATTCAATTTTGCACCATCTCTGCATCTCTTGCAGCTGACACGTCACACAATTTAGTGTGGTCACAGATATTCTACCACAATTCATAAATGTAATTGTATATGACCAAAGCGCTACTGACTTTCTTGTTGATTCAGTTGACCAGTTGAGGCTTAGTTGTATTTTCTGTTTTACCAATTTGGCAGTAATGGGCTGGATTGGACTAAATATACAATTCCCTGTTAGCTGGAGAGCTTTTGATTAGCTGAGATTGCAAAGAAACACGGTTCTTATTTTTATTTTCATTACATTCAAGAATTAGAAACACGAAAGCAAGAAATGATTCGTATCTAAAAGCTTCATTCAGACGTATTTGGAATTTAGTGAAAAAACAACAATCTGTCGTGGCTCACGTTTCAGTTTCATGGCTTGAAACAAGCTGAATGAAACTCGTGTTGGTTTTTCAAAACATCAATTGTCAAAAAAACGCTAAGAATTAAGTGTTGTCCATATGTGCACTAGATTCCTTTTCCTATTTTGTACATTCTAAATTACAGCAGGCTTACCAAAAGTGAGTTTCCACAACAATGCCTTGAATTGCATTGAGAAGGTTGCAGCATACAAAATGGGTTGCCTTGGTGTTGTAAGAATGAAAATCCCCGAAATTGATAAATTAGCCTTGATTCTGAGACTGTATTTTGTGGGCATGAGGTGCAAAAGTCAGAACCAGCATAATTTCCTCGCTCATATCTTTAAAACTACTGCTCTTCCACAATTTACATTTCATGTGGGTGTGCAGAGAAATGGCTTCATTATGTGCTCAGTGACTTTCAAGTAGTTTCCCTTCACAATTTTTACCCATTACGTATATACACTACGTACCATTTAGAATGTTTTTCATCATCTCATTTACTGCAACATTGAGATGTGACACGTGACATGCTTGGACACATTCTATGTCCTATTAATGGCTTAGGTTTCATTGATAAACAACTCGAGAGGGGTGAATGGAGAGATCAATGGATGTTTTTTTTCAATGCACTGCATTAAAAGCCTCTGCGGTCCATCTGCTGAATGCTCTCAGAGGATGCGATTAGAGGAGATGAAAGCACACAGTAACAGATGCAACACACATTGCCGTCTTTTTTGTCTATCCGCTCTTGTAGCTACCGCTAACGTCATGGTTGTTGGGTTTTTGCTGAACGTTTTGCATTTGTAATACACTGCTAAAAATAAATATATGGAACATGTGCTTGGATCACAGTGAATGAAATATCAGTCATTTTAGTGATCAATGGAACTCAAAATCATCAACCCATGGAGGTCTGTTTTTTCCTACATGCCAGGATGAAATCTGCTGTTGCCTTTCTTTTGTTTTGTTTTTCATTTATTTCATTAATTGTGTTGATGTGTTTCATATGCATTACTTCTGTTGAGACGAAAAATGTTCTCCACAAGGGACCTCCTGCCAGACGGATCAGGGCAGGTCAAAAGGGTTTGATTGAACCATAACCCTCCAGTGAATAGGCAGACAAGTTCATGAGATCGGGAACTGGAGACATACTTTAGCCACATGAGGCTGAGCACAGCCATGCACCAGAAAGACCCACTATGAGTTGCACTATAAGTCTGAGGATCTCACTTGGGTACCTAATGGCAATCAGCAGTCACAGAGGTCTCTATGGGCCTCCAAGAAAATGCTACCTGAGACCTAATCCACATAATGGAGGACGTTGCAGCTAGCAGAATGTTCTTCTTGGTGGAATAGTACAGAATTGGTGGATGTAACGAAAATGGAAGTATTTGTGTTATATCTGTGCTAAGGGACGGTTCTCAGGAATTTTGGAATTGTGGGTCAGTGGAAGATGGGAGGTGTTTGGTTCTGAACCAGATCTTTTCACTTATGTCTCGCAACTGCTGTTAAATAATAATGTAACAACAAAAGTGCAAATAGAAAAATAAATAGCAGATATGAAGGAAACAAGGGTTGGGCTGGAATTTGGATTAATGCATCAAATAAAAGTTTTAGTGAGTAGGAAATAAATAGTGACATTGGGGAGAAGTTCAGAAGATATAGAAAAAAAATCACTATGACGTTTAGAGGGGCCGCACACTATCGCAACATCCAGGCAGCTTGGAGACCAACAGGTCGATATGTAGTCTCACCTATAGACACGTGTGGTGGTAAGTGGATTGAATAGGTTGCTTTTGCAGGTTGTCTCGGCTCTCGCTTCGAGAAAGGGTGAGAATTGCGGTGCTCTTCCACATTGAGAGGAGCTCGATGCGCTGGTGTCTTTCCTCTCAACACCTGTTGATGTTGTTTGTCCTCTGGAATAAGTGTTGTAAAAATACTACAAAAAGAAGAATTGAGCTCATTGCAGTATTACGACAGCTGTAACTCTGCATTTTCATGTGAATAATGAGACAGATCGGTCCAGAATAAGCAATCATAAGAGGTTTGTACTTTTGAACTTTGACTGCAGATACTAAAAATCTTTTTGTGGGATAGTTTTACATTCTTCATTCATTTTAACATGCATTTTCAGTTGTTCTTTTACACAGTGGACTTGCATCACACACTTTTGCCATTAAATTATTTGAGAGTAAAAGTCCTGAGTAGAGAAGAAAATGATTGCGACAAGAGTGCATCCTTTTTTCTCACTTCCCTTTGTTCTTGGCCGCTTCCCTTTTTTGGTTCATTTATGCGGCCCTCAGCTCCGCCTGCTAAGGAAGTTCACTAAACACTGGAGGGAAAGGTGCAAGCAGAGAAGGTCACATGCAAATCTTGAGTCTTGAGTGTTTCGCCAAAGCTTTAAACCACAAGTCCAAAGTCATTTTGTCTTATGTAAGTCAAGTCAGGTCATTGATTCAATAATTTATTTTTAAATAAAACAAAATGTTTATAACTTGTGCTCTTTTTTTTTGTTTAATTAAAATTGATTACATCATACTGTAAAAATCCCAATTCCAATGGAGTTGCCATACAAGAAATGGCTTTTTTAGAAAGACATTGCCTAGTCACATTCTGCACATGTTCCAATAGTGTGGCTTTATAGTAAAGGAGTGCGGGTACTTGCCTGGCCAGAATCCATTTTTTCCCATTGTTAAATGCATAACAGATCAAAAGGAGTCTGTGTGTTTGACTCCTTTTTTGTTTTGTTTTTAATTCAATTCATTCGCTATAGATGATAACAGTCATAAGGCATGCAAAATGAGTGGATCCAATTTTGGCGTCATTATGACGGAGGCTGAATCTCTGTCATAATCACGGCGAAATTGGATACACATTTTCATGATTGCTAGATACCCTCTCAATTTGGGAAAAATGGCCTAGTGGCGACAACACATCTGCGTCTTGTGCAAATCTAATCAGTGTATCAGCTGGCAAGCTCAGGGACGTTTCAGGACACCACAGTGGAAGGGGATTTAAAAAAAATATCGACGAGATCCAGCCGGGCTATTGTGCCGTCATGGCCGCCTCAGAGTGAAACGTGGCTGGCTTCAGAGTCAACTGTGGCCAGCCATAATTCGCTCGAAACAGGGCTGCCACAAGAAGCCCACATATCGGCAACTTCACGAAATTTCAGTTGAGAAGCAGATGTGTCAACCACCACATTGATGACACCCAAAACTAAGATCATGACAATTGCAACATTCACAACAATAAGTGTGTGCCTTCCTGCAGGATAGTGTTTCATCTGGGCACTCAAAAGTCATTTTGGGTTCGAGATGAGTACAGTATGAAGTAAATTCTGTTTTCTTCCATACTTCACAGTTCTTTGACATGTCACGTGACTTGATCGGTGCAGCTGCATTCTTTTCTAAAATGTGTTGCCTCCCAAGCGTGCTGTTGAATGAATGGCTTCTGGTCATTACTATGGCACGTAACCTCTTCCCAGACAGACACGTTCCAGAAAAAGAAAGACAGTCTTACTTAATTTAACAGCTGCCTTCCACTGTAATAATGGGAAGATGGTTCACTCAATAAGAACCTCCAGAGGTTGAGCATTATTGCTTCACCTCACTTATTGCTTTCCCTGCTAATGTTTGTCTTGGTGACTGCAGAACTGTATCACGAATGGTGTGAAACAGTCACACGACAAGATTTTTCAATATGAGGCTGAAAGTAATCATTTAAAATTGCAACCATGGGAGGAGGTTTAAAAATAATTTGCATGGGAGAGCTCACTGCAGAAGTAATTGCAGGCAATACACTGACCGATTAGAACATTAGCACCCAAGAGAAGATTCTTGTTATATTTGGCTTCTCTTCTGTAGCAAAAAAAGGTAAATAAAGTATGAGAAAATAAATGCATGATGGAGTGCAGTTCACTGCAAACTGGCGTTCCTCAGGTGTCAGGGTGGCATGTTCAACCTCCAGTTGGAGGTGACATGGATCGGGTGGTCCACCTGTTATTTTGGGCCCAGGGGACTGATGCCCCTGACCTGCCCCGTTCCTTTCTCCACCCCTGGATTTGACGATCAATCCGCGCAGTCAGGTCTATTGCTTCATCAAGGGTTGAGAGATCCTCAGACAGCAGTCCGTCCTTTAACTAGCGTCATCGGGCCACGGTCCGGAAGTCCAGGGCATAGTCGACGAAGGGACGGTTTTCCTGGCGGATCCTAAGGATTTTGCAGGCTTAAACGGCGCTGGACACCATTGAATTGTTAAGGGTTCCCGACCTTGAGTTCTGGGGCTTCCGGGACCAACGCCGAAGCTTGAGCTGACAGGGCTTCGGTAGGGGGATGCAGTTGCGCAGGGCCGATGGAGAGGGGGCTTGGCTGAGGATTGATGCTTTGCTGCAGCTGTTGAACCAACTGGGACAGGCCCTTGACCTCCTTGGTTAATTCGTCCAGTCGGCCCTCCGTGCGCACCAAGCGGTCCATCTCTTCCAGTGCGCATTTGTCGTTTTGGTGGTCAGATTGTTCAGAAATGAGACAGGACGACCGACTGCGCAGCACTTGTTTTGTTGTTTTTATTTTGGGTTTTGGAGAAAGACAAGGATGAGGGGGAGTGACTAGATCGCTGGCGAGCGGAACCAGCGCTGGGATTGCGCACAGCAGGTCTTCGAGTGGGCCGGCACAAAACGGGTGTCTTGTGCGTCGCTGCAGACAAGGGGCAATGCAATCTTCTACTTGGGGACGGGTGAAACCTGACAGGACAAGCAGAGGATCGGGCAACCAGTTGGCAGAATCGTGGTCAGAGAACAGGTGAGAGGTCAGGGCAGGTGGCGCTCAGGGTAATTCGGTCAGACGGACAAGCAAGCAGGATCAGCAACAGAAATCAATTGGAAACTAGGATAGACGCAATGAGCATAAAGGGCCAATCTGACAGGGGGTGACGGGAATGCGGGGTTTAAGTCGTGGAGTAGATGAGCAGGTGACAGGTAATCAGCGGTGATTACTGTGGGAGTGGCTGTGATTGATGTGCGTCATGGAATAGTATTGGTGGTGTGCAGGGGAACGGAACTGGCCAGGGTGCTGAAGATGCCCCCGCATAACAGGTAGCGACAACCGAGACTTAGAAGGATCAATTAACTCTGAGTTTTTGATGTAGTTTTATAGGTGCTCAGAAGGCTGTAAATGTACAAATAAAGATAAAATGTTTTTGAAACTTTAGGGTCATATTTGAAGCTCTAGCACTAATTCACATCGATCCCTTTTTGATGTCGGGGGTATTTCTCTTCTGAGCTCAGCTCAGCAACTTTCTCTCACTGTCTCCTTTCCCTGCAGTCTGTAATTGACATGCTATTTTTACATACCCTATATGTATACGTGCAAATGATAAGTCAGTTGGAGATTTACATGACATGTATATATGGCACAGGTGATGATTCGATTTTGTCACAGCTTTGAGAGCACGAGTGCAGAGAATCAGGAAGAGGCAGGTGGGAATAATGACACCCACAAAAAGGTTCTATATATGCAATGTCAGCCAGAGTGCTTCACATCCTGTGTGCTTGGCAAACTCAGAGTTGTCACAAAAGAAGTATGCTTTTTTTTCCCATGACAACTGAGATGCAGTTTATCCACCACATCTTCCTCCAATTCCCAAAGCAACTCGGTGACATCAATGTTTTAAAAATATCATTCATAAGTATTTATTCCTCTTCTTTCTCAGATATCCTGACTGGAGAAAAATCTAAATTTAACATCAATGTGAAAACAGCTAAGAGCAAGATGTCGGAGATAACCATGATGTCTATTCAGGTACAGTGCAAATACATGCAAAAAGAAATGTCAGTGTCATGTTAGTGTGAAGCATGTGGTATCACGGCACAGCAGTTTACCTTCTGTCTTGACGTCAATATTACCCAACATGCTAATACTTATTGAAGGAGGCAGCTGTCAACGACAAGATGTCATGAGGAGCTGCTGTGTATTTTGGGCTGTGAAGAAAACACGGTCATATTCATCAGGTGTTTGGTTGTTGTTGTTTTTTTTAAATGTTTCTACTTCTCCCGCCCATTCAGATCTGTCTGTACCAACAAGGGAACTTAGGGCCATTGCGCTGAGGTCACTGGTGAGCATTTACGAAGTTGTCAGTGGACCGTGAGTTGCAGTTCAAATAGACTCACGGTCATTTAGAAACTAGAAAATGACATGAACCTGATTTCTTTCTTATACGAATGCACTGATATCAGAAAAACTTTCAATCCCTGTCTCTTTTGCGGAGTTTAGGCCATGTGCGAATTTTGTGGGTGACAAATTATGTCTTACCTGTGTGCAAAATGCATATATGCATTATTGAAAGATGCCAACCGTCTTCTTCCTCATCCATTCTTTGCTAGAACACACTGGAACTCTGGAATTATACAAAGACTGATGAACTATTAATGCATCTCGCCTGTGGGTCCTCGGTCTGCTTGCATTCCATTGTGAACTAAACATGGATCGATGAGGAGGATGCATGCTTGGCCAAAGCACAAAACGGACAGCATACTATAAGTTGCACTTGTGACACCTGGCTTGTATATCCCATGAGCCTGAGGTCAAAATTGTGCATGTGCGTTCTCAAGTCAACTACAGAAAGCAATATGGCTGATCTATACAAAATGGGACTGTTGTAATCAAATTTGATTTGGTGAATGACCATCGCACACCTAACTGCAACAACACCAAAAAAAATCAACCTTTGTGTTCTTACAGGCAAACATTTTGAATTCCCACAAAACGTTGCTTTCTATAAAAACAGTTTTGTCCTTCGATTGATCTAATATTCAACCTGTCAGCAGGCAAATAGCTCAATGCGTCCTATCTCTGTGGTGTCATCTTTTTTTTTTTTTTAAATAACTTTAGAATTTCTTCTTTTCCAGGCAATTTTTAGACATGTCAGCAATGGAAGCAGTGACAGCTCTGACAAAGGCTGAAGTGACAGCTAAAACGGTCAGAAAGCAATTTTCTGTCTTGAATGGAATAAGACATTTGTCAGAAAGAAAGAAACTAAACCTATTTAAAGAAAACTTCTCGCCCAGCGTCGCCCAATGACCTATGTCGAACTTTTGGAAGACTAAATAAATAAATTCAAGTCAAGTCAAGTCAAGTTTATTTGTATAGCCCTAAATCACAAGCAGTCTCAAAGGGCTTCACATAGACAAAAATTGACAATTATTCTCAAAGCATCCCCTGATCTTAAGCTCCCAAAAGGGCAAGGAAAAACTCAAAACCCCTGCCCGGGGAAAATGAGAAACCTTGAGAAGGGACCACAGATGGAAGGATCCCCCTTTCAGGATCACCAGGTTGTAATGGATGCAGAGAGGGCACAAATAATACATAATATGAAAATCAAAAGTAGATGTCCAAGTCAGAGCGAAGGGCTGCCAGAGGAGCCCTCTGCTATCCTGGCTGTGGAGGTTGAGCTGCAGTTCCCCCAACCTGAATTAGCCCACAAGAATCCAGATAGCCGCTGTCAGCTTCGGTGCCACCTAACCACCTCCCCGGCCGGGGAGAGGGGGGGGAGAGAAAACAAAACAAACTCCGGCCGAATCGGCCACTCCAAGTTAGTTAAAGGCCATGTCATAGAAATGTGTCTTTAAACGTGTCTTAAATGTTCCTACTGAGGTAGCAGTCCTAATATCCATTGGGAGGGCATTCCAAAGCTCTGGAGCCCGGATAGAAAATGCTCTAGACCCTGCAGACACTTTCTTGGCCCTCGGTGTCGCTAAAAGGGTAGCGTTTTGCGAACGAAGGTTACGAGACGGAGCATAAGGAACAACTAGGTCGACGAGATACGAAGGCGCTAAGCCATGCAATGATTTATAGGTTAATAGAAGAACCTTGAAGTCACATCTTAAATGGACCGGGAGCCAATGTAAGTTGGCTAATATTGGGGTAATGTGATCAAATTTTCTTGTCCGTGAGAGCAGCCTTGCAGCAGCATTTTGTACTAACTGTAGACTTTTGATGCGGGACTTAGGAAGACCAGAGAATAGTACATTACAGTAGTCCAGGCGCGACGTGACGAACGCATGTATAATAGTTTCCGCATCACCGGTCGAGAGGATCGGACGAATCTTTGCAATATTACGAAGGTGAAAGAACGCAATTCTGGTTATATTCTTAATGTGCTTTTGAAAGGAGAGAGTTTGGTCAAACATTACCCCGAGATTAGTTACAGTATCGCTCTGAGTGATAGTACGGTTATCTATAGTTATAGCGGTTTCCTTGAACAAGTGTTGAAAACGAGTTGGACCAATTATCAACATCTCAGTTTTATCTGGGTTAAGACGAAGGAAGTTGAGAGACATCCATTGCTTGATCTCCGCAAGGCATGCCTCAAGATTACAACAATCACGCGGATCTGTCATCGATAATGGCATATATAATTGGGTGTCATCCGTGTAGCATTGAAAACTAATATTATATTTACGTATTATGTCCCCAAGCGGGATCATATAAATATTAAATAAAATTGGTCCGAGAACCGATCCCTGTGGGACACCACACGTAACATTATAGAGCTCAGAGGACGCATTGCCATGGACCACTCGGTGCGTCCTATTTGATAGATAGGAATGGAACCAGCCTAGTGCTGACCCTGAAATACCAACACAACTTTTAAGACGCCCTAATAAAATATCAAAGTCTACAGTGTCGAAGGCAGCACTAAGATCGAGTAGTAACAGTACAGATGAAGTGTTTGAATCCATAGCTATGAGGAGATCGTTAGTCACTTTAGCAAGTGCTGTCTCAGTGGAATGATTAGCTCTAAAACCAGACTGAAAAGAGTCATATCGATTATTGGCGACCATGTAATCATTAAGCTGCTGTGCTACTACTTTTTCAAGAAGTTTTGCTATAAATGGGAGGTTTGAAACTGGCCTATAATTACTGAGACAGTCCGGGTCAAGATTTGGTCGCTTAAGCAGCGGTTTAATGATAGCGGTTTTGAAGGCTGTTGGCACTATCCCAGAGGAGACAGACAGCTTGATTATATTTAAGACAGACGGTCCTAAAATATGAAATAATTCTTTAAGTAGTTTGGCTGGAAGAGGGTCGAGCAAACATGTTGTTTGTTTAGCCGCACTAACCATTTGTGTAAGCCTTTCAAGGGACACGCTATTAAAAGTTGAGAGGGTTGTTGCATGATCATCAGCGTTGGTACACGGCGGGCTCGACCGCACGACTGGAATGGTATTCTTGATCTCGTCCCTAATGGACTCAACCTTTTGAGCAAAAAATTTAATGAACTCGTCAGCTGAGTGGAAGGAATTATCGGGGGTCGGCTGGCGTAGAGTCAGCTTTGCCACTGTATCAAATAGGTGTTTCGGATTGTTTTTATTGAGATTAATAACTTGCGAGAAATACCGAGTTTTTGCTAAAATAAGCGCATCTTTATATTTCAGGAGGCTGTCCTGCCATGCCTGATGGAAAACCTCAAGTTTGGTTAGACGCCATCTGCGCTCATGCTTTCTACATAATTGCTTAAGCGTACGCGTTTCATCCGTGAACCACGGAGTAGGCAATCTACGGCGAGTTTTCAGACATAACGGCGCCACAGAGTCAATGGCATTTAACAATGTCGCATTGAATTCATTTGTAAGGTTATCAACAGAGCCGGTGTACGCGGGAAATATGGCAGTTGCCGGCGACAGTAACTCAGATAGCGCAGTTGCAGTCATGGAGTTAAAATTACGGCTCCTATAATTCCGATTGCTCTCTTGTCTTTGACAAGAAACTAAAATTTCAAATTTTATTAAGTAATGATCAGACAAAACAGTAGTGTATGGCAGCACTGCTATATTTGAGGTTGCAAGTCCTCGGGATAATACCAGATCTATGGTATTTCCATTCTTATGCGTTGCTGCCTGTACGGCTTGCGAAAAACCAAACATATCAGTTAAAGTCTGAAACGCCGAAGTAAGTGGCTCTGACGGTAAATTCATGTGGATGTTGAAATCACCCATGATAATTATATTATCGGCATTGGTTACGAGATCAGCCACGAATTCTGAAAATTCATCCAGGAAGCCAGAGTAAGCCCCGGGTGGACGGTAAATAACAGCAAGATAAAATGACGGTAAAGCGGTGGATCGGACAGTGAGAACTTCAAATGTTTTAAATACATTGGTCGAACGAGGCCTAAGTCTCAGCTCAGAATTCGAGATGAGGGCGACACCCCCACCCTTTTTTCGAGGACGCGCCACATGCGAGCTCACAAAATTTGGAGGCGAGGCCTCATTAAGCGGCAGCAGTTCATTAGGTTTTAACCAGGTCTCGCAGAGACCAAAAACGTTTAGATTATGTTCCGTGATGAGGTCATTAACGAGAACTGCTTTTGTATGAAGCGATCTAATATTCATAAAACCGAGTTTAAGCGTAATCGGTCGGTCAGGGTGCGTATCTATCGAAGGATATTTAAACGAGATGCGAGTAAGATTGTGTTCTCTAGGCCTGACATCACCTCTCGAATGTTTGTTAGCGCGGCGTAAATAAATGAATGAATGAATGAATGAATGAATGAATGAATGAATGAATGAATAAATAAATAATTTGTGACACCTGCTCTAAGGTAGACCTATTGCTGGCTTCTAGCCCCATGTCAGCTTTGAAAAAGGCTGCACAAAATGTATAACTGCATGAATATGAATAATTATGAAAGCTGAAGGTGGCACAGTGACGCACTGGTTAGCATGTCCGCCTCACAATTTGGAGGGTGCGGGTTCAATTCCACCTCCCACCCTCCCTGTGTGGAGTTTGCATGTTCTGTCTCGTGTCAGCGTGGGTTTTCTCTGGGCACTCCGGTTTCCTCCCACATCCCAAAAAAAACATGCTTGGTAAGCCGATTGAGCACTCCAAATTGCCTCTAGGTGTGAGTGCGAGTGCGGCTGGTTGTTTGTCTCTGTGTGCCCTCCGATTGGCTGACAACCGGTTCAGGGTGTCCCCTGCCTACTGTCCGATGACTGCTTGGATAGGCTCCAGCACGCCTGCGACCCCCGTTGGGACAAGCGGTGTAGAAAATGGATAGATGAAAGCTGAATGGAAAGTTCCGGTCTGTTTTTGAACGCCGCCCTTTTCACCCTTAATGATCCCGACAAGTGTGAAATTTGTCTTTTGGAGGTTGGAGAGTTCAAAGGTCGTAAAATAGAGCTCATGAGTGCAGATGTTCCCAGCTTGTTTTCTTACTTTTTCACGGACAGATTGGGAAGCATCATGGTCTTTGTTCGTTGTGATACCGATTAAGGGGATGTAGGTTTTGAGACAAAGACAATGCATCAAGCACATTAACCCAAAACATGTCTGTTATCAAGCAGACATTCTGCTAAAACTCTTGTCTTGCATTTCAATAGACTGTACAGGTGTACTTATGAAGAATCCAGTGGGTGTGTAACCAGTGTTATTATTCTACTGCAGTAGTTTTAGTGTTGCGTTAAAACACCTTTGTTCGCATTGGATCCTGTTCACACTTCGATGATGTCATTCTCAACGTGTTGCATTAAGTGTTAGGATTGTAAGAAGTGAAATGAATGTCAGCATCCTGGTGTGTTGCTGCTGTGAGTTGCAGCAGGTCCGTGGTGAGGTTGTTTCATTTACAATGTAGACTGCATCTCAGTTGGCTGTTCTGTTGATAGAAATAATGAGAACCCAAGGTTGTTGCTATCCTGGTAAAGTGTCACCCCAATTCCGACTGGGTTTGGGTTGTTGTGTGAAATGTATAAATAAAAGGATAATACAATGATCTGTAAGTCCTTTTCAACCTGTATTCAACCGGTTCAGGGTATTTGATGTTCAAACTGATGAGCTTATATCCATCCATCCATCCATCCATCCATCCATCCATCCATCCATCCATCCATCCATCCATCCATCCATCCATCCATCCATCCATCCATCCATCCATCCATCCATCCATCCATCCATCCATCCATCCATCCATCCATCCACCCAACTGCTAGACCAATAGCAAAAGCAAAATGAAAGAACAAGAGTCAGACAAAACACCCAAGATTCAAACAGCTGAGCCGTCGGTCACTGGGCCACCCACTCAATTAATTGAACCGTAGCCACAGAGCAGAATCAACGTGTTACTAGGGCTCAGCCAGGAGCTGGTGATAGCTGGTGACCATCTGGTCTTAGTGTCTGCCAACACTTACCAGTAGGGCAACACCATATTGGTCTTTTTAGGGGGTTGAGTGGGTAGACAGGTTTTACTTTTGGAATCTCGGCGGATTTTTTTTTTGTAGTGGTTTCAGCATGAAAACAACTCTCCCAATTTTTAAAATTACTCAAAAGTCAAATCAAATTTATTTATATAGCCCTTGATCACAGAAATGTCTCAAAGTGCTTCACATGCCCACAGTTATCAAATATTAACGACACGCCCTGATCTTCACCCCCAGGAGGGCAAGGAAAAACTAAAAAAACTACTAAAGTTAGGGTTTCAAAGTAGGGTTTAAAGCTAGGGTCAGGGCTTCAAAGTAGGGTTTCATAATAGGGTTAGGGCTTCAAAGTAGGGTTTAAAGCTAGGGTTAGGGTTTCAAAGTAAGGTTTAAAGCTAGGGTTAAGGTTTCAAAGTAGGGTTTAAAGCTAGGGTTACGGTTTCAAAGTAGGGTTCATACTAGAGTCAGGGTTTCAAACTTGGGTTTAAAGCTAGGGTTAGGGTTTCATAGTAGGATTTCATGCTGAAGTTAGGGTTTCAAAGTAGGGTTTAAATTTGATGCACAATTTGTCTTCGCGGGCCACATAAAATGATGTTGCGGGCCGTATCTGGCACCCGGGCCTTGAGTTTGACACCTGTGGTTTAGGCTAACAGAGAAGGCCTCGCTGGGTCCAACTGAACATCATTAGGCCAAACTGACCTGGCTTTGGATAATACAATTTCATTCTTTTCCCCTTGCGACTGCTTGCTTTATCCCTTGGTGTGGCCCAGAAACCTCAAAAAGAATATGTGTAATTTGAAAACATACACTCAAAAAAATATGCCACCAAACACCTTCATGCTCTCATCTAGGCATTGATCATGTGAAACTTCACCTGTTAGATTCACACCTAGTTTACTTCCATCTACGTATAAATAGAGCTCACTGACTCCTACAAGGTGCTATGAGACCTCCCCTATTCCGTTAAATCAGGAATGGAGGAGTATTGACGTCAGTACCAAGCACACACACGCACAAAATACAGCTCACTCACATTCATATGGATGAAACATGAGTGGACTGCAGTCAAAGGCATCACATCGCACACATGGCTACTCTTATTTCGAGCCCTCCTTCTGATGTCACTGAGAATTGGGTACGTCTCAAGTGTTGAACAATTTGGGATAGCTAATGGCCCTTTGACGTATAATGCTGCTAAATGAGTGAAGAGGAGAGACGCATCAAGGCCTTAATGTGGGCGCACACACACATTATACATGCACACACACGCACACACACACACACACACACGCACTCACACACACTCACACACACACAGCCAATGTCCACTGTGTCACTTTCACTTCCCTTGCCACAGTGTTCCATCCATCTGGTAAAACCTTCTCAAGGAAATGAAAAGAGTTCTCAACATCTCCTTCCTCAGGCTCATTAAATTTCCACTGAGGTATCGGGTCACTTGGGCATTGCTTGAAGCATGTATGAAGTCAGAAGTCAAGTCAAGTCAAGTCAAGTTTATTTGTATAGCCCTAAATCACAAGCAGTCTCAAAGGGCTTCACATAGACAAAAATTGACAATTATTCTCAAAGCATCGCCTGATCTTAAGCTCCCAAAAGGGCAAGGAAAAACTCAAAAAACCTCTACCGGGGGAAAATGAGAAACCTTGAGAAGGGACCACAGATGGAAGGATCCCCCTTTCAGGATCACCAGGCTGCAATGGATGCAGAGAGGGCACAAATAATACATGACATGAAAATCAATGAAAAAGTGGAAAAGAGTAGCACAGGAAAGAGGATCTCAATTAAAACAGAAGGCCTGAGAGAAATAAAGGAAATAGTGAGTTCTTCATTTGATACTGTAACTCACAGTTGCATGCAATTACTTCTGAGAGGTATATGGACAACAAAGTATAGTTGAATCCCATTATTTGCATGGAATAGATATCGGGACACCCCGCATGCGCAATTGACACCCATTGAAGTGCATTTTGTGCGTGTGTTTTGAGGGGGCGAGGGTTTAGTGGTGTGTGTGAAACATTATTCAGTAAATGCTGATAAACATTCATTCATTCATCACATTCATCATCTATAAAAAACAGGGTGTTTTCAATTGTAGTTTTGCAAGGACAGATCTTGTGAAACATTTGCATACATATATACAGTCGTATGCAAAGGTTTGAGCACCCCTGATCATTTTCATGATTTTCCTTTATAAATGATGGGTTGTTCGGATCAGCAATTTCAGTTAAATACATCATCATATTGGGAGCGTTTAGAGGCTGTTATTTCTACAAAAGCAGGATTTTTCTGTGGGGTGCCAAAATTTATGCGCCTGCCTACCTACTTTTGTTCAAGTAATGATTGCACACTTTTCTGTAAACCTCATTTCACTTCTCAAATATTACTGTGTTTGTCTGCTATATGATATGTTTAACTGAAATTGCTGATCCGAACAACCAATGATTTATAAAGGAAAATCTTGAAAATGATCAGGGGTGCCCAAACTTTTGCATACGACTGTATATAATACATTTTATAAATCAGGGGAGATTACAGTAAATTATGCATACTTCAGGAGACTTGTTTTGAAATACAGATCAATATGAAGCATGGAGTCTTAGGATGGTCTAGTATCTTCCAGCAGTAGACTAGCCTTGCAATACCTCAGAGTGTATTTTCTTCCCCAAGATTTGTGGGGATTTATGTCCCTGGCAGGGGCACCCATGAGAAACAGGTCCTGGATGTGGGACAAAATAAAGAATAGCTCAAAGACACCAATTATGAATGATCCACATTTCTCTCACCCGGATGTGGTCCCCTTCTTTACGGAAGAGTACGTAGTACCTTCTGGAGCCAGACCTGGAGGATATTTTTCACCCAGAAATCCAAATTGAGCACTAAGACCTGCGAATCCTGTGAAGTGCATAAGCAATTTGAGCAAAAAGTGTGATCATATGAGAAAAATATTTCCTTACTTTGTCTTTATCTGATTCTTGTCTCCAGTCCATATTAATAAATGTTCAAATCTCTTTGCAAGATTTTGCATTCTTTTCCAATGCATTCTCACGTCTGGTAGTTGGCATGCACCGGTGTCTATGTTTACTTTGTGCCTCCATGAAAAGTCAGAGACTGACTGATGAGTGATGTAAGACTTGATGTGTTTACCGCCTCGTCTCTCTGGTCACATTAGCGAGTGGGCGTGAGCATGATAGATAGCTTAGAGATAAAGCACGAAGAAGTAATCACTCATACCAACGTAAGAAAAACAACAAAGGCTGGCAGGTACGTATTTTGTTGTTGTCCGACAGGGGACATTTCATAAAATAAAAAACATTTCTGTTTTTATGAAGTTCGCTGTCTGCCTCCATCTCAGATGTTGAGTTTCTTTGCTTTCTGTGTTTTTGCATTACGTATTCATGTGCGTCAGGCGTGAGGCATGGCTGTGGGTTAAAAATAAATGGGGGACAGAGGGCTGCAAGCAGAGGAAATGGTGATTGGGGGGTGGGAGGTTGGGGATATGGATGGCAGAGGAGGGAGGGAGGGAGGGAGGGAGGGAGGGAGAGTGCATGAGGAGGAAGTACCAGCTATAGGCACAGGCGCCCTACTAAATCCATTCCTAGGCACACAATGGATGTAAATGCTATCTTTAATTATAGATTTTTATTTAGTAGTATTTAGTATTTTTAATTGTGTTTAATATTGAATGCCAAGCTTCTGCTGCATGACATAAATATAACGTGGCCCGTGTGGGCTTTTTTAAAAAAAAAACAACTTCATTCTAAGCCGACTCTGCTTTGCAGACAGGTTTCCCAGAACTTACAATGTCGTCACCACGCTTTTGTTTTGTGACAGGCAACATTGCGCAGGACTGTCAACATCAGAATGCATCATACAGCGTCAAACGGCCGAGGCTTTTATGGAATCTTTGTAAATGCAGTGTCGTGTAAACCATTTCCAGCCATTGCGTCATCAAGCATACTCACCAGTTTAACATCACACATCCTAAAACTGTAATACTTTAATATTTGAAGACTCATAACTGCTCATGATTATAGCTTGAATAATGTCAGATCCATTAAGACGTAATTTCATGATGCAAGCATGTCTCGAGTCCTAAAATTGGTGACTTAGATCTGACTCAAGTCAAGTCTGTTAGTTGCTCTGCAGTGGATCTCTCGTTTAGTGCTCGGGAGACATTTGAGCCCTCTCCTGAAGGCTGTTGTCTCTGTGGACATCTTTTCAGATAAATCTACTTTGTATACACAACACAGGAGACACATTTTGTCTTTTCACGGGCAGCCATTCACACTGCCCCGCACTGGCTCACCACACAAAGTGCAAAGAAGCTCTGCCATTTATTTCCTGCTCAACACGAAAAGTAGTGCCAACAAAAAAACTGTGGTAAACATTGCACTCAACAAAGTCATGTAACTTGAATCCTCTGCTAACAGGAAGAAACAAGTTGTTACTTTTGAACCTGCTACTTTTTGCTCATGCTTCCTTGTACCGCCCACACAAACATTGTTAGCACATGTGGTGACTGCAGGGAGGCACTTAAAAAAAAAGCTGGATAGCTAAAGCACTTTCCTCCGAGCGCTAATCACCGGGTGCTTCTTCACTACCTACCACCCCGCATGGATTATTTGATCATTGCCTTTATATTCTGCTAGCAATAAATGATTGAGCAGTATTTCCACAGGGTTGATCTGTTTGACTCTTAATGATTCCAAAGTCTCCCCCCATCTGGGACATTACGAAATGAAGGAACGTTTGCATCCCCAATGATGATCAGTATCATATTATTATTATTATATCACTATATACTATATTATATCCTTTATGTGCCCGCTCTTAGGTGCCTGCCTGCCTGCCTACCTATTTGCGTCATTCCTATCAATTGTCATGTCCTGGTGACTTTGATGTGATTGTTTGTTTGTTACGTAGTATCTACTTTTTGAATTTAATTCAGTTATTTAATGATCCGATAGTGCCTTGTTTTCTTTTATATTGCACTTTGTAATTAAGTGTTGGGAAAGCTCATTTTCTTCACAAACTAGTTGAGATTAGTTAACAAATTTTAAAATGAATTTGTTCAGTTCATACTTCATAATTCAAATAAAGTTCTTTTCCTCCCCAATCTAAACAAAAAACTTGCTTTAAGCTGTTTCCCTCTGGCAATGTTCTCAATAATTTCATCCATTCCATTCACACTAGTATCCAGGTGCTATCATCGTACAATCTCAAATGCAAGAGAAAATTGCTTGAATTGTCTTTTTCTTTATTAACTTGAAACAAAAACATCATTATGGCCCAGAATGTGCAAACACAAACTATCTACGGTAGGTGCCAGACTGAGTTAGGAAACAAAGGATGTGCAAATGTGCAAAAAGTAACACTATACTTACTTTAACTAACTTTTCATTTTTAGTGAATGGATTATTTCTTGTTTGCCCAAAGAACCAGTAAACATTTAGAATTTGGGACAATAAAGTGCAAAGATAAAGATGCAATGCCCAGATGAATTATTAAAACAACAAAAAACATTCATATTGAGAGTACCGTAATTTTCGGACTATAAATCGCGTTTTTTTTCATAGTTTGGGTGGGGGGGCGATTTATATTCAGGAGCGACTTATATGTTTGTTTTCAAAAAATTTCAAAAAAAAAAAAAAATGAAACCGCGATAAACGAACCACAATGTAGCAAGGGATTACTGTAATTTGAATTTCAAGTGACGTCAGCAGCGCGACGTCGCGGTCAGCAGCGCGACGTCAGCAGCGCGACGTCAGCAGCGCGACGTCAGCAGCGCGACGCGGCGTTGTTTACATAAAGGACAAAGATTGACTCGACGGAGCTCTCTTTCACTTCCGTGGATTGAAGTCGGGGGCCGGCGCTCGGCCGGGTGGCTGTCCAGGGACGGTGGATGGGGCTCGGACAATGCTTTTACGCACGCCCGGTCCTACTCTACCGAGCTGTCTTTCACCTCCGTGGATGGAAGTCGAGGGCCGGCGCTCGGCCGGGTGGCTGTCCGGGGACGGTGGATGGGGCTCGGTCATGGCTTTTACGCACGCCCGGTCCTATTCTATGGAGATCTCTTCCATTTCCGTGGCTGGAAGTCCACGCCGCCACACGCCTGTAAGTTTGTTTTGTTAAATAAAGAGCCGTTTACCAAACCCACGTCTTTCCTTGAACTTTGTTAACGCTACAATATAGTTATATAGTAGATCTGTGGAATAACGACGAGGCTGACGTCAGGGCGCACGCACGCGCGGCGTTGTTGACAAAGGACGAGGAATTTGATCGATGGATTTAATGATTTAGAGTGCACAGATGGTTTGATAACATTATTGCTTATATAATAGTTATTTGATATATAATTTATATATCGTTATATGGGCCTGTGGAATATTTTGAAGTGCAAGAGCCGTCAGCGGTGCGCACGCATTGTTGACAAAGGACGATTGATGGATTTAATGAATTGGAGTGACACAGATGGTTTTATTAACGTGTTATTTATGTACCGTTTTTTTCCGTGTATAATACGCAAAATTTAACTAATTTATTGTCCTAAAATCTGGGGTGCGCATTATACATGGGTACAATTTTTTTAAAATTTTTTTTATTTTTATTTAATTTTTTTTTTTTTTTTTTTTTTTTTTTTAAGAAAATCATGGTACTGGTACGAGTATTGATTTATGTATTGTTCTCTTCTTGTCATGTTGTGAAAGAATGTGGGTTGAATAAATACCGAAAGAACAATAGTGTGTTTGTACTGTGCTCTGGTCATTTCGTCAAAGAAGGGATAATAGTCCTCTTCTCTTCTTGACTGACAATGAATGTGATAGTTTAATCCAATCAGCAAATAACAAAATGCGTATTACAGGTAATATTTTATTTCACAACACTTTGCCTTGTTCCTTTCGTCTCTGCTGTTCACTTCAAACACGCTCCATACGAACGCAATGCTCTCGTATCAGACGCTTGCTCGATCACCTGCTCGTTTGCTGTCACAATGTACCCTACACAAATCCGAAACATTTGTTGCGGCTCCGAGTCACGACGAGGGGCAAGTTTTGGTTTCCAAGGGTGTTATTATTCCTCTTCAACGTCTCTCCCATACAGAGCCGCCTTTTTCACATGTCCGCACGTCACTTTCCTCTCTTTTCAGCTGATCGCGGTGGTGCCTTTATGGGCAGTCGGAGAAATCAACGCCAACAAAAAAAATACATCCAGCCTAGTTAAGACCATACCAAAGACTATAAAAATGGGACCCATTGCCTCCCTGCGTGTGTGACGATCATTGGGACTTAAAAAAAAAAAAAAAAAAAAAAAAAAAAAAATTGGGTGCGTATTATACATGGGTACAGGCTTTTTTCCAGCATCAACATGCCATTGTTAGGGTGCGTATTATACATGGGGGCGTATTATACACGGAAAAAAACGGTAATAGTTTTTTGAATAACTCTGAATTTTACGTCAGGGCCGTTCTCAGCTCTTAGTTTGTGTTTATGTCACGTTAGCATACCTATCGTTTAGCCTGTTGTTGCTCGTTCATGACTGTTCTTGGTGTTGGATTTTGTCGAATAAATTGCCCCCCAAAATGCGACTTATACTCCGGAGCGACTTATATATGTTTTTTTTCACTTTTTTGGGCATTTTATGGCTGGTGCGACTTATACTCCGGTGCGACTTATAGTCCGAAAATTACGGTAATTTGTGGTTCAACACCAGTGACAGCACTTCTCCTAAAATTCCTGAATGCTCTCATAGGATGACACCTTAACGTTGCCAACAAGAAAGGGCGAGTGGGGCTACTCATCACGCGACATCTGATTGATTGAAATGTCATCGTGCTTTGTTTGCTCCTCCATGTACACGTCGCATTATAATGACGCATGCACCATGCGACTGTTTTGGCCGGGCTTGCCAAATCCTTTTTTTCCCCGCCAAATAAGCCTTGTTTACAGTGTCTTTAGCGAGGTTTTATTTTGAAGTCTAAAACTGTTCGACAGCCCCAGAAGAGCTCATTCACGAAAACGTTTACGAAGCAAAGTTCATGTTCGTCCAAAATGTGAACAGTTTCATAAACTTTTGAACTTGTGGAGGTAGAACACTATTGTAATGAAATACGTTTTGAAAACACACACACTGTTGTAATTAAATACTTTTTGACAACACACTTTCCTCTCCTCACTGCTTCCCGCCAAATCGGTCCTCAACCCTCATAGAGGCGATCAAAATGTCTCTTTTGAATGTGCCTTGTCCAAGGCCATATACATGCATGCGCAACTTTCAAAATATAGATCCTTAAATGGAACGTCACTCTATTGTGCTGCAAACTGCATGTCTTTTTTTCCAGCATGCGGAAGTGATGACGCAAGGAGGATGACAATTGAAGGACATAAGGCGGGGGCCTTTCGAAAACAAAGAGAACATTGAGAGGAGGCGAGTGAGAAGACTGGCACGAGTGTCTTTGTTGTTGACGATGTGACAGATGGTAAAAAGATGCTGCCACGGTGGATGTAGCAGTGTGACAGAGAAATTGTGCCAGAATGAAACGTGCAGAACTTACAGTACCTACATCATGTGCATCGCTGTTTTTGGGCAGTGGGGGCGACTTCCTGAGATGATTATTGGATTTCTTAACGAGCAAGAAGATATAGCACACATAGAGAAACAAAGAACAAGTAACCAGTGTGTTTCTCTGTCAGCTAAGTGTTGGTGTTTACTTGGATGAATGAATGAAATCAAAGGCTGCGTGCCGTTACCATGGTAGCAACCACACCTCGACTTCAATATCCCATTAGCGATATCCACCTGCTAGCAGTGCGACTCAGATAACATCACTCACAACCATGATCCATTCAGAAGTGAAGGAGGCAAAAAAAAAGCTGATTGAAACTGTGATTACTTGTGTCACTGTTTCGCACCACAGGGAGCAAGAGGAAGAACAAGCTGTTGCTGTGAGGTGTTATGACGCACTCCGAGTGACAGTAGTTCGAAGCAAAGCGGCGCATGCATGCATGCAACACTGAGGGCCGCAGATGGACGGACAAGAAAAGACAGACGAACTAGGATGATCTTGTAGATATGATAGAAGGGAAAACTTCATTTCAATTCTGTGTGGAACTGACACCTACACGATGCAGCATACGACGCACTTACAGGAGGAGTTGGCGCCTCCAAATCTTCTGTGCACACTGTAAGACTCCGGTGGCATTTTGACAGAGTTCTTCCATGTAAAGAAGGAATGTTTTTCATGAGAAACATTTGACACACACTTGTGCAGCTGGTAATGTAGGTGTGTGTGAAAGGGATGTCCCGGACAGTCAAGTGGGCACGAAAGGACAACACAGCCTGAATTACTCATTTGTTGCTTGTCACCTAGCTTGTTTTGTATATGTCTCCTACGCTGACTATTTGCTGTCTGCGTGCATCTATGAATGGTAAGGCATGTTATTATCGACCTCGAAATATTTTCAAGGCCAAATATGCACACAAAAAAAATGCTGCCATTAAAAACTCTGAATAAGACTCTTTTGCGACTCCGTAGCTATAAAGAGCTATATTGCATTGTAACCATTGTCAAAGGTCAGAGATGGGAGCAAGTCACATGTAAGTCTCAAGTTGTATACTTCAAGTCTCAATTTACTGTGGGGGAAAAATATCAAGTAGAGTCACCATCAAATGTCAAACAAGTCAATCTTGCTCGGTCATATATTGGATTGAAAATATAATTTTTTCATTTTTCATTAGATTTACAAAAAATCTCTACTGCACACTTAAAATTATTTAGCAAATATTTCGAGCTAACATTTAAATGAGAGTCACTGTAATTTGATGCTAAATATTGAAATATGCTGAATGTGGGATTAAACATGTAATGTTATTGGATTCCAAAGTACATGCATTGCTTTTGGTGCAACTCTGTTTTCTAGATCCAGTGTGTGTAAATGTACACACACATGACAGTCGTTAACTTTGTACACTTTGTAGATGAAATAAATGCGTGATCTTTGGAGCTTTTCTTAACCTATCAGTTATAAAGTTGCTGACCCTTTATGCTTTGTCCTTTTGTAATACATTCATTGTGTCATAAGCCTGATTTCAAAATGTATCAGTTGCTATGCAGTTACCGTTTCCCTTATATGCTTTGTCTTGTTGTTATGCCAACCTTTATTTTGTCTTACAGACTTGATGTCTTACAGTATATAAACTCAGGTTACTGTCAGTGCGGCTGGTCTTCTTGAGTGCCCAGCCGTGCTTTCTGTTGATACTTGATCAAGACTTTGTGTGACCTTCAGTGACCCCTGTTCTATATACAGTGGAGCCTCGGTTTTCGAACGTCCCGGTTCTCGAACAAATCGGTATTCGAACAAAGAATTCGAGAATTTTTTGCTTCGGATGTCGGATGAAATTCGGTTGTCGAACCTCGCGAGATGAGCCGAGAGGACCCGCATGCCAACCAATCTTCCCTCTAATTTTTCATGTATCTGGGCATACACACAAGCTTCCTGAGCAAACTGAGGACTACTGTGAGCAACATCAGGTGGCCAAACCGCGGCTCGCTCTTTGCCGGGTTTCATGCAGCTCGCTTCGCTTCGGGGGGGGGGGGGGGGGGGGGGGGGGGGGGCTAATGGGACGTCAAACGCTGCGTGTTCGCTTCGCTTCGGGGGGGGATGTTGTTTATGCGCTGGATAGATTTTCTTGTGCGCTGAGAATGTGCGGGCAGTGCGCGATTGCGCACGCGCGCAGCTTAGAGGAAACATTGATGCCAACTGACTCCGTTCGTTATTACGTTCTCGTTACTCTGAGGATTGCATCAACTCTTAACATGCCTCCAAAGGAAGCAAGTGGGAGCAGTAAAGCCACCCTAAAACACAAAGACGCTCCTAAAGCAATGCGACAGTGAGCGCCCGGCGCTGCGGTTGCGCTGTCAGACCAAATTAAGCTCCCTGCGCACTGAGGTCCACTTACATTTTGGAAAGTCCATTAGGACTTTAAAAATATTTTCTAAATTTTAGCGACCGCTCTGTCACAATAATGCGACAAGCGCGGTGAGGTTGCGCGGTCGGCGGCGCGCTACGGTTGCGCGTTCGGCGGTGCGCTGCAGTTGCGTGATCGGACAAAATTAAGCTCCCTGCGCACTGATGTCCACTTAAATTTAGGAAAGTACATCAGGACTTTAAGAATATTTTCTAAATTTCAGCGACGGCTCTGTCACAATAATGCGACCAGCGCGGTGCAGTTGCGCGGTCGGCGACGCGCTACGGTTGGGCGTTCGGCGATGTGCTGCAGTTGCCCGATCGGACAAAAATGCGCAAATGAAAAATTGCTTAAAAAAGGCGTTTTATTTTGTTTGGAACGGATTTTTTTTTTCCATTATTTGTAATGGGAAAACATGATTCTGAATTCGAACGACTCACTTCTCGAACAGCCTTCTGGAACGGATTGTGGTCGAAAACCGAGGCTCCACTGTATACGTAAATGGGTGTTTTATCTATACAGTATACTTATTCATCGTGGAAAGCTACTTGTGGATTTATTCAATATCTATCTTAAGATTCAGATGCAACTAGCAAAGTATGCTGGTTCTCCTCACCCATAATTTTAGTGGACTAGTAGAACAAGGATGCTTTTCATGAAGTTGCATTTGTTTAACATCAGCAACAAGTTACTGGTGAGGCAAAACTGTGTGTGGTGGGTGTACAGGGGCCCTGCCCCATTGGCCCCTACCTTCTGCTCGCCCCTGCACTTTTGCCTCACTAGTCACACGTAAGTCGACCAACTAGTATGCTAATGTCCTCGCTTGTCCAGAAATATAAGTAGTCAAAAAACACCATAAGGCCATAGATGTGTATGTAGTTATGAATTGGTGTTAATCGATATGTGCCCTGGGATTGACCAGAACAGAATTGGTCAAGCTCACCAGCAACCCTTGAGGAGAAGCAATGTAGAAAATGGATTGATAAATGTGTGTGTTTAACTTCCATAACCAATAACCTCAATTATTCTGTTCTGGCTTTAAGTTTTCCCTCGTGGCTGAATCATAATTCGGGGGCATCCTCCTTTCCTTGCTCACAGCCATCTGAGCTTTGTGATGTTGCTTTTGTCTGGCTTGCATATCGCCGGAAACAGACCAAAAGAGTCTAGAAGGCTGCCGCCAGGAAACGACTTGTGTGCTCTTCTCCTCCCCGTCCTCCGCTCCTCCACGAATCTCAGTCATCACCAGCGGGCAACGTGCCGCGATCCCTCCCTCCTCCATTCATGATTTTCCAATTGCATTCGCTCCCGCCTCGTCTTTTTCTTCTACGTGCGTCCTCAATCTCCTCCTCCTTGCTCGTCCACCCAACCATCCTTTACGCACGTGAAGTTTCCCAAGAGAATCCCCGACAGTGGGCCCCGCCCTTTTCCGCTTCATGCCGCCCTCACTCAGTCATGATGACCCCTTCGTCTGTGACGTAGGCGATTCCACGGTGACCACCTCAGTAGGCAATGGCAGGATGCTGGGAGTATATATGGGACATTTGTGCCCATCAGACGGTACTCAGTCGCTCCGACTCGGGAACCAGGTCATCAGCGGAGATAGCAGGCAATACTTCGCCCCACTAGGCTAACTCGCTTTGGGCTTTGGTTAAGGATGGAAACCTTCTCGATTTCTCGGAGCCGACGAAGCTCCGTCGTGCGCAACTGCAAAAGTAAGTTTCTTCTTTTCATGGTTAGAATAATGTGTGTCTTTAATGTGTGATAGCAACGGGGTTTTTAGTTGGTGTAATGCTTATATAACGATGGATTTCAACTAAGATTGGATAATTACTCAGCAGTACGCGTCTGTAAGAGTTATCTATGCGGTGCGTAAAAGTCGGGTTAGCTGCAGTGCGCAGATTTCTGTTATTAAAAAACCCTCGATTTGATGTTTATTCTTTTATCTCCTTGTAATATGCAAGAAACCGCTCGTTTCTAGATTCACAGACAGAAACAGACAGACAGCTAGATAGACAGAAATTAAATTGTCACACCGGCAACATTTATGAATATAAACTTGTAGTAAAGAGACAGAAACCACCCAAAAGGAAATATAAATACAAAAAGGATGAAACAATACTTTAAGCAAGAAGGTGAAAAAACAGATTAAGATGGCACGTTCTAGGTGCTTGTTCATAAAAATATTCTAGTTATGCTACAGTCATATTTGGCAGTCTGTTCACAGTGGATACAAGCAAGACAAACTCAATAAATCGAATAAACCAGAAGGAAAACTGGCGCCAATGGGAGTTAGTTGGTTTCAGCACCACTGAGAGCTCCCAAATAACCTACCTCTCTTCCTCCTCTTGCTCTCTCCCATGCAGGCGGCCTCTCCCTTTGGTTGGTGGTGTGGATGGTTCTCGGCAAGCCAAGTCTGGCATTGGGCTGCCCGCACCTTTGCGTGTGCTACCCGACTCCCATGACTGTAAGCTGCCAAGCGCAGAACTTCACCACCGTCCCCATTGGAGTGCCGTATGAGTCGCAGCGCGTTTTCCTCCAGAACAACAGGATCACGGAGCTTAGAGTTGGCTCATTTGGCTTTGGGACTCAGGTAAGAACATTTTGCATGAAACGTGCATGAAATGAGTCTACAAAATCACTTAGAATGTATTATTTTGCATTATAGGTTCTGTGGTTGTTTTCCAACAACATTACATGGATCGAAGCAGGAGCTTTCAGTGAGCTGAGGGACTTGGAGGAGTTGGACCTAGGGGACAACCCTAACCTTCACCGTCTGGAAGGGGGAGCCTTCCGCGGCCTAGAGAAGCTCCAGAGCCTCCATATGCACCGCTGCAAACTCACCGCCCTGCCCCACGACATCTTCCGCAAGCTTTACAGCCTGCATTATCTCTACTTACAGGTAGGGGGCACTAGCATGAAATGAACAAGTAAAATGTTGAAGTACTTGCAAATGATGTGTGTTAAAACACAAATTCAGTGAAACAGTATTGCAGTGTCACGTGGACAGCCATTGGAGCATTTATTCAATATCCTTGCAATCCAGTTTAAGGTATTGTACAAGTATGTTTTTAGTCATCACGAGTAAGGCATTTTTGGTGCACTTGGAGCACATGAGATGAATGGTCAAATGGCGTTCAATCAAAGCATTTCAGCATTTATTTGATTTGTTTATGGTGTCCTGAATTATTCATGGGAACTAGTGCGCTTTGATAAATGCTGGAATGGCTTCATAGCTAAATAACAACCACTTGCTGTTAGTTTATCAATAGTTTTAATTCCTAATTCACTCACTCAACCCAATGGCAAAAGTATCCGATATCCTAATAGTGTGCTGAAAGGTCTTACTAATGACGACAAAGCGCACACTTGTACGTGTACTTGTAATTGTGCAACTTAGAGAAAGACACACTCCAAATGTATTTTTACCCCATTGGGAGGCATTTGAATTATAATTTGAGACTTTTGTGTTTGTGTGTTCAGACCACACAAGGTCACATCTTAAAATGGAGTCCCATCATTGGGCAAAAAATGCCAAAAACATCTTTCCATTTGTTAAATCTTTCACAAATTGATGACAGGGCTAGTGATGCTGTAATTTACCAATTTCATCCCATGACAAATGAGAACACATTAGAAAATCAAGAAGATGCCACATGGGATACGTCCTGGTTATCCATTTATGGTACACCAAAGTGAATCACATCTCATGGCATTATGTTTGATCTTTTCATCTGCAGGAAAACAATCTACACTTCCTGCAGGATGACATCTTTTCTGATCTCATCAACCTGAGTCAGCTATTCCTGCACGGAAACCGCATACGCACCATCTCAGAAAATGTTTTCCGTGGCTTGGTAAACCTTGACCGCTTGCTCCTTCATGACAACCGCATCAGGCAGGTGAACCGTCGGGCCTTCCGCGACCTTGGTCGCCTGACCATGCTGTTCCTCTTCAACAATTCTCTACCCGAGCTGCCCAGTCAGACACTGAGGGACACTCAGGGCATAGAATTCCTCCGCCTCAATGCCAACCCCTGGTCGTGTGGCTGCGAAGCCCGCGGCCTGTGGGAGTGGTTCCGGGAGGCCCGTGTCTCTTCATCTGAGGTGATCTGTAACTCTCCTTCTACACGCCGTGGTCAAGATCTTCGCTTTCTTCGAGAAATGGACTTTGCCCTCTGCCCGCTCGCCGATCCTGGCTCAATCGCCGGGTCCACCACCACCACCTTCAGTACCAAAACCAGATGGTGGTACCACAAAAACAAGCCTCAGTCATCGACAAAAGGTCTCTTTGAGAAATCTTCAGAGACGGTCAAAGCCGGCTTGTACGGGAAAGGCCCGTCCACAACCACATCACTGGTCAAGTATGAGCTGGGGGAGGAAGAACTGGCATTGCCTAAACTTGACCAGGAAGAGTACTGGGCAAACTACGGCAACGAGGACTCAGGTGTCACCCTGCGATGCTTTGAGCTCGAATGTCCGCCTGAGTTTGACCTGACTCCATCTTCCTCCTCTACCTCACCATCCTCACCCTCTTCCCTCTCAGTACTAGCCATTGCAGTGTTCAATCTCCACTATCTATTTGGCTGAATCCAACTTCAAGTGCCCTGCGTACCCTGGAGCCTGTTTTAAAGGCTGCCAGGATCCGTGTTGAGACTCTCTATAGTCCCTATGACAGCTCTGTTGAATGCTATTCCTCAAGGCACAACGAGCGAGATAGGGAGATTCTGATTCTAACATCTACAGGGCTAAACTTTTGAAGGCTGCTAGATCTTTCGATACAACACGCTTGAAGCCTAAATGATCTCATGATTTTCCTGAAATCAGGGCTGCGAGGGCTAAGTCCATCGTTAACATCGGCAAGATTTGAAAGCAGTTGTCAATGATGTCATTATTTTCATCAACTCGACTGAGTAAGAACTAATAGTGCTATTATTGCACCCAGGTAACTGGTTTATACTAATTACTGTTAGAACACAGTGCGTAGTAACAACAGTATTGTAACCACTTACAGTGTCATGTAAATACCCATGTATGTTTGTTGTGGATGCTCAAATTGATGTCGTAGAGCTCATCTTGAACCCAAGGCACCGAGGAGACGAGGATCCTCATTTTTTTGAAGATGCTCAGAGTGACATGAAAAAGTAGAGGAATGCAAGACAGAGAAGGTCTCACGTGTACTAAATGACAACGAGTGAAGATGTTTATTATTAAGTGACAATTTTAGAATGAGGAAAGCAAGAGTGAGAGAAGTGAGAGAGTGAGTGAGTGAGAGGGTTGCTGGGTTGACAGCGCCCTCACACTAATAGGAGAGAAAAGCATTGGACCATTTTGACAAGGGCATTAACAGAACATGGAGTGGAATAGTAAAACATCCACAGTCTAGCAGCTACACTTATTTGTACGTCAATGTTTTTGTATTTTTGCCCCATTTGAATTTTTTCTGTAAATATGATGTCGTTTACGACAAACACTGGGAAAGAATTCTTCCTTTCAGGAAGCCTGAGATTGGTTGTTGGATGTCTTTCTGTGACATATTGATACTCTGTACAAAGACTGGATTGGATGCAGATGAACATCTTTATAAAGAGAAAAACTGAATATATATATGATTATTCTCGTGCTTTTCTTTCAAAAGATGTTTAATTGATGATGGTGAGCATTATTGTTTCATTTCAAACAACAAAAGATAATTTAAACAAAACAACTACAAACCAATACACAGTAAAAAAAACAAAAGTAGCAGCTTGTTGTTGTGTGACCAAATCTTGAGTACATCTGAGTCAATTGTCCCTAAAGGACACACTAATCATTCATACAGTATTAGTCTGGTCTGGAATGGCTCTGACTGTGAATGACATCTGCCATAGTGTGGATAAATAAGGTTGAATGGATTCACAAGCTGGTGGCGCTGCAAAAGGCAATTACGTCAGTAAGTTTATCACTCCTGTGAGTCATCACCTAAAGATGCCAGATGGCTCAAGGAGGTGTAAATTGGCCCATCTGCAAATAAATTAAGAGAGCAATGAGAGTTAAATGAGTGGCAAAGTGCAAGGAGCAGAAAACCCCCAACTCACACTCACACAAAAAAAGATGGAACATGAGCTTAAGTGGTAATAGAAACAGCAGAGGAGAAGGAAGACAAAAAGGTAAAATAGGCATCATGCAATCTCCTTTGGTGACTTACTAAAACCACTTATTACTAATTGGCCCAGTTTCCACCTTTCACATGGTGGCCATGCTTTCAGCTCGCACCCTTCGTAAAACCTGCAGCCTACACACGTTTTCAGATAGTGATAAGAAAGCAAAGCAAAGTGAGATGGAAGCAAAGCAAAGCTGTCAAGGTTGATATAGAGTAGGAGTTGAAGAGTGGGTGTGCACATGCTACGATCAAGCAAGTTGTCACTGCTTGGCAAAAACTGGTGAGCTTTTTGTGATGTCACTTATAGATAGAATTCAATGTTAACCACATTGAAATGGAGTTTTCCTGGAAGGCAACCAGCACCACTTCCTCAGAGATTGGAATAATATTAAATGAACAAGGTTCCATTGTTACACAGTCACCCTTCATTTTCTGGCTCAGTTTGTCAGTGTGCACATTCAACTGTATATTGGGGAAGGAAATACAAATGTGTCAGTGGGAAACATGTCATTAAAAGATTAAGCATTAGAACAAATTCTTACTTGTTTTAACCTGATGTCGTTGAGTGGGTAGATCTTTTTTCTTGGCTCCTATTCAGTCAAACACGCACACATATTCACGTACATGCGCGTGCACACACACACACACACACACACACACACACACACACACACACACACACACACACACACACACACGCACACGCACACGCACACGCACACGCACACGCACATACACGCACACACACACACACACACACACACACACACACACACACACACACACACACACACACACACACACACACACACACTGTTGTGTAAGTCCTCCAGGCAGTTGTCAGTTGTCCAGCTTCAACAAACCCACTGAACACAACAGAAAAAAAGGAAGTGTTAAGATGAATAACTGCGTTCTACTTTGATGCTTTATTCATGCACTTCTCAGGGACAGTGACAATACATGTCATGGTATAGTATGTACGTTTTAGCATTATTCCACACAGAAATAAATAAAAAGAAGACTAAGAGACACGTTCAAATACAGTTGTGTATCGGACAAAATGCACGTTGTAGGTAACCCATGGGTTACATAAAAAATGCTTTTATGAATGTTCCGTCAGAAGTGTCAGGAATCATCATTATTTTGGTTGGAATCAAGCAGAACCTGTATTAGATATAGTCTCCCGTAAGAATCAGAATTATTATTGTGTGATGACTCCTATATATATACCGTTTTTTTCCATGTATAATGCGCAAAATTTAACTAATTTATTATCCTAAAATCCGGGGTGCGCATTATACATGGGTACAATTTATTTTTAATTTTTAATTTTTTTTAATTTTTTTTTTTTTTTTTTATTTGAAGAATATCACGCTACAACAATTTTTGAAGAAAATCTTGTCACGGATGGAGTGTGGAAAGGAAGAGGGCGACCAAGTGCAGCTTGAACCAGTGTTCATTGGAGGAACTCAAAACACAGACTTGGTAAACTAACATAACTCTCTAACAAAACCAACAACAGGACTGACCGACAAAGACGGAACAAAAAGACAGGGGGACATTACCAAAGACAGGAACAGAAACTTGTGTTATTGTCAAATATTGTTTGTTTTTTAATCTCCATCGCGGACTGGACGTCATACGGAGGCAGTATCACTGCGCATGCGCACTATGGATCCGATGCGAATAGTCCTCTTCTCT
Source organism: Syngnathus acus (assembly GCF_901709675.1). NCBI lineage: Eukaryota > Metazoa > Chordata > Actinopteri > Syngnathiformes > Syngnathidae > Syngnathus > Syngnathus acus. Next base: position 11,882,169 of record NC_051087.1, on the reverse strand, counting down.
TCTTGACTGACAATGAATGTAATAGTTTAATACATACAATCAGCAAATAACAAAATACGTATTACAGGTAATATTTTATTTCAAAATTGGGTGCGTATTATACATGGGTACAGGCTTTTTTCCAGCATTGACATGCCATTTTTAGGGTGCGTATTATACATGGGGGCGCATTATACATGGAAAAAAACGGTAATTGTTCATATATAGTCTGTTAGGATACGGATTTTAGCTATTGATCTGACTCCAAATTATGTTCGACACTTAACACAAGAGTTGTTACGTCCAAATCCACACACTGTCGCACCTAACAATTTTGTGAGTTCGTTCTGTCAAAGAGAAGACCAGTTAGGCCGAATTTACCAATTGTTTAATCCTGACAAAGCAAGATAATACAGGCGCCTGGGTCCCCCGGGTCCCTCACACTAAGATTCGTGTGTTCTTGTGACCATAAAGAGACAACACATTCTTCCGGGTTGCCCAGTTTTAAGGAAACACAATATGAATATTCAAGCATGCAAAATATTGTGTGGCGATTGGTCGATGGTTGATGGTCATCTCCTCCTCGTTTGGGTTTTTCCCCTGCTCAGCACAGGTGTCTGGACCACAAAGACGAGTTGTTATTCGCGTTCCTCACCGGCCTTGAGATGTCCTCCCTGTCTGGACATCCTGTTCCACAATACTTTGTAGAAAACAAATTACCGTATTTTCCGCCCTAAAAGGCGCACCTAAAAACCTAAAATTTTCTCAAAAGCCGACAGTGCGCCTTATAGGCCAGTGCGCCTTATATATGGATCAACTGATGAATTTGTTGATCCATACTGGTTGTACACAGTGCTCTGCCAAAATGTTTCAGTACGTTTTAGTACGACTAGTAAATTACAAGGTCGCATCGCTTCCCAGCATTACGGCAACTGTAGTCAGGGGGCGTCACCGAATAGCTGTTGTACCCGCGAGGCTATTTCATGTCAAAATAGGCTGCTCTGTTAATGTTTCGAGTAAATCTACGGATCGATATGGAAGGGAAACATAGGTAAGTAGTACCAATGCGTTAGATCGAACTTTAGTCAGTTCCGATCATTTTATAGGAGATCGTTGAGAAACGCGATTGTTTACACTTTGCTGAGGCTCATGGGAGATTGCGAGCTGAGGCTCGTGAGACTTTGCGGATGGCTAATGCTATTGCGATAGCTGCTATACGTACCAGGCTATTTCATGTCAAAATAGGCTGCTCTGTTAATGTTTCGAGTAAATCTACGGATCGATATGGAAGGGAAACATAGGTAAGTAGTACCAATGCGTTAGATCGAACTTTAGTCAGTTCCGATCATTTTATAGGAGATCGTTTGAGAAACGCGATTGTTTACACTTCGCTGAGGCTCATGGGAGATTGCGAGCTGAGGCTCGTGAGACTTTGCGGATGGCTAATGCTATTGCAATAGCTGCTATACGTACCAGGCTATTTCATGTCAAAATAGGCTGCTCTGTTAATGTTTCGAGTAAATCTACGGATCGATATGGAAGGGAAACATAGGTAAGTAGTACCAATGCGTTAGATCGAACTTTAGTCAGTTCCGATCATTTTATAGGAGATTGTTTGAGAAACGCGATTGTTTACACTTTGCTGAGGCTCATGGGAGATTGCGAGCTGAGGCTCGTGAGACTTTGCAGATGGCTAATGCTATTGCGATGGCTGCTATACGTACCAGGCTATTTCATGTCAAAATAGGCTGCTCTGTTAATGTTTCGAGTAAATCTACGGATCGATATGGAAGGGAAACATAGGTAAGTAGTACCAATGCGTTAGATCGAACTTTAGTCAGTTCCGATCATTTTATAGGAGATCGTTTGAGAAACGCGATTGTTTACACTTTGCTGAGGCTCATGGGAGATTGCGAGCTGAGGCTCGTGAGACTTTGCGGATGGCTAATGCTATTGCGATAGCTGCTATACGTACCAGGCTATTTCATGTCAAAATAGGCTGCTCTGTTAATGTTTCGAGTAAATCTACGGATCGATATGGAAGGGAAACATAGGTAAGTAGTACCAATGCGTTGGATCGAACTTTAGTCAGTTCTGATCATTTTATAGGAGATCGTTTGAGAAACGCGATTGTTTACAGAGGGCTCGTTGGTTATTGGCTAGTGGATGCATACCGCAACCCTAGTCAACCTCAGTTTGATGCAGTATAGCTTCTATTTTATGCGCCTTATAATCCGGTGCGCCTTATATATGGACAAAGTTTTAAAATGGGCCGTTCATTGAAGGTGCGCCTTATAACCCGGTGCGCCTTTTAGGGCGGAAAATACGGTAATGTAGCCTGCACATTCCTTTCCACTTATTAATCACCACACAAGTACACTACTACTGAAAATTATGTTGATATGATTATAAGTCTAACACCACCTTAATAAAATGTTTCCTTTAAGTCATTATTCACTACAAAATGATTTATATTTTACTTGCTTTAAGTCATTTCATTTGGTAATAAAGCTGCCATTGCTGCCTGTTTTGCAGCTAACTATAACATTTACTCATTATAGAATAGTTTTACAGTGTGGATAGAGTTATCAATTTACTTCATTTCCAACAGTGACTTTAAATGCAAATGATGAAAGGGGTTTTCTTACATGACCTGTTTACCAACAATATTTCTACACTTGTGTACATTCCTATGAAAACACAGACAAAGCTATCAGAACCAAGACGGACATTTTGAGCTCTCCAGTATCACTGGAAACATGCAATTCCTATTTAAGGATGTAACAAGTGCATCAGACAGCTCATCCTTCACATTGTGACTGGTCCTGGCAAGATTCCTGTGACGCATCTTCATGGAGTTAATATAACTTGTGTGGGTTTGGCTGAACGTCATTAAACGTCAGTCAACGCACACAGCACTAATTTCTGCAATGACAAATAGAGAGATAAAGGAAACCAATAGTTAAATATCCTATGTTGGTTTTGATACCATGACTATAATACTTGGAACTTAGTAACAAATATATGTGCGTGTGTCGTTTTTTTTATTTTTTTATTTAAGATAAATCAACAGGTTTAAATTTGTAACTGTCATATAAGTGGTATCGCAGTAACAGGTACCTGGTAAACCAAATGCCGGTTCCGGTGATGTGACATCACTGGGAAGCATTGGGTTAATTTGTGCTCAGAGGTCTGTTAGGGTGACTAAAGGAGAGCCAGTCGACCAACTGTGGCGCATGGTGGTGGTGCGCATCATGTTCTGTGGCTGTTTTGCTGCCAGCAGAACAGAGTGACGGTGATTTTCCTTTTGAAGCTGGACATAACATCTATTATATAAACTAGTTGTGCGTAGTGTTTTGTATGTGTACACTATATAGTGAATGCTAATGTTACCTTTTTAGCTTTCAATCAGTCCAGAATGTCAATTATTAAACCATCTTCAACATAATGATGTAAATATTGTGCCAATGGATTGGCAGATTTCCACATTTTCCACCATCTTTCTTGCGCACATGGCAATTGACGTCACAGGTTCCTATTTTTGAATCCTCACATCACCAAACACTAGAAATATGCAACATGTTTCCTCCAACGTGAGCCAAGAGACTGATTCATGATGCGCCTCACCGATCAGTTCACCAATACGAACGTCACAGCCAGAGGAAAAACTCTTTGTCTGTGCATTTATGATTTAATGTTTATTTTCATCACAGACCTTTGTTAGTGCCATCAATCTGTGGAACAATTAATTTCTTCCAAATGTTGCAGGAATTAAAATGCACCTTTGTGAGTCAATATTTCATAAAATATTTTAGTGCATTTAGACCAACTTGTGACATATCACAGACATATCAAACAAGTGTGAGGCAGAAGGATGAATGCACCAGTACAAACATACAGTATGTGAATGTATAGTGAAAACACAATTAAATTATGTAAAGTAAAATATGCACAAGCGGAACGGCAGTTACATTTTTAAACTTGATGTAAGTCAGTGCACTGACTGCATGAATATAGACTTGGGGCTCTATTTCGATAGAATAATGCATGAATTGCACATTTGGTGGGCGGCGTGGCTCAGTGTGGTGGTCCTCTCCCAACTCAGAGGTTGGGTGTTCAATCCTCATCACTGTGACATGTCGAAGTTTCCTTGAGCAAGATACGGCAGACTCGGATTTGCTCCGCGACCACCCTGATTTGATAAACGGTGCAGATTGGCTTCCATCCAAAAACAGCGCATAAAGACTCAAATGCCCGCTTTACACGCAATTTTACCAGTGCACCATCTCCCAAATTACAACCAAAAAAAAATACAACCATACACACAGTTAGACTGCCCTCTGTGCTAGACTTGCGCCCAGAATGAAAATTGGGCCCTCAGTCCTATGTTAAACTCCATCTTCAAGGACATTTCTGATGCCAAGTGATCATGATCAATGACATGCGGCACATGAGCATTTAAATGTGTGAGTATAAGGCAAGCGTCTCCAAGCAGAGGAAATTCATTACAACCACTTGTAACTGGGATCTGATTATTTTGGTCAAGACACAGCTTGTGACCATAGGTGAGGGTCAGAATGTATATCACAGAGAGCTTTGCCTTCTGGCTCATCTCCCTGTCCACCATGTTGGGACCGATAGAGAGTTTGCATCACTGGACGCTGCACTGATCCGCCTCTTGATTCCGCCCCCCCTTAGATAGACCCCAAGATACTTAAACTCCTCCACTCGAGGCAGAATCTCATCAGGACGACCCACACCTTTCCAAGGTCCTGTGTTCCACAGCAAGGACAAAAAGACAATGGTGCTGCCTTCACACAGAAAAACAGGTAAGAGAAAATAGAAACAGAACAACAGACGAGGTATGATGTCTGTGTGATGGACTTGGATTGCTTTGCGTTGGAGAACATTTGGAAGGCTTAAGTGTGAACACTCACACACGCACAAACTCGCTGGCAACATTTTGCGCAGCTGATACGCCATAAGAGAGGCCCACTGGGAGACAGACGTTTTTTGCATCACATCACCAGGATTTACGCACATACAGAGAGACCTACACACGCATGCACGCATGCACGCACACACACACACGCATGCACACACACACACACACACACACACACACACACACGTACACACACAGAACTGACAATTTTTATCTTTGGACCGTATAAATTTTGATACAGCTCTTTTACTAGATTCATAAGAAGCATTGAGTTTGGCCAAATTTACCAAGAAACATGGATGAATGTGAGTGTTTTTACTCACTGTATAAGACTCGGTCTCATTATTGATAATTGAATCTTTTGTCATCCCGTTATGATTTGTGGGTTGTTATTGTCTTGTCTTTTTTTGTATTGTCACTTTGTTTTATTTTGATAAGTAACTCTCCTCTCGTTTCAGTTCGTGGGCCCTTCCTCTGTGCGTCAGTCTGATTGTCTTCCCTGATCCTAATTGTGTGCCCCTGTGCCCTTGATTCTAATTGTGTGCACCTTCTGTGTGTATCTAGTCAGCGTCTTCCCCTTGTCTTGTGCCAGTGCGGCTTGTCTCGTCAGGAGTACTAGTGATCACGTAAACTGAAAGATACTTTTGAATACCTTGTCTAGTTTTTTGAAGAACCCTTTTATTCTCGCTTTACCCAGAGAACTATTTAGTTTGGTTGTTTTTTTTGCCTGGATTTCCCTCTTCGAGGTGATTTTGAATTTTGCCGGCTCTCGCCTGTCAAAATAAATTCCTGTTGTTTTTGTCACTCTGCATCCGAGTCCTCTCCTTGTTCCGAGCCGGACATCTTTGTTACAACTGCTTCTTTCTGAGACACACAATTTCTTTTGTACCAACACCAGATATTTTTTTGAATTTCAGCTTCTTCCCGTTATTTGTTCCTGCATCACGACTAACATGCGTCATCACAGCTAATAATGTAATCCAACTGATGCCACGCTCATATCACAGGCATGTTCAGGCTGGTCCAATGTGGATTATTATTAATATTTTTATCTCAACAGGCTTGTGGAGCTGAGGCTCGTGAGACTTTGCGGATGGCTAATGCTATTGCGATAGCTGCTATACGTACCAGGCTATTTCATGTGAAAATAGGCTGCTCTGTTAATGTTTCGAGTAAATCTACGGATCGACATGGAAGGGAAACATAGGTAAGTAGTACCAATGCGTTAGATCGAACTTTAGTCAGTTCTGATCATTTTATAGGAGATCGTTTGAGAAACGCGATTGTTAACAGAGGGCTCGTTGGTTATTGGCTAGTGGATGCATACCGCAACCCTAGTCAACCTCAGTTTGATGCAGTATAGCTTCTATTTTATGCGCCTTATAATCCGGTGCGCCTTATATATGGACAAAGTTTTAAAATGGGCCGTTCATTGAAGGTGCGCCTTATAACCCGGTGCGCCTTTTAGGGCGGAAAATACGGTAATATTTTTATCTCAACAGGCTTGTGGAGTTTTCCCATCTGAGTCACTCTCTACCATTTGTTCTGCTGCCCCCTCCCACTTTCTGCCATCACTGCTTCAGTCTATTTTCACACTGTATAAATGACCATTAGCATACTTTGATGCATTGGCTCCTTTCCATTGTACCAGTCTGATGGATAAACTTCGTGTGGGTGATGTGGCTGAGCCCCAATTTAAGTCTTGAGCTAACAGAGAAACAGTTGCTGCTGTGTTTATTTACGTGATGTCATCATTCAAATCAATGATAAAATTGTGGTGTGGCGTATGAAACACTTTTGGATTGCAGCAAATGTACCCAAAATAATGTTTTACTTACAACACGATGGATATAAAACGTTTAACCCTGTCCTAATTCCAGTTTTCTGTGTGATTAAAAATAAATATAAAAAATGACACTAAGTAGAATCGTGATCTATAACAACTCAACTCGATTAGAAGGGAAGTAAAAATAAAACAAAAATGATGTGTTTATCCATTTTGCACAGCCTTTAATGAGAAGTGACATGGCTGGGTTCTGGACGAACACAATCACATTCAAACTCCTGTTAAACGGAAGTCTATGCACACTTTTCTCCGTAAAGAGTAAAGCAAAAATAAATTTGTCTTGGAAATCACACCCCCAAGTCCATCACTCGCATAGCAAAAGCCACAGTACAAGACATCAACCAGACATTGACCAGTGCACTTCATCCAACTACCTTCAGGGCACAGGTACAAAACTATATATGTAACTGCATCTGAGGCAGTATTTCAGCTCAAAGTATTTCTTGGTGCTGGTAAGGTGGGAGATTTGTACAGGGTAAAAGGGATTCTGAATAAGGAAGGCTATCACTCCATTTTGCAACGCCATGCCATACCCAGTGGACAGCGCTTGATTGGAGCCAATTTCATCCTACAACAGAACAATGACCCAAAACACACCTCCAAATTGTGCAAGAACTATTTAGAGAAGAAGCAGGCAGCTGGTATTCTATCGGTAATGGAGTGGCCAGCGCAGTCACCAGATTTGAACCCCATTGAGCTGTTGTGGGAGTAGCTTGACCGTATGGTACGCAAGAAGTGCCCATCCAACCAATCCAACTTGTGGGAGCTGCTTCTAGAAGCGTGGGGTGCAATTTCTCCAGATTACCTCAACAAATTAACAGCTAGAATGCCAAAGGTCTGCAATGCTGTAATTGCTGCAAATGGAGGATTCTTTGACGAAAGCAAAGTTTGATGTAAAAAAAACCTTATTTCAAATACAAATCATTATTTCTAACCTTGTCAATGTCTTGACTCTATTTTCTATTCATTTCACAACGTATGGTGGTGAATAAGGGTGACTTTTCATGGAAAACACAAAATTGTTTGGGTGACCCCAAACTTTTGTGTATAAATGTGAAAATTTATATAATTTTAAATAATTTCGATTTCTTTGTGTGTCTTGGCATGTGAAGAGATTGACATTAAAGCAGACTTTGACTTTGACATACGTATCTTAAATTCTGCACTGTTTGCAATTCTTACTGTGAAGAAAAAGTTGGAAAAAGTTGACCAACTGACTCAGCCTTTTTTTCAGCTGCACAATCAGCAACTCTGTGATTTGTAAAATCGCTTCTTCCTGATATTGTTTCTTATTGTGAAATAGTGCCTGAGTTTCTGTTGTGCAAATATTTCTTCTACCTGAAAGTGGTTCACTTCTTACATTCCCAAGCAAAAGATAAATTAATTGATGAGAATTGAGGGATTCCAAAGATGTTTTCCCCTGTAAAAACGAAATTGTGACTTAAAATGACTTTAGTTTTGTGTCATGTCATTTCTACAAAATGAAACAACAGAATGAACATGTATGTTAATCGTGTACTGTGTCTCGTCACCGTGGGATAGGGGAAACGAAATTTCGGTTTCTTTGTGTGTCTTAGCATGAAGGAATTGACAATAAAGCTGACTCTGACTCTGACTCTGACTGAACATCCTCTGAGGTCGGTGATTCCGTAATTTTTGCTAGGGGTTGTGATATCCTAGTATTTACTGAACCATAATACATTTACTCATTTTTCTATTTTAGGAGATTTCAAGTGTATTCCTAAAACTTTGAAGCCAACATTGAATGAGCGCCATTCTATCTTCTTCTTTGGTATGGCGCCGTGAGTGGCTGCCTCCCAGCAGTGTTCTCTCTTTTCCTCTTTATTTCCTTCTTTTCTTTCTGTCTTTTTGTCCATTCGGCGATGCTGGTGCCTTCTACCGCACCTCGGTATCTCTTCGGATCGGGATCATCGGTCGAGACCGGCGTAACTCTACGACGGCTTCCTGCTTTTCCGGCCAGTGATGACCGGGTCCCTCGCCTTGGCCTTGCAGCCGCAACCCCTGTGGGGAGTCCGCTCCCTTGTGCTCGTCGGAACCGTTGTGTGGCAGCCTTATGAGAGCCTATTGAGTTGCGCTCATGCCATCTGTGTGTCTTTTGTATACCCACTCTGTGGTATGGATACTGCTGGGGCCTGATGTGTGTTGAAATGACAAGGATACATGAAAAAAACAGATATTTTTAATGTCAAGAATACAATTGTGTATTTGTTTAACCACTATACTGAGAATTGTTGGGTGAGCAATCGAGGTTGGGAAGACGTTTACCAACTGGCTTCTTTTTGTGATGCTATAAAAACTGCACGTTCAGCATCTCTGTGGTTTGTAGAATCTCCTCTTCCGTTATATTGTGTCATATTGTGAAATAGTGCTCGAGTTGCTGAGCAGTTGCATCACTTTCATCCGCATGAAACTGCTTTCTTTCTCTGTCACAAATGCAGCATAGGTCAGTGGATGAAGTGCGACTGATTTAAATTAATAGCACAGCTAAGGAACTATTTAACTAGCTGCTCCAATTTGCCAACTCGACCTTTAGAATTTATATGAACACTGCAAGGAGTGGTAAGTCTTCGTCTTCTTTATATGTCACATCTTTTTTTTTAAATCTCACATTCAATTTAAAGTGCCCCAAAATTAAATGCAAATGCTTTATTTATTCATCCAGCAAAAACTTGTACCTGGATCAACTATTTACTCCAGCAACAAAAAGAAAGCGGCTAGGATAATGACTGTTAAGTATCAAACTTCTACAGAGACAACCATGGACATAGACGATGGGAGTGGCGGCTACAAGCATCTTTTAATGAATGGCAGCAAGCTTCAGTATTCAGGTAACAGAATTCCAGTTTATTGCTTTGCTTGATAAATAATATTCTCATTATATATGTTCTTACACACTATAAGCTTAATAATGTGGCTTGAAAGGTGATCTGTTTTTATAATTATAAATAAATCTCCACAGGGCTGTTGTTAAAGAATCAAATTGAACCAGGAAATATTGTTCTGTCTCCGTCGATCCAATTTTCACATTTATATACATCCAAAACATTATTATTGCTGCGGGAATAATCATCCAAATGCTCACAATACCTAAACTGGCCACTGGGAAATTATCTTTTGAAGTATCTATTGTTATATTTATTTATAACATTCAACACTATACTGCCTACTGATAGAGATTCATTTGCTTATGTAAAAAAAAAGCAACAAGCCCAGACAGAAACACAGGAAAGGCAACGCGGGTATGCTAACAGCCGAGAAAGAAGAAATAAACTCCTTCACTTGCCTTGTTCTTTTGCTCTCCTCAGCGGTGAGTGGGGGTGAGGTGTCTGTCACTCAATCAATTGTGAAGCAGTGCAAGACATTGATGAGCAATGTGGCCTCCAATTTACATTAGTTTTCTAATTGTTCTATAATTAAGCATGGCCCTTATACAACTCAGTAACAGCCACTCTGCAGTTATATTACGTGAGCCAGTCAACCATCATTTTGATTTGCTAGAGACGTGGAATACGCAGCCAGTCAGACGCATGTATTCACAAGTAAGATAGTGGAGACAGGGCTGATACAGTAATCCCTCGTTTATCGGGGATAATTGGTTCCAAGACCACCTGCAATACGTGAAGATCCGCGAAGTAGTGTCACCCTCTCATTTTTAACATACATACATTTTTTGTGTATCAATAAGTGTATATTAAAACATATACCGTAATTTTCGGACTATAAGTCGCACCGGAGTATAAGTCGCACCAGCCATAAAATGCCCAAAAAAGTGAAAAAAACCCATATATATGTATATAAATCGCTCCTGAGTATAAGTCGCCCCCCCACCCAAACTATGAAAAAAAACCGCGACTTATAGTCCGAAAATTACGGTAATTAGAACATTAAATAATAATTTCAAACATGTAAATACTGTTTACATACACACTGTAAATATGTTTTTAGAATGCTTTTATTATTATAACAACTTTTTTACAACAAGGTACAAGTGTACATACTATAAATATGTTTTTAGAACTCTTATTATAAAAAACATTTATGACTAGGTACAATACTGTAAATATGTTTTTAGAACTGGTATTATTACAACTTTTTTGTAAAAAAAGGTATAAGTGTACGTACTGCGATTGTGTGGCTAATCCCTGCCTTCTGCTGGCGTGTGGGCAACTTTCGTGCCATAATTCGTCAATTTAGAAGTTTTATTTTGAATTTGTGAATTTTTTAGTTTTTTTTAATTTTGAAAAAAAAAACGCGATGTACTGAAGCCGCGATGTAGCGAAGGATTACTGTACAATTGATGCCACCCTTGTTGCTATTATTTTGCTAATATTGTGTGAGTGGTCTCAGCTCACCGGAGCAAGATGCATAAGTACCTAACTGTGTGATGGACAAACTTCAAATGCCACATTACTAATTTAGTGTAACATGTTTGTTTTTAGTTCATGCATTGAGGAACAGCCCTTTTAGGGTTTCCACGCTTTTTCTTGGGCTGATGTGTGCTATCCTGGTGGCTGGGGTCATTGGGCAATCTATCCACTGTGAGTCTACCTTTTGTTATGTTTGCCACAGATGTCAAAAGTTCACCAATGGTGTAAAACTGCTTAACTTCAATACATCTGTTTTCTGTGCAGACTGGAAAGTGGATAAAGACAATCAGAAGAAGTTAGAAGACGTAGGGGGGGAGAAAACCGAACTACAGTCCCAACTCAAGACTGTACAGAATGAGAAAAAGAACCTGGAAGTCAGCCATGAGCAATTACAACAGGGTTACAACTACGTATCTAAATCGACCACTCAAATAAAAACCAACAACGAGCTACTAAAAGCGGAAGCAAACAAACTAAAAGAGAGTCAGAGTAAATTGCAAGAAAGTAACAATGCTCTAAACAAAGAACTCGAGCAGTTGAAGGCCACTAAGGAGCAGTTGCAGACTAATAACGATGCCTTGTTAACTGCCAAAGACTTACTACAAACAAAGTATGAATCAGTGAGCAAGAGCAAAATCGTCTTGCAGACCAACTACGATACTACAATTAAAGAAAGGGATAATTTGCAGAACAGATTCAACAATGCTACAAGGTCAAGAGAGAAGGTGCAAATGAGTTATAACGGCCTGATTAAAGACATTGAGCATCTCCAATCGCGATACAACTCCTCTGCCAGCCAGAGAGACAACATTGCAAGCAGTCACAAAAACCTGACGTTGGAAAAAGAAAATCTACAGGCAGTTTACAACACACTCGCCAAAGCTACTGATGAATTGATGGCGTCCTATAATTCCACAATTGAAGAGAAGAAGTATCTTGAAAGCCGTGTGAAAAATCTGACTGCAGAGAGAGACCTGCAAAGGGCTGAGATTGATCAGCTGCAGGCCACAGTCATAAAATTGAACGGGTCACAAGGTAACGCTTTCTATTTGTAACAAATGCAACCTAACAAAAAATTGTTAGATGGAATTTTTTCTGTAATCATGGCATTAATACTATTACTTGTTCTCATAATATTTTTTTTCTATCAATGAATAACATTCCATTGTAGGCAAGGTCTGTCCAAGTAGTTGGAAGAAGTTTGAGAACAACTGCTACTATAGTTCTTCATCCAAGGAATCATGGTACCAGAGCAGAAACTACTGCCAAGGAAAAGGAGCAGACCTGGTAATCATAAACACCAAAGAAGAAATGGTGGGTTGCTTTAAACTGTATAAAACATTTCCTTCTTTGAGGCTCAGTGAGTCTCCTGGTTAGACGAGTCTTTTACTAGAAATCTCACTCGTCAACATTTCATCAAAGTAATTCGAACTTGGTCAGTTTGAAATAAGAACTTGACACAACAATGGACTTGACACAACAAGAGTGACAAAGTGCTGCACAGATGAAAACAGAAACAAATTGCCCAAAACCATATACGCTGTACATGAAAACACTAAATGGGAGATAAAATGAAAAGAAAACCCGTTGCCAATATGAATATGTATATGTTCAAAGGTACGTAATTAGCTCACACACACAAGAGATTATTTTTTATAAACTAAGACACAAGTTGCATTTCTTACAAAAACACACACACACAAAAAATGCCATTTCATAACCTGGAAGCTACAGACTCACCCTCCACCTACTAAAGCAGATTGTATTTGGTTTCCTCCATTTCACAATCATTTAGCTGGTCTTTTGTTGTAAAGTCAGAGCAATTAAATGCATAAACAACCAACATTTTCCTCATGTTTCTGTTTCTAGGTATTTGTTAATGGATTGTTTACAAGTAAGCAAGAGATCTGGATTGGACTGACCGATGAGGGAGTAGAGGGTCAATGGAAGTGGGTGGATGGGACCGCACTGAGCCTAGAGTAAGTAAAATATATAATCTCTTTTTATTTTATTAACCTCATTGATCAAGAGTTATTTACCAGGTTGCCACACTTGATGCCTTTATAATTTTCTTCTGACGATATGTTAAGATTTCATACATAATCATTTTACACTGTTCCCATTTTGTCCATTTCTTTTGTCATTTCAGTTATCGTAAAAAAATTTTCAATTGATAATGCTGCAGTCATTTCTGCAGCAACTTTTAAAGTTAAAGCAAAAGTTAAAGTCCCAATGATCGTCACACATACATCTGGGTGTGGTGAAATTTGTCCTCTGCATTTAACCCATCCCCGTGTGATTTTGATCCATCCCCCGGAGGAGAGGGGAGCAGTAGCGGTGCTGCGCACAAGAATCATTTGGTGAACTAATCCCCCAATTCCAACCCTTGATGCTGAATGCCAAGCAGGGAGGCAATGGGTCCCATTTTTATAGTCTTTGGTATGACCCGGCCAGGGTTTGACCCCACAACCTTCCAGTCTCAGGGTGGACACTCTACCATTACGCCACTGAGCTTTTTAGTCATTTGCATGGAACCCAATTACATGGAAAGCTTCAAATCTCCATAAGGCTTCTGGCCTTCACGACCCAATCTTAGGCCTTGATATAATGTGTTTCTTTTGGTATTGCAGGTATTGGGCTGATGGACAACCGAATAGTTACCATGGTGATCAGGACTGCGGGGAATTTTGGTGCCGTTCTTCAGGAAAAGCTGAATGGAATGATGAAAAATGTAGTTCGCAGAGATATTGGGTGTGTGAGATGTAGATGCCTCAGTAAAGGCAAGCACACTCCCACGGACTTGAAGACTGTATACATCTTCATTGCACTCTTGGGTGCTGTGACCCATAAGTCAAGGTGTTCACTGTTTATACTATACCACGCCTGGACCATATTCTCCCAAATAATTCTTTTCTGTTGTATACCTGGAGGCTGAAGCACTCTGTAAAGGTCTAACATATTGCATGATTTGATTCAATTATTTGCTTCCATGTTCTGCTGATGATGACTGGGTTAGTGTTGACTTGTCCTGGTGGTCACAACATCTGCAGTTATTGTAATGGTGAGTTAGATGTTGATCATTGTTCTCATTTTTTTTCTCAGAATTGAGGACACCCTTAGAATTTAGTGAGTCAACAACTTTGTTGGTTGCGCACAAACATCCAGGTTATACCTGTATTCGCGACATACCAGAAGTCTGGATGAGAGAATTGACATACCTTTTAAAGTGTGCAAAACAGGCGTGTGAAAAAATGTGGCTTGTGCACCCATGGGAGAATATGGCCCTTCATAAAAAATATTTATCATGTGATATTTGTGTGATAGAATTTTAGTTTATGAAGCATACAAAGAGGGGACTTTAAAAGGATGGTAACCCCCCCCCCCTTTCAACCCAAATATGGATATCATCTACACCTTTATTCCCAGACTATACAAAATGTTTTGAAAGTAAATTTTAGTTTTTGCTCTTCTTTTATTGTTTAAGATTTACGTTGTACATTTACAATTAGTTACAATTAGTTGATTCTGAAGGATAACATCCTGGAGCATTCTCTTTCATAGAATACTGTCATGCTGTCAGGTTTTGTAGATTGTTTTGTTTTGTCCTGTCCTTCATATTCTAACTTCCTGTTTTATTTTGTACATCACTGGTCCTTCCGCTGCACGGTCGTTCACTTGACCTCCCCGTTTGTTAACCACGTACACCTGTGTCGTCCGCCCTGATTGTCTGCACCCGTGTCCTTCCCCTTCTGTGTGTGTATTTAGCCTGCGTCTTCCCCTTGTCCTGTGCCAGTGCGTCTTGCAAGCCATGACCACCAGCGACTCCATAGCCACAGATATAGCCCTTGATTGCCTTGATCACAGAGACTTTTTTGTCCACGCTTTGTGTGTTGTGCGTGAGATCTTGCCCTCGTTTTTCCCTCAGTTTGAGGCGCCTTTTGTTTTTGCCTTTTTCCCTCATTGTGAGGCGCTTTTGGTTTTTTTTGGAGCAGTCTTCCGTGAAGGAAATAAACTCCTTTTTTTTTAGCTCTGCATTCGAGTCCTCTCCTTGCCCTGAGCCTGACATTACGCACTGGCCAGACATGGACTCGGCAGAGTCAGAACAGCTGGCCGCCGCAGTGCGCTCCCAGGCATCGACGCTAGCCCACCACCAGCAGCAGGTCAATGCCCTGGGAGTGGATGTCCACGAGATCCGGGCAACCCAAGAAGACTTCAGAGCGGCGGTGGCCGCCCAGGTGGGATCACTGAGCCGACAGATGCAGGACATTGTCACGCTGCTGACCGCTGGACCAACAGCGACCCCCAGTCCACCAGTGCCCTCCCCGATCGATCGGCAGATTCCCGCGCCCATGGCAATGGGAGTCAGGTTGGCTCCCCCTGAACGATACGCTGGAGAACCCGGGGGCAGCAAAGCATTTGTCACAGGGTGTGAGATGCAATTTGAGCGGTCCCCAGGCGATTTCCCCACCGAGCGCTCCCGGGTGGCCTACATGATCTCTTACCTGACAGGAAGAGCCCGGGCGTGGGCAATGGCAGAATGGGCCCGGGATTCCGTCACCTGCCGATCTCTCGCCGCGTTCGTCGAAGCCCTGCGCATGGTGTTCGATCCTGTCTCCTCGGACCGTGAAAAAGCGCGCGAGCTGAGCCAGCTCTCCCAGGGGCGTGAGCCAGTCAGCGACTACGCGATCCGCTTCCGCACTCTGGCCACAGAATGCGGGTGGAACCAGACGGCCCTGTATGATATCTTCCTCAAGGGCCTTTCTGGAACCATCCAGGACCAGCTCGTTCCCCTCGATCTCCCCGCTGACCTCGACGCTCTCATCGCGCTGGCTCTCCGCACCGACGATCGCCTGCAGGAAAGGAAGAAGCAGCGCGCAAGCCGGAGCGCGACCGTCTTCCCCCCCGTGGCCGGGTTGGCATCGCCGCACCTCGAGACACACCGCCAGCCATCGAACACGGCACTGCTACCGCCCGGGGCTGAACCCATGCAACTCGGCAGAGCCAAGTTGAGCGCCGAGGAGAAGCAGCGCCGACGCCAGGAAGGTCGATGCTATTACTGCGGCGCTCTGGGACATATTGTCGTCTCCTGCCCCGAGAAACGGACAATGAAGGTAGGCGTCTTCTCCGGTAGCCAGCGGAAGGCTCGGACCCTACCCATCGGCACGCTTACATGCCTTGGGAAAACCACCAAGCTCGGGGTGCTAATTGACTCCGGGGCAGATGAGAGTATGATTGACTGGACTTTTGCTCGGAGGCTGGGAATAAGAACCGAACCGCTAGCCACGACCGTGAAAGCCGAGGCGCTCAATGGTCAGGTGCTCTTTGAGATAACCCATGTAACCGAACCTCTCTCACTCTCTTTCGGGACTCATCACGAGAAAGTCGGACTACATGTGATAACCTCCCCCAAGAATCCGATTATCCTCGGGTACCCGTGGCTGTCGCGCCACAATCCAACCATGGACTGGGCGTCCGGGGAGATAAGGGGATGGGGACCCCGATGCCAAGAGTCATGTGTCGTACCTAACCCCCCGATCAGCCTTAACCGTAGCTCTGACCCCGAAACCCCAGATCTCACCGGTGTACCAGTATGTTACCACCGACTCGCGGATGTGTTTAGCAAAGCCAAGGCTAGCTCTCTACCGCCCCACCGTCCGTACGACTGCGCCATAGAGCTCCTGCCGGGCGCCAGTATACCCAAGGGGAGACTTTATTCCCTTTCGGAACCCGAAAAACAGGCTCTAAATGAGTATATAGACGCGTCACTTAAGGCGGGATTGATCAGACCTTCGTCCTCCCCTGCAGGGGCCGGTTTTTTCTTTGTGGGCAAGAAAGACGGTACCCTACGTCCCTGTATAGACTACAGTCCCCTCAACCAAATCACCATTAAGAATCGATATCCCCTTCCACTCATGGCGACGGTATTCGATCAGTTGCAGCAAGCCCAGGTTTTTACCAAATTAGACTTGCGTAACGCTTACCATCTCGTGCGCATCCGGGAGGGCGATGAATGGAAGACGGGATTCAACACTCCCCGGGGACACTTTGAATACCTCGTGATGCCGTTTGGTCTCACCAATGCCCCCGCTGTTTTCCAGGCCATGATTAACGATGTTCTGAGAGACTTTATAGACCGTTTTGTTTATGTATATTTGGATTACATCCTGATCTATTCTCCGGATATGGAGATCCATGTAAAGTCAGTCCTGCATCGCCTCCTGGATCATCACCTTTACGTCAAGGCTGAAAAGAGTGAGTTCCACGCCAAGACTATGTCCTTCCTTGGTTTCATCATAGCCCCCGGTAAGGTACAAATGGACCCGGCAAAAGTAAGCGCGGTGACACAATGGCCTAGACCCGACAGTCGCAAGAAAGTGCAGCAATTTCTTGGCTTCGCTAATTTTTATAGACGCTTCATCAGAAGCTTCAGCGCCACAGCGGCCCCGCTGCATGCTCTGACTTCTCCAGCGGCACCGTTCTGTTGGACGGCTGAGGCAGAGGCCGCCTTCCAGGATCTGAAGAAGCGGTTCAGCTCCGCCCCGATCCTCACACTACCCGACCCGTCTCGTCAGTTCGTGGTGGAGGTAGACGCCTCCAGTCAAGGGATCGGCGCCGTCTTGTCCCAAAGGTCACCAGCAGACAACAAGCTGCATCCGTGCGCCTACCTGTCCCGACGGCTGAGCCCCGCCGAGCAGAACTACGACGTAGGAGATCGAGAACTTTTGGCAGTGAAGCAGGCTCTCGAAGAGTGGAGACACTGGCTAGAGGGAGCCCAACAACCCTTCTTGGTTTGGACTGATCATAAGAACCTACAATACATCAAGAACGCAAAACGGCTGAACTCCCGCCAGGCACGTTGGTCCCTTTTCTTTAACCGTTTCAATTTCACCTTGTCCTACAGACCGGGGGCCAAGAACATCAAGCCCGATGCGCTGTCACGCGTCTACAGCCCAGATCCGGTGGCCAAGGAGCCCGAACCCATCCTCCGTCCTCACTGTGTGGTGGGGGCCGTAACCTGGCCCATCGAAGACTTAGTGAAGCAGGCCAACGGCGACGAGCCACCCCCTGGTGAATGCCCGGCGAATCGACTATTTGTTCCACCCAGGCTGCGTCCCCAAGTCGTCCACTGGGCACACACCTCCCGGCTCGCCTGTCATCCGGGCGTGAGAAGAACCCGGTACGTCATTCAGCAGCGGTTCTGGTGGCCCTCCATGGGGGCCGACGTCAAGGAATATGTGGCAGCCTGCTCCGTCTGCGCGCGGAGTAAGAACACCCCCGGCGCCCGGGTGGGTCTGCTGCAACCTCTCCCCATTCCCTCTCGACCATGGGCCGAGATCTCTGTGGACTTTGTCACTGGACTCCCCGTATCCAAGGGGAAGACAACGATACTCACTGTGGTGGACCGGTTCTCCAAAATGGCCCATTTCATTGCCCTGCACAAATTACCCTCAGCCAAGCGAACGGCCGAAGTCCTCATGGACCATGTTTTTAGAGTACACGGATTCCCGCGGAATGTCACGTCGGATAGGGGGCCCCAATTCGTGTCTCGATTCTGGAAGGAGTTCTGCAGACACATAGGGGCCACTGTGAGCCTCACTTCGGGCTATCACCCGGAGGCCAACGGCCAGGCGGAGCGCATCAATCAACAGCTGGAAACAGGCCTCCGCTGCCTGGTGACCCAGAACCCCTCCACATGGAGTAAGAACCTGATCTGGGTGGAATACGCCCATAACTCCCTCCCTACCACAGCTACTGGGATGTCCCCTTTCATGTGCGTCTTTGGCTATCAGCCCCCGGTCTTCCCTGACAATGAGCCAGAGGTGTCGGTAACCTCGGCGCGCGCCGTGGTAAGACGATGTCATCGCATCTGGGCGGCAGCGCGAGCCACGCTGGTCCGCCAGGGGGACCGGGTGAAGAGGATGGCCGACCGGAGACGACGGCCGGCGCCCGCCTACCAGCGGGGCCAACGGGTCTGGCTGTCCGCTCGGGATCTTCCGCTCCAAGTGGGCTCCAGAAAGCTGGCCCCTCGTTTTGTGGGGCCTTTCCCCATCTCCAAGGTCGTGAATCCAGCCGCTGTACGACTTCGCCTGCCCCGGTCCCTCGCTGTGCATCCCACCTTCCACGTCGGGAAGATCAAGCCGGTCAGGGAGAGTGGGATGGTGCCGGCTCCCGAGCCGCCTCCGTCTCCGCGGACTGTGGGGGGTGGGCCTGCGTACACAGTCAAGGAGCTACTGGACGTGCGCAGGAGGGGTAGGGGCTGGCAGTTCCTGGTCGACTGGGAGGGTTATGGGCCAGAGGAGCGGCAATGGGTGCCGCGCAGTTTCATCTTGGATCCCGGTCTGCTGGATGACTTCTACGCTGCTCACCCGGATGCTCCTGGTCCGTCTGGGATCCGGCCCTAGAGGGGGGGCTTATGTCATGCTGTCAGGTTTTGTAGATTGTTTTGTTTTGTCCTGTCCTTCATATTCTAACTTCCTGTTTTATTTTGTACATCACTGGTCCTTCCGCTGCACGGTCGTTCACTTGACCTCCCCGTTTGTTAACCACGTACACCTGTGTCGTCCGCCCTGATTGTCTGCACCCGTGTCCTTCCCCTTCTGTGTGTGTATTTAGCCTGCGTCTTCCCCTTGTCCTGTGCCAGTGCGTCTTGCAAGCCATGACCACCAGCGACTCCATAGCCACAGATATAGCCCTTGATTGCCTTGATCACAGAGACTTTTTTTGTCCACGCTTTGTGTGTTGTGCGTGAGATCTTGCCCTCGTTTTTCCCTCAGTTTGAGGCGCCTTTTGTGTTTGCCTTTTTCCCTCATTGTGAGGCGCTTTTGGTTTTTTTGGAGCAGTCTTCTGTGAAGGAAATAAACTCCTTTTTTTTGAGCTCTGCATTCGAGTCCTCTCCTTGCCCTGAGCCTGACAAATACATGCAAATGCATAAATATGTATAATCTGCATGAACAAATAAATGTCTGTGTAAGATTCAAGCCAGAGAGACAGTTTAAAGGGACAGTGTGGATTTCTTTTGCCCTTTAGTGGTGAACTAAAAGAATGCAATGACTCAAGTCAAGTTAATGCATTTTGAAGCACATGCTTTAACTATTGTGTCTCAGAGAGACCACATGTTGCAAGCCCACCACTAATTTCTTCAACAGAGATGCAAGCAAAATATCACCACAAATGACTTCTAGTATTCTCTCAAATGATTAAGTAAGTTCACTCCATTTGTTAAACAGGCAAATTAATGCAGCAATTTTGCTCAAACCGCGATGTGCTTGCCAGTATTGCCCCCTCATGGTATACATACCAAATTGAATGACAAACGTGAACAGATGTAGATTTTTTGCTGTTGTCCGCTTTCTACTTTCTCTTCCTCTTTTATAGCTTAAATGATCTAATGTTTTTGTAAAATAGATAGATACATAGATAGATAGATGAGAGTAACAGACATGCAGTAGATTCTTATGAAAGTGTCATGCAACAGTAAGTAAGTAAGAAGGACATTGGTACGATCACACAAGATAATTTGTGTGATCGTACCAATGTCCTTCGTGTTGTGTTTAAAAAGTCTCACAGTATGGGGGAGAGATGATCCCGTCAGCCGTCTTGATGGACAGCAGCCTGGCCAACACCCGTTGTTCTGCCACAGACGTCAGATCAGGAAGCTCTGCGCCCACAACAGAACCTGCCTTCCTCACCAGTTTGTTCAGGCAGGAGGCATCCCTCTTCTTGATGCTTCCCCCCCAGCACGCCACTGTAAAAAAAGTGCAGGCAATAGCATCCTTCACTCCTACCTTCTTCTGATACAGAAACTGTAGAAGGTCGAGAGCATGTCCTGAGGTCTGATGTGTTGAATCAGTGATCGTTCCAAAGTCTTCATCAAATGTGAAGTTAGCGCAGTTTGCCTGAGGTCATTCGGCTCCGGAGGTCGTGGTATCTTTGGGACAGGGATGATACACGATGTCTTCCACAGCTGAGGCGCCACACCCGTTTTTAGACTCAAGTTAAAGATGCGCTGTAGTGAGTCACCCAGCTCCAGAGCACAGGCCTTCAGCAGACGAGGAGATACCCCATCTGGACCAGCTGCCTTGCTGGGGCGGAGTTTCCTCAGCTGTCTGCTCACTTGAACCACTGACACCCTGGGTGGAAGGGTATCGTCCACCGGTCTGCAGCTGAGTGACAGAGCACCGCCTCCATGCTGTTCTTCTGCAGCTTCTGCTCCAACTTCCTCCTCTAATGCAATTTTGCCTCCCTGAGCTGGACCCTTGTCTCCCTCTGAACATGCTTAAGCTCTCGCTGATTATCATCCTTGAATGTCAAGCTCTTCAAGTGCTATAAGAAACAATGAATTCCTGAGAAAAGTAGATCAGCTCTGATAAACTAACATGTGCACTGCAATACACTCATCAACATTGACGCTAACTGAACATTTTCAAGGTTATGATTTGAGTTCCACATTCCACACAATGGCGAGTGTTGACAGCTATGACAAGAAAATTAACGATGTGACGCATCATGGGTTTCTAGACAACAGTAGAAAAAAGACGTCCTGCTACTAATAATGTTCAGGGATATGGACAAAGGTCAATTCATGCCTGCACTAAAAAAAAAACCAACAAAGGGGTGGAACCACATCAAACATCCAATATGAATTAGTTGGACAAAAGCGCTTTATTTAATTTGTAATGGCATCTAACACTGTAAAAATATAGCATTTGTTTTCTTGAAACAGTTATATATTTCTTAAAACAGTACCATCCAACAGTGCTACTATAACCCAATAGATTATGTGAAAAAGTAGGATTTTGGAAGAAGTAGTCATAACAGTCTTTTTTTATTTACCGTTTTTTTCCGTGTATAATACGCAAAATTTAACTAATTTATTGTCCTAAAATCTGGGGTGCGCATTATACATGGGTACAAATTTTTTTTAATTTTTTTTTTTTTAAATTTTTTTTTTTTCTATTTCTTTTTTTTTTAAGAAAATCATGGTACAACAAAACCAACAACAGGACTGACCGACAAAGACGTGGAACAAAAAGACAGGGTGACATTACCAAAGACAGGAACAGACACCAAACAGACATCATGACAGTAACACATGCAATGATCCGACGGTGAGCGAGGGGCAGACAGGACTTAAATACAAAACACGTTACAAGAACAATAGTGTGTTTGTACTGTGCTCTGGTCATTTCGTCAAAGAAGGGATAATAGTCCTCTTCTCTTCTTGACTGACAATGAATGTGATAGTTTAATACAATCAGCAAATAACAAAATGCGTATTACAGGTAATATTTTATTTCACAACACTTTGCCTTGTTCCTTTCGTCTCTGCTGTTCACTTCAAACACGCTCCATACGAACGCAATGCTCTCGTATCAGACGCTTGCTCGATCACCTGCTCGTTTGCTGTCACAATGTACCCTACACAAATCCGAAACATTTGTTGCGGCTCCGAGTCACGACGAGGGGCAAGTTTTGGTTTCCAAGGGTGTTTTTATTCCTCTTCAACGTCTCTCCCATACAGAGCCGCCTTTTTCACATGTCCGCACGTCACTTTCCTCTCTTTTCATCTGATCGCGGTGGTGCCTTTACGGGCAGTCGGAGAAATCAACGCCAACAAAAAAAAAATACATCCAGCCTAGTTAAGACCATACCAAAGACTATAAAAATGGCACCCATTGCCTCCCTGCGTGTGTGACGATCATTGGGACTTAAACAAAAAAAAACAAAAAAAACAAAAATTGGGTGCGTATTATACATGGGTACAGGCTTTTTTCCAGCATCAACATGCCATTTTTAGGGTGCGTATTATACATGGGGGCGCATTATACACGGAAAAAAACGGTAATTGTTCATATATAGTTAGGATACGGATTTTAGCTATTGATCTGACTCCAAATTGTGATCAACACTTAACACAAGAGTTGTTACGTCCAACACACTGTCGCACCTAACAATTTTGCGAGTTCGTTCTGTCAAAGAGAAGACCAGTTAGGCCGAATTTACCAATTGTTTAATCCTGACAAAGCAAGATAATACAGGCGCCTGGGTCCCCCGGGTCCCTCACACTAAGATTCGTGTGTTCTTGTGACCATCAAGAGACAACACATTCTTCCGGGTTGCCCAGTTTTAAGGAAACACAATATGAATATTCAAGCATGCAAAATATTGTGTGGTGATTGGTCGATGGTCGATGGTCATCTCCTCCTCGTTTGGGTTTTTCCCCTGCTCAGCACAGGTGTCTGGACCACAAAGACGAGTTGTTATTCGCGTTCCTCACCGGCCTTGAGATGTCCTCCCTGTCTGGACATCCTGTTCCACAATACTTTGTAGAAAACAAATTAATGTAGCCTGCACATTCCTCTCCACTTATTAATCACCACACAAGTACACTACTACTGAAAATTATTGTTAGGGTAGTGCTCACTCTAACTTATTTTGCAAGAACCACACTGGAGACAAGTTAGTCGTTTCAGACACCTGCAGGCGGAGAGTTCACTCGTCGCTGTGCTTACAGCGATGGTCGAATGAAGTCTGAAGTCAGGCCTCATCAGGTGCATATTTATTGAGAAGAAACACAGTGGGGTTGAAAGTGGGGGTGTGGGAACACAGGATGGGGTGAAGCCGCTCCCCTGCTGATCAAAGCAAAGCAGGGGGCCTTTTACGACTTTGTGGAAACAAAGCAACTTTGATTGCTCCCTCTGTAGCTAGTCAATCAGGTGAAAAGATCTTAGCACTTTGGTCTACTACTTTTGGTAAGACAGGACAAGCCCTCATCAGCCCCTTATGATGAAAAAAATTAATGGATCACGTTTTCCCTCGCCCGGACGCGGGTCACCGGGGCCCCCCTCTGGAGCCAGGCCTGGAGGCGGGGCTCGAAGGCGAGCGTCTGGTGGCCGGGCCTTCGCCCATGGGGCCCGGCCGGGCTCAGCCCGAAAAGGAAACGTGGGTCCCCCTTCCCATGGGCTCACCACCTGTGGGAGGGGCCAAAGGGGTCGGGTGCATTGCAAGCTGGGCGGCGGCCAAAGGCAGGGACCTTGGCGGTCTGATCCCCGGCTGCAGAAGCTGGCTCTTGGGACATGGAATGTCACCTCTCTGGCTGGAAAGGAGCCCGAGCTGGTGTGCGAGGCAGAAAAGTTCCGACTAGATATAGTCGGACTTGCCTCCACGCACAGTTTGGGTTCCGGTACAAGCCCTCTCGAGAGGGGCTGGACTCTCTTCCACTCTGGAGTTGCCCACGGTGAGAGGCGTCGAGCAGGTGTGGGTATACTTATTGCCCCCCGGCTGGGCGCCTGCACATTGGGGTTCACCCCGGTGAACGAGAGGGTAGCCTCCCTCCGCCTTCGGGTGGGGGGACGGGTCCTGACTGTTGTTTGTGTCTATGCACCAAACGGCAGCTCAGAGTACCCACCCTTCTTGGAGTCCCTGGAGGAAGTGCTGGAGAGCGCTCCTTCTGGGGACTCCGTCGTTCTACTGGGTGACTTCAATGCTCACGTGGGCAATGACAGTGAGACCTGGAAGGGCGTGATTGGGAGGAACGGCCCCCCCGATCTGAACCCGAGCGGTGTTCTATTGTTGGACTTCTGTGCTCGACACGGATTTTCAATAATGAACACCATGTTCAAACATAAGGGTGTCCATGTGTGCACTTGGCACCAGGACACCCTAGGCCGCAGTTCGATGATCGACTTTGTAGTCGTGTCATCGGATTTGCGGCCGCATGTTTTGGACACTCGGGCGAAGAGAGGGGCGGAGCTGTCAACTGATCACCACCTGGTGGTGGGTTGGCTCCGATGGTGGGGGAAGATGCCGGTCCGACCTGGCAGACCCAAACGTTCTGTGAGGGTCTGCTGGGAACGTCTGGCGGAATCCCCTGTCAGGAAGAGCTTCAACTCCCACCTCCGGCAGAGCTTTTCCCACGTCCCGGGGGAGGCGGGGGACATTGAGTCCGAGTGGACCTTGTTCCGCGCCTCCATTGTTGAGGCGGCCGACCGGAGCTGTGGCCGTAAGGTCATTGGTGCCTGTCGTGGCGGCAATCCCCGAACCCGCTGGTGGACACCGGCGGTAAGGGATGCCGTCAAGCTGAAGAAGGAGTCCTATCGGGCCGTTTTGGCCTGCGGGACTCCGGAGGCAGCTGACAGGTACCGGGTGGCCAAGCGGAACGCGGCTTCGGCGGTTGCTGAGGCAAAAACCCGGGCGTGGGAGGAGTTCGGCGAGGCCATGGAGAATGACTTCCGGACGGCTTCGAGGAAATTCTGGTCCACCATCCGGCGTCTCAGGAGGGGGAAGCAGTGCAACGTCAACACTGTTTACAGTGGAGATGGCGTGCTGCTGACCTCGACTCGGGACGTCGTGTGTCGGTGGGGAGAATACGTCGAAGACCTCCTCAATTCCACCGACACGCCTTCCATTGTGGAAGCAGGGCCTGGGGACTCTGAGGCGGACTCTCCAATCTCTGGGGTTGAAGTCACTGAGGTAGTTAAAAAACTCCTCGGTGGCAAGGCCCCGGGGGTGGATGAGATCCGCCCGGATTTCTTAAGGGCTCTGGATGTTGTGGGGCTGTCATGGCTGACACGTCTCTACAGCATCGCGTGGACATCGGGGACAGTGCCTCTGGATTGGCAGACTGGGGTGGTGGTTCCCCTCTTTAAGAAGGGGGACCGGAGGGTGTGTTCCAATTACAGGGGAATTACACTCCTCAGCCTCCCTGGTAAGGTCTATTCAGGGGTGCTGGAGAGGAGGGTCCGTCGGGAGGTCGAACCTCGGATTCAGGAGGAACAGTGTGGCTTTCGTCCTGGCCGTGGAACAGTGGACCAGCTCTTCACCCTCAACAGGATCCTCGAGGGTGCATGGGAGTTCGCCCAACCAGTCCACATGTGTTTTGTGGACTTGGAGAAGGCGTTCGACCGTGTCCCTCGGGAGGTTCTGTGGGGGGTGCTTCGGGAGTACGGGGTACCGAGCCAACTGATAAGGGCGGTTCGGTCCCTGTATCACCGATGCCAGAGTGTGGTCCGCATTTCCGGCAGTAAGTCGGATTCGTTCCCAGTGAGGGTTGGACTGCGCCAAGGCTGCCCTTTGTCACCGATTCTGTTCATAATTTTTATGGACAGAATTTCTAGGTGCAGCCGAGGCGTTGAGGGTGTCCGGTTTGGGGACCTCAGCATCGCGTCTCTGCTTTTTGCAGACGACGTTGTGCTGTTGGCTTCTTCAGGCCGTGATCTCCAGCTCTCACTGGAGCGGTTCGCAGCCGAGTGTGAAGCGGTCGGGATGAGGGTCAGCACCTCCAAATCCGAGTCCATGGTCCTCGATCGGAAAAGGGTGGAATGCCCTCTCCGGATCGGGGATGAGATCCTGCCCCAAGTGGAGGAGTTTAAGTATCTTGGGGTCTTGTTCACGAGTGAGGGGAGGATGGAGCGTGAGATCGACAGGCGGATCGGTGCAGCGTCGGCAGTAATGCGGACTCTGTACCAGTCCGTCGTGGTAAAGAGAGAGCTGAGCCAAAAGGCAAAGCTCTCAATTTACCGGTCGATTTACGCTCCTACCCTCACCTATGGTCACGAGCTATGGGTCGTGACCGAAAGAACGAGATCCCGGATACAAGCGGCCGAAATGAGTTTTCTCCGCAGGATGTCCGGGCTCTCCCTTAGAGATAGGGTGAGAAGTTCGGTCATCCGGGAGAGACTCGGAGTAGAGTCGCTACTCCTCCACGTTGAGAGGAGCCAGATGAGGTGGCTCGGGCATCTCATCAGGATGCCTCCTGCACGCCTCCCTGGGGAGGTGTTCCGGGCATGTCCCACCGGTAGGAGACCCCGGGGACGACCCAGGACGCGCTGGAGAGACTATGTCTCTCGGCTGGCCTGGGAACGCCTTGGGATCCCCCGGGATGAGCTAGATGAAGTAGCTGGGGAGAGGGAAGTCTGGGAGTCCCTCCTGAAGCTGCTGCCCCCGCGACCCGACCCCGGATAAGCGGAAGAAGATGGATGGATGGATGGAGGACAAGCTAGGTAAATTATTACAGGTTACATTCCAACATAATCATACGATGAAGATATTCTGCAAACCCTAACAATTATGTTGATATGATTATAAGTCTAACACCACCTTAATAAAATATGTTTCCTTTAAGTCATTATTCACTACAAAATGATTTATATTTTACCCACTTTAAGTCATTTCATTTGGTAATAAAGCTGCCATTGCTGCCTGTTTTGCAGCTAACTATAACATTTACTCATTATAGAATAGTTTTACAGTGTGGATAGAGTTATCAATTTACTTCATTTCCAACAGTGACTTTAAATGCAAATGATCAAAGGAGTTTTCTTACATGACCTGTTTACCAACAATATTTCTACACTTGTGTACATTCCTATGAAAACACAGACAAAGCTATCAGAACCAAGATGGACATTTTGAGCTCTCCAGTATCACTGGAAACATGCAATTCCTATTTAAGGATGTAACGAGTGCATCAGACAGCTCATCCTTCACATTGTGACTGGTCCTGGCAAGATTCCTGTGACGCATCTTCATGGAGTTCATATAACTTGTGTGGGTTTGGCTGAACGTCATTAAACGTCAGTCAACGCACACAGCACTAATTTCTGCAATGACAAATAGAGAGATAAAGTTAACCAATAGTTAAATATCCTATGTTGGTTTTGATACCATGACTATAATACTTGGAACTTAGTAACAAATATATGTGCGTGTGTCATTTTTTTTTTTTTTAAGATAAATCAACAGGTTTAAATTTGTAACTGTCATATAAGTGGTATCGCAGTAACAGGTACCTGGTAAACCAAATGCCGGTTCCGGTGATGTGACATCACTGGGAAGCATTGGGTTAATTTGTGCTCAGAGGTCTGTTAGGGTGACTAAAGGAGAGCCAGTCGACCAACTGTGGAGCATGGTGGTGGTGCGCATCATGTTCTGTGGCTGTTTTGCTGCCAGCAGAACAGAGTGACGGTGATTTTCCTTTTGAAGCTGGACATAACATCTATTATATAAACTAGTTGTGCGTAGTGTTTTGTATGTGTACACTATATAGTGAATGCTAATGTTACCTTTTTAGCTTTCAATCAGTCCAGAATGTCAATTATTAAACCATCTTCAACATAATGATGTAAATATTGTGCCAATGGATTGGCAGATTTCCATATTTCCCACCATCTTTCTTGCGCACATGGCAATTGACGTCACAGGTTCCTATTTTTGAATCCTCACATCACCAAACACTAGAAATATGCAACATGTTTCCTCCAACGTGAGCCAAGAGACTTGTCTGATTCATGATGCGCCTCACCGATCAGTTCACCAATACGAACGTCACAGCCAGAGGAAAAACTCTTTGTCTGTGCATTTATGATTTAATGTTTATTTTCATCACAGACCTTTGTTAGTGCCATCAATCTGTGGAACAATTAATTTCTTCCAAATGTTGCAGGAATTAAAATGCACCTTTGTGAGTCAATATTTCATAAAATATTTTAGTGCATTTAGACCGACTTGCGACATATCATAGACATATCAAACAAGTGTGAGGCAGAAGGATGAATGCACCACTACAAACATACAGTATGTGAATGTATAGTGAAAACACAATTAAATTATGTAAAGTAAAATATGCACAAGTGGAACGGCAGTTACATTTTTAAACTTGATGTAAGTCAGTGCACTGTGCATGAATATAGACTTGGGGCTCTATTTCGATAGAATAATGCATGAATTGCACATTTGGTGGGCGGCGTGGCTCAGTGTGGTGGTCCTCTCCCAACTCAGAGGTTGGGTGTTCAATCCTCATCACTGTGACATGTCGAAGTTTCCTTGAGCAAGACACGGCAGACTCGGATTTGCTCCGCGACCACCCTGATTTGATAAACGGTGCAGATTGGCTTCCATCCAAAAACAGCGCATAAAGACTCAAATGCCCGCTTTACACGCAATTTTACCAGTGCACCATCTCCCAAATTACAACCAAAAAAAAATACAACCATACACACAGTTAGACTGCCCTCTGTGCTAGACTTGCGTCCAGAATGAAAATTGGGCCCTCAGTCTCTTTCCTATGTTAAACTCCATCTTCAAGGACATTTCTGATGCCAAGTGATCATGATCAATGACATGCGGCACATGAGCATTTAAATGTGTGAGTATAAGGCAAGCGTCTCCAAGCAGAGGAAATTCATTACAACCACTTGTAACTGGGATCTGATTATTTTGGTCAAGACACAGCTTGTGACCATAGGTGAGGGTCAGAATGTATTTCACAGAGAGCTTTGCCTTCTGGCTCATCTCCCTGTCCACCATGTTGGGACCGATAGAGAGTTTGCATCACTGGACGCTGCACTGATCCGCCTCTTGATTCCCCCCCTTAGATAGACCCCAAGATACTTAAACTCCTCCACTCGAGGCAGAATCTCATCAGGACGACCCACACCTTTCCAAGGTCCTCTGTTCCACAGCAAGGACAAAAAGACAATGGTGCTGCCTTCACACACAAAAACAGGTAAGAGAAAATATAAACAGAACAACAGACGAGGTATGATGTCTGTGTGATGGACTTGGATTGCTTTGCGTTGGAGAACATTTGGAAGGCTTAAGTGTGAACACTCACACACGCACAAACTCGCTGGCAACATTTTGCGCAGCTGATACGCCATAAGAGAGGCCCACTGGGAGACAGACGTTTTTTGCATCACATCACCAGGATTTACGCACATACAGAGAGACCTACACACGCATGCACGCACACACACACACACACACACACACACACACATACACACACAGAACTGACAATTTTTATCTTTGGACCGTATAAATTTTGATACAGCTCTTTTACTAGATTCATAAGAAGCATTGAGTTTGGCCAAATTTACCAAGAAACATGGATGAATGTGAGTGTTTTTACTCACTGTATAAGACTCGGTCTCATTATTGATAATTGAATCTTTTGTCATCCCGTTATGATTTGTGGGTTGTTATTGTCTTGTCTTTTTTTGTATTGTCACTTTGTTTTATTTTGATAAGTAACTCTCCTCTCGTTTCAGTTCGTGGGCCCTTCCTCTGTGCGTCAGTCTGATTGTCTTCCCTGATCCTAATTGTGTGCCCCTGTGCCCTTGATTCTAATTGTGTGCACCTTCTGTGTGTATTTAGTCAGCGTCTTCCCCTTGTCTTGTGCCAGTGCGGCTTGTCTCGTCAGGAGTACGAGTGATCACGTAAACTGAAAGATACTTTTGAATACCTTGTCTAGTTTTTTGAAGAACCCTTTTATTCTCGCTTTACCCAGAGAACTATTTAGTTTGGTTGTTTTTTTTGCCTGGATTTCCCTCTTCGAGGTGATTTTGATTTTTGCCGGCTCTCGCCTGTCAAAATAAATTCCTGTTGTTTTTGTCACTCTGCATTCGAGTCCTCTCCTTGTTCCGAGCCTGACATCTTTGTTACAACTGCTTCTTTCTGAGACACACAATTTCTTTTGTACCAACACCAGATATTTTTTTGAATTTCAGCTTCTTCCCGTTATTTGTTCCTGTATCACTTTCCATGCATCACGACTAACATGCGTCATCACAGCTAATAATGTAATCCAACTGATGCCACGCTCATATCACAGGCATGTTCAGGCTGGTCCAATGTGGATTATTATTAATATTTTTATCTCAACAGGCTTGTGGAGTTTTCCCATCTGAGTCACTCTCTACCATTTGTTCTGCTGCCCCCTCCCACTTTCTGCCGTCACTGCTTCAGTCTATTTTCACACTGTATAAATGACCATTAGCACACTTTGATGCATTGGCTCCTTTCCATTGTACCAGTCTGATGGATAAACTTCGTGTGGGTGATGTGGCTGAGCCCCAATTTAAGTCTTGAGCTAACAGAGAAACAGTTGCTGCTGTGTTTATTTACGTGATGTCATCATTCAAAGCAATGATAAAATTGTGGTGTGGCGTATGAAACACTTTTGGATTGCAGCAAATGTACCCAAAATAATGTTTTACTTACAACACGATGGATATAAAACGTTTAACCCTGTCCTAATTCCAGTTTTCTGTGTGATTAAAAATAAATATAAAAAATGACACTAAGTAGAATCGTGATCTATAACAACTCAACTCGATTAGAAGGGAAGTAAAAATAAAACAAAAATGATGTGTTTATCCATTTTGCACAGCCTTTAATGAGAAGTGACATGGCTGGGTTCTGGACGAACACAATCACATTCAAACTCCTGTTAAACGGAAGTCTATGCACACTTTTCTCCGTAAAGAGTAAAGCAAAAATAAATTTGTCTTGGAAATCACACCCCCAAGTCCATCACTCGCATAGCAAAAGCCACAGTACAAGACATCAACCAGACATTGACCAGTGCACTTCATCCAACTACCTTCAGGGCACAGGTACAAAACTATATATGTAACTGCATCTGAGGCAGTATTTCAGCTCAAAGTATTTCTTTGGTGCTGGTAAGGTGGGAGATTTGTACAGGGTAAAAGGGATTCTGAATAAGGAAGGCTATCACTCCATTTTGCAACGCCATGCCATACCCAGTGGACAGCGCTTGATTGGAGCCAATTTCATCCTACAACAGAACAATGACCCAAAACACACCTCCAAATTGTGCAAGAACTATTTAGAGAAGAAGCAGGCAGCTGGTATTCTATCGGTAATGGAGTGGCCAGCGCAGTCACCAGATTTGAACCCCATTGAGCTGTTGTGGGAGTAGCTTGACCGTATGGTACGCAAGAAGTGCCCATCCAACCAATCCAACTTGTGGGAGCTGCTTCTAGAAGCGTGGGGTGCAATTTCTCCAGATTACCTCAACAAATTAACAGCTAGAATGCCAAAGGTCTGCAATGCTGTAATTGCTGCAAATGGAGGATTCTTTGACGAAAGCAAAGTTTGATGTAAAAAAAATCTTATTTCAAATACAAATCATTATTTCTAACCTTGTCAATGTCTTGACTCTATTTTCTATTCATTTCACAACGTATGGTGGTGAATAAGTGTGACTTTTCATGGAAAACACAAAATTGTTTGGGTGACCCCAAACTTTTGTGTATAAATGTGAAAATTTATATAATTTTAAATAATTTCGATTTCTTTGTGTGTCTTGGCATGTGAAGAGATTGACATTAAAGCAGACTTTGACATACGTATCTTAAATTCTGCACTGTTTGCAATTCTTACTGTGAAGAAAAAGTTGGAAAAGGTTGACCAACTGACTCAGCCTTTTTTCAGCTGCACAATCAGCAACTCTGTGATTTGTAAAATCGCTTCTTCCTGATATTGTTTCTTATTGTGAAATAGTGCCTGAGTTTCTGTTGTGCAAATATTTCTTCTACCTGAAAGTGGTTCACTTCTTACATTCCCAAGCAAAAGATAAATTAAATGATGAGAATTGAGGGATTCCAAAGATGTTTTCCCCTGTAAAAACGAAATTGTGACTTAAAATGACTTTAGTTTTGTGTCATGTCATTTCTACAAAATGAAACAACAGAATGAACATGTATGTTAATCGTGTACTGTGTCTCGTCACCGTGGGATAGGGGAAACGAAATTTCGGTTTCTTTGTGTGTCTTAGCATGAAGGAATTGACAATAAAGCTGACTCTGACTCTGACTCTGACTGAACATCCTCTGAGGTCGGTGATTCCGTAATTTTTGCTAGGGGTTGTGATATCCTAGTATTTACTGAACCATAATACATTTACTCATTTTTCTTATTTTAGGAGATTTCAAGTGTATTCCTAAAACTTTGAAGCCAACATTGAATGAGCGCCATTCTATCTTCTTCTTTGGTATGGCGCCGTGAGTGGCTGCCTCCCAGCAGTGTTCTCTCTTTTCCTCTTTATTTCCTTCTTTTCTTTCTGTCTTTTTGTCCATTCGGCGATGCTGGTGCCTTCTACCGCACCTCGGTATCTCTTCGGATCGGGATCATCGGTCGAGACCGGCGTAACTCTACGACGGCTTCCTGCTTTTCCGGCCAGTGATGACCGGGTCCCTCGCCTTGGCCTTGCAGCCGCAACCCCTGTGGGGAGTCCGCTCCCTCGTGCTCGTCGGAACCAACGACTTTCGCCATGCTAGCCCCGTGGTGACCATCTGCACGTGGTCATCTGCATCTGCACCCGACTGGGTGCCCAGGACGCTGCTCACACGTTTGCCTGCTTTGTGATGTTTTCACCGATTCACGACCACGGTCCATTGGGCGCCGTTGAACTGGACTGCCCTTACACCTGTCGATGGACCCCGTGGAGGCTATTTTGTGTGTTTTGGGGTGTTCTCTTGTATTGAGGGGTGCTGGTTGGCCGCTGTTACTTTTTTTCCTTTGTCTTTTAGCTTTGTTTTGCTTTGATGGCTTTTATCTTGACCACTTTCTGGCTTTCTTTGTGGCGCCGTTGTGTGGCAGCCTTATGAGAGCCTATTGAGTTGCGCTCATGCCATCTGTGTGTCTTGTGTATACCCACTCTGTGGTATGGATACTGCTGGGGCCTGATGTGTGTTGAAATGACAAGGATACATGAAAAAAACAGATATTTTTAATGTCAAGAATACAATTGTGTATTTGTTTAACCACTATACTGAGAATTGTTGGGTGAGCAATCGAGGTTGGGAAGACGTTTACCAACTGGCTTCTTTTTGTGATGCTATAAAAACTGCACGTTCAGCATCTCTGTGGTTTGTAGAATCTCCTCTTCCGTTATATTGTGTCATATTGTGAAATAGTGCTCGAGTTGCTGAGCAGTTGCATCACTTTCATCCGCATGAAACTGCTTTCTTTCTCTGTCACAAATGCAGCATAGGTCAGTGGATGAAGTGCGACTGATTTAAATTAATAGCACAGCTAAGGAACTATTGAACTAGCTGCTCCAATTTGCCAACTCGACCTTTAGAATTTATATGAACACTGCAAGGAGTGGTAAGTCTTCGTCTTCTTTATATGTCACATCTTTTTTTTTAAATCTCACATTCAATTTAAAGTGCCCCAAAATTAAATGCAAATGCTTTATTTATTCATCCAGCAAAAACTTGTACCTGGATCAACTATTTACTCCAGCAACAAAAAGGAAGCGGCTAGGATAATGACTGTTAAGTATCAAACTTCTACAGAGACAACCATGGACATAGACGATGGGAGTGGCGGCTACAAGCGTCTTTTAATGAATGGCAGCAAGCTTCAGTATTCAGGTAACAGAATTCCAGTTTATTGCTTTGCTTGATAAATAATATTCTCATTATATATGTTCTTACACACTATAACCTTAATAATGTGGCTTGAAAGGTGATCTGTTTTTATAATTATAAATAAATCTCCACAGGGCTGTTGTTAAAGAATCAAATTGAACCAGGAAATATTGTTCTGTCTCCGTCGATCCAATTTTCACATTTATATACATCCAAAACATTATTATTGCTGCGGGAATAATCATCCAAATGCTCACAATACCTAAACTGGCCACTGGGAAATTATCTTTTGAAGTATCTATTGTTATATTTATTTATAACATTCAACACTATACTGCCTACTGATAGAGATTCATTTGCTTATGTAAAAAAAAAAGCAACAAGTCCAGACAGAAACACAGGAAAGGCAACGCGGGTATGGTAACAGCCGAGAAAGAAGAAATAAACTCCTTCACTTGCCTTGGTCTTTTGCTCTCCTCAGCGGTGAGTGGGGGTGAGGTGTCTGTCACTCAATCAATTGTGAAGCAGTGCAAGACATTGATGAGCAATGTGGCCTCCAATTTACATTAGTTTTCTAATTGTTCTATAATTAAGCATGGCCCTTATACAACTCAGTAACAGCCACTCTGCAGTTATATTACGTGAGCCAGTCAACCATCATTTTGATTTGCTAGAGACGTGGAATACGCAGCCAGTCAGACGCATGTATTCACAAGTAAGATAGTGGAGACAGGGCTGATACAGTAATCCCTCGTTTATCGGGGATAATTGGTTCCAAGACCACCTGCAATACGTGAAGATCCGCGAAGTAGTGTCACCCTCTCATTTTTAACATACATACATTTTTTGTGTATCAATAAGTGTATATTAAAACATATAATTAGAACATTAAATAATAATTTCAAACATGTAAATACTGTTTACATACACACTGTAAATGTTTTTAGAATGCTTTTATTATTATAACAACTTTTTTACAACAAGGTACAAGTGTACATACTATAAATATGTTTTTAGAACTCTTATTATAAAAAAAAATTATGACTAGGTACAATACTGTAAATATGTTTTTAGAACTGGTATTATTACAACTTTTTTGTAAAAAAAGGTATAAGTGTACGTACTGCGATTGTGTGGCTAATCCCTGCCTTCTGCTGGCGTGTGGGCAACTTTCGTGCCATAATTCGTCAATTTAGAAGTTTTATTTTGAATTTGTGAATTTTTTAGTTTTTTTTAATTTTGAAAAAAAAAACGCGATGTACTGAAGCCGCGATGTAGCGAAGGATTACTGTACAATTGATGCCACCCTTGTTGCTATTATTTTGCTAATATTGTGTGAGTGGTCTCAGCTCACCGGAGCAAGATGCATAAGTACCTAACTGTGTGATGGACAAACTTCAAATGCCACATTACTAATTTAGTGTAACATGTTTGTTTTCAGTTTATGCATTGAGGAACAGCCCTTTTAGGGTTTCCACGCTTTTTCTTGGGCTGATGTGTGCTATCCTGGTGGCTGGGGTCATTGGGCAATCTATCCACTGTGAGTCTACCTTTTGTTATGTTTGCCACAGATGTCAAAAGTTCACCAATGGTGTAAAACTGCTTAACTTCAATACATCTGTTTTCTGTGCAGACTGGAAAGTGGATAAAGACAATCAGAAGAAGTTAGAAGACGTAGGGGGGGAGAAAACCGAACTACAGTCCCAACTCAAGACTGTACAGAATGAGAAAAAGAACCTGGAAGTCAGCCATGAGCAATTACAACAGGGTTACAACTACGTATCTAAATCGACCACTCAAATAAAAACCAACAACGAGCTACTAAAAGCGGAAGCAAACAAACTAAAAGAGAGTCAGAGTAAATTGCAAGAAAGTAACAATGCTCTAAACAAAGAACTCGAGCAGTTGAAGGCCACTAAGGAGCAGTTGCAGACTAATAACGATGCCTTGTTAACTGCCAAAGACTTACTACAAACAAAGTATGAATCAGTGAGCAAGAGCAAAATCGTCTTGCAGACCAACTACGATACTGCAATTAAAGAAAGGGATAATTTGCAGAACAGATTCAACAATGCTACAAGGTCAAGAGAGAAGGTGCAAATGAGTTATAACGGCCTGATCAAAGACATTGAGCATCTCCAATCGCGATACAACTCCTCTGCCAGCCAGAGAGACAACATTGCAAGCAGTCACAAAAACCTGACGTTGGAAAAAGAAAATCTACAGGCAGTTTACAACACACTCGCCAAAGCTACTGATGAATTGATGGCGTCCTATAATTCCACAATTGAAGAGAAGAAGTATCTTGAAAGCCGTGTGAAAAATCTGACTGCAGAGAGAGACCTGCAAAGGGCTGAGATTGGTCAGCTGCAGGCCACAGTCATAAAATTGAACGCGTCACAAGGTAACGCTTTCTATTTGTAACAAATGCAACCTAACAAAAAATTGTTAGATGGATTTTTTTCTGTAATCATGGCATTAATACTATTACTTGTTCTCATAATATTTTTTTTCTATCAATGAATAACATTCCATTGTAGCCAAGGTCTGTCCAAGTAGTTGGAAGAAGTTTGAGAACAACTGCTACTATAGTTCTTCATCCAAGAAAACATGGTACCTGAGCAGAAACTACTGCCAAGGAAAAGGAGCAGACCTGGTAATCATAAACACCAAAGAAGAAATGGTGGGTTGCTTTAAACTGTATAAAACATTTCCTTCTTTGAGGCTCAGTGAGTCTCCTGGTTAGACGAGTCTTTTACTAGAAATCTCACTCGTCAACATTTCATCAAAGTAATTCGAACTTGGTCAGTTTGAAATAAGAACTTGACACAACAATGGACTTGACACAACAAGAGTGACAAAGTGCTGCACAGATGAAAACAGAAACAAATTGCCCAAAACCATATACGCTGTACATGAAAACACTAAATGGGAGATAAAATGAAAAGAAAACTCGTTGCCAATATGAATATGTATATGTTCAAAGGTACGTAATTAGCTCACACACACAAGAGATTATTTTTTATAAACTAAGACAAGTTGCATTTCTTACAAAAACACACACACACAAAAAATGCCATTTCATAACCTGGAAGCTACAGACTCACCCTCCACCTACTAAAGCAGATTGTATTTGGTTTCCTCCATTTCACAATCATTTAGCTGGTCTTTTGTTGTAAAGTCAGAGCAATTAAATGCATAAACAACCAACATTTTCCTCATGTTTCTGTTTCTAGGTATTTGTTAATGGATTGTTTACAAGTAACAAAGAGATCTGGATTGGACTGACCGATGAGGGAGTAGAGGGTCAATGGAAGTGGGTGGATGGGACCGCACTGAGCCTAGAGTAAGTAAAATATATAATCTCATTTTATTTTATTAACCTCATTGATCAAGAGTTATTTACCAGGTTGCCACACTTGATGCCTTTATAATTTTCTTCTGACGATATGTTAAGATTTCATACATAATCATTTTACACTGTTCCCATTTTGTCCATTTTTTTTGTTTGTTCATCAGTTATCGTAAAAAAATTTTCAATTGATAATGCTGCAGTCATTTCTGCAGCAACTTTTAAAGTTAAAGCAAAAGTTAAAGTCCCAATGATCGTCACACATACATCTGGGTGTGGTGAAATTTGTCCTCTGCATTTAACCCATCCCCGTGTGATTTTGATCCATCCCCCGGGGGAGAGGGGAGCAGTAGCGGTGCTGCGCACAAGAATCATTTGGTGAACTAATCCCCCAATTCCAACCCTTGATGCTGAGTGCCAAGCAGGGAGGCAATGGGTCCCATTTTTATAGTCTTTGGTATGACCCGGCCAGGGTTTGACCCCACAACCTTCCAGTCTCAGGGTGGACACTCTACCATTACGCCACTGAGCTTTTTAGTCATTTGCATGGAACCCAATTACATGGAAAGCTTCAAATCTCCATAAGGCTTCTGGCCTTCACGACCCAATCTTAGGCCTTGATATAATGTGTTTCTTTTGGTATTGCAGGTATTGGGCTGATGGACAACCGAATAGTTACAATGGTGAGCAGGACTGCGGGGAATTTTGGTACCGTTCTTCAGGAAAAGCTGAATGGAATGATGAAAAATGTAGTTCGCAGAGATATTGGGTGTGTGAGATGTAGATGCCTCAGTAAAGGCAAGCACACTCCCACGGACTTGAAGACTGTATACATCTTCATTGCACTCTTGGGTGCTGTGACCCATAAGTCAAGGTGTTCACTGTTTATACTATACCACGCCTGGACCATATTCTCCCAAATAATTTTTTTCTGTTGTATACCTGGAGGCTGAAGCACTCTGTAAAGGTCTAACATATTGCATGATTTGATTCAATTATTTGCTTCCATGTTCTGCTGATGATGACTGGGTTAGTGTTGACTTGTCCTGGTGGTCACAACATCTGCAGTTATTGTAATGGTGAGTTAGATGTTGATCATTGTTCTCATTTTTTTTCTCAGAATTGAGTACACCCTTAGAATTTAGTGAGTCAACAACTTTGTTGGTTGCGCACAAACATCCAGGTTATACCTGTATTCGCGACATACCAGAAGTCTGGATGAGAGAATTGACATACCTTTTAAAGTGTGCAAAACAGGCGTGTGAAAAAATGTGGCTTGTGCACCCATGGGAGAATATGGCCCTTCATAAAAAATATTTATCATGTGATATTTGTGTGATAGAATTTTAGTTTATGAAGCATACAAAGAGGGGACTTTAAAAGGATGGTAACCCCCCCTCCCCCCTTTCAACCCAAATATGGATATCATCTACACCTTTATTCCCAGACTATACAAAATGTTTTGAAAGTAAATTTTAGTTTTTGCTCTTCTTTTATTGTTTAAGATTTACATTGTACATTTACATTGTACATTGTACAAGCTGACTTTGACTTTGACAATTAGTTACAATTAGTTGATTCTGAAGGATAACATCCTGGAGCATTCTCTTTCATAGAATACATGCAAATGCATAAATATGTATAATCTGCAGGAACAAATAAATGTCTGTGTAAGATTCAAGCCAGAGAGACAGTTTAAAGGGACAGTGTGGATTTCTTTTGCCCTTTAGTGGTGAACTAAAAGAATGCAATGACTCAAGTCAAGTTAATGCATTTTGAAGCACATGCTTTAACTACTGTCTCAGAGAGACCACATGTTGCAAGCCCACCACTAATTTCTTCAACAGAGATGCAAGCAAAATATCACCACAAATGACTTCTAGTATTCTCTCAAATGATTAAGTAAGTTCACTCCATTTGTTAAACAGGCAAATTAATGCAGCAATTTTGCTCAAACCGCGATGTGCTTGCCAGTATTGCCCCCTCATGGTATACATACCAAATTGAATGACAAACGTGAACAGATGTAGATTTTTTGCTGTTGTCCGCTTTCTACTTTCTCTTCCTCTTTTATAGCTTAAATGATCTAATGTTTTTGTAAAATAGATAGATAGATAGATAGATAGATAGATAGATAGATAGATAGATAGATAGATAGATAGATAGATAGATAGATAGATAGATAGATACATAGATAGATACATAGATAGATAGATGAGAGTAACAGACATGCAGTAGATTCTTATGAAAGTGTCATGCAACAGTAAGTAAGTAAGTAAGTAAGAAGGACATTGGTACGATCACACAAGATAATTTGTGTGATCGTACCAATGTCCTTCGGGTTGTGTTAAAAAGTCTCACAGTATGGGGGAGAAATGATCCCGTCAGCCGTCTTGATGGACAGCAGCCTGGCCAACACCCGTTGTTCTGCCACAGACGTCAGATCAGGAAGCTCTGCGCCCACAACAGAACCTGTCTTCCTCACCAGTTTGTTCAGGCAGGAGGCATCCCTCTTCTTGATGCTTCCCCCCCAGCACGCCACTGTAAAAAAAGTGCAGGCAATAGCATCCTTCACTCCTACCTTCTTCTGATACAGAAACTGTAGAAGGTCGAGAGCATGTCCTGAGGTCTGATGTGTTGAATCAGTGATCATTCCAAAGTCTTCATCAAATGCGAAGTTAGCGCAGTTTGCCTGAAGTCATTCAGCTCCGGAGGTCGTGGTTTCTTTGGGACAGGGATGATACACGATGTCTTCCACAGCTGAGGCACCACACCCTTTTTTAGACTCAAGTTGAAGATGCGCTGTCGTGAGTCACCCAGCTCCAGAGCACAGGCCTTCAGCAGACGAGGAGATACCCCATCTGGACCAACTGCCTTGCTGGGGCGGAGTTTCCTCAGCTGTCTGCTCACTTGAACCACTGACACCCTGGGTGGAAGGGTATCGTCCACCGGTCTGCAGCTGAGTGACAGAGCATGGGCAGATCGGGGATCAGAAGGGGCTAGCGGGAGAGAGGACGAAAGCGAGCAGGTGTTGTTGAACCTGTTAAAAAAGTCATTCAGCTGCTTCGCCCTCTCTACACCGCCACTAATGGCGACATCTTGCTTTAGGCCACAGCCGGTGATTATCAACTCATCCTGTCCCACACCTCCTCCATGCTGTTCTTCTGCAGCTTCTGCTCCAACTTCCTCCTCTAATGCAATTTTGCCTCCCTGAGCTGGACCCTTATCTCCCTCTGAACATGCTTAAGCTCTCGCTGATTATCAGCCTTGAATGTCAAGCTCTTCAAGTGCTATAAGAAACAATGAATTCCTGGGCAAAGTAGATCAGCTCTGACAAACTAACATGTGCACTGCAATACACTGATCAACATTGACGCTAACTGAACATTTTCAAGGTTATGATTTGAGTTCCACATTGAGGGCAATGGCGAGTGTTGACAGCCATGACAAGAAAATTAACGATGTGACGCATCATGGGTTTCTAGACAACAGTAGAAAAAAGACGTCCTGCTACTAATAATGTTCAGGGATATGGACAAAGGTCAATTCATGCATGCACTAAAAAAACAACAACAAAGGGGTGGAACCACATCAAACATCCAATATGAATTAGTTGGACCAAAGTGCTTTATTTAATTTGTAATGGCATCTAACAATGTAAAAATATAGCATTTGTTTTCTTGAAATAGTTATATATTTCTTAAAACAGTACTATCCAACAGTGCTACTATAACCCAATAGATTATGTGAAAAAGTAGGATTTTAGAAGAAGTAGTCATAACAGTCTTTTTTTATTTAAAATGTTTTCAAACATTTTCAAAAATTCTTTAGTTCATAACTTAATAAAAAGCTGTTTATTTGAATGAAGTTTTTAATGGAAATGATTATGAGCGTGAATAGTAACAATCTCATCAGTAGGTTTTTTTTTTTACTTCTTACCAACTTTTCTTCAAATACTGTTGATACATTTAATCTCAGAACCATGGTACTTGATGACATTCTACATTATTATTTTCTAACATTTTCTACCAACAAAGGGAAGCAAATTAGGGCGTCTATACCGTATTTTCCATCTTAAACATTAGTTATCACATTCACTTAGTGTTATAATCTAAATTGTGACGATGAAAAAAGACACCGGATTACTTTAGTTGTTGAGCCCCTGAGTATTTGTGGCTGCTATAAAACAAAATACGTGCAATGTCGCTAATGTTGCTTCAACAGTCACATTAACATGGTCAGGATTGAAGTCCAAAGTCTTGAAGTCTGAATTGAGGTTAGTCATGGTGAAAAATTTGTCTGCGAGCAGCAGGTTTGTCTTATGAAAGTCAGTTTTTTTAATTTTCTTATCCATCACTTTTATTCTATTCAGAATATTTGACCATGAGCATTACCTTGCTCAGCTGCCCTTCTATTTCACATCATTCCATTACATGACTCAAATTCTCAACAGTCACATTACATTGTTGCAGAGCTTTAACACATGCAGAGGGTTCTCCCACACCTGTTACAGAATAAAAGGGTGGATACAAACAATGTATAGCAAGAAGAAT
This sequence comes from Syngnathus acus, assembly GCF_901709675.1. Classification (NCBI taxonomy): domain Eukaryota; kingdom Metazoa; phylum Chordata; class Actinopteri; order Syngnathiformes; family Syngnathidae; genus Syngnathus; species Syngnathus acus. The sequence continues at coordinate 11,839,926 of NC_051087.1, read as the reverse complement.
TACAACATTAACAGCGTGTAGTCCCCTTTCACTGCAGCATAGACGCTTCGATCAGCGAGACATCATTCGGACAAACTCTGAGGAAAGAAAATATTCTTATCAAGGCCGTCTTTTATTTGATCTCAAACTGAATTTTAATCCAGTTGCATATTTAAGGAGTAGGACATGTGTACTGTACATTCACTGGCCATGACATTGGCTCCACATGCACATTCTAATAAAATCTAATATTGATAAAATGTCTGACATGTATTACTTCATATGCTTTGTTTCATTATTTTATCAACAATAATAATAATAAAAAAATAATATATGTGATGCAAGCAGCGGATTATAAATATGTCACTGCTAATACTATCATTTTTGCACAGTGCCTAATTGTTTAGTAAATATAAAAACAAAAAAATGTGTATGTCAAAACGAATTAATTTCGGAAAGAGATGGCACAATATATATTCTAAGCAGCTGTATGTATAGTGGAGGTACATACATACACATACTCACCCTCAAAGTCCACCTGTCCGTCCCCGTTGAGGTCAACATCACGCAGGATCTCATCGATCTCGCGGTGGTTGAGTTGTTCTCCCATCAACTTCTTCATGGCTTCTCTCAGCTCCCCAAGGCTAATCTGACCATCTCCATCAGAGTCAAACTGGGAAAAGGGCAAGAACAACAAGGCCAAATGCAAAGGATCCCACAATTAATGCTTTTATATCATAATACGAGACAACTTGTCGAAGCAGCATCTGTAATGCTTACTTCTTTAAAGGCATCTCTCAGCTCTTTGACTCCAATCATGTCTGCAGTCTCAGCCAGCATTTTTGGACCCATCAACTCCACAAAGTCTTCAAAGTCTACTCTGCCGCCACCTGGAGGCCAATAACCACAAAAGGTTAAAAAAAATTACAAAACAGATTTTTTTTTTTATTTTTACCAAAAAGTCACACTTTAACAAGATTCTTATTTTTTTAAAATATATTAATTTGTTTGAAACACCCCAAGGGTATATAAGCATTCTTTTGTGTATGGTTTGTTAAACAAGCAGTGTCAACAAAGGCCTGCTCAAATAATATTTCAAATGAAATACACAATTTTTTTTAGTATTATTTTGTTATCATTTGCAAATAATATTTTACCATGTTGCAGTTGATTTATAAAATCATTTGGGGGGCATCATTCACTTAAATATGAAATCACTATCATGATGTTTTATCCCCTGTATAATTGTTGTTAGGAAGACTTTTGGATGATTTTTTTTTAAATTTGTTTTTTATGTTTTAATGAGCAGTTTTTTGGACTTACAGATCTGCTGGCTGAGCTCTATCAGTTCCATTTCTGTTGGCATGTATCCCATAGTCCTCATGCACTCGCCAAGGTCCTTACAGCTGATAAAGCCATCCTTGTCCTTGTCAAATTCTCTGAATGCCTCACGCAACTCTGTAGGAATAAGTGATTTGATCATAAATAATAAGAATGACTATTTTTGGTTTACAGTAGTGTAAAAAAGTGTTTACCCTCTTCTTGATGGCTTGGGTTTTGTGTGAGTGCGTGTGCGTGCGTGTGTGTGTGTATGTGTGTCACACTTCACTGTTCCCCGTCATCAAATAATTTAAATTTAAATAAACACAATATGCAGGTTTTAAATCAAGAGTTTTAATATGAAGGGGGTGGGGGGGATCCAACTCTACATGGCCCTGTGTGAAACAGTGTTTACCCACAGCATTTTAATCAAATTCAAGACTGAACTTTAACCAGGCCACTCCAAAACCTCAATTTAGATTTTTTTTTAAACTTTTCACAAATTGACTTGCTGATATGTTTTCAATCGTTGCTGCGATGCAAACACAAGTGAAAAAATCAAATCACGATTTAAAAGTTGCATTTTATGCTTACTTATTTACATCTTTTACATTTGTTTGCTGACTTCAAATTTTAAAGGGGAAAAATTGAATGACTGAATGAATGAGTGAATATTGGGATTGACATTCAGAATGAGAAAGGGCGAATACCTTTTCGTGGCATTCTAACTCTCTCTCTCTCTCTCTCTTTCTCTCTCTCTCTCTCTCTCTCTCTCTCTCTCTCTCTCTCTCTTAAATATTTATAGAGGATGAAAATCGCTGCTAAATGCTTAAAACCATACATTCATGACTGTTGTGTTGACATGGAGGGTATGTTAAGACTACGTATGGTTAGTGTTCAAAATTCGAAAACAATCACAGGGAAATTGCTGTCCTCCCCCATCTTTTACACATTTTTATTTTCCAATATAATGTTTATTAGGAAATTACTGCAATTCTCTCCCAATCAAGCATCTTCACATGGAAGTCACATATCGTTGCAGCACTTACTGAGACGCACATGGTTCATAATAGCAATGGGATGTGTCAAGGTGAGGGCAAAGTCAGAAAAGCTCTCCTGTTCTCAATCAATAGATTAGATCGAAAGGAATGAGAGGGTAGGCGAAGAAATGCAATAATTGTACGAGAGCAACTATACCTTCCATTTCCTCAGGCCGCAGGTCTCTGTCCTGTTGAGTGTAGATTGAGGTCAAATAGTCCACGAAAACAAGAGGGAAGCCAAAAGAGCGGGAAAGCAGATTAAACTATTATCCATGAACAACACTGCCAACAAACTCACTGTCCCACCACTGGTACAAAAGCCAAAAGAAAAATGTCTAGTGATTTGTTGACCCCCCCCAAAACAAGGCTATTTTCTGGCACGCACACAACAGTATTTTTTTTGCTAAATTACTCAAATACAATTATATAACATTCATCTGGGGGGAAAAATCCTTCAAATTTAATTCTTGTCATTGTTTTGGGGTCCTTAAATATATACGTATATCCTATACACATAGTAGATACATACATACATACATACATACATACATACATACATACATACATACGTGCATACATACATACCGTAATTTTCGGACTATAAGTCGCGGTTTTTTTCATAGTTTGGGTGGGGGGGCGACTTAAACTCAGGAGCGACTTATATACATATATATGTTTTTTTTCACTTTTTTGGGCATTTTATGGCTGGTGCGACTTATACTCCGGTGCGACTTATAGTCCGAAAATTACGGTACATACAAATGTTAACTTGAGCCCCTGAAATACCATGCCGGTAAATGGTCACTTAGTAATTCAACATATTTGGCAGATGTCATTTTGACACCTTCAGCTATCCTTGAAGCCTACAAAATATTACTTCGTCACCTTGTTGGGTGTCACAGCCTTGGGTTGGTGTCCAGCAACCGTCAGTAACGCCGCCCATCAGGGGCAACCAAAGCGGCATGGAATTCATTGTTGAATGAATTTAATTGTTTTCATGTATTTCTGAGCCCACTACAAATGTTTCTCCTTGTCAGGGGTGTGGCTAAAATAGAGCTTTTTGCATGACTTTGGGGGGCCTGCATCGAGAGGTTCTTGGGACTCCAAAGAAAGAGTCTTTTTAAAAGCTAAAATATGATGCATTTGGTTAAAAGAAAGGTTCCTGAATGGGCCACTTACTCTGCGATTTTTATCATACAGACTAGGGAAACTAATGATCAAACCTGCCTGAAATTGATCAATTACCTAAATTGACAACATGCAAACATTTTTCAAAGATTCTAAATGCATAAGAAAATGTACCACAGTGGTGAGGTGACACAAGGATACATCTGTTCACGTTATGTTTTGCAAGGCTAGGGCATCATCAGCAGGAATAATACATGGTTGGATTAGAGGTTGCTGAAGGCCAACACAAGGAGATTACAGCCCTAAATTGTATTAGAAATCACGACAGCTTATCGGTTTCTCATTTTTCTACCCCAAACCTATTTTGTCAGCTGCCGTTTCATTAAATGGACATCAATTCACCTGCATGATGGACACGCATCACCATGTATAGTTCTTGATTGAATTCTAATACGAATATGAATGTTAACCAAAGGTTTTGGGGTTGTTGTTTTTTTTTTTAGTTTCGTTCTTTGACACTCAATTTTGCTGTTGCTCTTCAAATCAGGCTTATTGTTAACTGCAATAAGGCTACTTTGGCACCATACATACATACATAGTGGGCAACTTTCCCTTTTATGCAATACATTTTCTCAATAAAATGTGTATTGTAATTCCCCCTAAACATTTTTGTTACATAATACTCTGAGTAAATAAAATCAGAAGATATCGTAATGCTTGAAGCGCTGAGGACAGAGTGAAAGAATTGTCCTGCCTTCCCGAGCGAGACAGCGAAACAACTTCTACTACTTCAGTAAATTTATTGTTTATTAAATTCAATTGCTGAGATTTTGGTTTCAATCGATACCCAATGCCTGTATTGCCGATACCAATACTGATACCAAGTACTTTTAGGTTTAAAAAAATAATATGCTTTTTTAAATTGCTTGTCCTATTTATTATTAATAATAATAGTATTTACTACTAATAATAATAACAATGTTTTGTGGAACTTGAAATTTTGGTTGACCTTTTAACCGTGACTTAAACTTGACTTGACTTAACCGTGCCATAATATCTTTAATAGAAATATACCTGGACTGTTGTTTTAAATCGCAATGTACAAAGTAGTAAAGATCTGCATATTTTTAGTGCCCGCCTCTCTTAAAATCTTTTTGTCCAGACACCGTCTCCTGGCTTATTTTGATTCGATTCAATAAACAAGCCAATGAGTGCAACCTTATTGTCCATTCTGGTTTCCTTTCCACTGGCCTTGTACTGCCAATCAGAGAGAACACAAAAGGAAAAATTCCAAAATGCACTCTGCTTGCAGGTTGTTTACTTGCAGTTAAATTCAAACTATTCTCACTCAGACGGTATATTTTATGTTGTGCCTTAATAAAATACTGCTGGTAGATGGAAAAGCTCAAACAAAGCACAAGATGACTTTTAATATAAAATGTCCATCTCTGTAAATATATTCAATCATTCGTCTTCTTAACCGCTCATCCTCACGAGGGTCATGGACGTGCCGGAGCCCATTCCAGCAGTCTTTGAGCGGTAGGGGTGGTATACCCTTAACCGGTCGCCAGCCAATCAAAGGGCACAAATAGACAAACAATCATGCACACTCACAATCACACCAACGGACAATTTGGAGAGGTCAATCAGCCTACGATGCATGTTTTTGGGATATGGGAGGAAAGGGTTAGATTTTATAAATCTAATATATAATGATGTGAGATTATATAAGATTTTATTTCAACCTTTTTGTTTAAGAGGGAGTTTGATGACCATCATAACCAGGATGTATTTATTGCTAATGTTGGCTCCTGAAAGGTTGTGTGTCTTGTGGCTTTAGTTTATCTGGTTATGGTATAAGGCAGGGGTGACTGGTATAAGGCAGGGGTGTCAAACTCATTTTTGTCACGGGCCGCATTGTACTCATAGTTTCCTTCGGAGGACCATTATGACAACGTCTTATATTATAAACAGTATTAGCTACATAACAAACGGATTAATAACTAGCTTGGAATCGGAGACTAGTAAAAACTATTCAAGTATTTTAAAACGATGAATGGTAATAGAAATTACTAGCAATATGTGTAGTTTTTAAAAGTGAAGACAATTTGCAATTTTAGTATTGACACTTGAAGTCGATCCACAATTTGTCTTCACGGGCCACATAAAATGATGTGACGGGCTGTATCGGGCCCCTGGGCTTTGCGTTTGACATCATGGAATAAGGTCTTCCTGGAAATTTGATATGGGTGCCAAGTGTTGGCAAGACTAAGGCTATTAAACCTTGACAAATTCAAATCTTCTTTCATTAGTTGTTACTCCATATTTCCAGGGTGACCCTTTCCAGTCTTGATGAGCATAAAAGTATCTCGTTTGGCATTCCAGTCTACCTGAACAGTTAAAATGTCTTTGTTTGACAATAAGCTGTTCTAACTGACCATAAAAATCATTTATTCCCTCATGTTCTGACATAGGTGCATACACCTGTATGATCAAATTTAAGGGTTTGGCAACAATTTGGATACATATCATCTTGTTATTAAAAGGGCAGCATTCCATCACAGATCATGTCTTTGTATACCATAAACACTAACCCACTCTGATGTTAGACGTTCTAAACAATGTGCCAGATTTGATGTCCCTCATCAGATGTTCTCCATTACTGAGCCGTCTGACTTCTGCCAGGCCAATCATATCAAATTTGGATCTTTCCATCTCTTCCAGTTTTCCAGTGGAACGCAGTGTATGGACATTCTATTTACAGATTGTAATAGTTTTCTGTACTAAGTTTCATTTTGCATTCTCATACCACCCTTCAGCAGGTATGATTACAGGTTATCAATGGCAAGTTTCCTGACCTAACCTAATAGCTAGAATAAGTTAGACAAAATTTGTTTTGCCTGTTTTAGAGGTTTGACTGCTACAACAGATCTGATTCAATTTGTTATCAAGGTTATACAGAGCTTGCTGAGGTTATTTATATTTTTAAAAAATCGGATGAATTGAGATTAAACCGTTGATACAGTAAATAAATGCATACTGATGGGTCTGGTGAGGCGCTCTACTTTTCTGCTGAGCAATTAGTATTGTCCTACTGTTTGAAAGCTGTTTTACAAAGAAACTTTGAACCTGGCACATAAACAATGAGTAACATTATGGGAAATCATAAAGATGGTAAGATATTGCCAGGATATTGAATTAAAACCAAGCTGTAAAAAGTCTCCTCTACATTCATGGTTATTGCATGTCCCTGTGGACTATAACTCAGTCAAGCGGCCATAATCTGTGACTTCCCTTCCTTCTTAATGCTTTTTGTCAATTAGTGCTGCGAGCCTGTGATTGAGCTCTACACATTATGATTGCATGACATAAATCGGGGACAAAAATAGTGGGGGATGTTTCAGTCTCTTTTGAGAGTGTGTGCGGTAGTCATACATACGAGCTGGCTCTGTGCGAAGCCCTGTTTGAGGAAAACACACGCAGGCCCCACTATGTTGTGCAACATGTTGCAGTTCTTAACCAGAGCGCAGAGCGGCTCATCGAATTCCGGCTCACTCCCTCTTTCCTCGTCTTCTTCTGTGCCCATCTCACCTGCATCTCTCAGGCCCCCGAGCACGGCTGTTGCCAGCGGGGACCCGCTTCGCTCTACAGGAGAGGACCCCTTAGAATAGAGGGATTCCATTAAAATAGCAGCATTGTATCAGCAGTGTAATTTCTACTATACTCACTTTAATGGAGGTAACTGCATTTAAAATATTAAAATTAGTTTGACTCAACACGGCAATGCAATTTGTAGTATATTGTAGTATGTACGTATATTCGCACATTTTCGTTTGAATATGATGTTAACAAAAGTGAGAATGCTGGATAAATCTATGAAGGTTAAGTTTATACTAGAGCATATTGTGCAACAAAAGCAGTCACATGAATCCTTACCTTACTCTTTGTACTGTTTTTTCTAGATGTCTTGTTAATATTTCCCATCATCACCCTCTCCTTTCCTCTTTTTTGTCCACTCAATACTGCTGTGCTCGTACTCAACAGTCAAATTTGAATCGGAAATCCAACAGTGTGCTCCATCCTGCGCATATCATTGAATTTTGCCTCCAAACAGCTCCAAGCAAACTTTCCTCCTGTGTGAACAAGCTACAATCCAAGTTTTTACGGGTTCTGATAGAGCCAATGTATCCGCATAATGCCGTGTCCGATCCTTAACTCCCAAAGGTTATTAGAGGTTGGTAAAAAGAAATTTCACATGAATATTATAAACAGTTACTGAAAAGTGATAGGTCAGTATTGGAGAGCCTGGTCATGTATACAGAATGAAACAATCCACAATCTCTGATTACATGACTTGGACATTTTCTCTCTCTCTCTCTCTCTCTCTCTCTCTCTCTCTCTCTCTCTCTCTCTCTCTCTCTCTCTCTCTCTCTCTCTCTCTCTCTCTCTCACACACACACACGCACACACACACACACACACACACACACATACACACACACACACACACGCACACACACACATTTTATCTATCTGTCACCCCAGCCTACTGGGACTGATCTCTTGAATTTGGACCAACTTAATCTAATCCTCCCCACCTACTTTCCTCTCTCTGCCCCTCGCACATCATGTTTATAGTCTCAAAATGACTAGCCTGGCACAACTCCGCGTGTGCATGAGAGAGTATAGAAGGGGGAGGTGTATGGGCAGAATTACGGATGGGGAGTTGGCTGTCTGTTTAATCCCTGGCATTTCAGATTAGAGGAAAGAGTTATGTTGGATATGAGAGTAAAGGGTTTCTGTTATAAGCAAGACACATGCAAGTATAAGACTGGACATTTACTTGCGCAATTTCGCAACAGTCAAACTTTAAAGAATATCTATCTATCTATCTATCTATCTATCTATCTATCTATCTATCTATCTATCTATCTATCTATCTATCTATCTATCTATCTATCTATCTATCTATCTATCTATCTATCTGTAATAAAGCATAGATGTACAGTAGAATGTCCATCCATGGATTTTCTATACCACACCAATATCCTGTTCAAGAAGCTGGAACCTATCCAGAATAGATTTGGACAACAAGCAGACTACACCTTCAACTTGTCACAGGGTACATAAAAGAGTGAGAACTAAACCCGAACTGGCTACGCAAAAGTCAAGTGAGTGAACCACTGCATTGTCAGTATGTAGCTCTGAGGATTAACAAGTGTTGTCACAGTACCAAAAATCTGACTTGGATACTGTGACTGCATAAAGTATCTCAATAAGATACTAAAATGATCCTTGTCTGTAATGACAGATACCGACCATTTTACGGCCATAACCCCGTTTGCCCACCTCGATAATGGAGGCATGGAACATGGTATACTCACAATGTCCCACGCCTATGCCATGACCTGAGTGAAGTTGTGATGAAGGAGGGAGTTGAAACTTCTTTTAACAGGGGACTTTGAAAGAAATTCTCAGCAGACCCTCACAATCCGTTTGGTCTGCTGGGTCAACCGGCATCTTCTCCCACCATCAGAGCCAACACATCACCAGGTGGTGATTGAAAAAATATCAATATTGCAATATTAACCCATATACCGTAATTTTCGGACTATAAGTCGCACCGGAGTATAAGTCGCACCAGCCATAAAATGCCCAAAAAAGTGAAAAAAAACATATATATGTATATAAGTCGCTCCTGAGTATAAGTCGCCCCCCCACCCAAACTATGAAAAAAACCGCGACTTATAGTCCGAAAATTACGGTAATATGCGTATCGCAAAGATATGCAATAATTTTCTTATAGATTTATATGCCTTGATCTGAATTTGACCAGTCAGACACAAAGTATAATGTGCATTGCCCTCCAGCTTGCTTGATTTTCAGCATGATTTTTTTATTCATTCATTAAAAATGTATTTTCCTAGGGTACATGTTAAATATTGCAATAAGATCTAGCGCTATATTCAACAACAATATGTTTTTCCAATATCGTGCAGTCTCTCAATGACCAGTAAGTACGTATATCTTTCTTTGCTTAAGATTGACTTAGAAAATGTTCTAAGGGGAGACATTTTTCTTATGCCATCACTTGGCTCAATTGTAGCTTCTGGTGTTGTTCTTCAAATCACTTGGTCCACTGCCTTTCATATAGGGAAAGTGCGGCTTCTAGGACAACACACCATTCCAACAGCCACTGGCAATTTCTGAGCCAAACGTTATTGTCTTCAGAACAGCTTTCAACGTGTTGAATTATCAAATCGCCAACAGAGTGCAGCAGAGCTCCTTTAATTCCGCTGTTGGAAAGTGAAAGCTGCACTCAAATGCAATACAGGATGGCCAACGGTAGAGGTCATAGACGGAGAAATGGATCACAAGACATCAAGATACAGAAAGATTAAAGCCCTTTCATTTTCTCCAACACTCAAGCGTATTTGATTTACAATGATTTCCCCAAACCGCGCTACCTCTCCTTGACCTTGAAATTTGATGCAGGATGTAAATTTAAATTATGTGCAAGGAGAGTGATAAGATGACAAGCAACATGACTTAAATCCACAATGTCTGTTATATAACTGTATGTGCCTTAACAGCTCACTGATCCAGCTGGACAGTGATCAGATTAGCAAACCTCATCCCTGGATGAGATTCCTACGCATTGTACATTTTCACAGACGTTCACTTGATGATTCACATTAAAAACTACCCTCCATGTTATATATATATATATATATATATATATATATATTCCAAAATGCAGAAGATTATTTAAAAATAAAAGAGTATCCTCCATGATGTAAAATTAATATCAATTAAAAAAATAATTGTGGTTTGAAGAAATGTCAGTGACAAAACTCCAAACAACACTTTGTTGAAAATTAATAGGTATTTCCTTAACAGCCCAGAGATTAGGTCATGCTGGGGCAGTAAGCAACAGGATGAACAGACACCAACATTTCCGCATTATGACCACTAAAACTTGATGTGGGCCAGATAACATAATTTAAAAGGTTTTATGGGTTGGTATGCTGTCATGTGTCTACTAACACTATGATAATAATCGTACAGACTACTCCGAGATGTCATAAACCAATCACAGTAGTTAAAACTCTCCTTGTATTCTTTCCATAAAAGTTTCGGCCTATCTATGAAGTATCAATGTCAGCAAAGTGCATTAGAAAAGAGTAATATGCAAACGCTATATAAACCAAGTCAGCTTTGTGATTGAAAATATAAGAAGTAAATCATCTCTTTTATTCCTCACAGTTTCCTCCATGAAAGTAGATCGTCTGACATTTGATGTGAGCTAATCGCTCAAATATCTGCTGAGACATTGTGAAGATTTTAATTGGCACGATCAGGCTGCATTAAAACAAGTTCAACTAATTTTAATTTATACAGTTGCACGGTACAGAGAAACAAGTAGGATAAGATAATGGAACTTGGACTAGAAAATACTCATTTTGTGGATCAAAAGCTCCACTGAACCTATGGAAAAAAATATGAGTCATTTTTCTGAGCACTAATTTCCAACCACTGTGATGCAGCAATTCTCCCTGATTTGTCATTTTGTCATGATGGAGGGCTTTGTGTGTCCCAAAGATCCAAGAAGCTTAATTCTCTGGGACTTGATGCCCCTGGCAGGGTCACCTATCACAAAGAGATCCTTGGTGAGGGACAAGATAAAATGTGGCTCAGAATCCCCCTATTATGATAAAAATGAGTGGATAATCTTTGTCCTCACCCTCACTTGGTCACCGGGCCTATCCTATGGAGATGGGGCGCATTGACCACCAGGTGGTGGTTTGGCCTGCACTCATTGGGCCTGGCAGGGCACAGCCAGAAGAAACTTGGGTTTCCTTTCCCATGGGCTAACTACTCGCAATGGGTGCAAAGGGTGGTGGTGCACAAAGAGGGGGTTGGACGTATTGTACTCTGGAGTTACCCACGGTGAGAAAGGTTTGGGCATACTTATTTAAATCATCTCAATAACTTGACTTATTAACTTATTTAGAAGTTGAGGGAATGATGATATGATGAATATACCATAATTCACTGAACATTTAACCATTATTATTTATGTAATGTAAAACAACAAAAAAGATGATGAAAAACAGATTTTTATTTTTGCTGATTTTTTTTTGCCCTGATCTTAGTCAAACTTATCCCTCCTCTTATTTTCACTCACCCACTCGTGGAAGGTTGATGATACCTTTTGCGCCTGTCCAAATTTGACTTTGAGTTGCAGTATGACCAGGAAGTATGGTCCACACTCACTGACATCCACTGGATGATCTGGTTTCTACGTAAACTGGATAATACATATCCATTACAAATGCTGCAGGATAGAACTGTGTGTTCTTGATCTGTACTCATGGTTGAGGACACAACTGCTGTTGTATTAAATGCCACTTTGGTGACAGCGCAGCTGCTGACCGACTTTCATAAGATGGATAAAGAGGGACATGATGTTAGAATAAAGTTCTCATCATCTTATTGAATATCCTAATTTATTCTGAGCTATCTCTCTCTCTCTCTCTCTCTCGCTCTCTCTCACTCTCTCTCTATATATAGTATATATATATATATATATACTATATATATATATATATATATATATATATATATATATATATACCGTAATTTTCGGACTATAAGTCGCACCGGAGTATAAGTCGCACCAGCCATAAAATGCCCAAAAAAGTGAAAAAACCCCATATATATGTATATAAATCGCTCCTGAGTATAAGTCGCCCCCCCACCCAAACTATGAAAAAAAACCGCGACTTATAGTCCGAAAATTACGGTATATATATATATATATATATATACATACATATATATACGTATATATATATATATATATACATATATATGTACGTGTAATGTAAATAAATGCATATAGTGCTGAAGCATGTAAACAAACAAACAAACAAATAAACAAACAAACAAACAAACAAACAAACAAACAAACAAACAAACAAACAAACAACTCATGGAAGAACAACCAGACGATTTAAAATGGAGTAAATGTTAATAAAATAATGTTGTATTTGGTTAGGATCTCTGCCTCTCAGTCAGAGTTTCTGGTTTCATGTTCTCTCAGTCTTCATTTGAGTTTTTTTTTTTTTTGCTGACCCCCACATTCAAAAATCATGCATAAAAGGTAAGTTAATGTGTCACTAAATGCGAAATAGTTGAGAATGTTTGTGTGAATGACTGATTGTCTATATGTGACTGAATGGCAACCAGTCCGTAGTGTCCCTAACCTATTACCCAAAGTCAGCTATATGATAGGTTGATCCTGACAAATTAGTGGAATGAATTTAATTGGTTGATGGCCAAATAGATACACTGAATCATATTTGTGTGTCCAAACTGTGCTCCATGCCTCAAGTTTCTTCCATCTTATTGTGAGAAAAAAAGTGGTGGAAATGATGCGCATCTGGCTGTTTGTCTTCTCACTCATGGCAGCTCAATTTGAATCCCTGTCAAATCAATCAATATCTTCTGCCTTTCTTTTTAAATTTTACCTTATGGAAAATCACATTTTTGCATACCTTTATGATCAATAGCTGTACGATGAAATAATACAAAACACAATTATACTGTATGTGAAAGCCTTTTTGACAATAACCTTAATGTGTTTCTTTCCTCCTTGGTTCCTTGGTACCTCCCCAGAACTCACGTCGAACGAAACAATTCTCAACAAAATATTGCCCAGTTTGGAATCCTACCTGTCCAAACACAGAGGCAACAATGGGCCGCAGCTTTCCCTTGTCTTCTTCTTGCAGCCAAAGGTCATCACGGTCTCCCACAGGGGAGGACAGGCTCAAGGTTTTGGCCTTCGGCTTTGGAGGCCTCTTGATACTAGCTGAACTCCAACGCCTCAGAGATTCAATCTTCTTTTTGATGGAACCCTGCCAAGAATGCAATATTCAATTCATCAAGGTGAGTGTGGTGTTCTGCAAGTTTCCCTGTTTGGACAACAGAAAGCATGTATGACAAACACGAGCAGTTGTAGATCTCAAACAGTGAGCATGTTTAAGCAATTTAGGCCTCCAATGATGAATGCAGATTGAGAAAAGATCAATAAGACATTATGAGAGCTGTACATCAACTAACCTTCTTCACCAATTTTCCTTCTGGCACATCCAAGGATGACACGTTCTTCACGTCTGTCATCTTTTCTGCCAAACCTGCATGCACAGAGATGCCCGCTCTTTCCTTTTGTCCTCTTTATCTGTTTGTGGAGCGTCTGACATTGGTTGATAATCTGAGGCACATCTCTTACTGTGGTTGCTCCTCCTTCCCTCACCCCTGCCTCCCTTTCATCCCTACTGCTTTATGCATCATATTTTCATTTGCCTGGTAGTATGCCGTGCATCTCTTCTTTAACTTACACAAACACGAACTGGCATTATTTGCTTATATGGCAATATGTATGCATATGCGTACATAAAATAAAAAATCACTCAATTGATTTAAAATGAGCACAATGTCAGGGGAGGTGCAGAATTATTTTTCTTTACCCTTCAGAAATGACATTCACTCTCTCTCTCTCTCTCTCTCTCTCTCTCTCTCTCTCTCTCTCTCTCTCTCTCTCTCTCTCTCTCTCTCTCTCTTGCAACCAACTCCAGTGGGTACTGCCATGTCCATCTCGCCCAAAGTTTGTACCAGTGATGCAGAACTGGTGATACAGAAAAAGATTAAAACCAGTCCGCCCTAATGTTCTTTATAGTTTAAAAAAATAATTCTGTTACCTTATTTAAAAAAAAAAGAAAACTACACAAAGTGCTAAAAACCATACTTTCATAAGAATGATTGATGTTGCTTTTCACAAATGCATTCCAAAACATATATTTAACTGAATAAAGAACTAGATTTGACATGTTTTGAGTATGACAATGCAGCGATAGTAATCGACACAAACCATGATTACACACACACACGGACAAGCATCTGTCCGGTCAAGCTGCTCAACTTGATTTGATTTTACAATTCTAACAATGTGATACACACACAATGCCATATATTTAGTTTGGTAACAGCAACAAGCCTTAAAATATGTCGAATTCAAGTAAAAAGGGGAGTGTAGGATTTCTGGTGGCCAAAAGAAAATCACAAACATGGAACACAGATTTAATGCTCTACCCAGCATCTGTCAACTACAAGCATAGTATTAGTGCATTAAACCCGTTCAAGCAATCCAATTCCAATCTCCTGCCACCTTGTCACTCTGATTCTTCTCCTCACATCTTTCGGTTTAGACTTCCACTGTCTTTGTAGGCATACAGTTTGACAGACTGAGTGTAAAATCCTATCTGATCAGTTTAAATCATTGATTTTTATTGTGTTAATGCCAAGATCAAGCCATATTTTCTCTGAATTTACTCCTGATATTCACGTTTGGTTTCATTTCTAAGAACAAGACTCAATTTGCTTCATCCCCTCAAATGCCACACTATTGCTGTACATGCTCAGGGTTTGTTCTGGAGAAGAAAACAATGGAAGAGTAACGTCCCAACTGCCGAGAGATTATCTGTTGAATGGCTGAGATAGAAAGGGAGCTGTGTATGTAGGTCTGATGACTCTTTCCTTTTAATCCCGTTCTGTTTTTGTATTCATGATCTTTTCTCTTTAATATTCCCCTCAAATTACAACTACCTCCATGGTAATCCTACATTGGTTTGACCCACATTACATCCTGTGTGTGTCTAAATGTGATGGAACCAGACAATTTGGGTGTTGGTTGAGGGACAATCAATCAAAATTAGTGTCTCATACAGTATGATCAAATCTAATCTTCCAGAAAGGTGGTCAAATGTTCAGCACTGCAGATTTATAATGATCCTGGATTAGGGGACCTGAAAAGCATAATCCTACGCTAACATGTTTCATGTTAATGAATGGGATGACAGACTGCCCTCTAGTGATTAACAATCATGTTGTCATTCAGAATCTCTGTTGTAGTTGTTTTGCAAGATTACTTGCCAAATGCAAGAAATATTTTTATCCTTAATTTGGAATTCAATTAAACCCTGCAAAAATGTACCCTCTAAAAAGGAGGCAATCAATTCATCCATTTTTTACATTTGTTTTTCATACGTATGTCACAGTATTTGACAAACCCAATTACAATGACGATGGGGATTAAAAACAGAAGACAATTACTTTCAAATCCTTTTCAGTTTTAATTCAGTTGACTATGCGACAAAGATGACATAATTAATGCTCAAACTGATAAACTTTATGCGTGTGTGTGTGCGTGTTTCCAAATATTCACTTACTGTATTTTGAATTTGATACCTGAAACACAATTTAAAATAGCTCAGACAGGTGCACATTTACTACATTTACATACCTTTCCCTGTCAAAACACTCAATACGCATTTTGAAACTAAGAACACAAATTGTTTAAGCTTTGGAGGTGGAATTCTTTCCCATTCTTGCTTGATGTACGGCTACAGTTGCTCAACAGTCCAGGGTCTCCGCTGATGTACCTTGTAACAGTTACAGTTGTAATGTGTCATGGTAATGTCATGCTGAAATAAGCAGGGATGTCCCGGGAAAATATATTGCATGGTTGGCAGCATATGTTGCTCCAAAACATGTATGCAGGGTTAGTGATGCTTTCAAATATGTGCAAGTGAAATATACCGTGCTCATAACACATACTGGCCATTGAACTTTGGTCCTGAGGATACAATGTCCATTTTCAAAAACAATTTTAAATGTGAACTCGTCTAACCACACCATACTTACCCGCTGAGAGTCAGTCTATCACAGATGAGCTCAAGCCCAGATATGCCAATGATGTTTCGAGGCATTGTTGATGCATGGTTTTTGCTTTGCATGGTAGTTTTTATTTACGTGTGAAGAGCAAAAATGATTCAACCATATTAATATGAGTAAGAATGCAAACTGTTTTTGTAGAGATGTGTCAACTGGGACGACTCTCATTCCTGAAACAGATGACTAAAGCCTTGCACCGATTCAGACATGTTGTACATCATTGCTTGAGTCGCAATGCTTTATGGACATCACTGAGGCTCTATTATTTGTTAGTAGTATCCAATTTTGGTGGAAGGCCAGGTAAAGGAGTCCTTGGTGATCGTGAGGTGGTATAGCAGGAACCTCGACTGCATTTTGGCCTCATATGAGCTTGTACACCGAATGTTGGAGACAATCGTTTTCCTCCTCCCTCCTCTACGAGTCCATCAAAGACAGCTCCCAGGCTTTGTCTTATCCTCACGCAAAAGTGCGGGCAGCTAAAGGCGTACAGAATGGGATTCAGCACTGAATTAAAGAAGGCAATGGTTGTGGCGAGATGCAATCCCACCTCCACCACTTTAAGGTTTTCCTCGTAGTATAGGGCTGACACCTCAATCATGCAGAAGATGTGATAGGGAGCCCAGCATAGGGCAAATACTGAAATCACAGATGTCACCATCTTTGTGAAGCTCTGGGACAGCTGGTTGTGATGGTTGAGACGAAAAGATGTGGCTGGGGTCAAGGGTGGAGGTATCAAGGATGATCGAGGAAAAGCAAGTGGCGTTGGAGCTCCCGACGTGCCATTATTGTTTGATCCAATTAACGCTTCATTTAACTTGATGCTCTGTTGCATCCTCTTCCGACTCCTTTTCCTCAGGCTGAGTCCAATTTGGATGTAGCTTCCCGCAATCACCATGAGGGGAATCAGGAATGCCAGCAACAGTTTGGAGACAGCTGTGGCTGTTTGCCTCACTTCACAGTCTCTCTCAAGTGTGGCTTCCGATGTTTGATGCAGGGCAAAATTATGGTAGCAAAGTTTCCTTTTATCCGCAGTCTCGGTCACTGAGCGAAATAGGAAGTAAGGAAATGTATTAATTGCTGCCCACAGCCAAGCCACCAAACACACCTTCCACGCTTGCGCTACCGATCGATGATTCTGGCACCACACCGGTTTGATTACTAGAAGGCATCGGTCCATTGAAATGGCTGCTAGCAGGAAGGCGGACACAAACATGTTCAAGAAAAAGATGGATGCTTGTATTTTGCAGAGAGCGTTGCCAAGCTCCCAACTGTGGGAGGAGGCCAGGTAGAGAGTGAAGAGTGGAAGTGTCAGTGTGGCCATGAAGTCAGACATGGCCAAATTGAGCACCCAGACGGCGGTCACTGTACGACGCTGCAGACGGAAACCCACCACCCAAAGGATCAGGGCGTTCTCTAAAATGCCAAAACAGGAGAGCAGGCCGTGGAAGCAAACAACGATCCAGTTGGTCTTGGTCTGGTTGTTCAGGGCATGCTCCTGCATGATCTGCAGCAGGGGACAAAAATGTTGCTCCCCCGAAGCATTGGAGGTGATAGTTGTATTGGACATTGATGCTCTGAAAGAAAGAAGACAGACCGGTCAGAGTTAATGACTATAAAACAAGACTTACATCTTTACACATGCTACTTTTTGCATACAGTCACTTTTCCATTTGTCCTCAATTACCTTTGGCAGGGTAATGGTATGTTCTACTTCACTGTGCATTGAGCACTGTCATTGTTTGGCAGTATTCATGTGACCATAGTCTTTTATTTGTCTGCTACATTTACCAGGTTTGGGAATCTCACAGTAACAATTCAATCGATAATGTGTCACAGTTCTATCGTCTGATTTCTATGCAGGCAGTATGGATTTAAGTCTCAATAATGGTGTGAGTGTGAATGATTGCTTGTCACTAAGGGTCATATTCTGCCATGTGCATAAGGGTGGGGAAATCTCACAGTCACTCACATTTGAGGCAGTATAGATTCTCCCATCAATTTACAGTAAGTCTATCACTTTCCGTCATATTATCTCATCAACGTAAGCACATTTCCTCTTAGTACATGCCAAGAGACTGTGGTAAGTTACGTCATACTGGGAAATCTCACAGTCGCTCACATTTCAGGAGGAAGAAATAGAGGCAACAACAGGCTGAATAATTGTACGGTATGCTAACATTACATGACACATAAACAACCAACTGAGAACGTGCCTGACGTAACATATTAAGTTATTCAGATAATTATAGCATAAAAAACATGCTAATAAGTGTATCAAACCATCCGCGTCACTCCAAATGATTAAAATCTTCATCCTCTGTTTCACTTAAAAACAATTCCGCTAACTCCGGAAATAGAAGATGCGGTGCTTCCTCTTCTATGTCGCTTATGTCAGACTCATCGACAGTTGCAGTTACAATTATTCCATAGGCCTAGAGCGCCCTCTTGCCGTTTAGTGTGAAAATAACATGTGAAATGATATAATGTGTTAATAATTTCACACATAAGTCGCACCTCCAGCCAAACTATGAAAAAAACTGCGACTTATAGTCCGGAAAATACGGTACATATATATATTTGCTCATTTGATTATGTTTTTATACTGGTCTGTCAAAACATGTCCAAATAAAATAACAACAGTTGCTCTGTGGAGCAAAAAAAACACTGTGGTCTGCTTATATAGAGATCAGTTGGGAGACACCCTTATTTTATTGAAGGATTTCCCAACATGCATGTAATCGTAAGCAGGGTATTCTGATTAAATTGCTTTTACCTACACTCACTATTCTGTCCTACTGACATTGGTCCAAATAATGTAATTTCAAATTCCTGAAAAATGCTGTGATTGTTTATTTTGCAAAACATCCTAAATTAAAGCTGAACAGCTCCAGCTCAATTCCATCTCTTTTTTTTTTTAGATTTATGTATGTGGTGTTGTATGAAGGCACCAGAATCAATATATAAATACTTCTGAGCATAACTGTATGAGCTCTCACTGAGTTGCACTGTAATTATTAGTTATTGTAGTACAGTGACACATTGACAAAAATGTGTTCCACAACTTTTCTGTCGCATTAGTATTGAAACAACCACCAGCAGAACAACAACAAGAAGCCATTAGGACCGTGTTTCTGCTCTCATTCAAATGCGTCAAAGCCTGTTTTTGTGTTGACGAACCACATACCTGACTTGGTATGTGGTTCCTCTGTTTAGATGAACAATGCTCTTTGGAAATGCTAAACAATGCTGCACTAGCAACTCACTTTAATCTTCACCTTTTATGGCTTTTTTTAAAAAAATCACTTTTTTCACTCTGTTAACATAAAAGTAATGGAAGTCAACGCGATGTTATGTATAGGAGCAATTGTGAATGACTCACGTGTGGCACATTGGCTGTGAAGTCCAACTGCAGGATTTTTTTATTTAAATTTTTTTGGAGAGGGTTACAGAAGCAATGATCCTTTTGTCTACTCTAATGAATGATAAAGAACAGTAGTCGGTAAAGAAAATAACTTGCCTGGCACGGTTTCTACCTTTGTGTTGCGTCAATGAAAGGCCACTTGCAGAAATCACCAGCTGAAAAAAAAAAAGATTCCATTGTTGACCAATGTTCCGGGGGGAAATTTTATGCAGTTATTGGAAATTAGTGAGTTTATATAATAGCATGCTCATCCAATCACGGTATTCAGAGTGGCTTTAAGTGAAGCTGTACTGTCTTTCTTACCCAATGTTCAAAATTGTCATAGCAATCACAGATTTAGTGTCTGCCTTGAAATTAGACATAATATATTAAGTTACGATAGGTTCGTTGAATTCTCATAGACATGATTAGCCACGCACGGAATCTCATTATTAAATGTTATGATTACATTAAATCAGCCGAAAGCAACTGCCTTGTTGCTTTTGGACCTTTGGAAAAATGTCTATGTGGTAAACTAAGCAAAGATCTAGATAAAATATATAAATACAAATATATAATAAACATATAGAATTTAAACAGTATTTATATTATAAAGGTATCTAAATATTGCCTTAGAGAAACTTTAATGGCCTTATTTTCATGCCCAGTGCAAGCCAGTCGTGAGTTATGGCCAACATTTGCACAGTGGCAGGCTGCACAAAGTTTTGCTATTTTTGTAGACCCATGCAAGTGTAACACCTTCTTTGGTTACACAAGTAAGTGCAATCTGGTACAAAAAAGGCATTTTACACCGCTGTCGGCGTGATCATAGAGGTTTGCTGTTTTCGGAGGTTTGCTGATAGTGCTTGCCATGCTAGAAATAGAAATGGATCCCTCCAATGATTCAGAAAGTTCACTGTTATCCTATTTTTGAATAAAATACAATCACATCCACCAAACATGTCCACACAACTCTGCCCGTGCCCTGATAAAATTCACCAAAAAAGTGTTTGAACACCTGTTTGAAACTGAAATATGATTCTTGCAGATGTTAAGAACTAAACTACAAAATAAGTGCACCGAGGCTTGTGTCAGCATGAAAATCAGGATACCCCGGTTTTACGCTCAAGCGCACGTAATAAACCTTAATTTTTGTTTAGCTTCATCAGACAGATATGTTCATAATAATATCCATTTCACTCAAATAAAGGCCTTGAATTCCTTTGAATAGGAATTAAAATACCATTAAGTGATGGAGGTGACTTCACAGCTACATACCACAATTTGAGAGACCAAATGCATTGAGTAGTTTGTCAGACTCACCTAGACTTTATATCTGAGGGAGGCATCTGTTTCCTTCCTACTTACTATCACAAGTGCGTATCTCATCCTGTTCTGTCACTCCAGCCTGCACACAAAGAACAAAATCTTGCTTGCCCCTCCCTAAATGCAGATGGGGGAAGGTTTTAAAATAAGACAGGGTGTAACTTAACACAAATGCCTATTTGCTTTATAGCTTTATTAAATTCCATAATACTGCAAGGATTTGGACACAGATAAGAATGTGATACCTGCAGTTGCATTGTCAATACTGGCACATGCTTCTCTGCTGCTACCTAGTGGCATACCTAATATAAAGCTATTCACATATACTACTCATTTTCCGCGGTTTATCTTGTTGAGGGTGGTGGCCAGTGGAGTCTATCTCAACAGACTTTAGGCCAAATAACTACACACTCAGTTGGTCCCGAGTCAATAACAGGGCACCACTTATACAAAATAAATTCTTGGGATATTTGATTGTGTCAAAAATAATGACTGGGGACTTGACAGGCTTGACATCAGTAATTATTGACTTTACCAATATAGTTTAGACAGGTGAAGTGACTTATGACTTCACAAACGTTCTTCTTGATGGACAAACAAAATCCTGCCCAATCAAAATCTTGTTGAAAGTTGTCACAGACATGGGGAGACAAATGGCAACTAGTACCTTTCCACTTACTGCACTTTAGCATCCCAGTACAAATCAAACATTTTATTTTTATCAATACTGTGAAATAAGTCCAACATTGTATTGTTGTCAGTATTTTTTTTAATTTGTGTTTAAAAAGTGTGTGTAGTGTGCACGACGTTTAAATGGTCAGAATGGAATACAAACAGTGCATGATGATGACGTAGCCTTTGAGATTTTGCTAAACAGTCTGACATAATCACACTGCAACTCTTTAATTGTGTTCTTAGGTACTTTCCATAAGAGTGGAAATTTCCTTGTTTGGTCTATTATCTTTGACACACCTAATTATAATGTTACAGCCACACTTGTCAGGTGATATAAAAATAGATCATGACATCAAATAGGAAGTTAAAGCTGAAAAAAAAAAAGAAGATAAGATGAATCCCTTCGAGAACATGTATTGCTTTTATGACCACGGGGAATCAGGTCACCATTTGTTATATAGAAGAGTATATTGTGTTCTAATTCTTTGTTCAGAAATGTGGAGAAAAATGTTTCGTCAGTCAGTGATGTTTTCATGAATCTACAGTAAATGACAATTTAGCTTGAGACATGTTCAAAACATATTGTAGTAAGTTCTCAAAAAGAGTCGACAGGTTTAATGTATCATGTTATACATAGTTGAATGTTAATATTTTGATATGTGATCGTTGTAAGGAGTAAAAACGGGTCAATGTAATTTATACTTCCTGGCTACCACATTTAACATGAATTTTTCTTACCTATACTTTTTTTTAGATCCAGCACTAGCACTGCTTTTGCAAGGATTAAAATGCTGTTTTGACAGTGTTTATAATTGTGCTTGTAGAAACAAACAACACATTTCATTGAATCATTCAGTCTCTCAAATGCATATTCCTTTTTATTACTATTTTTTTTGTATAATGATTCACTTATCCATACTTTTCCAACATTAAGCTCCACCTCCCCACCATATAATACTCATTTGAATCTTAACTTTGGAGTCATTCAAGCCAGCAAAGGTTACATGCCAAGGTACAGTAAGTTTCTTTTCTTTCTTCCGCTTAATTTGACAACTAAACAATTTAGAATTACTATACAAAAGCATTATATGATAAATAATTAATAATAATTTGATGATGGTCTTGCAATCTTAAAATCTGAGTCATTTAAGCCAGCAAAGGTTACATGCCAAGGTACAGTAAGTTTTTTTCTCTGTTCCGTTTAATTTGACAACTAAACAATTTAGAATTATACAAAAACATTTGATGATATCTAATTAATAATAATTTATGTAATGTATATTACAATTTATTTAATTCATTTATCTACTGCTGTAGAAGGATTCAGTGTTGAAAATTTCTGTTTGTTTTCTGTAGATATAATTTATGACCCAAAATAAAGGTTTGGTTTCCGACCTTATTTCTTCCCACTTCATCATCATCATCATCATCGTTTTAAAGTCCGCTTTCCAGGCGCCGCTGGGTTGGACTGGGTTCTCGATATGGCCGTCTCTAGCCATACTGAGAATTTTTGGAGCAAAACCTTTTACAGCCGGATGCCCTTCCTGACGCTAACCCAAAGGGTTACCCACTTGCTAAAGATTATTGTTATTTTTCCTGATTGATTCACTTGATTGTCATTAATTATAAATATGGTCCAAAAGTGCGAAAATTGTACTGATTACTTGGGGCTTTCTCTCGAGATTAAATATACATGAACACAAAATAGATGTGGCACTTGAGATGATATAACAAATGTGTGTCCTGACCTAGAAGCTCTTACATTTTATTGTCAGGACAATTACATTTTATTGTCAGCACAATAACTTTTTGTTTCCTTTCCAGAGATAATGATGTTAAGGTTGGGCTTCACCCTTCTGGCCTTGGTCCTATCTGGGCCAACTGTGGCCTTTGTCCCCATCGGGGGTGGGGTGTCCACACACGTCGGTATTACAGGAACATCCCTGCTACAAAAAGTGACAGAAACATGTCAAGCTGTGGCCCAGGCTGCTGGTCATGAGTTCAAACCCACGGTAGGATAGAAGCTGTATGGACTTGGCACACAGCACACGTTTGTCATTTTGGAACAATGATTGCGGAAAAGACAAAGTCAACAGAACAGACCCAACTGAGAAAATATAAAATATATAAAAATACATATTAAAATACACTTTTCCCCTACTTTTCAAACAAAGGATTAGGATTATTAAAATAGACCAAAGTAGACTATGGTTGCTGTACGGTCTGAGGGCGAGCAAACTGACCTACTGATAAACCATATTGAATCAAATTGTAACCTCACTTAATTGTATCGATAATTTCTATTTAAAATACATATTCCTATAATCTTATCTCAACCCACGTAAAGAGAATTAATTGCATATTTGTTTATTGGTAATTGAAAATGGAAAGAACAATTGTTGCTGCCCTTCATGGAGTTTTCCAATCTTTGACAGCCGGCCATTTACCTCTGATTGCAGGGTTCTTCTCCTGGGGAGCTGGTCCAGGCCTGTCTTGGCCCTACAGCTACGGGTGAGGTGTCAGGAGTGAAGTTTCTCTCTGCTCTACAAGAGATTTACATCCAAAATGGAATTGTGGATCGAAATTTCGTCAATAGGTAGGTTTGAGTAGACTGAAACATTTCATTTTTGATCCTTTTCAATTACAAATATTGAAACGGATGAATATGAGGTCCAAATGCTTTCAGTGCTCCACATCATTTCAATTCGGAGGCCTTTTTGGAGGGGCGTAGTCTTATAACAAAGGGAATGGCATCCATTAAGGCTAATATTCGCAGTGGGAACTTCAAGGCTGCCAGAGAAACACTGGGTCGAGTCCTTCATACACTACAGGTGAGTAGAGTGGAGTACATGTTATATGTTTTATTTATGTGTGTGTTTTATAGACTCTTGAGAAGTTTGAGTACAGTAATCAATTTGAAAGTCTGTTGGGTGGATGGATGTTGAGAAATGAAATACAGTGTACATACTAACATAACAGTTATCTCACACTTAAAATGAAAAGGAATTAATGCGCTTTACAATGTTCTGACAGGACTTCTATAGCCACAGTAACTGGGTGGAGTTGGGCAACACAGAACCATATGTCACTCTCATACGTCCTGACCTTCCTTTGGAAAACCTGGCAGGTAGGAATGTGTGATTGTGTGCACACGTGTGTTTTAAAACTGAACATAAATACTTGAAAACGATTTTATTCAATACTGGGTTGGGTAGGAAATCATAATGATTACACGATGCAAACAAGTTGGGTAGATTACCCAGCTGGGAAAAGAATAACAAAAGTGACGCGTATAAGTGTGGGAGTGTGGATGTGCTGATAAACACATACAAAAAAAAATAGGGGAAGAAAAATCCTCCTCTCCAAAACTATTAAAAACGTATATTAAAATATTGAAAGTTAAAATTGAAAAAAAATCCTCAAAAATTTAAATCAGCGAGAATGTGGGGGTCAAGTGTACATGAAATATAACGACATGGAATGTATGCTAACAGCTAACTCAGGACGTTAAAGTGACTCAACAAAAAATGTTTTAGAAATAAAATAAATAAATAACTAAACTACAGCAAACCATTTTTCTTCATCATCGTCATTCAATTTTATGACTTCTATTTTTTTCTGTTTTTGGTCCTTATACTCTGTCTTAACACTGGCTTTATTTATAAGGTGTAAAACTGGTTTCCTTTCTTCCTTTGTAGATATTGACACTGCCACCTGCAGTGACTGTGCCACAGGAACATGTCCCAACCCAATCCTTCCAAACATCCTGAATGGGAAAAAGCTAACTTCTGGCTACATGGGCATCATTTCTGCTGCCAAGCCACAAGGTATCACCATCAATCACATATTTTTAATACCAAAACATATTTAACCCAAACTGTTCAATCTATGTATCTGCTTTGTATTATAATTTACCACATGTAAACATTTAAAAATAATATTAAAGAGCAAAGAACAACATTATAACAATGTTTTAACCATAATTAAAGAATTAATATTTTTTTTCATCCAAAGACAACCATATAGTGAACCTACAATTGCACCCAAACAGTCCTTTACATTTTCCAGGTAAATGTAGCCATGGGGGTGAAGCTGATCTCTCAAGCACAGCAGTTCCTCGAGGAGGAATCAGCAAGGATGAGCGTCGCTCTGACAACGTGGCCTTCCACAATGCTGCTGTAAAGGCAGCCACAGCTGCCAGTCTCCAGCTACTGGAAGACATCCGCTTGACTGTGGGGAACAATGACTTTCTAAGGTGAATGGATAACAAAAAGAAAAAAAACCCCGCTTCCTCTGTATGGTGTCAACAAACCAAGATCTGTTGCGCTGTCTGTTTCTGCGTGTCAAATGTAAAACTATTTCTTTCTTTTTGTTTGCTTTGTTGACCGTACGAGTTCAATTTCCTTATCACAGATTGATGGGGATCGTCCGTTCTTCTGTGGTGGTTTTTGTCATTGATGATACTGGCAGTATGTCAGATGACATCGTGGAAGCCAGAAACACTGTGTACAAACTTATTGACATCAAAAAAGGAACGCAAGATGAGCCATCAGAGTACATTTTGGTAACCTTCAATGACCCACGTAAGAGTGCCACTTATGTTTTTAAACACTGATACTGCATTTTCGGCAATCGCTGTTTTGTAAAAATGTGTCAAATACAGTTTATAAAGTGTGCTTACATGTGAATAAGAAGTTGATATTGATTATACATTCTTATGCTTTTTATATAGATTTTGGACCTTTATTTAGGACAACAGACCCTGATCAAATGAAAGCAGAAATTTCAAAGATAAAAGTGGCAGGAGGTGGTGACCACCCTGAGATGTGCTTATCAGGACTTCAGGTGCTAAATTGGCTTATATGTTGAAAGGAATTTGCAAACTAAAATACATAGTAATGGTACTTGCAGTATATAAATTGCATTCTGCAGAGTAGGATGAGTTAAACAGTCTCTTTTTTCGCTTTTGATGTCACCAGTTGGCTCTCACTGGTTCTCCTGCCTCCTCCCACATCTATATTTTCACGGATGCTCCAGCTAAAGACATCCATCTGAAAGACACCATTGTGGCCCTCATCAGAAGCACCAAGTCAACGGTGAATGCTGACTTTCAATTGCACCTCATGAACATTTGCTCCGCTTATTTTAACTGAATATCCCTGATCTCGGCAGGTGTCAATCTATTACACCGGGAACACTAGACGACGCCGCCGTTCTGTTCCGGTTGCTTCCTTTATTGACTACAAGGACCTGGCTCTGGCTTCAGGAGGCCAGGCCATAAAGGTGTCCAAAAGTCAGTTGGGTCAAGCCACAGACGTCATCCTTGATACCTCCACTTCAGCTTTGGTATTAAAATTGATTAAATTCAATCATCTGAGGCATTCAACATTTGCTATGTGATTGTTTTAGGGAATCTGTGGAGAAAGTAAAAAAGTAAGCCTTTTTTTCCTCTGCTGATCTCAGGTGACAGTTTTTCAGAGCACAAGGGATCCTGGGAAACCAGAGACCTTCTCTTTTATGCTGGAGGAATCCCTACAAAATATCACCATCTACATCACAGGATCATCCCTGTCTTTTACACTGACCAACCCTGCAGGTGTCAAGCACAGTGAAGACTCTGCTTCATGGGCAGTGCCAAACTATGGCACATGCCACACATTTTCCCTCTTGGTTATTTGTTTTGAGGAATTGCATAATCTTACAAATGATTAAATAATAATGCATTCTTACATATTCCAGGTGTGAGCCAAAGTGATACACAGACCACTGGTGTGCTGGCATCCATACAGGCAGTGGGCAACCTGAGGAGAATTCTTCTTCATGCAGACAGTCAACCAGGCTCCTGGAGAATCAGCATTAACTCTACACAACCATATACAATTAAAGTCACAGGTCAGTAATCTGAGGTTAAATAAATTTTTATTATACACTATAATTATATTATTACCAGACGTTGTAGTCGGAAGAAACCGGGATTTAATTGTTCTTGTGTTTCAGGCCAAAGCACAATTACCTTTATCTATGACTTTGTGGAGAGCTTCAAGGGACCTCACCCAGGTTATGCCGTGCTTAGTGGGCTCCCACAAGCTGGTACAGTACATGTAGTACATCATATAACTGCAATGATAAAGGCACATGATTGTGATTTAATCACCTATAGGGGTTCAAGATTATTTTTCTCAAATGTGTGATGGTCAGAAGTGTCTTTTCTTGTTTGCTTCTCTTACTAGGCCAGCCAGCCACCTTGATCCTCACTGTTATGGGGAGAAAAGGTCCATCCTCCATCAGAGTAGAAAATGTTGGCCTGGTAGTGCCGCACACTGGAGTTGAACGTAATGGTACAGCAACTGACATGGGCAGCGGTGACTTTTTGGTGACAGTTGATGAAGTACCTGCAGGGGAGTTTGTGGTGATTCTGAAAGGAACTGAGGTGTCAAGTGGTGCATTCCAGAGGCAATCCACCACTCAGATGTCTGTCTCCAAAGTGATTATCCAGGTCTGCCCCTTATCTACGTGCAAACCACAATTCTAATGAAGTTGGACTGTCAAGTAGAAAAATGCAATGATTTGAAAATCCTATTCAACCTATATTTAAACGAATACACTAGAAAAGACATGCAGGTTATGTATTGTTAAAACGGATGAACATTAATGATTTTTTTTAATGACGGCAACATGTTTAAAAAAAAGGTGGAAGAGGGGAAATAAAAGGTTAGGAAAGCTGAGGGATCCTAAAAATATACGTATTTAGAAAAAATGTACAAGTGGACAGGTCAACTGGAAACTTGGCTGGGAATTAAATGAGCTTCCCTGATAGGCGGCATTGTTCACAAGAAAGGCTGCAGTGTGCTTCACCACTATGTGAAGAGCTGTGTCAGTAAATAGTCGACCAGTTTAAGAACAATGTTACGCAATTTAAAATGGAGTTCAGGGATTTTGTCATGTATCTCGTTTAACATCAAAAGATTTGAAATCTCTGCATGTCAGGGACAAGGTCAAAAACAAACAGAGAATGCCTGTGACCTTCCGTCCTTAAGGCAGCAATTAAAAACCAGCATTAAAAACCAGCATCATTGTGTAACAGACATTGCCATGATGGCAAAAGAATGCTTTAGAAAACCATTGTCAGCTAACAGTTACACAATGTCATGAGTCATTTGCACAACTGTGTAGGAACCATCACCAACAGCATGACTTTGTAGTAAGACTGATTGGCCTAGTGTTATATTTTCCCAGTTCTTTATCTTTAATGCTCGCTATGCTAAGAGATATCACCAGGAGGCTGCCGTCTCAGTCTAACTGCGAGATTACGGAAGAAGGCCTAACCCTCGCCTCCAAGATCCCTCCTCTTTTACTCTTAGCCGCAAACCTACAAGGGGGCGACTCTACCTAGCCTGTGTGATAGTGTGTGACCTTTTAGTCTTAATTGAAATCAATTAATATGTATGTGCAAAGTGTCAGAGAAGGAAAGCCAGTGAAAGCAGGAGAAGGGTCACAGAAAGATAATGGCATAGCTCAAGCTACCTGGCTCATCACAAAGAGGCCTATTCTAAGACTGCCACCAGTGAAGCACAAAAGGTGACAACGGAAACCTCAGAATGTTGCACAACTGAAGCTGTAAATCAATCAAGAATGGGAAAGAATTACACCTACCAAGCTTCACTTAATGTCCTAAATGCTTGTTGAGTGTTGTCAAAAGTAAAGGTGATGTAACCAAGCGTAAGCATGCCCCTTTCGGCATCAAGTTCAAAATGAGTTAATAATCGCCAATGTAGCATTTGCAAACAGTTGTATTGTGCTTTTATAGATGTTTTATGCAACAGTCTCAACATCATTGGAATTGGCATTTTTACAAGACATGATAGATTTTACTGTTCAGTACTGGTAAAGTGTTGATTCCTGAATTTTAGGCCACAGTGGACAGGAGTGTGGAGCCTGGGGAAAACTTCAAACTCCCTTTCAGCGTGATGACCCAGGGCCCAAGTGGTAAATTTACCATCACTGCAAGAAATGACAAAGACTTTCCAATGTCATATCCAAGCAGGTGAGCTTGTGGATGAAGATATTAGTCAAACTTAAATGCTGTTGTCACACATATGTAGGTATCTGTGTTGGTATATTACAAAACCAAAGGAGTTAATCACTGGGACTTTCATGTAGAAAAGGAATGGGCAACTTATGTGATGGAGCTTTCATCAGAGCTACTGGGGAAACATATAGGACCATAACCAGGTGTACACTACCATTCAAAGGTTTGGGGTCACTTATTAATGTCCTTATTTTTAAAATAAAATCACTATTTTTCAATGAGGATAACATTAAACTGATCAGGAATACACTCTATACATTGCTAATGTGGTAAATGACTAGATGCAAACGTCTAGTTTTTAATGCAATATCTGCATAGGTGTATAAAGGTCCATATCCAACAAGCATCCAGTGTTCTAGTGGTCCATTATATTTGCTAATTGTGTTGGAAGGCTGATGGATGATATGAAAACCCTTGTGCAATTATGTTAGTTTTCACGGAAAACACTAGATTGCCTGGGTGACCCCAAACCTTTGAACGGTAAAGTATATTCAAGTTGCATGTTGTTAACATGGCTGACTTGTGTGCTAGGCAATTACATACATCACAGTTAGTTCATCTGTGTTTGAAGAGGTTCCATACATTTTAGTGATGTTAAAAATGCCATAAAATCGCTCATGGCTGGCAGCATATCTGTACTTTTTCCTCTAATAGAGATTAATAGTCGGAAGTATTACTTAGTAATGTCTCCCATCTAGCGGTGAATGTTGTTACAACTTACAAATTATCTGGCGTTGTAGGGGAAGCTTTTTCATGTTACTGTGCTACACAGTACTCCAGACAAATTGGTACAAATCTAGCACTGTTTAGAGCACAGGTGTCAAAGTCAAGGCCTGGGGGCCAGATACGGCCCGCCACATCATTTTATGTGGCCCGCAAAGACAAATTGTGCATCCAATTCGTGCGTCATTACTATTGCAAATTGTCTGCACTTTCAATATCTTTTTTTTTTTTTAAATATTTGACCAGTTTTTACTCGTTTGATTTGAAAACGAGTTATTTGTCAGTTTGTTTTGTAGCTTTTACCGTATATAATATGAGGTGCTCATACATTTATTTGGGTTGACAGTCATAATGGCCCTCCGAAAGAAGCTATGACTACAATGCGGCCCGTGAAAAAAAAGGGTTTGACACCCCTGGTTTAGTATAAATAAAAAAAGGTTGGTAACTTAACTACTGCAAAGGCATTCAAGTTTGGAGGTTCCAGAGTCAACTGCAATGTATTTACATGAAAAAGCGCATAATCGCCTCACATTTTGAACAACTTATTTTGTTATTATAGAAATGTTTTTAAGGGACATTTTGCATCTTCTCTTGACAGTCTTAACCTGGCAACTGGAACATATACCAACGGAACTCTGACCATTACTGCGCCTTCTAACACACCATCAGGAACTGATGCAACTTTGACTTTAGAAGCCAAATCATCCAATGGTGTTGACTCCAATTATGCTGTTCTGAGTTTGTCGATTGTAACTAAGGTAAGTGTTGTTTTTTTTTTTCATTTTACACACAAAGGGTTTCGTTATTTGTTGAGTAATTCTATACGTATGTACATCTCAAATATTATGTATTGCATTCTAGAAACAAATACAAAACATTTCCCATTTCTCGTTTGTTCTCAGATTACAGATTTTGTGCAGCCTATGTGTGAGGTGGTCAGCGTATCGGCTGATGACTGTCCCCATGATTTGTCTCAATGTTCGTTTTTCGAGTGGGAGCTGTCTGCCAATCTTACTGATGGAAATGGAACAGGAATTGAGAGCATTTCAATCCGCCAGGGGGATGGGATTCTCTTCTACACCTCTCTGAGTGCCCCAAGTATACAGGCAAACTACAATGCCTCCTGCTGTTCACAAATTGTTGAGTTTGTTGCTATTGACGAAGTTGGCAATGTTGGCAAGTGTTATCACTCTATTGTACGATCTGGTGGCCGTGCTGCTGTAGGTCCATCAACACCTTTGTTGTTGTGTCTCTTGATGTTAGTTTGGACTCTAAAAAACGGAAGCGCATAGATCTGTGTTCTCTAACTGTCTCACAGAATATTTGACTAGAAACCTGGACTGAATAATGCACAATTTGATTGGTAGATACCGCAAGGATGTTGTAAATTTGAGAAACACCACGTGGATATATTTTGTACAGTTGGTATCCGTTTTAAAACACACTTTCGGAAGAGGGTTAGGGCCACAGTATAGTGATTTTTCCCCCCTCAGAATTCCTACACCCATCATTTATCATGAAAAATAAATCTTGCTGTATATTGATGCTCGTCAAAGGCTTCTTCCTCAAGCAAACTCGTATCAGCCTACATATGCCGTAAAAGAGCACATAAGAGTTTCAATGAGGCAATTAATATAATCAATATCTGCGATTCAGTGAATTAAATTTAGCCTGCAGGGAAGGGGAAACACGGCTATTTGTTGGATTGGAAAGAGGTGCCCCCCCATTCTATCACAAAAAACAGAACAAAAATCTTTCATCAATTCAATAATTAACACAGTTCTCAAAGTAGCTTTCTCGCCATTAAAATAGCAGCATTAACGTCGAGAGTTGAGTTGTATGAATGTTAGAAATTTGAGTTCCAACCCAACAACAACGACGAGTGGGGTAGGGCAGCAAAAGGGTTTCACTCAATTTAAAACGCATTTTGGATGATGTTTGGCTTAAAGCAGCCACCGTAGTACGTCACTGTCTAGCGACAAAAAACATATCGCTGGAAGATTTACCAAATGTGTGCTATACAAACATATATTTTTGTTTGATTTACTCTATCGTGCTGACCTGGGGATACTTTAAGAGTGGCTGCTGTTATGATAACATGAATCGCACGAACACCGTGATTTGTTGGTCAATAGAATTCATTCGTTAGCATAAGCTTGCTAAGCTAAAGAAGAGACGTATCCGCAGCTGGAAACGACCGTTTTTTCCAATACGTACTTTCAATTTGGATTTCTTTTTTTTTTTTTTTTAACGAAACGCATACTCGTTCCCGTCATGACAGACTTTGACAACCTCGTTGTCACCTTCCAGACGCAGCTACTAGATGTGATGGAGACTGTGTTGAAAACAGCCATGTATAAGGTCACACAGCTGGTAGAGGATTGCTTTTTGGATGAAGTGAAGCGTAGGTACCAGGAATTAGAGACCTTAAGGATAAAGTTGGGATGCGCTGAGATGCAATTAAATAATCACAATGGGAAAGAAGTAAAAAAAGATGGCACGTGTGTTGATATTACAAATGATGACAATGGCAATACTTCAGAAGAAAGGCTTGGACAACTCCATGATGGTAAGAATTGATACAAAACAAGTTCCTGCAAATAAAGATTACAGAATCATGATTATTGAATGGTTTTACTTTCAGATGTTTTGATGTCCGGTGGTGGGGAAAAAGAAAGTGACTCTAGATGGACGGGCAGCCAGATCTGTGAAACAGAGGCAGATGGACCTCCAGCCAGTTTCATTGCAGTGGAGGACACGCATGTAATTATCTCCCAGCAGACATGCAAAATATAATGAGTGCACTATATACACATTATTCAGGGTGTTCTAAAGGTTCACACGCATCATCTGGTTATTTTTCAGACTGACATGAGGTCATTAGCATTTGACAGCACATGCTGTACGCATATAATTGACAATTGACATTTAAACAACATTGATTAATTGACGCAGAAAAAAAAAGTTATCTTTATCGACTACAGTTCGGCACCAGTTTGAAAAGCTTTATAGCTGTTTCACTACTCTATAGTGCAGTACAATTTACGCTACTTGTGGAAATGTTTTAGCGAAACAAATTTTCTTTAACAAACCATGGAGCTGAAAGCCTGCCTCTATGACTGCTGTTGATAACACAGTAGTCAGAGAGGAGACTCAATAACCTTGTTATGCTTCATAATATGCCTGGAGCCTTGAAACAACATGGATTTTAATCAAGCTTTTGTGGATGCTAAGTTTCAATGTAGCCCCACAGACAGTAATTCCTTGGCTCTACTTTAATGATACAGTGCAAATGATACCTGAAATAATTAGTAAAAAATAATGCACATATTGCCTCTTGAGGCCCCCTGTAGATTAATTACACAGAAATTCAAACCATTTTGTTTTCCAAAGATTTCTGTGAAATTATTCAAATGAATTGTGTGGCAAATGAAATTTAGCAACATGTTTAGAATTATTTTCTGTTTGCCCCTTTTTCAGAAAACTGAACATGCTGATGTGATGCCGGCTGTCAATGTGAAGGAAGAAGTCAGTAAGTTTTAACTATGCATCTTGGAGAATGAGGTGTTTCACCAATGGAGCACGTTGTTGATAAAGTTCTGTCGCATGTAACATACACAGACCCACAGCTCTCAATATGAAGCGGTACGGTTATTCAGCACTTCAAATGTCATCCTCATTAATATAAATACCTCTTAAAAACAGAACATTAACTTTGAAGAATATTTGATACAGCTTCAGCATCAGTGAGCTCACTAAGGCTTGGTTTACATTGCATGGCTCAAGTAACACAATTGCACATTATTGTATAATGATCACACTGGACACCTACGTGTTGCTTCTAACTCTGTTTACTTCTGACCCCTGTGAGCACATTACACACAATGCCTTATGGGAATCGCTAAGCATGCTGGGATTAGTAGTCTTAACTACTACCACAATTATGGTATCATAACTAGGAAAAAACGCATGGAATCAGCCTCTTTCAAATGTGGACACATCAGATACAATATGTGCCATTTCAGTGGTGTGCCGACTAGATGAAGTAGACAAAATCCATATGTTGTTATCCATTTTAGTGGATGGCCATCTTGCCACTTGTTAACTGCAAATGACATCACAGTTGCCAGTCACGACCAATCATGGCTCACCAGTTTTCTTATCAGCTCATCAGCTTTAAGCTGTGGTAATACTGTAAATGCTGAAATGATATATAACATTGTGTGTGTGTTTTTCTTTTTTACTGAAAATAATCATACATTCTTGGTAAACTTGCAATTGAAACTATTTTTCTCATTCTCAGATGAAGAAGGATATGATTCTCACAATCTAAGTGTGAGGATAGAAACAAACCCACATGATGATCAGGAAACCGGCACGGGCGATGTGTTTTTGAAGAATGACACAGAGAAAGACCTACAGATCTCAAATGTATGCAACTTTCCTGAAGGCCTGGAGAGCTCAGACATGCCTACGGAGCTGTCTGGGGAAATGCACACTGACTGGACGCAACATCATCACAGAGTTCGACCTGACTGGGAGTGTGATCCAGCCAAAAGCAATTGTTCTTTACAGCAAGCAAAGAATGAGCCATTAGACTCTGCTATAGAAGATAGTAGGAGTTGTGTTAATACAAGCATGGATCAACTTTCGACCTCTGATTCTTCCTCCATGCAAAATCCTAACTCACCAAACATTCTAATTACTAAGCAGGTGGTTTTTGTGGCTCCAAATGGTGGTGTTGACACTCGTATCATGAGTAACAAATCATCAACAAAGTCAGGAATCGCATCCTTCTCAAGTGCTGTTAAGCAAAATACAAATTCCCATAAAACCACAATGCCAGACGGAATGAAGCTGCATTCTAAAAATACAGAACAGGACAGACTGAAACATGTAAGCCGACCCTTGAAAAAGCCTCTTCCCATACTGTCAAACAGCACTGCAGCTCCACCTGACAAAATTTCCCCCTCTTCTAAAGCTACGCCCCCGACTGCACTTTCATTTCAGCGAGATCACCTCGCAAACAAATTAACTACCACGCTATTGGTTAACAATAGAGCGCAGCCTCCGTCTTCAAACTCCCATCATGCCTATCTTTTATCCCCTCCAGACTGTCACCTGGTTTTCAAGCACTCCCTGTGCTGTGCCCAGTGTGGGAAATGTTTCCCCCACCCTAGCGACCTTAAGGCTCACCTGCAGTCTCACTCAGGTGAGAGACCTTTTTGCTGCTCTTTGTGTGGCCGCAGCTTCACCAAGCTGAGCAATCTCAAAGCACATCGGAGAATCCACACTGGAGAACGACCCTATTGCTGTTTGGCATGTGGAAAACGGTTCACACAGAAATGTAATCTGAAACGCCATCAACGGATACATGTTGACGAGGGATAGTCTTAAAGAAAGGTTTTGTGTGCAGCCTGCATTGGTGTTTAAAAGAGGACAAATGGGGTGTTGTTCAATATCTGTGTTAGAAAAGATATGTCAAATATTTATTCTGTGAATATACCAATTCTGCCATTTCCGTAGACTATACTGTACAGTGCTGAAGATGTAACCCTAACCCGGAGATGTTGATTATTAAATTTTATCATGTGAACACAGCTACTAATGTGTTTTGCTGGTCATAGTTGTGTTTAATACGTTTTGCTCTTACCAGCCTATCAGGGTGGAAAAATGCTGATGTCACCAAAGGCTAGAGCTGGTAGGACCAATTTGAAATTTGGATGGTCAGTAGCGGTTTGTGAAGGCCCTGGGCAAATAGTACTAACATGGCATCACATAGATGTGAAAGTTATTCACAAGAACAGAAGTAACAGCTGAATGAGGCAATATTAACATTTTTATTGTTTTGCTGAATTAAAACAAGAAAACAAAGACCATAATCATAGTCTTGCCCTCAAGTAAAGCAGCAATAGCAAAGAGCAACAACACCATCTATCGGTGAGGTTTCTGTACTACCAGAGCGAAGGCTGATGGAAAATTCATTTTATTTTTCCCAGGAGTACTTTCTCCACAACATGCCACATGAGGGAATAAAACAGCCCCACTAATTCATCAAGTACACGCCTACTTGACAACTTGTTTTGATCTTATGATTATTTTGAAGTGCTGACTAGAACCGTTAATTGTGCTTGCGTTTGCTGTAACCTTGAGTTGTGCTCCAACCGGGAGTGGAAACATCTGTAGACATAAAAGGATAAGACCACCTCTGCAACTTGTTGGAACCAGTTTGCAGAGGTGAATCCAGATGAAGCTTTCACAATATAAAGAGATGTAAACGTAAACTGGGCAAACTGTCTGGTATAGAGTGGTTCTTGCAAAAAAGGTTGAGTAAGAAGAACTCTATCACCTTTCCTTCAAAAGTAGACTGTCACAAAATGAGCCTACTGTCATTTTGGGGTTGATTTTTTGGGGGGGGATATTTTCTTTTTATTTTAGTTTTAGTTTTTAGTTCAACCCAGCTAACAACAGACAAACCAAGAAGAGAAAAATATAATAATTAAAAAAAATAAAATAATAATAATCACATAATAAACAAAAAACCTCCCCCGAGACCGATCCCAAAAAGGGTGCTCCATGCAAAAACCCATAATAACAATAACAAAATCATTCAGCATTTCACAATCCTTGCAGTAAATTATGGACAGTCACATTTCAATATTTTAGCATCCACAAAATCCAAATAGGGCTGCCAAATTTGAACAAACGTGTCGTATCCCATAAATTTGTTATATTCTTGACATGATTTACCACTGAAAACTCTTGTTTGTTACTAGGCTCATGCAGGTTTAAACCTGATATCGATGCTATGGTATAAATTGCCGGTGGTGCAGATGATAACATTTCAATCTTACCTTCAAAGGACATAAATAGCCAGCAGAAGCTATTATATTGTGTGTGTGCGTGTGTGTGAGAACGAGAGCGAGATAAATAAATAAGATAAATGTGGTTTCTAACAGTTCCTTTGTTGTAGATGCTATCACCTCTAAAGAGAGATTTATATTACTTCCAAGGAGAAATCCATTACCCACAGGTAGCAAGTGGAAAACACCAACACAACCTTTTTCTTCCCTCACATTCTTTTGTTAATTTTTTTCCCATTGATATATATATTTTCTTTTCAAATACAAACCTGTTTTGTATAGAGTTTTTTGGGGTTTTATTTTTTTTGTACTTATTTCATCAATCATAAGGTGTATTTATTATTTTGAGAATTGAACACAAGAGTGATGTTGCAGCTTTATTTTATAGCAAATTCATCCACTTCTCTCAAATTATTTTGTCAAGCAGATTCCTTGCTAACACACTAGGAACATTTCTTTCAATTAGCTATATTTGATATTAAGATTCTGGAGTAACAATGAACGAGAAAGAGCAACAACAAAATACAAATTACAGTGAATAACAAATATCAACTTGACAATTGACCAAAATATTTCTCAATGTATCAAATAAATACAAACCCATCCATCCATCCATCCATCTTCTTCCGCTTATCCGGGGTCGGGTCGCGGGGGCAGCAGCTTCAGGAGGGACTCCCAGACTTCCCTCTCCCCAGCCACTTCATCTAGCTCATCCCGGGGGATCCCAAGGCGTTCCCAGGCCAGCCGAGAGACATAGTCTCTCCAGCGCGTCCTGGGTCGTCCCCGGGGTCTCCTACCGGTGGGACATGCCCGGAACACCTCCCCAGGGAGGCGTCCAGGAGGCATCCTGATGAGATGCCCGAGCCACCTCATCTGGCTCCTCTCAACGTGGAGGAGTAGCGACTCTACTCCGAGTCTCTCCCGGATGACCGAACTTCTCACCCTATCTCTGAGGGAGAGCCCGGACATCCTGCGGAGAAAACTCATTTCGGCCGCTTGTATCCGGGATCTCGTTCTTTCGGTCACGACCCATAGCTCGTGACCATAGGTGAGGGTAGGAGCGTAAATCGACCGGTAAATTGAGAGCTTTGCCTTTTGGCTCAGCTCTCTCTTTACCACGACAGACCGGTACAGAGTCCGCATTACTGCCGACGCTGAACCGATCCGCCTGTCGATCTCGCGCTCCATCCTCCCCTCACTCGTGAACAAGACCCCAAGATACTTAAACTCCTCCACTTGGGGCAGGATCTCATCCCCGATCCGGAGAGGGCATTCCACCCTTTTCCGATCGAGGACCATGGACTCGGATTTGGAGGTGCTGACCCTCATCCCGACCGCTTCACACTCGGCTGCGAACCGCTCCAGTGAGAGCTGGAGATCACGGCCTGAAGAAGCCAACAGCACAACGTCGTCTGCAAAAAGCAGAGACGCGATGCTGAGGTCCCCAAACCGGACACCCTCAACGCCTCGGCTGCACCTAGAAATTCTGTCCATAAAAATTATGAACAGAATCGGTGACAAAGGGCAGCCTTGGCGGAGTCCAACCCTCACTGGGAACGAATCCGACTTACTGCCGGAAATGCGGACCAAACTCTGGCATCGGTGATACAGGGACCGAACCGCCCTTATCAGTTGGCTCGGTACCCCGTACTCCCGAAGCACCCCCCACAGAACCTCCCGAGGGACACGGTCGAACGCCTTCTCCAAGTCCACAAAACACATGTGGACTGGTTGGGCGAACTCCCATGCACCCTCGAGGATCCTGTTGAGGGTGAAGAGCTGGTCCACTGTTCCACGGCCAGGACGAAAGCCACACTGTTCCTCCTGAATCCGAGGTTCGACCTCCCGACGGACCCTCCTCTCCAGCACCCCTGAATAGACCTTACCAGGGAGGCTGAGGAGTGTAATTCCCCTATAATTGGAACACACCCTCCGGTCCCCCTTCTTAAAGAGGGGAACCACCACCCCAGTCTGCCAATCCAGAGGCACTGTCCCCGATGTCCACGCGATGCTGTAGAGACGTGTCAGCCATGACAGCCCCACAACATCCAAAGCCCTTAAGAAATCCGGGCGGATCTCATCCACCCCCGGGGCCTTGCCACCGAGGAGTTTTTTAACTACCTCAGTGACTTCAACCCCAGAGATTGGAGAGTCCGCCTCAGAGTCCCCAGGCCCTGCTTCTACAATGGAAGGCGTGTCGGTGGAATTGAGGAGGTCTTCGAAGTATTCTCCCCACCGACACACGACGTTCCGAGTCGAGGTCAGCAGCACGCCATCTCCACTGTAAACAGTGTTGACGTTGCACTGCTTCCCCCTCCTGAGACGCCGGATGGTGGACCAGAATTTCCTCGAAGCCGTCCGGAAGTCATTCTCCATGGCCTCGCCAAACTCCTCCCACGCCCGGGTTTTTGCCTCAGCAACCGCCGAAGCCGCGTTCCGCTTGGCCATCCGGTACCTGTCAGCTGCCTCCGGAGTCCCGCAGGCCAAAACGGCCCGATAGGACTCCTTCTTCAGCTTGACGGCATCCCTTACCGCCGGTGTCCACCAGCGGGTTCGGGGATTGCCGCCACGACAGGCACCAATGACCTTACGGCCACAGCTCCGGTCGGCCGCCTCAACAATGGAGGCGCGGAACAAGGTCCACTCGGACTCAATGTCCCCCGCCTCCCCCGGGACGTGGGAAAAGCTCTACCGGAGGTGGGAGTTGAAGCTCTTCCTGACAGGGGATTCCGCCAGACGTTCCCAGCAGACCCTCACAGAACGTTTGGGTCTGCCAGGTCGGACCGGCATCTTCCCCCACCATCGGAGCCAACCCACCACCAGGTGGTGATCAGTTGACAGCTCCGCCCCTCTCTTCGCCCGAGTGTCCAAAACATGCGGCCGCAAATCCGATGACACGACTACAAAGTCGATCATCGAACTGCGGCCTAGGGTGTCCTGGTGCCAAGTGCACACGTGGACCCTTATGTTTGAACATGGTGTTCATTATAGAAAATCCGTGTCGAGCACAGAAGTCCAATAATAGAACACCGCTCGGGTTCAGATCGGGGGGGCCGTTCCTCCCAATCACGCCCTTCCAGGTCTCACTGTCATTGCCCACGTGAGCATTGAAGTCACCCAGTAGAACGATGGAGTCCCCAGAAGGAGCGCCCTCCAGCACTTCCTCCAGGGACTCCAAAAAGGGTGGGTACTCTGAGCTGCCGTTTGGTGCATAGACACAAACAACAGTCAGGACCCGTCCCCCCACCCGAAGGCGGAGGGAGGCTACCCTCTCGTTCACCGGGGTGAACCCCAATGTGCAGGCGCCCAGCCGGGGGGCAATAAGTATACCCACACCTGCTCGACGCCTCTCACCGTGGGCAACTCCAGAGTGGAAGAGAGTCCAGCCCCTCTCGAGAGGGCTTGTACCGGAACCCAAACTGTGCGTGGAGGCAAGTCCGACTATATCTAGTAGGAACGTTTCTGCCTCGCACACCAGCTCGGGCTCCTTTCCAGCCAGAGAGGTGACATTCCATGTCCCAAGAGCCAGCTTCTGCAGCCGGGGATCAGACCGCCAAGGTCCCTGCCTTTGGCCGCTGCCCAGTTTGCAATGCACCCGACCCCTTTGGCCCCTCCCACAGGTGGTGAGCCCATGGGAAGGGGGACCCACGTTTCCTTTTCGGGCTGAGCCCGGCCGGGCCCCATGGGCGAAGGCCCGGCCACCAGACGCTCGCCTTCGAGCCCCGCCTCCAGGCCTGGCTCCAGAGGGGGGCCCCGGTGACCCGCGTCCGGGCGAGGGAAAACGTGATCCATTAATTTTTTTCATCATAAGGGGCTGATGAGCCGTGCTTTGTCTGGCCCCTCACCTAGGACCCGTTTGCCATGGGTGACCCTA
This sequence comes from Syngnathus acus, assembly GCF_901709675.1. Taxonomy (NCBI): domain Eukaryota; kingdom Metazoa; phylum Chordata; class Actinopteri; order Syngnathiformes; family Syngnathidae; genus Syngnathus; species Syngnathus acus. The sequence continues at coordinate 11,798,714 of NC_051087.1, read as the reverse complement.
CCAGGGGCATGAAGCCCCAGACAACATGGCTCCTAGGATCATAGGGGCACGCAAACCCCTCCACCACGATAAGGTGACGACTCACGGAGGGGTTACAATACAAACCCTAACAAGAATAAAAAATACAGAGCAAGACTTTTGCTTGCCTCCGTGAAAATAATTTTAATTTCATGACATAATGCTGCGAGCAATTGTGATTCTTTATTGCGTTTTGATTTCAAAGTCATTGTGCTTTCGTGAAAATCAACTGCCTCATTCTGGCTGTCGCATAAAAACTGCAGATTACAAAGACCTACTTTACTGCCAAGAAACGGGCAAAGAAACTTGTTGTTCCTACGCAAAATTTACACTCTTATTGAGTGGGAGCTGAACAGAACCCTGCTTGCACAGAAGTCAGGCAAGTGAACCGCTACCTCATCTGCAATTACAAAGTCAATCTTCCATACAACATGACAATGATTGCAAATAGAGACGATTATTCCGTGTGGCCGTTTTCATCACTGCTGATTTTCTTTAGTTTTAAGCTCACCCCTGTTTTTTGTACTGAAGACTTTGTCATTGAATGCTTCTGAAATTCTTGTCTTTACCGCCTTTAAAATTTATGAGGCAGTCACGAGTCTAAGCAGAGCCGAGAAACAGCTTGGAAAATAGGCCTACTACTTAATTAAATTGAGAGCGTTGAGAAACTCGTAAGTGCCTTAAAATTCTGATGTTAAATTTGGTGCTTAACAGGCAATGAATACACAATGAATTGAACTGAGAAGTGTTCTTCAAACTTTTACTCCAATTTGTTGTAGGAGCACTGAACAAGTTTAAATCCTTGAACTTTACCATCACAGTTTTGAAAAATACCTTTTGCCAAGATATATTTAATTTTTTTTCTGGTTTCTCCTTTTCATCTCAACCCAAATTTTGTAATAATATGTTAAGGTCTTGTCATAATGTCACGAACGGAGAGGAATGGAGCAGGGCGACCAAATGCAGCTTGGACCAGGGTTTATTGTAGCAAACTTAAAACAACAGACTCGGCAAACTGACGTGACTTGACAACAAAACCAACAGGACTGACCGACAAAGACGTGAAACAAAAGACGGGAACCAAACAAACCTCATGACAGTGACACATGCATCGTCAACAATGCTCCGACCGGGAGTGACACACAAACAGAACTTAAATACAAGACAGGTAACAAGAGGCAGGTGAGTATGATCACACTAATCATGGGCACACAGGAAGGGAGGGGCGAGCACACAGACACACAGAGACGATGACAACCTACAACAGATAGCAAACTGGGGACGAGACATGACACATAAGATTAAAAGAAACAAAAGAAAAGACACTTTATGTCCCAGAAAGCTAAAAAGCACTTGATTTATGTGCTTAAAGGATAAAATGTAAAAAAAGCCACTTGAAATTTGGTGTTATTATGCATGTCATGTTTTATACTTGTCCATCCATGTATGAGTGAGTGTGTATGTGTGCGTGTGTGTGTGTGTAGAGGTGTGTGTGTGTGGAGGGGAGGGGGGGGGGGGGTAGCCTGTGTGTAATATTAATAATAACCATGATGGAATTAGTTTTTCTGTATTAATGTTTTTATAATCTTGCCTTTCTCACATTTTAAATCTAATCTTTTCAATATGGCAGAGACTTCAGAATTCACAATAAATCATTTTTTTAACGTTTACACATTGTAGTGCACTGTACTCTGAATGTATGTTTTGAGTAAGGCAAAGTGTGAGTGCTCGTTTGTGTGTGTGTTTGTGTCTACGTGGCCATAAACTAGCTTATCATACATTTTCTATTTACAATGGCTATGGTTACTTAATGTTCTATCCCATTGTAAACCAAGACAAAAAAAAAATGTCCTAGAAAATAAAGATGAATTCCAATAATGTTCACACTCCGCCTGACTCTGGAGTCCAATATGTCCATTCTGGCTCAGTGACAAGCTCATTACTGCAGCGGCTGTGGTGCTTGGGCAATTTGCCTCTCATACAGAACAAAGAAAAAAGTTTAAAACAAGGTCAACTTCCCTACCTGCTTGTCTGCACAGAGTGGCAGTGTGGACACATTCAAGTTCACCAGGAGAAAATGGGTCATGTATGGTCAGTTTGTGTCTCGGGTTAATGGCCCTGATGCGTCAATATGACATATTTCCAAGTACTGTGTTGGTTCTCCTCAAAGTAGACCCCCAGACGTCCCAGGTGATTTCTGTGTCATGCACTCACTGCACCAGTAAGTGTTCGTTTACCCTGACAGAAGTGCCAGAAGATGTTGGCAGGTATATAAATATATATATACATATTTTCATCTTTTGTTTGTCATGTTTTCTGGTATTCTGAACAGACTTTCTTCGTTGATATACAGCACTGATAAAAAAAAAAAAGTCTTTTATTTTCATGCGTGACTACCGTCACTCACCAAACCCATCATCGATTTCTTTTCTTAGGAAAATAGCCCGTCCCATTCAGTCACAAGAGCTTCGTGTTCCAAAAAGCATATGATGGCCCCATTCTGATTTAATAAACAGAACTGGGGAGGGGGTGGCGGGTTAATCTGAATTTCGCTCAGTAGGGGTCAGTGCTGCTCTATTAAACTCAGTCCATCGTCAGTCATTGTGCTGCTTTTTTATTCTCTGAGCAATTTTGTGCAAATCCGACACACAAATTATCATTGGCAAAACATGCAAATGCATATGCTACGTAGACTTATTTTGATTTGACAGATAGAGGATTTATTCATGTAACGGTTTTAATGTTTTTTGGTTCTTTGTCTATTTTCATCTTTTCATTTTCCTACTACGTAAAATAATTTACATTGCATGTAAATAAACTGAAAATATTTTATTCACTAGTTTGTGTCTGTAAAAAAATATTGTTAGGGGGATCTTTGTTTTCCCATTCTCATTTGTGACGTCACATGCCGCGTGAAGCTGCATTTACTTCGATGCAATGTTTTTTTTTATTTCTTTTAATGTGTTCTTGTTGAGCATTAATGCATAGGAGATCAATGAATCATGCGAATACATGTGTGAGTTATCAGTACCAGTCAGAATGACTTAGACAGCTTTGGCAGCGTGATCCTCAATTTCTAGCTATTACATGTGCCACCCCCCTCTGTCCCCACTCCCTCTCTCGATGTGGAGTATGAAGGGGCATTCATGGAAGCCATGAAAGGAGAAAAATAAAATTCCAAGGCTAATATCCTTCTGCCACTATTTGGACAAACTATTGACAGCCTCAAGCCAGCAGACAGGAGCGTATCTTGCAACGCACTGAGCAAGCGTGATACAGAGAAGAAGGAATCTGGGGTTAGGAAGAGAAAAATTGGGAACGGATTAGCTGAGCTCACATTTATTCCATTACCTGGAAATATAAGTCGGAAATACCCACAAAATTGTGTTTGGGGAGATAGTCCAAATGTTCTTGTTGCACAGAAATATAACATAAAAAAGTATCATGTCCAGAAAATTGATGGGGGAAGCATTTTATTAATTATGTCTTGCTAGAAGCTCTATGAATCCCCATGAATCGTGAGTACTGGAATTAAAAGTATCCAGGGGTGTCCTGTGTCTTTTGAGGAACTTATAGCGGCATAATAATTAATAACCCCCGAGTAAACACAGTGAGGAATTGCCAAATAAATAATTGAGGCGAAATGTATAAATAATTTCCCTTCTTAATCTACTCCAGTGCACTTTCAGGTCTCTAAAGTGATGATCATCCCCCTGGAAAGTCTGAAGGTTAGCTTTCTTGCCTCATGGGGGCGCTCTTGGCATTGCGTAGAAAGCAGCTTCTCGGCTTGCAATTGGGAAAGGGAAAAATTGAGGGGAGCATTAGAATAGTACACGCATCTGCAAAACTGGCCTTTACTCTATTAAAAAACATTTTTGGAAAAGAATTCATTTCTTATCAACGTAATCTAAAAATCTGGGCGCTTTGAAGAAATGAGAGATTTTGTGCTGCTTGAGCAATTGCTCGACATTGTGCTCTCAGGCTAATGCAAAGTGCCAGAGAGTCTACTGAGGCATGCCCAGATGACTTTGGATGAGAATTGGTTTATACTATTCCACACATCATAATTAAGAAATGTACATCTTGTGAGTCTCTTTCCTCAAGTCTGCTTCCTCCCCTCTCTGTCTCTGGCACCCCTGCTTCTGCCTCTTATACAAATGACAACAGTTTGCTAATGAGAGCGAGCGGGGTCTCATTATTCAGTATATCATTAGCATTTAATTGCGCTCTGTTAATCCTAATAACTATCTCCCACAGTTTAATCGTTTGCCACTTTCTGGTCAAACCACAACTTTACTGTCTCTCTCATAAAGTGTCTCAGAAGGGTTTTGAGGGTAGTGTATTTGGGTAAATATTCACACATGAGCAACTATATATCACTTTTGTTCCTCATTACTGACTATTAGTGGGCTTTGGAGTCAGTGGCAGTCCAAGCTTGAATGGCGCTCTGGGCCAGATTGCACACAAACGGCAATGATTTACATGTCATTATGCTAAAATAAAATCCTTTCACATAGCATTTACTTGTTAGGCCCCCCTCACATTGCACATTGCACGGCCACTGTTTAGAGTGCTCGTGGTGTTATACTCTCATTGCAGCATCGCTTTGTCACTCTGTCACTCTATCACAGATTTATTATCTTCAAGCTTTTTCAATGCATATCTGTTTGTGTGTGCTTCCCCCTTCCCCATCCTCATCTTCCACACAGTGATTCTATAAATTGTACGGGTCCACTGCAACGAAGATGAGGGAGAAGCTGACAATCTTGCAGGCAGATCTTCCCCTATCATTTATCAGCTTAAACAAGGAGGCGGATTTGCACAAACATATGAGGGAATGAAAGCACAAAATGGGAAGCGAGACAGAGAGAGATGGGGATACGTGAGATGAAAAAAGTGATGGGGTGAGCAGCCACCCAACACAGTCATCAACTCCCTTCCATCAATCATCTGCCTCAGTTCAAAAATGGTGGCTGCTTGATCAGCATCACTTCCCTGTGCATTACAAAGGGATGTTATTGGATATGGGTGTGCCAAAGTTGTAATGGTGTTGTACAGGCTGCTACGGACCAGAAATGGGGCCTCAAGCAAAATTTTATTTGCGGGCACCCCAACGAGGGGGTTGCTGCTGAAGGATACTTGAACGATGATGTGTACATTTGGATGGTGCTCAACAAAGAGAAGCATGTCATGCTAATAACACTAAGGAGGGTGTCTATACAATGAAACAATGACCCTTTTACCACCAGATCTTTTCAAAACTGAGTTTTAAAACAAAATAAAACAGGAAACAAACACTCCCCCCCCAAAATAGGAGGGAAAACATCAGAGGGGTTTAACAGTTATGGGGGCAGATTTCCAACAAGTTAACCCACAGAGGGGAGGGAGAAGAAGGGAGACAGCGGAACATGTTAGAGGTCATCGTCTTCCTCTGGGAGTGCCGTTTGTGAGGCAACTTGAAGCTCGAAGCTTGAATATTTCGATTACATTTATTGCTTCCACAAGTATTTTCTTCCCCACTACATATGAATACCTTCATTGCTAATTGCGTACTAATCTAGTATCAGTACAGTTGCTCTATCCAAGAATGCAAGGTATGTCCTAGTCGTACAGACCTCAGTGACGCTAATTTGCTTCACTTTAAATTGTAGTTTTGTATTCAAGGCTGTATCTGGTTGCTATTCAGTGTCAGTGTCCTGTCCAATGTCCATTATCTGCGCCAACGTCTCCTCCAGACTGCCACACATAGTCAAGTTTATTCCCCGTCTGCCTCCTCTGAAGCAAGAGGACATGAATGATGCTTACTGCACTGACACCAAACTTTTTATCTCCTTCCCTTCACTGCCTTCCACCCATTTTGCTAATGAGCAACACTAACTCTATTGACCTACTTGTGGAGTTCAACAAAATTGGATAAAAATTGCCTCAGGTTGCTTTCTTACTGCTTTTTGAGATTAAAAAGATTCACCTCCCCTGTCCATCCACAAGCATCATTACCATTCCTCCTTCCTCTTTTTATGTCTCTGATCAGATGTCATCCTGCAAAAGCACCTCACTGTTGCTCTCTCGTGTTGCTCTTTACCAACCTCTCTGCTGGTTGTTTTTCTTTTCTAAGGCCAGTAAAAATTGAAAACACACCTGTGCAGATCATTATCAGCAGGACAAAGCTGTTCCTGGAGCAAGGAGATGGTGAATGAGGAAAGGTCTTGTCAGCCACAGAATGATGAATCATTGCCTGTTTTTCAATGATATTTTATACATGGAACTGTTTCACTTTAAAGTCAAAGGCTAGGGGTCAGTCACGTTAAAAATAAATGTTCTTGAGTATTCTTTCACAAAAGTTAACATTGATCTCAGACTGGATTATTACAAATTTGAAAGTCAACACACATTTATAATGATTTCAGTAAAAAATGCTCAATTATTGCATTACTTTTGGGATTTTTGGGTACTAGCTGTCAGCAGTTTGAGGTAAACAAGAATATTGACTCCATGCACCATCCACGGGCAGAATTTGTTTCATGAGCAGTCATGAGTTGTCGCAGTTGATTTTCCTTTTTCTTTATTTTTTTGTTACTGTCACTTTCTGGCAACTATGCTTTGAAATGAGTAGTTTCAAACACAGCATGATACCATTTCTTTTTTATGGAGGGGGAGTGGGGGCTGACAGGTTTCATGAATTATTTTTAATGGCCATTTTGACACTTGAATAAAATCCACAAATGTTGATGCTACAGTCATCTACGAGGCCTTATTTAGCACAAATGTTGACACAATAATACAAAGTCTCTCTAATAAGATCAAATATTATACCATCTGCGTCAAATGCCTGAATGTGATTGAATGCTGTCCCCATAGATGGCTAGTAGATAGAAGACTCTAATCAGGATTGGGTCACTTCAACGATGGAAGGGGCCAGAATTTTTTATCGCTGCAACTCCGGAAGCCACATAGGACCATGCACATCCCAACCAGATGTATGACAAAAAATTTAATTTTAAAGGACATAATATGTGCATACAGTAGGCTATGTCAGTATTTTAATTAAAAATCACATTACATCTCCTGCACCACAATTTAGATCCGGTTCCAGCTGTCGTAAAGTTTAGATGATAGATAGAGATGGGTAAAAACAAACAAACAAACAAACAAACAAACAAACAAACACATGAAAAAACATCTGCCGTAATGCCCAGTGTGGCACAATGCGGTCTGCCACATTCCTACACATGCTGAACGAGACATGCACCCCCACGAAAATCAAGATGCACCAGTTTATACACCAGTGTGCAGAAGTATTGTCTTTGACTATAGAGCTCATACTGTTTTTACCATACTCTCTCTTCTTCCCTGGTCTCCGATTGCAGATGTGGGGTTGGAAGTGTTCTTAAGCAATGTCTGCCATCTAGTGGTGAAGATTAATATTACAACCGAGCGCACCCCACCTCTCACTCAGTCAGCTGGGATGGGCTCAGCTCAGTACCTAGTGAGGTTAAGCACTATAGAAAACAAATGAATGAAAGCAATATGGGTTTTGTCTTTAAGGCATGACAATTCATTGACTGTGAATAAGAAAACAATCTCATCAAAATCTCATCCATTAGATATATTGAAATCTGATATGATACGGCTATATTGGTAAACAATGTTGGTTTTTTGCTTGGAAATCATTTTAGTTTTGATATTTCTGTCTCTCAGCAAATGTAATTGTGATTGAACAAACATGAAAGGGATTATTTAAGGACGCTGTAACTTGAGTATCTGGTTAGAAATTAGTATCGATTCATGTGCACTCAAAGCCCATTTCAGGAATTGAATCTCTTTGGGCCTCAATACAACATGTTTATCCGTGAAATGCTGTTTATCCGTGAAATGCTGTTTATGGTCTTCTGGGGATAAAAGACGAAAATAAAACAATATGCTGGGAAAAGGCTGTGGTCAAGCGGTATGTAAATCTTAAAACAGGTAAGAGTGACTTCCAAAGTCCTTTCACATTCAATAACATGGCTACGTTCCTAAACACTGGCTGTGAAACATTGTGCCATTCACGACACCTTATCCTGCTTGAAATGGTATATTTGTTATTTTCAGTCAGTAAACTGATGGTAAGAGATAATGAGGAGCTGTGAACATACCACGGTGGTTACAAGGTAACCCAAGGAAGACACCGTTGCTGAAATCCAAGTGGACAGGGGTGTTGAAGTCTGGCGATTTTTTAGAATTGGAATAAGGTGGCCTTGGTGATGGAATTAGGTAAAATTTGTAAGTGTAGTTTCAGATGACCCCGAAGTCACTCAACCCGGGTAACAAGCACAAGGAACAGACCTGTTCGTTGACTGAATTTCCATCAGGGCCACCCCTTTCAAACCCCTTTTAAACAACATCCATTTGGGTCCAAATTGATTAGTGGCAGCCTTAACTGTAGATAGAAAATACTGTCAGAGAGAAAATGAGAGCTGCTATTCAGGGGAAACATGCATACGACTTACAAATGCTAGTGTATTTATAGGAGTGTATTTTAAATTGCAGTGTCACACAGACACCCCCCCACCCTGCGTCCACACACAAAAAAACACACGCACGCACGCACGCACGCACACACACACACAAAGAAGAGGTATGCTCCTGCTGTTAAATAATGCAACGGTTGTGAGATCTGAGGTACTCCTATTACTTCCAGAGTGTGTGTGTGTGTGTGCCTGTGTGTGTGTGTGTGTCTTCGCTTGTCTGTGCAAAAGCTTTGCCTTTTATTAACAGACTTAGATGTAAATGTGTCTCTTTTGGCTTATTCAGTACGTCAATGTTTATGAGTCTGTATTTTCTCTTTCATTTCTTTTCATTCCTAAGTGTACACAGTTTTTTAATTATCGCTTCATGTTCTTCTCCTTGATGTGCTAATATTAAGAAAAGGTTTTTGAAATGTTTCTCATCTTGTGATTTCTCTGGTGCCCAATTAGGTGGCTTCTTTCAGAACCTTCACATAGCTCCATCGCTTGGCATATCTTTCAGTTCTTCATTACACCAACCATCCCTTTGTCCCTTCATCTGCCCATTCTGCTGGTTGACTGTGAAGAAGTAAAATTAATGAACTGGTACTGTAGCATTGCAAAAATAACCTTTCCAGTCTGGAATGCCCTGGCCTGGCATAGACACGCTCTTGCTATTCCTGCCAATATGCAGCAACTAGAAAAGGGGCAGACCAACAGTACACAGGCCATAATAAACAACCAGATTCAAACCAAGTCTATTTCGATCATCTCAAAGGGCTTCAAAAGCCTGCAGTTGTCAAACATTACTAATGACATCCACTGATCTAAAGAGGGCAAGGAACCACTCAAAAACGCCATATGGGGAAAAAGAAGAAATCTGATCAACTAATTGCGCAAGAGAGGTGTCGCACTGAGTGAGTCAAATGGTGGTCACACCAGATTGCCTGGTTTTCTAACCCCAAAAACTCCAAATGCAATGATGCAAAGATTAGAATAACCCGTATAATAGCGAGGTAGATGGATTATAAAATAATGATAGACCTTAAAGTTAGATTTAAAAACAAATTGGAGTAAAAATAGTGTTGCGTTTATATATATATTTTTTAGTGTAGATTCAAATGGAGTGAGAGACAGTGTGATGAAAAGACTGCGTGTTTCCCGCGAAACAGATGTTCATCAGTATTTCAGAACGTTCCTGTGAAGCCATTAGACTACATTACCAAGCGTTCACTAATTATAGAGGTGCATGGGGAATTGAGGGGTAATGCACACTGGCACAGCCAAAATACACCATGCATGTACCAATTATGTGAAATGTAAATTTTAAATGAGTAAACAATCTCAAACAGAAAAACTTTCACAAAGTTGTAAGCCTGTGAGGCTACAGTCACATGGAAAATTGGTCTTCGGCACCAAACAATTTGGAAAATAACAAAACCATACTAGATTGAACCGTCTATGACCCAAATTATTGCTTTCAAACACATCTGCATCAGTGTCTGTTAAGATATCATACAAGAATTTCAGCAAACACCCCGAGGGCTTGCGCTAACCTTAAACATCACCCCAATTAAGAGAAAAAGCTCTTAGATGGTGCTCCGTGAAAAAGCTGTGAAAAGAAATTTGGATAACCTGATGTGCTGTTAGACAAGTTGTCCCCAGTAAGCTTGTGAGCCACTGAAAGTATTCCCAAACATCATCTTTGGCAGAACTTTCAAGTACTCTTGCAGAATCTGATATCCTAAATCCAGCAGCAAATTTGTGAGTGATGACAAAACTGCAATGGTCTGCTGTACCATTCTAATGTAGTGATTAGAGACTAATTCTGCTCCAATTATTATTTTTCCTTCCTGTCACCAATCCCTTCTAAATCATTGTTTCTCAATCTTTATTGGGCCATGGCATTCATTTTTCTAATGGAAAAAATCTCATGGCAGACGAACGAACAAAAATGGCCAAAAAAAGCAGGAATTCTGAAATAATGATCTAATCTCAATTTACTCAGAACAGTGTGGCACCCTTTGCTGATCACTCACAGTACTGTGGATGAAAATCACTGCCCTGAAATACACATCACAACTCCATCCTTGTATACTTCCGGCCCCCCCATCCTTCCTTTGCGTCTCACACACTCTCCATTTTTTAGTCCTTGCTCAGCACATTCACTGTACTGACCTCCACCTTGGTTCCCTTTTCTTCCTTTCTCGTTTCGCCCAGCACCTGTCAAATTCAGTGGTCGGGCCTGTGGTTAGCAGCGGTATGGTTTTTATTATCACCTGCTGAGTACACACTGACCTTGGACATAATTCACACACAATGGATGGAGCTGTCTAAACCGAGGAGCTAGGCAATTGCAGAGGGCTGCTATAAAGTATTTGTCTGTGCCCGTGTTTTTGTGTGCGTGTGTACGTGTGTATGAAATAGAGGCAAGGAGATGGTGGGCGACAGAAAGAGTGAGTATACTAATTTCATGTGAGCATAGGTGTGAATATGGGGTTTGGAGAAATTAATTCATTGGAGATAGATGATTAAGAATGCAATTTTCTGATATTTACAGCTGAGTGCTGAGCTCAGATGAAATAAATAGATTTTGTAATTGGTGCAACAAATTCGTTGGTCTCTAACATTATGGTGAGCCGTAAGGGAGAAACAGGAAATGTACTTTGAAGTGAGAAGAACAAGTTGTACACATTTCTGGGTTAAAAGGAAGTGCTTGATAGACATGGAAGGGTTGAAAGGGTGTGGCTGACTGCCTGAAGTGAAAACTGTCGGTTTTGTTGAGAGAGTAAAAACACATGTCTCATCATTTATCACACCGCTACAAAATATGATCCGTTGGACCATCTGGATCACCTAAATCCATCCGTCCGCCCGCCTGTCCGCCCGCATGTCCGTCCGTCCAACCAACCAACCAACCAACCAACCAACCAACCAACCAACCAACCAACCAACCAACCAACCAACCAACCAACCAACCAACCAACCCATTCCACCCATCCGTCCGTCCGTCCATCCACTACCGTTCAAACGTTTGGGGTCACTTAGAAATGTCTTTAATTTTTAAATAAAATCACTATCATGAAACAAAGATAACATTAAACTAATCAGGAATACACTCTTTACATTATTAAAGTTGTAAATGACTATTCTGGCTGCAAATTTCTGCTTTTCAATGCAATATCTGAATAGGTGTATAAAGGCCCATTTCCAGCAACTATCCCTGCAGTGTTCTAATGGTCCACTGTCTTTGCTAATTGTGTTAGAAGGCTAATGGATGATTAGTAAAACATTGAAAACCCTTGTGCAATTATGTTAGTTTTCATGGAAAATACTAAATTGTCTGGGTAACCCCGTACTTTTGAATGCTAGTGTATATTATTTTTTGCATTAAAAATGATGGCAAAGGACTGAAGGCAATGTATGATATGAATTAATTATTTTTGCAGCTGCTAAGCTGTATTTGAATAACTAACTAAGAAACAAAAGAAATCAGTCAGGCAAATAAGACAATAACATCCACTCGTTGCGCTACAGTGCACATGCTATCATGTTGCTATTATTTTGTAGTTAGTAAACAACTCCAGGTGTATTATGATCTCTCTTTAGACCTTTGTTTGTATGTAGCACTGGGAAAATAGAGACAGACACAATTAGATTTGTAATCTGGATGCAAACAAAAGTTTAATAAATGAGATTTTCTCTCCCCTAGAGAGCCTGAAATGGAAAAGATAGCGCCAAAGAGTCTTGAGTGATAGCAAAAAAAAACAACAGCAGCAAGGATATTTACAGTGCACGCAAACTCGCGCATGCACGCATGCATGCACATATACACGGACACACACACGCACGCACGCACACACTCAGAGGCAAGTTGCACGTAACTTTTATTTGATTATGCATTCAGACGCCGCGGTATTGTCATAATTACATTTTCTGTGCTTTTTATTGTATTCGAAAGAATAGTGTGACAGTGGCAGGCTGGCAGCTAACTTGAAATAGGACAGAAGGACAGAAATAAAATATGGAGGGACAGATGGATGGATTGACTTTAATGCAGATAGCGTGTATATATAATCTATACTATACAGCTCTGTTCAAACAACAGGTTTTTATTCTATAAAAAAGATCAAGATAAGCCAAATAATTATTTCACCAATATTATGATGTATAATAATATAGTGTAGCCAGTTGGCTATAAAACATGGACTTTAAACTTTTATGTTAAGAGTTATCTTAGATGATTCTCAGGACCTTGAGGAATACAGGCCCAGATTTATGTTGCCATGTTAAGCATCACAAGACACTTTTTCTTTTTTTTTTAAATATTCAGGTCTTCATAGATTGTCCACTTTATCTTTTTCTTTGCATCCCAGGAGTTGCAATGTTTGACTGTGTAGAGCTTGACTTGAGCCAGAGGCGTAGCCAGGAATTTTTCCAGTAGGGGCGCACGCCCACAGGAAAAAAAATCGAACATCACCCACGCCGTTCGCTGATCGCTAAAACAACATCCGGGTCCGGGAGGCAAACGGTGAATGGATAACATCGCGCACATAGAATAGCGCAAGCACATTCGCGCAAGACCGAAAGAAAAAAACAGCATGAAAATGAAGAATCGAAAAAGCTCGATTTTTTTATTTTTTTTTCAACCGGGGCGCAGGGAGTCCTAACCGGGGCGCCGCCCCGGCTCGCCCCGGCTTGGCTACGCCTCTGACTTGAGCCCTTCACTGATGCAGGGTTGTATTGAGAACTGTCAAAAGGTAACTTGACAACAGCACTCAGAAGCAACAGTGAGCAATGGTTACTGAAGTAAATCAAAATTGACAAAAGTAACAACTTGATCAACAAATACTTTAAGTAAATAATAAAATGCAGACATTTACTTATTACTTTGTATTAGGTTCCAACAAAATAGTTTAAAAACAAGCCCATGAAACTGCACTATACAAATGCAACGACATAAAATAATCCAGTAAACAAAATATTTTGTTGCTCACGTTTTGGAGTTATTCTACTGCAAACAAACAATTGTGCATCTCTCTATGCCTTCATTCTTGATTTATTTTTGTCCCATTCCTTGAGAGCAAACTGCTCAAGGTTTGAAAGGTGACTTCTTCTCACTGCATGTTTCAGCTTCTTGCTCAGGCGTTAATTTGGTTGACTTCCGGCTTGGTGGAGGTTGAGTCCTTTGCTGAAGGGCAAATGATTTCTTCTATTACCTCTTCAGACTTTTCCCACATTGAATAGTTAAATTATCTCAGAGTACATTCTTTTCACCGTGTACCTTGTGAACAGTGATGTACTCTTTGCCAGAGGTTGTCTGCTAGAAAGTACAGTATGTGTCTCATTAGAAAGAAATAGTGCTCTCATTTCATCAGTGAACTTGCTCTCCAATTAGGGGTGCAGTCCTGTACAGAAAAATTGACCCAGAGGGGGATAAAAACTTTCTGAGCTTCAGCTAATGTAACAAAGGTTGCTCCTGTTGAAGGGTCAAAGTGAGATCTTCAGATAACCAGGGATAGCAGTGGAATAACACCAGGCTGAATTTGATGTGTTCACAAACAACTTGGGAGCTGATGGACAAAGATATACAAAAGGAATCGAAAGATAGATACAGTATATGGGCTCTTTGGAGGATTTGATGGAACAAAGCAAAAACCTTTTCTTGCCCATCTAGCTCTTAAATTGTTCCCTGGATGTCAGCACAGGAGTGTTGAAAGAAGGAATATCAAAAATTGACCAAAGGAATGCTGTACTTATTGTGACAAGATGTATGGCCAGGAGACATACAGTACTTCTGCTTTCGCTATTGCTGACAGAGTGGATGCTTCTTTGTATTAGACGCAACAATTTAACACTTTTCAAACTTTTCAAACTGAATTGACTATGATGCACTCCTGTGAATAGAGGGAGAAATGAACCATGGCTCAGTGTGTATTGCGATATAGTAGTTTTACCATCAAAACTGAAGCACAATTTTCGTTTTATGTGTTTAATCATTTTAATTTAAAAGGGTGAGAAACCACCACTTATCAGTTCAGCTATTGCTATAGTCACAGAGATGAATATACAAAGGTTAAAATTACAAAACAAAGGCCAAGCATTACAACATATTTGATCTGATCAGTGTGTGTGAGGTGATGTGCGAGCAACTTCGTATTGTAATTAGGAATTATGATGATGGGCACTGTGGGTACCCCTGCGGTAAAATGTAATTAGACTGTGGAGTACGAAGTCAGCTTATTCATCCATTATTACAATTGACAAGATGCATGAGCCTACAGAGTGAGTACTTTGGTGCTCTGTTTTTGGTGCTAATTTCCCAAGTTTGTCTGGTCTTCATTCATACCCTTTGAATGTGTTCTATCAACAAGGAGCTTGGAGGAGAATCAGACTCACTATTATTTGTGCAAACTGTTCTTATACTGCCCTGCCTTGGAAATGCACAAACATTAAAGTGGTTCGGCACTAGCCACTTCAGGTTATACACTCAGAGGCCTTTGGTGACAAAGTCACTCTGAGCACAGAAAGACACAGTTCAATTGCTGAAAATCATAAGTGGGATATCAAAAGTAGACATGACAGAAATAGGCAAAGAAGTGTAGGAGGCTCAAAAGCAGAAGCAAAAAAATATAAAGTAGTGGCACAGCTTGAAATTTGCCTCATGAGCCAGGGGTATTTTTGAGTCGTCGAAATGGCACTGTTAGTTTAGATAAAAGAAGTTCAGAAATGGCAAGTCAGTGTACTTTCCGCCCAATGATGAACAGAAAGTGGCCTCGAGAGGAGCGCAAATCGCAACTGGTTCATGAAGCAAATTTGAAGCTTCATTTTCCCATTGTGGCTGTGGCCAAAATGTTCAATTTTGGTCTTATCATCATCATTTGATCAAATAACTCCAAATTACTTTGTTCCACTGGCTTTGAATTTTGTCTAGGTGCTGTCTGGCATATTGTGAGTGGGCTGTTTTGTAACGTCGGTGCAATAGTGGCTTTTTTACCTCGCAGCACATTTCTTTTCAGGCAGTGCCTTATTGTGCATCTTGAAACAGCCACACCATTTTCTTTCCCGCAGAGAAGCCGGTATTTCAGTTGAAGTTGCTTAAGAGTTTTTCTTTGTATCCCCAAAATCTTCCTCGTAGTTGTGGCTAAAATCTTTTCGTTTGTTGACCTGTCCGTAACTTGGCGTCAACAGAGCCACTACATAATATGACTTCTTTGATATATAAGAATAAACATTAAATATGTCAAACATGTCACTCTGGAAATGTGCAAGGGTACCTCGAGAGCTTAGAAACTCATCAGATATGTATACATGGACACAAATTACAATCAAACAAGTCACACGAGTCAAAACATACTCTTAACAGCAATTACAACTGGTCTGTGTCAATGTTAATATCAGGCCAAACATTCAAGGGTATGTAAAAAATTGATTAGGGCCATTAGGGTAATTTCAGTTGTAAGTACATAATTTTTGTTGGCATTTCAAAAAAACACAAGGGGAATTTTTGCCACCTCCCATTTTGCCTGCGATATGAAGGAACCGTTTTGCATGCTGGTTTTCACTGGCCTTTTACATGTGCTATTGAAAACAGCCAGTGTAATTCATCTCAGGTTTGATAAAACTGCATGGCAATTTTACCCGTGTGGTAGACGTAATCCTGGGAGGGCCCAGTGTGTTTATCAGCATCAACATCTGAGCAATCAAGTTTGCGCCTGTTTTTACACATATAAACCTTTTAGTAACCCCATACATTCACGTCATAATCCATCCATCCATCCATCCATCCATCCATCCATCCATCCATCCATCCATCCATCCATCCATCCATCCATTTTCTGTACTGCTTTGTCCCCACGGGGCCTGCAGGCGTGGTGGAGTCCATCCCAGCCATCATCGGGGAGTCGGCGGGGGACACCTTGAACCGGTGGCCAGCCAATCGCGGGGCACACAGAGACGAACAACCATCCGCACTTGCACTCACACAATTTGGGCAATTTGGAGTGCTCAATCAGCCTATCATGCATGTTTCTGGGAAGTGGGAGGAAACCAGCGTGCCCGGCGAAAACCCACGCAGGCACAGGGAGAACATACAAACTCCTCATAGGGAGGGCCGGAGGTGGAAACGAACCCGTACCCTCTGAACTGTGAGGTGGATGTGCTAACCAGTGCGCCACCGTGCTGCCTCCACGTCATATTAACAATGGTCAGATAATTTCTATTTTTAGTTTCTCGTGACATCCCCCTTAGAAGGAAGTCTCATAATGTTGGCTATATTGAAAGCTCCACAAGAAGCACACTTTTAAAGTCAGTGTTTGCTATTGTGTGGTTTGAACATGGGGCTCCGATATGTATTTGATCTCCAGTCACACAAGCCCCCACAAGGCTGTGTGCAGTACTGCATGTGTACTCTGATAACTTTCTCTAAAGTATCCACCAATTAACTGTTTTTAAACTCTAAGTTGTGTGTGTGTGTGTCTCTGTGTGTGTGTGTTTGCACGCGCGTGTGAGAGTATGTTTGCTTGTGTGGATAAGCATCTCCGATTCTACTGAACAGAACAGTCATTCTCTCCATGACAGCTTTGTGTTGTTCCAAACATCAGTGTGCCAGCTGAACTGTGGCACAACTAAGTTTGAGGCCCAACAGAGATGAAGCTCAGGCATGTGTCCATTTCTTTCCATTTTAAAAAAGATCTTCTGTATGTAGCTCAGACTGTCCCTGCTGATGTTGACTCATGATTTTTTTCTCTAACAATCATAAACCACAGTCAGAAAATGTTGTTTTATTTTTATACATAGAAGGGTGGCAAGAAACTTACAGTATGTGTAACCCAAACAAACCCCATGTTTTCATGTGAACTCCCAGAGACCAGGCCACATGTATTATTTGTTTTATATGTATATTTTCTCTTTTTTGTACAATACTCCCTTTATTTCTCCTGGCAAGAGACTATTTATTCTTATCTTTTGAAAATCAGTGGAGAAAAAGATACATCAATAAACAGCAAGATCCTCAAAACAAATTCTGGACCAATTATGATATATTTTAGTAAATCTTGTGAAAACCACGTGAATATCTGCTCAAGGGCAATGACAACATGAATTTTTCTACTGTTGGACGCAATGCACTATTTATGCCAAGCAGAGGAGAAAAGGTAAGGGGCATCGTTTGTAATACATAAGAGCAACATTTTGGCACATTTAAGCTTTGGTGTTTAAAAAATTGGAGTGGATTTTAAGAGCAACTTTGCACACTATATTTACAACAAATGTTGTCACTTAAGTAGTTAGTTAAAGCCAAATATTAAACGATTCTCCTAAATGTTAAGTTCAAACATTCTACATACATTTTATACACGTTATTAATTTTGTTAGCAGAATGCTTTTTCCCCCTCGAGTACACACGTCCACAGCTCAGCTCAGCCTTTGCTTCTCATCTCTCTCCCCTTCCTTGTCCGACTCACCTGTCTGCTCTGCCATAATTCCAGTCCCCGACGTTGCAGTAAGTGCATGGATCAGTGAGACAGCGGCTGTCACAAGTAATTGAAAAGAGAGTTACACCTCTGTTGTGTGCGCGTGTGTTTGAAAGCCCCATGAAACAAATCTTCTCTGATTTTAACACTGCGCCTTCCGAGCTACATTCTCCACTTATAAT
Source organism: Syngnathus acus (assembly GCF_901709675.1). Taxonomy (NCBI): domain Eukaryota; kingdom Metazoa; phylum Chordata; class Actinopteri; order Syngnathiformes; family Syngnathidae; genus Syngnathus; species Syngnathus acus. The sequence continues at coordinate 11,780,555 of NC_051087.1, read as the reverse complement.
TTCTTTCTTCATTCCACCGTACTCTATCAGTCATCTCAATCTCCTAAACCGATTTTTATTTCATAGTTGAAACTTAAGCTTGTCTTTTGCTTGTAATTTATTCCTTTTTCTCACATTCTTGCTTTGCACTATTCCGAAACTCTTATTTAAATTTAACACAAATAATATAGGGGAGCATGACACTTGCTCTTATGTTTTTATGAAATCCTTTCTTACTTCATTCTCTTCAATGTCTTCTTATTTTAGCCACCCCCCAACCCCACCCATTCTTCTTTTAGTAGCTAGTGTGTGATAACCCCCACTTTCCACCACGCTGTCATGGACTTCCAGTCTCAGTGTCATCTGGTATGATAGATAGCACCTTTAGCCTTGGGCTGGGGTGTTTCTGACAGATGGACTAAGCTCCCCGGCTACAGCCAATCCCACCTGTCAAAATACACAGGCTGACACACACATAGACACTGGAAGGTGATGTGTCACAATGTAGTAAATATGTATAATTTTTGCTGTTAGTCCTACCACCCATCCTATCCTCTGGTTGCAGCTGCATGGGCAGTGGTGGATTTTGTGTCCTGATCAAGGTGAAAGGCTGCCTGTGAAACAATGTGAACCCCTATCAGAAGCCAGGACTGGAATGGTGGAGGGTTATCCCTAATAATGACAGTTACATCTTCCGTCATTTGAATCGGCGGACCGACCATGGCGAAGAATGAGGCTTGAAAGAAACCAGAGAGAAACGGTGGAGTTATATTTAAAAGGAGATGCCAAAGAAAGACTAACAGATAACCAAAATGGAAAAGATGCCATCTGCACAAAAAGGAAGATTAGATTTGTGTTACTCTCGCAAGCCTCGTCTGCCTCTGCCTTTAGTCAGGCAGTCATATAAAATGCCTTGTTTGACAGCAAATAGACTAAAGGGGCGACAGGTGACACAACAAAAACAGGATTACATGCCAAAAATGAGATTTGTTCACAAAAACAACTTGTCAATCACTTTAAAGTCTCGATATTGACTTGCGCAGAGGCTGTGAGAGTGACCTCACCTTATTTCTACATTTTTGAACAGTGTCATCCACTCTGCATATGTCAATAAAAAAATAAGACACTTGCAGATTTATAAAAGCATGTCCTCAGAGAATAAAGATAAAACGTGAATAAGTAGGGCTCGGCTGTAAGTCGGATTTTTTCGGAGGAATTTATTTGACAAAAGCCAAGACAAAGAACAGTTAAGCTCAGCCTGGAATCCAAAATCTCCGCTCCCATTCGTGTTGATGGCAGCAAACGAGTTCTGGTTTGAATCATGCTGCAAGTAGCGTTCCCTCCCTACTTCGGGGTTCGGTAATTACAATTTAACGTAATTGCAGGTTTTCATATATGAGCATAACTTCATCTATTGCAGTTTTTCCTTGCTATTTTGCATGCTTGCATGTTTTCTTTTTATTGTTTCTTCCTTCTAAGACGGACTAGTTTTTTATTTGTATTTTTTTTTATAAATGTTTTACAGAGCAGTTCCTAAGGGGTTTTCTGGCTTCCATGTTTTCCTGCTGCAATTACCCTGTTGTTTGTGTCGAAACGTAGGATGGGGAGGGGGGGATGATGAAATCAAAATCGAAATTGCAATTGTAAGTTTGTGCTGTGTTAGTGACCAATAAACCCGAATAAGGTGGTGTTAGTGACTTGTAAAACCGAATAAGGTGGGGTTAGTGACGTGTAAAACCGATTTAAAACAGCCCATTTGACAGTGCTGTTTGAGCTATGTTGATACAAACAGCCATAGGCAAGGGAAACATTATTCTCAAAATTTTAGGTAAATACTCAAGCTGGGAAAATCAAAGAACCCTCAACAATTTGTTTGGTCATGGCACCTTAAGCTATTATAGCTCATCTCCAATGTTTTTATAATCCTCATCATTACCATATCATGGGGAAAGATGAAATATATATTAAGTTTCTCCAACTTTATCTCTGAGAGTCTGCACATACTATGACAAATGCATTTCAATTAAATGTGTGAATTCAAATGCATGGTCCACTCATATATAATATGATGCAAACAACTCTGTTCTGTTTATTTTAATATGTGCCTTGTTTGGTTGCTGGACCAAACAATCACAGGGAATGTAACAAAGTTTTTATCTAAATAATAATAAAAGCCCCAAAAGTCCTGAAGCAGATAGACATGCAATAACTGTGAAGAGACTAAACCAAGAACCAACACAAAGAGCACAGTACAAATGAAAAGACGCTGAGAAGAAAAAAATGAGCTGAGCAGAAACTTGATGAAGTAAAAAGTCTCGAAGTGAAGATCACTCATGTAAAACGTAGCTAGTAGAACACAAGGGCACACAAGAAAATGACTGGTTGACACCGAATGATGAGGGAGGGTTCAACGAGGTCTCGTGTGGTGAAACTAATTGTGGGGTGAAAAGACATTTTCAGATCACATCAGTGCAAATGGTTGTAGGATGAACATACTACATTTATCGCGGTGTGTAAGAAAATGCTCGTATAGTTACCTAAAAATATATATATTTATTATTTATTATCTAAACCTTGTTTTGCTGTTTTATACCACAGGGATGTACGTGTGTGCGTGTTCATGTGCTTGTGTGTATATGTTTGTGTGTAAACCTGTAGCAATTTATGATAAGTTTTTTCCCTCTGACTGACACATTTTATTCTGTAACGGTCAGGAAAAAAAATAAATACATAGTCTTTCCCGCCTAGCTGCAAAAGTGTATTGTGAGATAGGGCAGCAATAATGACAGCTCAGCTTAATAGAGAAGCAGGCAGTCACAGCAATCATATTTGGCTGATTGCAGCAGACCAGCAGTTGCTGGATACTTTTAATGAGACAATCGAGGGGCTTCTGTTTGATTAAAGTTCAAATCATTAGTGGTATAATTGTTTGGTTAGAAAGTCACAAAGTCATGAACAGTCTGAATAATCTCAAAAGGCTGTATTTTGGTCATCCTCATCAGAGAGTAGTAAAAGCTCTATCAATCTAAAGCTGTCAATTTTAAAACCCATCAAAAGGGATAATAAAGTGCTGACAAAGAAAATGATTGAACATTGTAAGATTTAAAAAAAACAAAGGAAACAAATATAATTTAAATGAAGAATATCACAATATATCTAGAATCCGCCTTTCGGAATCCTCAAATGGTCTGTCAGGGAAATCCATTGCCTGTAGGCAGCTGGACCGAAGGCTATGGTAGTTCAACTTTATGTTGCCTGTGGCCACAATAGCCCCATTTGCCCGAAAATTGACATTTCTTTCTCTACATTCACCCTTTGTAGGTCTCGCTACAAAAATGAAAGGGAAAAAATACTCAAAATCCCACACTGTGCTATGTTCCAGGCTAACAAGGCTGCGACAGCAACTGGGAACATTTACACCCTCCCAGACAGCATGACCTGTGTCAGACTGTAGGTGGAGTAGAACACAGGGTGCCGAATATCGACAAGACTTTAAACTATCGCACGCCGGAACATACCGTGATTGCACGCAATGAAACGGCTACCGTAAGTGCTGCACGACAGAAAATGGCAAACCTTGAAAAGAACTTGTGTTGTCAGGGAACACATATGCTGTACACAAACATATCTTGCTCATTGGTGAATCAGCAGGTACCAAACCATGAGTATACCTGGATCCACTGTAACTATTAAAATGTTGAATTGAAGGTTGAATTCCAAATTGTACAACCTCAAGTTTATTTCTACGTGGAGGTTCCTCTGTAATTCTTTTTGCTTCAATTTTATCTCCCTTGTTTTGCCTCTCTTGCCAAACCTCCACAAGCATGTGCTTTATTTTACATCTCCTACCTCTCTACACAATGATTGTATATGTTCCTCCTAGGCTATTTTCCAAAGACAAGTGGCTGTTAATCAATGGGCAATACCCAGGATGGGATTAATCATAGCCCACCTTGTCTTTCCTGCTGAGTGAGAGGAATAGGAAGTGGAATGGAAGATAGTGGGATATGGGTGGGGGAGTCTGCGTGAGGTGACTGGGGTGAGGAAAAAAACATCTTTCACCTTTTACTTCTATGAATTTCATTAATTCAGAACTGTATAGAATACAGACATGAATATGCCTCATAGCACGTCACGTGTATGTGCACAGACACACACAGTTGTGATAAGTCTTACCATCTGCCGTTTAATATCTGCGATAAGTTTCACATCTACCCTATTTACTGTGCTGTACGGAAGATGTGTTCCAACAGCTGGGGGCTTCAAGGGAATTAGTCCTGCTGTGTATACTGGTTTGCTCACCGGTGAAAGCTGTAATATTAAATGGAACCCCACACACAGACACCCACAAATAGCCAATATCAAACATGCTTAAAAAGGAACAAAATTCACCTTGGTTTCATATTGATTTCCCCCAAATTAACCTCTGATCCACATTAAATTAATTGATTGATTAATTTAACTTAACAGGCATGATGTAAACAGTTGGAGGTGGCCTTATGATAAGAAGGAAGTCATGCGAAAGCTTTGTATTTGTGTTGATATGAGACTTGGATTTATCTCAGAAAAACAATAGAACGATATGAGCTGTCAGTCTGATATGACCAGAGAATACCAGCCGCATGACACATGGAAACATTTGTAATAAGATTAAAGGTAAAGGCTTGTAATGCAAGGAGTGTGAAAGATGGAGAATGACAATAATGCTTTGAGAGAGATAAAGTGAGCTGCGAAGAAAGCAAAGGTACATGCAAGAGGAAATTTTAGGTTGATGAAGAATATTGGGGACGAAGGTGGCTGGGGGGCTGGGCATGCCTGAGATGGATGGAGGGAACAGCACTTAATGACACTCAGAGGCAGAACTTGGCTTAAAGGTTAGAGGAAGACGCGAGTTAAAGCATAAACGAGGGAGGTGGAAGATATGACAGGGTGAAGGGAGGGTAGGCATTGAGGGCGTGAGGCAGAACAAAGGGGAGAGTAAAGAAGAGAATGATGGATGGATGAAGGGAGATGAAATGGAGAGGTGGGCTTCGTGGTGATGGATGAAGCCACAGACTGAAGACCCTGTGCATCCAGAGGTCCCTTTGGAGCCCAGTGTGTGTCAAGCATGTCGGGCATACAGTGTGTTTGTATTCCACTTGTGGAATCAAAAGGATTTACAGTAGAAGACTGCTCATGTATGTTTTGAAAGAGAGGGAAGGGTCAGTGGAGAATAAAGGTCACAGCATTTTTTACCCTTTTTTTGACTGGACGAGTGTCTACTATTTTAAGCTAAAGGCAGTACAATGAAGGTGGATGCTGCTATAGCAATGGTTTTCTAATTCAAGAAAAACAGTTCAATTTAAACAGTCAACTTTTATCCCAAAAGAGGCCGTAAATATTGATGAAATAAATTAATACATATATATACTTAGCTGAGAAGACAAGATAGAGTAGTCTCTGTTGAATGGAATCTCAAAATCTTCATTGCCCGAAGGAAGCCAAACAAGTCATGTCAGCATATTATGTGAAAGTTCAGCGTATGCGTATCCAAAAGATTAACACCACAAGTATAGTTGGCTTTTTGTGATGCCACCACAGAAAGATACTGTCAAAGACTGTGATTACCATAGAAACCTTCTGGTAATTTACAGTTGTGTTCATAACAGCAGTGTGTATGAAAACTGTAAAGCTCGAAATGTTTGTTTTTTATGTTCATATGCCCAATTGCTACTGGGAACTCTGAGCTTCCTGTGTCAGGTTTGCATCACATGACACTTTAATCTTAAAAGCAATTTACTGTATACATAATTGATATACAAACCGTTATGTTGTATTCATTTTTATTTGTAAACAATCTGATGTGTGCTGGTTTCTCTTATACTGCTGTAACACCTTTGGAGATCACAAGCAATAAATGAGCACATGAGAACCATCCCAGCATCGCGATGCAATCTTTGCGTCATGCGCCATGCTTCACAGTTTTCACACAATACTGTGGCTTAGTTTTAATGTTCAGTGGCCACTTGATCCAAAAGGAACAATCTTGCTTTCATCAGTACACAAAATGCTGCTCTTTGGGCCAGTTTCCATTTAGAAATTTTTCTTTTCTTCCCCCCGGGCATCTTAAAGAAATGCTATTATAAAAATTTTACTTTTCTTTTCAATACTGCCATAATTCTGAACACTGGAGGTAGAATACTAGCAAAAGTAGTTTTCTGTTGCTGAATCATATGGCTAAAGGGCTAAACGGTCAATGATCATAATTAATTAAGTTTTGAATGCATGACAAAATCAGCTGTTTTGTCATTTTTCATTATTATTTCTTGAAAACAGAACATCACAAAAATAATAGCAATAGATAACTGAAAAAATGAATAAAGCAAACACAAAATAATTCAGCTGTGTTTAGTCTTAATATGAATATCATCTCCCAGGGAAAGTGATACCTATGTGTAAATTGATGAGCAAGTTATTGCTTAAATTTCAACACAAACTGGTTAACTTCATTTTACACTTACATGAGGGTATTTTTTTTTCAAAATGAGCAATAATGTATCTTAACATACCTTTACCTAGCATAGCTCTTCCTTAAAAGTTAGTTACCATGGAGGGTTTTAAAGTTTGTGACAGTTTAACAGGAAAACATAACAGGAAAAAAAGGGGAGGAGATGAAGAGGGTATGAAAAATTGAAGAAAAGCCAGGAGCACAGAGAAGTCTGCCGCTTGTCTGGCTTACTTCAAGTAGATAGCTTATAGAGATTAATGTCTTGAGTCGGTGGACAGGTTTGAGTGAGAGCTCCGGATGGCAGTGCGTGACCTGGATGCATGGTTGATGGAAGCTGCAGAGAACGATAGAGGTGAGCGAGGGGAAGGTTAGGGGTGTGGGGAAGAGCTGCAAAGTTCAGCATTATGGGTGGGGTCTACAGTGTGCCAGGAGATTGATGAGGATAGAGTGAAGGTGGTTGAGTGAGCGGGAGGGTCACAGATTGATGGCAGAGAGCTAATGTGAGCTGCGAAAGGAAGACAAGAGGGGGAGGCGGCTCATCACGCCTAAATTTAAATATTCACATTTGTGTTTGCATTCCAATGGAGGTTGTCAAATTCGCTGCTGATGTATACATGCATTCACCTCATGCAAACGAGATTTGAGGAACCATATTAACCACGCCTACTTCTATTAAATTTCACAATATAAATCATTTTGATTGCAGTGAAAATGTAAATTATCAGAGCCTGAGCTCTCTCTCTCTCTCTCTTGCTCTCTCTCTCTCTTGCTCTCTCTCTCTCTTGCTCTCTCTCTCTCTTGCTCTCTCTCTCTCTCTCTCTCTCACTCACTCACTCACTCACTCACTCACTCACTCACTCACTCACTCACTCACTCACTCACTCACTCACTCACTCACTCACTCACTCACTCAAACACTGTCCACGCATACACGCACATGCACACACTTAATATTTTGCCCTACCGCAGAGATAAGCCATAATGAGCTCCGCAGGCACCTTCGACACACCTTTCACAGCCCTGCAGCTCTTTTGCTCTTCATCGCCAAAATGTGTCCATCATCTTATCTTCTGGCCTCCCACCTCTATTACTCTTAACTGTTCCTTTACCCCTTGGATTTTCTCACCCCTCCCTTTGTCTTTGCTCTTCCACCTTTTCAACAACTTTGAGCTTTTGCATGTAGTCATTTCCTTACACTTTATCTTCCTTCCCCTTTTCCTCAGCTCATTACTCTCTGCTACTTTTTCTCAATTTAATATTCATCACCTCAGACTCGGAAAACTATGCAGCATACTCTTCAAATGCAGCAATTACAAGTATTTTGTGTCTAGTCCCACGATATAAACTCCCCTCAAAAAGTATTGGAACATTGGGGCAGTTTTTTTTTAATATGTGCTCCATACTGGAAACTTTTAGATTTGATTTCCAAATACGAACGGTACAAAAGGGCAACATTTCATCATTAATTTTCATATAGATTTTTGGCGGCACGATGGTCGACTGGTTAGCACGTCTGCCTCACAATTCAGAGGTGCAGGGTTCGACTTCAGCCTTCCTGCGTGGGTTTCCTCTGGATTCTCTGGTTTCCTCCCACATTCCAAAAACATCCATTGTGGGTTGATTGAACCCTCCAAATTGCCCGTAAGAATGAGTGTGAGCGCAAATAATTGTTTATCTGTGTGTGGCTGCAATTGGCTGGTGTCCCCCGGCTGCTGCCCGAAGACAGCTGGGATAGGCTCCAGTTTGGCTGTGACCCTTGTGAGGAGAAGCAGTTCAGAAAATGGATGGATGGAAATAAAAGTTGTATTGGCATGGGTCTTTAGTGATAAAAAGTTCTCTTGATGTCACCACTATTGTGTTGCAAATTATATTAAAAATGCAAATAACATTACAGAAAGACAGAGGCATTTCACCTATATGTATTTGAGGAAGAATTCCATTGTAACTGCTTACCCCTTTGGCTAATATCATTTATTTTTTGGTGTGTAATTTATCGTTTCGGCTGTTTGCAATTTGTTTCGGCCAGAAGCTGTGTTGATTGGGAAACATATAATTTAAGAAGCTTTAAACATTGTCAAGGTCGGTAATTTCTTTTCTAATTTGAGTTAGTGTTGGTGCAGCAGTGTATATTGTCAAACCTCCTCTTTCAGTTGGGGCCTGCCTTGCAAAGCTTTCTGTGTTTTGAGATGAGTGCAGACTAAAATGTGTACTTTTACTCATAGTAACTAACACTAATGGTGTTTTTCTGTTCCTCTCCTTGTATTTCTTTCCATTATTATTTTCCATGTGCTATTTCTACATACGTTGTACAAATCCTCCAATATTCCGAATTCCCCCGCTCTTTATTCTGCCATCAATCCCGCCTAGACTTGTGCTCAGACTTTTTACTTCAACCTTTTCTCCATACACCCTTGCTCATTTCATTTCAATTACCGCCTACCTCCTCTCTTGCAGCTGGGCCTTCATTTCCCTATCACCATCTCTGTCCATTCTCTCCCTGTGTATTTGTGTGTGTGGCAACTGGGTGCCTGTGGTTATTTTTCAGGCAGCAGCCCAGAAGATTGGACTGTCATAATCTATGGTCTTGAGTTATAAGTGTTTCTAAACCAAACCTGGGGACAGGAGTATTTTTCCCCTTTTCCATCACCACACCCTCTCTCCTTTTTCCACCCCCCTACACGTCCTACGCCATCATCACTCACCCTCATATTTTTTGGTGTCTCAGTATCCATTTCCCTCGGTGGTCACAATTCAAATTCTTGCTATTGATCACTTTGGATCCATGGTATCGCTCAAGCAGTAAGTTAGGCATTTCCCATTGATGTGTCTTAGTATTTCATCGGGAAGTAGGCATAATGCCCATCATATCTTGTCCATCTTCACATTAATGTGATTATGATGCTGATGATGCAAGCTTCTTATTGAAGTTCTCATTAAATGATGAAGACCACATAGTGGTGCTAGTTCCTCAAGGGTAATATGGCTGTCTAATCTTAATTATGGGTACTCCTATATTTCTATTGTGACCCTTATATCCCCTCAATAACATTTTACACCATAGAGTTTGAAACTCATTTGAGATCATCGGGGCATTACAAAGAGAGAGGAAAATCCATTGATTGGACAGTTAAGCAGCAACATGATTCCTCAGTAACTATATTAATGGGAGATAATGGCAAATTGGCAGTTATAAGAAATGACTGCCAATTTGTGAAGAATACAATCAGTCCATACATTGGGATGGAGACAATCACAAATAGTGTACATTACTATATAAGAGCCAGCCTTGAAATATCAAGGAATTGGAATAGGATAGGTGAATCATTTATAATCTGCTTTCCTCTTCCAGCCACTGAATATAAGGCTTCTGTGGTAGTCTGGTAATGTTATTTAAGATGTGATTTTACACTACACTAGTGTGCATTGTTATAATATTATAAATACGAGTTGCTTTCATGAGCACCAGAAATGGCGCAGTAACAAACTTTAGCAAAGTTCAATTATGTATTGTCTCCAAAGGCATAGTATGTACTTGTATTTGACCAAGATAGTTTAGGTCGGTTGTCATTTTAGGCATGTACCAACGTCTACTGACTGCATACATATTCCAGGTTGGCTCCCCTAAAGGTTTCTTGTCCAAATTTTAGTCAATATTTCCTAATCATTGACTCCTTGAGCTTTGCATCTACAACTGTTTCGCTGTTTCCCAGGGCAACCTCAGCGGATAATCCTCATGGAGGTTATTGTATACCTTAAGAAGACACAGCACTCATTCGACTACACCCAGGGCCTTTCTTATCTCCACTGTCATGAATTAAAAGCTCCATTTACTCTCTGTCAATATATACATTAGCTAAGGATTTGTCTTTGCCAGGAGACACTGACAAAGGCGCTCTTCAAATTTTAGACAGGAGAGAATAATGTAAAACCCTCGATTGATTCAGAGGTTTGCAGAGCTACTCAACGAGCAAGAGATGACTATGATGATAGAGCCAAGCTTTGACATTTTTTCCAGGAAAGCTGTGCCAAACAGGACTGAGATAACGGGACGGATCTGGCATCCAAAAAGGTGTTTGCCTACGCTGGAAGCAGTCACAGACTTCACAAACACAAAAGTCATTCAAGTTGTCTTGATGCCTTTGTCTCATTCCCTTACAGCCCCATCTATCAAGCTTGATAGGGATGTGACAGAAATCATAATTCCACAGCTTTTGCCGACATTTAAAGCCTCAACCCCATTACACCCAGGAGGTTCTGGTGACAGCGGGGCAAATTCAGTCCAACACACTAGAACACTAAAATAAAACAATACAAAAGGTATAAAAGTGACAGTGGAATAAACGAAAGAATTTTGTATTTTACAATAATGGACAGATGGATGGATGGATGGATGTTTAATTTTAACATGGACATGGAAAATGAGCTCTGTACTGTCAAACCCTAAGGTAGAAACACCAGTTATGATGGGGGAAATCATTCTGGGTAAGAAGCACTTTCTTTGAGCTCCTATGTGATGCTATAGTAAGTCAAAGATGATATCGGGTAATGTCAAGCACAAATCCCTCCATCTTTTTAACTTAACGCTACTGTGCTTGACAAAATCCCACCAGGCATAATTTACCAAGATACGGACGCAGTATCAGGCATCAAAAATGGAGAGGGGAGCAAATGCTGCAAAGAATGAAAGGAAAAAAAGAAGGAAAAAAGAGATTTATGAAAGGTTATTGAAGTTTATTAGATTTGGGAGGCGCATCTGGTAGGGGAGAGAATATGAATTGCGACGGCAGTGGCTAACAAGGTAATGAAATATTATTAGTTTATGTGACTGTATCCTCCCCTTTATTCTGTGGTACATGACTTAATATTTCAAAGTTCTGGACAGTTTAGGGATGAAACAGTTTCTAGTTTACCATTAAACCATGATAAAACCTCAGACAAGAATACGGCCTTATTTGTCATTGTGCAGTAGTTGTTTTTCAGCTCCTCCGATCTAGCGTTCACACCAAAGCAAACAGAAAATAAATGAGGGAGGAATAAGACGAATAGTGGAAGATGCTGACAACGATGATGCGACTCATATGACATATGTCAAAACATGTCAAAAAGCAGCCCAAGTGATGCTGATATTTTTACTCAAATGCATTTTCATTTCTCAGTCTAGACTTTTTGCATGTACAAATCATGCTCATAATTTATGAGAGCAGTAATTGTATGGCTGGTGGAATGCATTGTTTTGATAATATTTACAGCTAGTTGTTGGGCTTCAGCGATCACATATTTCTAGTATGGAGTATTCTATCATTAATACCATCGGTTAGTGAAGCTATCTGGTGAAAAACTAAACAAAAATACCAAATCATCCATCCACAAAAATGATAGGCCTGTGATAAGTCTCGGCTCCAAATCTGAGTCCATTCAGATCATATTAGCCATTTATGGCACTCACTTGTCAACTGATATGCAGTTACATCATTTTATGGTGAAAAATGTAAAACTATGAAACAATTTAAATAGAAAAAGTTATTTGACATTGTTAAACAAAATAAAAAAAAGATTGTGTCACTTGAGATAACCCATCAAAAAAATAAATGGAGTTGCATTTATGCCCATTTCTGAAGCAGGGTGAACCTGAGCAAACAGACAGTTCAAATGAACCAATCAGTGAAGAGCAGACGTGGCGTCGAGGAAAAATCCACTTCTTCTTATGTAATAAATGGTTCCACTGCCATTGGCTGCTGAAGTTTTAATGACTGTGTTTTCTAGTTATTTGAATGGCCGTCCCCTCCAGACCCAATCGCTGCCTTTTGTTTGAAGGTACAAAAAGTGAGATACAGCAAGGAGAGAATTTCATATACTGTATTAGTATTCAGTTTATTATTTTATCATCTTAATGCCAATGCTCGCGTTCCAAACCACTCAGACAATTAACATACGTATCAATGGACGTCATTCTCAACAGGACATCTTCATTACTATTAATTAACTACATGATTTGCTATTTGGTTAGTGTCACGATATGAGGGAGGGAACCTTTGAAGAGCTGCTGCATCAAAAGATGTCCTCCTCCAGACATAAGGGTTACAATAATAATTCTTATATTACTGTGGCTCACCATTGAAAGAAACTTGTGCAGATTTGGATAACTTGCAGGCTTCCGGTTTATGCACGGCTCCCATCCTACGAAGAAAGCCCCCCCCCATGCCCACTTCAACCTCTTGAAATATCAGAAAGCTCACCTTAGATTTTAGCGACTGTAGAGAAGAAGCTTAACGTTGATGATGGTTCTAATGTGCTCTGAAGTTGAAGTGACATTTCATTTGGATAGCCTTCTTCATCTGTCATTTATTGACATTTGGCTACTTGCTTTGAGTTTTTCTGCTTAAGTGGGGTTTGCCCAAATGTCAAGTGTTGTGTTTAGTGTAATCACGTTTCCAAGGTAGTAGAAGAAAAGAAAACTGTTGGCAATGTAAAGACATAATTCAGACACGACTCATACCCCACTTCAGACTGATGTCTGTGTTTGTGGCAGTTGCTCTGGTTCAGATGTTTGCATTGTGTCCTGTCTGGCTAACAGGCGAGTCTTGCTTGGGTAAGCAAGTGATGTTATATGTCAACTTTTTTTTAGACGCCAGTCATCTCTATAAATGGTGAGTCAGCTTGGAAAAAGAAACGGTGATTACTGTCGATGGCAGCATAATATTGAAATTGGCAGAAAATAAAATGGGACAAGACTCCCTTTTGAAGAACCAGTGTTCTTGTCTTTAGTGTGTCATTCTGAGTGTGTGTGTCATAGTGTGTTCTCATGTGCAAATGTGCAGATGCAATGTATTTCTGCTGTAGTCTCAGAAATAGAAAATGCTGACCTCGATGCTCATTACTGAGCTTTGTCTCCAACCAATAGGATTGGCCGCACTGACACAAGGTTCCGTACATTTCCACTTGATCCCACTTCCACCTAGTACATGAAATGCTGACAGACAAGAAAGTGCAGAAACTTTTCTGATTAAAGTTGAAATACCATTTCTCAAAAATGTGAACTGGGAGAATGTCACGATGCAGGGACTAAAATACAAGAGTGTCATAGTTTATCGCATATTTAACATTGCTTTTCTGCTCTATAAAAATGATATTACATTTCCCATAGATGGTCGAGGGGCAATATGAAGGGAAATGGGGAGGGCATTAAGCTAATGAAGGCCAGCTACGCATTTAAGCATTAACCAAGATCCAGGTCACACGCGCAACTAGCACACACAATTATTTTACAAAAACAATGAAAAATCTAAAAATGAACTGACTTTGGCAGCGCACAATCGTCTTTCAAAGTGTCATGAATAAATTGAATAAGTACTCCAGTGAAAGACGCCACCACTTTCCAATCCATTCGCTGTGGGCTGCTTTTAAAGTGGCTGCATTCGGAAAGTGGAAATAATGAAACACAATATATTGAGTTTACTGTAGCATATTTCTTCATTTCAGACAATCTGATTTATATCAGACATCAAAGATATATTAATCTAGAATCAGGATATTTATTCTTTATTCCTTTTGATAATTTTTCACCAATTAGCGTTGTAATTCAAAGAACTTGTCAGACTGCTTTAATGTGCTTTTAATGTATTATGCATACTATCCTTGGCCTCACCTCAGTAGATTATTGATAATGCTCGTGGGTTCTGGATGTGTTGGGGTGAGAGTGTTTTTTTGGTTGACGTTTGTTTGGAGTATAGACATTTTGCTGTCATTTAAAAAAATTTCGTCAACGAGGAAATGGTGCTGTTGATGCCCCACTGGTGTGGATACCCAAGGCCATTGCCCCATTGGCCCCATACTTCACCCAGCACTGGTAATGGCAGAATGATAATATAACGTGCGATACAGGATGCTGGGACTCTAAGAATAGGGGCGTGAAGAAAGTGCATGTCATTATTTGACAAAACCATTAGCGTCTTTGCAAGTTACAGTAGTGGTACTTCTGCATTTTCTTCCAGAAAATATGGAACACACAAACACATTTCATAGACAAAATAGACAATCAAATTAACAACTAATAGTAATTTGCCACATGGGGTTGTACAGTCGACTATTCCAAAATGACATTTTGAGCTTGAAAATGGATGGATGGATGGGGACTCTCTCTCTCTCTCTCTCTGACTCCCCCTCTATGTTTAGTCTCATGTGGCCTCTACTCGAAATAGCAATCTGTTCACTGCGCCATGATATTCGGTGATTAAAAATCAGCAGATTGCAAGACAAGGAGAGGAGAATGAAAATGTAAAAAAAAGTGGTTGCTTCATCTGCACCTGAAGACAGTTGCCAGATGCATCTGGACTGCTACGCATATTCGAAGCAGCTTTTGTGCAGTGAAAATCCTTCATTAAATAGTAAAATTATAAATAGGTAAGCAAAAAAAATGATAACTCCCAGGATAAACAAAGCATGTTCTCCTTGTTCTAATTGAAGTTGCTGCTTAGATGATCCGTGAATGAGGATTTCATTAGTGCTTAACAGAGATGACAAAACGTGCTTTCACACAAAGCACAAATAACAAAGTCGATTCAAAGGATATTGAGCTGGATTTCAATGCTAAAATAAGGAAAATGAAGTATGGAAATTGATAGGATGCAGCAGGTGTTGTTTGGAAATAGGCACAAATGGAAAGAACGCATTTGCTATTGTTGAAGGATAATGAATTCATTATCTTTACTTGTAGAGTAAATACAAAAAAAACAGATTGCAACATTATGGGCAGCATCGACAAAGGGCATCAAATGCCCTGCACAATGACGACCCCAAGCACATGTTTACAAACGCACTACTCATGCTTGATGATGTGTGTTTGGTCACAATGATCTTATTACCTTGTGTGTTTTTACTCAGATACAAGCCCAACCTCTGCAGAACATCCTGATTTCCTGAAGTCCTGTCGCATCTCCTCCATTGTAGTCAGAGTCAACAAGGATATGAGTCATTTATTTATCCCTGTGGTTTGCTCCATCATTATGGAGACATGACAAAAAAAGACACTTGTATACCATATGATGTCATGATTTGATTTTGGTTTTAAATTTGCTTTCCTTGTCTTCCTGTGGTCAACTTGCCAAGATGTTCAAGTCATTGTTCAGCATTTGAATAGTATTGTACTGATATCATAATAAACTAAACTTAATCAAATTAGAACACGTCGTGCACTCTTGCGCCTACAAAATTTTCTCAGGTCGAAAAAGTATTTAAGAAAGTACAAAAACGTACAGAACACGGTAAAGCTCCGGACGCTGGCTAAAGGCCCTCCGCCAAAAGCAAATATCATTTTGACGTGCTAATGTGAAAAATGCCACACTTTGAGAATTGGTAGACAGTTATTTGCACCAGGGTGCTACAACAGTGAGGGGCAATCAAAAAAAGGGCTACCATTTGAATAACTAAGGCGTATCTCTGGATTTCGGCCAGACAGCTCGTCCGGGCGTCGGTGAGCATCCACATGCCTGCCTGCACTGCTCCCCGCCCAGAAGGACTCACCCTTGCGGTTTTTCTCATCTGTAGTCGCTATAGCCACCACTATGAGTCTGTCAGCATGACTAAGTAAACGTGCAGAATGGGGATCAGTCACAAGATGTCCGGATTCTATCGCACGGGTGTGTGATTGGTCCATGGATGCCACAATGACATGATTGACTGGTAAATAACAGAGCGTGTCTGGTGACGTGACGTGTGCGTGCATGTCATTTACCCATTTTCTTATATTTTTTTACCACTTCCTGTGTTCATGTTAGCGTATTGACAAGTTCAACCATAGTTTGTGTACTTGTATATACACATTGTATACTGTGTAACTTTGGACATGATGTCTCTTGCTGACTTTTCTTGTTTTGCTTAAACATGTTGCGTCTGGTGGTAAATATGTTCGTGTGTGTGTGTGTGCATGTGCTGGTTTGGGGTGGTGTCATTGTATTACATTAACATGAAGAACAAAGACTGATGGAAATGCGCCTTTTCCTCTGACAGCTTGTTCCCATGACAACTGTTGTTCTGGGTGACATGGGCGGAGACACGTTCACTTTGGAGTTGCATGGTTTCACGTACACACAAACATGAACACTTATACTCCCCCTCCTCAGAAGCTGGAGTCTTTGCTTTTGTGCACCCAAAATATTTCAAAACTCCCTTGCAGCCTATTCTTGCCCTTTTCTTGTTTATGCCTTCTCTTTCAACTCAGGGGTGGGTTGTCATTTCTAAAATTCCCCCAAGTCAAATGACAACTAACATGTCGGCTTTTGTGTTTTTTCCAAAAGCTTTTGTCTCCTTGGCGGCCTCCATCTATCTCCTGCTTTGCAGTTTGCACTTTCATGTCTTTTTTCCCCCCCAAGTTCTTTCTTTTTTTTCCCCACTCCAGTCTTGGTCCTTTCTTGCACGCCAGCCACTGAAAAGGGTTTCAATCGACAAGTGCTGCTCAATCAACCAACAAATCAGGCCATTTATCTGTTTGTTACTTTGCCCCGAGTCAGTTTACTTCTGCTTCTCACTCAACACCAGGCTTTTTCTGAAGCCCCCACATACACACCTTTCGTGAATATGTTGCAGACAGAAGAAAGACTGTTTATAAAGTCAGTGATCTGCTGCTTTCTTTTTCAAAAGGATTAGGATAGCTTTTAAATCTTTGCCCATTAGCGCTGGAAGCATGTGAGCTGCCATTAGGGGAATCACAAAAGACAGGAGAAGGCTTTGCTTTGAAAAGAACTTATCAGGTGGAATAAAATGTCTCTTGGCACATCTGATGGAGCTTATCCTGTTACGTTCACCGAATGGCATGAAAATGCATCATTGAGTTTCTGTTTGTTTTTAACCCCCCCCCCCCATAGTAAATAAATGGAACAACTGTTCCGTGAAAAATTCTGCACGTCACCATCATATCAAATCCTTGTCTCTTTAGCCTCTAATGTTCACTAGTCATTTATTGACATGACAACTCCTGGTTCAAAGTCTAGTCGCTTATATGCTTTGCGATCCATTAGGAGTGTTTCGTTTCCATTTTGTAATGTACAGTACATTCTTCTCTCCTTCAGGCAGCGGTGAGAATGTACTTTTACATCACACACGGGCACAGAACAAGCAGTAACCTCGCTCTTCTCCTTCTACCTTTCTCATTCATGCACATTGTTTTTCTTCTGTATATTGTAATTGCATGCCTTCACCTTTCTATATGTTCCTCCACCTGCTCCATGCTGTCACTGCAGATCCCAATGTCATCTGCAAACATCATGGTCCAAAGGGGTTTACAGTCTAATCTAATCTGTTAGCCTTTTCATCAACTATTGTAAATAGTAAGGGGCTCCTCTGTCACACCCATGGCGCATCTCACCACTGTCCCATAGCACTCATACTGTATGTACATGGATTGTCCTAACATAACTGTCATTCCAGACTTCCTCATACACTATTTTCCCTCAAAGTATTATTCCTTTCCATTTATTCAGTACATTACTGCCACCATTCAACACATTTTCATCTGTGTCCTAATCCTCCAAACTGCTGCATATCCCACCCATCATGATCTCTGTTCAACCTGCATAGCTCCTTCAGTTCTTCCATACTCCCCTATCTGACATACAAGTTGACATATGCCTCTTGTTTGGCCTTTCCAGAATCTATATTTGGCTTACATCACATCTGCTTGTATTCTTGTCTCCTCAGCTCACTCCACTCAGCGCCCCATGCTTTCTTAGGTCACCCCTTTCCTTCTTATGTTTTCCTGAACTTCTTGGTCTCACTTTTATTTCATTTCTTGCACATCAAGTACTCTTGTGGTTTCTCATCTGTCCTTCTGTCAATTCACCTTAGCTGTAAACTGTCAATTTCATGATAAAATGTCACCAATAATGTTGTCCAACATTGACAACTGCGATTTGTAGTGATTTGCTCTTCTCTCTCTACACCAATGATTTCTCCTCAGGTGACTCTCCTGTGAAGCTCCTGAAGTATGCAGTCGACACCACTCTCATCGGACTGATCCAGGACGGTGATGAGACTGCGTACAGACAGGAGGTGGAGCGGCTGGTCCACTGGTGCAGCCAAAACCATCTGGAGCTGTACCCGCTCAAGACCGTGGAGATGGCAGTGGATTTCAGGCGAGACCCTTCACCACTTTTACCCCTCACTATCCGCAGTAATACTATTCTCTCCACAGACACCTTCAAGTTCCTGGGAACCAC
This sequence comes from Syngnathus acus, assembly GCF_901709675.1. NCBI lineage: Eukaryota > Metazoa > Chordata > Actinopteri > Syngnathiformes > Syngnathidae > Syngnathus > Syngnathus acus. Next base: position 11,761,880 of record NC_051087.1, on the reverse strand, counting down.
AATCTCTCGGGACCTGAAATGGACCGGCCACATAGACTCTGTCCGGAAGAAGGCCCAGCAGAGGCTGTACTTCCTGAGACAGCTCAAGAAGTTCAACCTGCCGCGAGAGCTTCTGAAGACCTTCTACACTGCCATCATCCAGTCTGTCCTCTGCACCTCCATCACTGTCTGGTTTGGATCAGCCTCCAAACAAGACAAGCGCAGACTGCAACGGACAATCAGGACTGCAGAAAAGATCATTGGAATCAACCTCCCATCTATCCAAGACTTGTACCTGTCCAGGACCAGGAAACGTGCAAGGAACATCTCTACAGACCCTTCTCACCCAGGTTGCAGTCTGTTTGAACTACTCCCCTCCGGACGGCGTTATAGAGCTCGGTACGCCAAAACCAGCAGACAGCTTCTTCCCCCAGGCTGTTGCTCTGATGAACTCACACCACTCATAGAGTCTCAGAGTCATTACTGTGCAATAACATCCTGCTCTTCACACCTTTTTGAATTTGTCTACACTGTTTTTGCCATTATTCACATGTCCTGAGTGTTGTTAGTCACCTATATGTTGAACAGAGGGTGTGTTTTACCGAAGTCAAATTCCTTGTTTGGCACGCTCAAACATGGCGAATAAAAACTCTTGAATCTTGAATCTTGTGAACAATGTTCCAATTCAGATGTGTATATATGGGGAACACTAAATTTAATTTTGTGTACATAACGCCAAATTGCATCAGACGTTGTCTCAGGCACATGGACCGAGTCTAAAACTACACGCCTCACTTATGCAAAGACTAATTGAACCCCAACTGATCCCACATAGGTGGTTTTACAGCTAAACTTAAAATACTGTTTTAAATTTTATGCATATTGTCTCCATAGTGTGTATGAAAAGTGTCCCATAAATTTATTCCTACTCTGTCCCCATCCCTAAGAAAAAAGTAGTTTGTGTCCTACTTGCGCCACCAATTAAGGAAAAAAAGTCAAATGCATGTCAACTTGACCTCCCAGGAGGACCATAGTCAGTCAGGTAAGCTTTGATATGTAAATTTCTGGTTGCTCTCGTCCAGTGGTTCTCAAATGGGGCTGTCCGTAGGTGTGCTCTTTAGTATTGTCTGAGACTATGCTGCTAAATGCAGAGAAGAAAATAAAGATCGGACCTTTGTAAAATGACTGTTTGCCTCAGAGTAGATGGAATGTGATCGGCTGGATAAATCCATGAATGTTCATGGAAATGCATATACTATTCTCCAAAAGTTTTGAGGGCAAAAAAAACAACAAAAAACAGGAGAGGACATATTTGATGTTGTCAATGCTGCGTCTCAGTTTGCACTGGAAACCCTGCTGCATCGTGTAGCATAAGAAAATTAATAGTGAGCATAAAAAAGAAAATCCTGACGTGACATTGACTCACTGAATCATATACAAGGAGCAATTGCCATCCAAGAAAATGAGCCTGGTGTTCTATGATGTTTTGAATAGCAGCATTCAAGTTATTAATTTCATAAAGTCTAGGCCACTTAACGCACTCCAGTTTCACCGCCTCTGCGAAAATATGCGAGCTGAACACCTACAACTGCTGCTGCACACAAGTGCACTCAACTAGTTGTTGGAATTAGGATCCAATGTAGATGCCTTTTTGATTGAGCACAGATCTCCCCATGTCACTTTGCTTCAGGACACAGATTGCAAAGCTGTGCTATCTGGCAGATTCCAAAAACTGAATTAACTAAAGGGCAAGGACACCAGTATTTTAAAGCTATATGATGCAGTGGGTGGCTTCAGAACTGTGAAGAAAGGCTGGTGAATTCCTCTTACTTTCCTGAGCTGAATGAGATTCTCTCTAGTGAGGATGTGGACAGAACTCCGGTCGAATTGGTAGGACGTTTTGACCAAGTGGAGTCAGGATTTGTATTCCTACTTTCCTGATATGGAGGAGAAATATGCACAGCTGGATTAGGTCAGAAACATATTTGTTGTCTCTGAAGCAAAGTAAAGCATGTTTCCAGTCACCGATCAAGAACAATTCTTGGCAATATCCTCTGATCGTGGCCTCGAGATGAAGTTTTGCCATGGTCACACTTGCACAGTTCTGGTTATGAACTGAAACAGGAGCACCTTGACTTGGACCAGAAAGATGTGGAACAGCTACTATCCCTTTGCCGCCTCATATTTACTTGAAGCCGCCTACTCTGCAATGTCCGTGATCAAAAGAAAGCAGAGAAACAGACTGTTTGGAGAAGAGTTTGATCACAATTGTAGCCTCAATGCCACCAAAAATATATAAAATCCTTAGTGAAGCACAAGCCTATCATGTTTTGACAATCTCTGCTTTTATTTAAAATTAGCTTAATATTTTCTTTTAAAGAACACATCTCTATGATCACAAGAGGACAATTTATGATGACACTTGTTTTTTGTGGAGAAATCTTTATTTATATATGTTATTTTTTGTTATATATTTTATTTCCAAATAGTTCAAGAGAGACCACGACAAATGGACTTATAAATCACACAGAATATAAAAGTCATGTTATGGGAAATAAGTAGCGATCACAATTTTCTCCATTCTCCACCTACTTAGTTCCTGATCTTTAAATTGACATATCTTCACTAAACATTACTGGAGCCCTCCCTCCCTCCATCCATCCATCCATTCTCTGAACAAGCTATCCTCCTAACTGGTCAAAGGCGTGCTGTTGCCAATCCCAGCTGGCTTTGAGCAAGAGGTGTACACCCTGAACCGGTCGCTAGCTAGTCGCAGGGCAAAAATTGGCAAACAACCATTCACATTCGCACCTGCGGACAATTTGGTCTTCAATTTACATATTTTGCATATTTGGAACGCGGACAGAAAATAAGCTCCTGAAGAAAACCCACTCAGGCACGAGAACATGCAAACTCTACATAGGAATCCCGAAACCAGGATTCCAACCCACAACTTCTGCACTGTGAGGTAGATGTGCTAAGCAGTTGTTCACCATGTCACCAAATAAATAAATATTAATGTAACAGCAAAATACAATATAATGTTATTTGTAGGGAAAATGGACAGATCACTTCTACAAATAATGAAAATCAAGTAATTGAGTGTCCCTTTTAGAGTTTGATAACTCACAGATGGCACCTGAAAACAGAACAATAAATAGATGAATTTTTCTGTGAATAACAGGGAAAGGTTTAAAGCAAAAAAAAACAACAACCCTACAAATGTGCAAATGCTGAACCAAGAAGATGAAGGGATTCACTGTATGTTTCTTAGGGCTTAACTCAAACCAAGTCTACCCCTAGACGAAGAACCTATTCTCATGATATAATGCTATAAGTTGGCATCATTGTGTTCTTGGCCAAGTTTCAGGAAAGTGTTCGCCTGGTGAGTTGAAATCTAATCGCTCGGAGATGACAGGATGAGTGTCTCCTCACCTCAACAAACCCCCACAGCTAAAGCTCCTGCCTCCCGCCATGTCATGCATTAACCCCAGCAGAGGGACTGCAGAGAGGGAGGAAGTCAGACCGGAAGATGACTGAAGCTGTGTCTCTGTGGGAGATGATTAATAAACAGTTTGTGAGAATTAAAGCAAGGATGTGAAAGCATGGGAGGGTGTGTAAGCAACTCAGCCTAAACACGACAAGGTCTAAAATCTTTCCACTGTTATCAACTAACCCTGGCTCACCATGGTTGCAGTTTACAATGCACAAACAAAAATTTTCAGAACAGATTTCATCAAAAGCATCAAATGCTACTCAGATGCTACATAAGGACTGAATTTATGGAAGGTAATCTAGAAAAAAAACACGTCTTCTAATCCAGGTACATGTAAGATAAGACCAGGAGAGAGGGAGGCTATGATTCTGTAACACAGTGGAGGATGAGATACTGTCATGAACCAGCAACTGGGGAAAACATTCTATATCACAAAGGATGTCAGAGAAGTGTTGACAACAACTTGAACAAATAGTCAGATTGGCAAACCCTGTCGAAAAAAAAAAAAACTTAGAACAAATATATGTGATCATGTTGACTGTGAGTCACATTTTGGTGGCCGTAGGAAGATGTGACAATCACACAGTCAACATGTCAATTGACAAAAGAAAAGGAGGAAAAAAGCATCATGGGGTGAGGGTGTGGGAATGCTGGAAGGATAAGGAAAGGTCATGTCTGGCTACAGGAATGAGAAGAAGAGAGTGGACATGCTCGGACACACATAGCTATTTCCTTATTCTTCATCTGTCACCTTTACAGCTTCTGCAGTGTGGCTGTTGAATCTCTTGCGTACACAATCCAATACACAAATACACACTTGGATGAAACACTCCCTGTTCCCATAGTGAGAGTGAATCCAAGGCCACAGCTTGCGGATGGCCACCGGCTGTTTGCAATTTTGGTTCTGTACAGAAACTGCCTGTAGATGGCAGTGTAGCACTGCAAAAACATACTTAGACAAACGCACACATGTACACACTTACACACAAACAGACCATGCTAGCCAACGTGCGGGCATAACTCATGTTTGTAAAATGCACTTTCCGATACAGAACAAAAGACATGTCCATACTCAGCTCACTGTTGTGTTGACTGCCAATGTATGGCGACCGTGTTCCTTGTACAGTACTGGTACAAGGAAATATACTAGCATGATGTGCTTGCTCTTCAACAGTTATTCAATGTCACTGTGATGTGGGAATAAGTTCTTCACTTCCGGTCATTTTTGTATCATGGGCTAATCATTCACACTTGTGGCGACTGTGGCTCAGTAGAGCGGGTCATTCAGTAACCCGGAGGGTCGGCTGTTCGAATCCCACTCTCTCCGAGTCATGTGTTGTTGTGTCCTTGGGCAAGACACTTCACTAACCTTGCATCCAGTGCCACTCACACTGGCATATTCCAAATGTTTGGTGGTTGTCGGCAGGGCCATAGGCACACACTGGCAGCCACGGCTCTGTCAGCCTGCCCTGCAGGGCAACTGTAGCTACTTACGTAGATAACCACCACCAGAGTGTGGATGTGTGAGTGCATGAATCGTGTATCCATTGTAAAGTATCTTTGAGTGTCCAGAATAGCGCTATATAAAATCTGATGCATTCATTCACATACCATTAATATGAGCTGAAAGACAGACAAAGAGTACCGTTTTTTTCCATGTATAATGCGCAAAATGTAACTAATTTATTGTCCTAAAATCTGGGGTGCGCATTATACATGGGTACAATTTTTATTTTTATTTATTTTTTTGACACGTCAGCTATATAAAGAGCGAGAGTTCAGTTCTCTACCTAAATGCGTATTACAGGTAATATTTTATTTCACAACACTTTGCCTTGTTCCTTTCTTCTCTGCTGTTCACTTCAAACACGCTCCATACGAACACAATGCTCTCGTATCAGACGCTTGCTCGATCACCTGCTCGTTTGCTGTCACAATGCATGCGCAGTGATAGACCGGCAGAATAACAACCGGTTGTTCCCAAAGATGATCTTTTTTCTGAAATAATTTTACGTTTACGGACTTAAGTAGGAGTCAAAATTTGGGTGTGTATTATACATGGGTACAGGCTTTTTTCCAGCATCGACATGCCATTTTTAGGGTGCGTATTATACATGGGGGCGCATTATACATGGAAAAAAACTGTAGCTTTTTATCGAGCAACTTTTTTTATGTGCACTTGTTGGGGCCACCAGGACCAATTTTCAGCCTGAAGGCACTGACCTATACCTGAGAATCAAACTCACTCCTATTTGCAGCAGATTGCCCCCCCACAATTATAAATGATGAGCTTGCATATATTGGCTCGGTGCAGCACTGGTTAGCACATCCGCCTCACAGTTAGGAGGGTGTGGGTTCGATCCCACCTTTGGTCCTCCCTGTGTGGAGTTTGCATGTTCTCCCCGTGCCCACGTGGGATTTCTCCGGGCACTCCGGTTTCTTACCACATCCCAAAAAGATGCTTGCTAGGCCGATTGAGCACTCCAAATTGCCCTTAGGATGGATGGATTTTGTATAATTCCCTATCCTAACATCAGCCACTTAAAGCTAGGCTACCAAAAAGCAAACATATTTTGCCACTTAATCAAATAATTCTTCTTACATAGTGGAGAAGAGGTTCCTTATGCTGGTCACTGCCCCCCCCAAAAAAGTCAGGGACATAAAAAACAGCTATAGCTCAACCGCTATATCTCAATATATATGTCTAGCATGAAATTATTCATTCCCCTTTCCTTTGTCCCCTGAACCAAGCGACATGTTTCAGATCTGTGGTGAAGCACGTCCTTCTCCAACCTACAGACTTTAGAGGCGCTGAGTGTTCAGTTATGTTAACGGCAAGACGGAAAGGTTGCTGAAATACATGACACGCTCAGGGCTGAACACACACTCAAGAGCAGATGCAACCACAGCACTTCTGCAATAGTTCCTGGCCTAGTAATGCTGGGGATATGTCTGCAGGGTGAGTGGATGTGTTTCAGTGTGTGTCTCTTCAGTCTTTTACAACTTGGTGGTATGATGATCATCAAGAGGAAAATGGCACTCACAATTTATCACTTTCAATGGTCTAAACTTATTGTGGATGTAACAAGGGCCTGTTAACATTCCCTGTTGTAATATCCTTCATTTTACACTGAGGACTTAAAATTCACATTCAAAACAGGAAATCATGAGAGAGAGAGAGGGACAGAGCGAGTGAGCAAGTATCCGGATTCTTAATAGAACACAAAATACTGTAGCTGTCTTTAGAGCGGCGCTAATCCTGTTTGTGTTTGGGGGAGACTTAATTAACAAATAAAGTCATACTGCTGTGCCTTCTGCATAAATGTGTCCGGTGTGTCTCTTCACGGAGAAACTCTTTTTGTTTCCTGGCCAGAAACAGTATTTATCAATTCCGTTTTGTTGTAAAGTACATTTGAAACAATTATGGGCAGATCATGTACAGTGGGATCTTTTTGTTGCAATCTCTTACATATTTTTTGTCGCAGTGTGGAACAAGCAGCACTTTTATTTTGACTGTGTGTAGAATGGAGGTCAGATCTGTTGGACATTACAGTTTTAAGATCACAACCACTGGAGGTAAAGATGGCTGAATCATGGTTGCACTTGGCACAATGTTCAAGGTTGCTATTTTCCCACACCAAGCAGTCTTTAGTATATTGGAAGATTGGGGATCTGTGTAGCGTGCCATCCATTCATTGTCTATAGCGCTTGTCCTCATTAGGACTATGAGAGAGCTGGAGCCTATTCCAGCTGACTTTGGGCAAGAGCAAGGCGACGCTCTGGACAGGTCGGTAAGTTAATCACAGGTCTCGTCCAGGTTGCCTCTTACCAAAAATTAGATTGATTGCACATGCCTCCTGATTTGCACAAATTTTCCGATCAACACCGTTGTGAACACTTTTCCTAATCCTCTAGGGAATAATAAAAAAAAGTGAACTAGCTACTTTAATTCCATCCAACAAACAATCTGAGCTGTATCATTTTCACCTTGATCTCTCGATGGAGAAAGGAGCCCGGTGGATGGCAATCGCACTGAACATAGCCAAAGACATGGCACCCTTTTGTGTTTTGCAAAACAGTCATTTGTCAACATGTTGGAAACGTTTGACTCAAGATGTGTTTGCCAAGCTGCAAATCTTTAGCTGAGGTCGCCAAGCCTCACCCATACAACTATATATAATAAACAACGGGGAGAAAGCTACAGGGGTGTGGTGTTGGTCTCTGACTTGACAACAGACATTGACCAGTCAAGCCATTCAGTTTGACTGCTCCATTTATCAATATAAATTGTTGACCATTTTGTGTTAATGTTAAAATACAGGCAAAAAGTTTTGACTGGAAAGTAATTTTTTCATTAGTAAAGACTTGTCTGTAAAAAAAAAAAAAAGTAAATGTTGAGAGTAAAAACATGTTATATTATTTTATGAGAAACGAACAGCAAAACTTATGAATTGTTTCATTGTCATTTGCTGTTTCATTTGCTACCTCAGTAGAAACATTTAAGACACGTTTAAAGACACATTTCTATGACATGGCCTTTAACTAACTTGTAGTGGCCGATTCGGCCGGAGTTTGTTTTGTTCTCTCCCCCCCCACCCCCCCCCACCCCCCCCCCCACCCCCTCCCCCACCCCCCTCCCCGGCCGGGGAGGTGGTTAGGTGGCACCCAAGCTGACAGCGGCTATCGGGATTCTCGTGGGCCAATTCAGGTTGGGGGAACTGCAGCTCAACCTCCACTGCCAGGATAGTAGAGGGCTCCTCCGGCAGCCCTTCGCTCTGACTTGGACATCCACTTTTTTGATTTTCATATTATGTATTATTTGTGCCCTCTCTGCATCCATTACAACCTGGTGATCCTGAAAGGGGGATCCTTCCATCTGTGGTCCCTTCTCAAGGTTTCTCATTTTCCCCGGGCAGGGGTTTTGAGTTTTTCCTTGCCCTTTTGGGAGCTTAAGATCAGGGGATGCTTTGAGAATAATTGTAAATTTATGTCTATGTGAAGCCCTTTGAGACTGCTTGTGATTTAGGGCTATACAAATAAACTTGACTTGACTTGACTTGACTTGACGAGAATAAATTCAAGGACATATTCCCAGCCTTACAGATATAGATGAACAACAGATAAAGCTTTGCAAAGCCTCTACCTCCAATATTTAATTACTGTATTAAGCTGAGCGCAATAATGGATTTTTCATATGTAAAACACGCACGCACGCACACACACACACACACACACGCACGCACACACACACACAAACAAACACACGCACACAGAATTAGTTAACATTTTAGAATTTGTTTGGAGTCCCTGAGCACTCAAACAGTGTTTTGTATTTTAATCCACTGGCCTGACCTTGACTATGAAGTGGATAGTGTGTGACACCAGAAGGAGATTTTTGCAATGATTATCTGACGAAGGAAACTAAAATTAAATTAGGTGTATATTTGTTGGAGGGCAGGGGTCACCAACATGATTTTCCATGTCACCTATTTTCTGGGTTTGGTCATGGGATGTCATCCGCCAAGTGAGCCCGTGTTGTCAGTTTCAGTCAACAACAGGTAGCAAAGGGATAAAAATGTTTTTTTTCTGCCTAATTAATATTGCACAAATGTAATAAAAATTAGAGTAGCGTGTTTAGACGAGTGACGATATCTAGAATGGATTGAAATTTTAAACTTTTAACTGGTGCATTTGAAAGGTAAGCAAATAAAATGTATCTAATCCAAGCAGAAGGGTTCAACCTTTTCTGCAACTCCCACAATGCACTGCCGGCGGACATATTGAAAGGCTAGCCATACTAACGTAGCATCATTTGTCATTGTTGGCTGTAATAGTTGGGTGAAAGTGTGCAAAATATTTCTTTAGTCCCCTGAAAATACCCAGAGAGATGAGGAAATGTATGTTAGGACCTAGTCATGTTTAAGGCAGCACAACAAAAAACAAGACCACTCACTAATTTTGCAATCAAAGCAAAATATTTATTCTTTCAATCCCTGACTTTCGCCTTTGTTCTTGTCCGTATTGCCCTCCACCAACCCTCTACCCCTGTTCTTTATCAAAAACCTTCTTGTATTTATTTTCACTCTTTTTCTGTCTATGCTCTTTCTACAGTTTTCCATTTTATTTTTCTGGTTTATCATTCTATTTCAGTTTTCCTCACTCACTTTGTTCTTCCATCTCTTTGTCATTCCACCAAATTTATTTTTTGTTGTCATCCATATTCATGTAATTTCTATAAGACAGTTTGTGGCAGCTGTTACGCACCGGAGGGAGTGTTACTTTATGCTATAGATCTGGAAAGCCTGCCTGATTTACAGTAATAACTTGGGATGTATCCAGAAATACCATTATTGAAATTTCCTCCCATTTACAAACAGGTGCACGCACACACACACACACACACACACACATGCACGCACGCGCACACACACTCATCTACATGCACACACATACTATACGTATATCGTTAAAATGTTTTTTTTCCCCATTTATATTTCTTGTGACACTATTGGCACATTTTGGCATCAAGTATAAATAGCCCTTAGTCTCCTATGTAAGAACTGTACCTTTGTTCGCAGCCATTGTCATTTGGAAGGTAAGTAGTTATAGTTGCTTGCCTTATTCCTACAATGCCGGTGTGCAATTTGCTAGCTAGAGTAGATTGGCACCATTGCAACTGGCCTTTTGCCATTGATTCTACAACAGTGGTTCTTAACCTGGGTTCATTCAAACACTAGGGGTTCGGTGAGTCGGTCTCAGGGGTTCGACAAAGCCTCCACTGAGGAGGTCCGAAGAAACCTGATTTATTGTGTAAATTCTTATTTGTTGTGAGTTCATGCATTGTGTTGGTTTTGTTCTTTGAACAAGGTGATGTTCATGCACGGCTCATTTTGTGCACCAGTAAAAAACATCTATGTCTTGAATTTAAAAAAAAGAAATCTTCACTAACGAGGGGTTCGGTGAATGCGCATATGAAACTGGTGGGGTTTGGTACCTCCAACAAGGTTAAGAACCACTGTTCTAGAAGATGGAACTACTGTTGGAATGAAATCATGCCTATAAGGACTGGTCAGAATATGCCGAAATTCATGTGTGCATGTTGGACTTTCCAATAGTCTACAATGAAAAATTCTCATGCATTGCGGTATAGACTTCTGTCCTCCAAAGTGCCACCTTAAGACCACAACTTATTTGCTTGTTTGAGCTCCACATTCCTGAGATAAGATAAGTTTTAAGCACTTGGAAGAGAGTCGGCTGTCCAAAATGGCTCTTGGGAAACTTGAAATTCAATAGATAAACTTTTTTCTGTGTATTTTTCCGGTCACCTTCACATCTGTTGCAAATACAGTCTTAGCCACTGGACTGTCAAGTCTGCATCATGAACAAGAAAAATCAACCTGAGAGAACCAGTCTGTTTTCAAAAAATGCTGCTTGTACATTATTATATATGCACAAGCTACCTAGCTTCTGCTCACGTCAGCCTACTTGTGTTGTCACAGAGTATGTGTTTAATACCACACTCAAACTCCTTGAAAAACCACCATGCTTTGATGAATCACAAGGATCGTTATTTTCCTGCTTGATTCAAATCTTGTTGACTATCCAATAATGCAGTGCACTAACCTTTTTGTGAATTTCTGCACTTCACCTTGGGACTGTGAAATGGTGTAACTTATACGTAGGTGAGGTTATAAAAGGCAAGGCTGCAATAGATTCACCCAGACCATTCACTCTGAATACATTTGCACACAAGGAAAACACACACACACTCATGCATGCACACACACATGCACTCTATCACACACACACGCACGCACGGACACACACACACACACACACGCACACACACACTCATACACACACGCACAGACAGTCACAATAATCAAATGATAAAAATAAAATTAATGATTCATATGGAAAAGAATCCAACACAACACAAAAATACCCCAATGAGATGAGTTGGAGTTGTAATCAGCTCCCAAACAGTAGAGACTCAATTAAAAGTTGCTTCATTCTCCTAATGACAAATTACATCAGTAATGCTGGGTGTGATTAAAATAAAGCAAAGCCACAAAGCCTCTGATTGCTTTCTGAATGAGCAGGGTTATTGAGCTCGGTTTGGGAATAAGGCTCCATTCTGCACATACCTGTATGTCCAAGTCTGCAAGGCTCAAAATGAGCAATTTCGCATTGCAGTTTGTGGTCAAAATTTGCATTTTGCGCCTCATTAAAACACATTGAAAAGAAAATACGCATTAGATGGTGAGTCAACCGTCAAAGGATATAGAAGAAGAAGAAGAACCACAGAGACAGCCCCAAAAAGATCTGCTGGGCTCACATCATCGCGGGTAATCAAACGTTGATCAAATCTCTGTGCTACTTACGCAGAAGCAGCTGGATAGCAACAAGCTTCAGATGGCTGCTAGTGTGCCTTAACACACTGCAGAGTTGTTGACTCGCTCCTAAGTCAGTAATCATGACTGGCATGGCGGGAAATGATTTACAGCAGTGGTCCCCAACCTTTTTTGCACCACGGACCGGTTACGTGTCAGAAATATTTTCGCGGACCGGCCTTTATATAAATAAATATATTTACTATATATTTATTATTTAAATATTTATATATATATAAATAGGATGAAATAAAATGATACGACTGGCATAAAAACAAATATAAACCACATAAAAATAAAACGTTGAATTAGTGGGATCACCGAGCTCTTTTCTCAGAAATGAGCCGTTCCCATCTAGGCGTAATCAGAGACAATGACACCCGAAGTGGTTAAGGTTTGTCTTTAAATGCAGGATGCTTGGTCTCCATGTGCCGAAGCAGGTTTGAAGGCTTCATTGCCTCGTTAGCTAGCCTTTCGCCACATATGCGGAGTGCACTTGGCGCGTCAGAGTCACCTGTGGCGATAAATCCATATTTTAAGTAGGACTCCAGAAATGTTCTTTTAAATGCAGCTTTCCTTTTCTTAGAAGTCGTAGCCTCTTCTTCTTCAGTGTCCTCATTTTTCCCTTTCCGAAGAAGCTTTCCAAACTTCTCTGTTTCTTGCTCATTTTTGCTTGCCTCGCGGGCTTGACTGTGGTGACATGTCACGTGACCGAGACGAGCGTCCTGTGTCAAGAGTCCTTATTTTTCAGATGCACCGACAGATGTAATTGGGAGAGATTCGCCAAATTTTTTATATTTTTCAAAATAATTTTTTACTCATTTTTGCTAGCTTTGCGGGCTCGACTGGGGAAACATGTCACGTGACCGGGACGAGCGTCTTAACCTGAATGAATTGATTGCCAATGAAAAAATAAATAAATATATATATATATATATATATTTTCCCTGTGCGGCTTGGCGGCCCGGTACCAAGTGACCCACGGACCGGTACCGGTCCGCGGCCCGGTGGTTGGGGACCACTGATTTACAGTGCATTTCTGGCATTTGTCATACTAAAAGGAATAATGAGAAAAGACAGTGAAGCCATGCGAAATGCCAAACTTTTTTTTTATCAATTCCCTTTCCATGTGACCTTGGCAAGAATAACGAAGTCTCTGGACTTAGAGCGGCAAGTGCTTGACTGTATTTTATCCTGATCTTTGAACTTAAACGTGTCGATTTGTTCATGCTTTTCATAGTGTTTGATAACTGCAAATTCTGTCTCGTGGTTACTAGCTGCAAACCAAATGAAGCCCCCTGTAATCATTTTGTCTGTTTTTTGAGCGAAGGGACCACGAAAAGTGTTTTTGTTTGTTGTGGTAGTTTGTATGCGGAAATGCAGAATTATGAGAGAATACAGTTTAGTTGTACATCATGAACATTCAATATTTATGGTTTAAAGCAGGGGTCGGGAACCTTTTTGGCGGACAGAGCCATAAATGCCCATTTTTTAAAAATAATTTCCCGTGAGAGCCATACCATTTAAAAAAAAAAGATATGTTAAATACAATTAAATGCATGTATTTTAATTAAGACCACCAATTTTTTGAGTGTATTAATGTATTCTTTTTAATAACGTTTTTAACGTCGCCAAAAGAGCCATATCTGGCTTGCGAGCCATAGGTTGCCGACCCCTGGTTTAAAGGATGTATATATATATATATATAAATATATATATATGCAAGTGCATACATAGCAGGGGTCAGTACTTATCCATGAATAGAAATTGAAAGGAATAAGAAATACTTAACCTTTATAAAACTTTCTGTCTGCCTGTACTCATTGACTCAACTGTTCCAATAGATTTACAAATTTACATTCCATCTTCCTTCAAATAAGACTTTCTTCCCAATCTCGATTTCCATGTCTGTTTTTTCCTACTTTCAATTCTATCACACAATATCCTTGTCACCACAAGGGTTTTGATATTTTTTTCATCACCCTTTGTTACTTATTCTCTTTTTAACTATCTTTCCTCACTTATGTCCTTGGTTCGTCCAGGCATGTGTACGGTAGAAGTGAGGTTTGTTTGGTGCTCAGAAACAACAACAATGGGCCAAGAAAGGTCTCTCTTTGTTCCGTTTGGATATTGTGTTTGTGTGTGCGCATATGTGCGTGCACACTTTGTGTGTTGGTATGGGCTACAATGAGTGAAGTGACTTCTTGAAATTTTGATTGCCCTTGAGATTGAAGTCAACCAACCACTGATGTTTCAAACTGGCTGCATAAGATCCTCAAAAGAGGATATGTGCTTTGAAAGATGAACTCAGATTGCATCTTTAGTTTGGGGCACAACCAAGCCCAGTAATTAGTTTTTCAGAACAGGAACTTTGGGATTGTGAACTTTGCATATTCACAACAATCTTACAAAATAAACTTTCTGGTAATTTTTCGGGCAGAAATAATATCCCGCAAGAAGAATAAAACTTTTGAGAGGGTTAGAGATGTTTTTGGCAAGGGTGAGATTTGCAACACTGACTAATTTTATTTGATGAGTGCTCGCAGGATTCTATTTCTTCTAAGAAGTTTGTAAAGTCTACAATTGTTCATGTGCTCCCTTCTGTTCACACACACAAAAAAAAAAAAAAAAATCACAAAATTAAGGAAGATTCAAATGAGAGTTGATAATGATATAATAATCAAAATGAACCCCTCCTTTTTTGGGGATTGAGAAGTGGAACTGAGAAACGTAAGGAACCGGAATTGAATTGAAAAATCAGAATCGTAATCATCCAAATTCAAATGATGCGCAACCTTGCTAAATATGCTGCTGTTCAATTTATTCTTTCTGTAACTTTAGCTAATCTGCCAAGCTTTAGGTTTGCAAATGGGCATTATTTATTTTGGGCATTATTTCTTTTGACTGCTTGTGTGTCCCTACAGACCACTAATGTGCATGGCTATGGCTCTTTAGTTCTTTCATTCTTGGCATATAAGCTCAACGTACTATTTCTCTCAGAATTGCGTCTTTCTTTAGTTGGTTGAAGTTCTGTAAAAATAAATTGAAACTAAGCAGACAAAAGAGAATGTGAAGCCTACTTTATTCCAACATGTCAAGCTTCATCCTTTTGCTGCATTATGTGGAAATGCTGCATCTGACCTGAGAGTATGCGGGTCATGTGTTGTCTCATTGGCCCCGCATGTGGCATGAGAAGAGGTAAGGTCAGTGTGTTACAGAAAAGCTTTCAGCCTAGCAGTGGGAATGAGACAATGATTGATGTGACGACAGAAAGGGGTCGAGCCCTACCCTTTCAATCATGAGGTCAGACTTAAAATGTGATGCCGGATATTGTACACCTGGAACTGACACCTTTCTCCAAAATAAGTGTAGCTTGCAACCCCCCCTACCTGAACTCTCTACTAAATGTGTCCATCAATCCCAACTGCAGTTGACAATAATCAAATGAGACAAGCAAACCCTACCCCTCTCTCGGGTCTCTTTCCTGCTCATGCTTCCATTGTACTTTACGTCCAGAGTTTCGTTGCATCTTCAGCAGTCTTTCTTGCCTGCCGAATTGTCAGACTGTCAGCATTTGAACCTACTTAAGATATCATTTCTTATTCATTCTTTTCAAAACAGTCAGGCGTATTCATCTTTGCAAAGACTCATAACAGAAGAATTTTCTTTTATTTCATCTTCTTTGCTTCTATAAGTCACTTTTTAGCTCTTGTGTTCATTTTTAAGACAGTATGGTAGCTGCACTTAAGGACAGCAGTACAGGCAGGTGAAATTGCTTTCCGGGGTTTAAAAACCATACAGAAACTGCACACCAAGGTTTTATAAGAATCTGGAAGAGGTACAGCAGAGGTGGTGAGGCTGCGAAGATGTCATGACACCGCTTAGGGAACTTCACACTGCAGGAGAGTGCATGTCCAATTTAGACCCATTTACATTTGTGGCTCGACAGCTCACCCAGTCAATAAGACTTGATTTAAAAAAAAATGAATTTGTTGGAAGCTTCCTGCATATGGGGAAGATGAAGGAAATTAATGAATTGAACCCTCATTCTTCTTCATCTCTACTTGGCGCAAAAATAATAATCTGCCTATTCTTGGAACACAAATAAAAGCTTCAAAACTTTTCTGATACTCAAAGTGTGTTATTTTGCCTCTTAATATAAACGTGACACGCAGCCTCATTTGCACCTATAGTGTAAATAGATGCCACTCATGCGTGTGGATAGACAAACACAGCCAAGTGGAACCTGACATCCAATCACACCTACTCCTCCTTCAATTTCCTCTATGCAATAAAAATGTTAATTGAAAAAAGTCAGCCATGAGATACCCAATTGCTTTAATGCTGTGTATTGTGAACTGTAAATGTGTCACTTCATATGCTCTGCTTTTAAATTTTTGTAATTTTTATTCAGCAATTGTCAACTTTAGTTACAACATCACCGACCAATCGATCGATCAATAGATGAAACACGCACAATGTCATCAAGGATTTTCACTTCCCTTTAGAATGAGTTTGTACTGCTTTAATTGTCTCTCATGTTCTTAAAACTTTACTTCTTTATCTTGCTTATTTTGACATTTAACTGCCAGCTCATATGTACCCATATATTCATAATCAGTTCTACTGGATCAGATACGTTCGGGTAAACACTAAACAAGTGCTTGGTAATTTATAAATCCTTTGTTTGCACACACTTATCTTCTTTGGCTCATCACTCTGTAACCTTGAGATAAAGAAGTGAATGACATTGGAAGCTGCTGATGTGTAATTAATCACAAGTGGACATGCATACAAAGATACACAATTGCACATGCATGAATATGTGTGTCCATGTGCTCACTCAAAAACTGCTGGCATTAATTCTCAGAGGGTTATTTTGTTTTGCATGAACAGGTTATGACAGGCCACTGTAGTTCATCTACAAATTATATGATGACATGTTTATTCATGAACTTGGCCATAAAAGTCACAGGCACAACCCGCAATACACACTAAGAAATAGACAGTCTTTCGACTTCTCATCAGCATGTGCGTCACATATGGGTGTACTAGGAATTATTACACTATATCAGGGATGGGCAACTTAAATGCTGGAGGACGCAATAATTTTTCAGCAATCCTACTGGGGAGCCACATATGACCACACACTTCCTAACAAAGTGTATGACAAAAATATCGTTTCAAATAACAACAAAATACATGCAAAATACGCATTCTTAATATATTGCATTTTTCTAAAACACATTTGATGCATGAATCTACTATCCCAACGCAACAGAGTTTAAAGCAAACAATAAAAACTACCACAATGATATATTTGTTTTTCCAGTGCAAAAGGGGCTCTGTTTCATCAAAATTACCATTCAAATGTGGCACAAAACTACCTAACAAGAATCATCGAGCGCAGGAACTAATTTTGTATATTCTTATTATTCCACAAAAATCTGAAATTTTATATTATTGAGGTACTATGTTTGTTCTTCCTATCATTCCAAATCCACAGAAAATGTTGGGCCTACTCATGTCGTAAAAAGCAGTATAACCGTTAGGATTGTAAAACAGAATCCCGGAATGCAATAAGTACTCAAAAACAAATAATTTAATTTAATACTAACTTTATTTAATAATAATAATACTATATATTTTTTTTTACTTTAAAAAAAGATCTCCAAAGATAACAACAGCAACAACAACACAACGATGAACCTGTCCTCATATTTAATTATTTAATTAATATTTAATATTATTTTGTTTTTGTGCCATCAAATTGTGGATTCTATTGAAATAATAATAATATAAAGGTTTGAAAACAAATTTACAAACATTTTACTTTTACCTTATTTGAGACATGTTTTAAAGTAAATCTTTTGAGACATGTTTTAAAATAAATCTTCTATTTTGGCTTTATATTTGTATAGCTGACTCAAGGGAATAAGTGCTTCATCAATCATGAACCTCACCACACCTCACTGGTGTCTGGGTGTTTGTTTTGTGTAAGTTGGTTTGTGTTTAAATGTTTTTGTATTAAGTTGTGGATTCGTATTATTGTATACTTGAAACCACCCCCTTAAAAATGAGATCAAGGTGATTTCTTTTAAAAAGCAAAAAAAGATTTGATACTTCTCTCCATCTTACAGCTGTCTGTCACTTCTGCCTTCCAACTCAAGACTGTCCCCATCGGGGACATCTGGCTGTGATGAAAATAAAATTGAGTGTTTGTCAGTGTGCAATAACACCCAGTCACACCTGTACGTGCCTGTTCACGCACATACATGCTCACGCACGCACACACGTGTGACGTGTTCGGTAATGAATAAGGATGTGCTGCGTTTAGACCTGGTCGTTAATCACTGGCAGTGCTGGCAGCTAACAGATAAGCAGATTGATCCAAGGCCACAGAGGGAGCATAGCCTGGCACTGGCCATTCATCACATGCGTGCACCCACACAAACATGCTGTAGTTTCATACACAAGACTAAACGCTGGCTAAAATGTTTGAGCTCGTGATTTTCTTTTCACTCTGTCATCCTCGCTAAGAATTACTAATGTAGGCTAAGCAGACAGGGAAAGAAGAATCAGCCCCCACAACACACACAAACAGTTGAAAACAAACACACTTGACCTGAGATATAAGTCAGTGTTTTGGCCATCCATGAATTCCAGTGGGACTACCAAGACTGTGAGAAGAATGGCCCGGTGGATAGATGGATGTTAAGGGAGAAGACAAGATGACAGGATGACAAAACAGAGTTACGGACACGCTCCAGTACAATGTGACAGCTTGGCAGGCCCACAAGGGAGTGGAAGGAAGATAGCCAGTAAATATATGGGAGGAGAAAATGTGGCCAAACATCTGTGGTTTCTGTCCTTTTTTGTGGCTCCCATCACAATACCATTGATGGTCAGACAGTGACAGACAGAACCGTATACCGTAATTTTCGGACTATAAGTCGCGGTTTTTTTCATAGTTTGGGTGGGGGGGCGACTTATACTCAGGAGCGACTTATGTGTTTTTTTTTTTCAAAAAATTTCAAAAAAAAAATGAAACCGCGATAAACGAACCGCAATGTAGCAAGGGATTACTGTAATTTGAATTTCAAGTGACGACAGCAGCGCGAAACCATCTGCGTCACTCCAATTCATTAAATCCATCAATCGTCCTTTGTCAACAATGCGTGCGCGCCGCTGACGGCTTTTGCACTTAAAAATATTCCACAGGCCCATATAACGATATATAAATTATATATCAAATAACTATTATATAAGCAATAATGTTATCAAACCATCTGTGCACTCTAAATCATTAAATCCATCGATCAAATTCCTCGTCCTTTGTCAACATCGCCGCGCGTGCGCCCTGACGCCAGCCTCGTCGTTATTCCACAGATTTACTATATAACTATATTGTAGCGTTAACAAAGTTCAAGGAAAGACGTGGGTTTGGTAAACGGCTCTTTATTTAACAAAACAAACTTACAGGCGTGTGGCGGCGTGGACGTCCAGCCACGAAAGGGGACGAGAGCTCCATACGATAGGACCGGGCGTGCGTAGAAGCCATGACCGAGCTCCATGCACCGTCCTCGGACAGCCACCCGGCTGAGCGCCGGCCCTCGACTTCCATCCACGGAGCTGAAAGGCAGCTCGGTAGAGTAGGACCGGGCGTGCGTAAAAGCATTGTCCGAGCACCATCCACCGTCCCTGGACAGCCACCCGGCCGAGCGCCGGCGCCCGACTTCAATCCACGAAAGTGAAAGAAAGCTGGACGAGTGACGCGCGACGTCGCGCTGCTGACGTCAGCAGCGCGACGCGACGTCGCGGTCGCGCGTCAGCAGCGCGACGGTTGTTTACATAAAGGACAAAGATCGACTTGTCCAGCTTTCTTTCACTTTCGTGGATTGAAGTCGGGCGCCGGCGCTCGGCCGGGTGGCTGTCCAGGGACGGTGGATGGTGCTCGGACAATGCTTTTACGCACGCCCGGTCCTACTCTACCGAGCTGCCTTTCAGCTCCGTGGATGGAAGTCGAGGGCCGGCGCTCAGCCGGGTGGCTGTCCGAGGACGGTGCATGGAGCTCGGTCATGGCTTCTACGCACGCCCGGTCCTATCGTATGGAGCTCTCGTCCCCTTTCGTGGCTGGACGTCCACGCCGCCACACGCCTGTAAGTTTGTTTTGTTAAATAAAGAGCCGTTTACCAAACCCACGTCTTTCCTTGAACTTTGTTAACGCTACAATATATATTATCTATATATAGTAGATCTGTGGAATAACGACGAGGCTGACGTCAGGGCGCACGCGCGGCGATGTTGACAAAGGACGAGGAATTTGATCAATGGATTTAATGATTTAGAGTGCACAGATGGTTTGATAACATTATTGCTTATATAATAGTTATTTGATATATAATTTATATATCGTTATATGGGCCTGTGGAATATTTTTAAGTGCAAGAGCCGTCAGCGGCGCGCACGCATTGTTGACAAAGGACGATTGATGGATTTAATGAATTGGAGTGACGCAGATGGTTTTATTAACGTGTTATTTATGTAATAGTTTTTTGAATAACTCTGAATTTTACGTCAGGGCCGTTCTCAGCTCTTAGTTTGTGTTTATGTCACGTTAGCATAGCTATCGTTTAGCCTGTTGTTGCTCGTTCATGACTGTTCTTGGTGTTGGATTTTGTCGAATAAATTGCCCCCCAAAATGCGACTTATACTCCGGAGCGACTTATATATGTTTTTTTTCACTTTTTTGGGCATTTTATGGCTGGTGCGACTTATACTCCGGTGCGACTTATAGTCCGAAAATTACGGTACATAAAAAAATTCAGATTAGAATTATTATGAGCCATGCTAGTATTGTGGTAAAAAGCATCTCTGACAAAAAGAACATTTCAGACCTAACCTAAGTAGTCTTTACTTAATGTAAGGGTACCATCAGTGCCCTAGTATTGAACAATGACAGCGTGCAAATGATGTGTAGAGACCATCCATCCATCCATCCATCCATCCATCCATCCATCCATCCATCCATCCATCCATCCATCCATCCATCCATCACAATGCATGAACTCAAAACAAATTACATACCTGCAAAGCTCTGCCGAACCCCAGAGACAGACTCACCGAACCCCTCGGGTTCGATAGAACCCAGGTTAAGAACCACTGCTCTAATACAAGGATCATCTCATATTTAGAGTAGTCATGTCATAGTTAGAGTATGACATGAATAATAAAATGCCAATTGTATCAGCATCTCAGGGGTTCCAACTCGGCAAATAACTGATATATGGAGAAAAACAGGAAATGGATAACAGAATGATGGAGATAGGATGTGTCTTGAATGAGAGAAATACAATAGATGCACACACATACACAATCACACAAACCCTTATGTAGTATCAGTTATGATTTAGTGCTGTGGGTTGGGACTTCTTTGACTTCTCAAGAAAAGGAAATGAAAAGCTGAAAAAAATATATAATATAAACACACAGCAGTACAAACACAAGTACAGTCGCACGTGTTGTATAGCATTCCGCTGTAATGATATTAAAGTCTGGTTTTGTGTCATTTCCAGGATTGTCAATGGTGATTGACAGGGTCTGCAGGCAACAGGCAGCTTGAGACAACACCGCTGCATTTGTGCACACTTTCACACTTTGTCTTTCTTTTCCAAGTAGTTATTATTGTGCTTTTGTTTGTTTGTTTTGCTTTGGTAATCTGTTCAGGCAAGTTGAGTTATATGTCTTGTCATACTTATCCCATTGTCTCATATTAATAATCCTAAACACTGGCAATTTATTATTTTATCACTGCGAGTTCAGACTGTGATGGACAAAGTTACCATTTCAGTGCAAAGGAGTTTGTGTGTGTTTTTTCATTCACTGACAGGGAGACCAATGAGTTGGCTCAGTAGTTATTTGAACGAAATACATGATACATGAACAATATTAATAAGCCAGTAAAGGAATCAGTCAAACAAAGCTTTTTTTTTTCATGGTCGATGTGACCTTCAATCCATGAGAACTAAACCGTGCTTTTTAAAAACACTTTTTCAAAGCTTCTGTGTTGTAACACACGAGAGCAGCATTGGTTTCTTTTGACTCTTTATACCAATAGCAGTTAGAAATGCTGCATTCAGTTTAACACAATGACCAAAACTACTAAACTCGTTAACACTAAAGACAGCGTAGTAGGAGCAGCAGACAATTTTTAATGAAAATATAATGATATAGGAACATTACAAAGATAATTTTTTCCAAGATTTTAAGAGAAGAGTTTTGCCCATTGTCCTTTGAAGGATTTGCAGACAACTATATTTTTGGCTGTCAAATTTAAAAGAAAATGAAAATTAAACTGTTCCTTTCACCCACTTCTTGCTATTGAGTGATAGGCGAGATTGCTTACCCATGCTGTGAATCTGTCTTCTCCTATTTCTTGTATCACAACGTGACCCTAATAAGCCCCTGGAGGGGTAAAAAGGCAGA
Source organism: Syngnathus acus (assembly GCF_901709675.1). NCBI lineage: Eukaryota > Metazoa > Chordata > Actinopteri > Syngnathiformes > Syngnathidae > Syngnathus > Syngnathus acus. Next base: position 11,739,527 of record NC_051087.1, on the reverse strand, counting down.
CTAAGAGCAAGCACGTCAGCCCTCTCCTGTCTCCTCATTTGACATCGAAAGATCGCCTTTATTTATTTATATATTTACTTATTTATTTCTTTGTATTTTCTGTTTATTTTATTATATATATTATATTTTATATTTCTTTATTTAAAAGTGATCTGTCCATTTCCCTCCAAATGACATTCATTGTATTTTTCTGTTGCATTGATTTATTTATTTATTTACCCCTTTGTCATTTTGTCATTCATTAATTTCAATATTTATAACATATTTATTTAAATAATCATTCGTTCATTTATTAGCCATCTGTTGCTCGTGCTAGTGTTCAGAAAAATTGGTTACCATGTTGAGACATGCCAGCCAGCAACATACATGCTTAGTAGAGCTGAACCCCCTTACACACACACACACACATACACATACAATTCTTCTTTAATGAAACAAACCATACAGCAACAGACCAGGGGGGTATTCGAGAAAGCAGGTTCAACATACTCTGAGTCTATCCCTGAACTCTGAGTTGACTTACTCTGTGATGGGAGACTGAGTATTCGGTTCCAGAAAAGCTGATCTGAGTTAGTTCAATCAACTCTGAATATGTTAACCTAGAGTTACGCACGTGCACAACCACTATAAAAAGCCATCATCAATGGAGCCCCAATACCGCGAGTCACCATGACAACTGAGCAATAACATCACCTGTTTTTACCACAATGGAATTGGAGCACCTTATGCAAGCCTACTGAGAGGACACACTTATTTCTCGCCGCAAATCTAATACGGCTGCAGCAGCGAAGGAGAGAGAGACGTCATGGGAGGAAATTGCTGCCCAATGAACAAGTTTGAATGTACTATTTTATTGATGTAACATCTCACCATAAGATTGTAGCATAGCCTATAGTTGTGAATTTAAGTAGGAATGAAATCCGATTTTCATTTAGGAGAAAAAAGGACTTGGAAACAGCTCAAAATGAAACATAAAAACATGAGTCAATATGGTAAGGAATGTTTTGCTAGGCTGTGATTGCACCTCACTTTGATTTTAATTTAATTATTTTAAATGGACTTACGGTATTAAAGTCAATATTGATTCAAACTAAAATATTATTTCAGTGGCTACTTCATATAATTTAAGTCAAAAAGTCAAAGTCTCAAAGTCTTCTTTATTGTCACCCTATACAAAATGTTTCCCAACGTCCTCTCAGTTAATTCTACACCAACGCATTTATTTTTTTATCTATTTTTTTTACCTATCGTAGTCATTTAAAATGTGATGCTGTAGCCTACACCAACACTCATTAAAATACTATTTTAAAACAAACATTGAGTTCTGCTCAGCCAACAGAAAAAAAGTAATGCTTTGCATCCCCGATATTATTAAGAAAATGCCATTTGTATAAAAAAACATAGTGCTATGCATAAAGTTTGCTCTGATGTGAGTGCTCGTCTGCGGTGTGTGGGAATCGAACTCATGGTGGCTGCACACAACACAGGCGAGTGTACCACCATCAGGCATCCCACGGCCGGTGAAGGTTATTGAGATAAATTATACTGTTCAAAGAAAAGCGGTAGCATTCGAAAAGATATTCCTCTAGAAATGATAAAACGTCTAATCTGGGTCGGAAGATTCTCTCGCGACGTAAAGCATTTCTAATTATTACAGCTTCAATGTTGATCGGATTTTGAATGAATGGCCAATCCATGATTAACCGCTTTCTTTGTGTGGGAAGAGACAGGTTGAAACTCTGGGTCTCTTATAGTAAACCTGCCAGCGAGCAGGTTAAATTCGCAGAGTAAGTTACCGCAGTAACTGACCCAGAGTTTAAGTTACCTCTCTTTCTGGAACGGATAACACAAAGTTTTCTTCATTTCAGGGTTAACTTACTCAGTTTTTTCACATAACCCGCTTTCTGGAATACCCCTCTGGTTGACCAAGCCTCATAAATTTAAGTTAGTTTTTCTTGAAAAGCACATTTTTTAATTATGGCTTGACCTCATCCTACATGTAACTCAAAATTTGATGGTCAAAGAGAACCAAAAGCTAAATGGAGTGCACGGGGGTTGGATGAAGACAGTGTGAGAGTGTTGTAACTTTGTTTTCCTTTTATTCAGTCACATGTACTACAATTTGTCCCGGACGCGGCTTCCCCACACTACTCACTTGGATCTCCGTCCTTTTTTCCTAAATCTGGACCTGTGATGACCCCCGGCCTGCCTTTCACCTGCCTGCATGGGTTCCCAAGTGTCTCCTAACTAAAAAACTGGACTTCTCGTACATGTTATCTACTACTTGCATTCACTTGTTATAAAACTACAAACACATACCTGTCAAGTGGACGACATCATGTGATTAAATTCTGACGACTACCGTGTTCCCCACATAAACGTTAACCAATTAAAGGACGTCACTACGCCTTGTAGAAGGCGGTAAACAGTGAATTTTGAATCTGATTGGCTAAAAAAATAGACATACAAAAGTGGCTGGGGAAATCAAAGTCAACGTTTGGAAGGCTAGGGAAGATCTGGGGTTCAAAGAAAAACAGTAAAATTTTCCATGACTCATGGATCGGTAAATCCACTGTATTGAATGAGTCAATTCAGGTGAATGACGAACTAGAGCAAGTCTCAGCTTTCAATACAGCCACTTTATGCCTCACGCTGCACGGTGTTAGTCTAAGAACACTTAGGTTGCTATAGAAAAAAAACTGTGTGAATGCTTCTGTGCATTTGATGGGCTTTTATTTGTGATGTTGTTCCATCATGCAATGGCGATTCATATTTTGAATAAGAAAAAAAATCTGGGTAAGTCACAAGTGAATTTGTTTAGTATATATTTTTTACCTAGCAAAGACCCAAAGGTAAAAGCATCAAAGACCTGGTAATCACTTATGTTACTTGTAATTTGTACTTTTAAGACTATTTTATTGAACATTACATGAAAAGTACATTTATATAAAGTTAAACATTGATGCTGCTGCTGAATGAACTCATAGGTCTACTATCTTCTCACTGTACAATTTGAACAATTGTTGTTGTATTGGGGTTCTCAAAAAAAAAAGCTCATTGATGATAAGGTAATGTTGTGCTATAGTACGTTGGGAGGGCTCGAAGAGAAAGAAGCGTTCCATTAGCTAATGCAATCGAGCATGGCCACTGCTGACTCATCTCTACCATCCCATCTTGCTGAGATGGGGAAAGAAAGGTGTGCCGCAATGTTAAACAAGAAAACAACAATAAGAAATGTGAAACGGGTTCGGGGAAAAGAATTAAGAGAAAACTGGGATGTGAGATTAAAATGAATCAGCAAGATTACTTGTTCGGTCACCAAATGATTAGTCAGCGTATATTGTACAATAGAGGAGCAGGAACAATGCAGTCATCATTTAAGGTTGGTTTATTGTTTCAGTGTGATTTACTATGGTTGAAATTGCACATCATTTCCCAGTTACTGTCCATGTAGTTACCAATATATCAAGGGAATTATTTTTTTCATCCATCCATTCTTCCATCCATTTTCCGAACTGCTTATTCTCACAAGGTGTGCTGGAGCCTTTGGGCAGTAGGTAGGGTACACCCTGAACTGGTTGCCAGACGGTCAGTTTTTGGGGGGTGGGAGGAATCTAACCAGACTCTGTAGAACAATTTAACATGGGCCAATGTTCTTTTTCTTAACAATTTGTCATGATAAAGTAAATTAAGATACAGGAAAAAATGCCTCAGTACTTGTCCATCTGCTTTTATAACAATTGAAGACAGTACATGCTTTGATAATTTTACCTGTATCCTCTTCTGACATGCCTGTGTAAGCACATTGTCTCAGCTGTTTAGTTTACTGCCCTCTCAAAATGCATTTGAATTGTTTTGTTTAAATTCTTTCCAAGAGTGTTGTGCAGGTTTTTGGCAGAAAAAGTTTTAAAATTATTGATGTTATATTATAATTACGACATTCATTCATTCAGTCGTTTTTTTGGGAAGTATCACTATATTTCCTGCTGCTTTTTATACTTATAATCTATATTTTTCTTGTCGAATGTTTTGAGCATGTTGTGACAATGGCAAAAGAATGAAAGGATATCAAAAGCTGTAGCTTTCAAATGACATTTCTGCAGAATGTGACACTTGAGGTAGCCAAACTTCCATTCAGTCCATATTTTTCCCTCCGTAAACTCGCCCGCCACTTTGGCTTCACTGCACGTTTTGCATAGTAGACCATTCTCACTCGAAAAAGAGAAAATCACACCCAGTTTCACAGTTTGCTCTTTTATTTGCACACACTCTGACAACCATTCCATCTTAAAAGGACCGCCGTATCTCTTATTTACTTTGGCTTGGCGAGTGGATGTGTCGCTGCCTGTTCGTTTCGCCATGATAAAGGGTTAGCCAGTTTAGCATTTGCATCTCTTGACTCCGCGACACTGTTGTTAGCGAGCAAACCTGCACGGCACGGATGGGCAGGACACATTTTCAGGCACTGTCAATGCTATAATTGGCTATGTAGCGTAAGTGAACCATATCATATCATTGGCTGGACACCTGTCAATCACTGATTTACACTATAAAAAGGCACAGAAAGAAAATCATTCGTCCATTAATTAGATTAGATTATGTCCAACATTAAATATTAATCTATCGGTTTATGCTGAATTGTATTTTGTGTGCAGCATGGAGTTTTTGTCTGCAGAGACTGCACGAGCAGTGCGCAATTGTGCAGCTGCGAACCTTAGAGTGAACACTGCATGTCAGTAATTGCACACTTCCTGGAGTCTGCCCCGAAGCCTCACAGTGTGCAAAGTTTTAACTTACTTACATTAACCCGTGACCTCATATGTGGGAGCTCTGCCGAAAGACCTATTAGCTGGATCGACACACTGGTCACTGTATGGGTCAAAACATCCTTGTTGAACATAATCCCTGGAAGACGATATTTGAATATGGAGCTCGCTTGTTTGGCAATGTTCAACCAAACTTATGTTCTTGTATATCATTGATATGGACCATGCAGTGTAAGAAATTAATTATTATTCCTAAAGAATTATTTTAGTGGTGGGCTGTATTGGTAAAACAACTCTGATGACAACCATCATTGCGGTTTAAATACAAAAATACAGTGGGCAAAGCACCATTGATGTGGGTGCTCTGCTCTCCAGAAGGTGGTTATCAGGTCCAGGCTTACTCTCACAACCAGAGTCACAGTGGCAAAGTTCAGTTGAAGAGCTGGCAAAGGTCATTGAGGATAACCCTGAAGTAAGAAATTCCAGCACTATTTTTAGCACAATGGTGGAAAGGGAGGAATCATACAAGAACGTTTATGGAACATATCAATCATATCACACCACACCTACCTCCTTTAACACATCTTGTCAATCTTGACAGCATTTTGGTTGCACTACTTATATTAAACCAACCTTATAAGAGCTCGCTAAACTATTTGCCTGGGTGCAGCCATATTGGCCAAAAGAAGTTCGGCCAAAGGGGAGCCGTGATACAGTGGTGTTGACAGCCATCTTGTTTCAGCCCCCTCAATACAACTTGCCATCTTGTTGGTCAGATTCTGATGAATCTGAGTCATTCATGCAATTTTCCAACCTCACCAACTGGAAGGTAAATCAATAAATAAATCTGACTTCTCGATGTCAAGTGACGCCCATCACCTCCAACAGCTTATTGGGGGCACTTCACAGTTTGAAAAAAGAAAAAGAGAAACTGATTGACAGTCATGAGCAAGCAATCTGACATATCACTCAATAGCATGTGGTGGGTGTAAGGGACGGCCCAGTCAATGATTTGACATTATATTCGTTCTCAATGCTGTGCATTAAAACAAACCAGGGGGATTTTTTTGGGCAAATACAAGACTAGAAACACAAATGATAACGCCTGATATTTATCAAATTTTACAATATTGTTCTCTTTACCCATCGAAACCTCAGTGTGGAATCCAAAGTAAATACAGTGTTTTTTTAAGATATTAAAAATAGCCCTCCAAAAATGTAATGGGCCAGCCCCTAACTCTGCGAATGCTATTACTGAGATACGATGGCATCCACCGCATGTCCACTGAGAATTTCTCTGCCCTCACCTTGTTTAAGTCCATCAAAATCACATTCCACCACCTGCGCCGCACCTTAGACTTGGTTTTAGTAATTCTAAAATCTATTCTGCTTTTGGCACCAAATTTGACAGATGTGTCGCAGGCGTGCAGTCAAATACATCGAGGCATAGCGTGGTCTACCAAGTCACAAACACACTAAACTAGACTTGTCCTGGCACAAAAATGAAGATGAGCCTGTTTCGATGCCGAGCACAATCTACTTCCTGTCTCCGAATTGTCAGGTGCGCCGGGCTCAGTGGGGACTGGGAGAGGCGTGTCGCAACATGGTCCAAAACATGGTAAAGTAGACTTTCCCCTGCATGGAAATTAAGATGCGCCGAGCACACGGCTGCCTGTCTATGAAAATAAACCAAGATCAGTGGGATAACGGTGAAAAGGAGGGGCCAGACCAAGTAGGTTGTTAATTACACGTTTGACTTGTTGAATGGACAAACCAATGAATGAATGAATGAATTATCGTAGATGAAAGGCTTTGAGGTATAAAAATTAAAAGCTGAGTGAATATAGACTAGTCTCTTCACTACTTCTCTTTCTAATGTGCTTCCCTCTTTCTTATTCTGACCGGCTGAGTAATAGCTTCGGTGCTGTGACTTGACTGATTAATGCACTCGAAGGTAGGTGGAGCACAATAAACAGATGAGAAGGGAGGGGGTGTTGACGGCACTACGGTGAAGAAGGTTTTGTGTGTGTGTGTTTGCGCGTACGTGCGTGTCAGTCAGTCTGGCCGCTTGGCCGATGCATCAAGTGATTTGATTCTTCCAGGGAGGTATATTCAACAAAAGTGGTGTCTCTGTTCCAGTTTTCAGCAATCATGCTCACTCATACTGTTTCATGGATGAATCAGCAGTGACAATTCTAAGACAGAATAGATGTAGGGACCCAGTTATGACGACAAACTGTCAAAAGAGAAACACAACAAAGGTTAGGAGAGGAACTGGAATTGTGTCACTTTGCTGCTGGCATTTCGGCTATAAGATCATTAGAGGTGATCCCGGTCACTTAACTCCTTATCACTGAGTGACTCTCCACTCCATCTCATCTCTGTTTACTCTAATGGCTTTCCTCTATCTTTCCGCTCTGTCTCATCTTAATGATATTCTAATGGTGCACCATACAGTAGATGAAACACCCTCATGTTTGTTGATTAGTTTTGACCATGGTAACAGGGCTCTCCTTCTTATGTGCACTGATAGACTAATGAAAAAAAAAGCTTCTCCAGCTAGACTAAGGATCGATTCAGCATTAGCCTACTTCAAACTTTAAAAAAGATCTACCCATTGGTTCATTTGTTTCAAAAGTTGTTTACTTCACTAATCTGTAGCCAAATGCTGATATACAGACCGAACACAACATGCGATATTCCATACATATATATTTTATGATTGATGATTTTATGTTGCAAAATGGCAGTTGCATCTAAATGCTATTGGTCTGCAAAGTCACAATGCTGGGGATGGAACAATGTTTTATGGCTTTCTGATCGAGGAATTGGTTATGGGTTAGGGTTAGGGTTCATGGCAGAAAAAAATATCAATGATAAAATGATAAGGAACACTCTCGGAATGGCATCTGTTGTACAGGAGAAACCCTCACGTACTGAACCACTATCAGTGTGGTTTTGTGCTAGCTGTGTGTTTGTAGCAAAATCACTGATTGCAGTTGACCACATCATTGCTAAAGAAATAAATATGTAGCCATAAGATCACAAGCAAAACATTGATTCAACAGTAGTTAAAGCTAAATGTTCTTGTTTTTCCCCTTCTTTTCATGTCTCAACTACTACCTCGTCCATCAACTTTCAACAAGAACACTTTTAATGGTTACGTTCATCTTCTAATGAGTGTGTCTCAATCCATCATCAGCCTGTAAATGTCTCCTCCTTTGTGTGACTCTGCAGTTATAATGCTTTCATGTTATTTAGACCACTTGGTGGCACTGTGGCACTGGGGTATAGTGATGACCAAATTCGTTCTTCTCTCATCACTTCTAATGAAGGCACAAACATTGGATGAAGGTGTCAGAGCGACAAACAAGGTAGGTGAATAAAAATTAGGGTGGACTGAGCAAGAGAATCAAATGAGAAAGGTGGGTCTTTGATGGTAAAGTTTTGACTTGTGAGACCCTTAGAAAGCAAGAATAGAATGTTCTCTAATTAGTTGCAAAGAGTCTACTAAATTGCAAGGTTGTCAAATCATTCAAATGTAAATTTTACTGTATAGTTACACAGCCTGACGCAACATAAACTGTGGTAAATAGAGGACACAGTGCTGTCCCACCTCCAACACTAGTCATCACATTATTTTACTTAAAGACAAAAAATAAAAATAAAACTATTTATCATGAAATACAAATATCAATGTATGTATATATATATATTGATACTCTTAGATAAGCAAGTTGAAAAGTAACCGGGCCCAGTTATTCAAAGATAATCTGAATAGAATTTGGAAAGTGGATTGGCTAAATTCTTGTTTTTTTGGTTCAAAACCAAAAATAGCTTCTGAAATCCAATTAAATCACTAAATGAGACCGTCAGTTTATGTAGCTCAAAAGCAGTGTGGGGCCTATTTATTACTTACCTCTGTGGGGATCCTTGTTCAAAACCATCTTCCACCCAACAACACCACCCCCTTCCTTGGACACATCCTTGGGTGCTTTCTTCAGGGTTGTGCCTCTTACAGTTTGCCAACATGAACTCATTGTTTCAGTTCTGTACTTTATATTCCTGTATTTCAATAAGGTTTGGGTGAGTGAGTGAGTGAGTGAGTGAGTGAGTGAGTGAGTGAGTGAGTGAGTGAGTGAGTGAGTGAGTGAGTGAGTGAGTGAGTGAGTGAGTGAGTGAGTGAGTGAGTGAAAGAAAGAAAGAAAGAAAGAAAGAAAGAAAGAAAGAAAGAAAGAAAGAAAGAAAGAAAGAAAGAAAGAAAGAAAGAAAGAAAGAAAGAAAGAAAGGAAGGAAGGAAGGAAGGAAGAAAGCAAGGAAGGAAGGAAGGAAGGAAGGAAGGTGATGCATGTAGTACAAACCCGTGCTCTGGTCAAATTCTGTTTCTCCCGGTTTCTACCTGCCATGTCTTGCTTCACAAATGGTATGTCATGCCCCTTATGGATGAAATAATTAAAGTGCTTAATTGTTCTTTTAAATTATTTTTTTTCATTTAATTTAGCTTCAGAGAGGACAGGGAGAAGTCACCACCCACACACACACAGACTAAAAAAAGGGCCATGCATTTAGTTATCTGATAAAGGCAGTACAATGGAAAGTCAAAAGTTTGCATCTGTAAATCAACAAAACAACATTAATAAATAGATGGCGCAACTTGGACTGAACACTGTAGCAAGACAGCAGTATTTATGCCATTGTGGCCTTTCTTTGTCCACGTTGTAATAGAAATTGATTAGCAGTACAACCTTCTTTGTGAGATGACATTTGCTATCTGAAACATTATTCTGACAACAATGCAAGAATGGAAAGTTTTTCAGATCCAACAAATCACCGCTACATTCACATTTACTTCAACTCCTCTAAAACTGTTTTTCCATTCCAGACAATGCTGCAATCACATGGAAATGTTTTTAATTTATTTAACTTCTTAACCAAGATCATAACTCACTTTTCTCAAACCGAATCAATTTTCCCCATAGAAGTAAATTGAAATACCATTAATCTGTTCTAGCAAAAACAATGCACTTTTTGATACCTGCTTTTTAATACAGAATAATAGCACTGTATTATAAAATCTAAGTTTAAAAACATTATGAAAACAAAGATAATGTACAGAACACGCACACCAATGTATTACGTTTTGGGTTGAATGCCATTAAGGGGGTGCCATCTTCCGTGTGACTGCACGTGATTAGCTCAGTATTTGTGTCTCCTCCATGCGACTTGAGTGTTCTCATTTGTATTTGTGTGTTTTTTACTGTTTGCTTCATTTAATAAACTGAAAATACACCAGCCACTTTTTCCACCTGACCTGAGTGTTGGTGCATCTGAAGCCTGCTCATAAGTCAATTTTTTGCTCGCATCACAAATAAAAAAAAGCTCAACTAAGCAATGACTCGTGACTTGAAAAATGCTTTAATTGATAGTTGTAAGCCAAGGTATTTACATTTGTAAAAGTGACGTGTTGTTTTTTAATAGTGTAAAAAAAATCATTTTCAATAGGAATTGATAGACCCGTTTAAATTAGAGAAATTAGTGACCGAACGAACAAAAGTGTACCTGTACTTTATGTAAAAACATATATTTTCCACATTTTTTTTTCTCTGTTTCAATTAGAGAGAGAAGTGAGAACAAACAAAAGTGTATTACGTATATGTAAAAGCATATTCTAAAGTGGTTCACCTGAGTAAATGAAAGTGATGGTCACACTTCACTTTTGCTTTGTGTTACCTTCTACTTTGATCACAAATGATTGGGGAAACACTTTGAAAGTAAAATAATTTGATAATTCTTCAAATAATTATCATCATCTCCAGTCATAGTGAAACGTAAATAAAACATTACAATTTATTACATCAGCTTCAACTAGAGCCTTGGAGAACTTTCCATGGTTTCAACTTTTCTCGCCCAATAATATGCAACCTTGATGAACTTCACAAGCAAACACTGACTGAGGGGCATCACACGGTATCAAAACATGTTGTCGGTATGGTTAGAGGGAAGATTTGATTTAAAAATGAAGGAGTGGGGGATGACAGGAGGAGAGACGAGAAGGATGAGAGGAACAGACTGATTTCTGGAAACCCTACAGCAGCCCTCCAGCAAAAATCCATGACAGTGTCACTGTATGCTAGCTGTCATAGTGCTGCAGTCAGTCATTCATCTACATGCGTGTCCCCCCCTCCCACACACACACACACAATCACCCATGCGTGTGCTAAATACACCCATACTTAAACTTACAGAAGCATAAAAATTACAAGCAAATCCAAAAACCTAGAAATATATAGCGACAGTATAATGCAACACACTTGTATCATTGCATTTACGAATAAAGATTGTAATCAGGCTTTATTGAATTCATTCATACATCGTGTCAGAAAATGTGTATTTGGTAAAACAAACACATAAAAAAGAGAAATGCACTCATATATATATTTTTAAAAGGGCACCCAAATTATAGGATTAAAGTAATTCTGCTAAATTTTCATTTTTGGCCAGAGGGTGAAAATAAAATGTAAACTAATGAAGACAAAGAAATAATATTTGATACATTATTTTGTAGTGATTTCTTAAACATAATTTCTAATTAGTTATTTAGCATTAAACACTTGTCTTGGTTGAAGCTATTGCACGCAAAAGGACTAAAAAAAACAGCATGCTGTCATTTTTATTATACACGCGCACGCGCACGCGCGCACACACGCGCACACACGCGCACACACACACACACGCGCACACACACGCGCGCGCGCACGCACACACACGCGCACACACACGCGCGCGCGCGCACGCACACACACACACACACACACACACACACACACACACACACACACACACACACACACACACACACACACACACACACACACACACACACACACACACACACACACACACACACACACACACACACACACACACACACACACACTTCAAAATAGCATTCCAACAGCACGTTGGATATCCTTGTCTTTCGTTTTAAGGGTACAGTATACATATTCCAGCCTAGTCATTTGTGTCCACTACAGTGGATTTTGGTATATAGTATCTTTTCGTTTCAGTCATTTGTGTTACTCTATAAATTATTGTGGATATCCTGGGCTTTCCAGTGATATCTCATGTGTTAAAGTGGGATTAAAGGAACTTTGTTTTCTTGTTGAGACAACTGCAGCTAAACACGAATGTCAAGAAAAGACCAATGATTTATCGATATTGTTGTTTTAGCATTGACACTAAAGTAAATCCAAATATTTGGATAAAATTCTGAATTATGAGTTGTTGATTTAGCTCCTAGAAAATTACCCAAAAAATCTAATCCAAATTATCGGATCTAGTATAATCTTGCCAATAAGTGCATGTACAGTAGAACCCCAGAAGTCGACTGTCTCTGTACTCGACACATTTGGTTTTTGACGCAAAATGTTGTGAAATCTTTGCCTCCGATCTTGAACAAAGCTTTGGAATCCGAGATTAGTTGGCGTTGTTGTTTAAGGGGTTTTAGACCACTGTGACACCCGACTGCGGTCATGCACGATGCGCTTCCGGAAATCTGCACCGGCAAGATCACGGGGGTTCACGCTGAAGAGTTGAATTCACACAATAACAATTGTAAAACAATCGTAATAAAAGAGCTACTGTATTTGTAAACATTAGCCTCTGTTTTTGGGACATTATTTCCGGGACTTTGGCTCGTCTACCATAAGTAAGTACGTTTTGTGTTTAAATAGTGTTATTTTGTCATGTTTAATTTATTTTGTGCTCATTATTTGTCGTTCATTTGTCCGACTTGTGTCAAGCACCACATACAGACCACCTAAGGCTTTGCTCCAAGCTTTTGCTGTTCTCTATTTTGGTTGGTTTTTGTGGTTTTATCTACTGTTTTAGACAAATTGCTTCAGAATTCGACGGCTTCGCTTCTCGTTGCTCCTTCAGGAATGAATTAGTGTCGAGTTCTGGGGTTCTACTGGATTTTATCCATTGTATTTTCAATTCCCCTTCTTCCAACTTTTCTTCTGCGTCTCTCATGATGCACTTGTTTACCTTTCTTCCCTCTACTACATGCACCATCGGTGTCCTATCTCTCTCACTTGGTTGCTTGAAGCCTTGTATGAATTCCAGCGATGGAATATTGCATTTCTAATCTTGCTGACAGCAGACAAAATCCTTGTTCCCCCCCCCCAACCCTCTCTATTTTGTCTTTTTCCAATATCCATACCCCATTCTCACAAACTGTAGACCCGGCTTTTTTCCAGATTTAATACTGCAGTACAAACACAAGCCTCTTTCACTCTTGTTTTGTTTCCTTCTGTCTTCCCCCACGATCATTTTTTTTCTTTGACGGCACATGAGAAGAGAAGGACCTGAAATTAATGGTGGGAGTAAAATAGAGGAGTGTTTTGGAAGTACAGCCAAGAGTGCTGCTGCTGGTAGTGGTGGTGTTGGCAATTCACAAAGAGGAGCAAGACCTTAACAACAACATGATTGGGGCTTGGAGACTTGTTGGAGGGCTGTGTTTACAAAAAGCAGCAGCTCCTGCTCTATACTGTGGGGAAATGACTTTTCCTTGGCATTCAACTCTGTGCGTCTGGTGTATGTGTGTGCTAATTTTCCCCTTACATGCTCCCTTTCGCTGTCTGTCTTTCTGACCATCTTTCTTGTGAAGCCAAATGCCATTGGAAGTCTGCTCACTGTCTGTACAGTCCACCAATATCTGTCACCAGCCTGTTGGTCGGAACCATTCTTAAATTTAACATGCATGCGCACGCACGCACAGGCACACGCACGCACACACACATACTACAAGGAGGCCCTTACACTGTGACCTTGGTTATTGTCTGACAGCTCCTACTACAATATAGCCATGTGAGCCGGATCCAAACAGACATACAAGAATATACACAGAAATTGAATAATGGTAGTAAAATAACAGTGTGTTTATCTTAGTGTCTGTCTCAAGTGTCTGTTTGCAACAATTTACTCTACTTCAACAGGGTTTTATTGGGTCCCCCACTCGGCAGGCACTCTTGGCAGGTTATTGCTCCTAAAGACACTGTTTTGAAGGACATAAAGGTTCGAGTGTGTATTTTTGGTCTTGATCAGTCTTGCGTGTTTGCAAGACTTTATTGAAGACTATAATATAAACAAGCCTAGTAGTTTTTCAGAATGTTTTTTGTGTGTTCATGTGCAAACAACAGGAAAGACTAAATGATCCATAAAAAATGATTTATGAGATGTGGTGAATGTCAGAAGTAAAATATTCAACAGCCATTCCCTATTCGAGGCAGGCGTTGAGGTCCACGAGTCTGCCACAGCGTGGCCGGTTACACACACTCTGATGCACTCTATCACCCGGGAGATCGAAGCGTGCATGTTAGTTTGTCAAACACTGGCTGTAAAAAAAGCTGCTATATAGCTAACATCATCACTTTTCCCACAATTTCTATTGGGGTGTGTGGGGGTTATTCAATGGTAAGAGGCTCAACAGGAAAAAGGAGAAAGCTTGCATGCGTTCAAAAGCACACATGCTGCGTAACATGGAACAGATTGCAAAAATGCCGTGATGTTCATATGCATCTGAAGACCACATGCACGCTCAGTGAATTTGGTTGATGAAATTAAAGTGAAGGCTGGTAACCATCTTTTTAAATTGTATTAAGTATTAACGACGTGGGTTTCCTCTTTGGGATTAGAGGCCTTCAACAATCCAGACTTTTTTATGCTCATCTGCCAGTTCTGATTTTCACTACAGCTTCGCTGCCCAGACATGATGAGCTACAGCAGCACAAATTCACCCACACTGCCTCCATAGTGGTACATTATTAAATACCATACAAATACAAGCAGAAGTTAACCAGGTTAAAATGAACATTCTCTCAAAAGATGAATGAGAAGTGATAATATACATCGCTCATGTATTTGGCTACATAACTACAAAATGAATTAATCACGAATATGATTTGAAATGCTACAACATACTGTCTGTATAAAATTTTTGATTCATTTAAGAGAGTAGGGTATCAAGCCAATGGAGTGAATTAGGATGTAGAAGCCAAACAAAATGAGGAGGCACAAGTCCTTGGGAGGAATTTAAGAGGGGTTTCTGCATATTTGTGCGAGCAGAGCTCACAGAGCTACAGTAATTGCTGCTTAACAGAACCAACAAAGATACTCATGATGCTTTTAGCCATCTGTGTGTGGTGGCCAGAAGCAGAGTACCCCCTGATTTATCCTTTAATTCAATAGCACTTCAAAAAGTGTTTATTATTTTTTTACTTGGAATGTTTTATTTTTGCTTGTCTGTTTGTTACAGTTATGAATGTTAAACGTTACTTAAAATGTTGTAAAATATGTTGACAAGGATTACAACACTGATTGTGTTTGACTTAAAGAAAATGTCTCAATTTCATCCTCACCGATTTACTGTTTATTATTTTAAAAATAATTTGTATATACTGAGTATCACTCTTTAGGGAGCCAATTTCTCCTCAAATGCCACTTGTAATGTTTGTTATGGTTAATTGGTCCCAAGGGAAATTCACCACTCTGGATCTCTTCTAGTACTCTATTGCCAAATGTATGCATGTGCATATATGATGAATGAAATAATCAGGACATTGACAAAAACAGTAAGTGAAATATAGGCCTACATACTGTATATAAGTGGTAGCTATTTAGGAAACCAGCCATTCCCAACCAATGCCATAGCACCTTATTGTGATACGAGAGATAACTGTGAACTATTACAGCACTTGGTTAATCTGAAGATTATTAGTTACTTGAAAACGTATTTGTGATTATCTGTCTCTGCCAAAAATGTACAATGAAAGGCAGAACGGTGAAATGCTTTTCCATAAGATAACAAACTTGAATACACCTATTGACATTCCTTGGTAAGTCAGTTTGTGAGGAAATTTAGATGAGATAATAATAATAATAAAAAAATATCATCATCTGTGTATAAATACTTTTTTATTAGTGCTGTGCAGTGAGATTTTTATGATAAAAAATATGTTCCTTGTCTCAATATGTGCCTTGACTCAATAACTTTTGGGAAACACTGAGGTAAGTTAAGTCGTCAAAATTCATTTAATCACAAGAGTCCAAAGGGCTTCACAAGCTCACAGTTGACCAATATTAACAAAATCCCCTGATCTTAACCCCACATTTTGAGTGTGGCGATCATGCGGGGTATAAGCATGAAGGCGGAAATAAATTGTCCAGATTTCTGCCTCGGCATATGCTCATTATCTTAAGCGTTGTGTGTAGATGAAAAGCTCAATGTTCTTTTTTGACCTGTACAAATTTCCTTCGTATCTCGGGTGCTGGGAGCAGGGAGAGAGCTGTCAAAGCTTCTAATGGATGACAAGACTTGGTATGTGATAGCAACCACTTCAGTGCTTAAATTGTTTATTGTATTTCGTTTTTTATCATGTTTCCTGCTGTTGACAATATATTCTTGTCTTAAAAATGAATGAATGAAATTTGATCTAATTGGTTTTTTTTTTAAACCCTAACACCCAGACACTTTAATCAGTTTAAAATAATAAATTATAAAATAATTATTATAAATTATAAAATAATTGTATTAGATAACATGGGTTGAATACATCTATATAACATTTTCTTTCAAATCAGAAGTGCCAATAAATATAATTGTCAAAGACGTTTTGGGATGGTAAGAACAGGCGGAAAAATGGCTGGCCGCATTCTACCAGTAAGATGCATCCGGGTTAGATTCCTTTTCTCTAAATTGGTGCAAGTTCATCTTGCGCCTAGTGCTGGTTCACTCTATGTAATCTCGCTCCTTGCCACAGCCCGAATTTAGAGGAATAGAATCCAAATTCCCCATTGTGAAGAGGAATTAACTTGAACCGCCACTGCTCTGTGTACACGCTGCTGGTTTTAATGCTCTGCTCAGAAATGTTTTTTGTTCAGCTGTTTACAAAGCTTTAAAAACCGACCTGACCTGTCGTCTCACATTGACACACGAATGGAGGTGCCCACGTCAGTCAGTTTGCCAGTATGAACACACTTTGCGCCTGACAATCTGATGTACGAAGAATAGTATTTCTGCTTTCGCTGTGTGTGCTTCTCAAGGTCTGATTGTAAAGGGAATGAGGCCAGCTGCTTCCAATGGCCACCAGTTGACTGTGTTTCATCCCACAACAGCACAAACATTCTCTTCCACCTGTGCGAGTCAAGGAAAAAAACAAAAGAAACTCCACCCATGCGCACAGTAAAACTGTGCTTTGAGCTAGACTTGCACCGGGCCCCTAATTATTTTGCATTGCTTCATCTAAATATATAAGATTTTAAGGTACTTGATTGTGGGTGTGCAAAGATGGGGCCCAAAAACCCTCCAAAGAACATTTCTTCAGATGCTCAAATGGTACTATTCTGATAAGTATACCTGCACTGGTAAGATGTTTTGCAGATACTTTTTAGCCGTTAGCAATACATTTTTGCACCCACAAAACACGCAGCTTGTCATAGCATAGCAAAAACGGTGGAAACCAGCATCGCTTGTAATAGAAAAAAAGCTAGTAGTGAAGTTATATTTTTCTAATATTTTAATGAAGGTTTGACTCCCACTCCTTTGCTGGGTCATCAAGCAATATGTGATATATCCACAAGGCGCACGGTCTATACATTTTGTTTGTTGTTTGGGTCCTGGATATTTTGGTAGAGGAACGATTGTTTGTCCAACCAAATTAAGCGACCTGGAACATTGTTTCATTGATACATATTGTTTAAAGGATTTGGGTTTCTTATTAATTTAATTAATAGCACATAAAGGTGAAGTAAAATTAAAAAAGTCCTTACAATAAGTTCCATAAGGTCCTACTAGTGTAAACAATAGTCTGAAAAATATTGTTTTTGTGGAATATCAATTAAGATGCAAAATCAATTTTTTTTTTTTTATTCCTCTCAGAGTGAAGCTATTTTGCCGCTTGTTGCCAAGTAAAAGTAACATTACATTTGCTCAAGTAACGACCAATCACATTTCAGCTTGCCAACATCCTAAGACCAGTCTTAGAAAACACTTTTGAACGAACTTCCCCATTAACTTGTTCAAAGAAATTAATTAAATGCATACATGTCACAAATAGGTGGTGAAACAATTTTGCAAAGAAGCACAGGTGGACAGAGTAATATTTACAGCAAAGAGTACATGCACCGGCCTCTGGAGGGGACGAGACTTTTATCAATGCATGGTTGATACTAAATCTGCTACACTAATTTAAATCCAATGCACATGTTTTCACATGTTCTTTTTGAAGTTGTGCTTTGATTGTTTGATGAAGACTACTGCACCACAGGAACACAAAGTTCCATATCTCCAAACATGGATTCCCAAATGCATTCATGTGACACAGATGAACAAATGTATTTGGCAAACTGTGAGATTCACACGAGTGTATTCACACACAAATGGCCTTCAGTGACCTTTATCAGATGAAGGAAACCATGTGCAAAAAAGAGATTACACACTTCCTTTCAGTTGTCCTGCTCCATCATCATCACCTTCAAATTCCACTAAATACTACAGAGAGAAAACATTATCAATTAATCTTTAAGTGCTTTAATTATTCACGTTTGGCGCAATCCTCTGTGTTTCCTTAACATGTCACAAGTCTGCATACACATACCGGAATTAAAGATGTCAGCAGTTGACCTTCATAAAACAAAATTACATATAAACCTTTAACCTCCTATGGAGCCAGCAGTACAAAAGGTATATTTGTGGATTTGTTTCTTTGGGCAAAATGAAAAACTCATTTATTCTTTATTTAAAGAGAAAGTATCGCATTGAGATAAAAAAAAAAAAAAAACGTTACATCGTGACCACAGAATTTTAAAAACACAAATTAGAAATCAAGTGCACATTTTTTAATTTAAATGTGGATTTTAGTGTTCAAAAATATTTGTAGTTAGTTTCTGTAGCATATTTAATGCAAGAAGAACAGAGCAAGCAAAAGCTCTTTTACCCAACTCTGTAAGGGCGTAGCAGACTGAAAGCAAAAAATAATCTTGTAATCAAAGACAATAAGATTGAGCATTTTTCTCAGTAATTAAGGCACAAATAGTTAAAGGTATAGCGGTCCCGATACTGCCTAAAATAAAAGTGTACCCGTGACTGGCCCTTTGAGCGTCTAGAGCAAACCATTCTCGTAGAGTGTATATATTCACAGTGGTAAGTGGACATCTTCTAGTTAGCAATGAACCTTCAACAACAACAAAAGCACTCTTCAAGACATTTTCCAACAAGTTTGCAAAGGCGGAATTGCCGACCAGGATTCTACCTTTGCCCACAATGTGACAAGATGAGATAAGCCATTTTAAACTAAAACAGAAAAACTGTTGGAAGCGAATGTTTTGTCCACACAGCTTGTGAGGGTCAGTTTCAGTTCAGTTTAAATTTCAAAGGTTAGATGTTGTATAGTTCTTGTCACACGCTTATCTTAAAACACTGTTTACAGCTGTTGCTCATACCTTTTTGAAGAAGGCGGTAGAATGTCCAAAATGGAGGCAAGCAGGCATGCAGGCAGAGGGAGAGAGGCAATGGCAGGCAGACAAGGGTGTAGGCCAGGCAAGGGAAGGGGAGAGGAGAGGGGGAATGGCAGGAAGGCGAGCAGGTGGCACACGGGTGCAAATCCAAATTGTGTGTAATCCAACTAAGGTTTCAACATAAAGGGTTCCAAGAAGGACACTAAAGTTTGTTTTCTAAGTTCAAAGTTTTCAAGTTCCAAAAAATACAAGCTTGGAACAGGCTTGAAGTAGTTTGAAGCAGCCTTTGGGCGTTAAAAAACTATATCACTACTATCTTCTTTCTTTGTCTAACTGAGACTGGTTGAGACTGACTACTAAGTGGGAGCAACCATATTTACCTGATCAGGTGACTGATCAGGTGACTAACCAGGTGACCAAAGGCTTTGTCAAATAAAAGTCCATGGCCCAAGGCCAGCAAATCTTAAACAAATCTAAGAATTTAAGCCAAGGAAACTAAATTGGCTCCAACACAGCTTGTTTGCTAATTCTTCACGGGGTGTGTTTGGAAATTCACTCTAACGCACTCTGGGACTGTGTTGGGAGAGGGAGCGTCTTCTTCCTCCCATCAATTTCCAAATGCAGTCTGTTATAAACCAATCAGAAGGTCGCGCTTGAACTGTTTCCATCTGTACTGCCAGATGCACTGAGCTTTGGTACCGTATTTTCCGGACTATAAGGCGCACCTAAAAACCTAAAATCTTCTCAAAAGCCGACAGTGCGCCTTATAGTCCGGTGCGCCTTATATATGGACCAAATTCCTAAATTTAAACTGGCCCAAAGCATTGTGTCATGAAATCAATCATAAGTGACCCGCTGAAGACT